>NC_135234.1:15623900-16868465 GCF_051348905.1 Ranitomeya variabilis | reverse complement strand
TAATATTCTGTCTCCTAAGTACAAAAATATAACTACTATAATACTGCCCCTATGTGCAAGAATATAACTACTATAATACTGCCCCTATGTACAAGAATATAACTACTATAATACTGCCCCTATGTGCAAGAATATAACTACTATAATACTGCTCCTATGTACAAGAATATAACTACTATAATACTGCTCCTATGTACAAGAATATAACTACTATAATACTGCCCCATATGTACAATAATATAACTACTATAATACTGCTCCTATGTACAAGAATATAACTACTATAATGCTGCTCCTATGTACAAGAATATAACTACTGTAATACTGCCTCTATGTACAAGAATATAACTACTATAATACTGCTCCTATGTACAAGAATATAACTACTATAATACTGCTCCTATGTACAAGAATATAACTACTATAATACTGCTCCCTATGTACAAGAATATAACTACTATAATACTGCTCCTATGTACAATAATATAACTACTATAATACTGCTCCTATGTACAAGAATATAACTACTATAATACTGCTCCTATGTACAAGAATATAACTACTATAATACTGCTCCTATGTACAAGAATATAACTACTATAATACTGCCCCTATTGTTGTGAAATTGGATTTTGGGCTCCCCCGGTGGCCACTGGTGGAATTGAACTGGTGTGCATCATCCCCTCTGTTCACCTGTTTCCATCAGGATGTGGGAGTCGCTATTTAACCTTGCTCCTCTGTCACTTCCATGCCGGTCAACATTGTAATCAGAAGCCTTTCTGTGCATGTTCCTGCTGCTAGACAACTCCCAGCTAAGTTGGACTTTAGTCCTCGTTTGTTTTTGCATTTTGTTCCAGTTCACAGCTGTAGTTTCGTTTCTGTGTCTGGAAAGCTCTTGTGATCTGAAATTGCCACTCTGATGTTATGAGTTAATACTAGAGTCTTAAAGTAATTTCAGGATGGTATTTTGATAGGGTTTTCAGCTGACCATGAAAGTGCCCTTTCTGTCTTCCTGCTATCTAGTAAGCGGACCTCAATTTTGCTAAACCTATTTTCATACTACGTTTGTCATTTCATCTAAAATCACCGCCAATATATGTGGGGGCCTCTGTCTGCCTATCGGGGAAATTTCTCTAGAGGTGAGCCAGGACTATATTTTCCTCTGCCAGGATTAGTTAGTCCTCCGGCCGGCGCTGGGCGTCTAGGGATAAAAAACGTAGGCAACGCTACCCGGCTACTGTTAGTTGTGCGGCAGGTTTAGTTCATGGTCAGTTTAGTTTCCATCCTTCCAAGAGCTAGTACTTATGTTTGCTGGGCTATGTTCTCGTGCCATTGAGAACCATAACACCCTATGTACAAGAATATAACTACTATAATACTGCTCCTATGTACAAGAATATAACTACTATAATACTGCTCCTATGTACAAGAATATAACTATTATAATACTGCTCCTATGTACAAGAATATAACTACTATAATACTGCTCCTATGTACAAGAATATAACTACTATAATACTGCTCCTATGTACAAGAATATAACTACTATAATACTGCCCCTATGTACAAGAATATAACTACTATAATACTGCTCCTATGTACAAGAATATAACTACTATAATACTGCCCCTATGTACAAGAATATAACTACTATAATACTGCTCCTATGTACAAAAATATAACTACTGTAATACTGCTCCTATGTACAAGAATATAACTACTATAATACTGCCCCTATATGCATGAATATAATTACTATAATACTGCCTCCTATGTACAAGAATATAACTATTATAATACTGCCCCTTTGTACAAGAACATAACTACTATAATACTGCTCCTATGTACAAGAATATAACTACTATAATACTGCCCCTATGTACAAGAATATAACTGCTATAATACTGCCCCTATGTACAAGAATATAACTACTATAATACTGCCGCTATGTACAAGAATATAACTACTATAATACTGCTCCTATGTACAAGAATATAACTACTATAATACTGCCGCTATGTACAAGAATATAACTATTATAATACTGCCCCTTTGTACAAGAACATAACTACTATAATACTGCTCCTATGTACAAGAATATAACTACTATAATACTGCCCCTATGTACAAGAATATAACTATTATAATACTGCCGCTATGTACAAGAATATAACTACTATAATACTGCCCCTATGTACAAGAATATAATTACTATAATACTGCCCCAGTGTACAAAAATTGGGTACAGACCCGTGGAAGCGCAGTGAGAGCGCGAAACGGCCGTCGTCTTCATACTGCTCACATGAGCTCCTTGTTCATTCTCCCGGCCATGATGTTTAATGGACATTTAATAAAGACAAGTCAAGCTTCAGATCAGTGAGTACCCTCCTTCTTTTTCTTATGCAACAAGTTGATCTTCATGTGGTTTTCCGGAGGAGCACCCGGTAGCTTGAGGTGTAATTTGGACTGCTTTCTTGCATGAATGCACTGTATGTGCATAGAGGCTGAAGGTCTTCACGTGCAAGGTAGTGCCGTCCCTCTTTTTTTTTTTTTTTCGTTAAGACTATGTATGTATGTAAGTATATACACTACTCGAGTGTTGCCTTAGCAGCATGCTTTGGGTCATTATGTCGTTAGATTCACCTTCTGTGTCCCAGTATTAAATCACTGACAGACAAACAGGTTTTGCTCAAGAATACCCCTGTATTTTGCAGCATCCATTTTCCCCTAGACATGGACCATTTTCCCTGTCCCTGCTGCTGACAACATCCCCATAGCATGATGCTGCCACCACCATGTTTCACTGTGGGGATAGTGTTCTTGGGGTGATGAGCTGTGTTGATTTGGCATCAGACATAGCGTTTACCATGGTGGCCAAAAAGTTCGACTTTGATCTCATCTGACCACAGCGTCTTTCTCCATACATTCGGGGAGTCTCCCACATGTCTTTTGGCAAACTCAAAATAAGCCTTAAAATTTTTGTGTGTAAGTAAAGGCTTTTCTCTGGCCATTATACCATAAAGGCCACCTCTATGGCGTGTATGGCTTATTGTTGTCATATGCACAGATTCTCCAGTCACATCTTGGGAACTTTGCAACACTTTCAGGAATACCTTTAGTCTCTGTGCGGCCTATCTGTTAATGCTCTCCTTGCCTGCGCTAATAGTTTTGGTGGGCACCTTCTTTTTGCAGATTTGTTGTGTTACCATGTTCTTTCCATTTGATGATAATTTATTTGATGGTGCTCCAAGGGATCATCAGAGATTGGGATTGGGATGCTGACTTGTACTTCTCCACAACTTTATCCCTGACTTGTTTGCAGATCTCCTTGGTCTTAATGGTGTTGTTTGTAGATCTCCTTGGTCTTCATGGTGTTGTTTGGAGGTCTCCTTGGTCTTCATGGTGTTGTTTGGAGATCTCCTTGGTCTTCATGGTGCTGTTTGGAGATCTCCTTGGTCTTCATAGTGCTGTTTGGAGGTCTCCTTGGTCTTCATGGTGCTGTTTGGAGGTCTCCTTGGTCTTCATGGTGTTGTTTGTAGATCTCCTTGGTCTTCATGGTGCTGTTTGGAGATCTCCTTGGTCTTCATAGTGCTGTTTGGAGATCTCCTTGGTCTTCATAGTGCTGTTTGGAGGTCTCCTTGGTCTTCATGGTGCTGTTTGGAGGTCTCCTTGGTCTTCATCGTGGTGTTTGGAGATTTCCTTAGTCTTCATGGTATTGTTTGGAGATCTCATTGGTTATCATAGTGTTGTTTGAAGATCTCCTTGGTCTTCATTGTGGTGTTTGCAGATATTCTTAGTCTTCATGGTGTTGGTTGGAGATCTCCTTGGTCTTCATGGTGCTGTTTGGAGATCTCCTTGGTCTTCATGGTGGTGTTTCGTTAGTGGTGCCTCTTGTTAATGGTGTTGCAGCCTCTTTGGCCTTTCAGAGAAGGTAAAGTGTATATACTGACAGACATGTGACACTTAGGCTACTTTCAGACATAGCGCATTTTTGAGCGCTATTTTGCGGGCGCTTTTCAAAAATGCGCAATGTCATTTTCGTCTGCCGGCAAAGTGAATGAGAAATTCACTTTGCCGTTCAGACACACCGCAAAAAAACGCGGCGCTTTTGTCTGCAAACACGCCGGCGTAAAAAGAATTGACATGTCAATTCTTTACGCAGCGGCGTGTCTGCGTGTCCCCATAGGGCCCCATCTTACCGTCCACACACAGCGCCTTTGTCCTGGGTGTCGGCGTCTTTGTACGGAGGGGTTGACACCCAGGACCGGACGTGACGTCGGACAGGAAGAGGGAAGCCCCCGCCCCCCAGTGAAGCAGCATGGAGTCATTCAACAGAATGACCATAAACGTGGGGCTGCTGATCGAGACGGTATGTGTGTGTGTGTGTGTGTGTGTGCGTGTGTGTGTGTGTGTATGCGTGTGTGTCCCCATGCGACGCTAGTGCCACCATTGTGCTAAGTCGCCGTATGGGACTACTACTCCCATCCGGTATTAGGATGGGAGAGTTGTCCCTGTGTCCGGCGACTTAGCACAATTGTAAAGTTACACAAAACACCTACACACAGTACACATACATGACACACAGTACAGTACATACAACACATAACATAGAGTATATACTCACCAACAGCACACTTGTAGGCGAAGCCCTCGATCCTCCAGGAAAAAATCCAAAAATAATAAACCAAATCCATACTCCCTGTCCGCAGAATCCATAAAACGAGTGTCCCACGCCGATCCCCTGCTCTCCGGCGATACACTGCCAGGAGCGAAGCTCCTAGCAGTGTATCGCGTACTGTTCCGGAGTTCAATGGCTCCGGCGTCTCGGTTAACAGCAGTACAGCTGCGTTGAACTTTCCCACGCAGCACTGCCGTTAAGCGAGAGTGCCGGGGTCAATGACCGCCGGTAAACTCGCTCGCGCATGCGCAGTGACACACCGACAGGAACTATGGCTCCTGTCAGTGTGTTGCTGCAGCCGTGGAGAGCAGACATATCTCTGGATGTGTCTGTTCTCCATGGAAAATCTTGATACGTGGCACTTAAATACGTGGCAATTAAATACGTGACACGTGGCACTTATACGTGATACGTGTCACTTAAATACGTGGCACTGAAATACGTGATACGTGGCACTTTGATACGTGGCACGTGTCACTTAAATACGTGGCACTGAAATACGTGATACGTGGCACTTTGATACGTGGCACGTGTCACTTAAATACGTGGCACTGAAATATGTGGCACTTTGATACGTGGCACGTGGCACTGAAATACGTGGCACTGAAATACATGATACGTGTCACTTAAATACGTGGCACTGAAATATGTGGCACGTGGCACTTTGCTACGTGGCACTGAAATACGTGGCACGTGGCCCTGAAATACGTGGCACGTGGCACTGAAATACGTGGCACGTGGCACTTTGATACATGGCACGTGGCACTTTGATACGTGGCACTGAAATATGTGGCACGTGGCACTTTGATACGTGGCACGTGGCACTTTGATACGTGGCACTGAAATATGTGATACGTGGCACTGAAATACGTGGCACGTGGCACTGAAATACGTGATACGTGGCACTTAAATACGTGGCACGTGGCACTGAAATACGTGGCACTGAAATATGTGGCACTGAAATATGTGGCACTGAAATATGTGGCACTGAAATACGTGGCACTGAAATACGTGATACGTGGCAAAGAAATACGTGGCACTTAAATACGTGGCACTTAAATACGTGGCACTTAGGCTATGTTCACATTTGCGTTGTGCGCCACATGCGTCCTTTTTTTGATTGATTTTGGACGCAGCAAAAGTGCAACTTGCTGCGTCCTCTGTGGCCGGATGCGTGCGCTGCAGTGACGCATGCGGCGCAAAACGCAAGTGCGACGCATGTCCATGCGCCCCCATGTTAAATATAGGGGCGCATGACGCATGCGGCGCCCGACGCTGCGGCGCAGACCGCAAATGTGAACGTAGACTTAAATAGCTGGATAGAGCTGGATCCGCGGGCTGTGATCTGGCCTACGCTCAGCACTCTGCGGAGCGCTGTCATTCAAAACACGTCCACTCATTTTGGTGTTTAGTCCCAAAATGGAGGATGGAAGAAGAAAAGGGTTGGACAAGGAAATGACATCATTTCTTTTTTTTTTTTTCCCCCACTGCAGTTAAAGCTTTATTTGTGTCAAACACAGACAATCTGCAGAGAAAACTGCATAAAAAAACGCACTAAAAACCGCATCAAAAACGCACCAAAAACGCACCTGCGTTTTCTGCCAAGAGTTGCGGTTTTTGTCCTGAAAAAAAAGGATTGAAATCAGGATCGTGTGAACATACCCTTACCGTACAGGGTTACGAGGGGGGCGTCTGACTGACGCCTGCCCTAGTAACCTGGGGTTAGTGACAGTGGGGTTAGTAAACCCCAGCTGATGTCTGTTCCGCTTGCTGAGGCGTCTTTGGCTCAAGGCCATTGCAGCTGGCAGAATCGACATGATGTTAACTCCAGTGTGTATTGTATTCTGAGTCATAAAGACAGGAAATGACCTCAATGACTCTTTTTTATTTCCCCTTTTTTTTTTTTCAAACAAACTTTATTTTCAGTACACAATGCTGAAAAAACCGCAGCTGCAAAAAACGCAGCAAAAAACGCAGCAAAAAACGCAGGTAAAGCAGCAGCAAAATACGCGCGCGTAAAAATACGCAGCAAATATGCTGTGTGTGAAAGTAGCCTTAGACTGCACACAGGGGGACTTCCTGTCACTAAGTACAAGAATTATAAAGGGAATTGCTTGTACCAGAAATGTTTAGGGGCTTCAAAGCAAAAGGGGTGAGTACATATGCGCATGACATTTTTTAGTTATTTGATCCCATAAATTAACTTTCTGTTTATATTTTTATGACTTCACTTCACCATCTTAGACTATTTAGTGCTGATGGATCACACACAAATCGGATCACACAAATATTTAAACACAGATTGTAAGGTAACAAAACAAGTAAAAAGCCAGGGGGTGAATACTTTTGCAAGCTGCTGTAAGTGTTTTTCGTTTGACCGGAGTGTTTCTTTAATTTGTCATTTATTCACTAAGTTAAATTGGTTATTTATTGTTTAATAAACACTTTTGTGTTTCATATTACACAATGATATTACCCCATTTTGTGTTTCAAACGTTTTATTATTTTAAAACTTATAACCAGGGAGGGACAACAGGGGTGGGGAGGAAAGGTGGGGACGGGATATGAAAAAGGAGAGAAGAAAACAAAGGACCTGCAAGTCCTTGTATAAATTGTTGAATTTATAATATATAAAAAACAATTAATAAACATTTAACTTTGGGCAATTATACCAGACATTATTAATCTTGAGGGAATAATTCCATCCATCTGGACCACTTTTTTGCATATTTATCAAAAGTATTATTTACTAATGCCAATTTGCTCTCAAATGATCTGTGTGTATGAATTTTATCCATTATGTCTTTAAATGGTGGCGGGTCAGGCCTCTTCCAAAAGAAAATGATGGAGTTTTTTACAATTAATAGAATGTGTATGGTTAATTCCACTAAAGGTGGCGAAATTAGTTGAGTATCTAATGATAACAACGCAAATTGAGGAGAAAGCGGAATATCTGCGGAATGAACTTTATTTATCAGGCCAGAAACATTAGCCCAAAGGGGCCTAATGTGTGGACAATGCCATAGGATATGTAGTAGATTCCCTCTTTGTCCGCAACCTCTCCAGCAATCAGCTGAATGCGTTGAGTTTATTCTTGCCAGTCTGGCTGGTGTATAGTACCCCATTTTGTAACAGAATTGGTAAACTTGTATTATTATTTCTATATAACTTCATGGTGGGCTTCAAGAATTATTTTTCTCCGGTTGGCCCAAGATAATCCAGTCTGGCGCTGAGCAGAGCTGAGTTTTACACTTTAACGCTCATGAAGATATTTATGTATTTTAATCCTGCATCAAACACACTCACTGTTATTTCGAGGCCACCAGTACGTGTTGACACCCAGACCTTCAGGTAAGATGCAAGTTGCTGAGGTTGGGAATGAAACCTGCACCCCCCAATGAAGAAACCAGGATGGGTCCACACTCCAAGAATATATCAGGCCGCTTTAATTGGCTTCCCGTGAAATTGGCTCCAGCTTGTGTTTGTGGATGATAAGAGAAATAAGACTGCAAGCTCCATTGGAGCAAAGAGGGATGGAAATGAATACACGGTCGGTACAGCTCTGCTTCATACGTCAGCACTATGTTAATGATGGTTCATTATTTATACAGCGCAATGGGGCACAAGCTTTCCTAACATGAACTCAATAGTCAATGCAATTCTTGAGTTCTCCCATTTAAAAAAAAAGGAGATTTAGAGAATGAATGGCCTTAAAGCAGAGGTGGATCTAGATTTTCTGGCACCCAGGGTAGGAATTCAGTTTGGCGCCCCCCGACCTATACACAGCTTAAGCGATTTGACTATATATGCATTACACTTTGTTAGGATTGTGTGACCGTGACTTCTGAATCCTCTCAACGTGCACACTGCACAACGTCAGGATTATCCAGAGAAAACGGTCATGTGACCACAAGTATGCATACTTCTAGCCACATTCCGACTAGACGCTCATACAAGTGAATTGCGGGAAGCAGCGCATGACTAGTTGGCAAGTGACAGAATGTATGCAAATAGCGTATTTGCCCTCATAAATGTACGCCCGATGTCGAAAAGCTGTTAAATAAAAATTAAGGAACTCTCAACTTGTCAGATGGCACAATACTTTAATAACATGGCCATGCAATCTTACAAGTTATGGATTGTTACACGTGTACAGGATCAGAGCCAATAACAGTACAGGAATACATCACCAGAACAATCAGCAGTACAGAAACACATCACTAAACCCTTATCAATACAGAAATATAGCATCACAATAACAATCATTGTAGAAATACATAACCAGAACCACTATCAGTACAGAAATACATCACCAGAACCACCATCAGTACAGGAATACATCACCAGAACCACAATCATCACATGAATACCTTGTGATCAATTGTAATTTGAGATCAGCCCTATATGGAGTTGTATCACATGAACATTCAATTCTCTCTATGTCTTTAGCAATGGGTGGGTGAATAAGGATGCTGAGTCCTGGAGGGAGTCACACACCCCAATATGTACTGCAACAAGGAAAAACACCAAGGTTACTTACTGGTAGCCGTTTTTTCCGGAGCCCATGACAGCACACATGAGAGAGGGGATCCGCCCAGTCAGGACAGGAAACCTACTGAAATAAAAGGGCGGTACCTCTCCCTCGCTTCAGTTGGTTTTCAGAGCATGAGAGGCCCCCTTGGTTAGTTCACATGGCAATCTACCACCACGTTATAATAACTACAAAAAAAACACCCAATTAAAAGTGCGCACCAAAGGGTGAAAAAGAAGGGAGGGAATATACAGGTGCTGTCATGGGCTCCCGAAAAATTGGCTAACGGTAAGTAACCTTGGTGTTTTCCCGTCTCCCATGACAGCACACATGAGAGATTTTTGGAGAAAGGAACACCTTAGGGAGGGACCACCGCTTGCAGCACCCTTCTACCAAAGGTAAGGTCAGTAGAGGAAGATAAGTTCAGTCGGTAGTGTTTAAAGAAGGTAGACGGAGAGGACCAGGTAGCAGCTTTACATATGTGATCAATCGATACCTCTGCTTTTTCAGCCCAGGAAGTAGCCACGGCCCTGGTGGAGTGAGCCTTGATGCCTTCAGGGATCGGAATGCCACATTCAGCATAGGATAAGCTAATGGCCTCCCTAATCCACCTGGCAATAGTACCTTTGGACACCCCATGACCTTTTCTGCTACCCTGGAAAGCTACAAATAGAGACTGATCTTTCCTCCACTGACTGGTTAAGGATATGTACTGTAACATAGACCTTCTTACATCAAGAGTGTGAAACCTCTCCTCACCTGGATTTTTTGGATTAACACAAAATGAGGGTAATACAATCTCCTGACTCCTATGAAATTTAAGAACTACCTTAGGTAGATAAGCCGGATCTGGTCTTAGAATCACCCTGTCGTCATATATCTGAGTGTATAGAGGACAAACGGACAGGGCTTGCAAGTCACTCACCCTTCGTGCGGATGTCAAAGCTACCAATAGCACTGTTTTTAGAGTGAGAAATTTTATCGATAATTTTTGTAAAGGCTCAAAAGGACTCTTAGTTAGAGCATCTAAAACCAGATTTAAATCCCAGGGAGGAATTTTCTGAATTACTACAGGTCTAGACCTACTACATGATTTAAATCATCCAAGAAAAGAAACAGTGCAAAAAAAGACTTTATATAAAATTATTATTTTATTAGAATTATTACATATATAAAAAAACTAAATTTGATCAAATATAGCTGATATACAAAAACACAAACGGAATGGTAAAATTAGATGCCACCCAAACAACATACAATTCATTAATAATCCTCCACAATGGTATGCTGAGCGGTCACGTGGGCCGCCGCGACCAATCACAAAGCCGTGACGTCATCTAAGGCCCTTCATGCGCTAATTCTTAAGAAGGAAGGCTGCCGGAAAGAAGGAGGGTGCGTCCGAGGGTGAGTATATACCTAATAGGAATATACTCTCCTCGGCTTCTTTCCGGCAGCCTTTCTTCTTAAGAATTAGCGCGTGAAGGGCCTTAGATGACGTCACGGCTTTGTGATTGGTCGCGGCGGCCCACGTGACTGCTCAGCGACCAATCACAAGCCGTGACGTAATTCTCATGGCCTAAATTCCTAGAATGAGGAAATTAGAACCTGAGAATTACGTCACGGCTTGTTGTGATTGGTCGCTGAGCGGTCACGTGGGCCGCCGCGACCAATCACAAGCCGTGAAGCATTCGAAAGGTCTTTCAAGCGCCATTCTTAGGAACGGAAGATGCCGGTTAGTACCAGGGCGCTCAGAGGGTGAGTATATCAATATTTTTTATTTTAATTCTTTATTTTACACTTAAATATGGATCCCAGGGCCTGAAGGAGAGTTTCCTCTCCTTCAGACCCTGGGAACCATAGTATCCCATTGCACTGCATTGAGTTTCGCATTTCGGCTGACCCCGACCCCGACTTTTTTATAGCATCGGCCGATTTCACTCGCCCCGACTTTTGAGAAAGTCGGGTTTCGTGAAACCCGACCCGATCCTATAAAAATAAAAGTCGCTCAACCCTAGTGATGACTGTTGTGAGTGCTGCTCCATACAATCCTCCATAGCGGAGCTCTATAGATGTGAGCACTTTTCCTGTGGACTCACCCCCTTTTGAAGGGTGATCCACTCTGCTCACCGCCTCATCCGGTACAAAACTCTGCTCCTCCCCCACCTCTGCACCCACCAGGAGACCCAGGAGGTCCCTGAGACGCTGCAGCGTCTGCCTATGGGCGCCGCCATCTTGGATTTGGCGCACAGCAGCGACGTCACGCCGGCACACCCTTTCCCAGCTTTCCCTGCGCGCATCACCGCAGCATACCCGGAAGCCAGACCAGAGCCGACGGCAGCAGCAGGGGGGGCAGAGAGTGGCGTGGCAGCCGCAGAAGAGCCACAGGACTCCGGACTGCGCTGCCCAATGCCCGCACGTGCGCAAAGGCCCCAGGACCTGCGAATGGCGCTTCCACACCCTGAAGGCCGGCATACAGGCATGCTGCCTGTTCTTCCAGTGCCGGGACAGGAGTGGGTGAGTGGAATCTTCAAGCAAAAAAATACCGCCATGACTTCAGCACAAGGGTTCCCATCAGGACAGGAAACCCAACTGAAGCGAGGGAGAGGTACCGCCCTTTTATTTCAGTAGGTTTCCTGTCCTGACTGGGCGGATCCCCTCTCTCATGTGTGCTGTCATGGGAGATGGGAAAATAGGGCCTGCACATTTTTTGTATTGAATAAATGTACAGGTGTACAAATACGCTATGTGGCCATACAATATTTATGGTATTTTTTCTTGGTTGTAGTACATATCGAGGGTGTTGTCCCCTCCAGGGCTCAGCATCCTTACCCACTAATTTTTCCCACACAAGGTTTTAATTGTGAGCTATACCTGGTTCTCTTTTTACTCCCCCTTCAGATGAGGCCTGGTTTGGCACATGAAAATTTAGGACAATAGTGTTTAGGGACCATACAATTCATGAGGTTGGATGACTTTTGCACTCTTTGATCAAAAAGTGCTAACTGAGGACCTTACATTTTTAACGTTTATTGGTGTCACGGGGTTTCCACGATAATGCGGAGCCAGAGGACCACAGCGTCTGATTGCTCCTACTCCAGAGCTGAGAAGAAGCACTTCTTCATTTTAATAGTGTTTATTCCTTTTGGCATAACAGGGGTTAATCGGCCATATTGGAAAACTCTGAGCTCGCAGCTGAGCTCAATTAGCCTCTGCTACCCCTCTTATAATCTAGGCTCAGATGAAAACTAATGTCACAGCTAGCATTTGCTGCATGGCTTCAGGAGGAAGAGTAGTTCATATGAGAAGGAGTGTTGCAGGAGTTATCTGTGACTGTTGTGTGGTTTGTAAGTGTGGTAATTCACTTCCCTTCTCTACTTTGGTTTTTCCCCATCTTCCACTCCCCGATTCATTCCTCTGTTATATGTGAGTCAATATTTTGTATGCCTGGTTTTCAGTTTACCCTTGTTTGTGTAGCCTTGTTTGTTGGGTTGGTGTACTGCGGTGCACAATAGCGCCCCTATTCCCTGGGTGGGGGAAGAGAACAGACAGAGGGCTAACTCAGGAGATAAGGCAAGGGTGGCAGCCACGGCATCTTCACCTCCAGAAGTATTCATTGATTTCCATGTTCTGATTCACCGTGTATGTCTATATATTGGCCACATCAGTGGCATGTTAAAGTTTGGGCACCCCTGGTCAAAAATTACTGTTATTGTGAACAGTTCAGCAAGTTGAAGATAAAATGATCTCTAAAAGGCCTAAAGTTACATGTGAGACATTTCCTTTGTATTTTAGGCAAAAAAATAGATACAGTATATATTTTCATCTTTTGCAGTTTAAAAATTGCAAAAACTAAAATGGTCAGATGCTAAATTTTTGGCACCCTTTGAGATTTGTGCGCTCCGATAAGTGACCAAGGTTTCAGACCTTAATTAGCCTGTTAGGCCACGTTCACACATTCAGTATTTGGTCAATATTTTACATCAGTATTTGTGGAGTGGGTGATCAATGCAGAAGTGGTGGCGTGTTTATTATACTTTTCCTCTGATTGCCCCACTCCCAATATTGGCTACAAATACTGATGCAAAATACTAACCAAATACTGAATGTGTGAATGTGGCCTTAGGGTTATGGCTTGTTCATTATTATTGTAAGGAAAGGCCAGGTGATGCAAATTTCCCAGCTTTAAAAAAAACAGCCTCCTCTAACTTTATGCTAAAGAACAGTAGCCATGGGTTCTCCGAAGCAGCAGCCTAGCATGCTGAAAATGATAATGGTGGAGGCTAACAAAGCAGGAGAAGGCTGTAAGAAGATAGCAAAGTGTTTTCAAGTTGCCCTTTCCTCCGTTCAAAATGAAATTAAGAAATGGCCATTACCAGGAACAGTGGAGGTCAAGATAAAATCTGGAAGACCAAGCAAAATTTCAATGAGAGCTGCTTGTAGGATTGCTTGAGAGGCAAATCAGAATCCCCGCTTGACTGCAGAAGACATTCAAAAAGATTTAGTAGACTCTGGAGTTGTGGTACATTGTTCTACTGTTCAGAGACACCTGCACAAATATAGCCATCATGAAAGTCATCAGAAGAAAATCTCTCCTGCGTCCTCACCATAAAATTCAGCTTCAGGAGTATGCAAAAAAGGGAAATGTCTCATCTGTAACGTTAGGTCTTTTAGAGATCATTTAATCTTCAACTTGCATAATTGTTGACAATAACAGAAATTTTGACCAGTGGTGCCCAAACTTTTACATGCCACTGTAGCATATTTGTGCACCCATACATTTGTTCAATACTAAAGGTGTGCGGGCCCGATATTTTTTCTTTTTTCTATAGTTTCCTCATCTCACACTCCACTCCTTCTCAGCATTCTGTCCCCTTCTTATTGTGCCCTCACACTGTTCTCCAAGCTGCCCATTCTCTATACTGACCAAGTCACACTTTTCTCCCAACATACTATATATTTCTCCTCCATAGAGTCTCCTCACACATCCCCCCTCTCTCCCCTTCCAGCCTGCACACCATACTGTCTCCTCACTCATTCCACACCATCCCTCTTTTCCATACTGTCTCTCCACACATTTACACACCACTTCCCTTAAGGTTTGTGAAGTTCTGAATTTTGATACAAGTTTTAACTGGAGATAATAGAATATTCTGAAATTCGAATCTGCTAGCTACTTTAATTTTCTTCCTACAAAATTTGATTTTCCGCAATATTCCAATTGCCCTGAAAAGATGCAAATAATCCTCTGGGGTGTCCTATTACACGCAGTGAGGAATACCAGATTACACCTTGAAGAAGTGTTTGGATTGTGGCCCTGGGCGGGTTGGATCACTGCAGCCCACACAACTTTGGAGATTTATAAAGTTATTTATTTTGATACAATTTAACTTGTCAAAAATGTTTTCATATAATGAGATTTGTTGCTGGAGACAAACCTACTGGGCCGTCCTGTACCTTCCTGCCTGCAAATTTTCTTTTTCTTTTTGTTTTTATGTTTTATTTTTCATGCATCCCGGTTGATACATTACAGATTTCGTTTAAAAAAAAAAATGTAACAAAGACAAGTAAGTGCAGGAAAGACGAAGGCGAGGGAACAAGCAAACACATATCTCATTCTGTGTGTTTTGCCCCAGAGGAATTGGAATGGGATTAATTTATAATAGAAACATGACACAATTCCACAAATTCTGTCCCGCTCGCGCTCCCCGATACACAGTGTGCGATCAATTAAGCTTCGAGAGTTCATTTGGCAAGAACATAAAAATCGGAGAGTAAGAGGTTTGACAATCTGCTGCAGTAAATGAGAGATTTCAGCCTCCTGGTGCCACAGAAAACGCAAGTTCTATTTTAGAAATTCACATTTGTTAATCTTATATTGTTGGATTTAATGTAACTGTTTAAAAAGATCCAAAAAGATCACGATGATGATCAGATCGTACATTCTGCACAGAGGTAATATACCAAGTGCAGAACAAAATGTGGTGGAAGTTCTTTACTCATATCTGAATCTTTATGTCACGTTCCGCCTCTGCGGATCCTGCATTTACCAAAATACTTTGCATCAATTTTTCTTAAAGCAGTTGTTTATACTCTTCGCCAAAAAGTTATGAAAATCTGCATCACACATAAGGTTTGAGTATAAGATTGTTAGAAGACTCTCTCATCCTGTACCAGTCATGACTTGTATTGTACTTGTTTTTTATTATGTATACCCCATGTGAAGCATAATAATAATAATAATAATAATAATAATTAAAGCCATACCCCATACAGTACCCAATAATATCTCTACACTAAGATTTAGATAATTACACCATACAGTGTTCAAATAAAATCATATGGTGCTCAAATAATATAATCTAGTGTTCAAAAAATATCACCATTTGGTTCTGAAATAATACCACCATACTGTGCTCAAATAGTTCTCAAATAATATCACTACAGTGCTCAACTAATATCACCATATATTATAATGCTCAGTGATCAGATACCACTATACAGTGCTCAAATAATACCACTATACAGTGCTCAGATAATACCACAATATAGTGCTCATATAATATCACCATACAGCTGTCACGGGGAGAATAGGTGGGTGAGAGCTAATAACACGGGCCCCTGCAATTTCCCTCAGACTAGGGAAATCCTGACTGACCCTCTACCTGGAGTTTACACTGATGGTGTGCATGTCCAGGCCTCGAACCTCACCCTGCCTCCTGTTTCAACCCTAGGCTGAAACCTCTGCCCACCACCCAGTGAAGAGACCACACTCCAATACCCACAGTAAGCACAGAAAAGGATAAAGGAAAACATACACCACGCCGCAGTCACTCAGGAATACACTATAAATGTGCAGGGCAAAATAAATACAAATATAGGAAGGAGTAAATAAGACAAAGGAAAATACACCACCAGCAACGAATCTCCAGCAACCAGCTCTCCACTCCAGACTGAGATAACTACGGATAAGACAGAAGCTATAATCGGCGACGCCCAAAGATCAGGAGAACTATTTAAAGGAAATGGGCATGGCCCAGCTTCCAATCCGAGGATCAGGTAAATTAACCCCGGAACAGCTGGATAAAATCTAGCAGACGCCAATGAGCAAATAGTGGTCAAAAGCGGAATTACCGCTGTCTGTCGGACGACCTGGTCTGAACAGCGTCCGACATGACAACAGCGCTCAAATAATATCACCATACAGTGCTCAGATAATATCACCATACAGTGCTCAGATAATGACCATACAGTGCTTAATTACCACCATACAGTGTTCAAATAATATCACCATACAGTGCTCAGATAATATCACCATACAGTGTTCAAATAATATCACCATACAGTGTTCAAATGATATCACCATACAGGGCTCAGATAATATCACCATACAGTGCTCAGATATCACCATACTGTGTTCAATTAATACCACCATACAGTGCTCAAATAATGACCATACAGTGCTCAATTACCACCATACAGTGTTCAAATAATATCACCATACAGTGCTCAGATAATATCACCATACAGTGTTCAAATAATATCACCATACTGTGCTCAATGCCACTATACAGTCCTCAGATAATATCTCCATACAGTGCTCAGATAATATCACAATACAGTATTCAAATAAAAATCACCATATGATTAGTGAAAAATTACCAACACAAAGTGCTAAAATAATACCACCATATAGAACTTTAAATAATACCCCATATCATTCTCTCATCATACCATCCTACAGTACTCAAGACATACCACTATAGTACTTGAAATAATAACATTATACAGTGATAAAATAATACCTGCATACATAAACCCATTTCATATTTTTTCTGTACAACGCGAAAATAATACTGAAATATAATTGATGCTGAACTAGATTCCCAGGCTTGGCTGCCAGGCCGTCTGTGTATTTGTGCCCCTACCTGTATAACTTATTATTGAGGTGCACTTCCCACAACTCATGTACTGGACCTTTCTGCGGTATTATTAATGGATTTTAAGCACTTACCTTATGTGACTTCCACCTGAACGCCCATAATGCACTGCTCTTCAGCAACCAGAAAAAAAACTATTTTTTTTTTTTTTATTATTTTTCAGCTTCAGCTTTGACCTTAGAAGAAGAACCTGCTGTAAATTAAATAAGCCGGAGCTATGTAAAGCAAAGTAAATGTACAGTTGTATGGATTTCTGCTGCAAAATAAAATGTAGAAATAGTGTTTGACCACGGATCCCCGCGGGATCACAGCGAGAGAGGAGAACAGATGAAAAACAGCAGAAAACTTCAGAAAAAAACTATTTGGCAGCACTATGCATGGAAACATGTTTTTCTAAAGTTCGTCGGCACTTGAGGCGCAGGAGAAGACGTTGGTTTTAGCTGTGTTGTGGGAAGCAATTAATGGTTATATTTAGTAATGAGGTGCGGGAGACTCGTTCCTGTAGCTTCTTGTTCTATTTTTCAGATTCCAGGATGAATAAAGTAAATATTGTCCTCATCTGAGATACATTGTAGCGGATCACCCTGCATGAATACATTGTATCAACAAAAAGAATATTATATAAACAAGAAATACAAAATTGCATAAACAAATTGCCATAAACTTCTTGCTTAATATGCACCTTTTTAAAGTCGTTTTTAGATGCGTTCACCTATTTTTTTTCTGTTCACCAACGTTGCCTTGATTTCTATTTTCCAAATTTTTGCAATTGTTTTTAAAAAGTCACTAACTTTTTGCACAGGGGTACTTCAATCCACTCTCTTCTACTCCTGGATTGCATATTGAAATTTTTTGCCTAAATGTTTAGACATTTTAACGGAAGATGCAACATTGTGGCCCAAAAATACAAGAAATGTAAAATACAAAAAAATAAAATTTGCATAAAATTAACCATCTCACAAGTATCATCATGAAGAATTTGGCACAAAGATAAAAACGGCAAGTAATACCACAAGGCAAAAAGTGTCTTAAGAAATGCATTAATTGAGGCATTTATTTTTTTGCTTTTCACTTTTTTTAAAACAAAAATTCACATGAACTGTTATATTTTCACAAAAATTTCCCACGCATGATAAATAATCATTGGAGTACATTTCATAAAAAAAGTTTGCGATATATTAACCCCTTCACCCCCAAGGGTAGTTTGCACGTTAACGACCGGGCCAATTTTTACAATTCTGACCACTGTCCCTTTATGAGGTTATAACTCTGGAACGCTTCAACGGATCTTGGCGAATCTGACATTGTTTTCTCGTGACATATTGTACTTCATGTTAGTGATAAAATTTATTCGATATAACTTGCGTTTATTTGTGAAAAAAACAGAAATTTGGCGAAAATTTTGAAAATTTCGCAATTTTTCAACTTTGAATTTTTATGCCCTTAAATCACAGACATATGTCCCGCAAAATACTTAATAAGTAACATTTCCCACATGTCTACTTTACATCAGCACCATTTTGGAACCAAAATTTTTTTTTGTTAGGGAGTTACAAGGGTTAAAATTTGACCAGAAATTTCTCATTTTTACAATACCATTTTTTTTTAGGGACCACATCTCATTTGAAGTCATTTTGAGGGGTCTATATGATAGAAAATACCCAAGTGTGACACCATTCTAAAAACTGCACCCCTCAAGGTGCTCAAAACCACATTCAAGAAGTTTATTAACCCTTCAGGTGTTTCACAGGAATTTTTGGAATGTTTAAATAAAAATTAACATTTAATTTTTTTTCACACAAAATTTATTTCAGCTCCAATTTGTTTTATTTTACCAAGGGTAACAGGAGAAAATGGACCCCCAAAGTTGTTGTACAATTTGTCCTGAGTATACTGATACCCCATATGTGGGGGTAAACCACTGTTTGGGCGCATGGCAGAGCTCGGAATTAAAGGAGCGCCATTTGACTTTTCAATGCAAAATTGACTGGAATTGAGATGGGACGCCATGTTGCGTTTGGAGAGCCCCTGATGTGCCTAAACATTGAAACCCCCTACAAGTGACACCATTTTGGAAAGTAGACCCCCTAAGGAACTTATCTAGATGTGTGGTGAGCACTTTGACCCACCACGTGCTTCACAGAAGATTATAATGCAGAGCCGTAAAAATAAAAAACCATATTTTTTCACAAAAATGATCTTTTCGCCCCACATTTTTTATTTTCCCAAGGGTAAGAGAAGAAATTGGACCCCAAAAAATGTTTTGCAATTTGTCCTGAATACGCTGATACCCCATATGAGGGGGTAAACCACTGTTTGGGTGCATGGCAGAGCTTGGAAGGAAAGGAGCGCCATTTGACTTTTCAATGCAAAATTGACTGGAATTGAGATGGAACGCCATGTTGCGTTTGGAGAGCCACTGATGTGCCTAAACATTGAAAACCCCCAAAAAGTGACACCATTTTGGAAAGTAGACCCCCTAAGGAACTTATCTAGATGTGTGGTGAGCACTTTGACCCACCAAGTGCTTCACAGAAGTTTATAATGCAGAGCCGTAAAAATAAAAAATCATATTTTTTCACAAAAATGATCTTTTCGCCCCCAGCTTTTGTATTTTTACAAGGGTAACAGAATAAACTGGACCCCAAAAGTTGTTGTCCAATTTGTCCTGAGTACGCTGATACCCCATACATTGAGGGGAACCACTGTTTGGGCGCATGACAGAGCTCGGAAGGGAAGGAGCACCATTTGGAATGCAGACTTAAATGGATTGGTCTGCAGGCGTCACGTTGCATTTGCAGAGCCCCTGATGTACCCAAACAGTACAAACCCCCCACAAGTGACCCCATATTGGAAACTAGACCTCCCAAGGAACTTATCTAGATGTGTTGTGAGAACTTTGAACCCCCAAGTGTTTCACTACAGTTTATAACGCAAAGCCGTGAAAATAAAAATTATTTTTTTTTTCACAAAAATGATTTTTTAGCCCCCAGCTTTGTATTTTTACAAGGGTTACAGAATAAATTGGACCCTAAAAGTTGTTGTTCAATTTGTCCTGAGTACGCTGATACCCCCTATGTGGGGGGGAACCACTGTTTGGGCGCATGACAGAGCTCGGAAGGGAAGGAGCGCCATTTGGAATGCAGACTTAAATGGATTGGTCTGCAGGCGTCACGTTGCATTTGCAGAGCCCCTGATGTACCCAAACAGTACAAACCCCCCACAAGTGACCCCATATTGGAAACTAGACCTCCCAAGGAACTTATCTAGATGTGTTGTGAGAACTTTGAACCCCCAAGTGTTTCACTACAGTTTACAACGCAGAGCCGTGAAAATAAAAAATCTTTTTTTCCCACAAAAATGATTTTTAGCCCCCCAAATTTTTATTTTCCCAAGGATAACAAGAGAACTTGGACCCCAGAAGTTGTTGTTCAATTTGTCCCGAGTACGCTGATAACCCATATGTTGGGATAAACCCCTTTTTGGGCGCACGGGAGAGCTCGGAAGGGAAGGAGCACTGTTTTACTTTTTCAACGCAGAATTGGCTGGAATTGAGATTGGACGCCATGTCGCGTTTGGAGAGCCCCTGATGTGCCTGAACAGTGGAAACTCCCCAATTCTACCTGAAACCCTAACCCAAACACACCCCTAACCCTAATCCCAACGGTAACCCTAACCACACCCCTAACCCTGACACACCCATAATTCTAATCCCAACCCTAATCCCAACCGTAAATGTAATCCAAACCCTAACCCTAACTTTACCTCCAACCCTAACCCTAGCCCTAACCCTAACTTTAGCCCAAACCCTAACCCTAGCCCTAACGCTAAGCCTAGCCCTAATGGGAAAATGGAAATAAATACATTTTTTTAATTTTATTATTTTTCCCTAACTAAGGGGGTGATGAAGGGGGGTTTGATTTACTTTTATAGCGTTTTTTATATCGGATTTTTATGATTGGCAGCCATCGCACAATAAAAGACGCTTTTTATAGCAAAAACGTTTTTGCGTCTCCACATTTTGAGACCTATAATTTTTCCACATTTTGGTCCACAGAGTCATGTGAGGTCTTGTTTTTTGCGGGACGAGTTGACATTTTTGTTGGTAACATTTTCGGACACGTGACCATTTTTGATCACTTTTTATTCTGATTTTTGTGAGGCAGAATGACCAAAAACCAGCTATTCATGAAATTCTTTTGGGAGAGGCGTTTATACCGTTCCGCGTTTGGTAAAATTGATAAAGCAGTTTTATTCTTCGGGTCAGTACGATGACAGCGATATCTCATTTATATCATTTTTTTATGTTTTGGCGCTTTTATACGATAAAAACTATTTTATAGAAAAAATAATTATTTTGGTATCGCTTTATTCTCAGGACTATAACTTTTTTATTTTTTTGCTGATGATGCTGTTTGGTGGCTTGTTTTTTGCGGGACAAGATGACGTTTTCAGCGGTACCATGATTATTTATATCCGTCTTTTTGATCATGTGTTATTCCACTTTTTGTTCGGCGGTATGGTAATAAAGCGTTGTTTTTTGCCTCGTTTTTTTTTTTTTTTCTTACGGTGTTTACTAAAGGGGTTAACTAGTGTGCAGTTTTATAGGTTGGGTCGTTACGGACGCGGCGATACTAAATATGTGTACTTTTATTGTTTTGTTTTTTTAATTTAGATAAAGAAATGTATTTATGGGAATAATATTTTTTTTTTATTATTATTTATTTAGGAATTTTTTTTTTATTTTTTTTTTTACACATGTGGAAAAAATTTTTTTAACTTTTTTACTTTGTCCCAGGGGGGACATTACAGATCGATGATCTGATAGTGTGCACAGCACTCTATCAGATCACCGATCTCACTTACATCGGTGCAGGCTTACCAGCGTCTGCTCTGAGCAGGCGCTCGGTAAGCCACCTTTCTCCCTGCAGGACCCGGATGCCGCGGCCATCTTGGATCCGGAACTTGCAGCGAGGAAGGAGGTAGGAGACCCTCGGAGCAACGCGATCACATCGCGTTGCTCCGGGGGTCTCAGGGAAGCCCGCAGGGAGCCCCCTCCCTGCGCGATGCTTCCCTATACCGCCGGTACACTGCGATCATGTTTGATCACAGTGTGCCGGGGGTTAATGTGCCGGGGGTGGTCCGTGACCGCTCCTGGCACATAGTGCCGGATGTCAGCTGTGATATGCAGCTGACACCCGGCCGCGATCGGCCGCGCTCCCCCCGTGAGCGCGGCCGATCACGTATGACGTACTATCCCGTCGGTGGTCATACGGGCCCACCCCACCTCGACGGGATAGTACGTCAGATGTCAGGAAGGGGTTAAAAGGTAGAAAATCATCCACAAAAAACATGCCCACAATGGCAAAGATTACATAAAAACATGCCCACAATGGCGAGGATTACATAAAAACATGCCCAGAATGGCGAAGATTACATAAAAACATGCCCACAATGGCGAAGATTACATAAAAACATGCCCACAATGGCGAAGATTACATAAAAACATGCCCACAATGGCGAAGATTACATAAAAACATGCCCACAATGGCGAAGATTACATAAAAACATGCCCACAATGGCGAGGATTACATAAAAACATGTCCACAATGGCAACCAGCGAAATAAAAAGAGATGAATGAACACGTAAAAAATAGACTTAAAAATCATCGTATTTCAAAAGAAGAATTTGGCACAAAGTAAAAAAAAAAGGCTCAAAACAGGAAAAAAAAACAGGCAAAAAGTACTCACAAATAATAATGAATGCACCAAATTTGTCAAAGTGGTTTGCCCTCTTAGGCCAGTTTCACATGTCCTGATATTTCCGATACCAGAGATATCAGTGTCCGTGTGTCTGTCTGTGTACTATGTGCGGCACACGTGTGCCACATCAGTACAATACGGACGGCCGCCGGGGAAGCAGTGATACAGTAAGCGCTGTTCCCCTGCATGTGGTGATCACGCCGGCTGTCATCCCTTCTCCCCTGCTCTGCCGGCAGCAGTGCGAGCAGAGGAGAATGAATGAAAGAAAAACTCGATGTGGGGTCCCCCTATGTTTTTCAACCAACCCGACAAAACTCAGGTGCAGGCTGCTATTATCAGGCTGGTAAGGGGCCATGGATATGGCCCTCCAGCCTAAAAACAGCAGCCCGCAGCTTCTCAGAAAAGGTGCATCTATTAAATGCACCAATTCTGGAGCTTTCCTAGGTTCTTCCCACTTGCCCTGTAGTGGTGGCAAGTGGGGTAATGAGGGGTTAATGTCACCTTCCTCTTGAAAGGTGACATTAAGCCGGCTTAGTAATGGAGAGGTGTCAATAAGACACCTCCCCGTTACTAATCCTATAGTTATTAAAGGGTTAATAAAACACACAGTAAGAAAAAAAGTCTTTTAATGAAATAAAACAAACACAGTTTTGCCATCTTTATTAGTCTGCCAATCCAAGCGAAGCCCTCGATCTCCTGTTAAAAAAAGTCAAAATAAAAAAACCAGAAATATACCCACACCTCTCCGGCGTACAGTCAGTCCCACGCCGTAATCCATATCTAGGGGAATTTACAGTTTACAACTGGCAGAGCTGCTAATGCGACCGCCCCCAGCTGTAAACTAGAAAAGCAGAATCCCCCCTCAAGTGACCACATTTTGGAAATTATAACCCTTTGGGAATTTATCTACAGATGTAGTGACTATTTTGACTTCACGGGTGTTTTCCAGAAACAATCAGCAGTGGATGTTGCTGAGTGAAAATTGCAAACTGCCGTTGTAGTGACCAGACATTATGCCCAGCTCATGCTTCTGAAGACACACACCTGTAAGTTAGGCGGGCTCCCATCACTTCAGAAATGCCAAACATGTGGGCGCTATATGTGGTTAGGCACACTGGGGCTCAGAAGGGAGGGACAGGGGCATTTGGATTTGGGAGCAGAGAATTTGCAGAATTTCTTTTGGGGAGCGAGGAGCCATTTCACTTTTCCAGAGCCTTTGCGCTACCAGTAATGTGGAAGCCCGCTATATTTCCATTAACAGATGACAGACCTGAGTGGGGACTCGCTTTTTTTGTGGATTGAGTTGAAGCTTTTAATGGGAACATTTTACATAACGTTTGGGATCACATTTATCCGGCGCTCTATGCTGAGCACTTACTTTGGAGTTTCCATCTACATCTCCGAGTGACGTGACAGATGAAATCCTCAAGGGATCCATTCACTATAATGAGGCAGCAGAGTTACTCTGGACTCTGTCTGGCCTCTGTTCAGCGGTGTGCTTCTTTTCAGAAGTGCACAAAACTGTGGCTGATGGCACTTTTATACAATCCTGAAAAGACGGACACTGCCGGATCACAGGTCCTATGGCGTCCACAGCGCCTCCATCTGCCTCATTATAGGGACTCTTCTGCCAGGGGTTCTGTCTGAATCACGTACTTCAGAGATTTATATGGAAACCCCAGTGTAAGCGCTCAGCACAGAGCGCAGGATAAATGTACGCCGAGTCTAACTGCGATCTTTGAGAGGCAGAATAGAAAAATCAACAGCAGGTGAAAAATTGGTTTTATTTATTTTTTACGCCGTTCCTCATGCGCTATAAACGATTAGGTGATTTTATTCTTCAGGTTGGTGCAATAATTTATAGCGGGTTTTTATGTTTGGCAGCTGTCGCACACTAAAAGATGCTTTTTATTGTGAAAACTAGTTTTTGCATCACATATTTTGAGAGCTTTAATTTTTCCTTACTTCAGCCAACAGAGTCATGTGATGACTTGTTTTCTGTGGAACGAGCTCACGTTTTTATTGGTACCATTTTCGGGCACATTAAATTTTTGGTTCGCTTTCTATTCTTATTTTTGGGAGACAGAATGAACAAAAATAGCAATTCAGGAATTGCTTTTTATTTATTTTTTTTGCATACTGTTCAGCCTGTAGTAAAATTGGTGAGGCAGCTTTATTCTTCGGGTCAGTACGATTACAGCGATACCTCATTTATTTATTTTTTTTATGTTTTGGCGCCTTTACACAATAAAAACTATTTTATAGAAAAAATTATTCTTTATGAATCGCTTTATTCTGAGAGCTATAACTTTTATGTTTCTGCTGATGGAGCTGTATGGCGGCTTGCTTTTGCGGGACAAGATGACATTCATCTATTTGATCACACTTTTGATGATAAAGCATTGTTTTTTGCCTTTTTTAAAATATTTTTATGGTGTTCACTGAAGGGGTTAACTAGTGAGACAGTTATATAGAGCAGGTCGTTACAGACGCGGCTATACCAAATGTGTACTTTTATTATTTTTTTATTTACATAAGAATTTATTGGAAAAATATTTCTTTCTTTTTTTTTTTATTTAGGGATTTTTTAAAATATTTTTACACTTTGTAATTTTTTTAAAAACTTTTTTACATTGTCCCAGGATGGGACATTACTATATTATATCAGATCGCTTATCTGACACTCTGCACTGCATAGTATCAGATCAGGATCTGACAGGCAGGGAAGGAGGCGTCTCAGGTCCTGCTGTCAGCAAGCGCTCACAAGCCACCTCCATGCAGGACCTGGAAGGACCCCATGGCCATCTTGGGGCTGGGGTTCTCCATGGAGACCATCAGGACAACGCGATCACATTGCGTTGTCTTGATGGAAGCGTGCAGGGAGCCCCCTCTCTGCATGATGCCTCTCTATGTCGTTGTCACTACTGACAGCATCATCAGAGGGGTTAAATGCTCGTGACCGCTGCTAGCACTGATCGTGGGTGTTGCTGCGGGGTGTCAGCTGTCACATACAGCTGATACCCACAGTCGATTGCTAAGGCGCTCAGCGTGAGGCCGTGCGATCGGTGCGCCATACCAGTAGTGCTGTTTGTGGGAACGCATCTGACACAGAGCAGTACTAGTATGGCACATGTCAGGAAGGGTTAAAGACCATAATTTCAATGGATCCATTAAAAAGTGATTTTTATTTTTTTTTGCACACCACAGATTTGTCAAGAATCCTTTTTCCTTTCAGAATCAGTATTTTCTATGGGACGCCATACTACAAAACATTCCCACAAATGCGTGGCATTGATTACAAGCAAGATTTGTCACGTTCTGCACCAAAAAAAGTAGTTTTACTTACAAATTCACCCAAATCGTGTTGCAAAAATGAGTACACCCCAATGAAAGTCTAAGGAGCAAAGCTAAAATTTAGACCACAAAATTCTAAGTAACAAAAATTCACTCACAGGTAAACTTAAGTTCTTCATTACACCGATGTCCAGCAGATGGGTGACCATAAAAGGCCATTAACAAAAGAAATGTTTCTCATTTCCTGCTGTCAGCAGTGGCACCACATGGAAGAGAAATGTCACAAGACGTGAGAAAGGAAATAATGTTTTTTACCCAAGAAAAGGCTACTAAAAGATCAGAAAAGCATTACATTTCCTTCAGTGTCTGTATAAGCGATACATAAATGTCAAAAAGATGTAACTGCGCATCACACAGAGTCCAGGCGGCCATGGAAGTTACCACCTAAACAGAAGTGTCTTCTGATGAGTAGGATGGAAGAAAATGCAATTATCTAAAGAAGTAGAAAGCTGAACTGAGGTGAGTGGTTCCCATGACACAATCCGACGTACACTTCAGAGCAATGGCATGCATGGCTATCGTTCACGAAGGAAGACACTCCTAAAGCCACAGGAACAAAAAAATAAACATGCAATTTGCCAGGGTCTACCTTGAAAAATGTGAAGATACTGCGAGTATATAGTCTGGAGTGATGAAACCAAGATAAAGGTTTTTGGAATTGATGGTTTCAAAACTGTATGGAGTCGCAAAGTTGAAGAGCACTAAGAAACATGGTGCCTACAGTGCGACATGGTGGTGTCAGTGCCCTTATGTGGGGCTGCATGACGCTGCTGGTGTTGGGGGGCTACATGTCATTGATGAGATCAGAAGTCACAGATGTCCTGCCATATAGTGACAGAGAAGATGCCGCCATTACTCCGGGTCCTTGGTAGACAAGCCCTTTTCCAATATGACAATGATACAAAACTCACATTGGTTGCATTTCTGAAGAAGGACAGGGTGAAAGTGACTCAGTGGCCAAATGTCTCCTGAGCTGACCCAACCGGACACCTATGGATTTTTCTGAAGAGACAAGTTGTCATCATTCTCCAACCTGCATTCAGGTCGTTCATTAAGAATGGAAAAAGATGGAAGCTGTAATATGTCGCCAACTCTTTCATTAAGTCTAAGTCATTAAGTCTAAGTCTAGAAGACTCATTGCCGTCCTTAAGAATCATGAAAGTCATACAAAATACCACTTGTAATAGTTTTGATGTGGGGTCAGGGTGTACTCAGGGCTGGCCTGAGAAATTACGGCGCCCTAGGCGAAACTATTTTGTTGCGCCCCTACTACTTTTAACATACCTCCCAACTTTTGAAGATGGGAAAGAGGGACAAAGTTTGGGGCGCGCGAAGTGCATCGCGGCAAATTTTAGGCCACGCCTCTGACCACACCCATTCATAACTAGCCACACCCATATCCACGTCCCAACCACACCCATTTAGCACTGCTGATCACACTGTTTCATAAAGAATAAGTATAAACAAAAAAATATGGCCACACAGTGCTCCATACTGTATAATGGCCAGACATGATGCTCCATACTGTATAACGGCCACCACACATGATGCTCCATACTGTATAACGGCCACCACACATGATGCTCCATACTGTATAATGGCCACACATAGATCTCCATACTGTATAATGACCGCACATGATGCTCCATACTGTATAATGGTCACAAATTATGCTCCATACTGTATAATGGCCACACATGATGCTCCATACTGTATAATGGCCACACATTATGCTCCATACTGTATAATGGCTGCACATGATGCTCCATACTGTATAATGGCTGCACATGATGCTCCATACTGTATAATGACCCCACATGATACTCCATACTGTATAATGGCCACAAATTATGCTCCATACTGTATAATGGCCACACATGATGCTCCATACTGTATAATGGCTGCACATGATGCTGCATACTGTATAATGGCCACACATGATGCTCCATACTGTATAATGGCCACACATGATGCTCCATACTGTATAATGGCTGCACATGATGCTCCATACTGTATAATGACCCCACATGATGCTCCATACTGTATAATGGTCACAAATTATGCTCCATACTGTATAATGGCCACACATGATGCTCCATACTGTATAATGGCCACACATGATGCTCGATACTGTATAATGGCCACACATGATGCTCCATACTGTATAATGGCCGCACATGATACTTCGTACCGTATAATGGCCACACATAGCTACTCCTACACACGTGGCTGCACTCCGTACACACGCGCTCCGCTCCATACCCCTCATACACACGTGGCTCTGCTCCGTACACCTCGTACACACGCGCTCCGCTCCATACACGTCATACACACACGACTCCGCTCCGTACACCTCATACACACGGCTCCGCTCCGTACACCTCATACACACACAGCTCCGCTCCATACACCTCATACACATTCAGCTCCGCTCCATACACCTTTTGCCTTTTGAAAAGATTTTTTATAATTTTTTCTATTTTTTCTCTGGCGCCCCCTTAGGGTCGGCGCCCTAGGCGGCCGCCTAGTTCGCCTATACGTTCGGGCCGGCCCTGGGTGTACTTATTAATGCATCAACTCATTTGAGCAAAAGTGAAGATTTCATAATGAAAGTTATATTAGTAACCTTACTGTCAAGTTATGGGTTAAACAAAAAATGTTCCATGGAACTCTGTCCTGTCAAAATGAAGGAAACTGTTCTTATTTTCAGTGAAATACTAATTCAAATCTTAATTTTCAAAGGGGGTGTACTCATTTATGCTGATAACAGGTGAGTTTGATCTGCAAAATGGATGACAATAGTGCACGCTGTGATTTATTCCAGGCAGGTCCGTGTGTCACATAGTTATGTAAACTTCCATATTGGAGTTCCATTGGTTCGCACGATACCCGTTTTGCAGACGGAGAGCTCGGTGACAGTTTTGGTGCCTCATTATTTAAATACCTTCGTCCTTTTCTTGGTGTAAAAATGGGCACAAATGTTTGTTGATTTTATGCAAATATGATTGTTTCTTTTGTTCTTTTTTTGCATATTTTTTATCTTTTTTGCATCTTTTTTCACATGCTTGATTCTCTTGGGAATAAAAGGGCTCCGTTCTGCTGATCATGCCGATCCCAGTGGTTGGACCATTATCGATCTTCACGTTCTGAGTTCATACCGGACAGGTAGTGTCTGGTGCTAAAATCTGAAGACAGAAGTCTGATGCAATGTTTGGAGTTCTGGGGAAAATCTAGGAGGAGGGCGATTTTTTTTTCCAGCAAAGTTTTCAGTGGGGTTTGGGTTCTGGTTGAAGATCGGGTACAGTTCTGGAACCCAAACCAAACTTTGAAATAAAGTTCAGGTCATTAACCAGAACCTGAACTTCCATGGGTCCGCTCATTCCTAGTTGTCACCTGCCCTGTGCACAGGTGACATCTCTTCACCAGACACCCTCTGTCACGCTGTACTACTGAGGGTTAATGCAGAGTAATGCAAGCTCCACTAAATGGCAACAGAGTGGAGAGTGAGCTGAGTATCCTGCTCAGAAGCAGTAGTCCCACAGCAGTACAGCAAAGCCACCACTAGGTGGCAGCCAGGGGCGTAACTACCGCGGTCGCAGCGGTCGCCATTGCGACCGGGCCCCGCAGGTCAGGGGCCCAGGGCCGGCCCCTGACCTGCGGGGCCGGACTGGCCATCGGGCACTTCTGGCAAATGCCAGAAGAGCCGGTGCCAGTAGTGGGCCGCCCGCTGTACTGTTCCCCCCCCCGCCCCCCGCCAGTGTCGCCGCTGCATTTAACTATACCGGCGTCTATGACACCGGTATAGTTCAATGCAATGATGTCGGAGAGAGCGTCTCCTGACGCTCCCTCTCCCATCATTCCCCGCTCTGCCTCTGACAGTACACTGCGGGTGCGCGATGACGTCATATCATCGCGCACCTGCTGTGTCCTGCGCAGACTGCAGCCACCGAGAGGAGTAGGGACGAGCAGCGCAGGCAAAAGGAAAGGTGAGGAGAGTGTTTTTTTTTTTTCTTTTTAACCGGACTGTGGGGCCATTATCGGGGGTGGTGGGATGAGATGTGGGCTGTGCTCTATATACCCCTGTGCGGGCTGTGCTGTATATACCCGTGCTGGCTGTGCTCTATATACCCCAGTGCGGGCTGTGCTGTATATATCCCTGTGCGGGCTGTGCTCTATATATCCCTGTGCGGGCTGTGCTCAATATACCCCTGTGCGGGCTGTGCTCTATATACCCCTGTGCGGGCTCTGCTGTATATACCCCTGTGCGGGCTGTGCTCTATATATCCCTGTGCGGGCTGTGCTGGATATACCACTGTGCGGGCTGTGCTCTATATACCCCAGTGCGGGCTGTGCTGTATATATCACTGTGTGGGCTGTGCTGTATATATCCCTGTGCTGGCTGTGCTGTATATACCCCTGTGCGGGCTGTGCTGTATATACCCCTGTGCGGGCTGTGCTGTATATACCCCTGTGCGGGCTGTGCTGTATATATCCCTGTGCGGGCTGTGCTCTATATACCCCTGTGCGGGCTGTGCTGTATATATCCCTGTGCGGGCTGTGCTCTATATACTCCTGTGTGGGCTGTGCTCTATATACCCCTGTGCGGGCTATGCTGTATATACCACTGTGCGGGCTGTGCTCTATATACCCCTGTGTGGGCTGTGCTCTATATACCCCTGTGTGGGCTGTGCTGTATATACCACTGTGCGGGCTGTGCTCTATATACCCCTGTGCGGGCTCTGCTGTATATATCCCTGTGCGGGCTGTGCTCTATATACCCCTGTGTGGGCTGTGCTCTATATACCCCTGTGCGGGCTGTGCTGTATATACCACTGTGCGGGCTGTGCTCTATATACCCCTGTGTGGGCTGTGCTCTATATACCCCTGTGCGGGCTGTGCTGTATATATCCCTGTGCGGGCTGTGCTGTATATATCCCTGTGTGGGCTGTACTCTATATACCCCTGTGTGGGCTGTGCTGTATATATCCCTGTGCGGGCTGTGCTCTATATATCCCTGTGCGGGCTGTGCTCAATATACCCCTGTGCGGGCTGTGCTCTATATACCCCTGTGCGGGCTCTGCTGTATATACCCCTGTGCGGGCTGTGCTCTATATATCCCTGTGCGGGCTGTGCTGGATATACCACTGTGCGGGCTGTGCTCTATATACCCCAGTGCGGGCTGTGCTGTATATATCACTGTGTGGGCTGTGCTGTATATATCCCTGTGCTGGCTGTGCTGTATATACCCCTGTGCGGGCTGTGCTGTATATACCCCTGTGCGGGCTGTGCTGTATATACCCCTGTGCGGGCTGTGCTGTATATATCCCTGTGCGGGCTGTGCTCTATATACCCCTGTGCGGGCTGTGCTGTATATATCCCTGTGCGGGCTGTGCTCCATATACCCCTGTGTGGGCTGTGCTCTATATACCCCTGTGCGGGCTATGCTGTATATACCACTGTGCGGGCTGTGCTCTATATACCCCTGTGTGGGCTGTGCTCTATATACCCCTGTGTGGGCTGTGCTGTATATACCACTGTGCGGGCTGTGCTCTATATACCCCTGTGCGGGCTCTGCTGTATATATCCCTGTGCGGGCTGTGCTCTATATACCCCTGTGTGGGCTGTGCTCTATATACCCCTGTGCGGGCTGTGCTGTATATACCACTGTGCGGGCTGTGCTCTATATACCCCTGTGTGGGCTGTGCTCTATATACCCCTGTGCGGGCTGTGCTGTATATATCCCTGTGCGGGCTGTGCTGTATATATCCCTGTGTGGGCTGTGCTCTATATACCCCTGTGCGGGCTGTGCTGTATATATCCCTGTGTGGGCTGTGCTCTATATACCCCTGTGCGGGCTGTGCTGTATATATCCCTGTGCGGGCTGTGCTCTATATACCCCTGTGTGGGCTGTGCTCTATATACCCCTGTGCGGGCTATGCTGTATATACCACTGTGCGGGCTGTGCTCTATATACCCCTGTGTGGGCTGTGCTCTATATACCCCTGTGCGGGCTGTGCTGTATATATCCCTGTGCGGGCTGTGCTGTATATATCCCTGTGCGGGCTGTGCTCTATATACCCCTGTGTGGGCTGTGCTCTATATACCCCTGTGCGGGCTGTGCTGTATATACCACTGTGCGGGCTGTGCTCTATATACCCCTGTGTGGGCTGTGCTCTATATACCCCTGTGCGGGCTGTGCTGTATATATCCCTGTGCGGGCTGTGCTGTATATATCCCTGTGCGGGCTGTGCTCTATATACCCCTGTGCGGGCTGTGCTGTATATATCCCTGTGCGGGCTGTGCTGTATATACCCCTGTGCGGGCTGTGCTGTATATATCCCTGTGCGGGCTGTGCTGTATATACCCCTGTGAGGGCTGTGCTCTATATACCCCTGTGCGGGCTGTGCTATATATATCCCTGTGCGGGCTGTGCTGTATATACCCCTGTGTGGGCTGTGCTCTATATACCACTGTGCGGGCTGTGCTATATATACCCCTGTGCGGGCTGTGCTCTATATACCACTGTGCGGGCTGTGCTGGATATACCACTGTGCGGGCTGTGCTGGATATACCACTGTGCGGGCTGTGCTGGATATACCACTGTGCGGGCTGTGCTGGATATACCACTGTGTGGGCTGTCCTGGATATACCACTGTGCGGGCTGTGCTCTATATACCACTGTGCGGGCTGTGCTCTATATACCACTGTGCGGGCTGTGCTGGATATACCACTGTGCGGGCTGTGCTCTATATACCACTGTGCGGGCTGTGCTCTATATACCACTGTGCGGGCTGTGGTGGATATACCACTGTGCGGGCTGTGCTGGATATACCACTGTGCGGGCTGTGCTCTATATACCCCTGTGCGGGCTGTGCTGTATATACCCCTGTGCGGGCTGTGCTGTATATATCCCTGTGCGGGCTGTGCTCTATATACCCCTGTGCGGGCTGTGCTGTATATATCCCTGTGCGGGCTGTGCTCTATATACCCCTGTGTGGGCTGTGCTCTATATACCCCTGTGCGGGCTATGCTGTATATACCACTGTGCGGGCTGTGCTCTATATACCCCTGTGTGGGCTGTGCTCTATATACCCCTGTGTGGGCTGTGCTGTATATACCACTGTGCGGGCTGTGCTCTATATACCCCTGTGCGGGCTCTGCTGTATATATCCCTGTGCGGGCTGTGCTCTATATACCCCTGTGTGGGCTGTGCTCTATATACCCCTGTGCGGGCTGTGCTGTATATACCACTGTGCGGGCTGTGCTCTATATACCCCTGTGTGGGCTGTGCTCTATATACCCCTGTGCGGGCTGTGCTGTATATATCCCTGTGCGGGCTGTGCTGTATATATCCCTGTGTGGGCTGTGCTCTATATACCCCTGTGCGGGCTGTGCTGTATATATCCCTGTGTGGGCTGTGCTCTATATACCCCTGTGCGGGCTGTGCTGTATATATCCCTGTGCGGGCTGTGCTCTATATACCCCTGTGTGGGCTGTGTTCTATATACCCCTGTGCGGGCTATGCTGTATATACCACTGTGCGGGCTGTGCTCTATATACCCCTGTGTGGGCTGTGCTCTATATACCCCTGTGCGGGCTGTGCTGTATATATCCCTGTGCGGGCTGTGCTGTATATATCCCTGTGCGGGCTGTGCTCTATATACCCCTGTGTGGGCTGTGCTCTATATACCCCTGTGCGGGCTGTGCTGTATATACCACTGTGCGGGCTGTGCTCTATATACCCCTGTGTGGGCTGTGCTCTATATACCCCTGTGCGGGCTGTGCTGTATATATCCCTGTGCGGGCTGTGCTGTATATATCCCTGTGCGGGCTGTGCTCTATATACCCCTGTGCGGGCTGTGCTGTATATATCCCTGTGCGGGCTGTGCTGTATATACCCCTGTGCGGGCTGTGCTGTATATATCCCTGTGCGGGCTGTGCTGTATATACCCCTGTGAGGGCTGTGCTCTATATACCCCTGTGCGGGCTGTGCTATATATATCCCTGTGCGGGCTGTGCTGTATATACCCCTGTGTGGGCTGTGCTCTATATACCCCTGTGCGGGCTGTGCTATATATACCCCTGTGCGGGCTGTGCTCTATATACCACTGTGCGGGCTGTGCTCTATATACCACTGTGCGGGCTGTGCTGGATATACCACTGTGCGGGCTGTGCTGGATATACCACTGTGCGGGCTGTGCTGGATATACCACTGTGCGGGCTGTGCTGGATATACCACTGTGCGGGCTGTGCTGGATATACCACTGTGCGGGCTGTGCTGGATATACCACTGTGCGGGCTGTGCTGGATATACCACTGTGTGGGCTGTCCTGGATATACCACTGTGCGGGCTGTGCTCTATATACCACTGTGCGGGCTGTGCTCTATATACCACTGTGCGGGCTGTGCTGGATATACCACTGTGCGGGCTGTGCTCTATATACCACTGTGCGGGCTGTGCTCTATATACCACTGTGCGGGCTGTGGTGGATATACCACTGTGCGGGCTGTGCTGGATATACCACTGCGGGCTGTCCTGGATATACCACTGTGCGGGCTGTGCTGGATATACCACTGCGGGCTGTGCTCTATATACCACTGTGCGGGCTGTGCTGGATATACCACTGTGCGGGCTGTGCTCTATATACCACTGTGCGGGCTGTGCTCTATATACCACTGTGCGGGCTGTGGTGGATATACCACTGCGGGCTGTCCTGGATATACCACTGTGCGGGCTGTGCTCTATATACCACTGTGCAGGCTGTGCTGGCACCCAACACCATGTTGCAGTGCAGGAGATTCCTGCAACAGTCCGAGGCGTATCTAGGGGAATGTGGGGGGGGGGGCCCATTTGGAAGTTCGCACCGGGGCCCATAGCTTTGTAGTTACGCCACTGGTGGCAGCATAGTAGTCAGGAAGCCGAGTCAATACCAGGGGCAAACACAGTGAAAAAAAAGGAAAAACCGAGGTGCAGAGTCTGAGGAGAGCAAGGGTCAGTTCGGGTCAGTAGCAGAAATACCAGAGGGGAGAGACAAAATCAGGTCAGAGTCAAGCCAAAGCCAGGTACCGGGAAATCCAAACAAGGAAGTAAGGAGCTGAGACAGGTAGACGGGAGATAAACAAACATGGGTCGGGTTAACTGAATGCAGCAGGGCAGATCAGGAACTCACCAGAGCCAGATAGCCCGAAGGCAAGCAATATAACTGGCACTGAATACAGGTAACAGCAAAGATATATAGCAGACTGGACACAGGATCGAGGCTGTGAATGTTAAGCCCTGACATGACTAGACCGGGAAAGACAAAACAAAACCCCGGCCTGGATCATGACACCCCCTTTGTACTTCGTGGGCTACATTAGCACAGTGATCAGCTACATTTTGGAGTGCAAACCTATATAAACAAGCTTGACTTCTGTCTCATTTCTGACTGTAGATTATATGGGGTTTCTGGACATCACAGAGGGGGATCCTCTGCACAAGCGGCTTTGGCTCTGGACAGCTATACATTACCAGGACGGCGTCATCTACCATTACATTCCCAGTACAGCCCGTTGTTTGCCTAGGATGCCTGGAGTCGGAGCCGCTCTTTATGAATTCATTGTCTTTCTTCGCTCCGCAGTTGTCCACTTGTCTGCTATTTGTATTTGCAGAAGATTTGATAAATAGCGCAGTTTCTCGGCGTCGGACGCATTCACATTTACACATTTAACCAATTTCTGTTATTACTAACAGGCACTTGTGCCGCATTCTGTCAATTCCCGCTCCGTAGTAGAAGTCTATTGACGGGTCGTAGAAGAAAAGAACTTTCTAAAGAGCCATTTAAATGTATTTTTTTATTAAATATTACAGTCTGCGGCCTCGTTTGACGAGCTGAGTGCCTTTTTATGGCCGTGTCTGAGTGCGCACAAGATGTCTGCTGCTGCGATACTCTGCTGAAATGGAAACAAAAGAGCAAAAGATCGGATTCTGCCTCTCAATGTATCAAATGCACCGAGAGTAAAATGCTGGATCTTTGTAGCACAGATAAGGGCTCATTCCTGCTTGCGATGAAATCGGATGAATGCAATCTGATAAAAAATTGGATTGCATTCGGACCAATGCCATTCTATCATTGTCAGTTGATCTGATCCGAGCTGAAAAAAAACCGCAGATCATGATTGGACTGGAAAGAAATCGCAGCATTCTGAGTTTGCAATCGGGAACCCAATCGCATCCCACAATAGAAGTCAATGGGTGCAAGCAAAAAAATAAAAATAAATCACAGCACTCGGACCATGCGAGTACTGTCCGATTTTTAAACACCGATCTCCTTAGAAAAGCTGGCAATTCACATGCGTTTCGGCTGTAACCATCCTTTCACAAGCAGTGAATATGTACAAGTATCAGATATATATAATGCATCACATCATCATCAATTGATACGATCACCAGTGAAATTTTACATATAAAATACAAGTGCATAATCACACGTTCTCCATACATTATTCCTAGCAGTATATGTGCATATTATTACAACATGAATCTTGTTACAATTCATTTAGTCCATCAGGGTCTGTGCACAAAGTGCAGAGTGCTACATTGCTTTATGATTAATATCATGTGTTTTTTTACAGCGATATTTGCTCACCCACTGGTGGTTTAATCATTCTATAGTATACATGTGCCATACATGGCATCAGGAAGTGCACTACTGCACATGTCCATGATGTCACAATCATCTAGCCAATCCCTGTGTCCAGAGCTCCCAAAGGAATTCAAGCATGCTCAGTAGGCACTCTATGTGTGCAGTCGCCATCTTTCTTCAGGGAAAACCATTCGCACATGTTTATTTCAGCAATCCTCCAGCATTTACAAGGCTAAATAGACAAAAATGGAGCTATAGATATGGGATAGTCTATCCCATTAGTATATACAGTAGATAACACAGGATCCACCATTCACAATAGGTCATGTCACAGCTCACCTCCTCCTGTACAATGACTGATAACACCTCTATATACAGTCGATAACACAGGATCCACCATTCACAATAGGTCATGTCACAGCTCACTTCCTCCTCCTGTACAATGACTGATAACACCTCTATATACAGTAGATAACACAGGATCCACCATTCACAATAGGTGATGTCACAGCTCACCTCCTCCTCCTGTACAATGACTGATAACACCTCTATATACAGTAGATAACACAGGATCCACCATTCACAATAGGTGATGTCACAGCTCACCTCCTCCTCCTGTACAATGACTGATAACACCTCTATATACAGTAGATAACACAGGATCCACCATTCACAATAGGTGATGTCACAGCTCACCTCCTCCTCCTGTACAATGACTGATAACACCTCTATATACAGTAGATAACACAGGATCCACCATTCACAATAGGTGATATCACAGCTCACCTCCTCCTCCTGTACAATGACTTATAACACCTCTATATACAGTAGATAACACAGGATCCACCATTCTCAATAGGTGATGTCACAGCTCACCTCCTCCTCCTGTACAATGACTGATAACACCTCTATATACAGTGGATAACACAGGATCCACCATTCATAATAGGTGATGTCACAGCTCACCTCCTCCTCCTGTACAATGACTGATAACCCCTCTATATACAGTGGATAACACAGGATCCACCATTCACAATAGGTGATGTCACAGCTCACCTCCTCCTGTACAATTACTGATAACACCTCTATATACAGTAGATAACACAGGATCCACCATTCACAATAGGTGATGTCACAGCTCACATCCTCCTGTACAATGACTGATAACCCTTCTATATACAGTAGATAACACAGGATCCACCATTCACAATAGGTGATGTCACAGCTCACCTCCTCCTGTACAATCACTGATAACCCCTCTATATACAGTAGATAACACAGGATCCACCATTCACAATAGGTGATGTCACAGCTCACCTCCTCCTGTACAATCACTGATAACACCTCTATATACAGTAGATAACACAGGATCCACCATTCACAATAGATTATGTCACAGCTCACCTCCTCTTCATCCTGTACAATAACTGATAACACCTCTATATACAGTAGATAACACAGGATCCACCATTCACAATAGGTGATATCACAGCTCACCTCCTCCTACTCCTGTACAATGACTGATAACACCTCTATATATAGTAGATAACACAGGATCCACCATTCACAATAGATGATGTCACAGCTCACCTCCTCCTCCTGTACAATGACTGATAACACCTCTATATACAGTAGATAACACAAGATCCACCATTCACAATAGGTGATGTCACAGCTCACCTCCTCCTCCTCCTGTATAATGACTGATAACACCTCTATATACAGTAGATAACACAGGATCCACCATTCACAATAGGTGATGTCACAGCTCACCTCCTCCTCCTGTACAATGACTGATAACACCTCTATATACAGTAGATAACACAGGATCCACCATTCACAATAGGTGATGTCACAGCTCACCTCCTCCTCCTGTACAATGACTGATAACCCCTCTATATACAGTGGATAACACAGGATCCACCATTCACAATAGGTGATGTCACAGCTCACCTCCTCCTGTACAATGACTGATAACACCTCTATATACAATAGATAACACAGGATCCACCATTCACAATAGGTGATGTCACAGCTCACATCCTCCTGTACAATGACTGATAACCCTTCTATATACAGTAGATAACACAGGATCCACCATTCACAATAGGTGATGTCACAGCTCACCTCCTCCTGTACAATCACTGATAACACCTCTATATACAGTAGATAACACAGGATCCACCATTCACAATAGATTATGTCACAGCTCACCTCCTCCTCATCCTGTACAATGACTGATAACACCTCTATATACAGTAGATAACACAGGATCCACCATTCACAATAGGTGATGTCACAGCTCACCTCCTCCCCCTGTACAATGACTGATAACACCTCTATATACAGTAGATAACACAGGGTCCACCATTCACAATAGATGATGTCACAGCTCACCTCCTCCTCCTGTACAATGACTGATAACACCTCTATATACAGCAGATAACACAGGATCCACCATTCACAATAGGTGATGTCACAGCTCACCTCCTCCTCCTGTACAATGACTGATAACACCTCTATATACAGTAGATAACACAGGGTCCACCATTCACAATAGATGATGTCACAGCTCACCTCCTCCTCCTGTACAATGACTGATAACACCTCTTTATATAGTAGATAACACAGGATCCACCATTCACAATAGGTGATGTCACAGCTCACCTCCTCCCCCTGTACAATGACTGATAACACCTCTATATACAGTAGATAACACAGGGTCCACCATTCACAATAGATGATGTCACAGCTCACCTCCTCCTCCTGTACAATGACTGATAACACCTCTATATACAGTAGATAACACAGGGTCCACCATTCACAATAGATGATGTCACAGCTCACCTCCTCCTCCTGTACAATGACTGATAACACCTCTTTATATAGTAGATAACACAGGATCCACCATTCACAATTGGTGTTGTCACAGCTCACCTCCTCCTCCTGTACAATGACTGATAACACCTCTATATACAGTAGATAACACAGGATCCACCATTCACAATAGGTGATATCACAGCTCACCTCCTCCTCCTGTACAATGACTGATAACACCTCTATATACAGTAGATAACACAGGATCCACCATTCACAATAGGTGATGTCACAGCTCACCTCCTCCTCCTGTACGATGACTGATAACACCTCTATATACAGTAGATAACACAGGATCCACCATTCACAATAGGTGATATCACAGCTCACCTCCTCCTCCTGTACAATGACTGATAACACCTCTATATACAGTAGATAACAGAGGATCCACAATTCACAATAGGTGATATCACAGCTCACCTCCTCCCCCTGTACAATGACTGATAACACCTCTATATACAGTAGATAACACAGGATCCACCATTCACAATAGGTGATATCACAGCTCACCTCCTCCCCCTGTACAATGACTGATAACACCTCTATATACAGTAGATAACACAGGATCCACCATTCACAATAGGTGATATCACAGCTCACCTCCTCCCCCTGTACAATGACTGATAACACCTCTATATACAGTAGATAACACAGGATCCATCATTCACAATAGGTGATATCACAGCTCACCTCCTCCTCCTGTACAATGACTGATAACACCTCTATATACAGTAGATCACACAGGATCCACCATTCACAATAGGTGATGTCACAGCTCACCTCCTCCTCCTGTACAATGACTGATAACACCTCTATATACAGTAGATAACACAGGCTCCACCATTCACAATAGATGATGTCACAGCTCACCTCCTCCCCCTGTACAATGACTGATAACACCTCTATATACAGTAGGTAACATAGGAAATAGTGTATAACTTTTATTTTATTTTCCTGTCAATATGACTTGCTTTTTGTATGATGATCCATGGTTTTTATCAAGAACATTTTAGATCCATACAATATTTATTTTTCTCTTCTTTGGCATGTAAGTCAACAAAAAATAGTGATTCTGCCATTTTTCTTTTGTTTTGGTATAAATACTGTGATACTTTGTTAGATCAGTTACGTGGTGATAACACAGATTATTGAAAGGTTTTTTTATATTTTAGTTACCGTATGCTCTAGGAAAGGGTGGCCTGACAAGAACTTCTATACTTTCTTTTATTGTTATGAAATATTCATCTTTTCCTTTTTCATCCCCTAGGGGACTTCAGCCTGTGATCGCAATACACTGTAATAATATAATATAGCCACATATTAGAAGATTACCTCCGATGCTCAGCCATATAGATGTACAATCATGGTAGAGATGAGGTCCTCTAGTAGTGGCTGTACCGTGCGGCTCCTGTGGGTGCTTCACATGCAGTGGGCAGGGATGTCACAAGTTAGGATCTATACAGCGTGGGTTCCACAGTCTGTGTGGCCTCCCACCCTTGCCAGGGTTAGATGTGTGAAAATGTTAAATTTTCACATGATAAAGGGTTTTTCAAAAATTATGAGATTTTCAAACCACTTTTTGGAATAATTTCTATTTTCCTGGAGTCTTTTTTAAGAGTTTTGGAAGAAGTTTCTTTTTGCAGTTTTTTCATTGGACAAGATCTATTTTGGAGCTGATTTCATCAGGGCCCGCTTCATAGAGCGAACGTTTTCAAAACTTGAAGGTGAAAAAAATTCGGAAAAAACTGAACAGATAGATATCCATAGGATTGTAGAAATTTTTAAGACAATTATTGTGATTTTTTTTTGGACCCTATCGGATCCCCAAAAAACCCGTTCATAGCCTTAGCCTGATCCTGCTAAAGTGCTGCACTGCCCCTAGTGGTAGGTTTATAGGACGCAGAGTAATTGTGTGCGGACAGATAAGGGTTAAGGCTGGAAATAGCGCTTTGATATGGAGAGTCAGGTGATTGGCTCCTGTATAATACCTCTGTAGTATCTGCGTGGTTTCCGGGGGGATTCGAGAATTTTACAGCCGCATCTGGTCCTTGTGTCATGTATATAGCACACGCCGGGCCTGATATTTCCCGTCTACGAAGAGCGGAGCGGGGGACGTCTATCAAACATCAGCCTGCGGCTCAGACGTCAGATGTGGAGGAATGGTGAAGTGTTTGGAGGGAAAGTTAGATAGATAGTAGATAGAAGAAAAAAATGGAGCGGCACCGTATAGATGAATTCAGGGTGCAGGACCCTCCAAACACATATCCGCTTATATTAATAATGTAACAAAAAAGGAGGCAGCACTCCAATATATGATGTTAAAAAGTGGAGTGTATTAGCCCATATGGTGTGGCTTGTGGGGGCCATAATACTAAATGGGGGGCTTGTGGGGGCCATAATACTGAATGGGGGGCTTGTGGGGCCATAATACTGAATGGGGGGCTTGTGGGGGCCATAGTACTGAATGGGGGGCCTGTGGGGCCATAATACTGTGTGAGGGGCTTGTGGGGGCTATAATACTGAATGGGGGGCCTGTGGGGCCATAATACTGTGTGAGGGGCTTGTGGGGGCTATAATACTGAATGAGGGGCTTTTGGGGCCATAATACTGTGTGAGGGGCTTGTGGGGGCTATAATACTGAATGGGGGGCTTGTGGGGGCAATAATACTGAATGGGGGGGCCTGTGGGGCCATAATACTGTGTGAGGGGCTTGTGGGGGCTATAATACTGAATGAGGGGCTTGTGGGGCCATAATACTGTGTGAGGGGCTTGTGGGGGCCATAATACTGAATGAGGGGCTTGTGGGGCCTTAATACTGTGTGAGGGGCTTGTGGGGGCTATAATACTGAATGGGGGGCTTGTGGGGCCATAATACTGAATGAGGGGCTTGTGGGGCCATAATACTGTGTGAGGGGCTTGTGGGGGCCATAATACTGTATGAGGGAGTCGGACTATGGGGGATTGTAAGTGTCACCTGTCAAGATCTCTGCAGGCAGAGATCATAGCAAGCCTATAAAGGGACAAGCTCTCGGAAGATGGAACTATACTGACCATGAACTAAGCCTGCCGCGCAACTAGAAATAGCCAGGTAGCATTTCCTATTTATTGCTAGATGCCCAGCTCTGGCCTAAGACCTAAATAGCTAGCAGAGGGAAATATAAGACCTGGCTCACCTCTAGAGAAATATTCCAAAGAAGACAGTAGCCCCCCACATATAATGACGGTGAGTTCAGATGAAACAACAAACGCAGCAGGAAAATAGTCTTAGCAAATTTGAGGTCCGCTTACTAGATAGCAGAAGACAGATAGTATACTTTCATGGTCAGCAGAAAAACACTAACAAAACACCATCCAGAGATTACCTTAAACTCTGGCATTAACTCATAACGCCAGAGTAGCAATCCCTGATCAACGAGAGCTTTCCAGACACAGTAACAAAACTTCAGCTGTGAACTGGAACAAATAGGCAAAACGAAACATGGACAAAAGTCCAACTTATCTAGTAGTTGTCAGAAGCAGGAACAAGCACTGAGAGGCATCAGATAACATTGTTGACCGGCAAGAAACCACCAGAGAAATGAGCTTAAATAGCGACACCCACTACTGATGGAACCAGGTGAAACAGGAAAGAGGATGACAAGTCCAATTCCACAAGCGGCCACCGGGGGAGCCCAGAATCCAAATTCACAACAGTACCCCCCCCTCAAGGAGGGGGCACCGAACCCTCACCAGATCCACCAGGGCGACCAGGATGAGCCCTATGGAAGGCACGAACAAGATCAGAAGCATGAACATCAGATGCATTGACCCAAGAATTATCCTCCTGGCCGTAACCCTTCCAGTTGACCAGATACTGGAGTCTCCGTCTGGAAACACGAGAGTCCAAAATTTTCTCCACAACGTACTCCAACTCACCCTCAACCAACACCGGAGCAGGAGGCTCAACTGAAGGTACAACAGGTACCTCATACCTGCGCAATAACGACCGATGAAAAACGTTATGAATGGAAAAGGACGCAGGGAGGTCCAAACGGAAAGAAACAGGATTAAGAATCTCCAATATTCTATAAGGGCCGATGAACCGAGGTTTAAACTTAGGAGAAGAGACCCTCATAGGGACAAAACGAGAAGACAACCACACCAAATCTCCAACACAAAGCCGAGAACCAACACGACGATGACGGTTGGCAAAACGCTGAGTCTTCTCCTGGGACAACTTCAAATTGTCCATAACCTGCCCCCAGATGTGATGCAATCTCTCCACCACCGCATCCACTCCAGGACAATCCGAGGATTCCACCTGACCGGAGGAAAATCGAGGGTGAAACCCCGAATTACAGAAAAACGGGGACACCAAGGTGGAAGAGCTGGCCCGATTATTGAGGGCGAACTCTGCCAATGGCAAAAAAGCAACCCAATCATCCTGGTCAGCAGAGACAAAACACCTCAGATATGTCTCCAGGGTCTGATTAGTCCGCTCGGTCTGGCCATTAGTCTGAGGGTGAAAAGCAGATGAAAAAGACAAATCTATGCCCATCCTAGCACAGAATGCCCGCCAAAATCTAGACACAAATTGGGTACCTCTGTCAGAAACAATATTCTCAGGAATACCGTGCAATCGGACAACATTCTGAAAAAACAGAGGAACCAACTCAGAAGAAGAAGGCAACTTGGGCAGAGGAACCAAATGGACCATTTTAGAGAAACGGTCACAGACCACCCAGATGACAGACATCCTCTGGGAAACAGGCAGATCTGAAATAAAATCCATCGAGATGTGCGTCCAAGGCCTCTTAGGAATAGGCAAGGGCAACAGCAGTCCGCTAGCCCGAGAACTACAAGACTTGGCCCGAGCACAAATGTCACATGACTGCACAAAGACTCGCACATCTCGTGACAGGGAAGGCCACCAGAAGGATCTTGCCACCAAATCCCTGGTACCAAAAATTCCGGGATGACCTGCCAATGCAGAAGAATGTACCTCAGAGATGACTCTACTGGTCCAATCATCCGGAACAAACAGTCTATCAGGCGGACAACGATCCGGTCTATCCGCCTGAAACTCTTGCAAGGACCGCCGCAGATCAGGAGAAACGGCCGACAAAATTACTCCCTCCCTAAGGATACCTGTGGGTTCAGCATTACCAGGAGAGTCCGGGTCAAAACTCCTAGAAAGGGCATCTGCCTTAACATTCTTAGAACCCGGTAGGTATGACACCACAAAATTAAAGCGAGAAAAAAACAAAGACCAGCGCGCCTGTCTAGGATTCAGGCGCCTGGCAGTCTCAAGATAAATCAAATTTTTGTGGTCAGTCAATACCACCACCTGATGCTTAGCCCCCTCTAGCCAATGGCGCCACTCCTCAAACGCCCACTTCATGGCCAAAAGCTCCCTATTCCCAACATCATAATTCCGCTCTGCGGGCGAAAATTTGCGAGAAAAGAAGGCACAAGGCCTAATGACGGAGCAGTCGGAACCTTTCTGCGACAACACTGCCCCAGCTCCGATCTCCGAAGCGTCAACCTCAACCTGAAAAGGCAGATTCACATCAGGCTGACGTAACACAGGGGCAGAGGCAAAACGGTGCTTAAGCTCCTGAAAGGCCTCTACAGCATGAGGGGACCAATTAGCAACATCAGCGCCATGTCTGGTCAAATCAGTCAGTGGTTTAACGACATCCGAAAAACCAGCAATAAATCGGCGGTAAAAGTTGGCAAAGCCCAAAAATCTCTGAAGACCCTTAAGAGAGGAGGGCTGAGTCCAGTCACAAATAGCTTGCACCTTGACGGGATCCATCTCAATGGAAGAGGGAGAAAAAATATACCCCAAAAAGGAAATTTTTTGGACCCCAAAAACGCACTTAGACCCCTTCACACATAAAGAATTAGACCGCAGAACCTGAAAAACTCTCCTGACCTGCTGGACATGAGAGTCCCAGTCATCAGAAAAAATCAGAATATCATCCAGATATATTATCATAAATTTATCCAGAAAATCGCGGAAAATATCATGCATAAAAGACTGGAAAACTGAAGGGGCATTAGAAAGACCAAAAGGCATGACCAAATACTCAAAGTGGCCCTCGGGCGTATTAAATGCGGTCTTCCACTCATCCCCCTGCCTGATCCGCACCAAATTATACGCCCCACGAAGATCAATTTTAGAGAACCACTTAGCACCCTCTATACGAGCAAACAAATCAGTAAGCAATGGCAATGGGTATTGGTACTTAACAGTGATCTTATTCAGAAGCCGATAATCAATACATGGTCTCAAAGAGCCGTCCTTTTTTGAGACAAAGAAAAACCCAGCTCCCAAGGGAGAAGAAGATGGACGAATATGTCCCTTTTCCAAAGACTCCTTTATATATTCCCGCATAGCAGCATGTTCCGGCACAGACAGATTAAACAAACGACCCTTTGGATATTTGCAACCCGGTATCAAATCTATGGCACAATCGCACTCACGGTGCGGAGGTAACGACCCAAGCTTGGGTTCGTCAAAGACGTCTTGATAATCAGAGAGGAACTCAGGGACTTCAGAGGGAATGGAAGACGAAATAGAAACCAAAGGTAAGTCCCCATGAATACCCTTACATCCCCAGCTCAACACAGACATTGCTCTCCAGTCCAAGACTGGATTGTGAGACTGCAACCATGGCAATCCCAGTACCAAATCGTCATGTAAATTATACAGCACCAGGAAACGAATAATCTCCTGGTGATCCGGATTGATACGCATGGTTACTTGTGTCCAGTATTGTGGTTTATTATTAGCCAATGGGGTGGAGTCAATCCCCTTCAGAGGAATAAGAGTCTCCAAAGGCTCTAAATCAAAACCACAACGATTGGCAAAGGACCAATCCATAAGACTCAGAGCGGCGCCAGAGTCAACATAGGCGTCCGTGGCAATGGATGACAAAGAGCAAATCAGGGTTACAGACAAAATAAACTTAGACTGAATGGTGCCAATGGAAACAGACTTATCAAGCTTCTTTGTACGCCTAGAGCATGCTGATATAACATGAGTAGAATCCCCACAATAGAAGCACAATCCATTCTTCCGTCTAAAATTCTGTCGCTCGCTCCTGGACAGAATTCTATCACACTGCATACTTTCTGGCGTCTTTTCCATAGACACCGCCAGATGGTGCACCGGTTTGCGCTCCCGCAGACGCCTATCAATCTGAATAGCCATTGTCATGGACTCATTCAGACCTGCAGGCACAGGGAACCCCACCATAACATCCTTAACGGCATCAGAGAGACCTTCTCTGAAAGTTGCCGCCAAGGCGCACTCATTCCACTGAGTAAGCACAGACCATTTACGGAATTTTTGGCAGTAAACCTCAGCTTCGTCTTGCCCCTGAGATAGTGCCATCAAAGTTTTTTCTGCCTGAAGTTCCAAATGAGGTTCCTCATAAAGCAAGCCCAAGGCCAGAAAAAACGCATCCACATCGCGCAACGCAGGATCCCCTGCTGGCAATGAGAAGGCCCAATCTTGAGGGTCACCCCTGAGCAAGGAAATCACAATCCTAACCTGCTGAGCAGGGTCTCCAGCTGAACGAGACTTCAGGGACAAATAAAGCTTACAATTATTTCGGAAATTCTGGAAGCTAGCTCTATTCCCTGTGAAGAACTCCGGCAAAGGAATTCTCGGCTCAGATACTGGAGCATGTACCACAAAATCTTGTAAATTTTGTACTTTCGTGATGAGATTATTCAAACCCGCAGTTACACTCTGAAGCTCCATTATTGTCAGGTGCACACAGAGCCATACAGAGATTAGGAGGAGAGAGAGAAAAAAGACTGCAGCAAGGCAAACTGGAAAAAAAAAAAAAAAATTCCAGCAGACTTCTTATAACTCTCCTTTCTCAACCTGGGTCTTTAACACTTTATTGGCCGGTCAAACTGTCAAGATCTCTGCAGGCAGAGATCATAGCAAGCCTATAAAGGGACAAGCTCTCGGAAGATGGAACTATACTGACCATGAACTAAGCCTGCCGCGCAACTAGAAATAGCCAGGTAGCATTTCCTATTTATTGCTAGATGCCCAGCTCTGGCCTAAGACCTAAATAGCTAGCAGAGGGAAATATAAGACCTGGCTCACCTCTAGAGAAATATTCCAAAGAAGACAGTAGCCCCCCACATATAATGACGGTGAGTTCAGATGAAACAACAAACGCAGCAGGAAAATAGTCTTAGCAAATTTGAGGTCCGCTTACTAGATAGCAGAAGACAGATAGTATACTTTCATGGTCAGCAGAAAAACACTAACAAAACACCATCCAGAGATTACCTTAAACTCTGGCATTAACTCATAACGCCAGAGTAGCAATCCCTGATCAACGAGAGCTTTCCAGACACAGTAACAAAACTTCAGCTGTGAACTGGAACAAATAGGCAAAACGAAACATGGACAAAAGTCCAACTTATCTAGTAGTTGTCAGAAGCAGGAACAAGCACTGAGAGGCATCAGATAACATTGTTGACCGGCAAGAAACCACCAGAGAAATGAGCTTAAATAGCGACACCCACTACTGATGGAACCAGGTGAAACAGGAAAGAGGATGACAAGTCCAATTCCACAAGCGGCCACCGGGGGAGCCCAGAATCCAAATTCACAACAGTCACCATATTCACTTGCAGACTGTAAAGGCCTCCATACAGAGTGGGATTCTTATACTATGTCATGTGGGGGGTCTTCATTTGTGTGTGGGGCTGTGATGGCCTTAAAACTTCGTGAGGAGCTGTTTGGGCTATCATACTGGGTGGGGAGTTGTGGAGGGTCCCATAATAAATGGGGGACACCTTTACTGAGTGGGGGACTGTTGGAGCCCATATTTTGCATGGAGGCCCTTATTCTGTGTAGGGGGCTGTGGAGGCCCTTAAACTGAGTAGAGTGCTGTGGGGGGCCTCATACTGAGTGGGGAGCTTTGGATGATCCCATAACCATAATAAGTGGGGGGGCTCCTATACTGAGTGGAAGACTGTTGGGGCCCTCATTTTGCGTGGAGGCCCTCATTCTGCATAGTGAACTGTGAGGACCCTTAGTCTGTGTGGAGGGGCTGTGGGGCCCCATACTGTGTGAGGAGCTGTGGAGGATCCCATAATAGGTGGGGGCTCCTATACAGGGTGGAGGACTGTTGGGGCCCCCATTTTGTGTGGAGGCCCTCAGGGAACTGTGGGAACCCATATTCTGTGTGGAGGGGCTGTGTGAGCCCTTTATTCTGTGTGTAGGGGTCAGTGGGGGCCCCATAAAGTGTGAGGAGCTGTGGGGGGCTTTATACTCAGTGGAGGGCTGTAGGGGTCCTCATACTGGGTGGGGACATCATAGTGACAGGTACTGCACTCAGTGTGGGGTGATACTGTGGGGGGTGGAATTCACTGTGGGGATGCTATACTCAGTGTGTGGTTGGCATTTTGGGGGCACCATGCTCTATACTAGGCCGATTAGATGACCCCATTGCACATCACATTAATATTCAGAATACGCAGAGTTTTCCATAGAATCTGATCGTTACATTGTCTCTATGATCCAGAATTGAGCCTTTTGATCTCACACATGTGGACTCGGAGGATGTGATCCCCTCCCCGGCTGCTCCTTGCTGGGTGAGTATGGAAAGGTCAGTCCTGTAAGGAGCCATTTATGTGATTATCTATGGCTCCTCCATACATCTCTGTAAATCCCGCTCTCTGCTCTCAGACACGTGGATTATTTCGAGCAGACCCTATTATGCACCTGGGATGAATGCAGCCCTATAACAAAGGCCCGCGCCCTCTCATCACACGTCTCTCCCCGGAGCTCGGCCTTTCATGGGATTCATAATAACGAGCCGCCAATTAATTTCCTCACACAGAGATGGAGCCTTTATTACAATGTATCCATATCTCCGAGCCGCTTATCGGGGCCGCGGGGAGACGGGGGGAGTTATCATATCAATTTCACACATACAAAGGACGGGTTGTGGGATGATGAGGGCGATTACTGGAGGAGAGGGCGACATCGGAGAAGGAAGCCTGACGGAGGCTCGTTACAGCCACGATTATCACTGGGGCTGGGGGTGTAGGGTTGAGGAAAGCTCAATATGGCATCTACTGTCTTGAAAGGACCAGTTATAGGCAACTAACAAATATTTCATAAAGAAAAGTCCTACAACTTCCTAATTTCCATTACTTTACATTATCAGTTATTTTCAAGATGTCTGCTTGCAGTCAGAGAATAGAAACTATTATCCAAAGAAGACGAGGCTCGTTATCAGTGGGATCTGGGGTACGCTCAAAGAATCCATTCAGCTGCACAACATCAGGATGTGCAACCTGTCACTAGATGTAAGAAAGCTCAGTGACGGCGAGCAGAGATCTGAAGATGTCGCTGAGAAGAAATGCAAAATACGTCTCAGAGTCCCCGAACATTTTCTATACAATTACGTTTAAAGGGAACCTGTCACCCCCCCCAGGCGTTAGTAACTAAAAGAGCCACCTTGTGCAGCACTAATGCTGCATTCTGACAAGGTGGCTCTTTTAGTTCATGCTCGTTGCACTGCAGAAATAATCGCTTTTTAAATTTGTCCCTCAAACCTTCAAATCGTCCGGGGGGCAGGTCTTTCCCCCCTAATCCAGACGCACCACATCCGTCCCCCTGCGAGCCGGGCGCCGCCTCCTCGGCGTTATTTAATTCTCCAGGCGCCTGCGCTGTCAGATTCTGCCCTGGGCATGCGCAGTTCGCACTGCCCGACCACTGACATCACTTGATGTCTTGCTTACTGCGCCTGCACGCACCCACGGTGCAAGAATCCCAGCCCCGCAGTGTGAATAAATCATAAGAGACTGCGGGGTGGGATCTTGGGCCGCGGGAGGCGGCGCCCGGCCCGCAGAGTGACGGCTGTGGTGCGTCTGGGTTAGGGGGGAAAGACCTGCCCCCCCGGACGATTTGAAGGTATGAGGGACAAATTTAAAAAGTGATTATTTCTGCAGTGCAACGAGCAAGAACTAAAAGAGCAGTGAGTTATCTAGATAGGAGATTGAACAGAGCCGGGCGAAGACCAGGTCCAGGGTGTTACCGTCTTTGTGTGTTTCAGAGGTTGAGAGCTGTGAGAGGCCGAGCAAAGTGGTTAGTGATAGAAGCTGGGATGCAGATGTAGAAGTGGGGCTCTTTATGGGGATGTTGAAGTCTCCCAGGATAAGGGTTGGGAGTTCTGAGGACATGAAGTGCAGCAGCCAGGCAGAGAAATGGTCCAGGAACTGGGTGGGTGAGCCAGGGGGCCAGTATATGACCGCTACTCTGAGGGAGAGGGGACGGAAGAGCCTGATCGCGTGGACCTCAAAAGAAGGGAATGAGAGTGATGGAGCTGGGGGGATGACCTGGAAAGTGCATGGTGGGGACAAGAGTATGCCGACTCCACCACCATGTCTGTTTGTGGGACTTGGGGAATGTGAGAATTGTAAGCCACCATGGGAAATGGCAGCAGGGGAGACAGTGTCAGAGTCCTGGATCCAGGTTTCCGTGAGGGCCAACAGATTAAGAGAGTTTTTCAGAAAGTAATTGTGTACGAATGGAAGCTTGTTACATACAGACCGTGGATTCCAAAGGGCACAATTAAAAGGAGATGAAGGAGTGCAAATAATATTAGTAAGATTATTAAGGTTTCGATGTGAGGTGGGGGTTGAGGTTGGGGGATGGTGGACCAGGGTTGGGGGAGATGTCCCGTGAAATCAGTAGGAGTAGGAAGATAAAAAGCAAGTCAATTTTGGAATTGTAAAAGTTTTTTTGTGCAGTGTGTTTGGGCAAGATGGGCTGAGGTTTTTCAGGAAGGTGCGAAGTGCATGGGAGCGGTACATGGGAGATGGAAGCAGTGAGGAGCTGATGTATATGAGTCGTGGTGGAGGGGGGATTGGGCGGTGGATGTGGATTGCAAGGGAGCATAGGAGGATAGGAATAAAGCACATGGATAGAAGGGAGAGCAGAGTGTGGGTTACCTGACTTCTGCCCTGACTAACTGCCATGGAATAACTGCTGTATCACGACGCTTATCTTCCGTGATGCTTTGTTTCGGGATGCTTGCGTGCACCCCCACATGTGTGCACCCCTAAGGATGTTTCTAAATTTATAGTCCAGAACCAGAAGTAAAAGAGCTACCTTGTCAGAATGCAGCATTAGTGCTGCACAAGATGGCTCTCTTACTTACTAACGCCTGGGGGGGTGACAGGTTCCCTGTAAATAAGATAAAATGAGAAGATCTGTAGCTCAGGTGAATGACCTGTATGAGGCCAGAATTATCTAATAACGCATATGACAATGGGTTTTCTAAACTCATCCTGAGTTACATCCTGTATTATACTCCAGAGCTGCACTCACTATTCTGCTGGTGCAGTCACTGTGTACATACATTACATTACTGATCCTGAGTTACATCCTGTATTATACTCCAGAGCTGCACTCACTATTCTCCTGGTGCAGTCACTGTGTACATACATTACATTACTGATCCTGAGTTACATCCTGTATTATACTCCAGAGCTGCACTCACTATTCTGCTGGTGCAGTCACTGTGTACATACATTACATTACTGATCCTGAGTTACATCCTGTATTATACTCCAGAGCTGCACTCACTATTCTGCTGGTGCAGTCACTGTGTACATACATTACTGTTGTGAATTCTGCTCTTGGGCTCCCTCCGGTGGTTGTTAGTGGTAGTGCAGTGGTCTCTGGATTATAAACTGGGCAGGTGTTTCTGCTTATTGCAGCTCTATTAGGTATTTAGGTTTGTAGGATCCATCAATCCCTGCCAGTTGTCCATTGTATCTTGGAGGGATTGCATCTCTGTCTGGCTCCACTTGCCCTGCTGTCATTTCAGCTAAGATAAGTGTCTGGTTTTGGTTCTCTGTAGCACGCATGCAGTGTGCTTTTATGTGCAGTGCAATCTATTGTGTTTTTGTCCAGCTTAGACTTTGTTTGGATTTTTCTGTCATGCTGGTTTCTCTGGAGATGCAGATATACATCCTATGTCTTTAGTTAGATGTAGTATATAGTATATTCTGCTGTGGATTTTTCTAGTATTTTAATACTGACCGCTTAGAACTCTGTCCTATCCTTTTCTATTTAGCTAGAAGTGCCTCTTTTGCTAAACTCTGTCTTTTCTGCCTGTGTACGTATATTTCCTCTTAAACTCACAGTCAATATTTGTGGGGGCTGCCTATCCTTTGGGGCTCTGGTCTGAGGCAAGATAGGATTTCCCATTTCCATCTTTAGGGGTATTTAGTCCTCCGGCTGTGTCGAGGTGTCTAGGATGTGTTAGGTACATCCCACGGCTACTTCTAGTTGCGGTGTCAGTATTAGGATTGCGGTCAGTACAGGTACCACCTACTCCAGACATGGTCTCATGCGGCTCCAGGGTCACCGGATCATAACACATTACATTACTGATTCTGAGTTACATCCTGTATTATACTCCAGAGCAGCACTCACTATTCTGCTGGTGCAGTCACTGTGTACATACATTACATTACTGATCCTGAGTTACATCCTGTATTATACTCCAGAGCTGCGCTCACTATTCTGCTGGTGCAGTCACTGTGTACATACATTACATTACTGATCCTGAGTTACATCCTGTATTATACCCCAGAGCTGCGCTCACTATTCTGCTGGTGCAGTCACTGTGTACATACATTACATTACTGATCCTGAGTTACATCCTGTATTATACCCCAGAGCTGCACTCACTATTCTGCTGGTACAGTCACTGTGTACATACATTACATTACTGATTCTGAGTTACATCCTGTATTATCCTCCAGAGCTGCACTCACTATTCTGCTGGTGCAGTCACTGTGTACATACATTACATTACAGATCCTGAGTTACATCCTGTATTATACTCCAGAGCTGCGCTCACTATTCTGCTGGTGCAGTCACTGTGTACATACATTACATTACTGATCCTGAGTTACATCCTGTATTATACCCCAGAGCTGCGCTCACTATTCTGCTGGTGCAGTCACTGTGTACATACATTACATTACTGATCCTGAGTTACATCCTGTATTATCCTCCAGAGCTGCACTCACTATTCTGCTGGTGCAGTCACTGTGTACATACATTACATTACTGATCCTGAGTTACATCCTGTATTATACTCCAGAGCTGCACTCACTATTCTGCTGGTGCAGTCACTGTGTACATACATTACATTACTGATCCTGAGTTACATCCTGTATTATACTCCAGAGCTGCACTCACTATTCTGTTGATGAGTTTTAAGAACCTGTCTGACTTTATTTCTTTAGGAGATGTATTGTTTTGCAAAACAAATAAAGATGTAAGATGGGGGGGGGGGACATGGTGACTCAGTGATTATCACAGACCTACTGATAATAGTGATGAGCGAATATACTCTTTGCTCGGGTTTTCCTGAGCACGCTCGAGTGGTGTCTGAGTATTTTTAGTGCACGGAGATTTAGTTTTCATCACCTCAGCTGGATGATTTACAGCTATTAGCCAGGCTGAGTACATGTGGGGGTTGCCTGGTTGCTGGGGAATCCCCACATGTATTCAAGCTGTCTAGTAGCCGCAAATCGTCCAGCTGAGGTGATGAAAACGAAATCTCCGAGCACTAACAAATACTCGGACACCACCCGAGTATACTCGCTCATCACTAATAATAAGTAAATAATAATAATTGTCCCGGGTACAGCACACCATGTGGTCAAACATGGTATTGCAACCAATATACAACTTCATTTTTTGTTTTTGTGTAATACTTAATGTAACACCTATAATAATTCAGTGTTTATTTTCCATGATCTCCAGTAACAGGAAATAAAAAGAGCTATATGATATATTTTTTTACTCTCTATAGATGTACTTTCTCTTACTGTTCCATTATTACATGTACCCAAAGAACATTCAAACTGATAACAATAATGTTACAGTTTCTCCTCCCTCCTTTTCTTTTCAGATATAGAAGAAAAATAATCAGATTTATTGCCGTTCAACGCGTTACTTTGGTATGAAAGGAGTAGTTGTGATTATCCTGGGTGCTGGCAGTGTAGAAGAATATGTGTTAACTATGGCAACCAGAAAAAGTCCTACTGTTTTCTTTATTGAAGTTTTTAGTTTTAGTATAAAAAAATAAAATTAATCAACTAATTGGTCACTCACTACAGATCTACAGTAGCTTTTCTTACTGCTCTCATTTTCTACAATACATGATAGTAACTGATTAAAAAACTTTCTCGTCTCTTAGAACTTTTCTCTTTTTTACTTATATGTGTCATATTACTCAAGAGCTCCCCCTAGTGGTGGACATATGTTGTAATAAAACTATCGACAGGTGTCAGGATCTATAAAATAAGGGAACATAGTCAGAATTAGGTGATATTTTGAGCCTAACAATCAGTTTATGACTCTAGACATGTAAGACATTGGGTGAACTAGCAATGTCTGCTATCATGTGTAGAAGTTATGGGTCTTAGCATTTCCTCTTCTGCACCTCTGCATCAGTCCATTAGTGCATCGCTCAGGCAGTCTCCTATACAGCAGTAACCTGCATACAATATACTGCACTCGTGAGATCTAATAAAGCCAAATTCAATTGTCTTCTGGCAGAGATGCTTAATGGAAGCCAGGAATAAATGCAGTGGATGTATAATCTGTAACCCTCCTTTACCCGGGATCCTTCAGGCCGGTTTTAATTCTTCCTGCTAAGGGAGTGCGGTGCATTGCTCCTTGTAAATCCTCCGCTCCTGCCGGCGGCGTCTTATTGGAAGGTTCTGGTCCATCAGGGGGAATTCTCGGTCACATTCCCGTTCAAGGGTATAGATCAATTATAAAGCAACATTTGTTTTCCCTTCGTGGTGCAGGCTACATCATTGTGATAACAGAGAGCAATAGCTGAGTGCACCAAGGGGGCTACTACCATGTGTCTTATTCCAGGAGTACTGGAGGGAAAGTAAAGTAGGTATTAACCCCTTCTGTACTGCGCATGTCATAAGTGGGTGTATAGTGCGGGACCACCCCATACCCGGCAGGTGGTGGCTGTGTATTACAGCCAGAACCCGCGATTGATAGCCTGTTAAATGTCGCTGTCAATCTCTGATGGCAGCATCTAACACACGTTCACATGTAAACGTTCAAATCATCCCCCTTGAAATATATATGTATATATATATTAATTAATTCACATATGTGGTATCAACATATTCCTAAAAGTCCAATCTATCAATCTATAAAGACAATAAACCTGACTGATAAACACTGTAAGCTTAAAAAAGATAAAGAATGCCAAAATTACGTGTTTTATTTTTTTTTTGTCTCCGCAATCTCATGAAAAAGGCTTTAACAAGTGAGAAAAAAGGTCACATCTATCCCAAACAGATATTAATAAAAAGGTCGTCTCGACCCCCCCCAAAAATAAATCATCACTCGGCTCCATCAGCAGAATAATAAAAATGTTACAGTTACAGGTCTCGGAAAATGGCGACTCACCCCTAACACTTTTGTTTTGCAAACTTTTGATTTTATTTGGCCACTTAAATAATAATAATAATAATAATAATAATAATAATAATAATAAAACCTGGACATGTTGGGTATCGCAGTAATCGTATTGAGGAGGAGAATCACATTGCAGGGTTATTTTTTACCACAAAGTGTACTCCTTAAAAACAATTCCCAAAAAATAATGTCAGAATTGTGTTTTTTTTCACAATTTCACCATGCAAGGAGTTTTTGTTTACTGTTTGCCCAGGAAATTCAATTTATTTTATCTGTAACTCTCTAATTAGGCACCTATCAGGCCAGCATCACTTAGAGAGTTGGTATGCTGGACCAGGTGCCTCATGCCTGATCATGGTCTAGTCTATCTATATAATCATCTAAGGGTCACTTCCGTCTGTTTGTCTGTCATGGAAATCCCGCGTTGCTGATTGGTCCAATCAATGACAGCTCCAGTCCCGCTGCGAATTGGCCCCTCCCTACTGCCCTCCAGTCAGTGCCCCCTCCATACTCTCCTCCAGTCAGCGCCCACATAGCATTTTAGCAGTCCGTTAACGCTGCTATTAACCCTGTAAGTGTGACCAACATTTTACTATTGATGCTGCCGTTGGCTGTGCAATATACTACATGGCTGTGTTATATACTACGTGGACTGTGTTATATACTCCGTGGGCTGTGCTATATACTACGTGGCTGTGTTGTATACTGCATGGGCTGTGTTATATACTACGTGGCTGTGTTATATACTATGTGGGCTGTGTTATATGCTGCATGAGATGTGCTATATACTATGTGGGCTGTGTTATATACTGCGTGGGCTGTGCTATATACTACGTGGCTGTGTTATATACTGCATGGGCTGTGTTATATACTACGTGGGCTGTGTTATATACTGCATGAGATGTGCTATATACTACGTGGCTGTGTTATATACTGCGTGGGCTGTGTTATATACTACGTGGGATGTGTTATATATTATGTGGGCTGTATTATATACTGAGTGGGCTGTGCTATATACTACATGGCTGTGTTATATACTACGTGGGCTGTGTTATCTACTGCAGGAGCTGTGCTATATACTACATGGCTGTGTTATATACTGCGTGGGCTGTGTTATATACTGTGTGGGCTGTGCTATATACTATGTGGCTGTGTTATATACTATGTGGGCTGTGTTATATACTACGTGGCTGTGTTATATACTATGTGGGATGTGTTATATACTGAGTGGGCTGTGCTATATACTACATGGCTGTGTTATATACTACGTGGGCTGTGTTATCTAATGCAGGAGCTGTGCTATATACTACATGGCTGTGTTATATACTGCGTGGGCTGTTATATACTGCGTGGACTGTGTTATATACTGCGTGGACTGTGTTATATACTGCGTGGGCTGTGTTATATACTACATGGGCTGTGTTATATACTATGTGGGCTGTGTTGTATACTATGTGGGCTGTGGTATATACTGTGTGGGCTGTGTTATATACTACGTGGCTGTGTTATATACTAAGTGGGATGTGTTATATACTGAGTGGGCTGTGCTATATAATACATGGCTGTGTAATATACTACGTGGGCTGTGTTATCTAATGCAGGAGCTGTGCTATATACTACATGGCTGTGTTATATACTGTGTGGGCTGTGTTATATGCTGCATGAGATGTGCTATATACTATGTGGGCTGTGTTATATACTGCGTGGGCTGTGCTATATACTACGTGGCTGTGTTATATACTGCATGGGCTGTGTTATATACTACGTGGGCTGTGTTATATACTGCATGAGATGTGCTATATACTACGTGGCTGTGTTATATACTGCGTGGGCTGTGTTATATACTACGTGGGCTGTGTTATATATTATGTGGGCTGTATTATATACTGAGTGGGCTGTGCTATATACTACATGGCTGTGTTATATACTACGTGGGCTGTGTTATCTAATGCAGGAGCTGTGCTATATACTACATGGCTGTGTTATATACTGCGTGGGCTGTTATATACTGCGTGGACTGTGTTATATACTGCGTGGACTGTGTTATATACTGCGTGGGCTGTGTTATATACTACATGGGCTGTGTTATATACTATGTGGGCTGTGTTGTATACTATGTGGGCTGTGGTATATACTGTGTGGGCTGTGTTATATACTACGTGGCTGTGTTATATACTAAGTGGGATGTGTTATATACTGAGTGGGCTGTGCTATATAATACATGGCTGTGTAATATACTACGTGGGCTGTGTTATCTAATGCAGGAGCTGTGCTATATACTACATGGCTGTGTTATATACTGCGTGGGCTGTGTTATATACTGCGTGGACTGTGTTATATACTGCGTGGGCTGTGTTATATACTACATGGGCTGTGTTATATACTATGTGGGCTGTGTTGTATACTATGTGGGCTGTGGTATATACTGTGTGGGCTATGTTATATACTACGTGGCTGTGTTATATACTATGTGGGATGTGTTATATACTGAGTGGGCTGTGCTATATACTACATGGCTGTGTTATATACTTCGTGGGCTGTGTTATCTAATGCAGGAGCTGTGCTATATACTACATGGCTGTGTTATATACTGCGTGGGCTGTTATATACTGCATGGACTGTGTTATATACTGCGTGGACTGTGTTATATACTGCGTGGGCTGTGTTATATACTACATGGGCTGTGTTATATACTATGTGGGCTGTGTTGTATACTATGTGGGCTGTGGTATATACTCTGTGGGCTGTGTTATATACTATGTGGGCTGTGTTATATACTGCGTGGGCTGTGCTATATGCTGCGTGGCCTGTGTTATATACTACGTGGCTGTGTTATATACTACATGGGCTGTGTTATATACTGCATGGGCTGTGTTATATACCATGTGGGCTGTGCTATATGCTGCGTGGCCTGTGTTATATACTATGTGGCTGTGTTATATACTACGTGGGCTGTGTTATATACTACGTGGGCTGTGTTCTTTACTGCGTGGGCTGTGTTCTATACTGCGTGGGCTGTGTTATATACTATGTGGGCTGTGTTATATACTGCGTGGGCTGTGTTATATACTATGTGGGCTGTGCTATATGCTACGTGGCTGTGCAATATACTATGCGGGCTGTGCTATATACTACGTTGGCTGTGTTATATACTATGTGGGCTGTGTTATATACTGCATGGGCTGTGCTATATACTACTATACATATTCTAGAATACCCGATGCGTTAGAATCGGGCCACCATCTAGTTTACAATAGAATGATATTTTACCTGCAATACCAAGTCTGACCACAGGGAGTGCTGTCCAATAAAAACCCAATTCCCTATTTCCTTACTCATTTGCCTGGGTAAGGACAGAGCAGTATAATCTGGTATTATTTTATAAACTTTTTCGGCCCTTTGACTTTTTATACTTTGTGGTTTGGAGAGACCTCAGAGCATAATAAACGTCTTTTCAGGGCTGATTAGTTTCAGACCAAATTTTATTTTGACTGAATGGAATCTCTCAATGTGAGCGAATCATCTGCAAAAAATGAAATTCAGGACATTTCGCTCGCCTTTAGACACAGCACTTGGGCAGCAAAAGTGAATCTTTCAAGTTGGAGTCTGAAAACTTAGCCGTGACTGTGTCATGAGAAGTCTGTAACTCAAGGTAGAGCAAAGATGGCGGCTGAAAGAAAGCGATAAGACGCCAGGTTAAAAAGTCTCTCCACAAAAGACATCTCACCCAGTTCTCTGCCAGTGTCTGCACCAGGGTCTCTGTGTAATGTATTCATGTAATCAAAGACCTGGAAGTATAATAGCTCGGATGATCTGCCACAGTGTTACTCCATAAATTATCACCTAAATGCACTGATACATTATACATTTCTGCAAGTCAGCCTTTTCTTATCAACCTAGTCCCAATTTCCTTCTCTCTTCACACAGAAAACATCAAAAGATAAAAGCTACTCGGATAGATTTTAAATGCGCTTTTCTGCAAACCTGCAAAAAAAATAAAAATCTTAAAACGTGCCATGTGGTACCTGCAAAAAAAAAATAAAAAATCCCAATGAGCAGATTTCGACGTCGTTTTCAAGTTACAGTCACCCGGTGTCATTGTCACCTCGCTCTAATGTTCTCTTTGTAGTTGTTTTTCCTTTGTAACTTGACTAGCCTGTACGATTGCTCAGATGTTCGATGTAATGTACCGAAGCAGACGTAGCAGAGCCGAATGTGTAATATTGCGTATTTCACTGTCATAGCTCGATATGTGGTTTTACGTAGGACTGATGGGAAGCCTGGTCGCCTGACGTAGATCAACTATGGAAACAGAAACACATTCAGCCCTGCTACATCTTACCATTATTATTATATCCATCCAGGATGTTATTCTGGATTATCTCAATGAGAATAACTGTTTAACTCCATATCAGCATGGGTTTATGAGAAATCGCTCATGTCAAACCAATCTAATCAGTTTTTATGAAGAGGTAAGCTATAGGCTGGACCACGGTGAGTCATTGGACGTGGTATATCTCGATTTTTCCAAAGCGTTTGATACCGTGCCGCACAAGAGGTTGGTACACAAAATGAGAATGCTTGGTCTGGGGGAAAATGTGTGTAAATGGGTTAGTAACTGGCTTAGTGATAGAAAGCAGAGGGTGGTTATAAATGGTATAGTCTCTAACTGGGTCGCTGTGACCAGTGGGGTACCGCAGGGGTCGGTATTGGGACCTGTTCTCTTCAACATATTCATTAATGATCTGGTAGAAGGTTTACACAGTAAAATATTGATATTTGCAGATGATACAAAACTATGTAAAGCAGTTAATACAAGAGAAGATAGTATTCTGCTACAGATGGATCTGGATAAGTTGGAAACTTGGGCTGAAAGGTGGCAGATGAGGTTTAACAATGATAAATGTAAGGTTATACACATGGGAAGAAGGAATCAATATCACCATTACACACTGAACGGGAAACCACTGGGTAAATCTGACAGGGAGAAGGACTTGGGGATCCTAGTTAATGATAAACTTACCTGGAGCAGCCAGTGCCAAGCAGCAGCTGCCAAGGCAAACAGGATCATGGGGTGCATTAAAAGAGGTCTGGATACACATGATGAGAGCATTATACTGCCTCTGTACAAATCCCTAGTTAGACCGCACATGGAGTACTGTGTCCAGTTTTGGGCACCGGTGCTCAGGAAGGATATAATGGAACTAGAGAGAGTACAAAGGAGGGCAACAAAGTTAATAAAGGGGATGGGAGAACTACAATACCCAGATAGATTAGCGAAATTAGGATTATTTAGTCTAGAAAAAAGACGACTGAGGGGCGATCTAATAACCATGTATAAGTATATAAGGGGACAATACAAATATCTCGCTGAGGATCTGTTTATACCAAGGAAGGTGACGGGCACAAGGGGGCATTCTTTGCGTCTGGAGGAGAGAAGGTTTTTCCACCAACATAGAAGAGGATTCTTTACTGTTAGGGCAGTGAGAATCTGGAATTGCTTGCCTGAGGAGGTGGTGATGGCGAACTCAGTCGAGGGGTTCAAGAGAGGCCTGGATGTCTTCCTGGAGCAGAACAATATTGTATCATACAATTATTAGGTTCTGTAGAAGGATGTAGATCAGGGGATTTATTATGATGGAATATAGGAATATAGGCTGAACTGGATGGACAAATGTCTTTTTTCGGCCTTACTAACTATGTTACTATGTTACTATGTTACCTGTGCATCTTTTTCTCAGGAGAGCGCGGTGTGCAATAATATCTGAAGTTGTGGCTATTGTAGATAATCCAGCCAATAAAGCTGAATGACATTTTTTTAGTGACCCCCATGATGCATAATTTTGCCTCGTTTCCCTCTTGATGTAGTTTACTTTGTCCTTTCTATGTTACTTACTTTTGCCAGTGTTGGATAAAGGGGATGAACATTGATACATAATTGTTTTTGTGTAAATAAATAAACAGTTCGGAATGTTCCAGCCTTGAACTGATACATTGTTGCAATCGTTCTGTGAGTGAGGAGCTTTGTGATCGATGGCTTCTCATGTTTTACTGGGGTTCTACTTTAAATGACGCCCTAGAAAGTCATGATCACGGGTGTGAGGGTAGAAGACCACGTGTGCTCCATGTGTTGGATGTGTCCAAACCGGGCAATATTATAGAGGGGGCATAAAAGACCCTCCCTGACCAGGATAAAGGGGACGCAATGGATTCATTTAAACATTTGATATGATTCCCAGCAATGTGGTGTTGGTCACTCAGTTTATTGGTTGTGCTCCAGTAGGGGTCCGACCCTTGATTCAATAGTAAGAAAGATTTGGCGCTCGTCAATATGCTGATTAAGAAGGCAAGCAGTTAATTTTGTGCCATCCAAAGTAACAGTTGTTTTTTTTCCTGTCCACCATCTATCCTTCACGTATAGACACATTGTAGCATGTGATTGCCGTCATTGTGGTATTGGCGCCATTATCACATCGAGCCTAAAAATGTAATAAAAAAATAAAGATTATTATTATTCTTCCTCGCATTCCCATTTCTGATGAAGGTCCGGATTGTAGACCGAAACGTCAATTGTTAGATCACTTTGCACTATTTTGTGTTCTTAACCCTCCCTGAGTGTTTCCTACTATCCCATCAATTTGTATTGTTACCTCTGGCAGTCATTATTTATACACGACTAGGAAGGAACCCCGTTTCTCAGGAAATTGGGGATACTTTAATGGCCGTTCAGCAATGTGTTGGCTCTCTCTTTAGAAGTCTATGGCTCAGCGATCTCCATGACCCCCATACTGTATGCGGCTGCCATAGGGGGTCTGGTGGGGTCTCGGCGGTTTGGATCTTCCACCAACCTTCATCCCGTTCTAATATTTCTGATCTTGAATACAAAGTATCATCTTGAGATGCCCAGGTCACCAGGACGCTGACCCTGAATATGGGGTTGTGTAAAGAGTCAGGGACATAATTGGTGCCTCCGGCGTGAACTCTTCTATTAATCTTGGCTTTTCTCTTCTCTTCTAGGTAAGTGGCTGCTCTGATCTCCATTGTGTCTTTGATTCCGGAGCGTCTGAGATGAGGTATCATATAAGTGGGAGTTTATCATGTCACTTGTTGCTGCCGATACCATGGTGACTGTGACTTACAGAACAGACGATGGGGCGAGGGGAGGGAGCAGACGCTCGAGATTTTCTCTCCGTGTGATGGCTTCTTCTCAATAACAAAAGGCTTAAAATGTGCTTTGTCTATTAGGCATAAAGGAATAGACCATAAGTAATGATGGACGGGTCCCTGCGCCAATAACTGCCCCTATAATGGTGTCTGACCCTGCGGTGGTCACTGCTTGCTCCACTTAAACCCTCCAACCTTCACTTCTTCTTTATTTCCGGGTCCTCATCCTTCATCCTAGTTCATGTCCCAGATCACTTTTATCATCTTATTTTATTGATACAATGTATCCCTTCCCCTTCTATAGGGGGGTATAATGGACCCCTATGGTGGGAAAAATGTTGCCTTTGTATGGCCATGGACATGTCACTGACTTCTAAAGCTAAGTTTGCAGGTTTGTTATGATACAAATTTTGCTAGTGAATTTTTCAAAACCCCATTCACATGTTGCAGAAAAAAAATCTGCACAAAATTGGAAAGTCTGATGTGGAGCTCAATCGTACAACATACGCATTTTTTTGGAAATTGTTTATTGTGGATTTCATCCTGTTCAATGCTTTGTAGTCAAGTAGGTGGAAACCTACCGACAAATCCGCAATGAAATCCACAAGTTTTGCTTTTATTTATGGATTTGTGACCAAATCTGCAATGCAAATGTTCTGCAATGTGTCAACATGGCCTTATAAATTTATAATTTAAAGCTAAATATTTAATTTGCCCTAATATGTTATGTAATATAATTTTTGATACATATTCTTGGATTATTTAAAAGGATTGTCCCCTTTCTTAAACAGTAAGTTCTACTTATACAGCCCAAGGTCACTGCTGTGCCTCCTCTTCTGCCCCAACTGGTGTTTGGTTGCAGTGGTGACATAACATTGACAGTGCTGCAGTCAATCACTGAGCTCAGAGGCATCTACACTGGAACAGCTGCTAAGATCAGTGACTGGTTGTAATGCTGTCGACACGACATCACTTCATTCAAGCAACAGATTCAGGGGAAGCATACGAGGCACAGAGCCTGACCCCAGGAGGGTATGTAGAGCTTTGTTTTGCATTTAAGGGTAGCAGAGCCTATGGGCAAAAGGTTTTGGAAAGGGGACAACTCCTTTAAAATAGGGCTTGTGACTATTAAAATGCAAAATTGCTGTCTCTCTAGTGCCACCTATAAGTAACATGCCCAAAAATATAATGCAAAATTGCTGTCTCTCTAGTGCCCCCTATAGGTAACATGTCTAAAAATATAATGCAAAATTGCTGTCTCTCTAGTGCCCCCTATAGGTAACATGTCTAAAAATATAATGCAAGATTGCTGTCTCTCTAGTGCCCCCTATAGGTAACATGTCTAAAAATATAATGCAAGATTGTTGTCTCTTTAGTGCCCCTATAGGTAACATGTCTAAAAATATAATGCAAGATTGCTGTCTCTCTAGTGCCCCCTATAGGTGACATGCCTAAAAATATAATGCAAAATTGCTGTCTCTCTAGTACCACCTATAGGTAACATGTCTAAAAATATAATGCAAAATTGCTGTCTCTCTAGTGCCCCCTATAGGTAACATGTCTAAAAATAGAATGCAAAATTGCTGTCTCTCTAGTGCCCCCTATAGGTAACATGCCAAAAAATATAATGCAAAATTGCTGTCTCTCTTGTGCCCCCTATAGGTAACATGCCTAAAAATATAATGCAAAATTGATGTCTCTCTAGTGCCCCCTATAGGTAACATGTCTAAAAATATAATGCAAAATTGCTGTCTCTCTAGTGCCCCCTATAGGTAACATGCCAAAAAATATAATGCAAAATTGCTGTCTCTCTAGTGCCCCCTATAGGTAACATGCCAAAAAATATAATGCAAAATTGCTGTCTCTCTAGTGCCCCCTATAGGTAACATGCCTAAAAATATAATGCAAAATTGCTGTCTCTCTAGTGCCCCCTCTAGGTAACATGTCTAAAAATATAATGCAAGATTGCTGTCTCTCTAGTGCCCCCTATAGGTAACATGTCTAAAAATATAATGCAAAATTGCTGTCTCTCTAGTGCCCCCTATAGGTAACATGCCAAAAAATATAATGCAAAATTGCTGTCTCTCTAGTGCCCCCTATAGGTAACATGCCTAAAAATATAATGCAAAATTGCTGTCTCTCTAGTGCCCCCTATAGGTATCATGTCTAAAATTATAATGCAAAATTGCTGTCTCTCTAGTGCCCCCTCTAGGTAACATGTCTAAAAATATAATGCAAGATTGCTGTCTCTCTAGTGCCCCCTATAGGTAACATGTCTAAAAATATAATGCAAAATTGATGTCTCTCTAGTGCCCCCTATAGGTAACATGTCTAAAAATATAATGCAAGATTGCTGTCTCTCTAGTGCCCCCTATAGGTAACATGTCTAAAAATATAATGCAAAATTGATGTCTCTCTAGTGCCCCCTATAGGTAACATGTCTAAAAATATAATGCAAAATTGCTGTCTCTCTAGTGCCCCCTATAGGTAACATGCCAAAAAATATAATGCAAAATTGCTGTCTCTCTAGTGCCCCCTATAGGTAACATGTCTAAAAATATAATGCAAGATTGCTGTCTCTCTAGTGCCACCTATAGGTATCATGTCTAAAATTATAATGCAAAATTGCTGTCTCTCTAGTGCCACCTATAGGTAACATGTCTAAAAATATAATGCAAAATTGCTGTCTCTCTAGTGCCCCCTATAGGTAACATGCCAAAAAATATAATGCAAAATTGCTGTCTCTCTAGTGCCCCCTATAGGTAACATGTCTAAAAATATAATGCAAGATTGCTGTCTCTCTAGTGCCCCCTATAGGTAACATGCCAAAAAATATAATGCAAAATTGCTGTCTCTCTAGTGCCCCCTATAGGTAACATGCCTAAAAATATAATGCAAAATTGCTGTCTCTCTAGTACCACCTATAGGTATCATGTCTAAAATTATAATGCAAGATTGCTGTCTCTCTAGTGCCCCCTATAGGTATCATGTCTAAAATTATAATGCAAGATTGCTGTCTCTCTAGTGCCCCCTATAGGTAACATGCCAAAAAATATAATGCAAGATTGCTGTCTCTCTAGTGCCCCCTCTAGGTAACATGTCTAAAAATATAATGCAAGATTGCTGTCTCTCTAGTGCCCCTATAGGTAACATGTCTAAAAATATAATGCAAAATTGCTGTCTCTCTAGTGCCACCTATAGGTATCATGTCTAAAATTATAATGCAAAATTGCTGTCTCTCTAGTGCCACCTATAGGTAACGTGTCTAAAAATATAATGCAAGATTGCTGTCTCTCTAGTGCCCCCTATAGGTAACATGCCAAAAAATATAATGCAAGATTGCTGTCTCTCTAGTGCCCCCTATAGGTAACATGTCTAAAAATGTCTGATACTTTATGGCAGTTTTGCAACATAGTAAGTTCCTGGTATGAGACGCCATGTTTCTGACGCTACTACTGGAGATCTATATTTAGGATAAAGCACCTTGGATTTCAACTGTGAAATAACAACCGGATCAGAGATCTCAGAGGTTAATCATCTGATCGACTCCTAGCTAAATTTTTGTCCTATCATAGACTGGACAAAAGGGGGGAGGCTCCTGCTGCAGCCAGTCGTCATACAGCCAGACACAGGATAGTGAAGGGCAGGGAAACGGGGACATGACAGATTTCTCGGGAAACCAGAGGAAGATTTCTTGATACATTTCTTACTTTTATCATAATATGAAACCACATTGGATCAAAGAAAGGAGCTGATTTTCTTTGACTTTTTCTGTGCTTTTCCGAGTTCCGTTTTTGAGCCCAGACACTAAGTGGACGAAGCCTTTAAGGCCTGCATTGTTGCTGTGAGATCTCCAGCGCTTGCCATAAGTGGCCATGAACGGTAATTTGCCCACATCTCAGAACATATATTATTGTGCGTAGGTTTAATAACCTTCTCGGGTCCCCTGTGCGGAGGTGATGGCTCAGCTGGAGGTGCAGATACAATGTGATAGATAATATACAAGGTGTTTTTGATGAAATGAGATTTCATTCAAGCGGTTCTAGAAGAACCAAAAAAAGAAAATAAAAAGCATTTTATACATAAGAAAACCTGAAGAAAACATCCTGAGACGATCCGACCTTGAGTCGATGATGTGACGACGCCTCGGCTCGCCACGTTTTACCCGGGAGACGCTCTCGTTTCCTTTTTCATTGGCCTCCAATCCAATTTGAATAAAAATGAATTTCAATTGGCCGCGCCGTGTATTTCGGGGATTCGTGCAATTAGATGTATGAATATGAGACCTAATGTGATTATAGACAACCGTTCCGCTACGGCGGCTGCAATACCGTCATTCTTTCCTGCTTTATTGAGCAGCCAAAGCAGCGGAGACGAGAGGACCACTTACAAGCAGCCGCGCGGCGACTTCGCTCATGTATTTTTATATATACAAAAAGGTCCAACTTTCCATGTTAATTAATTCCTTATTATTAGTTTGATAGGGTTCAATATTCAGTTTTGCAATAACTGAGCTCCAAATCCTTCTCATAGACTATACCGTAAATGTCAAACGTTCAGTTACCTGCAGCCACCACTAGAGGGAGCTCACCACTATTTATCATATCATATCAGGTTTTACCCCTTTTAACCCTTACATCATTATTTTCTGTATTAAGTCTCAACTAGATTTATAGTAAACACCAATATCATTGCATGCATAAGAAAGGAAAACTCTTGCACTGTATTAATTCTGGGTCTTATGTGTCCACTGGGGTTTACCAGACCATGCAAGTGTCCAGCCCGCGTCAGTTTCTTGATTGACATGTGTGCTCCTTCCTTTGCTGTACAAAATGTTGTGCTATTTTCTTTTGCATGGGTAAAGAATTCCCCATTTCTTACCTGGTCCCACTCTAACTATTGGCCATTACAGAGAATTGGTCATGCTCTTTTTTTTATTTTTTTTAAAGGGGTTGTATCATGAACTAAAATTTTTTAAACATTTGTTAGAATGTTGCAAAATAAAGAAGGAAGTGATGGTCATCTCACGGATCCCTACTGATACCGGTCTGTGAGATTTCTGCTCTCTAAACCTACATGTGACCTCTGCATTTAATCACTGGTTGCAGCATTACTGATTGATCATTACTGCAATAAGTGATTGGCTGCAGCGGTCACAGATTTGTCCAAATGGTGCACCGAGTACAAAGACTTTGATTGTGTTTCCTGGACAGACGTCACTTTTGCAACTAATCATTGGCTGTAGCATAAATGTGTCGGTCACCACTGCAGTCAGTGATTGGCTGCAGTGGTCACATTTCTGTCCAAATGCTGCAGGAAGTACAAAGGCGTGCTGTGAATTTCCTAGTCTGCCAGGACAGACATCTTACCTCTGCAGCTAATGTTATGGTTTGATCAGGGAGATCAATCTACAGATATAACAGGTCCATGTACTATAATAAATATTTACATTATAATGTATCAAGAGACGGAATGGAAAATCACTAGAACCGTCCGCCATCAAACTTTCCTTCCTATCCAAGTGTAACCTCCCTGGGAGCAAAAGAAGGAGTCAAGGAAGTGAGAAGAATCGGGGGTGGATGGAAGAACAGAAGTTTTGATTCAGACCAAATTTATCAAAACCGAATCCAATCTGCCGGCAAAATTTGAGCAAATCTGCCAATCTTCAGAGAGTCGTTCATCTCTACCATTACTTTACTTTGTATCTAGTCCTTGTTTGTCAGTATTTTGAATGCACACTGTGATACCGTGTCTCACCTGTAGGGGCACTGCAGGGAAACTGAAGCCTTAGGCTAGTTTCACACTAGCGTTAACTGCAATACGTCGCAAATGCGTCGTTTTTGCGAAACGCCGCATCCAGCAAAAGTTTTTGCTGGATACGTTGTTTCGTCATAGAGTAACATTAGCGACGCATTTGCGACGCATTTGCGACGCATTTCCAAACGGTGAATGCGTTTGGCGGCGTTTGGGCGTATGGTAGCGGTCCGTCGGGAGAAAAAAACGTTACATGTAACGTTTTTTGCTCCCGACGGTCCGCTTTTTCCGACCGCGCATGCGCAGTCGGAACTCCGCCCCCACCTCCCCGCACTTCCCCGCACATCACAATGGGGCAGCGGATGCGTGGGAAATATGCATCCGCTGCCCCCGTTGTGCGGCGGAGACCACACTAGCGTCGGGAACGTCGGCCCGACGCGCAGCGACGGGTTGTTCCCGACGCTAGTGTGAAAGTAGCCTTACTACAAGGCTGTAGATCACAGCGATCACTGAAGGTCTCGGATGTGGAAACTTCATGATCTGCTTATAGCCAAGGAATCTTTCTAATACAAAGGGATTGTCCAAACCGGAGATAGGTGTTGGCAGTTCTCCTTTAATAGGGGGCAGGTAATATCAATTTTACATGCATATGTGACATTTCCCGTGAAATACGATAGTGGGGAGAGAACGCCTTCTGCCGCGCTGCTGTCATTTTCCGGGGCTTGTTCATTATTGGCGATAATTGCTGAAGTCGTTAATGATGTGTAGCAGGCGGCGCGGTGGCTCTGCGGAGACTCTTAGCATTCGCTTGCGTCTCTTGAATCCATATTTTTTGCAGCCTGACATAAACCTAATGTCTGCTCCACAGTAAACGCTCTCACATTACACCCCGGCACGTTAATGTCAGCCTTCCCATAAAGAACACGGCCCACCGAGGAAATCCACAAGAGTTATAGCAGAAGCGCTCACAGAACGGCCGGGATCCAGCCATGATGGCAGCTGTGGGCTCTGATAATGGAGAAGACATGCCCTCTAATTCCAGTTGCTCCCAGCAAAAGACCCTCTTATTCCTATCCCTCCCTACATGTGACTCTCTCATTCCAGTACCTCTCAACAGGGCTGCCACTAGGAATTTCGGGGCCCCATACTGGCAAAATTTTCAGGCCCCCTTGAGACTCCGCCCCAGCATCCACCCCAGGTCCGCCTCCACCCTTCAAACCTTCCACAGTCCCACTCTTGGAAAAACTCAACTTCTCTACCATGTCCTCATCAATCAGATATCAACAGTTCCCATCAAACACCAGATTACATATATAACCAGCAGCTTTTGTTCTGGCCAAAACAATTTTTAAGCCGCCACCACGACACGGTAGACTCTTTTGGCCGGGCCCTACTCTAAACTGTTAAATATAAACATATGTTTATGTATTTTTCTTTAAGGGAATGAAGCACATACATTTTTTTAAAATAATCATTAATACCACATACAAGGGACAAATATCGTCACACCATGACCAGACCACATATTACCACCACATAGTGATAGAATACTACAATACTGATCATTACTAAAAAAAAAACTAAACACGATACTAAGTGACATTATACACAGGAGCTCTGTATTTACTGTCAGTGCACAGGTAATACAGTGATCACTAGTGACATTATACCCATGAGCTCTGTATATAGTGTACAGGTAATACAGTGATCAACAGTGACATTATACACAGGAGCTCTGTATATATAGTGTCAGTGTTCAGGAAATACAGTGATCACCAGTTACATTATACACATGAGCTCTGTATAGAGTGTACAGGTAATACAGTGATCACCAGTGACATTATACCCAGGAGCTCTGTATATAGTGTACAGGTAATACAGTGATCAATAGTGACATTATACACAGGAGCTCTGTATATAGTGTACAGGTAATACAGTGATCAACAGTGACATTATACCCAGGAGCTCTGTATATAGTGTCAGTGAACAGATAATACAGTGATCACTGGTGACATTTTACACAGGAGCTCTGTATATAGTGTCAGTGTACAGGTAATACAGTGATCACCAGTGACATTATACCCAGGAGCTCTGTATATAGTGTCAGTGTACAGATAATACAGTGATCACTGGTGACATTTTACACAGGAGCTCTGTATATAGTGTCAGTGTACGGGTAATACAGTGATCACTGGTGACATTATACACAGGAGCTCTGTATATAGTGTACAGGTAATACAGTGATCAACAGTGACATTATACCCAGGAGCTCTGTATATAGTGTACAGGTAATACAGTGATCAATAGTGACATTATACACAGGAGCTCTGTATATAGTGTACAGGTAATACAGTGATCAACAGTGACATTAGACCCAGGAGCTCTGTATATAGTGTCAGTGTACAGATAATACAGTGATCACTGGTGACATTTTACACAGGAGCTCTGTATATAGTGTCAGTGTACAGATAATACAGTGATCACTGGTGACATTTTACACAGGAGCTCTGTATATAGTGTCAGTGTACAGATAATACAGTGATCACTGGTGACATTTTACACAGGAGCTCTGTATATAGTGTCAGTGTACGGGTAATACAGTGATCACTGGTGACATTATACACAGGAGCTCTGTATATAGTGTACAGGTAATACAGTGATCACCAGTAACATTATACACAGGACCTCTGTATACAGTGTCTTTTTCATATTATATCCAGAGAACCGAAGGAAGCTTAGTTTCATTATAAAATTAGTAAATTTTTATTTGTAACAAAAACACACCATAAAAACATGTAAAAAACGCAAGCACATGACATTGTTCTGCCCGTGCATATAACACAAAAGTGCAAGAAAAAACACCAGGATTAATGAAGTACCCCGCATGAACCATTAGTTGTATATACATATAGATTGAACTATCACTGCGGTACAGGCATGCCTCAACCCTATATGCAGCCCCAAAAGGGGAAATACCGTCATGTATCTATTGCCCTGTATATGGCATTGGATATATCGCCACCTATCACAGGAGAACCATCAGCGTTTAATGCAGTCACCAATGCCAGTATACTTCAAACCATGTAAATGCCACATCTAGAGGTCCTGTGGCAGGAGCATTAGGGGAGCATGTCTCACCTGGTGCAGGGTAAGCTTCAGAACGCACCCTGACGCACGTTTCGCCGCTTGTAAGCCTCGCTTTGTCAAGGGGGAAGTGAACGGTCAGTGTACGGGTAATACAGTGATCACTGGTGACATTATACACAGGAGCTCTGTATATAGTGTACAGGTAATACAGTGATCACCAGTAACATTATACACAGGACCTCTGTATACAGTGTCTTTTTCATGCAGCACAGACCGCCATCACTTCCAGCCAGGACTCATCTCTCAATAACATAACACAGTTACCTAGAGCACCGCTTCCAGAGCACATTCCCCTCTTTTTCCCTTTCTTCTACACTACACATCTGAATAGAGAGGTGCACCCACAATCAATATATAATTGGTTATTATGCAACCCACCATTCCAAATATAAATTATAATCCACCACTGAACCCCTTCAAGCTATATATAGCCACTTTCCCCACCTAATAAATATATTAATTAATTAGCACCTATACTGTTTCCCCCAATTCATTACCAGTCACTGCATACTCAATGCCCCCACTATGTACCTCCCGCTCCCCCGACTCATTATATTTACATGCCCCTTCCACCCCAATTCATTGTCATGTCTTCTCTCTGCCACACTCTATTCATTATCAACAGCTCTACCTCCACATTCAATACATTTACTGCCCCACCCTCAAAATTCATCATAGAACCCCATAATTCCTGTCCCTCCCTACACATGACCCCCTAATTCCAGTTACTTCACGCCCAGGACCCTCTAATTCCAGTCTCTTAACACAGGACCCTCTAATTCCAGTCCTCCAGTCCTTCCATGCCTGGGACCCTCTAATTCCTGCCCCTCTTCCTCCCTGAGCTGACACTATTAAAAAATAACACCCCATGGTCTTAGCCCAAAGTGTTCACTCCCTTGGAGAGAATGGCGGCTCAATCTTCCCCGTTTGTCACCATGAGCCTTAGTGGTGTATGACGTCTGTACTCAGAAATGATCAGGCAGTGTTATTTAGGTCATGGTGCAGGGCTGGTAAGTAGGTAATGGTCAGGCGGTGTTATTTATATAATGGTCAGGCACTGTATTTATGTAATGGCAAGTTGGTATTCTTTATGTAAAGGTCTGGCGGTATTCTTTATGTAATGATCAGGCGGTGTAATCTATGTAATGGTCAGGCACTGTATTCAGGTAATGGTGAGTTGGTATTCTTTATGTAATGATCTGGTGGTGTTATTTATGAAATGGTCAGGCGGTGTTATTTATGAAATGGTCAGGCGGTGTTATTTATATAATGGTCAGGCGGTGTTATTTATGAAATGGTTGGGTGGTGTTCATGTAATGGTTAGGCAGTGTTATTTATGTAATAGTCAGGAAGTGTTCTTTATGTAATGGTCTGGCACTGTATTTATGTAATGGCAAGTTGGTATTCTTTATGTAAGAGGGCTGGAGGTGTTATTTATGTAATGGTCAGGCACTGTATTCAGGTAACGGTGAGTTGGTGTAATACCGGTATTAGTCAGGCGGTGTTATTTATGCAATGGTCAGGCGGTGTTATTTATGCGATAGTCTGGTATTTTTATTTCGTCATTGAGCCTTAGACGTGACAGGGGCCACACTGTAAATAAGCATTTGTCTTTATTGCCCAAGCACAGTAGTGGACCTGAGCTTGCAGTCCTATGTAAAATGTGACTGTGGTGTTATCGCATGAACTACAGCTGTACTACTGATATGCCCGGCTCTGCTCCATCTGTATTACTGTGTTCCTTCCATGAGTATGAGGTTGTATATTACACGATTGGGTATTGTGTCTTCTGGGGGGCAGCAGTAAACTGAGCCAACTAATGAGTACACCCCTGTTACTGCAGGGTTGGGACCCCTGGGGAGATGGTCTGGGCCCCTACCAATGCTGTGGGTCCCACTGCTGGTCCCTGCCCCCACGCACAGCCCCGTTAGTGGGCGCCCTGCACGGATGAATCCCTGTAATGATTTTGCAGGCTGGCGTCTCCGCTGCAGTAATTTTCTGGGGGTCTTCAATCTCCTGTGACATTGCCAGCTATAACTATAATCTTTTATGTTCCCTTATAGCACATTACGGGGCGACGGGAACGACCTTTATAATCACATTAATGAAACTGAAATATGCGGTTGTGATTCCAAGACTCCCAACATTTGTGCGCCGCGCTCGCCGCAGATGTCATTACTGCAATGTGGAAACGCTCCGCTCCATTATCTCTGAACTAGATTGTGCGCGGCCCACCGGGGGACGAGAAAAAGAGCTCGGACCTCTCTGCGCCAACATGTCGCCTTAATCCTGCCTGAGCCAAAAAAACGGAATCAGGAATGGTGAGATGCCGGCTGTCAGACACTCTGTGACAAACACAGCTCTGCTACATCACCGTCACCTCCTATGGATCCAATAAATATTTGGGTGGAAATCAAAGGGAGTTCTGGAAAAACGGAGCGTGACCAACATATAGAATAGAGACATTTTGGAGCAATTTTTTCAACTTAATTTAGAGATGATAATTTTTGCTATTGGATTTCATTATAATTTCACCACCGTTTGTCTTCCCTGCACATATCTGGCTACAAAATGAGTTAACTGAGAACCAGTCAGTGAGCTCCTATCGACGGAGAGTTTATGTCTTTTATCTTTTTTTTTACCTCCTCCAGTCTGATGTTCAACTCAACTTTGATATCGTCTATGATCACACAATGTATCTCTGGCTGGAATTAGTGGAGTAATTGGAAAAACTAAGCATGCTTGACTTAAAAGATATGGATACCTTTGAGGACCTTACATTTTTCTTCTTCAATGCGTGTATTTTTGTGATAACAAATATTTTTTGCTTTTGGGTTTAGTTAAAAAATATTCCATAATTTGGCTTTTACAGTCGTGTTCATTGCTGGCTGGAGAAAGAGTCAACTGAGGTTCTGTCAGTGAGCTCATTGTGCTGGGGGAGTTTGACACTATTTTATCTAACTTTTTCTGAACTCCTCTGTGTTCCATAGTGTTTCTAAATAATGCCGCCGTATAATGCCAAACAACCCTGCGTAGCAGCAGAGCTGAGTTTGTCATTAGACATGTTGCAAGATTTTTGCAGATTTTTATTTTTTTAAGTAGGATTGTAGGTAACTCTTTTAGAATCTCAGGAGTCTCCTTGAGCAGCGGTCGGCACTGCCAGCATGTGACTCCGAGTATATAAAAATGTATCTGTGAAACGGAGCCGAGAGGCGCGGAGGGGGAATGTGGATGGAAATACGTCTGGCCGCGGTTTCTGCTTTTCCCACTGTCTCCAGCAGATATAACGTAACCCTGAGTCTGGAGAAGTGCTGTATTGTGTTTCAGGTCACAAAGGCAAAGAGCCGCTTATCGGACCTCTGCCACCAGACGTAACCCGCGTGACCACGAAACGCGCGCCGCGAGATTAGAGACGCGTCCAAACCGAGAGAATTAAAATGTTCCCTGCCAGGTCAGATTTAATTTCCTGAAATCATCACAAAGCAAAGTGTCTGGTGCCGCCAAACATTGCCGAGCGTGAGCGACGTCCGCCCCGCCGTACTAAGGGATGAAAGAGGAAAGTGTGGACACGATGCCGACAATCCTGTGCTGATACGGTCTGTGATTAAAGGACAAGTCAACGATTGTTAATCCAATGGCCACGGCCACACGAGCAACTCAGTAGTATCTCCTAAAGAAAGAGCTTGGATACACGCTACACAAGAAGACCATGTCCCCCATTAACCGGCCAGAGATGTGACCCTAGAGAAAGAGCTCGGATACATGGCACACATGAAAACCATGCCCCCCAAGAAAAACCTCCTATGTAACTCTTGTGGTAAATCGGCTCACTTGGCTGGACACAAAGGTAGAAATGTAAGGCTGGGGTCACACATGCGTGTTTTACGGACGTAAGAGCGCAGAAACTACGTCCGTAAAACTCGCATAACATACGGCACAATTATTCTCAATGGGGCTGCTCCTATTAGCCGTATATTACGGTTCAGTATTATACGGCTTTCTACGGCCGTACAAAATCGCAGCATGCTGCGTTTGTCAGCGTACTGCGCAAAAAAATCGCCAATGAAAGTCTATGGGGGCGAGAAAAATACGGATTCCACACGGACCTGCAGTGTGACTTGCGAGAAATACGCAGCGGTGTTAGTGAAAAGTCGGTAATTCAATTACCGGCTTCTCATTTCTCCTGCACAAACCCGACAGGATATGAGACATGGTTTACATACAGTAAACCGTCTCATATCCCCTTTTTTTTGCATATTCCACACTACTAATGTTAGTAGTGTGTATGTGCAAAATTTCAGCGCTGTAGCTGCTAAAATAAAGGGTTAAATGGCGGAAAAAATTGGCGTGGGCTCCCGCGCAATTTTCTCCGCCAGAGCGGTAAAGCCAGTGACTGAGGGCAGATATTAATAGCCAGGAGAGGGTCCTTGGTTATTGGCCCCCCCGTGGCTAAAAACATCTGCCCCCAGCCACCCCAGAAAAGGCACATCTGGAAGATGCGCCTATTCTGGCACTTGGCCACTCTCTTCCCACTCCCTGTAGCGGTGGGATATGGGGTAATGAAGGGTTAATGCCACCTTGCTATTGGAAGGTGACATTAAGCCAGATTAATGATGGAGAGGCGTCAATTATGACACCTATCCATTATTAATCCAATTGTAGGAAAGGGTTAAAAAACACACACACACATGATTGAAAAGTATTTTAATGAAATAAACACAGCGGTTGTTGTAATAATTTATTGTTCTCTCAAATCCATTTGCAGTCCCTCGCTTGGCAACATAATAAACGCACAAGATACATACCTTCTGATGTACTGTCAGGTCCAACGATGTAATCCATCTGAAGGGGTTAACTAATATTACAGGCAGGAGCCCTGCTATAATGCAGCTGTGCTCCGTGCTTGTAATTCCCCTGCGAATGAATGAAATGTAGGTCATTGACCTACATTTCATTCATTCGCGGTGAGGCAGGGGGCTGGATGTCCTCATATGACCTGGAGCGTGGGAAAAAGTTCCCAGGCTGCAGTTCATGAGAACATCCACCAGAGGGCGCCTCACCGCGAATGAATGAAATGTAGGTCAATGACCTACATTTCATTCATTCGCAGGGGAATTACAAGCACGGAGCACAGCTGCATTATAGCAGGGCTCCTGCCTGTAATATTAGTTAACCCCTTCAGATGGATTACATCGTTGGACCTGACAGTACATCAGAAGGTATGTATCTTGTGCGTTTATTATGTTGCCAAGCGAGGGACTGCAAATGGATTTGAGAGAACAATAAATTATTACAACAACCGCTGTGTTTATTTCATTAAAATACTTTTCAATCATGTGTGTGTGTGTTTTTTAACCCTTTCCTACAATTGGATTAATAATGGATAGGTGTCATAATTGACGCCTCTCCATTATTAATCTGGCTTAATGTCACCTTCCAATAGCAAGGTGGCATTAACCCTTCATTACCCCATATCCCACCGCTACAGGGAGTGGGAAGAGAGTGGCCAAGTGCCAGAATAGGCGCATCTTCCAGATGTGCCTTTTCTGGGGTGGCTGGGGGCAGATGTTTGTAGCCACGGGGGGGCCAATAACCATGGACCCTCTCCTGGCTATTAATATCTGCCCTCGGTCACTGGCTTTACCATTCTGGCAGAGAAAATTGTGCGGGAGCCCACGCCAATTTTTTCCGCCATTTAACCCTTTATTTTAGCAGCTACAGCGCTGAAATTTTGCACATACACACTACTAACATTAGTAGTGTGGAATATGCAAAAAAAAGGGGGATATGAGATGGTTTACTGTATGTAAACCATGTCTCATATCCTGTCGGGTTTGTGCAGGAGAAATGAAAAGCCGGCAATTGAATTACCGGCTGTTCACAGATATCGCGCTGAATGAAATCTAAATACAGAATATATATATATGTGTCTCAATGACATATATATATATATATATATACTGTATATATGTTTTCCCGAACATTTGAGCACATAAATCCATTAGATGTCGGTTTTGCAAGCCTGCGCGAAAATCTCGCAGTACGGATGCCATACGGATTACATACGGAGGATGCCATGCGCAAAATACGCTGAAACACCCTGACTACGGATCACTATTTTGGGAACATTTCTCCGTACTACGGCCGTAGTACGGACGTATAATACGTGGCGTATTGTCTTACGCCATGTGTGACTCCAGCCTAACACTGTATCTTTAAGAATGTGCTTGATTTATTAAATGCAGCTTAAACTAAGCAGGAACAAAGTAAACACAGCCCTCTGGGCAAAACAGCAAAACAAAACACAGTCCTTCTCCTAGCGGGGATCAGCCCTCTCGGTTAGCAATGTCCACAGTACAGGTCCTTTGACACAGGCACAAACACTTCCCTGGAGTGCTTCTCCTCCAGACACAGACACTTTCTCTTTGGAAATGATTGGCATTGCCTTTTTATGTTTTTTTTTTAACTGTTTATATTGTTATATTTTGCTTAATAGCATAGAAACCATACAGGGAAAAAACAAAGGGGAAGTGATTGATTGATCGGCTGCATATTTAATTTTTTTGCTTTATGTACATTTTCTTAAATGGAATCCATCAGCAGGTTTTGATATGTAATCTGAGAGCAGCATGTTGTAGAGGCAGGGACCCTGATTCCAGCGATGTGTCACTTACTGGGCTATTTTGCTGTTTCAATAAAATCAGTGTTTTATCAGCAGGAGATTATCACTAGAAAGTGACGTGCCAATTCCACCCCCAGGACTGATTACCAGTTTTCTGCCTATGCACAGTGTGCACGGAAAGCTGCCAATCAGTTGTGTGGGTGGGATTATACAGAGCTCAGCATTCCGAGCACTGCTAGATCCTCCTATGTCGCTCGACCATTGACACCAATTAATTATTTTTTTGCCACCTTTCTTTGACGTAACTTGTACAACTTTCTGCCTCCTCCCCCATAGATCTGTCCTGTGTTAATGGTCACTGTCACGTTAGGTTTTTTGTTGGACTGGATGTGGTGTAGTAATTGCTTGAGCTTTAGGCATCATTTGCCCCGAGTGCCCCCGGGAGTCGTCATCTTTAACAACATGGTCGTTTGACTTAGAACTGGAGTGACGGTTTTAACGCTCCATAGACTCGACAGGTGCAATAACGTCGGTGCCACATCTGTAGGACTATATAGTTTTATAGTCCTTGTAAACACCATCCACTCTGCAGTCGCTCAGACGCCACAATTCAGCTATAACGAGGCAGGTACCACACTGTGATACCAGCATCAGGCCCGAGAAAATAACTCTGCCTCGTAAAGTCAACATATGGGAAAGGTGCAAGATGTCGTCCCATAGGAACGTAGCGGCTGGGGCTACACTGTCACATATGTCAGCGGTCAGTCATAGTCAGTCAGTACATACTCCGTAATAGTGCCCCCTCTGTGCCTCTGTATAGTAATAGTGCCCCCTCTGTGCCTCTGTATAGTAATAGTGTCCCCTCTGTGCCTCTATATAGTAATAATGCCCCCTCTGTGCCTCTGTATAGTAATAGCACCCATCTGAACCTTCATATAGTAATAATGCCCCCTCTGTGCCTCTATATAGTAATAATGCCCCCTCTGTGCCTCTGTATAGTAATAATGCCCCCTCTGTGCCTCTGTAAAGTAATAGTGCCCCCTCTATGTCTCTATATAGTAATAGTGTCCCCTCTGTGCCTCTATATAGTAACAGTGCCCCCTCTGTGCCTCTGTATAGTAATAGTGCCCCCTCTGTGCCTCTGTATAGTAATAGTGCCCCCTCTGTGCCTCTGTATAGTAATAGTGCCCCCTCTGTGCCTCTGTATAGTAATAGTGCCCCCTCTGTGCCTCTGTATAGTAATAGTGCCCCCTCTGTGTCTCTATATAGTAATAATGCCCCCTCTGTGCCTCTGTATAGTAATAATGCCCCCTCTATGTCTCTATATAGTAATAGTGTCCCCTCTGTGCCTCTGTATAGTAATAGTGTCCCCTCTGTGCCTCTGTATAGTAATAATGCCCCCTCTGTGCCTCTATATAGTAATAATGCCCCCTCTATGTCTCTATATAGTAATAGTGTCCCCTCTGTGCCTCTGTATAGTAATAGTGTCCCCTCTGTGCCTCTGTATAGTAATAGTGTCCCCTCTGTGCCTCTATATAGTAATAATGCCCCCTCTGTGCCTCTATATAGTAATAATGCCCCCTCTGTGTCTCTGTATATTAATAGTGCCCCCTCTATGTCTCTATATAGTAATAGTGTCCCCTCTGTGCCTCTGTATAGTAATAGTGTCCCCTCTGTGCCTCTGTATAGTAATAGTGTCCCTTCTGTGCCTCTATATAGTAATAATGCCCCCTCTGTGTCTCTGTATATTAATAGTGCCCCCTCTATGTCTCTATATAGTAATAGTGCCCCCTCTGTGCCTCTATATAGTAATAATGCCCCCTCTGTGTCTCTATATAGTAATAATGCCCCCTCTGTGACTCTGTATAGCAATAGTGCCCCCTCTGTGCCTCTGTATAGTAATAATGCCCCCTCTGTGCCTCTGTAAAGTAATAGTGCCCCCTCTATGTCTCTATATAGTAATAGTGACCCCTCTGGGCCTCTGTATATTAATAGTGCCCCCTCTGTGCCTCTGTATAGTAACAGTGCCCCCTCTGTGTCTCTATATAGTAATAGTGCCCCCTCTGTGCCTCTGTATAGTAATAATGCCCCCTCTGTGTCTCTATATAGTAATAATGCCCCCTCTGTGCCTCTGTATAGCAATAGTGCTCCCTCTGTGCCTCTGTATAGTAATAATGCCCCCTCTGTGCCTCTGTAAAGTAATAGTGCCCCCTCTATGTCTTTATATAGTAATAGTGACCCCTCTGGGCCTCTGTATAGTAATAGTGCCCCCTCTGTGCCTCTGTATAGTAATAGTACCCCCTCTGTGCCTCTGTATAGCAATAGTGCCCCCTCTATGTCTCTATATAGTAATAGTGTCCCCTCTGTGCCTCTATATAGTAACAGTGCCCCTCTGTGCCTCTATATAGTAATAGCACCCATCTGTGCCTCTGTATAGTAATAGTGCCCCCTCTGTGCCTCTGTATAGTAATAGTGCCCCCTCTATGCCTCTGTAAAGTAATAGTGCCCCCTCTGTGCCTCTGTATAGTAATAGTGTCCCCTCTGTGCCTCTATATAGTAATAGTGTCCCCTCTGTACCTCCATACAGTAATAGTGCCCCCTCTATGTCTCTGTATAGTAACAGTGCCCCCTCTGTGTCTCTATATAGTAATAGTGTCCCCTCTGTGCCTCTGTATAGCAATAGTGCCCCCTCTGTTCCTCTGTATAGTAATAGTGCCCCCTCTGTCCCTCCATATAGTAATAGCACCCATCTGAACCTTCATATAGTAATATTGCCCCCTCTGTCCCTCCATATAGTAATAGCGCCCCCTCTGTCCCTCCATATAGTAATAGCGCCCAGTCTGTCCCTTCATATAGTAATAGTGCCTATCTGAACCTCCATATAATAATAGTGCCCCCCTGTCCTTCTATATAGCAATAGTCCCCCCTATGTACCTTTATATAGTAAGTGTCCTCTTCTCTGCCTTTACTGCCCCTCTGTGCTTCTGTATAGTAACAGTGCCCCCTCTGTGCCTCCATATAATAATAATGTCTCTATTTTGCCTCTTTATAGTAATAGTGTCCCCTCTGTGCCTCTGTATAGTAATAGTGTCCCCTCTGTGCCTCTGTATAGTAATAGTGCCCCCTCTGTGCCTCTGTATAGTAATAGTGCCCCCTCTGTGCCTCTGTGTAGTAATAGTGCCCCCTCTCTGCCTCTGTATAGTAATAGTGTCCCCTCTGTACCTCCATACAGTAATAGTGCCCCCTCTGTCTCTGTATAGTAATAGTGCCCCCTCTGTGCCTCTGTATAGCAATAGTGCCCCCTCTGTGCCTCTGTATAGTAATAGTGCCCCCTCTGCCCCTCCATATAGTAATATTGCCCCCTCTGTCCCTCCATATAGTAATAGCGCCCCCTCTGTCCCTTCATATAGTAATAGTGCCTATCTGAACCTCCATATAATAATAGTGCCCCCCTGTCCTTCTGTATAGCAATAGTCCCCCCTATGTACCTTTATATAGTAAGTGTCCTCTTCTCTGCCTTTACTGCCCCTCTGTGCTTCTGTATAGTAACAGTGCCGCCTCTGTGCCTCCACATAATAATAATGTCTCTATTTTGCCTCTTTATAGTAATAGTGCCCCTTCTGTGCCTCTATACAGTAATAATTCCCCCTTTGTGCCCTTGAAATAAGCTGAAATTCACCTTGTTCCACTCCCATGTCGCGCCGTAGTATCCATTACCTTCTCCTCCACATTCAGCTCACGTGGTGCGATGAAGTGACATCAACCATGTGTCGTCCTTTGGGTGATTCTATCCTCTGAAAGGCCACAAGCCCCTGGCTTGCCAAAGAGGGAGGCAGAGCAGGAAGCTGCTGGATGTCTGCTCTGCCAAAAGTTTTACTGGTGACCACGACCTGAAACCACAAATACCGTTCTAAATACTGCGGACCCAACAAGCACACTGCCAGACTGGCCCATCAGGCACTTGCCAGAATTGCCAGACGGGCAGTCCGCAGCTGCCCTTCCTCATTATTTACTGTATGTGTGATGCAGCTGCAGTGCAGTACAGCGCAACCTCTACCAGGGGGTGCTGGCGAGGGAAGAGAGACCGCACATACACAGCACAGCAACACTGAGCAGCCGCACAGGTGTCACAGGTAACGAAAGAGTGGTCAGACGAGCTGAGTCAGAACCTGTCAGGAACAGAAGTACCAGAAGTCACAGTGATGCACAAAGTCAGAGACAAGCCAGAAGTCAGAGCCAAACAGGAGCGCGGTATCCAAAACATGAGACGTAAGACAAAGTCAGGGTACAAGCCAGAGAGTCAAAGCCGGTCAGGGAATGAGGTATCAGAGACAGAAAACAAGAGGCGGGGTTCAGAGATCAGACCGAGTCATACACAGTAGGGAAACCACAAGATGAACACTAAATCAGGGATAGGGAATGGGTCACACACAAAAACGGGAAGTCAGAGGCAGAAGGATCACCAGGGTATACAGGTCGGCTGCTCTAGCCTGGAAGCATGAACTATGACTGACGCTGGCCAGCAGACTGCAGAGGACTGAAAAAGCCCAGCCCGCTCCAAAACGAGGTCGAGGGGATTAACCCCTGCATGACCAGTCCAGAGAGAGGATAGCAGAAAACAAACCCCGAACTGGATCATGACAATATGTTTGTGTAGGTAATAATCGCCCTTGTGTTGTCTTTCTTTACACATCTCCTGACCTTGTTTTCGTATGTACCTGCCGTTACCTGCGCCCGGAGACCTCAGCATCGGCTCTTTCTTTCATGGCACTAATTATATTTATTTTGTACATGCTGTTGAACATCTTTTGCCTCTTTATGGCTCTGGTTTTGCATCGCGGTGACAGTCTGGCTCTTGTATGGTAACCGCCATTGTCTTGGGAGCTGAGAGCTGTAATCAGGCGGGGGGTGGTAATTGGTAACCTGCCATGTGCTTCCCTCTCCTTCTCTGGCTGCTTCTTACTTAGCTCACCGCATGGACGTGTCCCTGGCACAGCTGTTTGTGTTCGCGTCACCCTCTGCTTTCTGGATTGGACTCAGGATCAGTCTGGGAACAAACAATCATTGTCAGGTCTTTGTATCTACTGCCTCTTGAAGGATTTTTCCATTCTCCTCCAGCTGCAGTGTAATAGCTCTCCGAAATCCACGCGGCTCTGGTTGAAGTGTGTCAATTTAAAACCTTAAGTGCCCACCACAATCCAAGACTTTTAAGTTCTATTTTTTTATTCTTTTTTGAGTTTTTATTTTTTTTGCCACTTTTATGTCTTTTTTCACAACTTTTTATAGTATTCATTTTAACATAATTTGCAACAAAGATGTATTTTAACACTGTTTTTTCTAAACAAACTGATGTAGTTTTTTTATTTTTTTGTTTTATCTTAGTGTTGACCTTCCGCAATAACTTTTGACAGTTTTCTTCTGATCCCGACTGTTGGAGTTACCTTGTATCTATAAATGGTCTTTGGATCGGTTATCCTTGTTTCATCAGACAAGTGTCTTGCCAGGTTTCAGATCTTGTCCCGGTATTATTCATATGTTCACAGTAAATTTCCAATATCGGCGGCTACATCTGCTCGGTCCTTATTATTATCATCTACGAGGACACTACAGATCCGGAGTATTGGAAATTCTTTCATTGGCAAAGTATGAGGAATGTAGACCAGTATGGAGTCTGGTAGACCCCAAATTTTCAGGGTTACAAAATTTCTTAACTAAAGACCATGGGATAGCCAAATGAGACACCTCTCCATTCATTTCTCTCCAGACACCTCCATTCTCATAGGTGGTGGAGTAGACAACGTCTCCTGTGGCATTTAGTAGTAGTCATCTCTTCTACCAGCTTGAGGGATTTTGACCCCTTTTTTATTGGTGGGGGTTGAAGAGTTGAATTGCCAAATGAGGAGCTATGATACACAGTATCTGGAAAATATCATAAATAGCTGTATTTGAGGTTCTCTAAAATTGCTCCAAAAAGTTTTTCAAGTAGAAAAAAGTTTCCCAAGTTCTTTGCAACTTCATTCACTTTTAGATCCATGTAGGATGTACTGTAGAGAAGATCTTCAGCATCACTTGCAGAAAACATCACCATATTGGCGCCACGACATAGAATAAACTAGACCATGCCAATCCAGCATGCCAATAGACTAACCCAAAGTGGATGTCCGGTGAAAACAAGTTACCACCTATCTAAAGGCATGAGGTAGCTAGAAGATAATAGCCAAGTCCGAAGGATAGGTGATAACTTCCCGATGGGAGGATGTTCCCCCATATGAGGTGGGGCTGCCGGAAAGCGATGAGCGTAGCGCTCGGCAGCCCCAAGTTAATGGAGCAGTGGTTCAGCATATGAACTGATGGTCCATTTTGTAATGGGGATAAAAGAGCCCAATTCTGCAGATACTGTGGGTCTTGCTAGTTGGATCCCTACCGACAAATCCTTGTTTTCGACCCTCAAACTACACTCAGCAATGCTGAGACTCCTGCTACAAAAAATGAGAATATTTCCAATAATTTCCTTCCTTGATGCTGCTCTTTTACTGAATATCCACCTTATTATTCGCCCCCATCCCTCTACGCCTACTCACCGGTCTTGTTGAATTTTATCCATTACTGAGTAGATTTCTTCTGGTTGCCACTAACTTTCTCAAGTGTCTTTTTGTCCACATAAGTAGAAATTCGTTCCGGCTGAATTCAACAAACTCAAAGAATAGGCATCACGAAGAACCCCCATCTCTTCGCCTTGAAGTAGGAGACAATGGCTTGATAGCCACTGCCAACTCCATGACCTTGGTTGAGTTTCTTCATCTGTGAACGCTTCGGGCACCGAAAGTCGACACTTTTTCTTTTTCCGTTCATTGTGCTCGAAAATTGCCAGCAAGAAGCGATTCAGGAATGAATTATTAGAATTCAAATTAGAAGATGTCATGCATGAAGGGAGCAAGTTCTCTTTCCCGGGTCCACAAATCCCCCAAAAAAATTAAAATTAAAAAAAAGCCTCTCGGCTGCTGCTTATGGATGTGTGACAAGCAGGCGATGAAGTCATTAACAGATAACCACATTTTAAGACGGTTTTGTGCTCGAGCCTCCAAACAAAGCATCATCATCAAAGCCGAGGTTCAACAACCGGAGCTGTCCGCGGTGCTGATTATTCTTTACTGCTGCTCGTAAAATCCTAACTTCCAAACTCCCGGCTGTGTGACCCTGGACAAGTGCGAGCAAATCAATCCCCCCCCTCCGGAAAGTCAATGGAGCTTTTAATATTCCTGCATTGTTATTATTTTACCATTGTCACTTTATGGTGTGTGCGCGGCCAGCAGCTCGGCCGGAAGGCTTATTAACAATCTAACACATATATTGAAAGTTTGGGGTCACTTCAAAAACACTGCTGTAAACCGACAAAGTCTAATTTTGGCTACATTTCTCTTTCATGGTGGATTGTAGATATTTGTATCATTTTTAAACTGCAGATTAAGTAATTCACAGAGTGTCAAATAGTTTCATAAAGTTTCTAAACTTTCACAGTATGCTATAACAAGTTAAGACTTTGTAATATATCTACATATAAATTTTTTATGATCCTCATGGGCGTGCCTGTATCGTATTTATGTGTCAGCAATATTGATGATCGAGCGGTGAAATGCTCGCATGCTCGGTACTCAGATCGAGAATATTGGATGCTCGGATGTGCTCAACTCAAGTAGAGATCATATGAGACCCGAGCATTCGAGCATCACGCGATTCTCTGCACCTCTTGATACCCCGATGCCGAGCACGCTCACCCATCGCTTGTCAGCAATAGTAGCGATCATTGGGGGTCAATTACTTCTGCTATACGGTATAGACTTATGGATGACACATGATGATCAATATGGCCACTGGACGTAGCCATGGACATCATGTTGCTAGAGACAGGAGACAACGGCAAGGACTCAAGATGGCCAGTAGGGACCAAAGTTAAATTTTGAACGTCATTGTATTAAAATGTACTTTTTTTTAATTTATTTGTCCAAATTGTGTACAACCCCTTTATAGAGATATTTTAAAAAATTACAATGCGTAATTATATGGTCCGACAACAAGGACCCTCACCAACACTCACTGTGCTTTTTGGAGAGTAGAATGTAGAAGCTCCTTCAATGATTAGCCAGACACAATAGTTTTTAGGGAAAAGACAGGCCCATACCAATGATTTTGATAATTTTGTTAGGTCAGTCCAATGGGTCATGACCAATACTAAAATTTTAGCTTTACTTTTGAAGCTGCCACGCTTTCTTAATTATTCAATGCGACACCATAAAAGTCCAGGAGGTCACAGAAATTGATGATGTGTACCATGATGGTACATTAGGTTATACTGGTTTCCCATTAGTCCCCAGTTTCCCAATGGGAACAGGACTGGCGCCATATTGTGTCCGCTAATGGCTCCAGATATATTGTGAAATTGCCACAATAGATACAGATCATAAAGACCATTGTATGGCGGTATCACCCGTGGTGGGTGCTGTACGGACAGACAATGGGATCTTCGGAGAATATATGTTCCCACCACAATGCACTGCTAATAGCCAGGAGGATAATTGAAAATGAGAATGGTTCATTCCTTGGCGCATTGAGCTGGCGATAAAGTAGAACCGCTCAGCAATTTAACAGCTTCTTTCCAGTCCTTGAACTTATTTCCTTGATTTAATATGTGTTAGTCGGCACTGTGATGTAAAATCGGAGAGATACAGGACGCGCTGGGGCCGCATAGATGGGCATTCAGGGAAATTACTGAGAACTGATTGAAGTTGTACTGATTAAGGAAAAGAACAAACTTGGGAAAACTCAAGACATGATCTCAGGAAACAAAGCAGATGAATATTGTCAGGATTGTGGAGGAGAGCAGGGGGTTAATGCGGAGAGGTCACTCATAGCCTCTTGTGGCCATCATGTCAGGACCACTTCTATATACAAAGATTGAACTAGAGTGGGCCCCGGTAAAAACTTGGACCTTGTTCCCAATCAACATCACGTCCCCACATAAAAAAAGACATAGAAAACAGGACAATAAAATCATTTCCTAATAGATGTCAGTTCCAAATAAATATCACCATATTGTTACTGAACAAGTTTGCTGTACCAAAAATAATATATCATTCACAGAGGATAAATACCACCAGACAATGATCATATATTATCCCCACATAGTGTCTGAGAATAACCACCATCCTGTTACTCATCAAAATCCATTATACAAAGGGCTAAATATTGCCATACCGTGACCGGACTACAAACTAATGCCATGGAGACCAATATATACCACATTCGAGAAATAAATACTGTCACACTATGAACAAACCACATTTTACCAGCACATAGTGAACGAATAATGCTACATTTAAGGAAGAAATACCACCACACAATGACCAGATCACATATTACCACCACATAGTGACCGAGTAACACTACATTCAAGGGAGAAATACCGCACACCCTGACCAGGCCACACATTACCACCACATAGTGACCTAATAATACTACATACAAGGGAGAAATACCACCAGACAATGACCAGATCACATTTTACTACCACATAGTGACGTATCAATACCACATACAGGGGACAAATACCACCACACCATGACCAGACCATACAGTATATTACCATCATTTAGAGATTGAATAATACCACATGTAAGGAACAAACACCACTACACCATGACCAGACCACATATTACCACCACATAGTGACCGAATAATACCACATACAGGAGACAAATATCACCACACCATGACCAGATCACATATTACCACCACATAGAGACTGAATAATACCACATGCAAGGAACAAATATCACACCATGACCAGATCACATATTACCACTACATGGTGATGGAATAATACTACATGCAAGGGAGAAATACAACCACACCATGACCAGACCATATATTACCCCCACATAGTGACCATATTATGCCACATACAAAGGACAAATATCACCACACCTTGACCAGACCACATATTACCAGCACATAGATACTGAATAACACCACATGTAAGGAACAAATACCACTACACCATGACCAGACCACATATTACTACCATAGTGACTGACTAATAACACATACAGGGGACAAGTACCATCACACCATGACCAGACAACATATTACCAGCACGTAGAGACTGAATAATACCACATGTAAGGAACAAATGCCACTACACCATGACCAGACCACATATTACCACCACATATTGACCAAATAATACTACATACAAGGAAGAAAAAACACCACACTGTGACCAGACCACATATTTCCACCATATGGTGACCGAATAATACTACATACAAGGAAGAAACACCTCCACAACATGACCAGACCACATATTAGCACCACATAGTGACCGAATAATGCCACATACAGGGGACAAATACCATCACACCATGACCAGACAATATATTACCATCACATAGTGATTGAATACTACCACATACAAGGAACAAATACCACTGCACCATGACCAGCTCACATTACCACCACATAGTGACCTATAATACCACAATCAAGAAACTAATACCCTCACACCATGACCAGATCACATATTACCACCACATAGTGACCGAATACTACCTTTTACAATAAATACCGTCACACCATGGCTGGACCACATATTACCACCATCAGATGCGTAGCTAGGGTTTTGGTTCGGGGGCCAAAACTTCTGAGTGAGCCTCTAACCAGGTAGCCTTGATTATAACTGGGTGACACAACCTATTAGTGGATTTAGGAGAACCTAAGCAGTATAATGCACTCCTAGGCATATAGGCAGACTCTATATAGTATAATACAGCCCCCATAGGCAGACTCTATAGTTTAATGCACCCCCATAGGCAGACTCTATATACCATAATGCACTCCCCATAGGCAGACTCTATATTGTATAATGCACTCCCCTTAGGCAGACTCTATATAGTATAATGCAGCCCCTATAGGCAGACTCTGTATAGTATAAAGCAACACCCATAGGCCTCTATATAGTATAATGCACTCCGCATAAATAGACTCTGTATTGTACGAAGCATTCCCCATAGGTATACTCTATATAGTATAATGCACCCCCCATAGGCAGACTATATAGTATAATGCACTTCCCATAGGCTTCTATAGTTTAATGCACTTCCTATAGACAGAGTCTATATTGTATAATGCACCCCCATGGGCAGACTCTATATAGAATAATGCACTCCCCATAGTCAGACTCTATATTGCGTAATGCACTCCCCATAGGCAGACTCTATATAGTATAACACACTCCCCATAGGCAGATTCTATATGGCATAATGCACTCCCCATAGGCAGACTCTATATAGTATAATACAGCCCCCATAGGCAAACTCTATATAGTATAATGCAGCCCCCATAGGCAGACTCTGTATGGTATAATACACCACCCATATGCCTCTATATAGTATAATGCACTCCCCATAGGCAGACTCTATATTTTAATAATGCACTCCCCATAGGCAGACTCTATATAGTATAATGCAGCCCCCATAGGCAGACTCTGTATAGTATAATGCACCACCCATAGGCCTCTATATAGTATAATGCACTCTGCATAAGTAGACTCTATATTGTATGAAGCATTCCCCATAGGCATACTCTATATAGTATAATGCACCCCCCATAGGCAAACTCTATATAGTATACTGCACTCCCCATAGGTGTCTATAGTATAATGCACTCCTTATAGGCTGAGTCTATATTGTATAATGCACCCCCATAGGCAGACTCTCTATAAAATAATGCACTCCCCATAGGCATACTCTATATTGCATAATGCACTCCCCATAGGCAGACTCTATATAGTATAATGCAGCCCCCATAGGCAGACTCTATAGTTTAATGCTCCCCTATAGACAGACTCTATATAGCATAATGCACTCCTCATATGCAGACTCTATATTGTATAATGCACTCCCCATAGGCAGACTCTGTATAGTATAATGCAGCCCCCATAGGCAGACTCTGTATAGTATAGTACACCACCCATATACCTTTATATAGTATAATGCACTCCCCATAGGTAGACTCTATATAGTATAATGCACTCCCCATAGGCAGACTGTATATAGTATAATGCACCCACCAAAGGCAGACTCTATATAATACAATGCACTCCCCATAGGCCTCTATAGAATAATGCACCCCATAGGCAGACTCTATATAGTATTATGCACTCCCCATAGGCAGACTCTATAATGTTTAATGCAACACTATAGGCAGATTCTGTATAGTATAATGCACTCCCCATAGGAAGACTCTATATTGCATAATGCAGCCCCCATAGGCAGACTCTATATTTTATAATGCACCCCCATAGGCAGACACTATATAGTATAATGCACTCCCCATAGGCAGACTCTAAAATGTTTAATGCACCCCATAGGTAGACTCTGTATAGTATAATGCACTCCCCATACGCAGACTCTATATAGTATAATGCAGCCCCATAGGCAGACTCTATAGTACAATGCACCACACATAGTCCTCTATAGTATAATGCACTCCTCATACGCAGACTCTATATTGTATAATGCTCTCCTCATAGGCAGACTCTACAGTATAATGCAACCCTCATAGGCAGACTGTATATAGTAAATGAACCCACCATATGCAGACACTAAGGATAATGCACCCCCCATAAGCAGACTCTATAGTGCAATGCACTCCTCATAGGCAGTGTCAGCTCTTTTGGAACTCCTAAGGTGAACCCACAGAACCACGACAACAAACCTCCCAAGGGCGAGCTGGCCAGGTAGACCACCCCCAATACAGGGAGCATTAGGGGCAGGCCAGAGGGAGACTATTGCCGCAGAAGCTGATACCCGGGGACAGGAAGTAGGAGCGGAAAAGACGCAGAACTGGCTAAAACGGAGACACAGGACTGACTGGCAATGACCGAGACAAAGACTAGGCAGGGTATGGCGGACGCCCAGGACAGACTGGATATGGCGGGAACACAGGACAGGCAGCGTATGGCGGAAACACAAGACAGGCAGGTTATGGCGGGAACACTGGACAGGCAGTGTATGGCAGAAACACTGGACAGGCAGGGTATGGCGGAAACACAAGGCAGGCAGGGTATGATGGAAACACAGGGCAGGCAGTGCACGGCGGAAACACAGGACAGAGTAAGGAACAGCGAACGCACAGGACAAAGCAAGGCATGCCGAACGCACAGGACAGAGCAAGACACAGAGGGACCTGGGTCAAATGAGGACAAATGACAATCAGGCATGGAGCAGAGGAAGGAGTTACCTTAAATAGGAGAGACGCAGAAGGACTTCTGGGTTAGGGTCCTCCAGGGTCAAAGAGAGGAGTAAGGGAGCATCAGTAGAGCAGAGGAAGGAGGAGCAGGGTTGGGTAAGTATGCTGGCGAACAGGGGGCGGAGCGGCAGGCGGGGTGGCAGGAGCAGCAGCGCTGAGTGGCGCCGTGACAGGCAGACTCTACAGTATAATGCACCCCCCCATAGGCAGACTCTGGATAGTATAATACAGCCCCCCATAATTAGACTCTATAGTATATTGCACCCCATAAAGAAATACATACAATATTCACCTTTTCTCCTGGTTCCTCCGCTGCTCTGAGCGCCTGCACTTCTCCAGACTGCAGGCACCAAGTAGTATCGTCATCGTGACCCTTGTCAGTGACTGCGTCAGGGATGTCAGTTGCTGACAGGAGGAATGATGGGAGAGGGAGCGTAATGCTCAGACTCTCATTGCTGCGGTCAACTGTATCGGCATCTAGCCGATACAATTGAACCTGTGATAACATGCAGAGGGCCCACTGCTGGCACGAGGCCCCCTCAGCCTGCTCCGGAGCACCATAAAGGCCGGGTGGTAGAGCAGGGAGATCGATTCTCCCTGCCCTGCCACAGAATGTAACTGTTTTGGCATGCTCCAGCACATAGTAACCGAATAGTACCACATACAAGGAACAAAAAGCACCACACCATGACCAGACCACATAATACCAGCACATAGTGACCGAATAATACAAACATATTGATCATTATCAAAACTACAGTACTAACAGTATTATTAACACCTGTGACATCATCCGGTGAAGACTGTTATGAAGTCATACAGCAGGACCGATTTCTACAAAAAGTAATACACATACATCTATGATTGATCAGCACTTCTACAACGCCCTTCATACTTTTCCATTCACTTCAGCATTTGTCGTATGAAATGCCATTTTGCTGCCCTGGTGCACTACACAGTAACAGGGCCTTTTCTTCCTCCCACTGTAACAGTATCCAATCTTACTAATAAAATATTTTACAGTAGTAAAGGGATACAGGATCAGTAATGTATGTACACAGTGACTGCACCAGCAGAATAGTGAGTGCAGCTCTGGGGTATAATACAGGAGGTAACTCATGATCAGTAATGTAATGTATGTACACAGTGACTGCACCAGCAGAATAGTGAGTGCGGCTCTGGGGTATAATACAGGAGGTAACTCAGGATCAGTAATGTAATATATGTACACAGTGACTGCACCAGCAGAAAAGTGAGTGCAGCTCTGGAGTATAATACAGGATATAACTCAGGATCAGTAATGTATGTACACAGTGACTGCACCAACAGAATAGTGAGTGCAGCTCTGGGGTATAATACAGGAGGTAACTAAGGATCAGTAATGTATGTACACAGTGACTGCACCAGCAGAATAGTGAGTGCAGCTCTGGGTATAATACAGGATGTAACTCAGGATCAGTAATGTAATGTATGTACACAGTGACTGCACCAGCAGAATAGTGAGTGCAGCTCTGGGGTATAATACAGGATGTAACTCAGGATCAGTAATGTAATGTATGTACACAGTGACTGCACCAGCAGATCAGTGAGTGCAGCTCTGGGGTATAATACAGGATGTAACTCAGGATCAGTAATGTAATGTATGTACACAGTGACTGCACCAGCAGAATAGTGAGTGCAGCTCTGGGGTATAATACAGGATGTAACTCGGGATCAGTAATGTAATGTATGTACACAGTGACTACACCAGCAGAATAGTGAGTGCAGCTCTGGGGTATAATACAGGATGTAACTCAGGATCAGTAATGTAATGTATGTACACAGTGACTGCACCAGCAGAATAGTGAGTGCAGCTCTGGAGTACAATACAGGATGTAACTTAGAATCAGTAATGTATGTACACAGTGACTGCACCAGCAGAATAGTGAGTGCAGCTCTGGGGTATTATACAGGATGTAACTCAGGATCAGTAATGTAATGTATGTACACAGTGACTGCACCAGCAGAATAGTGAGTGCAGCTCTGGAGTATAATACTGGATGTAACTCAGGATCAGTAATGTAATGTATGTACACAGTGACTGCACCAGCAGAATAGTGAGTGCAGCTCTGGGGTATAATACAGGATGTAACTCGGGATCAGTAATGTAATGTATGTACACAGTGTCTGCGCCAGCAGAATAGTGAGTGCAGCTCTGGAGTATAATATAGGATGTAACTCAGGATCAGTAATGTAATGTATGTACACAGTGACTGCACCAGCAGAATAGTGAGTTCAGCTCTGGAGTATAATACAGGGTGTAACTCAGGATCAGTAATGTAATGTATGTACACAGTGACTGCACCAGCAGAATAGTGAGTGCAGCTCTGGAGTATAATACAGGGTGTAACTCAGGATCAGTAATATAATGTATGTACACAGTGACTGCACCAGCAGAATAGTGAGTGCAGCTCTGGGGTATAATACAGGATGTAACTCAGGATCAGTAATGTAATGTACACAGTGACTGCACCAGTAGAATAGTGAGTGCAGCTCTGGAGTATAATACAGGGTGTAACTCAGGATCAGTAATATAATGTATGTACACAGTGACTGCACCAGCAGAATAGTGAGTGCAGCTCTGGGGTATAATACAGGATCTAACTCAGGATCAGTAATGTATGTACACAGTGACTGCACCAGTAGAATAGTGAGTGCAGCTCTGGAGTATAATACAGGAGGTAACTCAGGATCAGTAATGTAATGTATGTACACAGTGACTGCACCAGCAGAATAGTGAGTGCAGCTCTGGAGTATAATACAGGATGTAACTCAGGATCAGTAATGTAATGTATGTACACAGTGACTGCACCAGCAGGATAGTGAGTGCAGCTCTGGAGTATAATACAGGGTGTAACTCAGGATCAGTAATGTAATGTATGTACACAGTGACTGCACCAGCAGAATAGTGAGTGCAGCTCTGGGGTATAATACAGGATGTAACTCAGGATCAGTAATGTAATGTATGTACACAGTGACTGCACCAGTAGAATAGTGAGTGCAGCTCTGGAGTATAATACTGGAGGTAACTCAGTATCAGTAATGTAATGTATGTACACAGTGACTGCACCAGCAGAAAAGTGAGTGCAGCTCTGGAGTATAATACAGGATGTAACTCAGGATCAGTAATGCAATGTATGTACACAGTGACTGCACCAGCAGAATAGTGAGTGCAGCTCTGGGTATAATACAGGATGTAACTCAGGATCAGTAATGTAATGTATGTACACAGTGACTGCACCAGCAGAATAGTGAGTTCAGTTCTGGGGTATAATACAGGATGTAACTCAGGATCAGTAATGCAATGTATGTACACAGTGACTGCACCAGCAGAATAGTGAGTGCAGCTCTGCGGTATAATACAGGATGTAACTCAGGATCAGAAATGTAATGTATGTACACAATGACTGCACCAGCAGAATAGTGAGTGCAGCTCTGGGATATAATACTGGATGTAACTCAGGATCAGTAATGTAATGTATGTACACAGTGATTCCACCAGCAGAATAGTGAGTGCAGCTCTGGAGTATAATACAGGATGTAACTCAGGATCAGTAATGTAATGTATGTACACAGTGACTGCACCAGCAGAATAGTGAGTGCAGCTCTGGAGTATAATACAGGATGTAACTCAGGCTCAGTAATGTAATGTATGTACACATTGACTGCACCAGCAGAATAGTGAGTGCAGCTCTGGGGTATAATACAGGAGGTAACTCAGGATCAGTAATGTAATGTATGTACACAGTGACTGCACCAGCAGAATAGTGAGTGCAGCTCTGGAGTATAATACAGGATGTAACTCAGGATCAGTAATGTAATGTATGTAGAAAGTGTCTGAAATAATATGTAGATTAATTCTGTATAAGTTGTACTCTGGCGAACAGATGCATTAGATGTACCCACAGACATAATGTAGCTGTTGGCTCAGCCATTACTGGTCTGACATCTATGATAACTGATCACCTCTATTAAAATGTGTATTTGGCTCTACTGAAAGTGCATAATAATGTCTATGGTAGAGGGAGGGAGCAGCTGACAGGGAGGCAACATGTGGTGAAGAAATTTTATCCTCACGATCAAATGCATACAATAGGTGTTGTGATACAGAACGATCTATGATAGAAGTAAAGAAAGAAAGAAAAAAGAGAGATGGATAAGTGATAGATAAAATATAGGTAATAGATAGATAATAGATGGATAGATACTAGATAATATATAATAGATAGATAATAGATAGATAGATAGATAGATAGATAGATAGATAGATAGATAGATAGATAATATATAATAGATAGATTATAGATAGATGATAGATAGATAGATAGATAGATAGATAGATAGATAGATAGATAGATAGATAATAGAGAAATAATAAATAGATAATAGATAAATAATAGATAATAGAGCGATAATAGGTAGATGATATATAATAAATAGATGATAGATAGATAATAGATTATTCACGTTACATTTATTTTCAGCAGTAACTAGTTAAAATGAAGACTGAGATTAGATTGTGTTAAGTTACAGATCCGTCTATTGTACAATATGATACAGACTAATGAAAATAAAAATTATGTAACTGCAGAAAGAAAATTAATCACAAATCCCGATGTATTGTTCTTAAAAAGAGCACATTATGTACAATAAACATCTGTGAAAAGATCAGTCTTGTTAAAGCAATCAGCGACTTTGAAATTACAATATTTATATGATGGGGATATGCTGCCATCTGGTGGATGTGTGTTAAATTGCAGTATATTTTCAAATTTTGGTAAAAAAAATTAATTCTTCTTGAACTTTTCATTGTTGAAATTAGCATAGAATGTTGCATCAATTCTTCTCTTATTGTTTTTGAACTACAGTTAATACCTAAAGTAAATGATGCTGGATTCATAGATACACTGCTTAGAACTTCTGAATAATATCCTCCATGTTGCTTCTTTCTTATATCTCTACATTTTCCACAGGGCCGCATTGACAGCTACAATGCTCAGCTCAGCTGTATAGTGTATGCAATGTGTCTGCTTTCTAATATCTGTTCATCCCCCTCAATGCTGGTATGATACACAGATGAACTGCCTGGTACTGCTTTAAAATGTCCTCAGTGCTGCTGCTTTCTAACATCTCTTAATACCCCTTTGTGCTGAATTCACAGTTCCATTGCTCAGTTTTGCTGTATAATGTGCTTTTGTGCTGCTGCTTTCTAATATCTGTTTATTTCTCTAAGCACTGGATTCACAGCTATACTGCTCAGTACTGCTGAATAACAGTCTCTATGCTGCTGCTTTCTAATATCTATTTAATTTCCACAGTGCCATGTTCACATCTACACTGATCAGTACTGCTGCATAACATCCACAATGCTTCGTCTTTCTAACATCTGTTCATCCCCCTCAGTGCTTGATTCAGTTTATAAACACACTGCTAGGTAGTGCTTTAAAACATCCTTCATGCTGCTGCTTACTAATATCTGTTTATCCTCCTTTGTGATTTGTGCTGGATTCACAGTTCCACAGCTTAGTACTTTTGTGTCCTATCCTCTATGCTTCTGCTCTCTTGCAAATATTTTGACTCTCCCAGTGCTGCATTTACAGTTACACTGCTTATTACCTCTGTATTATGTCTGCTACTTTCTTGTATCTGTTCATCCCCTCAGTGCTGGATTCACAGCTACACTGCTCAGTACTGCTCTGTAATTTCCTTGATATTGCTGCATCTTAATATCTTAATCTTTTTCAATGCTATATTCACTGTTACACTGCTCAGTACTGATGTTTAATATCTTTTATGCAGTTGTGTTATAACATGATGATAATGGAGCGCCCCCACACCGCCGCAGGGCCGAGGGGTACCCGGAGCCGGGCCTCTAGGTCTCAGTTCTGGGGTTGTCACGGTGGCTAGACCCGGTCCGTGGCCCTGTCTGTCAGTGGGGGACGTCCGGTGCAATAAGTGATGTTGTAGCGGTGCAGTTGTGGGGTGCAGGTCGCGGTAAATAACGAGGACACCAGGTTGCAGTCTCTTTACCTCTTTACTGAAGCTCTCTGGGTCCTCAGTCCGGAATACGGCTCACCAGGCTGCGCAAGTCCGGCCGGTCCAATGGCACTTCCAGAGCTCTCCTTGCAGGTGGAAATCGGTGCCTTCCTTCTAGCGCTATGTGTTGCAGTCCTTCCCTGCTGTGCTTACGGAAAGTACCCCACAACTGTTGTGTCTGTTTCTCGTGTTCCCTCACAACAACTTAATTCGCAATGATCTTCCTCGTCCCTCCAGATACTATGGTAGGAACGCACCCGTATGACGGGGAGGCTCGGAGATCTTCCGGGACTCTATCTGCGCCCCTCTCCTGTTGGTACCCCCCTTTGCCTTCCTGGGTGATGCGTGAGACAGTCCGCCTCAAGCTAACTGCCCTGCCGTAGGTCTGAGGTATGGCTTGAAACTCTTTACCTCCTCGGCGTTCCGGCCACCGGTAGTGCGCCTCAGTAAGGTGCTGCCTCTTTCAGCACAACCCTCACTGGTATCTCCTTTCGCTTGATTTCGTTTCTCACTCAGCACAATCTATCTCGCTTCTTAGTCCTTCCTTGGGCACCGCCGCTATGCTGAGCAGGCACGGTCCCTTTACGTTCTTTCCATGCCAGGCCTCTGCCAGGATCCCACCCCTGGCAGAGACCCTACAGTCTCTCCCTTCACAACACCCTCTGCCACCAGGTGTTGCTCCGTTCAATCCCGTCAGCGTTCTCTCTAACTTCCTGCCTGACCCCCAGTTTACCCACTATGGTGGGGAGTGGCCTAATGAATAGCACCCTTAGCTCCCCCCAGAGGCCCAGCTGTGAAATGTATTGGTGACTGTGATACCTGCTCAGAGAACTCCTTCCGTGCCATCGAACGCAGCATGGCCCCCCTTAGTGGCTGAACCATGATACTGCAACGACCAGGACTCTGGGGCGCTGCACTCCCCCCTGGTTAAACACAGTACTCCGGGACTGGGAAGAAAAACAACAATACAGGTTAGCAAAAAGACATACAATTTTGTTGAGTGCAAATAACAATAAGTATACTTAAGTAGGCTTCCCTTTATGGGAGGTGAGGACACTTGTAACGTTACAAACATAATTAACCTTATAATTTACAGAGTATAAATAACTTCTGTTACCCAACCGGGTATTCTATTTAATGCAATTTTTGAAATAATAACTTAACATTGCCTTTAAGAAACTCACACTCTTAGTCTATCAAAGGCCTTCCTATAATCACATTATAGGGCATTTCAACTTTACATTCTCCTTCTTGTGAACCTGCAGGACCGCCTGTCCCTACGGCACCAGACCTACTGCCTCTCCTTTCTTCTACAGGACCGCCCTGTTCAGCCAGGGCCTACTGCCTTTCTCTACTATACATGGTATAGACATAACATTCCTTTCGGTTGAAGAACTCTGAGCCAGCTCTACTCGGCCCCTTTAAGGACTCTCTCTCTAACCCCTACGGGTTCACTCTCTGTCCTTAGCAATAAAGTAACTTTTCAATGGGGACGCAGGGTTTACCTTCTATCCTCACCCTCATTATTACTTCTCTTACTTTCAACTGTGCAGACCTCTACTTCTACCCCTACGGGCTCTCTGCATCTTTCCTGTCTTCAAAACATTATTCAAATTTCACATTTTAACAAATTCAACACATATAACTTAACATGTAAAACAGTTACATTTCTTTTCAAGGCATCATTATGGCATTACTGTTCTGCAACAGTATCTCTCTCAAGTTCAGTTTCTCACATCCCCTTTAAGAGGAGACCAAGTCTTTCTAAGGTAGCTCATCTCCTCAGCCTACCGGCCCATGCAAAGGTTCCGGCATGGTATCTTCGCAAAGTGTCTTTAACTAGAACCGGTAGGAAAGGTATCTTCGCAAAGTGTCCTTGGCTCAAACAAATAGGGCAAATATCTTCGCAAAGTGTCTTTGGCTAAAACCAGTAGGGTGCACCTTTAAGAAGGTGCAAACTATTTACAAAGGAAGTTCGAATCATGCACAGTCCATGATTTCTGCAGTTTGTGTAACTTTTGTGGAACAAAAAAGCAAAAATGAAAGTGAAAGCAAAAATAAAAAGCAATAGGGATCCCGGGTAAACAAAGGGATCCCTTTAAGAGTTAACCCAGGACGGGTTTTAGCAGCAAAACAGCAAGGAAATAAACAGTTAACTATTTACAGTTTCAGGTTTCCGAGGCTTAGTTGGACGGCTTCCAGGGCTGCACCTGGCACTTAACCCTTCTCGGCCTGGGAAAAGTGAGGTCCAGGGTTACACCCAGTGCTGGACAAACGCCGTTAATCCGTCTTGCATGTATGGTTAAATCATGCGCAGCGATGGAGGTCTGCGCAGCTTGAGTATGGGCATCTGCTGCAGCAGAGGTAGCGGCCGCTCCAAGATCAGTCACTGGAACGGGGTCAGCAGCTGTGGCACTAGCAGTCGCGGGAGGGGTGTCAGTTGTCAGGGCAGGGTCGTCCTTCATACCTGCTTCAGATGCGGTTCCTCCGGTGCTGGTCTGCTCTGCCTCCGCTGGGGTCTGGAACGCTGGCTGCAGGGCCTCGCGCTGCGGCGTTGTCATCTCTGCTTGCAGTGTCCCGCTTTCTGGCTTCAAAGCGCTGGAACTTCTTCCCTGCTCCGGACCAGATGAGGCTGCCGACGGACGTCTGATGAGGCTCCTGATGATGGCCTTCTTCCACCCGGCCTCAGTGCTCAGCTGCGTCCGCCGGGGTCGGTCGCTGAGCTCGTCCACTCCGGCCTGCAAGAATTCAGCATCAGCGGTGGAGGCCTGGTTGCGGTGCCCCTCCGGGTGGCTGGGGGAGTCCTCTGCTCCGACCCCACGCTCCGGCTCCGGGCGGCTCGCCATGGCGTCCTCCATGTCGCTCACTTCTTCTTCCTGGTCCTTTTCCCGCTCTCTCCTTCGTGGGCGGTTTCGTTTTCTCTGCCTCCGCCCCCCATTAAGGATTAGGAGGCGGATCTCTGCTGCTGACGGACACGTCCTCACTGCACAGAAATATTTAGACTGGGCGGCCATTATTCTTCGCGCTCTCCAGCTCGTCTACGCCCACTCCACGCCCCTCTTCTCTTCCTGTGCTTTCCTCAGCGCTGCAATGGCGGTGGATTTTGGCGGCAAATGGCACAGCACACAGTCTTGCAATAAAGTACAGTCCAAGCACAGTAAATCACAGTCTCTAGGCACACATGACCTGATTCTTCAGGCTTAAGTAGATCCTGTTCGTGACGCCAAGTTGGAGCGCCCCCACACCGCCGCAGGGCCGAGGGGTACCCGGAGCCGGGCCTCTAGGTCTCAGTCCTGGGGTTGTCACGGTGGCTAGACCCGGTCCGTGGCCCTGTCTGTCAGTGGGGGACGTCCGGTGCAATAAGTGATGTTGTAGCGGTGCAGTTGTGGGGTGCAGGTCGCGGTAAATAACGAGGACACCAGGTTGCAGTCTCTTTACCTCTTTACTGAAGCTCTCTGGGTCCTCAGTCCGGAATACGGCTCACCAGGCTGCGCAAGTCCGGCCGGTCCAATGGCACTTCCAGAGCTCTCCTTGCAGGTGGAAATCGGTGCCTTCCTTCTAGCGCTATGTGTTGCAGTCCTTCCCTGCTGTGCTTACGGAAAGTACCCCACAACTGTTGTGTCTGTTTCTCGTGTTCCCTCACAACAACTTAATTCGCAATGATCTTCCTCGTCCCTCCAGATACTATGGTAGGAACGCACCCGTATGACGGGGAGGCTCGGAGATCTTCCGGGACTCTATCTGCGCCCCTCTCCTGTTGGTACCCCCCTTTGCCTTCCTGGGTGATGCGTGAGACAGTCCGCCTCAAGCTAACTGCCCTGCCGTAGGTCTGAGGTATGGCTTGAAACTCTTTACCTCCTCGGCGTTCCGGCCACCGGTAGTGCGCCTCAGTAAGGTGCTGCCTCTTTCAGCACAACCCTCACTGGTATCTCCTTTCGCTTGATTTCGTTTCTCACTCAGCACAATCTATCTCGCTTCTTAGTCCTTCCTTGGGCACCGCCGCTATGCTGAGCAGGCACGGTCCCTTTACGTTCTTTCCATGCCAGGCCTCTGCCAGGATCCCACCCCTGGCAGAGACCCTACTGTCTCTCCCTTCACAACACCCTCTGCCACCAGGTGTTGCTCCGTTCAATCCCGTCAGCGTTCTCTCTAACTTCCTGCCTGACCCCCAGTTTACCCACTATGGTGGGGAGTGGCCTAATGAATAGCACCCTTAGCTCCCCCCGGAGGCCCAGCTGTGAAATGTATTGGTGACTGTGATACCTGCTCAGAGAACTCCTTCCGTGCCATCGAACGCAGCATGGCCCCCCTTAGTGGCTGAACCATGCTACTGCAACGACCAGGACTCTGGGGCGCTGCAATAATATTCAGCATAGAGTGTTATACATCAGTATTTACTCATTTAGTGTATTCCACTACATTACAAGCCTGACTGCCTTCTCTAGGGAGAACTCAGCCATAATTGGTTAGGGAATGAGAGCGCAGATTGAGGGGGTTGGGAATGAGAGTACGGATTGAGGGGGTTTTTATGAGTAAGCATTAAGGGGTCATACAGATGTCTGTACTGTGGAATTAATGGCGCCATATAAGGGAGTAAAATAAATAAATACTGTACATAGTGATAAGGATGATAATTGTACAGTAAGTCCTCTGGCAAACAGTGAGTGGCAGTGTAAAGTAATATTGGACATTTTATTTTCATTTGCGGAGCCTCATTTTATTTGATATCAAACAGACTGCTCTAACAATGCAGTCAGAAACTAATGTCAATATTGTTTGATCTAAATTTGTTTTTGCAAAATATTTTGCTTGCTTTTCTACAATATCTCATGTCATCTCAAATTAAATGAAAAAAGAGTGATTTCCAACTTACATCGGTGGCTTTAAACAGCTTTAAGTTTTACGTGTAATTCTCCTCCTGACCACCGGGTGTGCTATTGAATTAAATTGTCACCTTTCGCATCACAGAACATAAAGCGGTTGCCTATAGCTCCCTCTAGTGGCAGAAATGTTTATTTTAATCATTTTCATTTTGGGGTTTTTCAAAACACAAAAAAGTTCAATGAAGAAATCAAATCCATTCCTGGAAAAGGATTTCACAATACAGACAGACACATAGGAGATAACTGGCAGATATCATAACAAACCATATAGGCTTACAGTGTAACTCAGGAATCAAAATATTCAGACAGAATTCACTGACGTATAAAGCTGCAAGTGTAGCAGAGTTGTTTGTCTTGTTTGATGATGGTGTCAGCTCTCCTATATCTCTTTATATAAATGCAGTCTGAGTCTTCCAGCAGGTGGCGCTATTCCATGTATGTCTGGACCCTCAATTGGAAAAAAGTGGAAGAAGATATATATATATATAGCAGACTTTAAATTTAACTTTTTATAGACTATATATCAACATAAAATGATATATCAGAATTATGTACAGTCACTAACCAATGTTTTCAGATCCATAATTTCTCAATCACTTGTGGTTGGGTTCCAATCAGTCTCTAATGTCATGCTTGGAACTAGAAAAATAAAGGACAAATGACAAATGGAAAAATTAAATTTTATTTTACTTCTATTATTTATTTTCAAGACACAATGTGCACAAAATTACTAAAGGTATCTCTAGTTATTAGGGGTTCAGCGAAAGGCAGAACAAGTGCGAATCATTATCAAACATGGAAGAATTTTATACTGACACCTAGTGGTGATAGACTGGAAAACACATGAAAAGTCACATGTCACAGAACGCCGACAGATGAGAATATTGTTCAGGATAGATAATAGATAGATAGCCAGGGGTCTCCTGAAGACCCTAAAACAATATATCTACTACTAAGTGACATCACTAAAAACATTAACTCAATGCACTAAAAACAAGTCCTCACACAGCCCCATATTCCGAAAATTGAAACTGTTACGGCTCTCGGAAAATGACGAAATGAAGGAACAGGCAAAATTCATTTTTTATTCTATTTGTTTTTTGTTTTTTTTTACAAATTTCTACATTTTTTTCTCCTGTTAAAAAAAAAATAAAAACTGTACATGTTTGGTATCTTCATACTTGCACTGACCCAGAGAATCATATTTCCAAGTAATTTCTACCATATAATGAATCCTGTAAATACGTTTTTTAAAAATGCAGAATTTTGGCTTTTTGGGTCTTTGGCCGCACTTGGAATTTTTTTTCCCGCATTGTAGAGCATCATATGATAAAATTAATGATGTAATTCCAAAGTAGAACTGGACCTGCACCCATCCCATGAACTATGTGGGAAAAACGAAAAGTCAGTTTAGATCAGTGAACATCTGGGGAACATCAGACACAAAAGAGAACCCCTCCTGGCCGGACACATGAACCAAAACCATGGGGAGGTGTCACGGGGTCCTTCTACGATGTCACACAATCAACATCAACAGAGCTAGAGTATAGCGAACAATCCCAAGACCTTTATTTAGGCAAAAATACGAAAGGTCCATATACGATCCACCACACAAAGGATAAAATAGTCCAGAACACAAATGCAGTTCAGTAACAGGATAAAAGTCCAACAATCCAGCAGACAGAGGATAGCATAGTCCATATACTCTTCTTTCTCTCAGAGATGCTGTGAACACATCATCATTCCACACAGGACTAATCTGTGTCTCACCTCCCTGATATTTACAAGTCCCTCTCCTCATTCACAGGTCAGGAGGGGGAAGGTCTCAGGGGCTCATTGTTTCAACAAGCTAGGTCAACATGTCATTAGCATATTAGCAAACAATACAGTACTGTGAGGGCTGATATCAGATGGCAGCAACAGCCATTCATCAATTAGCAAACAACTCCTCCTACAAGAGAACACCATGAAAATAAGTAAAATAGAAATATACACAAAAATAATACCCATATAACATATCACACCATCACAGGAGGATCTTGGTGGAACTGCACATGTCACACATCACTTTTGGGAGCACATTCGGCCTCTTGCCGCCAGTTCCACCGTCACTTCCGGGAGTAAAGAAGGGAGGTGATGTATCTGGCAGATGGACCACATGTGCATTCCACTCACCAAATACATAACATCACATCCAGGAATGGCAGGAAGGGACCTGTAGGACAGCCGCTCACGTGCTCGCAGGGTATTAAACCTCACTCCACATTGGAGACACCTACTCTACAATTTGGGATCTTTTGAGTCCCCTGGTGAGCCACAAAAACTAGTGAAGGGAAACACGGTGTTATTCGGAACAATGGATCATTAGAAAAAACTTAACTCATTATTCTCCGCAACGAGAGGCGAAAAAAATAAATAAATAAAAACACCATTATATATATATATCTTATAGATAGATCTCTTGTTATCACATTATTTAGAGCAGATGTGCTGATCTCTGCCGTATTCGCCAATAGTGCGGATCCCAGTGGCTGTTATTACAAAGGTTCACCACTGGAGGGAGCAGTGTGCGCTATGAATCGCTCGCAGTAGCAGACCGCTATGGCTGCAGAGGAGGCAGAGCGGAGTCTTTGTAGAAGCCTGCTGAGATTAGGTAATGCAGTCCTATGTAAATCCACAGATAACCCAATGTCAATGACATACTCAGTTCTGTTTTATTGACAAACAACAGAGAACCTGCTCTACCGCCATCATTTCATCACGTGTGTACCGTCACCTTCTGTTTTATTTCTTTTCTTTTATGGGGTATAAAACAATCATGAACATATATATATAAAACATGATGTTCAGATTACACCGCTCCATTGCTTGCAATAAATGCCCATACACACGTCCGTGGATTTCAGACCGCAATATACTGTACGGACTGGCCGACCCAGGAGTGACGGCCCCATAGATATATGTGCAGCTCTCACGCCTGGGTCAGAAGATCCACACACTGTGCATTGTGATCTCCGACCGATTCACACTGACGTCTGTACGTTGCTTGTGTTATTGCGAGCAATGTATCCCAAGGTTCACAAAACAGGAAGACGACAAACTATGCGGTGTGCGTAGTGCCCCATATCGAATATTGACCTTTCCTGCAGCCACATCCCCAAGCCGCACCCATTTACATGCCAAGCCGCACCCATTTACATGTCTTTCTATATGAACCGCACTGTAAAAAAAAGCCATGTGAACATGGCCTCAGTGTTACAAGTTAATTGTATTTCTTATGGGTTTAATAGAGAATAAGATCAACCTCGCCATTTTTATACTGTTTACAGAACACCGTAAGTAATCAGATCGCTGTGTTGTGCAGGTTGTTACTATTGCAGGGATACCAAATATGTCCGTTATGGCAGCAAAAATGACATTATTGTAATTGTTTTTCATTTTTTTTTAGTATTTTTAAAGTAAGAAAATAAAATCTGACATTTATTTTGTTCCTAGGATACAGGGACATAGAAATGCACTACAATGCACAGATGTATCTCTATGTACTAGTATAAGCTGCCTGCTCCCGGGACAGAGCCCCCATATCGGTACCGTCCTGCTGAATCCGGACTATGTGTGAGCAGCCTGTAGGGCCTAATGTTCTCCCATGGCTGCAGCATCTCTGGACTTGTCTCCCATCGAGCATAATTGGAATATTTTTGGTCGTTGCTCACACAGGAGCTACCAGCAGTGGATCTTGAAGATTTGCCCAAGTGCATTTAGCGGCAGAACCTTCCTCAGACGACCAGTAATAACCTCAGTGATAACAGCCGAGGTGCCGGGATTTCTGCACAAGGCTCAGACTCCAGACTCAGAAACCCCGATTGATCATGTCTGATAGCGTCTTCTTATCGGCAGCTGATGACATTGGTGACTTTTACCTTTAGCGGCTGATGCTTCTCAATCTGTGCCAGATAATGAGCGATTCTGCGCTGTTATCATCAGAGACCCTTCATACAATACAATTAACAGTAATCGCTTCTGACCAAGACATTAACTGCTAATTAATGTCCAGCGCAGGTTAAAGACATTCCATGGACCCGGGTCATTAAGTGATTGTGAAGACTCCGCACATCAATCATCCGACACAAAGACACTGATGTCTATGAGATCGGATCTCCTGTTCTGCTCCACTCACAATGAGAAGAATTAGGACCACAGTTAAAAAATCATTATTACACTTATTCCACATTATCCTGTGACCCCCAATGTACCTGCTAATAACTCATTACATTGAATCATGCATCAAATCAACGAGGGGCTGAGATTACTATAAATAATATCCCACCTACCAACACCATGTACCGTATTCACTGCAAGTTACAACCCTGCTCCCCGCATCTTACCGAAGACACAACAAACTAATCTACATGTTACTGAATTACTGATACATAACATTCATACAAACACAATGCAATGTTTACATTATCCATAGGGGCAGTATTATAGCAGTTATATTACTGTATATAGGGGCAGTATTATAGTAGTTATATTACTGTATATAGGGGTAGTATTATAGTAGTTATATTCTTGTACATAGGGGCACTATTATAGTAGTTATATTCTTGTACATAGGGGCAGTATTATAGTAGTTATATTATTGTACATAGGGGCAGTATTATAGTAGTTATATTACTGTATATAGGGGTAGTATTATAGTAGTTATATTCTTGTACATAGGGGTAGTATTATAGTAGTTATATTCTTGTACATAGGGGCACTATTATAGTAGTTATATTCTTGTACATAGGGGCAGTATTATAGTAGTTATATTATTGTACATAGGGGCAGTATTATAGTAGTTATATTATTGTACATAGGGGCAGCATTATAGTAGTTATATTCTTGTACATAGGGGCACTATTATAGTAGTTATATTCTTGTACATAGGGGCAGTATTATAGTAGTTATATTCTTGTACATAGAGGCAGTATTATAGTAGTTATATTCTTGTACATAGGGGCAGTATTATAGTAGTTATATTCTTGTACATAGGGGCAGTATTATAGCAGTTATATTCTTGTACATTGGGTAGTATTATATTAGTATTATTAGAGTAAGTATATTTTTAGATTGGAGGTGATATTACTATTTATTTAGTATATATTTTCAGACTGTCGACCAGAATATTTTCACTTAACCTATGATGCCGTGTTCTTTTGAGTCTATGCTTTTAGGAGATGGGATTATGACATTGTCTCTAATTATGCATGCCTAATGCCAAAAAAATTACTTAACACTTCCTTTGCTGTATGCTGCAAATCCAAAATAGCTGACAAAGTGTTGCTGACCCCATCACAGATAAAACTGAACCAAGTGCAGAAATTGTGGTCTCGTTAACTAATAATCACTTTGTCTTCTTCACAGAACTTCCCACGTACAATCGCTGTCACACTTAAAAGCTTCACTCGGTGCCTCAGTGAAATGGAATCAGTGACCCGCTCCGCACCTCCTCCGCTGTTTGTAGCATTTGGTTTGAGCCTTGAAAAATGTAGACGGAAATTCTTAATTAAATCTGAAAGGCAGAATTTCATAAACTGCCAGACAGATACCAGGCACCGTGAAGTGCGGAATGGAGAAAACAATCTAGGAAAAAATTATAATAAAAATAAAAAAGTAATAATAACAATGATAATAATAAATCTGTTTGTCAAAAATATTTTTTTTTATCTTTATTCCACTTGAAATATGCTGCATGTAGAACCAATTATTCCCTAACTCCCTTGGACTTGAATGGAGAGGGTCAAGTCCAAGTGCAGCCACCTAACTATTAATGTATATGGATCATGTGAATCTGATGGTCACAAATCTCCCAGTACTGAGCACCTTGTACTTCTGTGTCTTGCACAGTGGTGGTCGGGCTCAGCCTCCTCACCTCGGCCATGTCTCTGAGCAGTGAACACCTTGTACTTCTGTGTCTTGCTCAGTGGTGGTCGGGCTCAGCCTCCTCACCTCGGCCGTGTCTCTGAGCACTGAACACCTTGTATTTCTGTGTCTTGCTCTTTGGTGGTCGGGCTCAGCCTCCTCACCTCGGCCGTGTCTCTGAACACCTTGTACTCCTGTGTCTTGCTCAGTGGTGGTCGGGCTCAGCCTCCTCACCTCGGCCGTGTCTCTGAGCACTGAGCACCTTGTACTTCTGTGTCTTGCTCAGTGGTGGTCGGGCTCAGCCTCCTCACCTCGGCCGTGTCTCTGAGCACTGAGCACCTTGTCCTTCTGTGTCTTGCTCAGTGGTGGTCGGGCTCAGCCTCCTCACCTCGGCCGTGTCTCTGAGCACCTTGTATTCCTGTTTCTTGCTCAGTGGTGGTCGGGCTCGGCCTCCTCACCTCGGCCGTGTCTCTGAGCACTGTACACCTTGTACTTCTGTGTATTGCTCAGTGGTGGTCGGGCTCAGCCTCCTCACCTCGGCCGTGTCTCTGAGCACTGAGCACCTTGTACTTCTGTGTCTTGCTCAGTGATGGTCGGGCTCAGCCTCCTCACCTCGGCCATGTCTTTGAACACTTTGTACTTCTGTGTCTCGCTCAGTGGTGGTCGGGCTCGGCCTCCTCACCTCGGTCGTGTCTCTGAGTACTGAACACCTTGTATTTCTGTGTCTTGCTCAGTGGTGGTCGGGCTCGGCCTCCTCACCTCGGCCATGTCTCTGAGCACTGAGCACCTTGTACTTCTGTGTCTTGCTCAGTGGTGGTCGGGCTCAGCCTCCTCACCTCAGCCGTGTCTCTGAGCACTGAGCACCTTGTACTTCTGTGTCTTGCTCAGTGGTGGTCGGGCTCGGCCTCCTCACCTTGGCCGTGTCTCTGAGCACTGAGCACCTTGTATTCCTGTGTCTTGCTCAGTGGTGGTCGGGCTCAGCCTCCTCACCTCGGCCATGTCTCTGAGCACTGAACACCTTGTACTTCTGTGTCTTGCTCAGTGGTGGTCGGGCTCAGCCTCCTCACCTCAGCCGTGTCTCTGAGCACTGAGCACCTTGTACTTCTGTGTCTTGCTCAGTGGTGGTCGGGCTCGGCCTCCTCACCTTGGCCGTGTCTCTGAGCACTGAGCACCTTGTATTCCTGTGTCTTGCTCAGTGTTGGTCGGGCTCAGCCTCCTCACCTCGGCCGTGTCTCTGAGCACTGAGCACCTTGCACTTCTGTTTCTTGCTCAGTGTTGGTCGGGCTCAGCCTCCTCACCTCGGCCGTGTCTCTGAGCACTGAACCCCCTGTACTTCTGTTTCTTGCTCAGTGGTGGTCGGGCTCAGCCTCCTCACCTCGGCCGTGTCTCTGAGCACTGAGCACCTTGCACTTCTGTTTCTTGCTCAGTGGTGGTCGGGCCGGGAGGCTGCAGCCCCGGAGGATAATGGTTACTTTACGTTTCATTCTTCCCACATTGTTTTCAGTTTTTTTATGACCCTGGTGACTTTTTTTTTGCTATTTCTGTGATCTCGCCCCGATATCTGAGATGAGATAGAACACGTGCAGTAAACCTTCTGGATGAATTGTGCAACAAATGTAGCAATTACATTAATAAATAAATACCGCTGTGATCCATGAAGATCTTGTATAATGCTCGATCGGAGCGGGGGTCACATCGACCCCTGTGTGGCCAATCAGCTTACATGGTGTCACTGAGCGATCGCAGGATCTTATCAAGGACAAAAATGAAAACCAGTTTGTTGCCGGTCGTTGTTTCGTCAGATACATTTCACTTCCCCTGGAACTCGCGGCTTTATTCCTACTGTGACCGGCGTTTGTATCTTTCCTGTGTCTGCAGGGATTAGGGCTGGACAGCTGCCGCGCTGCGTGCCACCGGCTCAGGGCTCTTATTATTCTTACAGGACGCTAATAGAAATAAGCCACAAACAAATGGAAAATAGATTATTTTTGTTGTTTTTGTAAAGAGGGGGAAAAAGCTAAATATTTGGATCATAAAACCATAAACCTTAAAAACTTCTGCATGAATTAATGTTTGGGGAAAACAAGCCGAGAACTGTGGAGTTTGTAATGAGCAAAAGGCAACTTTGAGGTGCTGGGCAATCGTGACAGTGGCAGCGGTACGCACCATATCGCCAGATCTGCTGGATTTCAAGACAAGAATTCCTGCAACATAAAGCTTCACTTTACTAAGTTTTCCTGGGAGTTGTAAAAATTAGTTTAATAATAACAATGGATGTGAAATGCAAAAAAGAAACCAAATCTCACCTGATCCATTTGCCACTACAGCAGCAAGTCTGATGGTCTCTTAGGGTATGTGTCCACGTTCAGGATTGCATCAGGATTTGGTCAGGATTTTTCATCAGTGTTTGTAAGCCAAAACCAGGAGTGGAACAATTAGAGGAAAAGTATAATAGAAACATATGCACCACTTTTGCATTTATCACCCACTCCTGGTTTTGGCTTACAAATACTGATGGAAAATCCTGACCAAATCCTGATGCAATCCTGAATGTGGACACATAGGGTATGTGTCCACGTTCAGGTTTGCTTCAGGCTTTGGTCAGGATTTTATGCAAGTAAAATCCTGACCAAAACTGCACCTGAGGTCACTGGCAGGTCACCTGCGGTGTTCCTGCGTGTTTTGCTCATTGTAGCAACATGCTGCGTTTTGAAAAAACGCACCGCGCATGCGTTTTCGCGGCAAAAACGCATGCGTTTTTTAACGCATAGTGGAGTCGGGATTTCATGAAATCCCCTCCACTATGCTATAACATCTGGACTCTGCGTTTTTGACGCTGCGGAAAAACGCAGCGTCAAAAACGCAGCGTTTCCTGAACGTGGACACATACCCATACCCTTAGGATTTTGTGTGGCATAAAACAGCTGAGACCTGTGATTGTCAGCAGTGGTCTCGATGGGAGTACACAGAAACAAAGATTGCTGAGGACTAGCAGAGCACCAGTACTGGAGAGGCAATTTTAATAGTAGAGTATTGGTCATTTGTTTTTTAAATGATCACATTTCCTATTGCTATGTCCGCCTGGGAACCTCTATAATAAGGTGTTTTGCCCCTTTAAAAAAAAAAACCAAAAAAAAAAACCATTCTATCCACAGTCTCAGATACAAAAATAAACAAACATGCAAATAAATCAACCATTACTTATCAGCACTGCAGCCAATCGCTGCGGTTAGCAGCTATGCCCGTATAGACAGCAAGAGCCACTCAGAGCCGCAGAGCTTAGTGACTCTCTGCAGCACTCTCCACGGGACACCACCACTGCAGGCAAACAACACAGACCACCGGGGCAGTACACAACACAGACCACCGGGGCAGTACACAACACAGACCACCAGGGCAGTACACAACACAGACCACCAGGGCAGTGCACAACACAGACCACCAGGGCAGTACACAACACAGACCACCGGGGCAGTACACAACACAGACCACCAGGGCAGTACACAACACAGACCACCGGGGCAGTACACAACACAGACCACCAGGGCAGTACACAACACAGACCACCAGGGCAGTGCGCAACACAGACCACAGGGCAGTACACAACACAGACCACCAGGGCAGTACACAACACAGACCACCAGGGCAGTACACAACACAGACCACAGGGCAGTACACAACACAGACCACCGGGCAGTACACAACACAGACCACCGGAGCAGTACACAACACAGACCACCAGGGCAGTACACAACACAGACCACCGGGCAGTACACAACACAGACCACCGGAGCAGTACACAACACAGACCACCAGGGCAGTGCGCAACACAGACCACAGGGCAGTACACAACACAGACCACCAGGGCAGTACACAACACAGACCACCAGGGCAGTACACAACACAGACCACCAGGGCAGTGCGCAACACAGTCCACAGGGCAGTACGCAACACAGACCACAGGGCAGTACACAACACAGACCACCGGGCAGTACACAACACAGACCACCGGAGCAGTACACAACACAGACCACCGGAGCAGTACACAACACAGACCACCAGGGCAGTGCACAACACAGACCACCAGGGCAGTGCGCAACACAGACCACAGGGCAGTACACAACACAGACCACCGGGCAGTACACAACACAGACCACCGGAGCAGTACACAACACAGACCACCAGGGCAGTACACAACACAGACCACCAGGGCAGTACACAACACAGACCACCAGGACAGTACACAACACAGACCACCAGGGCAGTACACAACACAGACCACCTGGGCAGTACACAACACAGACCACCAGGGCAGTACACAACACTGACCACCAGGGCAGTACACAATACAGACCACCTGGGCAGTACACAACACTGACCACCTGGGCAGTACACAACACAGACCTCCAGGGCAGTACACAACACAGACCACAGGGCAGTACACAACACAGACCACAGGGCAGTACACAACACAGACCACCAGGGCAGTACACAACACAGACCTCCAGGGCAGTACACAACACTGAACCCAAGAGGGGAAAGCAAATCTCAGTTTGTTTATTTTGTAAACCTGAATGATCGGCTCCCAAAAGTTTTTTGAAACAGTAACTAGTTAACCAGTTTACAACTAGTGATGATCGAAGATATGGTGTTATCATGCTCACGTCATGTCTTCGGCATGCTCAAATAATATGTTCCAATCCCCGCGGCTGCAAGCTTCGCGGCTGATAGACTGCAGGGATTGGCCGTCTGTTAGGCAATCCCTGAATGTGTTGCAGCTGTTGACAAGCAGCGAGACTAGAACATATTTTTTGAGCACACCGAAGACACTTGGTTAGCACAGGAGCATGCTCAGATAACACCTTGTCTGAGCACGTTCGCTCATCACTATTTGCAACCCCCTGAAATGTGGCCGAGAGCTCAGTTCACCATTTAGCCCCCTCACTTAGCATGCTGCACGCTTCCCATTAGCTTGACTGACAGCAGTCACGGCACACGAGATCACGCAGTAGGCAGCAGCTGATACAGGCAGGAAAGAGGGATGAGAGTGTGCTAGCGCTGACTCTGGCACTGCTTGTTCAGGGCGAGCAAACCCTGTCAATCAAGCTAAGGAGAAGAATGCAGAATGCTAATCATGGGGGCTCCACTACTGCCGTGGTCTGTGGCTGCAGACGTAATGTCAACAGCACTGCAAACAATCACTGAGCTCAGTGGCCCTGTCAATTTAGGTGGCACATGCTCAATGATTGGCTGCAGCGCTGTTGGGTAAAGCTCTGATTTGCTTTTGGGCAAAAGTTTTATGAAAGGGGACAATCCATTTATAGTGCATTTCATGGTTAAGGCAAACACTGTAGCATGCCAAATTCTATGAGTGTGTAATATACTCACTGTCAGGATTCGGGTCGTCATGTGTTCGCTCTTGTCTGATTTTGCATGCTTACAATCACGTGCCGACGAGCTGCTCTTCCTGATTCAATGTTCAGTGAAAATCTACATGTCTTGTTTCACTGAGACCAGCAGGATGAGAAGCTTGACGGCACGTGGCCGCAAGTATTCAGCTAGCATATGAGCGATCACGTGACAAGCGCTCCAGCCGGATCCTAACAGTGAGTATATTACATGCTGCGAGGATTTGAAATCCTACAGTGATTGCCTGGAAAACCCTCCAACTTATACATCCTGTTACATATGTTAATTAAAGACAACAAACCTCACAAAAAATCTTAGAAAATCCCTTTAAGCCTTTAGGCTTAAAGGGATTTTCCAAGATTTTTTGTTTCCTCCATATACTTACAGACCCATATAATGACAAACTCATCTGTGGTCACCCTCTGCAGGTTGCTCTTCTTTTCGGCTCCCATTTGTATTCGATAGGCTGCAGTGGTGACATCATGACTGCAGCTCACATGAGCGCTGCGCCCAATCGTTTGGCTCAGCCTTTTCTCAGCGACTACTACAGCATTATTGCTGAGCCCAGTGATTGGCTGCAGCGGTCATGTGAGCTGTGGCCATGATAATACCTCTGCAACCAGTTACCAGTGAACGGACAAGTTTGGAGGGGGAGCGTTGGACCTGCAAATAGGTGAGCATGGCTGAAACAAAATTGTAGTTTTCCATGTCTTCGGCGCCCCCCTCCGCACTCCCTGCTTACTGCACCCGCTCACATTTTGTTCCCCCCAGTTATTCCCCTAGATAAACAATGTATCATTGAGAAAAGTGGAACTTTGTGCTTATTTTCAACCTATGTAACTGTGAAATTTGTGCTTAGCAAGTAATGACTTAGGTGCTTGGACAATGAGGATGTTTGGTAAATGGAAGCTGATACATTAAGTTCTTAAAGGGTTTTGGTCCTGACTTCCCGGATTCCGTCCCCGGTTCTCGCTCATTATTTTCCTGCTATATAGTAATATTTGTGAAGCTTTGGAGGTTACTCTGTCTGCACCGTCATCAGGGAGACGATGGGGCGCAGCTTTATAATGTAAGTAGGTCAGTGCGGTATTTATCATTTGTGCTGGCTATGAGGAATATACATGAATCATGTCAGACCAATTACTGCCTCTGTGATCTTCAAAGATTGCGTCCTGCTTTCGGTGCAGTTCTAGACACTGAGGAATCGCTTCCATCCTTTGCTGCGTCGTTTCACACCACTTTTTACACTGGATTTAGCAAATCTTCTAGTGACTGAATGTTACATTTAACGGTAAGACGTGTGGAGCGATGATTTGTGGTCACCTCAGGACACCTACAGTGCGCAGTCACCTAATCTAGGACCCAAGGAGCTAAAATGTCCTGTAGTTTAATGGGCAAAAATAGTGACTATACTGAGGTTAAAACGCAGTTTTGGTGCAGTATAGGGTTAATTTGGTTCTAATTAGAGATGAATGAATTATGATGTGTTTCAAGTGTCCATGCTTCTGCTGATTTCTAATAAAAGTTTTATTTAACACCATTGCTGGATTCACAGTTACACTGCTCAGGACTCCTGTAAATTGTCATCCTTGCTACTGCTTTCTAGTAACTGTTTTAACTCACCTCAGTGTTGTATTCAAAGCTATACTTCTCAGTACTGCTGCACAATGCCCTTCTTGCTACTGCTTTCTAGAAATGTTTTATTGAACACCATTCTGGATTCACAGTTACACTGCGCGGCACTGCTGTAAATTGTTCTCTTTGCTATTGCTTTCTAGTAAAGTGTTTTAACTCACCTCAGTGTTGTATTCAAAGCTATACTGCTCAGTACTGCTGTAAAATGCCCACCTTGCTACTGCCTTCTTGTAAGTGTTTTATCGAACACCAGTGCTGGATTCACAGTTACACTGCGCAGCACTGCTGCAAATTGTTCTCCATACTACTGCTTTTAAGTAAGTGCTTTAATTCATCTCAGACTTGTATTTAAAACCATGCTGCTCAGTACTGATGTATTATCTCCCCATGCTACTGCTGATTTCTAGTAAGTGTTTTTATTCTAGCACCAGTGCTGGATTCACGGTTACACTGTGAGGCACTGATGTAAATTGTTCTCCACACTACTGCTTTTTAGAAATGTTTTAACTCGTTTCAGTATTGGTTGCACAGCCACACTAGTCAGCGCTTGCTGTAAATTGTCCTCCATGCTACTGCTTTCTAGAAATGTTTTAACTCACCTCAGTTTTGAATTCACAGCTATACTACTCAGTATTGATGTATGATGTCCGGTATGCTTCATGTAATTTCTAGTAAGTTTATGGATTCACAGTTACACTGCTTAGCACTACCATAAATTGTCATCCTTGCTGCTTCTTTCTAGAAATGTTTTAATTCAGTGTTGGATTCTCAGCCACACTGCTCAGTACTGATGTAAAATGCACTGTATGCTTCTGGTGATTTCTAGTAAGTGTTTTATCTAATAAGTGCTGGATTCATATTTATACTGCTCACTATTGCTGCATAATGTCCTCCATGGTCGCTGCTTCTGAATATGTGCTACATAGAGACGGGCAAGATGGAATCCCTCAAGTCTGTGTGTGCTGTGTAAGGAGACATTATAGCAGCAGATATAAAAATTGAGTGATACAATGGTGTAAAATGCAGGATACAGGTTTTATCTGAAGGGTCAGCAGAAAAAATGTGCACACTTTCAGTGATCTATGACCCGTACAGGATCATTATAAGAGTTGTGGTCCCTTTCTTTTCAAGCAGGATGTTTTCTAATTCTTTCATTATTTTGTGGCATGCTCTGGAATTCAAGGGGTTTACCCGAAATTCCAGCAATGTAAAATGACAAAGCCCAATAGGAATCGACCTCCACTATTCCGGTGATGACTCACCATTGCTGCCATTGACAGCCCACATCACCACTGCAGCCAATCAATTGAGTTCAAAGTCTTATGAACGTATATGTCATGAACCAGAACTCCTCATCCAACAGTCTAACTACTGCTCCCCACCATGTCTCTTGCCCATAATAATCAATAGTCAATCACGTCAACAGCTCACATAACCACTGCAGGCAATCACTACAGCAGAGGAGCAGAGCTCAGTGATTGACTGCAGCGGTGATGTGAGTTGTGAAGATGATGGCGCCACTTCAACCAAAACACAAGGATGAAAGCAGCAGCAGGGAGGATGAGCATTATCGGGCTTTATTTTTTATTCAATGAGTGATGGGCAGAAGTAACATATGGAATAGAATGAATAAAGTTACAAAAATGTTTCCACCTAAAAATCAGAAAACTAGAGATAGTATAATGATTTCTTGCTTCCGGTCCGAAACACCATCACCCTCCAAGGAAATGTATCACAGACATATAAAAGAATCATCTCTCCAGAGGCTTCATTTACTTTAATTTATCCAGCAAATATGAGAAGAATATGTAAATTACCGCTGACTGCTAATTCTAAGATAAAGTCTTTCCTTTTCTTTTCCTCCACTGAAAACACTTCAGGGTGCAAAGCGCCGGCCGGCTACCGCCATCACATCACTGGGGACTCAATGAAAGATCAGGACAAACGTAGTCGGAAAAAATCAATTAGTGAATTGGAAAAAAATGCAAATATGAAAAATAACATTTTCAGTTCCAATATGAAGCCGGATGGAAAAAGACTCATGAACCTGCAACGAGGCATATTGTCTGCAGAAGAATGGTGCAATATGTGTGTGTGAGATAAGGGTGGAAGACTGTGCGCACAACTGGAGATATCAGGAAAGAAAAAGGAGAGATACTGACATAAAGAAGTGAATAAAATCAAGAACGATACGAGGAAACATGTAACTGTCCAAATCAGTAACATTATCCAGAGGAGAAGCATTAAAGTAGTTATATACTTGTACATAGGGGCAGTATTATAGTAGCTATATTCTTGTACATAGGAGCAGTATTATAGTAGTTATATTCTTGTACATAGGAGCAGTATTATAGTAGTTATATTCTTGTACATAGGGGCAGTATTATAGTAGGTATATTCTTGTACATAGGAGGCAGTATTATAGTAGTTATATTATTGTACATAGGGGGCAGTATTATAGTAGTTATATACTTGTACATAGGGGGCAGTATTATAGTAGTTATATTCTTGTACATAGGGGGCAGTATTATAGTAGATGTATTCTTGTACATAGGGGCAGTATTATAGTAGCTATATTCTTGTACATAGGAGCAGTATTATAGTAGTTATATTCTTGTACATAGGGGCAGTATTATAGTAGTTATATTCTTGTACATAGGGGCAGTATTATAGTAGTTATATTCTTGTACATAGGGGCAGTATTATAGTAGGTATATTCTTGTACATAGGGGGCAGTATTATAGTAGTTATATACTTGTACATAGGGGTCAGTATTATAGTAGTTATATTCCTGTACATAGGGGCAGTATTATAGTAGTTATATTCTTGTACATAGTGGCAGTATTATAGTAGCTATATTCTTGTACATAGGAGCTGTATTATGGTAGTTATATTCTTGTACATAGGAGCAGTATTATAGTAGTTATATTCTTATATAGGGGCAGTATTATAGTAGGTATATTCTTGTACATAGGGGCAGTATTATAGTAGTTATATTCTTGTACATAAGAGGCAGTATTATAGTAGTTATATTCTTGTACATAGGGGGCAGTATTATAGTAGTTATATACTTGTACATAGGGGCAATATTATAGTAGTTATATTCTTGTACATAGGGGGCAGTATTATAGTAGTTATATACTTGTACATAGGGGGCAGTATTATAGTAGTTATATTCCTGTACATAGGGGCAGTATTATAGTAGTTATATTCTTGTACATAGGAGCAGTATTATAGTAGTTATATTCTTGTACATAGGGACAGTATTATAGTAGTTATATTCTTGTATATAGTAGCAGTATTATAGTAGCTATATTCTTGTACATAGGAGCTGTATTATAGTAATTATATTCTTGTACATAGGGGCAGTATTATAGTAGTTATATTCTTGCACATAGGAGCAGTATTATAGTAGTTATATTCTTGTACATAGGGGCAGTATTATAGTAGTTATATTCTTGTACATAGTGGCAGTATTATAGTAGTTATATTCTTGTACATAGGAGCAGTATTATAGTAGTTATATTCTTGTACATAGGAACAGTATTATAGTAGTTATATTCTTGTATATAGTGGCAGTATTATAGTAGTTATATTTTTGTACATAGGAGCAGTATTATGGTAGTTATATTCTTGTACATAGGAGCAGTATTATAGTAGTTATATTCTTGTACATAGGAGCAGTATTATAGTAGTTATAGTCTTGTACATAGGAGCAGTATTATAGTAGTTATATTCTTGTACATAGGGGCAGTATTATAGTAGTTATATACTTGTACATAGGGGTAGTATTATAGTAGTTATATTCCTGTACATAGGAGCAGTATTATAGTAGTTATATTCTTGTTTATAGGGGGCAGTATTATAGTTGTTATTATTATTATTATTTATATAGCACCATTAATTCCATGGTGCTGTACATGAGAAAGGGGTTACATCCAGGGTTATAAATATCGTTTACAGTAAACAAGTTTACAGTGACAGACTGGTATAGAGGGGAGAGGACCCTGTCCTTGCGGACTTACATTCTGTGGGATAGTGGGGAAGAGACAGAAGGTCGGAGCTGCAGCAGCTCTGGCGGTGGTGAGGCAGCTGCTCTGGCGATGGCGAGGCGGCAGAATGGCTATTGTAGGCTGTAGGCTTTCTTGAAGAGATGGGTTTTCAGGTTCCGTCTGAAGGATCCGAGGGTGGTGGATAGTCGGACGTGTTGAGGCATGGAATTCCAGAGGATGGGGGATATTCGGGAGAAATCTTGGAGGCGTTTGTGTGAGGACCGAATAAGTGTGGTGGAGAGTAGGTGGTCTTGGGAGGATCGGAGATTACGTGAGGGATGGTATTGGGAAATTAGTTCAGAGATATAGGGAGGGGACAGGTTGTGGATGGCTTTGTAGGTCAGTGTTAGTAGTTTGAACTGGATTCGTTGGGGAATTGGGAGCCAGTGGAGGGATTTGCAAAGGGGAGAAGCAGGGGAGTAGCGAGGAGAGAGGTGGATTAGTCGGGCAGCAGAGTTGAGGACAGACTGGAGCGGTGCAAGAGAGTTAGCGGGGAGGCCACAGAGGAGGGTGTTGCAGTAGTCGAGGCGGGAGATGATAAGGGCATGCACAAGAGTCTTAGTAGATTGTGGGGTGAGGAAGGGACGGATTCTGGCAATATTTTTGAGTTGGAGGCGACAGGAGGTGGCAAGAGCTTGGACGTGCGGTTTGAAGGACAGGACAGAATCGAGAGTTACCCCGAGGCAGCGGATTTCAGGTGCGGGAGAGAACGTGATGCCGTTTACCATAATAGATAGATCAGGTAGGGAGGATACGTGTGATAGGGGAAAGATGATGAGTTCGGTTTTGTCTACATTGAGTTTTAGGAAGCGAGAGGTGAAGAAGGAGGATATGGCTGATAGATACTCCGGGATTCTGGACAGCAGAGAGGCGACGTCTGGGCCAGAGAGGTAGATCTGAGTGTCGTCTGCATACAGGTGGTCCTGGAAGCCATGGGACTTTATGAGTTGTCCTAGGCCAAGGGTATAGATGGAAAAAAGTAGGGGTCCTAGGACAGAGCCTTGAGGGACTCCAACAGAGAGAGGGTGGGATGAGGAGGTAGTGTGGGAGTGGGAAACGCTAAATGTGCGGTTGGATAGGTATGAGGCAATCCAGGACAGGGCGAGGTCTTTAATGCCAAGGGAAGAAAGAATCTGTAGCAGTAGGCAGTGATCGACTGTGTCAAAAGCAGAGGACAGGTCTAGAAGGAGGAGGATGGAGAACTGTCTGTTAGCTTTGGCTGTGACTAGGTCGTTAGTAATTTTTGTCAAGGCAGTTTTGGTGGAGTGGTGGGGGCGGAAGCCAGATTAGAGGTTGTCAAGGAGAGAGTTAGATGAGAGGTGGGAGGAAAATTGAGCATGGACATGCTGCTCAAGGAGTTTGAAAGCAAACGGGAGCAGTGATATGGGGCGATAGCTGGACATAGCAGTTGGGTCAAGGTTAGTTTTTTTAAGGATGGGTGTGATGGTAGCATGTTTGAAGGCAGAGGGGAAGGTACCAGAAGAGAGCGATAGGTTGAAGAGATGGGATAGGGCTGGAATGAGCGTGTTAGTGAGGTTGGGGAGCAAGTGGGAGGGGATGGGGTCAAGTGCACAGGTGGTGAGGTGTGATTTGGAGAAGAGGCGAGTAAGCTCTCCTTCAGTGATGTTGGAGAGGGAGGTTATTAGGGAAGGGCAGAGGTCTGGTATATGGAGTGGTTGGGGTGGTGGAACAGTTAGGGTTTGCCTTGTTTGGTCGATCTTGTTTTTGAAGTAGGTGGCAAAGTCCTCGGAGGAGATGAGGGGAGTTGGGGGTGGCAGTGGTGGGCAGAGGAGGGAGTTAAATGTGCTGAACAGTTGTTTTGGGTTGTAGGATAGTGAAGATACAAGGTTAGTGAAATAGGTCTGTTTAGCAGAGGTGAGGGCTAATTTGAAGTCAAATGTAGCTTGTTTGAAAGCAGTGAAGTCGTCTGGCAGGCGTGTTTTCTTCCAACGTCGCTCTGCAACCCTGGATGCTTGTCTAAGTTTTTTGTGACATTGTTATGCCAAGGTTGCCTATTGGTTCGTCGCACTTTGCCATGCATGAGAGGGGCGACTGAGTCTATGGCTGATGTGAGGGTCGAGTTATAGAAAGCGGTGGCACTGTCCGTGTCGTGCAGTGAAGATATGGAGGACAGAGGTAGAAGAGTCTGAGAGTCTGTGAATGTCTAGATGTGTGAGGTTTCTTGCGTGCATGTGGTAATGGCCGGACATAGGGGGCAGGTGAGGAGGACAAGGATGAGAAGGTGAGTAGATGGTGGTCAGATAGGGGGAAGGGAGAGGTTGTGAGATTAGATAAGGAACAGAGGAGGGTGAAGATGAGGTCTAGTGTATGTCTGTCTGTGTGGGTGGCTGTGGAGGACCACTGGGTGAGTCCAAAGGATGAAGTAAGGGCCAGTAGTTTGAAGGCTGCTGGCTGGCGGGTGACAGTAGGGATATTAAAGTCACCCATGATGATAGTGGGGATGTCAGCGGAGAGAAAGTGAAGGAGCCAGGTGGAGAATTGGTCGATGAAGGCAGTGGCTGAGCCCAGTGGTCAGTATATGACAGCCATTTGGAGATTGGAGGGAGCATAGATACGGACAGAGTGAACCTCAAAAGAAGGGAGGATAAGGGAGGGTGGGGGTTGGATAGGGTTGAAAAAACAGTTTTTAGAAAGGATACCCACTCCTCCACCATGTCTGTTGCCAGAGCGAGGAGTGTGGGTAAATTGGAGGCCACCGTAACTCAGTGCTGCAGGCGAGACCGTGTCATCGGGTGTCAGCCAGGTCTCAGTGAGGGCCAGGAAGAAAAGGTTGCGGGCAGTAAAGAGATCATGGACCATGTGGAGCTTGTTGCATATAGAGCGGGCATTCCAAAGTGCCCCAGGGAGAGGAAGAAGGGGGGTGGGGGTCAGTGGCACAGATTTTAAGTGTGTGGGGTTGCGATAGTTTCTCATAGTGTGAGAAGGCTAGGGGGAGGATTAGTGATGAATGAGGTGGGGGGTAAGAGAGAGGGGAGATAGTTATGTGGTTTGAGGGTGCGAGGGTATGGGGTTAGTGGAGGACAGTGAGGATTAGTGGGGCAAAAAATTGTGGGGGAAATGTGAGCATGGTTAAAGAGCAGGGGAGAGAAAGAAAGGCAAGTAAAGTAAGAACACATGGATTAGTCTTACCGTCTGGCTGATTTCTGGACTATTTCTGGTATATTTCAGATGATACACTTAAAATATGTCACTTGAAATTATGTCACATCTGACTAAAGTCAAATCTGACCTGCTCCATGCAACTTATACCAATCTAGTAGTTATATTCTTGTACATAGGGGCCGTATTATAGCAGTTATATTCTTGTACATAGGGGCAGTATTATAGTAGTTATATTCTTGTACATAAGAGGCAGTATTATAGTAGTTATATTATTGTACATAGGAGCAGTATTATAGTAGTTATATTCTTGTACATAGGAGCAGTATTATAGTAGTTATATTCTTGTACATAGGGGCAGTATTATAGTAGTTATATTATTGTACATAGGAGCAGTATTATAGTAGTTATATTCTTGTATATAGGAGCAGTATTATAGTAGTTATTTTCTTGTACATAGGAGCAGTATTATAGTGGTTATATTCTTGTACATATGAGCAGTATTATAGTAGTTATATTCTTGTACATAGGGGCAGTATTATAGTAGTTATATTCTTGTATATAGGGCAGTATTATAGTAGTTATATTCTTGTACATAGGGGCAGTATTATAGTGGTTATATTCTTGTACATATGAGCAGTATTATAGTAGTTATATTCTTGTACATAGGAGCAGTATTATAGTAGTTATATTCTTGTACATAGGGGCAGTGTTATAGTAGTTATATTCTTGTTAATAGGAGCAGTATTATAGTAGTTATATTCTTGTACATAGGGGCAGTATTATAGTATTTATATTCTTGTACATTGGGGCAGTATTATAGTAGTTATATTCTTGTACATAGGAGCAGTATTATAGTAGTTATATTCTTGTTTATAGGAACAGTATTATAGTAGTTATATTCTTGTATATAGGAGCAGTATTATAGTAGTTATATTCTTGTACATAGGAGCAGTATTATAGTAGTTATATTCTTGTACATAGGGGCAGTATTACAGTAGTTACATTTTTTGTGTTTTGTATAGTAGTCATATTCTACTATATATGGGACAGTACTATAATATAATGTTTCTGTAAGATACATTTGTGTGTAAAGTATCATTGCTTGGAATTAGCTTTCAGCATTAGATAACAATGAGTACAGATGTATTACACTTGTTCTCTCCAGTCCTCGGTAGTTTTTGTTACTGCCCTTTTTGCTCTATTGGTGTAAATTGCTTTCTTATATTCCAGCATTTTCGTCCTATTAATTGCATGTAGGGATATAGAGATACATATGTGTTGAATCTTGAAGTCAGAGAACAAATCTCTTGAGATTACAGGATCAGAGCTGAAGGGTCATTCCTGCTCCTGAAATGAGTCACCAGTGGGAACATGACGGGAACATATATATTTTTTCTATATTTTGGACAGATAAAACTTTTTATGTCCTCTGAGCAGTAATTTCCCATGGGACCCTCTCCAGAGTTTTCTCCCGCAGGGCTGAGCAGTCACCTATGAATCTCAAGGAGCCAATTAAAGACAGGTCCATTCACATCCACACTTACGCTGTATCTCTATCCTCTTAAAAAGTGTATGAACAAATCTATAACGTTTCGAAAGGGTAGAAAATAATCATTTTATTAAGGTTCAGTAACAAATAGCATATCCAAAAATTCCAAAAGGATAGTGATTGGTTGGGTCCGATCTCTGGGTCCCCCACTGATCCATTAAACAGGACTGCAATGTCCAGTCAGATGGAGAAGTAGCCACGAATGCGGAACTGCTGCTCTGTTCATTGTCTGTGGGACGCTGGAGGTAGTGCCATAGAGAATGAATGGAGAGGCGACGAGCATGCACCACAGACATACTCATACCAGGCATTTTATACCCTCCATTCCAAGGATTGGTGGGGTTCCCAGTGGTCAAAACCCATCTCTTAGCAAGTCATCATGTATCTAGAATATAATGTTGGAAGCAACCGTGAAATTAAATGCAAATCTCAATGGGAGAGTGTCAGCCAAAGTAGACTTCGAGGGGATGTATCCTTTATTAAGAATTGCACCTTTGCTAATTATGGCGGTCAGTGCACCGTGGGTGGTTAAGAGGGTCTCGACATGGAGGCTTAAAGATGCACCACATTTATAAATGTTGCTCACCACCTCCTAATAATCATCAAGACCATGGTTCAAAAAATGTCAGTCTTGATGAATTTGGGGTCCTAGGAATGCTACAAAGTGGGACATTATAGTACTAAAAGTCGTAAAGGAAGTCGGGACTGTACAAGAGGAGGGCCCCCCAATGCCAGCGCCTATTTAGCTGGATGTGCCGGCAGCTAACGTTGGCGTGCCCATGACGGCTGTCGCATCGCAGTGTCGCAATACGCAGCCCATGGTTATAGAGATGATGCCCCTCGTTGTGGGAGTGGAGGGTGGTAAGGAGGATCGTGTATTTTTTTATGTGTTGGAAAAGGGCAGCAGAATGGACATTATACCAAGAAGGGGCTGAGGATAGAGAACATTACACCAAGAACGGGTCCAAGATGGGGGTCATTATGATAGAATGGTGCCCAGGATGGGGATCATTATACAAGGAATAAATCCAGGAATGGGGAGGAATGGGGTCATTGTACCAGGAATAGGCCCAGGATTGGGGACATTATGCCAGGAAGAAGCCTATTGTTATAGGATGGGGGACATTATACAAGGACTAGGCCCATAACTGGGGTTATTGCTATATTATGGGGCACATTATAACAGAAAGGGACCCATGATGGGGGGCATTAAGCCAGGAAGGAGCCTATTTTTATACAGTGGGGGACATTATGCCAGGAAGGAGTTTATTTTTATAGGATGGGAGACATTATGCCAGTAAGGAGTCTATTTTTATAGGATGGGGACATTATGCCAGGAAGGAGTTTATTTTTATAGGATGGGGACATTATGCCAGGAAGGAGCTTGTTTTTATAGGATGGGGACATTATGCCAGGAAGGAGTTTATTTTTATAGGATGGGGATATTATGCCAGGAAGGTGTTTATTTTTATAGGATGGGGACATTATGCCAGTAAGGAGTCTATTTTTATAGTATGGGGACATTATACCAGGAAGGAGTTTATTTTATAGGATGGGGACATTATGCCAGGAAGGAGTCTACTTTTATAGGAGGGGGACATTATATCAGGAATGGGACCATTATTGAGGTCATTTTTATAGTATGAGGGACATTATAACAGAAAGGGGGACATTATGCCAGGATGAAGGACATTATTATTGGAAGGGTCTCAGTTTGAGGGACGTCATACCAGTAAGGGGGAAATTATGTAACGAATGGACCCAGGTTGAGAAACATTGTAAGAAGAAGAGGCCCAGGACAGGGGACAGTATATCAAAAAAAGACACAGAATGGGTCACAGTAATTCAATCATGGACCAGAATGGGGGACATTATTACAGAAAGGGGCCAGGATGGGGACATTATTAAAAGAAGGGGCCCTTAGAACTCTGATATCACCACTACTAGGAGCTAAATATATGAGAAGAATGGATTGGCACTGGACATATAAATGTTGCAGATTTATTATCCATTCTAAGATTCCGTTTCTGAGCAGCCATTGCAGCTCCTTCTATTACACAGGTCTCAATATCATAAAAAATGCATGTTGTTCCCCCGGTAGCCATACTATGTCAGGACACGGCATCTTCTCCTGCATCCTCACCTCCTACCATATAGAGATCCTGATATAAGATTCTTTTTAAGCTGAAGAATGAAGAATTCAGAAAGTAAAACTTTAACTTTTTTTGTCAACCACAAAGTTTGGGGGCAGTAGCCTGCGGGTGACGGCTGCTGCACTGTTGTCCTCATCTTTCCTTTGAAATGTGTTGAGGTCTCTTCATTCCGAAATGTAACTTTTTTCAAAGCGGAGGTGTCATCTCATCATTTTTTACCTTCCGTGATCTCCAGATTAAAAAAAAAAAAACAGGTGTTGAGAAAATGAAAAATTGTAGAAGGGACAAGGAGGAGATAGGACGGTTCCTGCTGAGCTTATTAACATTTCCATATGCTGTCGCTGCTCATAATATACACATAATACCACTGACGGATATGATCTCCCATCATCTATAGTAATATACAGTGCCTTGTGAAAGTATTTAGCTCCCTTGAACTTTTCAACCTTTTCCCACATATCATGCTTCAAACATAAAGATACAAATGTAAATTTTTGGTGAAGAATCAACAACAAGTGGAACACAATTGTGAAGTTGAACGAAATTTATTGGTCATTCTAAATTTTTGTGGAAATTCAGAAACTGAAAAGTGGGGCGTGCAATATTATTTGGCCCCTGTAACTTAATACTTTGTTGCGCCACCTTTTGCTGCGATTACAGGTCACTTGGGGTATGTCTCTATCAGGTTTGTACAGCGAGAGACGGAAATTCTTGCCCATTCTTCCTTGGCAAACAGCCCGAGCTCAGTGAGGTTTGATGGAGATCGTTTGTGAACAGCAGTTTTCAGCTCTTTCCACAGATTCTCGATTGGATTGAGGTCTGGACTCTGACTTGGCCATTCTAACACCTGGATACGTTTATTTGTGAACCATTCCATTGTAGATTTTGCTTTATGTTTGGGATCATTGTGTTGTTGGAAGACAAATCTCCGTCCCAGTCTCAGGTCTTTTGCAGACTCCAACAGGTTTTCTTCAAGAATGGTCCTGTATTTGTCTCCATCCATCTTCCCATCAATTTTAACCATCTTCCCTGTCTCTGCTGAAGAAAAGCAGGCCCAAACCATGATGCTGCCACCACCATGTTTGACAGTGGGGATGGTGTGTTCAGGGTGATGAGCTGTGTTGCCTTTACACTAAACATATCGTTTGGCATTGTTGCCAAAAAGTTCGATTTTGGTTTCATCTGACCAGAGCACCTTCTTCCACATGTTTGATGTGTCTCCCAGGTGGCTTGTTGCAAACTTTAAACAACACTTTTTTATGGATATCTTTGAGAAATGGCTTTCTTCTTGCCACTCTTCCATAAAGGCCAGATTTGTGCAGTGTACGACTGATTGTTGTCCTATGGACAGACTGTCCCACCTCAGCTGTAGATCTCGGCAGTTCATCCAGAGGGATCATGGTCCTCTTGGCTGCATCTCTGATCAGTCTTCTCCTTGTTTGAAATGACAGTTTAGAGGGACGGCCGGGTCTTGGTAGATTTGCAGTGGTATGATACTCCTTCCATTCCAATATGATCCTTGCACAGTGCTCCTTGGGATGCTTAAAGTTTTGGAAATCATTTTGTATCCAAATCCGGCTTTAACCTTCTCCACAACTGTATCACGGACCTGCCTGTTGTGTTCCTTGGTCTTCATGATGCTCTCTGTGCTTCACATAGAACCATGAGACTATCACAGAGCAGGTGCATTTATACGGAGACGTGATTACACACAGGTGGATTATATTTATCATCATTAGGCATTTAGGACAACATTGGATCATTCAGAGATCCACAATGAACTTCTGCACTGAAAGTAAAGGGGCCGAATAATATTGCACGCCCCACTTTTCAGTTTTTGAATTTCCACAAAAATTTAGAATAACCAATAAATTTCGTTCAACTTCACAGTTGTGTTCCACTTGTTGTTGATTCTTCACCAAAAATTTACATTTGGTATCTTTATGTTTGAAGCATGATATGTGGGAAAAGGTTGAAAAGTTCCAGGGGGCCGAATACTTTCGCAAGGCACTGTATTATCTCCTGATCCTTTTACACCATCAAGGAAAATCAAATGTATCCTGCAAGAATTTCATCAAAAAGTTTCCAATGAGTTGCGGCTGACACTGACAGTGAGGGCAGTGTTATGATCTGGTGGCCTAAGAGCAGCATGGGACGTACTCTGGAGAAGGTGGTACCTGTACTGACCGCAGACCCTGAACTTAACACCGCAACTAGAAGTAGCCGTGAAATGTACCTAGCGCTCCCTGGACATCTCGACACAGCCGGAGGACTAATTACCCCTAGAGATAGAAAAGGGAAAACTATCTTGCCTCAGAGAAAATTCCCAAAGGATAGGCGAGCCCCCCACAAATATTGACTGTGAGAGGAGAGGGAAAAAACATACACAGACTGAAATCAGAATTTAGCAAAGGAGGCCACTTCTAGCTAAATAGAAAGGATAGGACAGAGTACTATGCGGTCAGTATTAAAACACTAGAAAATATCCACCACAGAAAATACAAAAAACTCCACAGCTAACTAAAGATATGGAGGGTATATCTGCATCTCCAGAGATACCAGCTTGGCTAAACAAATCCTTATACAGACCAAGCTGGACAAGACAAAAACATGGAAAAGAACTGAACAATAAGGCCACAGCATGTGGACAGCAAAAAATCAAGGCCAGAACTTATCTTTGTTAAAAAGAACTGCAAAGCAGGAGAGACCAGGCAGAGATGTGAATCCTCCAGGAACAATGGACAACTGGCACTGACTAAGGGGTGAAGCAAGACTAAATAGCCCAGTCAGAATTGCAAAAAGTGAACACACCTGATAAATGCTGCGATTCAGAGACAGCAGCGCTACCACTTATAACCACCGGAGGGAGCCCAAGAGCAGAATTCACAACAGGGCAGCCTCAATGTGCGCCAAAGGTACCCCAATTCTCTGTCCAACACATCACATCCTAAATACTCAAATTCTTAATGAGAGGGGATACACATAAGTAACCAATAAGAGCAACCCGTATATTCTTCTACATAGGAGCAGTGTTATAGTAGTTATATTCTTCTACATAGAAGCAGTATTATAGTAGTTATATTCTTGTACATAGGAGCAGTAATATAGTAGTTATATTCTGGTACATAGGAGCAGTAATATAGTAGTTATATTCTTGTACATAGGAGCAGTATTATAGTAGTTATATTCTTGTACATAGGAGCAGTATTATAGTAGTTATATTCTTTTATATAGGAGCAGTATTATAGTAGTTATATTCTTGTATATAGGAGCAGTAATATAGTAGTTATATTCTGGTACATAGGGGCAGTATTATAGTAGTTATATTCTTGTACATAGGGGCAGTATTATAGTAGTTATATTCTTGTACATAGGAGCAGTATTATAGTAGTTATATTCTGGTACATAGGGAGCAGTATTATAGTAGTTATATTCTTGTACATAGGGGCAGTATTATAGTAGTTATATTCTTGTACACAGGAGCAGTATTATAGTAGTTATATTCTTGTATATAGGTGCAGTATTATAGTAGTTATATTCTTGTACATAGGGGCAGTATTATAGTAGTTATATTCTTGCACATAGGGGCAGTATTATAGTAGTTATATTCTTGTACATAGGAGCAGTATTATAGTAGTTATATTCTTGCACATAGAGGCAGTATTATAGTAGTTATATTCTTGTACATAGGAGCAGTATTATAGTAGTTATATTCTTGCACATAGGGGCAGTATTATAGTAGTTATATTCTTGTACATAGGAGCAGTATTATAGTAGTTATATTCTGGTACATAGGGAGCAGTATTATAGTAGTTATATTCTTGTACATAGGGGCAGTATTATAGTAGTTATATTCTTGTACACAGGAGCAGTATTATAGTAGTTATATTCTTGTATATAGGTGCAGTATTATAGTAGTTATATTCTTGTACATAGGGGCAGTATTATAGTAGTTATATTCTTGCACATAGGGGCAGTATTATAGTAGTTATATTCTTGTACATAGGAGCAGTATTATAGTAGTTATATTCTTGCACATAGGGGCAGTATTATATTAGTTATATTCTTGTACATAGGGAGCAGTATTATAGTAGTTATATTCTTGAGCATAGGGGCAGTATTATAGTTTTTTCAGAGAGGAGAACAGTCTAATAGCGGGTTTATTCTTGAAGCTTGGAGTAAGTATTGTAGGTTTATTCTTGCATATATGTTAGATAACATGTTATATTCTTGAGTAATGGGGTCAGTATTATTACTCACGTGGATCATATTTGTAACAATGTAATATATTTTTCATATTTTTATCAGAACCTTTCCCCTCATCCCTCCATATCCCATTTAAGTTTTGTAACCTGCATGTTTAGCTCCATTCTTCTCTTTTATGTCCGATCCTAAAATGACTTTGTTTTTTTACAGATCTGTTTCAGTGTAAGAATTTTCTGGTATTTATTGTTATATTAACATCTGTTCTGCGTATTATTCTGTGTGTGGGTGTTCAGTGCGGCAGAAAGTTCTATGTATTTAACATTTCAGTATGCAACTGGAAATAACATTTGTGTAGTCAGATCTTTTGTGTTTTCAACAATTTCACCAGATTTAAAAAAAAGGAATAAAATCTACTGCTTGCTCTAAATTAGGTCCCTTTAGCTATCACAGTCATGATATATAAGTGCAGCATACAAAACTTTATGGCTCAGGGGTCACATGCTGTTTTTTTATTGTGGCTATTCAGATTCATGGTTTTCCATGAAAACATGATATTTTGAGGTTTGCCAGGTCATACCTCCTTTTGGATCATCCCTGGACAAAATCCATGACATCCCTATACCATAAAAGGGGATAAGCGATTGTCATATCCTAAAATTTCACTGTTATTTCAGTTAAAACTGTTAATTTAGTTCTCAGGTGGTCTACCATTGACAATATAGAACAAATTGTTATGTTTATATGTTTTTATGCATTGTCGAGCTGATGACCTTCTACAGTGAAGGGCAAAGGACATAGCATGCAACGCTTCAGATGGCCACTAGATGGAGCTTGCACATGTTACAATCAGCCAGAGCCCTATGTATTTGTATCATTACATAGATGCAAAATTTACTCTCTGCACAATCAAGAGCATGGCCAATGCCATAAATACATGTATTTTAGAAGAGACACATTTAAAGAGGATCGTAAGAAAGAATGTCAGGTGCTTCCGTTTTAGTACAAGAGTGCATGGCCCCACTGGTGAAATGAATTGAAATTGTACAACCAGCGAAGAATTCAAGATTCTGCTTCAAATGTAGACATTGTATCACTGGACTCAACTTCCTGCTGTCCGCGCAGCCTGGTGCTGAAATGCTCACACATCTGTGATTACTTAAGGATTGGGCCTGGCAGTGAGTGCAGAGACCCTGAGATCTGGGAGTAAAATTATTATTATTTATTATTATTATTATTTATTATTATAGCGCCATTTATTCGTACATCCATGAATAGAATCAGCATAGATGACAATTCTCCACGCTCCTTTCCTCCAGTGTGAGCTTGGTTTCCTCCAGGGTGCTGTATACGTCCAATCGGTGCAGGTCTTGTTACACCCGGGAGAAAGTGGAAAAAGATGACAATGGGATGGAAATCATAGGGAATGTCAGGGACATGAGACCAGAGTTATGGGAGGCCATGGACCACTCACCATGTTGACTTTTAACTTGAGAGGGAGACCGGGAGACGGAAAAATCAAGTTTTATTTGTAGAAAAAGGATTTTTTTTTTTGTAAAGGGTGTTGGATAAAGATCAGTAAATTCATTTGCAACAAATTCAATTTTGTTGCAAATTTCACAAACAGTTTGTAGAAGTTGCAGCAAAATCGTGACAAGCCTGGTGACAATGTTCCTACATTCTGTAAAGTAATCTTCTTCTCACCGAGGGGGATGTGAATATAAAGGTTACAATCGGATCCATGGCAGAATTAAAGTGAATTTGCCCATTATGAATTTCGACAGATTTGCTCATCTCTGGTATCAGGTTGATACATAAAAGAATTAGTTCATAATTATTACCTTGTAGATTATGAGCTCTCGCGGGCAGGGTCCTCTCTCCTCCTGTATTCTCACCCATCCCTTGTAGATTGTGAGCCCTCGCGGGCAGGGTCCTCTCTCCTCCTGTACCAGTTGTGACTTGTATTGTTCAAGATTATTGTACCTGTTTTTGTATACCCCTCCTCACATGTAAAGCGCCATGGAATAAATGGCACTATAATAATAATAATAATAATAATAATTACATGGAAATCTTTTTGTAGAGATTTATTGGTTCCGCATTTGTGAACCTGACACAACCTGGGGCAGAAAGCTGTAACTGGACAGATCGCAACACAAGTCATGAAATGTATCCAGCTAGGTGACTTTCTGCATTAAGAGACCTGCTGAGGAAATGTTACATCTAGAGTTCGTGTTTCCTCGGCGCGACCGTCACCAGCTCCCGTCAGCGCAGCCCAGTACAAGCAAAACATTGCAGAATGGAAAAGAAAAATCAGCTGAAATAATTATCATATTACTGCTATTAGCCAGGAGAAGAAACGAGCCATTAATGAAAGAGACTCATTAGTCACAAGATCAGCAAACTGCACAGAAAGTACTGCGAGAAGCTCATCCTGCAAAATCCAGGAGCCCAACAGGAAGATAGCATGTTTCACTACTATACAATTATATACAGCTGGTATAACCTGGGCATCTCCTGTATATAATTATATATGTACAGCCGGTATAACCTAGGCATCTCCTGTATATATCTATATATGTACAGCCGGTATAACCTGGGCATCTCCTGTATATAATTATATATGTACAGCAGGTATAACCTGGGCATCTCCTGTATATAATTATATATGTACAGCCGGTATAACCTGGGCATCTCCTGTATATAACTATATATGTACAGCTGGTATAACCTGGGCATCTCCTGTATATAATTATATATGTACAGCTGGTATAACCTGGGTATCTCCTATATATAATTATATATGTACAGCTGGTATAACCTGGGCATCTCCTGTATATAATTATATAAGTACAGCTGGTATAACCTGGACAACTCCTGTATATAATTATATATGTACAGCTGGTATAACCTGGGCATCTCCTGTATATAATCATATATGTACAGCCGGTATAACCTGGGCATCTCCTGTATATAATTATATATGTACAGCTGGTATAACCTGGGCATCTCCTGTATATAATTATATATGTACAGCCGGTATAACCTCGGCATCTCCTGTATATATCTATATATGTACAGCCGGTATAACCTGGGCATCTCCTGTATATAATTATATATGTACAGCTGGTATAACCTGGACAACTCCTGTATATAATTATATATGTACAGCTGGTATAACCTGGACATCTCCTGTATATAATTATATATGTACAGCTGGTATAACCTGGGCATCTCCTGTATATAATTATATATGTACAGCTGGTATAACCTGGACAACTCCTGTATATAATTATATATGTACAGCTGGTATAACCTGGGCATCTCCTGTATATAATCATATATGTACAGCCGGTATAACCTAGGCATCTCCTGTATATAATTATATATGTACAGCTGGTATAACCTGGGCATCTCCTGTATATAATTATATATGTACAGCTGGTATAACCTGGGCATCTCCTGTATATAATTATATATGTACAGCTGGTATAACCTGGGCATCTCCTGTATATAATCATATATGTACAGCCGGTATAACCTGGGCATCTCCTGTATATAATTATATATGTACAGCTGGTATAACCTGGGCATCTCCTGTATATAATTATATATGTACAGCTGGTATAACCTGGGCATCTCCTGTATATAATTATATATGTACAGCTGGTATAACCTGGGCATCTCCTGTATATAATCATATATGTACAGCCGGTATAACCTGGGCATCTCCTGTATATAATTATATATGTACAGCTGGTATAACCTGGGCATCTCCTGTATATAATTATATATGTACAGCCGGTATAACCTAGGCATCTCCTGTATATATCTATATATGTACAGCCGGTATAACCTGGGCATCTCCTGTATATAATTATATATGTACAGCAGGTATAACCTGGGCATCTCCTGTATATAATTATATATGTACAGCCGGTATAACCTGGGCATCTCCTGTATATAACTATATATGTACAGCTGGTATAACCTGGGCATCTCCTGTATATAATTATATATGTACAGCTGGTATAACCTGGGTATCTCCTGTATATAATTATATATGTACAGCTGGTATAACCTGGACATCTCCTGTATATAATTATATATGTACAGCTGGTATAACCTGGGCATCTCCTGTATATAATTATATATGTACAGCTGGTATAACCTGGACAACTCCTGTATATAATTATATATGTACAGCTGGTATAACCTGGGCATCTCCTGTATATAATCATATATGTACAGCCGGTATAACCTGGGCATCTCCTGTATATAATTATATATGTACAGCTGGTATAACCTGGGCATCTCCTGTATATAATTATATATGTACAGCCGGTATAACCTCGGCATCTCCTGTATATATCTATATATGTACAGCCGGTATAACCTGGGCATCTCCTGTATATAATTATATATGTACAGCTGGTATAACCTGGACAACTCCTGTATATAATTATATATGTACAGCTGGTATAACCTGGACATCTCCTGTATATAATTATATATGTACAGCTGGTATAACCTGGGCATCTCCTGTATATAATTATATATGTACAGCTGGTATAACCTGGACAACTCCTGTATATAATTATATATGTACAGCTGGTATAACCTGGGCATCTCCTGTATATAATCATATATGTACAGCCGGTATAACCTGGGCATCTCCTGTATATAATTATATATGTACAGCTGGTATAACCTGGGCATCTCCTGTATATAATTATATATGTACAGCTGGTATAACTTCGGCATCTCCTGTATATATCTATATATGTACAGCCGGTATAACCTGGGCATCTCCTGTATATAATTATATATGTACAGCAGGTATAACCTGGGAATCTCCTGTATATAATTATATATGTACAGCCGGTATAACCTGGGCATCTCCTGTATATAACTATATATGTACAGCTGGTATAACCTGGGCATCTCCTGTATATAATTATATATGTACAGCTGGTATAACCTGGGTATCTCCTGTATATAATTAGATATGTACAGCTGGTATAACCTGGACATCTCCTGTATATAATTATATATGTACAGCAGGTATAACCTGGTCATCTCCTGTATATAATCATATATGTACAGCCGGTATAACCTCGGCATCTCCTGTATATAATGATATATGTACAGCAGGTATAACCTGGGTATCTCCTGTATATAATTAGATATGTATAGCTGGTATAACCAGGGCATCTCCTGTATATAATTATATATGTACAGCTGGTATAACCTCGGCATCTCCTGTATATAATGATATATGTACAGCAGGTATAACCTGGGTATCTCCTGTATATAATTAGATATATACAGCTGGTATAACCTGGGCATCTCCTGTATATAATTATATATGTACAGCTGGTATAACCTGGACATCTCCTGTATATAATTATATATGTACAGCTGGTATAACCTCGGCATCTCCTGTATATAGTGATATATGTACAGCAGGTATAACCTGGGTATCTCCTGTATATAATTAGATATGTACAGCTGGTATAACCTGGGCATCTCCTGTATATAATTATATATGTACAGCTGGTATAACCTGGACATCTCCTGTATATAATTATATATGTACAGCCGGTATAACCTGGGTATCTCCTGTATATAATTATATATGTACAGCTGGTATAACCTGGGCATCTCCTGTATATAATTATATATGTATAGCTGGTATAACCTGGGTATCTCCTGTATATAATTATATATGTACAGCTGGTATAACCTGGGCATCTCCTGTATATAACTATATATGTACAGCTGGTATAACCTGGGCATCTCCTGTATATAATTATATATGTACAGCTGGTATAACCTGGGTATCTCCTGTATATAATTAGATATGTACAGCTGGTATAACCTGGACATCTCCTGTATATAATTATATATGTACAGCAGGTATAACCTGGTCATCTCCTGTATATAATCATATATGTACAGCCGGTATAACCTCGGCATCTCCTGTATATAATTATATATGTATAGCTGGTATAACCTGGGTATCTCCTGTATATAATTAGATATATACAGCTGGTATAACCTGGGCATCTCCTGTATATAATTATATATGTACAGCTGTTATAACCTGGACATCTCCTGTATATAATTATATATGTACAGCTGGTATAACCTGGACATCTCCTGTATATAATTATATATGTACAGCCGGTATAACCTTGGTATCTCCTGTATATAATTATATATGTACAGCTGGTATAACCTGGGCATCTCCTGTATATAATGATATATGTACAGCCGGTATAACCTGGGTATCTCCTGTATATAATTAGATATGTACAGCTGGTATAACCTGGACATCTCCTGTATATAATTATATATGTACAGCTGGTATAACCTGGACATCTCCTGTATATAATTATATATGTACAGCCGGTATAACCTGGGTATCTCCTGTATATAATTATATATGTACAGCTGGTATAACCTGGGCATCTCCTGTATATAATTATATATGTACAGCTGGTATAACCTCGGCATCTCCTGTATATAATGATATATGTACAGCTGGTATAACCTGGGTATCTCCTGTATATAATTAGATATGTACAGCTGGTATAACCTGGGCATCTCCTGTATATAATTATATATGTACAGCTGGTATAACCTGGGCCTCTCCTGTATATAATTATATATGTACAGCTGGTATAACCTGGGAATCTCCTGTATATAATTAGGCATGTACAGCTGGTATAACATGGGCATCTCCTGTATATAATTATATATGTACAGCTGGTATAACCTGGGCATCTCCTGTATATAATTATATATGTACAGCCGGTATAACCTGGGCATCTCCTGTATATAATTATATATGTACAGCTGGTATAACCTGGGTATCTCCTGTCTATAATTATATATGTACAGCTGGTATAACCTGGGCACCTCCTGTATATAATTATATATGTGCAGCTGGTATAACCTGGGTATCTTCTGTATACTATTATATATGTACAGCTGTTATAACCTGGGTATCTCCTGTATACTATTATATACAGTATGTACAGCCAGTATAACCTGGGTGTCTTCTGTATACTATTATATATGTACAGCCGGTATAACCTGGGTGTCTTCTGTTTATGGGTATGTATATACAGCTGGTATAACCTGGGTGTCTTCTGTATACTATTATATATGTACAGCCGGTATAACCTGGGTGTCTTCTGTTTATGGGTATGTATATACAGCTGGTATAACCTGGGTGTCTTCTGTATACTATTATATATGTACAGCTGGTATAACCTGGGCATCTCCTGTATATAATTCTATATGTACAGCCGGTATAACCTGGACATCTCCTGTATATAATTATATATGTACAGCTGGTATAACCTGGGCATCTCCTGTATATAATGATATATGTACAGCCGGTATAACCTCGGCATCTCCTGTATATAATGATATATGTACAGCAGGAATAACCTGGGCATCTCCTGTATATAATTATATATGTACAGCAGGTATAATCTGGGCATCTCCTGTATATAATTATATATGTACAGCCGGTATAACCTGGGTATCTCCTGTATATAATTATATATGTACAGCTGGTATAACCTGGGTATCTCCTGTATATAATTAGATATGTACAGCTGGTATAACCTGGGCATCTCCTGTATATAATTATATATGTACAGCTGGTATAACCTGGGCCTCTCCTGTATATAATTAGATATGTACAGCTGGTATAACCTGGGCATCTCCTGTATATAATCATATATGTACAGCCGGTATAACCTGGGCATCTCCTGTATATAATTATATATGTACAGCTGGTATAACCTGGGCATCTCCTGTATATAATTATATATGTACAGCCGGTATAACCTCGGCATCTCCTGTATATATCTATATATGTACAGCCGGTATAACCTGGGCATCTCCTGTATATAATTATATATGTACAGCTGGTATAACCTGGACAACTCCTGTATATAATTATATATGTACAGCTGGTATAACCTGGACATCTCCTGTATATAATTATATATGTACAGCTGGTATAACCTGGGCATCTCCTGTATATAATTATATATGTACAGCTGGTATAACCTGGACAACTCCTGTATATAATTATATATGTACAGCTGGTATAACCTGGGCATCTCCTGTATATAATCATATATGTACAGCCGGTATAACCTGGGCATCTCCTGTATATAATTATATATGCACAGCTGGTATAACCTGGGCATCTCCTGTATATAATTATATAAGTACAGCTGGTATAACCTGGGCATCTCCTGTATATAATTATATATGTACAGCTGGTATAACCTGGGCATCTCCTGTATATAATCATATATGTACAGCCGGTATAACCTGGGCATCTCCTGTATATAATTATATATGTACAGCTGGTATAACCTGGGCATCTCCTGTATATAATTATATATGTACAGCTGGTATAACCTGGGCATCTCCTGTATATAATTATATATGTACAGCTGGTATAACCTGGGCATCTCCTGTATATAATCATATATGTACAGCCGGCATAACCTGGGCATCTCCTGTATATAATTATATATGTACAGCTGGTATAACCTGGGCATCTCCTGTATATAATTATATATGTACAGCCGGTATAACCTAGGCATCTCCTGTATATATCTATATATGTACAGCCGGTATAACCTGGGCATCTCCTGTATATAATTATATATGTACAGCAGGTATAACCTGGGCATCTCCTGTATATAATTATATATGTACAGCCGGTATAACTTGGGCATCTCCTGTATATAACTATATATGTACAGCTGGTATAACCTGGGCATCTCCTGTATATAATTATATATGTACAGCTGGTATAACCTGGGTATCTCCTGTATATAATTATATATGTACAGCTGGTATAACCTGGACATCTCCTGTATATAATTATATATGTACAGCTGGTATAACCTGGGCATCTCCTGTATATAATTATATATGTACAGCTGGTATAACCTGGACAACTCCTGTATATAATTATATATGTACAGCTGGTATAACCTGGGCATCTCCTGTATATAATCATATATGTACAGCCGGTATAACCTGGGCATCTCCTGTATATAATTATATATGTACAGCTGGTATAACCTGGGCATCTCCTGTATATAATTATATATGTACAGCCGGTATAACCTCGGCATCTCCTGTATATATCTATATATGTACAGCCGGTATAACCTGGGCATCTCCTGTATATAATTATATATGTACAGCAGGTATAACCTGGGCATCTCCTGTATATAATTATATATGTACAGCCGGTATAACCTGGGCATCTCCTGTATATAACTATATATGTACAGCTGGTATAACCTGGGCATCTCCTGTATATAATTATATATGTACAGCTGGTATAACCTGGGTATCTCCTGTATATAATTAGATATGTACAGCTGGTATAACCTGGACATCTCCTGTATATAATTATATATGTACAGCAGGTATAACCTGGTCATCTCCTGTATATAATCATATATGTACAGCCGGTATAACCTCGGCATCTCCTGTATATAATGATATATGTACAGCAGGTATAACCTGGGTATCTCCTGTATATAATTAGATATGTATAGCTGGTATAACCTGGGCATCTCCTGTATATAATTATATATGTACAGCTGGTATAACCTCGGCATCTCCTGTATATAATGATATATGTACAGCAGGTATAACCTGGGTATCTCCTGTATATAATTAGATATATACAGCTGGTATAACCTGGGCATCTCCTGTATATAATTATATATGTACAGCTGGTATAACCTGGACATCTCCTGTATATAATTATATATGTACAGCTGGTATAACCTCGGCATCTCCTGTATATAGTGATATATGTACAGCAGGTATAACCTGGGTATCTCCTGTATATAATTAGATATGTACAGCTGGTATAACCTGGGCATCTCCTGTATATAATTATATATGTACAGCTGGTATAACCTGGACATCTCCTGTATATAATTATATATGTACAGCCGGTATAACCTGGGTATCTCCTGTATATAATTATATATGTACAGCTGGTATAACCTGGGCATCTCCTGTATATAATTATATATGTATAGCTGGTATAACCTGGGTATCTCCTGTATATAATTATATATGTACAGCTGGTATAACCTGGGCATCTCCTGTATATAACTATATATGTACAGCTGGTATAACCTGGGCATCTCCTGTATATAATTATATATGTACAGCTGGTATAACCTGGGTATCTCCTGTATATAATTAGATATGTACAGCTGGTATAACCTGGACATCTCCTGTATATAATTATATATGTACAGCAGGTATAACCTGGTCATCTCCTGTATATAATCATATATGTACAGCCGGTATAACCTCGGCATCTCCTGTATATAATTATATATGTATAGCTGGTATAACCTGGGTATCTCCTGTATATAATTAGATATATACAGCTGGTATAACCTGGGCATCTCCTGTATATAATTATATATGTACAGCTGGTATAACCTGGACATCTCCTGTATATAATTATATATGTACAGCTGGTATAACCTGGACATCTCCTGTATATAATTATATATGTACAGCCGGTATAACCTGGGTATCTCCTGTATATAATTATATATGTACAGCTGGTATAACCTGGGCATCTCCTGTATATAATGATATATGTACAGCCGGTATAACCTGGGTATCTCCTGTATATAATTAGATATGTACAGCTGGTATAACCTGGACATCTCCTGCATATAATTATATATGTACAGCTGGTATAACCTGGACATCTCCTGTATATAATTATATATGTACAGCCGGTATAACCTGGGTATCTCCTGTATATAATTATATATGTACAGCTGGTATAACCTGGGCATCTCCCGTATATAATTATATATGTACAGCTGGTATAACCTCGGCATCTCCTGTATATAATGATATATGTACAGCTGGTATAACCTGGGTATCTCCTGTATATAATTAGATATGTACAGCTGGTATAACCTGGGCATCTCCTGTATATAATTATATATGTACAGCTGGTATAACCTGGGCCTCTCCTGTATATAATTATATATGTACAGCTGGTATAACCTGGGCCTCTCCTGTATATAATTATATATGTACAGCTGGTATAACCTGGGCATCTCCTGTATATAATTAGACATGTACAGCTGGTATAACATGGGCATCTCCTGTATATAATTATATATGTACAGCTGGTATAACCTGGGCATCTCCTGTATATAATTATATATGTACAGCCGGTATAACCTGGGCATCTCCTGTATATAATTATATATGTACAGCTGGTATAACCTGGGTATCTCCTGTCTATAATTATATATGTACAGCTGGTATAACCTGGGCACCTCCTGTATATAATTATATATGTTCAGCTGGTATAACCTGGGTATCTTCTGTATACTATTATATATGTACAGCTGTTATAACCTGGGTATCTTCTGTATACTATTATATACAGTATGTACAGCCAGTATAACCTGGGTGTCTTCTGTATACTATTATATATGTACAGCCGGTATAACCTGGGTGTCTTCTGTTTATGGGTATGTATATACAGCTGGTATAACCTGGGTGTCTTCTGTATACTATTATATATGTACAGCCGGTATAACCTGGGTGTCTTCTGTTTATGGGTATGTATATACAGCTGGTATAACCTGGGTGTCTTCTGTATACTATTATATATGTACAGCTGGTATAACCTGGGCATCTCCTGTATATAATTCTATATGTACAGCCGGTATAACCTGGACATCTCCTGTATATAATTATATATGTACAGCTGGTATAACCTGGGCATCTCCTGTATATAATGATATATGTACAGCCGGTATAACCTCGGCATCTCCTGTATATAATGATATATGTACAGCAGGAATAACCTGGACATCTCCTGTATATAATTATATATGTACAGCAGGTATAATCTGGGCATCTCCTGTATATAATTATATATGTACAGCCGGTATAACCTGGGTATCTCCTGTATATAATTATATATGTACAGCTGGTATAACCTGGGTATCTCCTGTATATAATTAGATATGTACAGCTGGTATAACCTGGGCATCTCCTGTATATAATTATATATGTACAGCTGGTATAACCTGGGCCTCTCCTGTATATAATTAGATATGTACAGCTGGTATAACCTGGGCCTCTCCTGTATATAATTATATATGTACAGCTGGTATAACCTGGGCATCTCCTGTATATAATTAGATATGTACAGCTGGTATAACCTGGGCATCTCCTGTATATAATTATATATGTACAGCCGGTATAACCTGGGCATCTCCTGTATATAATTATATATGTACAGCTGGTATAACCTGGGTATCTCCTGTCTATAATTATATATGTACAGCTGGTATAACCTGGGCACCTCCAGTATATAATTATATATGTGCAGCTGGTATAACCTGGGTATCTCCTGTCTATAATTATATATGTACAGCTGGTATAACCTGGACATCTCCTGTATATCATTATATATGTGCAGCTGGTATAACCTGGGTATCTTCTGTATACTATTATATATGTACAGCTGTTATAACCTGGGTATCTTCTGTATACTATTATATACAGTATGTACAGCCAGTATAACCTGGGTGTCTTCTGTATACTATTATATATGTACAGCCGGTATAACCTGGGTGTCTTCTGTTTATGGGTATGTATATACAGCTGGTATAACCTGGGTGTCTTCTGTATACTATTATATATGTACAGCCGGTATAACCTGGGTGTCTTCTGTTTATGGGTATGTATATACAGCTGGTATAACCTGGGTATCTTCTGTATACTATTATATATGTACAGCTGGTATAACCTGGGTATCTTCTGTATACTATTATATATGTACAGCCAGTATAACCTGGGTATCTTCTGTATACTATTATATATGTACAGCCGGTATAACCTGGGTATCTTCTGTATACTATTATATATGTACAGCCAGTATAACCTGGGTATCTTCTGTATACTATTAAATATGTACAGCCGGTATAACCTGGGTGCTTTCTGCTTATGGTTATGTATATACAGCTGGTATAACCTGGGTATCCTCTGCACATCTTTTTATATGTAATCTTATGTGTATATTATGGGATTTATTATATTACATAACTAGCACTTCTCCTCGCAGCTTGCTTATGATGCCAGGCCTCGCGTCTCTTCTCATATATCCATCCAGTAATATGCCGCAGACTGGTCACAGACATATGTCGTGCACACAAGTATTGGCAGATACATTCATGGAATCACTTTCACTAAACAGAAACGATTGATTTATAAACTTCACAAATTGAATTTTCGTTGAATTCTATGTCCGTGTGTCGCTGGTTATTGACGGACGGGATGTCAATCAATAGCTCTGCACCAATTAATGCACTTTTCATGTTCCGCAAGGTTAATGGACTTTCTTTACTCTCTAGGCTGATTGATGACCAAAAAGATACAATAGTAAAGTGTATTTTATTTTATAGTCATCCTCCAGATACTGAATGCAGTACTCAAAAACGATAAAAAGATGGTGCCGCAATATTGAAAAAATATTACATATCAACAACAATTATTATAATGAGGTTTTTAATATATGATATACTGTAACTTTGCGTTGTTACCGTTTGATTAACCTTATGCTATGGGATGATATAAATAATAATATAAATGCATAGACAAGGACGTACATGAAATGAAAAATATGTGTCCTATAGAATTGGAACAAGAAGAATTCGGTGTAAATTTATTAAAATTTGGATTCTCCTGAATTCAAAATTACTCAAACATAGCGTCATCAGGGGGCAGAGGCAGCAATCACTGCTAAAGCCTCTTCCCCCTCCCTGAAAGGAAGTGTCATCAGTGACGTTTGTTTCAGAGGCTGGACTGGTACCTGCATGCTGTGCACTGTGTGATGTACACAATGACAGTTCACTCTGTCACTTACTCAGATCAGCAGTGTAGAACCGGCCACAGAGCAGAGTGCACTGTCAGTTCACATTGTAACATGAATTACCTGCTTGCAGAGATCAGCTCCACCCCTAAAAGTGATGTCACAGTGATCTTTTCTCACCGGGTATTTGTCTTACATCCTGCACTGGCAGTGCCTGCTGATCTGATCCAGCGACAGAGCGCACTGTCATTGTGCACATCGCACAATAAACTAGTCCAGGCCCTGAAACAAATGTTACTAATGATGTTTATTTTCAGGGAGGGGGCAGTGACCACAGCCTCTGCTCACCAACACTTCGTTGGGATTGTCAAATGAAGTGTCATCAAAAAACAAGTAGGGTAGAAAAAGAAAAGCAGTTGGATACTGTAGTTAGGGAATGGCGCAGATTTTTCATTTAAGTATATTAGTAAATAGCTGACATTATGGCACTAAATAGATTTAGAATGACAATTACCTTGGATTTCGGACCGCCTCTTTAATGTGGGTCCAGCAAAATAGAGGCCGGTTTGCCATATTGAATATTGCCAATAAAGCGATTAAACAATAAAATAACAGTATTCTGCCCTGTGGGTGAAAATGTAAAAAAAAATGATTCTAAAATAAATATTGCCATTCACTTCACATTAAGGTGTTACATTCCTAATTAATTGGCTCTTGCTGTGTCCAGTGATGCAGCGTTAACCCATTCACTGTCGGATGTTTGTGGGGTCACGGCTTCCTGCTTTCTGCATTGACATCTTTCTCTTTTTCTCTCCTTCTTGGTGTTTTCAGAGCTGAGCTGAGAAATCCAAGTGAAATTTACCAACTTTGCTTTCCGATCACACATTACTTCCATAAACACCTTTTACGTTTCCTCCATAAGTAGAAAAAAAAACAACGCATCGACGAGCGGCGAGTCCAAGCGCGGCAGTACTATGAATTCCATTTTACACATTCACTTTCCCCAGGAAATTTACAGTCGTCTTTTTTTCTTGTATTTTCTCAGAATTTAGTCCAAGCCGCCATTACCCCGCGTTACTTTGTAAATCCTGATTTGTTGCCGTCCTCTCCTCCAACCTCACAGATCGTTTCCCGTTATGCTAATGTGGACTGGTTTCATGGCGCTCTAGTCGATACATCTGCGTTCCTGCCGTCCGCCGCCTTCACATATTCCAATTTTATTTATTTATTTGGAGATATTGATGGCCGCCTGTAACGCGCACGAATTCCGCTCCCCGGGGAAGAGGCTGCTCATTCTCATTTTCTTAAAAGCTCGGATAAAATTCTATTTTTGTTTTTGGCATATTGGATTATGAATAATAGACCAACGATTGTGATCCACAGAAGACGAGGACAATAGTCTTTAATTATGAAAATTTCTTAGATTTTATGCTTCCTGGATCCTGTTTATTTATGGCGGGTAACAAACATAATGTGGCAGGAAAATTGCATTTCGGGAGACATTTACTTAGTTGTTTTACAGGGGTAAATTGGAGATATATGGGCACTTACAGCTGTTCCTAGTCTCGGGGAAAAACAGAAAAAAAGCATCTTATCTTCTGCCTGCATGTGTAGGCAGTCGCTACCGTGTGCCGGGTGCCGCTGTCAGCAAAAGGGGGCACTCACGAGGCATAAATTTCTCTGTTCAGGGTCTGCAATGACTCGATGTCACACTTGGTTGGATTCAAATCCAGGAACCCAAAGCAAAAAGCGCAGTGGGCGGCAGAGCTGCTACCAAGAATGTCAGGACCCTATACTGGCAACATTTTCGGGCCCCCTTGAGACTCCACCCAAGCTGCACCCCAACTCTGCCTCCACCCCTCAAACCTTCCACAGCACCACGACCCACTCTTGAAAAAACTCCACTTCTGCACCACATCCTCATCAATCACACAGCAGCAGTTTCCATTGAATACCAGATCACACATATAGCCAGCAGCTGTTGTTTGGGCCAAAAGATTTTTTAAGCTGCCACTACGACAAGGTAGATACTTTTGTTGGGCTCTACTCTGCTCTAACCTATTAAACATTTCTTTAAATATTCAATACTCTTTTTAGGTAAATTTTCACATACAGTACATTTTTAAAAAATTACCATTAATACCATATATAAGGGACAAATACCGTCACATTGTGACCAGACCATGTATTACAAGCACATAGTGACCAAATAATATCACATACATGGACCAAATACACCACTCCATGACCAGACCACATATTTCCACCACATAGTGACCAAAAACTACAATACTGATCATTATATAAAAAAGCTGACAATACTAAGTGCCATTATACACAGGAGCTCTGTATATACTGTCAGTGTACAGATAATACAGTGATCACCAGTGACATTTTACACAGGAGCTCTGTACATAGTATACAGTGTATAGTGTCAGTGTACAGATAATACAGTGACCACAGGTGACATTATACACAGGAGCTCTGTATATAGTGTATAGGTAATACAGTGGTCACAGGTGACATTATGCACAATAGCTATGCATATAGTATACAAGTAATACAGTGATCACCAGTGACATTATACACAGGAGCTCTGTATATAGTGTCAGTGAACAGGTAATAGAGTGATCACCAGTGACATTATACACAGGAGCTCTGTTTATAGTGTCAGTGTACAGGTAATACAGTGATCACCAGTGACATTATACACAGGAGCTCTGTATATAGTGTAAGTGTACAGGTAATACAGTGATCACAGGTGACATTATACCGAAGAGCTCTGTATATAGTATACAGTGTATAGTATAAGTGTAAATATAACACACTGACTCACTAGTGACATCTCTAGTTGAGGTCCTTCATATTTGCTTTTATTTTCATCCAGCACACACTGTCATCACTTCTTCCAGCCAGGACTCGTCTCTACAGAAAGTAACGCATAGTTATCTAGAGCACCGCTTCCTGAGCACATTCCCCAACTTCTGCACTACATAGCTGAATACAGACGAGCATCCACAATTAATATATAATTAGTTATTATGCAAACACCATTCTAAACCTAACTGCTGTGCCCCCACCAACTGTAAATATCCACTTTCCTCAACTAATAAACATTTACATTTATTAGCATCTGTACTCTTTCCCCGATTTAACACAAGCCACTGCATCCTCAATGCCCCCGCTATGTACCTCCCACTCCCCTGTTTCATTATACAAGTGCTTCTCACAAAATTAGAATATCATCAAAAATTTAATTTATTTCAGTTGTTCAATATAAAAAGTGAAATTTTTATATTATATAGAGTCATTACACGCAGAGTGATCTGTTTCAAGTCTTTATTTCTGTTAATGTTGATGATTATTACTCGCAGCCAATGAAAACCCAAAAGTCATTATCTCAGTATATTTGAATAATTAACAAAAAACACCTGTAAAGGCTCCTAAGTGTTTATAAAGGCCCTATAGTCTGTGCGTCTGTGAGCTTATAGTCTGTTTCAGTAGCTCCACAATCATGGGGAAGACTGCAGACCTGACAGATGCCCAGAAGGCGTCACTGACACACTCCACAAGGAGGGGAAGCCACAAAAGGTCATTGGTAAAGAAGCCGGCTGTTCACAGAGTGCTGTATCCAAGCATATTAATGGAAAGTGGAGTGGAAGGAAAAAGTGTGGTAGAAAAAGGTGCACAAGTAACCGGAATAACCGCAGCCCTGAAAGGATTGTTAAGAAAAGGCCATTCAGAAATGTGGGGAAGATTCACAAGGAGCGGACTGCTGCTGGAGTCATTGCTTCACCACACACAGACGTATCCAGGACATGGGCTACAAGTGTCACATTCCTTGTGTCAGCCGCTCATGACCAGTAGACAACGCCAGAAGCGTTGAAATTTTGCATTTAATTTGGAAATCTAGGTCCCAGAGTCTGGAGGAAGAGTGGAGAGGCCACAATCCAAGCTGCTGGAGGTCTAGTGTGAAGTCTCCACAATCAGTGATGGTTTGGGGGCCATGTCATCTGCTGGTGTAGGTCCACTGGGTTTATGGAGACCAAAGTCAGCGCAGCCGTCTACCAGGAAATTTTAGAGCACTTCATGCTTCCCTCTGCCGACAAGCTTTTTGGAGATGGAAGTGTCATTGTCTAGCAGGACTTGGCCCCTGTCCACACTGCCAAAAGTACCAATACCTGGTGTAAAAACAACAGTATCACTGGGCTTGATTGGCCAGAAAACGTGCCTGGCCTTAACCAGAAGAAGCAAACCAATTAAGATTATTACATTTCTTTTTTTTAATGGGTTGTTGCAATTCTATTGACTTGGGATATTGTCAAGACGAAGATGAGACACCAAACCCAACAATGCACACAAGTTGAAGGCTGCTATCAAAGCAACCTGGGCTTCCATAACCCCTCAGCAGTGCCACAGGCTGATCGCCTCCATGCCATGCCGCATTGATGCAGTAATTGATGCAAAAGGAGCCCCGACCAAGTATTGAGGGCATTTACTGTATATACATTTCAGTAGAACAACATTTCAGATTTTACAATCATTTTTCAAGCTGGTGTTATAAGGTATTCTAATTTACTGAGATAATGACTTTTGGGTTTTTATTGGCTGTAAGCCATAATCATCAACATTAACAGAAATAAACAAGTGAAATAGATCACTCTGTGTGTAATGACTCTATAGAATATATGAGATTCACTTTTTTACTGAAGAACTGAAATAAATTCACTTTTTGATTATATTTTAATTTTGTGATAAGCACTTGTATTTACATGCCCTTTCTGACCAAATTCATTATGTCATGTCTTCTTTCTCTCCCACACCAATATTCTATTCATTATCATCTGCTCTCCCCACATTCAATACATCAATTCCTCTCCCCCACCCTCAATTCATCATTTGTTGCCCCCCACCCTCAATTCATGATCATTTATTCCCCCACCATTAAAATTCATCATTATTAGCTCCCCCCAGCTTCCCAAGTCATTTTCTCTCCCCACCCCCAATTCATCATTTGATCTCCCCACCCTCCACATTCAGTTAAATTGCAGTCCTCATCCCCCACCCTCAAGTCATCATTTGAAGTCCCTCCTCACTTTATCACTTGCAGTCCCCCTCCCCCAACTCACTTCATTATTTGCAGTCCCACTCCCCCACTTCATTTGCAGTCCCCTCCCCATCACTTCATCATTTGCAGTCCCCACCTCACCATTTGCAGTCCCCCCTCACTTCATCATTTGCAGTCTCCCTCCACCCCTCACTTCATCATTTGCAGCCTCCTACCCCCATTCATCCTTTGCAGTCCCCCGACCCTCCTTCACTTCATCATTTCGAAGTCCCCCCACTACGTCATTTGCAGCCGCCTTCCCTCCCACTTCATTCTTTTCAGTCCCCTCACCCCCTCTCACTTCATTATTTGCAGTCCCCTCCCCCTCTCACTTCATCCTGTACAGTCCCCCGCTCCTCCCTCACTTCATCTTTGGCAGTCCCCCTCACCCATTTAATTTCTTTAATAAAGGAAAATAATATACTTACCTCACTGACGATCCCCTGCATATGCAGCTCTACTTGTGGTGTCCTCATACATGCCAGCACGTACACAATTACATCATCGCGTAGGCACTGTCACATGACCACACATCCAGAGAAGGTGGAGGGAGCAGCAGCTGTGCAGTCATACAGGTGAAATGGCCGTGGAGCTCCAGGAAAGCTCCAGAGGCACACAGCACGTTATTATACCCTGGGCCCCGTTGAGGGGAAGCACAACAGGGGGGCCCAGACTCAGTCTGGCCCCCCCTCCATCTGTACTGTAGCTTACCGGTCCTCATACAGCAGTAAAAGCAGTAATATCATGATGGCGGTGGGGGAAGGACCCACATAAGGAGTTAGGGGAACTTAGGGATAGGTACAGGCTGTGTTAAGAGGTACCCCATCTTTCATTCTCTACTGTTAGGACCTTCCTCTCCCTTTTTCCACACCGTTGTTGGTGTTTGTTGTGCTATCCACTGGACTGACCCTTGTGGGTTGAGACATCTAGGCCTATTTATGGTAGTCCATCAGTGTCTGGGAAGTGAAGGTGTAAAGACTTGTATTGTGTTGGTCAGTCTTTGTTATCTGACAAGGTAGAAAGCTAATGAGTACATACTTGCTGTATGGACTGTATTTTGGTTTTGTTGTACCTTTGGTACCAAAGAATGGCCACTTGTTTTGTTTTTGAAGGATTTATGGACTTCAATAAAGCTTCCCATTTGATTAAGAACCTGTTGCCTGTGCCTAACCCAAGTGTTGCCAGAGTGAGTGAATCCCTACAATACATACAGTGAAGCAGTATCTTGGAAAATATTATACGTTTGGACTGAGCAGTGTAGCTGTAGATCCAACACTTGGGTGAGATAAATTACTAGATAACAGGCAGCAACACATGCGGGATATTCAACAGTGATGAACAATGTAGCCGTGAATCCAACACTCGGATAATATGTAACACTACAAAACAGGCAGGAGCATGGAAGGTATAATACAGCACTGGTAATTAAGTGGTGTAGCTGTGGATCCAAGTCTGATGTGAGATAAAACACTTACATGAATGTATGTGTGTCTCCTCCTCCACCAGCCTTTCCTCTACATATACTTCTACAGGCAGCTGTAGCCTGGTCCCTGTTTGTGCTGATTGTCTTGTCTTGAGCAGGATTAATTTGAGTAGTTGTTCATAGTGAATGATAAGTTCAGGGGTCATATGGTGGAGACAGAAGAATATTTCTCTGATAATACCATGAAATGATTGCTTTGCGTCTCACCCTTGAGACCTCCAATAATAACTTACGGAGATTGGTATACCCCTTTAATTAGTTGGTAACCAATTTTTTCCTTTTTCTGTCCATGTCACTACTCAAACTCAGCAGGTCTTCACCCTGAGCTATTCAGCTCGCTGGACAGTACCTTACTAAATCAGATACTAGTACCTGTGTTGTTCCTGATGGCCTCCACCCTGAGATCCTGATTGTCTCAAACCTGTGATCACCTGACTAAACACCCTACTTAAACCAGCACTTCCTTCATTGCCAGGTTATTGAGCTCCCAGCCTTTAGTCTAGCTTCTTTCTACCTGCTGGTTGTCCTCAAGATTTTACTGCTGCTCAGTGTACCGACCTCTGTCGATTCCCTGACTATGATTCACGCTTATTCTCCCAACTACACTGCTGCCCCGTGTACCGACCTCTGGCGAGTCCCTGACTATGATTCACGCTTATCGTCCCAACTTCATTGCTGTTCCCCCGTGTACCGACCTCTGACTATATCCTGACTATGATTCACATTTATCCTCCCAACTATATTGCTGCCACGTGTACCGACCTCTGGCGAGTCACTGACTATGATTCACTCTTATTCTCCCAACTACACTGCTGCCCTGTGTACCGACCTCTGTCTATCTCCTGACTATGATTCATACTTATTCTCCCAACTACACTGCTGCCCCGTGTACCGACCTCTGGCTATCTCCTGACTATGATTCCTGCATATCCTCCCAACTACACTGCTGCCCTGTGTACCGACCTCTGGCTATATCCTGACCATGATTTCCACTTATCCTCCCAACTACACTGCTGCTCCATGTACCGACCTCTGGCTATCTCCTGACTATGATTCCTGCATATCCTCCCAACTACACTGCTGCCCTGTGTACTGACCTCTGGCTATATCCTGACCATGATTTCCACTTATCCTCTCAACTACACTGCTGCCCCGTGTACCGACCTCTGGCTATCTCCTGACTATGATTCCTGCTTATCCTCTCAACTACACTGCTGCCCCGTGTACCGACCTCTGGCTATCTCCTGACTATGATTCCTGCTTATCCTCCCAACTACACTGCTGCCCTGTGTACCGACCTCTGACGAGCCCCTGACTATGATTCTCGCTTATCCTCCCAACTACACTGCTGCCCCGTGTACCGACCTCTGGCTATCTCCTGACTATGAATTCCGCTTATCCTCCCAACTACACTGCTGCTCCGTGTACCGACCTCTGGCTATATCCTGAATGATTTCCGCTTATCCTCCCAACTACACTGCTGCTCCATGTACCGCCCTCTGGCTATCTCCTGACTATGATTCCTGCATATCCTCCCAACTACACTGCTGCCCTGTGTACCGACCTCTGGCTATATCCTGACTATGATTTCCGCTTATCCTCCCAACTACACTGCTGCCCCGTGTACCGACCTCTGGCTATATCCTGACCATGATTTCCGCTTATCCTCCCAACTACTCTGCTGCCCCGTGTACCGACCTCTGGCTATCTCCTGACTATGATTCCCGCTTGTCCTCCCAACTACACTGCTGCCCCGTGTACCGACCTCTGGCTATCTCCTGACTATGATTCCTGCTTATCCTCCCAACTACACTGCTGACCTGTGTACCGACCTCTGACGAGCCCCTGACTATGATTCTCGCTTATCCTCCCAACTACACTGCTGCCCCGTGTACCGACCTCTGGCTATCTCCTGACTATGATTCTCGCTTATCCTCCCAACTACACTGCTGCTCCATGTACCGACCTCTGGCTATCTCCTGACTATGATTCCTGCATATCCTCCCAACTACACTGCTGCCCTGTGTACCGACCTCTGGCTATATCCTGACTATGATTTCCGCTTATCCTCCCAACTACACTGATGCCCTGTGTACCGACCTCTGGCTATATCCTGACCATGATTTCCGCTTATCCTCCCAACTACTCTGCTGCCCCGTGTACCGACCTCTGGCTATCTCCTGACTATGATTCCTGCTTATCCTCTCAACTACACTGCTGCCCCGTGTACCGACCTCTGGCTATCTCCTGACTATGATTCTCGCTTATCCTCCCAACTACACTGCTGCTCCATGTACCGACCTCTGGCTATCTCCTGACTATGATTCCTGCATATCCTCCCAACTACACTGATGCCCTGTGTACCGACCTCTGGCTATATCCTGACTATGATTTCCGCTTATCCTCCCAACTACACTGATGCCCTGTGTACCGACCTCTGGCTATATCCTGACCATGATTTCCGCTTATCCTCCCAACTACTCTGCTGCCCCGTGTACCGACCTCTGGCTATCTCCTGACTATGATTCCTGCTTATCCTCTCAACTACACTGCTGCCCCGTGTACCGACCTCTGGCTATCTCCTGACTATGATTCTCGCTTATCCTCCCAACTACACTGCTGCTCCATGTACCGACCTCTGGCTATCTCCTGACTATGATTCCTGCATATCCTCCCAACTACACTGATGCCCTGTGTACCGACCTCTGGCTATATCCTGACCATGATTTCCGCTTATCCTCCCAACTACTCTGCTGCCCCGTGTACCGACCTCTGGCTATCTCCTGACTATGATTCCTGCTTATCCTCTCAACTACACTGCTGCCCCATGTACCGACCTCTGGCTATCTCCTGACTATGATTCCCGCTTGTCCTCCCAACTACACTGCTGCCCCGTGTACCGACCTCTGGCTATCTCCTGACTATGATTCCTGCTTATCCTCCCAACTACACTGCTGCCCTGTGTACCGACCTCTGGCTATATCCTGACTATGATTCCTGCTTATCCTCCCAACTATAGTGCTGCTCCATGTACCGACCTCTGGCTATATCCTGACTATGATTCTCGCTTATCCTCCCAACTACACTGCTGACCTGTGTACCGACCTCTGGCTATCTCCTGACTATGATTCTCGCTTATCCTCCCAACTACACTGCTGCCCTGTGTACCGACCTCTGGCTATCTCCTGACTATGAATTCCGCTTATCCTCCCAACTACACTGCTGCTCCGTGTACTGACCTCTGGCTATATCCTGACTATGATTTCCGCTTATCCTCCCAACTACACTGCTGCTCCATGTACCGACCTCTGGCTATCTCCTGACTATGATTCCTGCATATCCTCCCAACTACACTGCTGCCCTGTGTACCGACCTCTGGCTATATCCTGACTATGATTCCTGCTTATCCTCCCAACTACACTGCTGCCCTGTGTACCGACCTCTGGCTATATCCTGACTATGATTTCCGCTTATCCTCCCAAGTACACTGCTGCTCCATGTACCGACCTCTGGCTATCTCCTGACTATGATTCCCGCTTGTCCTCCCAACTACACTGCTGCCCCGTGTACCGACCTCTGGCTATCTCCTGACTATGATTCCTGCATATCCTCCCAACTACACTGCTGCCCTGTGTACTGACCTCTGGCTATATCCTGACTATGATTCCTGCATATCCTCCCAACTACACTGCTGCTCCGTGTACCGACCTCTGGCTATATCCTGACTATGATTTCCGCTTATCCTCCCAAGTACACTGCTGCCCCGTGTACCGACCTCTGGCTATCTCCTGACTATGATTCCCGCTTGTCCTCCCAACTACACTGCTGCCCCGTGTACCGACCTCTGGCGATTCCATGACTGCGCTACCTGCCAGTGCTGCCCCTAGTGGTTGCAATATCACTACTCCTACACAGGTCAGTCTATAGCAGTCCATGTTGAATATTCGGAGCTCTGTATCAGAAGATCGCACTCCAAACCCCACGTGTGGAACAATTACCAAAGACTTGAGGTTGCCCCACACTCTCGCTGACCCCGGAGCTGTCCACCCCTCCTGTCCGGATGGCACTTAGCATCAATCCACCCCTTCAAAAAGATTCACATTTTTTTTCCCCATCTCCATCATCTTACATAGTTAATTCTGCTTTTTTCTTTTTTTTACCGTCGTTTTCCATTTCTTTTCCTTTCTTCTATCACATGTTGCAGTCAAAGCTGATCGATGCGATCTTTCAAGTACACATGATTAACTGTAGCGGCTTTGATCATCCCCAGATCCCGTTAACACCAAGCAACGGTTCGCCGTCGTTCCCTTTACTTATCTTGAAAGTGACGAATGATACAAAAAAAGTCCCTCAAAAACAAACATGATTAGCGGCAAAGGACAATCATTACCGGGAGAAGATGACCCGCCACAAAATTAATGAGGTTTTTTTTTTTTTCACGGACGATTTAAGGAGCAATTGTAATATTTCTGGAAATCAAAACCTGGAGGCTGATTAATGCAACATGTGGCCTGTCTCACATATCACACAGACACAACTTTGAAGTCTGACCGGCTTTGAAGTAGAGAGGGAAACATATGCTGTCTGCACGGCGGTGATAATATTTCTGTGGCTTGGATATTTGAAGCCTCAGTTTACTGTTGATTGCGGCATGTAATCAAATCTTAGTCCTGACACAAGTGCTGCTATCCAAGCGCGCGGCATTGTGGGCGAAACAGCTGGTTGGCGGCTTCTGGGAGCTCCGTATTTGTGGCGCGCTGACAGCCAGCTACTGATTTCATCATAAGCCACATACAATAAGGTATTTTATAAAGATTCATAGAGAGAAAGGAATGTTATAAAATAAGGACATTATTGTGGAACACCACAAAGAGCAAAGAGACTCAAAGGAAGGATATAATAATTTCTAATAAATACATAATATAATAATTTGGGGATTTTATGACAATATACTAACAACTATCTAACAACTTTTTAGAAAAATCTTGGAAAACATCTTTAGTTTACAAGAGTAATTAATAATTCTTATTTGAAATATTTTGCTTCCTTATAAATGACCCTCCCTGGATAAGAAGGGATGGATATTAGAAAATAACTAATACCACCCAAACATACCACACTTGAAAAATATAACTGCTATAATGCTGCCACCTATGTACAAGAATATAACTACTATAATACTGCTCCTATGTATAAGAATATAACTACTATAATACTGCCCATTTATACAAGAATATAACTACTATAATACTGGCCCCTATGTACAAGAATATAACTACTATAATACTGCTCCTATGTACAAGAATATAACTACTATAATACTGTACCCTATATACAAGAATATAAATACTATAATACTGTACCCTATGTACAAGAATATAACTACTATAATACTGCCCCTATGTACAATAATATAACTACTGTAATACTGCTCTTATGTTCAAGAATATAACTACTATAATACTGCCCTCTATGTACAAGAATATAACTACTATAATACTGCTCCTATGTACAAGAATATAACTACTATAATACTGCCCCTATGTACAAGAATATAACTACTATAATACTGCCCCTATGTACAAGACTATAGCTACTATAATACTGCTCCAATGTACAAGAATATAACTACTATAATACTGCCCCTATGTACAAGACTATAGCTACTATAATACTGCTCCAATGTACAAGAATATAACTACTATAATACTGCTCCTATGTACAAGAATATAACTACTATAATACTGCCCCTATGTACAAGAATATAACTACTATAATACTGCCCCTATGTACAAGAATATAACTACTATAATACTGCCCCTATGTACAAGAATATAACTCCTTTAATACTGACCCCTATGTACAAGAATATAACTACTATAATACTGCCCCTATGTACAAGAATATAACTACTATAATACTGCCCCTATGTACAAGAATATAACTCCTATAATACTGACCCCTATGTACAAGAATATAACTACTATAATACTGCTCCTATGTACAAGAATATAACTACTATAATACTGCTCCTATGTACAAGAATATAACTACTATAATACTGCCCCTATGTACAAGAATATAACTACTATAATACTGCCCCTATGTACAAGAATATAACTACTATAATACTGCCCCTATGTACAAGAATATAACTACTATAATACTGCCCCTATGTACAAGAATATAACTACTATAATACGTATCCTACCAATTCCGTACTTCTCCCAATTAGTCTCCTGATATTTTCCCACATATAATATCTGGTCCTATATATGGAAAAAAATGCCTCAACATATCGAGTTGTCTTCTACTTTTGGATCCTTCAGCTGTAACAGGAGAGTTACATCCTGCAATAACCCCACTGCTACCTCACTATCACCAGATCTGCTACAACCCCCAACCTCCTGTCTCCTTCTCCACTGCCCTATAGATTGTGACCCCGGGAGTGCAGGGTCCCCTGTACCAGTCATGTGTGTAATATCACGTGTATGATATATCAGGGAGTTTATGGTACTTTAGAATAACTGAGTACTATGAAGTGTAATCCTCTTTCTGACCTTTCTGCACACAGCACTACTTGTGTGATATGAGATTATGACATTGATTTTTTTTGCCTTGTAAACTTTGGACTGAACACATTCTTCCAGCTCAGTTGTAAAAATCCCAGAAAACGTTTTTTTTCCCACCCAGGATTTCTTTTTTCCTCTGTTCCTGCTCTGTATCCACGTCTGGTCCGTGTTGGACAACAGTAGGATCAATGTTTCCTCCCTTTACAGAGAATCTAGAGGTTGATCCAATACACAAGAGACAAATGTCTTCCGTATGGAAACAGCAGCACAATCCTGAAAAAAAAGATGTTCTCCCAAGTAAGTCATTGAAGAATATCAGGAACCAGGAGTTGAATTTTTCAGGGCCACTCGGCTACTGCTGATCTCAAAGGATTGTGAAATATCGGCCATTTTTTGTAGAAAACTCAAAATCAACAAGACAATGGACGGTTTACTTTATTTATCCTTTTTGAAACATTTGTATTTCCTTCATATTAGGAGACGTATATAGCATAATGGAATATTTCTAGGATGCAGGGATAGATTCAGCTTTTCAGGGGTCCTGCAGATGGGAAGGGTCCTCTCCGTCATTGTAGTAAGTCTAGGAAGCCGAGCAATGGACAAAATTCAGAACAGAATTATCTAGACACTATCTAGACTGTTGGTAATTTAGCAAAATCTGAAAGGCTGTGGAATAATTGTGCCAGGGGCCCGCAATAGTGAAAAGTGACCCCAATAATATGATTGATTGAAATGTAAGTGGTCCTATGTGTGAGCGGTGCATGTGCAGCACGTGTCCTATGTGCGAGCGGTGCATGTGCAGCATGTGTCCTATGTGTGAGCGGTGCATGTGCAGCACGTGTCCTATGTGTGAGCGGTGCATGTGCAGCACGTGTCCTATGTGTGAGCGGTGCATGTGCAGCATGTGTCCTATGTGTGAGCGGTGCATGTGTAGCACGTGTCCTATGTGTGAGCGGTGCATGTGCAGCATGTGTCCTATGTGTGAGTGGTGCATGTGCAGCATGTGTCCTATGTGTGAGCGGTGCATGTGCAGCATGTGTCCTATGTGTGAGGGGTGCATGTGCAGCATGTGTCCTATGTGTGAGCGGTGCATGTGCAGCATGTGTCCTATGTGTGAGGGGTGCATGTGCAGCACGTGTCCTATGTGTGAGCGGTGCATGTGCAGCACGTGTCCTATGTGTGAGCGGTGCATGTGCAGCACGTGTCCTATGTGTGAGCGGTGCATGTGCAGCATGTGTCCTATGTGTGAGTGGTGCATGTGCAGCATGTGTCCTATGTGTGAGCGGTGCATGTGCAGCACGTGTCCTATGTGTGAGCGGTGCATGTGCAGCACGTGTCCTATGTGTGAGCGGTGTATGTGCAGCATGTGTCCTATGTGTGAGTGGTGCATGTGCAGCATGTGTCCTATGTGTGAGCGGTGCATGTGCAGCACGTGTCCTATGTGTGAGCGGTGCATGTGCAGCACGTGTCCTATGTGTGAGCGGTGCATGTGCAGCACGTGTCCTATGTGTGAGCGGTGCATGTGCAGCATGTGTCCTATGTGTGAGCGGTGCATGTGCAGCATGTGTCCTATGTGTGAGTGGTGCATGTGCAGCACGTGTCCTATGTGTGAGCGGTGCATGTGCAGCATGTGTCCTATGTGTGAGCGGTGCATGTGCAGCATGTGTCCTATGTGTGAGTGGTGCATGTGCAGCACGTGTCCTATGTGTGAGCGGTGCATGTGCAGCACGTGTCCTATGTGTGAGCGGTGCATGTGCAGCACGTGTCCTATGTGTGAGGGGTGCATGTGCAGCACGTGTCCTATGTGTGAGCGGTGTATGTGCAGCATGTGTCCTATGTGTGAGCGGTGCATGTGCAGCATGTGTCCTATGTGTGAGCGGTGCATGTGCAGCACGTGTCCTATGTGTGAGCGGTGCATGTGCAGCACGTGTCCTATGTGTGAGCGGTGCATGTGCAGCATGTGTCCTATGTGTGAGTGGTGCATGTGCAGCACGTGTCCTATGTGTGAGCGGTGCATGTGCAGCATGTGTCCTATGTGTGAGCGGTGCATGTGCAGCATGTGTCCTATGTGTGAGTGGTGCATGTGCAGCACGTGTCCTATGTGTGAGCGGTGCATGTGCAGCACGTGTCCTATGTGTGAGCGGTGCATGTGCAGCACGTGTCCTATGTGTGAGGGGTGCATGTGCAGCACGTGTCCTATGTGTGAGCGGTGTATGTGCAGCATGTGTCCTATGTGTGAGTGGTGCATGTGCAGCACGTGTCCTATGTGTGAGCGGTGTATGTGCAGCATGTGTCCTATGTGTGAGCAGTGCATGTGCAGCATGTGTCCTATGTGTGAGCGGTGTATGTGCAGCATGTGTCCTATGTGTGAGCGGTGCATGTGCAGGATGTGTCCTATGTGTGAGCGGTACATGTGCAGCATGTGTCCTTTTTGTGAGCGTTGCATGTGCAGCACGTGTCCTATGTGTGAGCGGTGCATGTGCAGGATGTGTCCTATGTGTGAGCGGTGCATGAGCAGCATGTGTCCTATGTGTGAGCGGTGCATGTGCAGGATGTGTCCTATGTGTGAGCGGTACATGTGCAGCATGTGTCCTTTTTGAGCGTTGCATGTGCAGCACGTGTCCTATGTGTAAGCGGTGCATGTGCAGCACGTGTCCTATGTGTGAGCGGTGCATGTGCAGGATGTGTCCTATGTGTGAGCGGTACATGTGCAGCATGTGTCCTTTGTGTGAGTGGTGTACGTGCAGCTTGTGTCCTATGTGTGAGCGGTGTATGTGCAGCATGTGTCCTATGTGTGAGCGGTGTATGTGCAGCACGCGTCCTATGTGTGAGCGGTGTATGTGCAGCACGTGTCCTATGTGTGAGCGGTACATGTGCAGCATGTGTCCTATGTGTGAGCGGTACATGTGCAGCATGTGTCCTATGTGTGAGCGGTGCATGTGCAGCATGTGTCCTATGTGTGAGCGGTGCATGTGCAGCATGTGTCCTATGTGTGAGTGGTGCATGTGCAGCATGTGTCCTGTGTGTGAGCGGTGCATGTGCAGCACGTGTCCTATGTGTGAGTGGTGCATGTGCAGCATGTGTCCTGTGTGTGAGCGGTGCATGTGCAGCACGTGTCCTATGTGTGAGTGGTGCATGTGCAGCACGTGTCCTATGTGTGAGCGGTGCATGTGCAGCACGTGTCCTATGTGTGAGCGGTGCATGTGCAGCACGTGTCCTATGTGTGAGTGGTGCATGTGCAGCATGTGTCCTATGTGTGAGGGGTGCATGTGCAGCACGTGTCCTATGTGTGAGCGGTGCATGTGCAGCATGTGTCCTATGTGTGAGCGGTGCGTGTGCAGCATGTGTCCTATGTGTGAGCGGTGCATGTGTAGCATGTGTCTTATGTGTGAGCGGTGCATGTGTAGCACGTGTCCTTTGTGTAAATGTAACAAAAAGTAGCCAAATAGAAAACAAAGCACGGAACATTTGGTTTTGAGGTTGTAACATTGTGTTGGTGGATTTGATACATTTTTTTGTAGAAATAGCTTTGAGTTTCCACCTTAAAGGGGCAGATATAATACTTGGGAGTAGTTAAGCCAAACTCTCACATTCTTCATGGCAATGTACAGATTCGGAGTTTTGGGAACTGCTGTGTCGCTCTTGATACAGTGGATATTACCGCCCTGTAATGTTACGATGCCGCTTGCTACTTCGGGAGAAGTGATGATTCGCTGACAGACTCTGCTATGGAACATGCTTCTGGGTTTTGTGATTATTCTACTGGTGGGAATGGAAATATCTGTGACTTGTTGATGCTGTTTCCACCAGCCAGAGGAATGCATGTCATTACAGTCAGAAGCAATTTCACTGTCGGCTGACTATCACTTTCCATCTTACCGGCAGTCACTTCTCCCCGGCAGTCACTTGTCTATTGATATAGACTCACAGTTTTTGGTCGCGCCTTCATCTCGTTCCGCCGGTCTGGTGAAGGTGGATTCTTTTGCTCTTTCGTGTGATGTTACGATGCGGTTTGGAGAATATCTTGTAAAATATCTAAAGCTCCATAATTTGTGCCATTAAACAGCCGCAGATCCACCATGTGGAAGCCAATCGTCAGTCGCAGATTAGCTTATGAACGTTCTTCACACTCGGCCTGCAGTCATTCTGCGCACATAGAATATTACATTATCGGCAGCTCATCCCCTGTTTACACGGAGCAATGTGCTGCCGAAAGTGATTTTTAAGCTTGCTTGAAGGGAGTCTGTTACCTAAAAAAATTAGATTAAAATTAATCATACAGTCCTCTAAGGGGCTATAAAATTCATATATACAATATAGATTTTACTTCTGAGAATGAACAGAAAAAAAAATGTATTGCACATGTAGAATGCACCCCAGTCATCAATATCAGATTAGTGGCACCATGCGTCACCCTCACCGATCAGCTGTCATCAGGTCCCGCATTCTATAGAACCACACAGTGTAGAAAGCCTGTACAGCACAGCGCCGCACACCGTGTAGTGGCCGTATACCGGTACTGCAGCTCAGCCTCTAGTGGAGGGAATGAGAACTGAGCTGCAGTACCATTAAATGACCACTGCAGGATGTATGGCGCTGTGCTGTTCTAGAAGCTGTGGGATCTTACATCAGCTGATCTTTAGGGATATCAAATCTCCACTGATCTAGCACTGATGATCCAGGGATATCTCATCAGTATCACAGTCCTGGGAAACCTCTTTTAGAGTCAATAAAAATATTAAACTGATATCAAGTTATACTAGAATGGTCATTACTGCTACAAAATGTGATACAATCCATTTCAGTTACTTGTAGAAGTGGATATTTTTTGTATTTTAGAACTTTGTTCCTAAAGTAAATAATAAAATAATTGAAAATGTGAAGTTTCCTTTTTTTCAAATACTTTGTAATCATGTTTCTAATTCTAAGGAGTCGATCATGAGAAATGGAAATCATTATCAATGAATAAGTTACAGGATGCGTTCTTACACCAATATTCATTAAGGTCTGTAATTAGTCCTGATGTAGTCAAGAAATGACTACCAAGACATGTCAGCAAAACCCTCAGTATACTGCAACTCACATCACAGCCACCAGGTAGCGACATAGAGCATAAGCATATAGCAAAAATATCTCCTGACAGAGTGTCACAAATCGTTTTTTGTTTTCCAATGCCGATCATATTGAGTTTAGTTGATCCAAGAGAAAAAGGAGAAAGAAGAACAAATCCGCTGCTGCTTTTAGGACAGAACAGTCATTTCTTATGTATTTTTATGAAGCCTATGAACAATTAAACTAGAAAAATCAGAAGTAGCCTTTAAAGGGATTGTACCCCTTAAGAAAACTGCCAGCTCAATTTGTTGAGCCGATGTCAGTTTAATGTGCGTCTGAGGAAATGCAAAGCGGTGTAGAGATCCTCTGGCTCCTTGCAGTGCAGTACATGCCTCCAGACAATAAGGACATTGTACCCATGAGGTGACAAGAAGGGGGATATTATACCTGAAAGAGGCCAGGAAGGGGTCATTATACCCAAGTGGTGACAGGAATGGGGACATTATACCCAGAAGGGGCCAGGATGGGGAACATTATACCCAGAAGGGGCCAGGATGGGGAACATTATACCTTGAAGGGGCCAGGATGGGGGACATTATACCCAGAAGGGGCCAGGATGGGGGACATTATACCCAGAAGGGGCCAGGATGGGGGACATTATACCTGGAATGGGCCAGGATAGGGGATATTATATCCAGGAGGGGCCAGGTTTGGGAACATTATACCCAGAAGGGGCTATGAAGGGGGACATTATACCCGGAAGGGGCCAGGAAGGGGGCATTATACCCATAAGGTGACAGGAAGGGGGATATTATACCTGGAAGAGGTCAGGAAGGGGGACATTATACCCAGAAGGGGTGATGAAGGGGATATTAGACCCAGAAGGGGCCAGGAAGGGGGCATTATACCCATAAGGTGACAGGAAGGGGGATATTATACCTGGAAGAGGCCAGGAAGGGGGACATTATACCCATGAGGTGACAGAAAGGGGGATATTATACCTGGAAGAAGCCAGGAAGGGGGACATTATATCCAGAAGGCGCCAGGTTTGGGAACATTATACCCAGAAGGGGCGATGAAGGGGGAAATTATACCCGGAAGGGGCCAGGAAGGGGGACATTATATCTGGAAGGGGCTAGGTTTGTTAACATTATACCCAGTAGGGGCCATGAAGGGGGACATTATACCCAGAAGGGATTAGGATTGGGAATATTATGGTATATCTGGAAGGGGCCAGGTTTGGGAACATTATATCCAGAAGGGGCCAGGATTGGGAATATTATACCCGGAAGGGGCCAGGAAGGGGGACATTATACCAGGAAGAGGGACATTATACAATGAAGGGGTCCAGGATGGGGGATATTATACACGAAAGGGGACAAGAAGGGGGATACTACGCCAGGAAAGGGCCCAGAACAGGGGACATTATTACAGGAAGCGGCTCAGGATGGGTAACATTATACCAGGAAGGAGCCCATGATGACGGACATTATAACATGAAGGTGTCAGGATGGGGACATTATTACATGGAGGGTGAACACGTATGTATTTATAGGATAAAAAAGAGCCCTTAGATCAAAACAACATGGAGGTGGGGGCCCAGGTCCAAATTTTGCACCCGGACCCATCGGACTCTAGTTACACCACTGGCCCTAGAAACGCTATGGAAGATGTCTTATTATCACACAGTATCAGAGGCCATGTGACAAATATCCTGATACTTTCTCCTGTGAGCGTTGCTCACTCCCGATAGTGAACTCCTTCCATCTCAGTCCTCGTTCTTAGTAATGCGCCAGAATCTTGATGAGGAAACGTCCTCCACTTCTCTGCTTGTTCCGTAGGTTTCATTGCACTTCTCTGAGCCTCAGAGCGGCCATTTCCCGGCGTCCTTTGATGCTCGGCTGCCTCTGCTCCACAACCTTTCTTCCTTCTCTTGTTGCAATATGTAACTGACATTTGCTACAATCGTCAAACAAGCTGCACTAACAGGAAAGAGATGTCAAAAGAAACAAAAATTACAAAACTTTCCGTCACAGAGCAGACAAAACACCGACACCCAGGGGGCCATGATTGTGCTTCCCGTGAGATCGCTGCGGGGACTGTAATAATTGGGGAGCGGTATCGCTAATATGCCGATAGCGGAGGAATAATCTGCTGGTTCAACAGAAAATGCTGTCTCTGGAAGCCGGGGGCGCGTGTACCGGAGAGCTGGCCGTATTTCCTCTCTTTCTATTATCTCCTTTTGATTATAAAAGCCCGACATAGGAACAGACGTTAAGTCTCAGAACAGAAAAACACCGAAGTCTGCAGATTCCGGCAACTTGTCTCCCATGATAAAAGACAAAATAACAGGGAGATACACGTTCCAGAAATTGGGCGCATTTGTAAGAGCCGCTTCCCCCACAGAAGACCCCTTGTTCAGCACTTTTTAATGGGTTTTCTCAGAAACTGGGTGTCCTGAGCGGCAGATAAAGACAGATCCTTCCCGGCTCGGCCCTGCTCATCTCTCTGTATCGCCGCTGTCTGTCTAGAAGAAGCTCGCGATGCCTCAAATCCAGGAGGAAATTGTAGCTTCCTTCCTTAGAGATGCTGTATACACAGGATATTCTCATCTTCTAGGCAACATTTATACACACGTTACTAGAAATGTGATCTGTGCATCCATTCAATGGAATGAGAGTGCCTAATTCTAAATATAATGGTAATTGAGCAACTAAGGATGTGTTTACCCTTACATTTTCCAACATTTACCTTAAGGACTTTAATTTCTTAAGATATCAATTCAATACATCGTCACGACATGCTAACAAAATCCTTGACAAGCTGCAATTCACATCACAACCACCAGGTGGCCACATGTAGACACAGGCAGCATAGACATCTCTTCACAGAGTATCTCAAAATTATGTTTTTTTTATTTCAAAAGTATATATATAGCTAAGAAAAAGATATAGAAAGACACTTCCATATGTAGAGGTTGGAAAACTGCAGGCATAGATCTGCTGCATGTCACAAAAAGAGAGGGCTCAAGTCTACATTGTCTACATTGCCAAGGTTTTATACAATTACAGCTCCCGTTATGTTAGGGACCACTGCGTGACCTCATGGTATCACGGTGTAACTCGATAACCAATGATGGACCAAGCAGACAATGAAAATAAAGAGTCAACAAGCGCTAAAGTTGCACAATTTGTTCTCAAAGCCACTTCCACTTAATATTAGTCATCAAAGGGGATACGTCATCCAGTTGAAGCAGCGATGCCTACAAATGACACAAAGTTTTTACAAAATAGAAACTCTCTATATAGCACAAGTCATTGTATTAGAATACTATAAAACAAGTTGTGAAACATTTATTAAAAAAAAGTGCTATCAAAACAATGTATGAATGGCGAACATGGAAGAAACAATGTATCAACGGAGAACATGGAAGAGCAGACAGAGACATTCCTCTTCCTTCTGTTCCACCAAAAAAGATACATAAATTGTGCATGTCTTCAAAGATGAGCAAATCTCCCCAATATTCATTTCATGCAGATTTTCTCGATTTTGCTGCATTAATGCGAATCAAATCCCGTACATTTCAGATTCAACAGAATTCAAAAAGTTTGGGAAATTCGTAATTAATTTCATTTGTTTTGAATCGATTCACTACTATTTTCTTACCCTTCATCTTGACACACAACTTCTGCATTAGGAGTGATATAAATTCTCCATTTTCACAGCCTTGTCCGTCTCTAGTGTTCTTCCTTGAGCTATTAGAAACTTTCTTTGAATCCATTCTGTATTAGTTTTCCTTGACCATTTAATAATCTCCGTGCCCGGCCTCGGAGATGTTCCATAATGTACAGTAAGTGAACACAAATCTGACTTTTTGTACCGGTGATGGAGTAAAAAGACCATGCGGCTCTGCAGATCTCCGCTAATCTGTGCTTTATTAAATCTATCTATTGGCTCCATCCCTAAAATGTAACTTCTGAACTCAAACCAGGGAAGCAAAACAGATTGGAAGCCGAGGTTCACCTTGACATTACGCGTTCATCAAATCATTTAAGTGCCTGAAATGAGGCAGGAAGAAATGGACAAGTTGGATTTTTTTTTTCTCTACTCCGTCTAAAAAGTTGATTAAAGTGACGTTGACTTGGCAGGCCAGTGTGCGGCTTTCATTTCCATTCATTAACCCAGGAGATTTTCAGCCTCAGATGGAAAGATTGCTCTGCCGAATTAAAAATGACTCTTTCATCAGTCCGAAAACACAAAATGCCCCAGAAGGAACCAAAGTGGGAGAATATGGAGCCCAAGTAATCTCAGGTTATGCGTGGAAGAAGTAGAGCAAGTCTGCAACTCCAGTGTACCATGGAGAGGTCAATGAAAATTGTAAGCAGCCATCACATAAAACACTCCTGACTGGTCCAGTAGGAAGTAAAATGTCAGTCTTGGAAGAGACATGATCTTCTTTGAAATATCCGACAGAGAAAGAGTCTGTATAACACCTGCAGATAATACTGTAAACTTTTTTTGCTGTTCACACTACAATGCCGTTTCAACAGTATGTAATCTTTTAACTTGCCTGTTCATCACTACTGCCTGTGGTTAACCATTTGTTTGCTGATTTTCTTCTTCTCTACTGTTGGCCATCTGTCTACTGATAACCTGTAACAGTGCCATTAACCATTCGATTACTGCAAGTGCTGTACTGACTTTACATTGACCGTGACCATCATCCCCAGTGCATGTGGTACATACAGTTAGGTCCATATATATTTGGACAGAGACAACATTTTTTTAATTTTGGTTACAGACATTACCACAATGAATTTTAAACAAAACAATTCAGATGCAGTTGAAGATCAGACTTTCAGCTTTCATTTGAGGGTATCCACATTAAAATTGGATGAAGAGTTTAGGAGTTTCAGCTACTTAACATGTGCCACCCTGTTTTTAAAGGGACCAAAAGTAATCGGACAGATTCAATAATTTTAAATAAAATGTTCATTTCTAGTACTTGGTTGAAAACCCTTGGCTGGCAATGACTGCCTGAAGTCTTGACCTCATGGACATCACCAGACGCTGTGTTTCCTCCTTTTTGATGCTCTGCCAGGCCTTCACTGCGGTGGTTTTCAGTTGCTGTTTGTTTGTGGCCTTTCTGTCTGAAGTTTAGTCTTTCACAAGTGAAATGCTGCTCAATTGGGTTGAGATCAGGTGACTGACTTGGCCATTCAGGAATATTCCACTTCTTTGCTGTAATAAACTCCTGGGTTGCTTTGGCTTTATGTTTTGGGTCATTGTCCATCTGTAGGATGAAACGACGACCAATCAGTTTGGCTGCATTTGGCTGGATCTGAGCACACAGTATGGCGGCTCTGAAGACCTCAGAATTCATTCCTGTGTCACATCATCCATAAACACTAGTGACCCAGTGCCACTGGCAGCCATACATGCCCAAGCCATCACACTGCCTCTGCCGTGTTTTACAGATGATGTGGTATGCTTTGGATCATGAGCTGTACCAAGCCTTCGCCATACTTTTCTCTTTCCATCATTCTGGTAGAGGTTGACCTTGGTTTCATCTGTCCACAGAATGTTCTTCCAGAACTGTGCCGGCTTTTTTAGATGTTTTTTAGCCTTTTTCTTCTTGATGCTTATGAGTGGCTGCACCGTGCAGTGAACCCTCTGTAGTTACTTTCATGCAGTCTTCTCTTTATGGTAGATTTGGATATTGATACGCCGACCTCCTGGAGAGTGTTGGTCACTTGGTTGGCTGTTGTGAAGGGGTTTCTCTTCACCATGGAGATTATTCTGCGATCACCCACCACTGTTGTCTTCCGTGGGCGCCCAGGTCTTTTTGCATTGTTGAGTTCACCAGTGCTTTCTTTCTTTCTCAGGATGTACCAAACTGTAGATTTTGCCACTCCTAATATTGTAGCAATTTCTCGGATGGTTTTTTTCTGTTTTCGCAGCTTAAGGATGGCTTGTTTCACCTGCATGGAGAGCTCCTTTGACCGCATGTTTACTTCATAGGAAAACCTTCCAAATGCAGCACCACACCTCAAATCAACTCCAGGCCTTTTATCTGCTTAATTGAGAATGACATAACAAAGGGATTGCCCACACCTGTCCATGAAATAGCCTTGGAGTCAATTGTCCAATTACTTTTGGTCCCTTTAAAAACAGGGTGGCACCTGTTAAGGAGCTGAAACTCCTAAACCCTTCATCCAATTTTAATGTGGATGCCCTCAAATGAAAGCTGAAAGTCTGAACTTCAACTGCATCTGAATTGTTTTGTTTAAAATTCATTGTGGTAATGTCTATAACCAAAATAAGAAAAATGTTGTCTCTGTCCAAATATATATGGACCTAACTGTATATATATATGTGTGTAGACCGGAATATTCTTTACAATGCTAGCCATATGCAAACCCATGTGCTCACCTGCCTTACCATACTATACCTTAGCAGGCCACCTACCTTATAGTTTCTGAAGTTTCTGATCAGTAGAAAGCCGAGGGGCCATATTCACACACAGATTCTGTAGGAAGACAATGCTCCAATCTTGAGATTAGCACTAATTTGAGGTTTAGTAGATGGTAGAATATGTATTCTTTATGTTTTTTTTGCTTTTTATGTCATCTGTTTATTGTATTTTCAGAAAGAAAGTAAATATTTATTAAATAATGCATGTCTTTATATTGTATAAGGTGGATTCATAAAGACAAGCCTTTTTAATATGCCCAACATACGTACAGATGTCATGGCGGTCAGTTCCCTGTTGATGACAATCTATGAGCTATAGTGAACTTTGGGTGTCTGTAAGTGATAGTTTGGTGAAATAAACTCCCAAAAGGGATACAGTGAAAAGTGGTCTTCTAGAGGACTGGTCTTCAAGAAGAGTGGTCTTCTAGAGGACTGGTCTTCTAAAGGAGTGGTCTTCTAGAGGACAGGTTTTCCAGAAGAGTGGTCTTCTAGAGGAGTGGTCTTCTAGAGGAGTGGTCCTCTCTAGCAGCAGGACATATATATAGGATATAAGTCACTTTGGTGGACAAAGAGATTTGGGTGATCGTGTCTCTTCCCTACATGCGGCAGAACCATTTTCCCTCTGACCAAGGTTTTGTGTCCAATATCAGAAAACAAATCAGCATGTATCACCATTCACATGTCCGTCCAGGTCTGGCCACCCAGGGAAAGTCTGGGGCAGGCAGGTGAGCGCAGTAATGGGCACTGGCTGGTCATGAGGGGCGGCCATCTGTTCGGCTACTAAATTGGAAATGACACTTCCTATGATGAAATATTCTGGGCTGGGGGACTAACAGGTGTTCCAGGAAGAGCGGGCAACGTCTCCAGACACGATGCTGGACCGTCTTCAGTCCACAATTTGGCCATCAATGTGATGAGATCTGTGAATGCTGCCAGACAAAAATGCTAATTTAAACTCAATTTGTAAATAAAAAAAAGGCATTTATTGAAAAAGTGACATTTTCTAATATCTACTTAGAGGGAGATGATCGTAATATATAATGGTGAAGGAGACCTCATCATGTCAGGTGCTCGCAGATCATCCCTCTAGAATTATTCCATCAATTGTAAATATTTATACATTGTGGAATTCAAAACTGCAACAATGTTCCTGTGAATTGTTACTTTTCAGTGCAAGTCATTGTAACTCTTCCAGGTTGTGACACATTTGTATTTTTCTTCTCAACACAAGTTTTTGGGAAATAAATGTCATCATTATTTGAGACCATGTATTATTTTTTTAACCCCTTAGTGACGGAGCCAAATTTTTAAAATCTGACCAGTATCCCTTTATGTGGTAATAACTCTGGAACGCTTCAACAAATCCCAGTGATTTTGAGAATGTTTTTTCGTGGCACATTATGCTTTATGATAATGGTAAATTTAGGTTGATATGTTTTGTGTTTATTTACAAAAAATATCAGAAATTTGAGAAAAATGTTAAAAAATTAGCTATTTTCAAAGTTTGAATGATTATCCCTTTAATCCAGATAGTCATACCAAAGCAAAACATTAATAAATAACATTTCCCACATGTCGGCTTTACATCAGCACCATTTGTAACATTTTATTTTATTTTGTTAGCATTTTAGGAGGTTAAAAAACGTAGCAGTAATTTTTCATTTTTTCAAGGAAATTTACAAAATTTATTTTTTTAGGGACTTAGCCATGTTTGAAGTGACTTTAGGGGTCCCATATATTGGAAAACCCCCAAAAGTGATACCATTTTAAAAACGGCACCCTCTAACATATTGAAAACTGCTGTCAGGTAGTTTATTAACCCTTCAGGTGCTTTTCAGGAATTAATGCAAAGTGGTATGACAGAAATGAAAATGTGTATTTTTACCACCTAAATGTCTCTAACTTCTGAACAGGTTACAACAGCTGACAGACTGTAGGGCCGCTATTTGGTCGCGAATTGCCATGACAAACATCTGGACCACAAAATTATGATCTGAGGGCACCAATTGGGATAAAGAGGAAGCCCCTACACGCTGTTAACCATTTATATTGATGTAGTCACTATTGACAGCAGCATCTAAGGGGTTAATAAGATATGGACAGCTGCTGGATTGTCACCTGTATGGGGAGGCTATTCTCTTATATCTCCGGTCAGTTAAAAGACGTATTGGCTGTCATTAAGGGTTTAAGGGACAAGTTAGATTTTTTTCTAGTGGTGCAATATATTTAATGAATTGTACTGAAAAACAGAAAAAAAATACTTGTGCAGTGGAATGGAAAGAATACACCAATTCCGCCATTTTGGACATGTCAGCAGCCGTGAACCTACTTGTTGATGGTTTTATAACACAATAGTTAAAACGAAATGTTAAATTGTGGATTGCCAATGAATCTGTTATAGTCCACGCTATCCTGAGTGCCGGATTTATTGCTAGTATTGGATTACGGGTTGGACCCCTACCTGGGCACCAGAGCTCTGCGGAGACGTGGTAAGACCGCCAGCACTAGCGCTCCGCACACCCACTTAGCTCACAGTCTGTAAACAACTTAATTATGTCATATGCCTCATTAAGCAAACGCAATAGGATCACGGAGCTGTACATCTGCTAACAATCAGCACTTAATTCTGCTAAATCAGCAACTCGGGGGTGGGGAGATCAGATCTAATAAAATGGGGTCTCCTTCAATACTATAAAGGCCCCAGTTACCATTTCTTATTTTCCCAAGTTGGTCTACAGCTACTTCACCCCAGAGACTTATATTACGGGTGGAGCAGACCTTATTGCAACCAAATATTGTCATTATTTTCGGAAGCCCTGTGGCCCGTGAGCTCGCCACCTCATTAAGTTCTCCGCGGCTCTCAGCACCGGGCTGATGGTGGAGGAGGTGACGGCTTATTAGCTAGTTCAATATATCCAAGATGACAAAGTGACGGATGAGGAGCGGCGCAGGTCGATGGATGCGGTTACCTACGCCATAGGTGCGAGTGGTGGAGGCTGAGATTAATTGACCTGAATGTGACCTAGAGGAATCCCCTCTTCTGCTTACTGAGCAGATGTGAAAGAAAAAGGCAAACATGGAGGCATTCCATTCAGTGTTCCAGTGTGGTTTCCATATTGCACACGTTTGTAATGTGACCGTCCTGGGCAATTATTAGGGCATTACTTGGGGAAGGAGTTAAAAGTCTGAAATTTTGTATTGTATTGTAAATTATGATAAATATTTAGATGGATTATTTCAGGAATTTGCATGATGATCAACCATATGTCTCCACTCTTTAGTGTCCAAATCAATTCTCATTCTTAGGTATTCAGATTGGTCTTCACTCTTTGGTCTTTGTCGGTCTTAATTTTTCAGTCTTCAGATCCGTCTTCATTGCTCAGTCTATGGACTGGTCTTCACTCTTTGGTCTTCATCAGTCTTTATTCTTTAGTCTTCAGATTGTTTTTCATTCTACAGGCATCAGATCTATATTCACTCTTTGCTTTCAGAGCTATCTTCACTCTTTGTCTTTCGCTCTATCTTTACACTTTGGTCTTTAGATCAGTCTTCAGATAGGTTTGCACTGTTCAGTCTTTGTTAGTCTTAATTCTTTGTTCTTCGAATCGGTCTTCATTCTTAAGTCTTTGAACTGGTCTTCACTCTTTGGTCTTCATCAATCTTCATTCTTTAGTCTTCAGATCTATCTTCACTCTTTAGTCTTTAGATCATTCTTCAGATTGGTTTGCGCTGTTCAGTCTTTGGTAGACTTAATTACTTGGTCTTCTGATCGGTCTTCAATCTTTAGCTTGGTCTTCACTATTTGGTCTTCAGATCGGTCTTCACTCTTTGGCCTTCAAATCAATTTTCATGTTGTTCCTTATTCTTTGGTCTTAGGATGAATATTCACTCTTCAGCGTTTGGATCAGTCTTCATTATTTAGCCTTAGTATTGTTATTTTATCTTCTATTTTCTGTCTTCAGATTTATCTTCATCCCTCAGTCTTGGGAACAGTCTTCACTCTTTGATCTTTGGATGAGTCTTCAAGCTTCGGTCTTCGGATCAGTGTTCATTCTTCAATATCCAGATCTGTCTTCATTCTTCGGATCAGTCTTCAATCTTTTCAATCTTTGGATACATCTTCACTATTTAGTTTTCATATCAGTCTTCAGATTGGTCTTCACTCTTCTATCTTCATCAGTCTTCATTCTCCGGTCTTTTTGGTACTTTTTGGTACTTTTTGAGTGTACTTGTTGCTCGGGTTTTCACGAGCACACTCGGGTGACCTCCGAGTATTTGTTAGTGTTTGGAGATTTAGTTTTCATCGCCTCAGCTGAATGATTTACAGCTACTACCCAGCCTGAGTACATGTGGGGGTTGCCTGGTTGCTAGGGAATCTCCACATGTATTCAAGCTGGCTAATAGCTGTAAATCATTCAGCTGCGGCGATGAAAACTAAATCTCCGAACACTAACAAATACTCGGAGATCACCCGAGTGTGCTCGGGAAAACCCGAGCAACGAGTATATTCGCTCATCACTATTTGTCTTCAGATCAGCATTCAAATTTTGGTCTTTGGATCATTCTTCAGTCTTTATTCATTGGATCGGTATTCTTTATTCAGTAGGTGGATCGGTTTTTACCCTTTAGTCATCACTTTTTGATAGTTGGGTTGGTCTTGATTCTTCAGTTTTCAAATCAGTTTTCATTCTTCAGTCTCCGAATTGGTCTTTGGTCTTCAGATCAGTGCTCGTTCATTGGATCCATCTTTGGATCAGTCTTCACTTTTCAGTCTTTGAATTGGCCTTTAATCTCTGGTCCTTGAATTGGTCTTTTTTCTTCAGTCTTTGAACCAGTGTTCTCTATTTGGATTGGTCTTCACATAGGTCTTTATTCTTTGGTCTTTGGATCACTCTTCATTGTTCAATCTTCAAATTGGTCTTCAATTTTGGTATTCAAATCAGTTTGCTCTTCAGATTGGCCTTCATTCTTCATTTTTGGTTCATTTTTTTTCTTCTGTCTGTGTATCAGTCTTCACTATTGGATTTTCAAGTCTTAAGTATTTGATTTTTAGATTGGTTTTCACTCTCCAGACTTCATATCGGTCTTTAGTCTTCTGAATTTAACTCTTCAGATCTGTCATTATTTTTCAGTTTTTGGATCAGTCTTCACTCGTTGGTCTCCAAATTAATCTTCACTCATTAGTCTTTGGATTGGTCTTCATTCTTTTAATCAGTCTTCATTAGTTGGCCTTGAGATTGGTTTTCAGTGTTCATTTTTTGATCTTCTGATTGGTATTCTCTTTGGCGCTGACTAGGTCTTACACACAACGCAAATCAATGATATCAATATCCTGCGACCATGTGAGGCCTAGTCAGAGCTGGAGATTGATTGGAAGACTGAACCGAAGTGTGAAGACTAAAGAGTGAAGTGAAGGGCCAAGGACAGATGAGCTTAATATTTTTGTTACTTTTTTACCCCTTCTTTCACCTTTGTTTATTAAGCTTTTGTCTCTGAAGAGGCATCAGAGCATAATAAATATAACTTTAGGGCAGATCAGACTAAAAAAAAATGCTGGTCCATGCAAGCGAATCTGTTCAAAACAATTCTTGGGAAATTTGCTCATCTCTTATGAGTTGCACTTACCGCTTTCTGTCCAGATAGTTTGTGAGCTGAGCAGCCTGGACTCTAGAATGATACATTGTAACAAACCAAACATTCCGAATTGTAGCCAGAACTCTGAGCTGTGAGAAGTATTAGGACGTGGAAAGGGTTTCAGGTTTTGAACAAGACTACGAATATTCCTAATCACTCACAGTAAGCACAGATCTTGAAAGGATTGAAAGTTTTTAAGAAATTAGTAATCCTTTAATTTTACGTAAAAATTCCTTTTATCCACCAGCCTAGTGCAGAAATTCTGTTAATCCCTGATAGTGTGGCACTAATCCAGCAGGTGGCGCCAGGTTGTGGGTCACGTTCCTCCCAATTTAAGCCTTTTTGGCAATGTAGTGGTTAATTCTGCAGCCATACAAGAAATGTAATGCCCCTGTCAGGCAGAAATTATGGTTTTAATAAGGCTGTCAGGGGAGGTGTATCAGGAAAGATCTACTGTCCCTTTCCTCTTTTGCTTTTGCTTACCTTTAAACTGCGGGCTGTGTATACTGCACCCCAGAGAGGTCGGCTCCTATTAATTACATGGACAGGCCTGCTTGTCCCGGGGCGTCCCCTACTGTAGTCTGCATTTTTCATAACCAAATATTCCGGTTACATGACACTCACCCATCTCAGTGCTGCAAGGCTGGAATAAATAAGAGGGCTGCAGTATAATAGCCGCCAGATGTAGCAGAGCTGAGAGTGCTTTTCTACAGATAAGTCAGCACGTTAAAGGACATTTTTGGTTTTATATAAATTAAGCTGAAAAGTATTTCCCATAATATATATGTAATAATTATATATAATCATGGGGTGTCGACTATTAAGACCCCAACCAATCCTGAGAACCGTATGTGATCGGAGAAATAATGAACATGTGCGACCACCGCTCCGATAGACAGTGAATGGAGCAGTGGTCGCACATGCTCAGTAGAGTTCTAATCAAATGGGATTTGTGATTGGTAGCCGTCCCACCGACAATTTGCATAATGAACATACTTCCCAGAGGAGCATTGCGGCTTTAAGTCTCCTCATCTCAGCATGCTTAGCATGTCAATCTCTGCAAGGAGAAACGATACTTCTTGGTTATGTGGGGGTCCCAGCAATCTGACCCTCGGCAATCATAGGTGTGGATAAGTGATGTATATTGTTTATGGGGCACCTTTTGCCATGTTTGGAGAGGGTCCACCTGCTGAGACCCCCCTGACAGTAAATCCTCATCAGTGATGGGGGTCCCGGTCCAGTATGAGAGGCTCAAGGATTTCTGTGTGACTGGTGACAAGGAAGATGGAAGCACAAATCTTCCTATTCAAATTTTGCAACAATGTATCAGTGCAGGTAAGATGAAAACGAAAGAGATGGCCTAAAATGGAAGCACCCGTGACAAACTGTCAGAAAGGGAAGATATAGATTTGTGAATGTTTTCAGTCTCTATAAATTGATAAATAAAACACAAATGTTCTTTTCTTTTCCTGAAAGCACTGAGATCTTGCAACTGGCGAAAACTTGACACACAAAGTATATAAAAAAATTGCTGAAACTTTCAATAGTGAATCATTAAGATATTTGTACATAAGACTGTGCGTACGATGCTGCACGGTTCCCTTCAGTCCTCATATGACGTTGTGATTTCAGCTCTGTCCCGGTATCTAATCCAGCTCTGCTACATCTATGTCAATGTTCTATTGAACGCATTTATGGCTCGATTCATCAGATTGTGCTAGATGATTGTAAGAGGCTGAATTATGTCCGGTGGATATGATGAGATGGGAATAGGATATTTCCTGTATCAGGAGGTGGCGGGAAGGTGTACGCTAGGAGGAGAGGGGCTCATCATCGCTTTATACAGTGACATCTGTCATATGGGTTTCATAGACCAGCGAGGTGGTCCTGGATCATTCCAGTCCTTGCCACTGAACCACTCGCCAATGGCTTCATATCAGGGTCCAATGACTTCTTATCGGGGTCCAATGACTTCTTATCATGGTCCAATGACTTCTTATCAGGGTCCAATGACTTCTTATCGGGGTCCAATGACTTCTTATTGGGGTCCAATGGCTTCTTATCGGGGTCCAATGACTTCTTATCATGGTCCAATGACTTCTTATCGGGGTCTAATGACTTCTTATCAGGGTCCAATGACTTCTTATTGGGGTCCAATGACTTCTTATAAGGGTCCAATGACTTCTTATTGGGGTCCAATGGCTTCTTATCAGGGTCCAATGACTTCTTAGCAGGGTCCAATGACTTCTTATCGGGGTCCAATGACTTCTTATTGGAGTCCAATGACTTCTTATCAGGGTCCAATGACTTCTTATTGGGGTCCAATGGCTTCTTATCGGGATCCAATGACTTCTTATTGGGATCCAATGACTTCTTATCAGGATCCAGTGACTTTTTATCGGGATCCAATGACTTCTTATTGGGGTCCAATGGCTTCTTATTGGGATCCAATGACTTCTTATCGGGATCCAATGACTTCTGATTGGGGTCCAATGGCTTCTTATCAGGGTACAATGACTTCTTATCGGGGTCCAATGGAATCTTATTGGGGTCCAATGACTTCTTATTGGGGTCCAATGGCTTCTTATCGGGGTCCAATGACTTCTTATCATGGTCCAATGACTTCTTATCAGGTTCCAGTGACTTCTTATTGGGGTCCAATGGCTTCTTATTGGGGTCCAATGACTTCTTATCAGAGTCCAATGACTTCTTATAAGGGTCCAATGACTTCTTATTGGGGTCCAATGGCTTCTTATCAGGGTCCAATGACTTCTTAGCAGAGTCCAATGACTTCTTATTGGAGTCCAATGACTTCTTATCGGGGTCCAATGACTTCTTATCGTGGTCCAATGGCTTCTTATCAGGGTCCAATGACTTCTTATTGGGGTCCAATGGCTACTTATCGGGGTCCAATGGCTTCTTATTGGGATCCAATGACTTCTTATCGGGATCCAATGACTTCTTATTGGGGTCCAATGGCTTCTTATCAGGGTACAATGACTTTTTATCGGGGTCCAATGGAATCTTATTGGGGTCAAATGACTTCTTATCAGGGTCCAATGACTTCTTATCAGGGTTCAATGGCTTCTTATCAGGGTCCAATGACTTCTTATCGGGGTCCAATGACTTCTTATTGGGGTCCAATGGCTTCTTATTGGGGTCCAATGACTTCTTATCATGGTCCAATGACTTCTTATCGGGGTCCAATTACTTCTTATCAGGGTCCAATGACTTCTTATCAGGGTCCAATGACTTCTTATCAGGGTCCAATGGCTTCTTATCAGGGTCCAATGACTTCTTATTGGGATCCAATGACTTCTTATCGGGATCCAATGACTTCTTATTGGGGTCCAATGGCTTCTTATCAGGGTACAATGACTTTTTATCGGGGTCCAATGGAATCTTATTGGGGTCAAATGACTTCTTATCAGGGTCCAATGACTTCTTATCAGGGTTCAATGGCTTCTTATCAGGGTCCAATGACTTCTTATCGGGGTCCAATGACTTCTTATTGGGGTCCAATGGCTTCTTATTGGGGTCCAATGACTTCTTATCATGGTCCAATGACTTCTTATCGGGGTCCAATTACTTCTTATCAGGGTCCAATGACTTCTTATCAGGGTCCAATGACTTCTTATCAGGGTCCAATGACTTCTTATCAGGGTCCAATGGCTTCTTATCAGGGTCCAATGACTTCTTATTGGGGTCCAATGACTTCTTATTGGGGTCCAATGACTTCTTATCGGGGTCCAATGGCTTCTTATCAGGGTCCAATGACTTCTTATTGGGGTCCAATGACTTCTTATCGGGGTCCAATGGCTTCTTATCGGGGTCCAATGGCTTCTTATCAGGGTCCAATGACTTCTTATTGGGGTCCAATGACTTCTTATCGGGGTCCAATGGCTTCTTATCGGGGTCCAATGACTTCTTATCAGGGTCTGATGTGACTGCAGACAATTATTCTACAATTACCCTATATCGATGGATAAATTTACTAAAAAGCCGCAGGTTAATCTACACTAGCCATTATATGATAGAAATCACAATTATAACACTACAAGTCGTTAACAGTCTCATATTCTCATCACTGCGCACAAATACACAGAAGACGCTGATAAACCGTGTAATAAGTGTGAATTACATCTCATCATTAGGGTTGAGCGAAACGGGTCGGCAATTTTCAGAAGTCGCCGACTTTTGGCAAAGTCGGGTTTCATGAAACCCGACCCGACCCCTGTGTGGGGTCGGCCATGAAGTCGGCGATCTTCTGAATCTGGAATCGGAATTCCGATACCGATTCCCGATATGTTTAAGATATCGGGAATTGGTATCGGAATTCAGATTTAAGTGTAAAATAAAGAATTAAAATAAAAAATATCGCTATTCTTACCCTCTGACGGGCCCTGGTACTAACCGGGAACCTTCCCTCCTTAGAATCAGCCTTCCAGGACCTTGCGTGTCATGTTCTCAATGGCAAGAGAACATAGCATCAGCATATATAGGAACTAGCTCTTGGAAGATGGGAACTGAGCTGACCATGAACTAAACCTAACGCACAACTAGCAGTGGCCGGGTAGCATGCCTACGTTGATTCTAGATGCCCAGCACCAGCCGGAGGACTAAATAATGCTAGCAGAGGAAAATATTAGTCCTAGCTCACCTCTAGAGAAATACCCCGAAAGGAGACAGAGGCCCCCCACATGTATTGGCGGTGAATCAAGATGAAATAACAAACGTAGTATGAAAATAGGTTTAGCAAATTTGAGGTCCACTTACTACATAGCAGAAGACAGAAAGGACACTTTCATGGTCAGCTAAAAACCCTATCAAAACACCATCCAGAAATTACTTTAAAACTCTGGCATTAACTCATAACACCAGAGTGGCAATTCCTGTTCACAAGAGCTTTCCAGACACAGTAACGAAACTACAGCTGTGAACTGGAACAAAAATGCAAAAACAAACATGGACAAGAGTCCAACTTATCTAGTAGTTGTCTAGGAGCAGGAACAAGCACAGAGAGGCTTCTGATAACATTGATGACCGGCAAGCAACTAACAGAGCAGCAAGGTTATATAGCGACTCCCACATCTTGATGGGAACAGGTGAACAGAGAAGATGAAGACACCAGTTCAATTCCACCAGTAGCCACCGGGGGAGCCCAGAATCCAAATTCACAACAGTACCCCCCCCTCAAGGAGGGGGCACCGAACCCTCACCAGAACCACCAGGGCGATCAGGATGGGCCCTATGAAAGGCACGAACCAAATCAGAGGCATGAACATCAGATGCATTCACCCAAGAATTATCCTCCTGGCCGTATCCCTTCCACTTGACCAGATACTGGAGTCTCCGTCTGGAAACACGAGAGTCTAAGATTTTCTCCACAACGTACTCCAACTCACCCTCAACCAACACCGGAGCAGGAGGCTCAACGGAAGGCACAACCGGTACCTCATACCTGCGCAATAATGACCGATGAAAAACGTTATGAATAGAAAAGGATGCAGGGAGGTCCAAACGGAAGGAAACAGGGTTAAGAATCTCCAATATCTTATACGGGCCAATGAACCGAGGCTTAAACTTAGGAGAAGAGACCCTCATAGGGACAAAACGAGAAGACAACCACACCAAGTCCCCAACACAAAGCCGAGGACCAACACGACGGTGGCGGTTGGCAAAAAGCTGAGTCTTCTCCTGGGACAACCTCAAATTGTCCACCACCTGCCCCCAGATCTGATGCAATCTCTCCACCACAGCATCCACTCCAGGACAATCCGAAGATTCCACCTGACCAGAGGAAAATCGAGGATGAAACCCCGAATTACAGAAAAACGGGGACACCAAAGTGGCAGAGCTGGCCCGATTATTGAGAGCGAACTCTGCCAATGGCAAAAAAGCAACCCAATCATCCTGGTCAGCAGACACAAAACACCTCAGATATGTCTCCAGGGTCTGATTAGTCCGCTCGGTCTGGCCATTCGTCTGAGGATGGAAAGCGGACGAAAAAGATAAATCTATGCCCATCCTAGCACAGAATGCCCGCCAAAATCTAGACACGAATTGGGTCCCTCTGTCAGAAATGATATTCTCAGGAATACCATGCAAACGAACAACATTTTGAAAAAACAGAGGAACCAACTCGGAAGAAGAAGGCAACTTGGGCAGAGGAACCAAATGGACCATCTTAGAGAAACGGTCACACACCACCCAGATGACAGACATCTTCTGAGAAACAGGCAGATCTGAAATAAAATCCATCGAGATGTGCGTCCAAGGCCTCTTAGGAATAGGCAAGGGCAACAATAATCCACTAGCCCGAGAACAACAAGGCTTGGCCCGAGCACAAACGTCACAAGACTGCACAAAGCCTCGCACATCTCGTGACAGGGAAGGCCACCAGAAGGACCTTGCCACCAAATCCCTGGTACCAAAAATGCCAGGATGACCTGCCAACGCAGAAGAATGAACCTCAGAGATGACTCTACTGGTCCAATCATCAGGAACAAACAGTTTATCAGGTGGGCAACGATCCGGTCTATCCGCCTGAAACTCCTGCAAGGCCCGCCGCAGGTCTGGAGAAACGGCTGACAATACCACTCCATCCTTAAGGATACCTGTGGGCTCAGAGTTACCAGGCGAGTCAGGCTCAAAACTCCTAGAAAGGGCATCCGCCTTAACATTCTTAGAACCCGGTAGGTATGACACCACAAAATTAAACCGAGAGAAAAATAATGACCAGCGCGCCTGTCTAGGATTCAGGCGCCTGGCGGTCTCAAGATAAATCAAATTTTTGTGGTCAGTCAATACCACCACCTGATGTCTGGCCCCCTCAAGCCAATGGCGCCACTCCTCAAAAGCCCACTTCATGGCCAAAAGCTCCCGATTCCCAACATCATAATTCCGCTCAGCGGGCGAAAATTTACGGGAAAAGAAGGCACAAGGCCTCATCACGGAGCAGTCAGAACTTTTCTGCGACAACACTGCCCCAGCTCCGATCTCAGAAGCGTCGACCTCAACCTGAAAAGGTAGAGCAACATCAGGCTGACGCAACACAGGGGCAGAGGAAAAACGGCGCTTAAGCTCCCGAAAGGCCTCCACAGCGTCAGGGGACCAATCAGCAACATCAGCACCCTTCTTAGTCAAATCGGTCAATGGCTTAGCAATATCCGAAAAACCAGCAATAAATCGACGATAAAAGTTAGCAAAGCCCAAAAATTTCTGAAGACTCTTAAGAGAAGAGGGCTGCGTCCAATCACAAATAGCTTGAACCTTGACAGGATCCATTTCAATGGAAGAGGGAGAAAAAATATATCCCAAAAAGGAAATCCTCTGTACCCCAAAAACACACTTAGAACCCTTCACCCACAAAGAATTAGACCGCAAAACCTGGAAAACCCTCCTGACTTGCTGGACATGAGAGTCCCAGTCATCCGAAAAAATCAGAATATCATCCAGATACACAATCATAAATTTATCCAAATAATCGCGAAAAATATCATGCATAAAGGACTGGAAAACTGACGGAGCATTTGAAAGACCAAAAGGCATCACTAAATACTCAAAGTGGCCCTCGGGCGTATTAAATGCGGTCTTCCACTCATCCCCCTGCCTGATTCGCACCAAATTATACGCCCCACGAAGGTCAATCTTAGAGAACCACTTGGCCCCCTTTATGCGAGCAAACAAATCAGTCAGCAACGGCAATGGGTATTGATATTTAACAGTGATTTTGTTCAAAAGCCGATAATCGATACATGGTCTCAAAGAGCCGTCTTTTTTTGACACAAAGAAAAAACCGGCTCCTAAGGGAGATGACGATGGACGAATATGTCCCTTTTCCAAGGACTCCTTTATATATTCTCGCATAGCAGCATGTTCAGGCACAGACAGATTAAACAAACGACCCTTTGGGTATTTACTACCCGGGATTAAATCTATGGCACAATCGCACTCTCGGTGCGGAGGTAACGAACCAAGCTTGGATTCTTCAAAGACGTCACGATAGTCAGACAGGAACTCAGGAATTTCAGAGGGAATAGACGATGAAATGGAAACCACAGGTACATCCCCATGAGCCCCCTTACATCCCCAGCTCAACACAGACATAACTCTCCAGTCGAGGACTGGGTTGTGAGATTGCAGCCAAGGCAATCCTAGCACCAAATCATCATGTAGATTATACAGCACCAGAAAGCGAATAATCTCCTGGTGATCCGGATTAATACGCATAGTTACTTGTGTCCAGTATTGTGGTTTATTATTAGCCAATGGGGTGGAGTCAATCCCCTTCAGAGGAATAGGAGTCTCCAAAGGCTCTAAATCATACCCACAGCGTTTGGCAAAGGACCAATCCATAAGACTCAAAGCGGCGCCAGAGTCGACATAGGCGTCCGTGGTAATAGATGACAAAGAGCAAATCAGGGTCACAGACAGAATAAACTTAGACGGTAAGGTGCAAATGGAAACAGATTTATCAAGCCTTTTAGTGCGCTTAGAGCATGCTGATATAACATGAGTAGAATCACCACAATAGAAACACAACCCATTTTTCCGTCTAAAATTCTGCCGCTCGCTTCGGGACAGAATTCTATCACACTGCATACTCTCTGGCGACTTCTCAGTGGACACCGCCAGATGGTGCACTGGTTTGCGCTCCCGCAAACGCCTATCGATCTGAATAGCCATTGTCATGGACTCATTCAGACCCGCAGGCACAGGGAACCCCACCATAACATCCTTAATGGCATCAGAGAGACCCTCTCTGAAAGTCGCCGCCAGGGCGCACTCATTCCACTGAGTAAGCACAGACCATTTACGGAATCTTTGGCAGTAAATTTCCGCTTCATCTTGCCCCTGAGATAGGGACATCAAAGTTTTTTCTGCCTGAAGCTCCAAATGAGGTTCGTCATAAAGCAACCCCAAGGCCAGAAAAAACGCATCCACATTGAGCAACGCAGGATCCCCTGGTGTCAATGAGAAAGCCCAGTCTTGAGGGTCGCCCCGGAGCAAGGAAATCACAATCCTGACCTGCTGTGCAGGGTCTCCGGCAGAGCGAAATTTCAGGGACAAAAATAATTTGCAATTATTTCGAAAATTCTGAAACCCAGATCTATTCCCCGAGAAAAATTCCGGCAAAGGAATTCTCGGCTCAGATACAGGTGCATGACAAACAAAGTCTTGCAAATTTTGTACCTTCGTGGCGAGATTATTCAAACCTGCAGTTACACTCTGAAGATCCATTACAAACAGGTGGACACAGAGCCATTCAAAGATTAGAAGGAGAGAAAAAAAAAAAAAAAAAAAAATCTCAGCAGACTTCTTATTTCTCTCCTTTCTCAGCCAAGGATTTTAACCCTTTAGTGGGCCGGTCAAACTGTCATGTTCTCAATGGCAAGAGAACATAGCATCAGCATATATAGGAACTAGCTCTTGGAAGATGGGAACTGAGCTGACCATGAACTAAACCTAACGCACAACTAGCAGTGGCCGGGTAGCATGCCTACGTTGATTCTAGATGCCCAGCACCAGCCGGAGGACTAAATAATGCTAGCAGAGGAAAATATTAGTCCTAGCTCACCTCTAGAGAAATACCCCGAAAGGAGACAGAGGCCCCCCACATGTATTGGCGGTGAATCAAGATGAAATAACAAACGTAGTATGAAAATAGGTTTAGCAAATTTGAGGTCCACTTACTACATAGCAGAAGACAGAAAGGACACTTTCATGGTCAGCTAAAAACCCTATCAAAACACCATCCAGAAATTACTTTAAAACTCTGGCATTAACTCATAACACCAGAGTGGCAATTCCTGTTCACAAGAGCTTTCCAGACACAGTAACGAAACTACAGCTGTGAACTGGAACAAAAATGCAAAAACAAACATGGACAAGAGTCCAACTTATCTAGTAGTTGTCTAGGAGCAGGAACAAGCACAGAGAGGCTTCTGATAACATTGATGACCGGCAAGCAACTAACAGAGCAGCAAGGTTATATAGCGACTCCCACATCTTGATGGGAACAGGTGAACAGAGAAGATGAAGACACCAGTTCAATTCCACCAGTAGCCACCGGGGGAGCCCAGAATCCAAATTCACAACACTTGCGGTGACGTCGCGGTGACGTCGCGGCTTGTGATTGGTCGCGCGGCCGCCCATGTGACCGCTGCTCGACCAATCACAAGCCGCGACGTCACCGTGACGTCACCGAAGGTCCTGGAAGGGCTGATTCTTAGGAAGGAAGGCTGCCGGAACGAAGCCGAGGGTGAGTATATTCCTATTAGGTATATACTCACCCTCGGACACGCCCTGCTTCTTTCCGGCAGCCTTCCTTCCTAAGAATCAGCCCTTCCAGGACCTTCGGTGACGTCACGGTGACGTCGCGGCTTGTGATTGGTCGCGCAGCGGTCACATGGGCGGCCGCGTGACCAATCACAAGCCGCGACGTCACCGCGACGTCACCGCAAGGTCCTGGAAGGCTGATTCTAAGGAAGGAAGGTTCCCGGTTAGTACCAGGGCCCGTCAGAGGGTAAGTATAGCAATATTTTTTATTTTAATTCTTTATTTTACACTTAAATATGGATCCCAGGGCCTGAAGGAGAGTTTCCGCTCCTTCAGACCCTGGGAACCATTGGAAACCCAATGCACTGCATTGGGTTTCGAGTTTCGGCTGACCCCGACCCCGACTTTTTTATAGGATCTGCCGATTTCACTCGACCCGACTTTTGAAAAAGTCGGGTTTCGTGAAACCCGACCCGATCTTATAAAAGTAAAGGTCGCTCAACCCTAGTCATCATTGCTCGGATACAAAATAAGATTCCAAGAATTGGAAGGAAATCTCCTGATTTGAGCAAGATCCTTAAATGAGTAACATACAGTGACATGGAAAAGTTTGGGCACCCCTGCTAATAATGACTGTTATTATGTACAGTTCAGCAAGTTGAAGATAAAATTATCTCCAAAAATGCTAAAGTTACAGATGACACATTTCCTTTGTATTTTAAGAAAAAAATATATACATAGCCATTTTTTTTACATATTAAACATTACAAAGAAGTAAATGGGCCGATGTAAAAGTTTGTGCACCCTTGGACATTTGTTTGCTCAGATAAATTTGACCAAGGTTTCAGACCCTAATTAGCCTGTTAGGGTTATGGCCTGCTCACAATCATCTTTGGGAAAGGCAAGGAGATGCAAATTTCTCAGCTTTATAAAAACCCAGCCTGCTCTAATCTTGTGCCAAAAATCAGCAGCCACGAGTTCTTCTAAGCAGCTGCCGAGCACTCTGAAAAGGAAAATGGTGGAGGCCACAAAGCAGGAGAAGGCTATAAGAAGAGAGTGCATTCAAGTTGCCCTTTCCTCAGTACAACATTTAATTAAGAAATGGCAGTTACCAAGAACAGTGGAGGTCAAGATAAGGTCTGGAAGACAAAGAAAAATTTCAGTGAGAGCTGCTCTTAGGATTGCTAGAGAGGCAAATCAAAACCCCCACTTGACTACAAAAAACCTTTTTGCACAAATCTGAAGTTGAAAAGAGGATGGACGTTACAAATGAATACTGATCCTAAACACACGTCAAAATCCACAATAGACGACCTCAAAAGGCGCAAGCTGAAGGTTGTACAATGGCCCTCACAGTCCACTGATGTGAACAGCATTGAAAATCTATGGATAGACTTCAAAATAGCAGAGGATGCAAGACGACCCAGGAATCTCACATAACTGGTGGAATTCTCCAAGGAAGAACGGAGGAAAATCCCTCAAACAAGAATTGAAAGACTCTTGTCTGGCTACAAAAATCATTTACAAGCCGTGGTACTTGCAAAAGGGGGCGCTACTAGGTACTGACCATGCAGGGTGCTGACACGTTGCCTCCAAACATTATCCTTTTTGAAATTATTAAAATGGAAAAAATGACTATACATATATACTGTATATATATATAGCAAAAAATATGAAGTAAATGTGTCACCTAAACCTTAAGCCTTGTTAGAGAACATTTCATCTTCAACTTGCTTACCTGTTCACAATAACAATAATTTTGATCAGGGGTGCCCAAACTTTTACATGCCACTGTATAAGTTACTAAAGAGATAATAACAATTATATAACTAAGACCCTTTTGAAGAAAAAGCAAGGCAGCATTATAGTAGTTATATTCTTGTACATAGGGACAGTATTATAGTAGTTATATTCTTGTACATAGGGGGCAGTATTATAGTAGTTATATTCTTGTACATAGGGGCAGTATTATAGTAGTTATATTCTTGTACATAGGGGACAGTATTATAGTAGTTATATTCTTGTACATAGGGGCAGTATTATAGTAGTTATATTCTTGTACATAGGGGCAGTATTATAGTAGTTATATTCTTGTACATAGGAGCAGTATTATAGTAGTTATATTCTTGTACATAGGGGGCAGTATTATAGTAGTTACATTCTTGTACATAGGGGGCAGTATTATAGTAGTTATATTCTTGTACATAGGAGCAGTATTATAGTAGTTATATTCTTGTACATAGGGGCAGTATTATAGTAGTTATATTCTTGTACATAGGAGCAGTATTATAGTAGTTATATTCTTGTACATAGGGGAAGTATTATAGTAGTTATATTCTTGTACATAGGGGCAGTATTATAGTAGTTATATTCTTGTACATAGGGGCAGTATTATAGTAGTTATATTCTTGTACATAGGAGACAGTATTATAGTAGTTATATTCTTGTACATAGGGGGCAGTATTATAGTAGTTACATTCTTGTACATAGGGGGCAGTATTATAGTAGTTATATTCTTGTACATAGGAGCAGTATTATAGTAGTTATATTCTTGTACATAGGGGCAGTATTATAGTAGTTATATTCTTGTACATAGGAGCAGTATTATAGTAGTTATATTCTTGTACATAGGGGCAGTATTATAGTAGTTATATTCTTGTACATAGGGGCAGTATTAGAGTAGTTATATTCTTGTCCATAGGGGGCAGTATTATAGTAGTTATATTCTTGTATATAGGGGCAGTATTATAGTAGTTATATTCTTGTCCATAGGGGGCAGTATTATAGTAGTTATATTCTTGTCCATAGGGGGCAGTATTATAGTAGTTATATTCTTGTATATAGGAGCAGTATTACAGTAGTTATATTCTTGTACATAGGAGCAGTATTATAGTAGTTATATTCTTGTACATAGGGGCAGTATTATAGTAGTTATATTCTTGTACATAGGGGCAGTATTATAGTAGTTATATTCTTGTCCATAGGGGGCAGTATTATAGTAGTTATATTCTTGTATATAGGGGCAGTATTATAGTAGTTATATTCTTGTATATAGGAGCAGTATTACAGTAGTTATATTCTTGTACATAGGGGCAGTATTATAGTAGTTATATTCTTGTACATAGGGGCAGTATTATAGTAGTTATATTCTTGTACATAGGGGACAGTATTATAGTAGTTATATTCTTGTACATAGGGGACAGTATTATAGTAGTTATATTCTTGTACATAGGAGCAGTATTATAGTAGTTATATTCTTGCACATAGGAGCAGTATTATAGTCGTTATATTCTTGTACATAGGAGCAGTATTATAGTAGTTATATTCTTGTACATAGGAGCAGTATTATAGTAGTTATATTCTTGTATATAGGAGCAGTATTATATTAGTTATATTCTTGTACATAGGGGCAGTATTATAGTAGTTATATTCTTGTACATAGGAGCAGTATTATAGTAGTTATATTCTTGTATATAGGAGCAGTATTATATTAGTTATATTCTTGTACATAGGGGCAGTATTATAGTAGTTATATTCTTGTACATAGGAGCAGTATTATAGTAGTTATATTCTTGTACATAGGAGCAGTATTATAGTAGTTATATTCTTGTACATAGGAGCAGTATTATAGTAGTTATATTCTTGTACATAGGAGCAGTATTATAGTAGTTATATTCTTGTACATAGGAGCAGTATTATAGTAGTTATATTCTTGTACATAGGGGGCAGTAATATAGTAGTTATTCTTGTACATAGGGGGCAGTATTATAGTAGTTATATTCTTGTTCATAGGGGCAGTATTATAGTAGTTATATTCTTCTTCATATGGTGCAGTATTACAGTAGTTATATTCTTGCACATAGGGGGCAGTACTATAGTATTTACAGTTGTTCTCAAAGATTTACGTACCCCAGCAGAATTTTTGCTTTGTTGGCCTATTTTCAGAGATTATGAATGATAACACCAATACTTTTTCTCCACTCATGGTTAGTGGTTGGGTGAAGCCATTTATTGTCAGACTACTGTGTTTTCTCTTTTTAAATCATAATGACAACCCAAAACATCCAAATGACCCTGATCAAATGGTCACATCCCCTGGTGATTTTGTCCTGATAACATGCACAGAAGTTGACACAAATGGGTGTGAATGGTTACTAAAGGTAAAATCCTCACCTGTGACCTGTTTGCTTGTAATCAGTGTGTGCATAAAAGCTGAGTGAGTTTCTGGGATCCAGACAGACTCTTGCATCTTTCATCCAGCCACTGACGTTTCTGGATTGTGAGTCATGGGGAAAGCAAAATAATTGTCAACGGATCTACGGGAAAAGGTAGTTGAGCTGTATAAAACAGGAAAGGGATACAAAAAGATATCCAAGGAATTGATAATGCCAGTCAGCAGCGTTCACACTGTGATTAACAAATTTAAAATCAGGGGCTCTGTAAAAACAAATCCACGGTCAGGTAGACCAACAAAAATGTCATCAACAACTGCCAGGAAAATTGTTCGGGATGCAAAGAAAAATCTGCAAATAACATGAGCTGAAATACAGGACTCTCTGAAAACTAGCAGTGTGGCTGTTTCAAGATGCACAATAAGGAGGCACTTGCAGAAAATTGGGCTACATGGTCGAGTTGCCAGTAGAAAGCCATTACTGGGCGAATGCCATAAAGTATCTCGCCTACAATACACAAAACAGCACAGAGACAAGCCTGAAAACTTCTGGAACAAGGTAATTTGGAGTGATGAGACCAAAATTTAACTTTTTGTACACAACGATAAACATTACTTTTGGAGAGAGGTCAACAAGGCCAATGATGAAAGGAAAACCATTCCTACAGTAAAGCACGGAGGTGGATCACTGATGTTTTGGGGATGTGAGAGCTACAAAGGCATGCTAGACAACCCAGGAATTTACAAGAACTGGAGGCTTTTTGCCAAGAAGAGTGGGCAGCTTTATCATCTGAGAAAATAAAGAACCTCATCCACAACTACCACAAAAGACTTCAAGCTGTCATTGATGTTAGAGGGGGCAATACACGGTATTAAGAAATGGGGGATGTGAACTTTTGATCAGGGTCATTTAGATGTTTTGGGTTGTCATTATGATTTACAAAGAGAAGACACAGTAGTTTAACAATAAATGGCTTCACCCAACCACTAAACATGAGCGGAGAAAAAGTTTTGGTGTTATCATTCATATTCTCTGAAAAAAGGCCAAGAAAGCCAACATTTTGCAGGGGTATGTAAACTTTTGAGCACAACTGTAAATGCTATGTGCAGCTTTGTAAGTTCATGACATTGTAATAGTGACTTACTGGCTACAATTAAAATGCCTTACTTTTCGTTCTGCAGACGTATATTACAATCATCTATGAATGAACAGTGCACTTTACTGTGTTACTTGAGGCCAGTTTGCTCTGAATCTTGCTTTCTGCTGCCTTCAGGTGTGTCCCATGTGTCTCATTATATCCCTCCGTTTACATGGATTTGTCATCTGGTTTGTCAGTAATACAGAGCCGGAGATAATGACAGAAGCCCTTGTATTGTTAGGAAGGACATGCGGTGACACCAGCTTCTATTATAACCTGCTCCTGCTCGAAATGCAGCAGATCAAAAGCTTCTTGTCACCAGAATAACTGACTTTTGAGGGCACAGCGACCTTTTTTCCTGGTCGCAAACTGGAAATATGCAGAAGATGGTATTTAAAGCAGCCTTTACCTCAATGACTTATTTATTTCCAATATTCTCTTGGATGAAAGGTGCTGAATTCTAATCATTGAATTTCTGATTTTTTAATTGCATTACAGGCACCTGTCTGGACCTCATGCATAATACCGCAATGTCCCCTGGGTGCTAGAGGATAAAATATTATTAAACGTTAAAGTAGTTTTATAGCATTATAGTAGTTATATCATTATACATGGGGTGGACAGTATTATAGTAGTTATATTCTTGTACATAGGGGCAGTATTATAGTAGTTATATTCTTGTACATGGGGCAGTATTATAGTAGTTATATTCTTGTACAAAGGGGCAGTATTATAGTAGCTATATTCTTGTACATAGGGACAGTATTATAGTAGTTATATTCTTGTACATAGGAGGCAGTATTATAGTAGTTATATCATTATACATGGGGTGGACAGTATTATAGTAGTTATATTCTTGTACATAGGGGCAGTATTATAGTAGTTATATTCTTGTACATAGGGACAGTATTATAGTAGTTATATTCTTGTACATAGGAGCAGTATTATAGTAGTTATATTCTTGTACAAAGGGGCAGTATTATAGTAGCTATATTCTTGAACATAGGAGCAGTATTATAGTAATTATATTCTTGTACAAAGGGGCAGTATTATAGTAGCTATATTCTTGAACATAGGAGCAGTATTATAGTAATTATATTCTTGTACATAGGGGCAGTATTATAGTAGTTATATCATTATACATGGGGTGGACAGTATTATAGCAGTTATATTCTTGTACATAGGAGCAGTATTATAGTAGTTATATTCTTGTACATAGGGACAGTATTATAGTAGTTATATTCTTGTACATAGGAGGCAGTATTATAGTAGTTATATCATTATACATGGGGTGGACAGTATTATAGTAGTTATATTCTTGTACATAGGGGCAGTATTATAGTAGTTATATTCTTGTACATAGGGACAGTATTATAGTAGTTATTGTCATGATCTCCATGGCCAGAGAACTAGCATAAGCCTCAATAGGAACAAGCTCTTGGAAGATGTAACTGTACTGACCATGAACTAAACCTACCGCATCATCTAGAAGTAGCCAGGTAGCATGTCCTACTTTTTATCCCTATATGCCCAGCGCCGGCCGGAGAACTAAATAATGCTAGCAGAGGGAAATATAAGACCTGACTCACCTCTAGAGAAATGCCCAAAAAGGAGACAGAAGCCCCCCACATATATTGGCGGTGATATGAGATGAAACAACAAACGCAGCAGGAAAATAGTTTTAGCAAATTTGAGGTCCGCTTTCTAGATAGCAGAAGACAGAAAGCATACTTTCATGGTCAGTAGAAAACCCTAACAAAACACATCCAGAAATTACTTTAGGACTCTGGCATTAACTCATAATACCAGAGTGGCAATTCCTGATCAACAAGAGCTTTCCAGACACAGTAACGAAACTGCAGCTGTGAACTGGAACCAAAATACAAAAACAAAACATGGACGAATGTCCAACTTATCTAGTAGATGTCTGGGAGCAGGAACAAGCACAGAGAGGCTTCTGATAACATTGTTGACCGGCAAGCATCTAACAGAGAAGCCAGGTTATATAGCGACACCCAGATCTAATCAGAACAGGTGAACAGGGAAGATGATGTCACAAGTTCAATTCCACCAGTAGCCACCGGGGGAGCCCAGAATCCAAATTCACAACAGTACCCCCCCCTCAAGGAGGGGGCACCGAACCCTCACCAGAACCACCAGGGCGATCAGGATGGGCCCTATGAAAGGCACGAACCAGATCAGAGGCATGAACATCAGATGCAGTGACCCAAGAATTATCCTCCTGGCCGTATCCCTTCCACTTGACCAGATACTGGAGTCTCCGTCTGGAAACACGGGAGTCTAGGATTTTTTCCACAACGTACTCCAACTCACCCTCAACCAACACCGGAGCAGGAGGCTCAACGGAAGGCACAACCGGTGCCTCATACCTGCGCAATAACGACCGATGAAAAACGTTATGAATAGAAAAGGATGCAGGGAGGTCCAAACGGAAGGAAACAGGGTTAAGAATCTCCAATATTTTATACGGACCGATGAACCGAGGCTTAAACTTAGGAGATGAGACCCTCATAGGGACAAAACGAGAAGACAACCACACCAAATCTCCAACACAAAGCCGAGGACCAACACGACGGTGACGGTTGGCAAAAAGCTGAGTCTTCTCCTGGGACAACTTTAAATTGTCCATCACCTGCCCCCAGATATGATGCAATCTCTCCACCACCGCATCCACTCCAGGACAATCCGAGGATTCCATCTGACCGGAGGAAAATCGAGGGTGGAACCCCGAATTACAGAAAAACGGGGACACCAAAGTGGCAGAGCTGGCCCGATTATTGAGGGCGAACTCCGCCAATGGCAAAAAAGCAACCCAATCATCCTGGTCAGCAGACACAAAACACCTCAGATATGTCTCCAGGGTCTGATTAGTCCGCTCGGTCTGGCCATTAGTCTGAGGGTGAAAAGCAGACGAAAAAGACAAATCTATGCCCATCCTAGCACAGAATGCCCGCCAAAATCTAGACACAAATTGGGTTCCTCTGTCAGAAACGATATTCTCAGGAATACCATGCAAACGAACAACATTTTGAAAAAACAGGGGCACCAACTCGGAAGAAGAAGGCAATTTGGGCAGGGGAACCAAATGGACCATCTTAGAAAAACGGTCACACACCACCCAGATGACAGACATCTTCTGAGAAACAGGCAGATCTGAAATAAAATCCATCGAGATGTGTGTCCAAGGCCTCTTAGGAATAGGCAAGGGCAACAATAATCCACTAGCCCGAGAACAACAAGGCTTGGCCCGAGCACAAACGTCACAAGACTGCACAAAGCCTCGCACATCTCGTGACAGGGAAGGCCACCAGAAGGATCTTGCCACCAAATCCCTGGTACCAAAAATTCCAGGATGACCTGCCAATGCAGAAGAATGTACCTCAGAGATGACTCTACTGGTCCAATCATCAGGAACAAACAACCTATCAGGCGGACAACGATCCGGTCTATCCGCCTGAAACTCCTGCAAGGCCCGCCGCAGGTCTGGAGAAACGGCTGACAAGATAACTCCCTCCTTAAGAATACCTGTGGGGTCAGAGTTGCCGGGTGAATCAGGCTCAAAACTCCTAGAAAGGGCATCCGCCTTAACATTCTTAGAACCCGGTAGGTACGATACCACAAAATTAAACCGAGAGAAAAATAATGACCAGCGCGCCTGTCTAGGATTCAGGCGCCTGGCGGTCTCAAGATAGATCAAATTTTTGTGGTCAGTCAATACCACCACCTGATGTCTGGCCCCCTCGAGCCAATGGCGCCACTCCTCAAACGCCCACTTCATGGCCAAAAGCTCCCGATTCCCAACATCATAATTCCGCTCAGCGGGCGAAAATTTACGGGAAAAGAAGGCACAAGGCCTCATCACGGCGCAGTCAGAACTTTTCTGCGACAACACTGCCCCAGCCCCGATCTCAGAAGCGTCGACCTCAACCTGAAAAGGAAGAGTCACATCAGGCTGACGCAACACAGGGGCAGAAGAAAAACGGCGCTTAAGCTCCTGAAAGGCCTCCACAGCATCAGGGGACCAATTAGCAACATCAGCACCCTGTCTAGTCAAATCGGTCAATGGCTTAACGACATCCGAAAAACCAGAAATAAATCGACGATAAAAGTTGGCAAAGCCCAAAAATTTCTGAAGACTTTTAAGAGAAGAGGGCTGCGTCCAATCACAAATAGCTTGAACCTTGACAGGATCCATCTCAATGGAAGAGGGAGAAAAAATATATCCCAAAGAGGAAATTCTCTGAACCCCAAAAACGCACTTAGAACCCTTGACACACAGAGAATTAGACCGCAAAACCTGAAAAACCCTCTTAACTTGCCGGACATGAGAGTCCCAATCATCCGAAAAAATCAGAATATCATCCAGATACACTATCATAAATTTATCCAAAAAATCGCGGAAAATATCATGCATAAAGGACTGGAAGACTGAAGGGGCATTAGAAAGACCAAAAGGCATCACCAAATACTCAAAGTGGCCCTCGGGCGTATTAAATGCGGTTTTCCACTCATCCCCCTGCCTGATCCGCACCAAATTATACGCCCCACGGAGATCAATCTTAGAGAACCACTTGGCCCCCTTTATGCGAGCAAACAAATCAGTCAGCAACGGCAATGGGTATTGATATTTAACCGTGATTTTATTCAAAAGCCGATAATCAATACATGGTCTCAAAGAGCCGTCTTTTTTTGACACGAAGAAAAAACCGGCTCCTAAGGGAGATGACGATGGACGAATATGTCCCTTTTCCAAGGACTCCTTTATATATTCTCGCATAGCAGTATGTTCAGGCACAGACAGATTAAATAAACGACCCTTTGGGTATTTACTACCCGGAATTAAATCTATAGCACAATCGCACTCACGGTGCGGAGGTAGCGAACCCAGCTTGGGTTCTTCAAAGACGTCACGATAATCAGACAGGAACTCAGGGATTTCAGAGGGAATAGATGATGAAATGGACACCAAAGGTACGTCCCCATGCGTCCCCTTACATCCCCAGCTCAACACAGACATAGCTCTCCAGTCAAGGACTGGGTTGTGAGACTGCAGCCATGGCAATCCTAGCACCAAATCATCATGTAGATTATACAGCACCAGAAAACGAATAGTCTCCTGGTGATCCGGATTAATACACATAGTCACTTGTGTCCAGTATTGTGGTTTATTATTAGCCAATGGGGTGGAGTCAATCCCCTTCAGAGGAATAAGAGTCTCCAAAGGCTCTAAATCATACCCACAACGATTGGCAAAGGACCAATCCATAAGACTCAAAGCGGCGCCAGAGTCGATATAGGCGTCCGTAGTAATAGATGACAAAGAGCAAATCAGGGTCACAGACAAAATAAATTTAGACTGTAAAGTGCCAATGGGAACGGATTTATCAAGCTTTTTAGTACGCTTAGAGCATGCTGATATAACATGAGTAGAATCCCCACAATAGAAACACAACCCATTTTTCCGTCTAAAATTCTGCCGCTCGCTTCTGGACAGAATTCTATCACACTGCATGTTTTCTGGCGTCTTCTCAGTGGACACCGCCAGATGGTGCACTGGTTTGCGCTCCCGCAGACGCCTATCGATCTGAATGGCCATTGTCATGGACTCATTCAGACTTGCAGGCACAGGGAACCCCACCATAACATCCTTAATGGCATCAGAAAGACCCTCTCTGAAAGTAGCCGCCAAGGCACACTCATTCCACTGAGTAAGCACAGACCATTTACGGAATCTTTGGCAGTAAATTTCAGCTTCATCTTGCCCCTGCGATAGGGACATCAAAGTTTTTTCTGCCTGAAGTTCCAAATGAGGTTCCTCATACAGCAAGCCCAAGGCCAGAAAAAACGCATCCACATTGCGCAACGCAGGATCCCCTGGTGCCAATGCAAAAGCCCAATCTTGAGGGTCGCCGCGGAGCAAGGAAATCACAATCCCAACCTGCTGTGCAGGGTCTCCAGCAGAACGAGATTTCAGGGACAAAAATAACTTACAATTATTTCTAAAATTCTGAAAGCTAGATCTATTCCCTGAGAAGAATTCCGGCAAAGGAATTCTCGGCTCTGATACCGGAGCATGAACAACAAAATCTTGCAAACTTTGTACTTTCGTGGCGAGATTATTCAAACCTGCAGTTACACTCTGTAGATCCATTATAGACAGGTGAACATAGAGCCATTCAAAGATTAGAAGGAGAGAGAAAAAAAAAAGAAAGACTGCAGCATAGACAGACTGGCAAGTGATCCAATCAAGAGCACACTAACTACTAGAGAAAAAAAAAAAAAAAAAAAAAAAAAATTTTCAGCAGACTTCTTATTTCTCTCCTTTCTCAGCCAAGGATTTTAACCCTTTAGTGGGGCCGGTCAAACTGTCATGATCTCCATGGCCAGAGAACTAGCATAAGCCTCAATAGGAACAAGCTCTTGGAAGATGTAACTGTACTGACCATGAACTAAACCTACCGCATCATCTAGAAGTAGCCAGGTAGCATGTCCTACTTTTTATCCCTATATGCCCAGCGCCGGCCGGAGAACTAAATAATGCTAGCAGAGGGAAATATAAGACCTGACTCACCTCTAGAGAAATGCCCAAAAAGGAGACAGAAGCCCCCCACATATATTGGCGGTGATATGAGATGAAACAACAAACGCAGCAGGAAAATAGTTTTAGCAAATTTGAGGTCCGCTTTCTAGATAGCAGAAGACAGAAAGCATACTTTCATGGTCAGTAGAAAACCCTAACAAAACACATCCAGAAATTACTTTAGGACTCTGGCATTAACTCATAATACCAGAGTGGCAATTCCTGATCAACAAGAGCTTTCCAGACACAGTAACGAAACTGCAGCTGTGAACTGGAACCAAAATACAAAAACAAAACATGGACGAATGTCCAACTTATCTAGTAGATGTCTGGGAGCAGGAACAAGCACAGAGAGGCTTCTGATAACATTGTTGACCGGCAAGCATCTAACAGAGAAGCCAGGTTATATAGCGACACCCAGATCTAATCAGAACAGGTGAACAGGGAAGATGATGTCACAAGTTCAATTCCACCAGTAGCCACCGGGGGAGCCCAGAATCCAAATTCACAACAAGTTATATTCTTGTACATAGGAGCAGTATTATAGTAGTTATATTCTTGTACAAAGGGGCAGTATTATAGTAGCTATATTCTTGAACATAGGAGCAGTATTATAGTAATTATATTCTTGTACAAAGGGGCAGTATTATAGTAGCTATATTCTTGTACATAGGGGCAGTATTATAGTAGTTATATCATTATACATGGGGTGGACAGTATTATAGCAGTTATATTCTTGTACATAGGGGCAGTATTATAGTAGTTATATTCTTGTACATAGGGGCAGTATTATAGTAGTTATATTCTTGGACATAGGGGCAGTATTATAGTAGTTATATTCTTGTACATAGGGGACAGTATTATAGTAGTTATATTCTTGTACATAGGGGCAGTATTATAATAGTTATATTCTTGTACATAGGGGCAGTATTATAGTAGTTATATTCTTGTACATAGGGGACAGTATTATAGTAGTTATATTCTTGTACATAGGGGCAGTATTATAATAGTTATATTCTTGTACATAGGGGCAGTATTATAGTAGATATATTCTTGTACATAGGGGCAGTATTATAGTAGTTATATTCTTGTACATAGGAGCAGTATTATAGTAGTTATATTCTTGTACATAGGGGCAGTATTACAGTAGTTATATTCTTGTACATAGGGGACAGTATTATAGTAGTTATATTCTTGTACATAGGGGCAGTATTATAATAGTTATATTCTTGTACATACGGGCAGTATTATAGTAGTTATATTCTTGTACATAGGAGCAGTATTATAGTAGTTATATTCTTGGACATAGGGGCAGTATTATAGTAGTTATATTCTTGTACATAGGGGACAGTATTATAGTAGTTATATTCTTGTACATAGGGGCAGTATTATAGTAGTTAATACTACTATTAGTATAGTTTGTCGCCACACAAAACTCATCTCACAAAAGTCGCTACATGCATGTTGCCACACGCAACTCAACACACACAACTTGACACACGAAACTCGCCCTAAAACACTCACAAGTCTGGTATTGTCCTTCAAAAATAAAAATCTGATTAATAAGCAGACAAACTACAAGAGCAACAAATGTACCATATAGGAAATACGGCAGCTGTCAGTCACATGACCTGTCTATTATGTGTATGTGTGAGCTAATATATACTGCCAGGGGGGAGAGCTTACTGTTGGCTGGGGATTTATCAGGCTGCCAATAGCAACCAATCACAGCTCAGCTTCTATTTTGCTACAGTTAATTAATCTGAGCTCTGATTGGTTAATATAGGCAAAAAAGACATTCTCAGTATAACAAAGCTAATATATGTTGTGAAATTCTTCTATTAGCTTAGTTTTTGCCTTTTAATAATTACATTTCTATCTATTTGTTTTGTGTTTTTTGCGTGCAGAATAAATTTTTGTTAACACATTCTATTTTGCTAACAGCAGTTATTAACCCGGGCGAAGCCGGGTAGTACAGCTAGTTGGATATAATTCCACACCAAATATAAAAAAGGGGGTGGACAAAAGTATTGGCACTGTTCGAAAAATCCTGTGATGCTTCTCTAATTAGTGTAATTAACAGCCCCTGTAACTTACCTGTGGCACCTAACAGGTGTTGGCAATAACTAAATCACACTTGCAGCCAGTTGACATGGATTAAAGTTGACTCAACCTCTGTCCTGTGTCCTTGTGTGCACCACATTGAGCATGGAGAAAAGAAAGAAGACCAAAGAACTGTCTGAGGACTTGAGAAACCAAATTGTGAGGAAGCATGAGCAATCTCAAGGCTACAAGTCCATCTCCAAAGACCTGAATGTTCCTGTGTCTACTGTGCACAGTGTCATCAAGAAGTGTAAAGCCCATGGCACTGTGGCTAACCTCCCTAGATGTGGACGGAAAAGAAAAATTGACAAGAGATTTCAACGCAAGATTGTGCGGATGTTGGATAAAGAACCTCGACTAACATCCAAACAAGTTCAAGCTGCCCTGCAGTCCGAGGGTACAACAGTGTCAACCCGTCCTATCCATCGGCGTCTGAATGAAAAGGGACTGTATGGTAGGAGACCCAGGAAGACCCCACTTCTTACCCCGAGACATAAAAAAGCCAGGCTGGAGTTTGCCAAAACTTACCTGAAAAAGCCTAAAACGTTTTGGAGGAATGTTCTCTGGTCAGATGAGACAAAAGTAGAGCTTTTTGGGCAAAGGCATCAACATAGAGTTTACAGTAGAAAAAAAGAGGTATTCAAAGAAAAGAACACGGTCCCTACAGTCAAACATGGCGGAGGTTCCCTGATGTTTTGGGGTTGCTTTGCTGCCTCTGGCACTGGACTGCTTGACCGTGTGCATGGCATTATGAAGTCTGAAGACTACCAACAAATTTTGCAGCATAATGTAGGGCCCAGTGTGAGAAAGCTGGGTCTCCCTCAGAGGTCATGGGTCTTCCAGCAGGACAATGACCCAAAACACACTTCAAAAAGCACTAGAAAATGGTTTGAGAGAAAGCACTGGAGACTTCTAAGGTGGCCAGCAATGAGTCCAGACCTGAATCCCATAGAACACCTGTGGAGAGATCTAAAAATGGCAGTTTGGAGAAGGCACCCTTCAAATATCAGGGACCTGGAGCAGTTTGCCAAAGAAGAATGGTCTAAAATTCCAGCAGAGCATTGTAAGAAACTCATTGATGGTTACCGGAAGCGGTTGGTCGCAGTTATTTTGGCTAAAGGTTGTGCAACCAAGTATTAGGCTGAGGGTGCCAATACTTGTGTCTGGCCCATTTTTGGAGTTTTGTGTGAAATGATCAATGTTTTGCTTTTTGCTTCATTCTCTTTTGTGTTTTTTTTCATTTAAGACAAATTAAATGAAGATAATAATACCAAAGAATTTGTGTTTGCAATCATTTTCAGGAAAAAACGAAGTATTATCTGACAGAATTGCAGGGGTGTCAATACTTTTGGCCATGACTGTATAGTAGTTATATTCTTGTACATAGGGGCAGTATTATAGTAGTTATATTCTTGTTTATAGTGGGCAGTATTATAGTAGTTATCTTCTTGTACATAGGAGCAGTATTATAGTAGTTATATTCTTGTACATAGGGAGCAGTATTATAGTAGATATATTCTTGTATATAGTGGGCAGTATTATAGTAGTTATCTTCTTGTACATAGGGGCAGTATTATAGTAGTTATATTCTTGTACATAGGAGCAGTATTATAGTAGTTATATTCTTGTACATAGGAGCAGTATTATAGTAGTTATATTCTTGTACATAGGGACAGTATTATAGTAGTTATATTCTTGTATAGAGGAGCAGTATTATAGTAGTTATATTCTTGTGTAAAGGAGCAGTATTATAGTAGTTATATTTTTGTACATAGGGGCAGTATTATAGTAGTTATATTCTTGTACATAGGAGCAGTATTATAGTAGTTATATTCTTGTACATAGGGGCAGTATTATAGTAGTTATATTCTTGTACATAGGGAGCAGTATTATAGTAGATATATTCTTGTATATAGTGGGCAGTATTATAGTAGTTATCTTCTTGTACATAGGGGGCAGTATTATAGTAGTTATATTCTTGTACATAGGAGCAGTATTATAGTAGTTATATTCTTGTACATAGGAGCAGTATTATAGTAGTTATATTCTTGTACATAGGAGCAGTATTATAGTAGTTATATTCTGGTACATAGGAGCAGTATTATAGTAGTTATATTCTTGTACATAGGGACAGTATTATAGTAGTTATATTTTTGTACATAGGGGCAGTATTATAGTAGTTATATTCTTGTACATAGGGAGCAGTATTATAGTAGTTATATTCTTGTATATAGGAGCAGTATTATAGTATTTATATTCTTGTACATAGGAGCAGCATTATTGTAGTTATATTCTTGTACATAGGGGCAGTATTATAGTAGTTATCTTCTTGTACATAGGGGCAGTATTATAGTAGTTATATTCTTGTACATAAGAGCAGTATTATAGTAGTTATATTCTTGTACATAGGGGCAGTATTATAGTAGTTATATACTTGTACTTAGGAGCAGTATTATAGTAGTTATACTCTTGTATATAGGGGGCAGTATTATAGTAGTTATATTCCTGTACATAGGGACAGTATTATAGTAGTTATATTCTTGTACATAGGAGCAGTATTATAGTAGTTATATTCTTGTACATAGGAGCAGTATTATAGTAGTTATATTCTTGTACATAGGAGCAGTATTATAGTAGTTATATTCTTGTACATAGGGGCAGTATTATAGTAGTTATATTTTTGTATATAGGGGCAATATTATAGTAGTTATATTCTTGTACATATGGGGCAGTATTATAGTAGTTATATTCTTGTACATAGGGTCAGTATTATAGTAGTTATATTCTGTACATAGGAGCAGTAATATAGTAGTTTTATTCTGTGCATAGGAGTAGTATTATAGTAGTTATATTCTTGTACATAGGAGCAGTATTATAGTAGTTATATTCTTGCACATATGAGCAGTATTATAGTAGTTATATTCTTATACATGGGGCAGTATTACAGTAGTTATATTGTTGTATATTGGGGCAGTATTATAGTAGTTATATTCTTGTACATGTGGCAGTATTACAGTCGTTATATTGTTGTCCATAGGGGCAGTATTATAGTAGTTATATTCTTGTACATAGGGACAGTATTATAGTAGTTATATTCTTGTACATAGGGGCAGTATTATAGTAGTTATATTCCTGTACATAGGGGCAGTATTATAGTAGTTATATGCTTGTACATAGGAGCAGTATTATACTAGTTATAGTTATACTCTTGTACATAGGAGCAGTATTATAGTAGGCATATTCTGTACATAGGAGCAGTATTATAGTAGTTTTATTCTGTGCATAGGAGCAGTATTATAGTAGTTATATTCTTGCACATAGGAGCAGTATTATAGTAGTTATATTCTTGTACATATGGGCAGTATTATAGTAGTTATATTCTTGTACATAGGGGCAGTATTATAGTAGTTATATTCTTGTACATAGGAGCAGTATTATAGTAGTTATATTCTTGTATATAGGAGCAGTATTATAGTAGTTATATTCTTGTACATAGGGGCAGTATTATAGTTGTTATATTCTTGTACATAGGAGCAGTATAATAGTAGTTATATTCTTGTACATAGGGAGCAGTATTATAGTAGATATATTCTTGTATATAGTGGGCAGTATTATAGTAGTTATCTTCTTGTACATAGGGGCAGTATTATAGTAGTTATATTCTTGTACATAGGAGCAGTATTATAGTAGTTATATTCTTGTACATAGGAGCAGTATTATAGTAGTTATATTCTTGTACATAGGGACAGTATTATAGTAGTTATATTCTTGTATAGAGGAGCAGTATTATAGTAGTTATATTCTTGTGTAAAGGAGCAGTATTATAGTAGTTATATTTTTGTACATAGGGGCAGTATTATAGTAGTTATATTCTTGTACATAGGAGCAGTATTATAGTAGTTATATTCTTGTACATAGGGGCAGTATTATAGTAGTTATATTCTTGTACATAGGGAGCAGTATTATAGTAGATATATTCTTGTATATAGTGGGCAGTATTATAGTAGTTATCTTCTTGTACATAGGGGCAGTATTATAGTAGTTATATTCTTGTACATAGGAGCAGTATTATAGTAGTTATATTCTGGTACATAGGAGCAGTATTATAGTAGTTATATTCTTGTACATAGGGACAGTATTATAGTAGTTATATTTTTGTACATAGGGGCAGTATTATAGTAGTTATATTCTTGTACATAGGGAGCAGTATTATAGTAGTTATATTCTTGTATATAGGAGCAGTATTATAGTATTTATATTCTTGTACATAGGAGCAGCATTATTGTAGTTATATTCTTGTACATAGGGGCAGTATTATAGTAGTTATCTTCTTGTACATAGGGGCAGTATTATAGTAGTTATATTCTTGTACATAAGAGCAGTATTATAGTAGTTATATTCTTGTACATAGGGGCAGTATTATAGTAGTTATATACTTGTACTTAGGAGCAGTATTATAGTAGTTATACTCTTGTATATAGGGGGCAGTATTATAGTAGTTATATTCCTGTACATAGGGACAGTATTATAGTAGTTATATTCTTGTACATAGGAGCAGTATTATAGTAGTTATATTCTTGTACATAGGAGCAGTATTATAGTAGTTATATTCTTGTACATAGGAGCAGTATTATAGTAGTTATATTCTTGTACATAGGGGCAGTATTATAGTAGTTATATTTTTGTATATAGGGGCAATATTATAGTAGTTATATTCTTGTACATATGGGGCAGTATTATAGTAGTTATATTCTTGTACATAGGGTCAGTATTATAGTAGTTATATTCTGTACATAGGAGCAGTAATATAGTAGTTTTATTCTGTGCATAGGAGTAGTATTATAGTAGTTATATTCTTGTACATAGGAGCAGTATTATAGTAGTTATATTCTTGCACATATGAGCAGTATTATAGTAGTTATATTCTTATACATGGGGCAGTATTACAGTAGTTATATTGTTGTATATTGGGGCAGTATTATAGTTGTTATATTCTTGTACATAGGAGCAGTATAATAGTAGTTATATTCTTGTACATAGGGGCAGTATTATAGTAGTTATATTCTTGTACATGTGGCAGTATTACAGTCGTTATATTGTTGTCCATAGGGGCAGTATTATAGTAGTTATATTCTTGTACATAGGGACAGTATTATAGTAGTTATATTCTTGTACATAGGGGCAGTATTATAGTAGTTATATTCCTGTACATAGGGGCAGTATTATAGTAGTTATATGCTTGTACATAGGAGCAGTATTATACTAGTTATAGTTATACTCTTGTACATAGGAGCAGTATTATAGTAGGCATATTCTGTACATAGGAGCAGTATTATAGTAGTTTTATTCTGTGCATAGGAGCAGTATTATAGTAGTTATATTCTTGCACATAGGAGCAGTATTATAGTAGTTATATTCTTGTACATATGGGCAGTATTATAGTAGTTATATTCTTGTACATAGGGGCAGTATTATAGTAGTTATATTCTTGTACATAGGAGCAGTATTATAGTAGTTATATTCTTGTATATAGGAGCAGTATTATAGTAGTTATATTCTTGTACATAGGGGCAGTATTATAGTTGTTATATTCTTGTACATAGGAGCAGTATAATAGTAGTTATATTCTTGTACATAGGAGCAGTATTATAGTAGTTATATTCTTGTACATAGGAGCAGTATTATAGTAGTTATATTCTTGTACATAGGGACAGTATTATAGTAGTTATATTCTTGTACATGGGGCAGTATTATAGTAGTTATATTCTTGTACATAGGGGCAGTATTATAGTAGTTATATTCTTGTACATAGGGGCAGTATTATAGTAGTTATATTCTTGTACATGGGGCAGTATTATAGTAGTTATATTCTTGTACATAGGGGCAGTATTATAGTAGTTATATTCTTGTACATAGGAGCAGTATTATAGTAGTTATATTCTTGTACATAGGGGCAGTATTATAGTAGTTATATTCCTGTACATAGGGGCAGTATTATAGTAGTTATATTCTTGTACATAGGGGCAGTATTATAGTAGTTATATTTTTGTATATAGGGGCAAAATTATAGTAGTTATATTTTTGTATATAGGGGCAGTTTTATGGTTGTACATAGCAGTATTACAATTACAGTATTATAATAATTACATGTTTATTCTTTTATATACTGGTCAATATGCTAGAAGAGATATACCGTTTATTTGTTTTCTCTTTAGAGAAGTATTATCACATTCTTACATGTTTTTTTTTGCCATTTTATATTATAATTTTGTGTATTCTCATATGATACTTTTGTAGTTGGATTGTTTTATATAGTAATTTGCATTTTAGTTTCTTTTTCTTGTAATTTCATACTGTATGATTTTTTACCTGATGACTTACGGTTTTTCTTGTCACATATTCGAGGTTACAAAGTTAAAACAAATTTTTAGCAATTTATTTTGAAATAATGTAGAAGAATAACATACCCAGTGTTTGTTCAGGATGATCACTTTTACTCTGTGGCTGAACATTTCCTTTTTTACAAATCATGATTTTCTTAAGTGCTCATATTAGCTTCTTTCATAGTGGAAATGTGTAATCTGGGGACTGACATTTGTAATGGGGCCGTGTAACAAAGGCTGCAGGACTCCATTATCGGTTATGGTAGATTTGTACATTGTTATGTAGGACAGGGCAGATGAAACGCGGCCGACCCCGGGCTATGTATGAGGAATGGATATACAGTATGTCATGTGCGCTAAATTGGAGCAGCCAGAATCTATCACTGTTATCTTTTCATTATTCTCAAAACTTTGCCTGTTTTTGCCATTCGAAATTTCCGTAGCCCTCTGTACTCCTAGAAAAGGGTACTCCTTCTGGAAACGTTGCATGTTTCCACCTGATTATGTTACTGTTTCTCATGAAGGATGTCGCTTCTCATTCCCACAGAGCAGAAGCTGGGAGAGATTTATTAAACCTTGACAGCTGTAGTGATCATTTCTTCCTCCGGGGGCGCTGTTGGTGGAGCTAGAGTGAAAAACTGAAATGTAGCAGCATTTATTGATAGGGAGGTTTCCTGACCCCATACTATATGTATATATATATGGTATATATATAGTATATATATAACTACTATGCAAGGGTCATTGATCAATATAGCAAGAGGAAATTTTATGAAAGTGGACTTTACTGTTGTGGGATTTTTTAGGACTATTTCGATGGATCGATGGTGTGTCCTTTAAATGGACAATAGGGGTTCAACTCCAAAGATTCTTCCCATATAGATGATCCCATTTTTGGGATTACCAGCCCCATAGATTTAGTAGCCGATCTTCCTATAAATGAGCCCCAAAGGTCCATGGGTTAGATGATAGCTAGTGGTCCTCTACCTATCTCACATTGATGATGACGACCTATTCTCAGAAAAGTCCATTAATACTGTAGTTTTAGAAAACCTCTTCTGATACAAAGCTCTAATTCTCCAAATGACCAGACATTAAATATTAGGATTCCGCCTTCCTGCAGCCACCACTAGAGGGCGCTATGTACTAAATATACATTGAACTCGGATATAACACTGGATACAGCAATTTTTTTTTCAACTGGAAGCTGCAAAAAAGCTGATATTTTCTGAGTGCTAAAAAAAAGGCATATAAAAAATGAATCCTGATAGATGTACATTTACAATGCATGGGGTGACTGGACTGAAATAAAGCATCTGGGTGAAATTCCCAGCAGCTGAATAGCTGCACTTCAGTATACAGCTCACGCTATCCTATAGAATTAATCCGGGTGACAAGTGCAGGGAAAACTCACAAGAGGTATTTTTCTTTCCGTGAGGTCGGCACATAAATACTTTTTAAATTTTTCCTGCTGTTTTGACTTTTAAAAAGCGAACTCTGCGGATTGGCGCGGGAGACGCCGCTGCAGAAATGATTTACTACCGAAGGTAATGGAGGCTCGAAAAGCGGCCATTAAATATTGAACGTGGACTCCGGGCTCGGCTCCTCTCCCGCTCTGATTAGCAGGTTTTTACAGTAACATTACGGCCGTGGATGGGAACGCTGTCACGGGGCGGCACTGGAAACAGATTACTATTTAGATTCTATTCTAGCTGCACGGAGGTTGCTAATTATTTACCAGACGTAGCAATTACTGGCCACAATGTATCCTCATTCTAGGGATTAGGCAGAGACTTCTAGATATTCGGAAGGGACATGTCTCTGTATTTTATTATATTATTCCCCATATCATTACATAAAGAACACCCTAGATCTGGTTCTTGAGACGCAATTTAAAGGGATTTTAGGCATTGACCAAGTTTTGTGACATTAACTCCTAAACTGGCATCATTATTTCGTTATTTGGTATTATAAACAGCTTGTCCTGAATTATAAATATTATAAATAATTATATATTTATTATTAATTATAATTTTTTTGGCTTTTTATTATTAAAACAGCGCCACTTCTGTTCACAGGTTGCGTCTGGTATTGCAGCTCAGCCCCACTCATTGCAATGGAGTGCAGGTGCAATACCAGATGTGACCTATGGGCAGGTGTGGCGCTGTTTTCGGAAGACCTTTGGAATAACTAGATCTTATTTATTATACTTTTAATCTATTCGAGGTGTTTTCCCTTCTTGTAAAGTGATGGAATAAAACTAGGATATATATGTGGATATGTATGTTCTGTGGGGGGCCAAACGGTGGGATCCTAAAAAATGAAGCATGGAGTTAATTTAAAGGATTTTTTGTATCTTGGCTCTTACTGGTTGTCCAATTACAAGGAATTAGGCGTGTGTTACACATCTCTTTACTGTACCATCATGGAGGACACACGGAGCTAAACGAGGGCTCGGACCCCTTTATTCTTGGGATCCATGAAGATCCTAGAGGAGGTTTGAGCCCCCGATAGTCATAAAGCAAATTTACGAGATGGGAATTTTTGCATTAAGCTGTCGTGTGCACATGAGGAACAAAGCTATCTCTTGCCATTATTATATGACTTGTATCCTTCAATTTCACCAGTTTCCCCTCTGCAGGCTCTGTGACTAATTTTCACTTGCCTCTGAGCTAGTGAGTAGAGACTAGCGGCTATATCTCCAATACACAGCACAAACAGACATGAGGGATTCCTGCTCTCTTTGTATTGAGCAGCATGAGCAGCATGTAGGACATTATACAGAAGTACTGAGCAGTGTAGCTGTGAATATAGCTCTGAGGTGAAATAAACACTTTGTGTGAGTGGAGACTAGCTGCTATGATGTCTCCCATACCTTTTACACAGACAAGAGAGATTCCTGCGTCCTGTGTCTATGTAGTATATGTTCAGAATAGCAGCAGCATGGAGGACATTATAAAGCGGTACTGAGCAGTATTGTTGTGAATCTAGCTTTTTGGGTGAGATAATACACTTAAAAGAAAACTGCAACATGGAGATTATTGTGCAACAGTACTGTGCTGTACAGTTGTGAATCCAGCTCTGGGTGAGATCAAAGGCAGAAATACCATTTGTGCAATCTTTGAGGCCCAATAGTTAAGTGGGACCACTTCCACATGCAAAATTATGATGTATTGGACTGCTATTCTTGCACTGTTCTGTCTCTGTCCATCCCTGTTTGAAATAATACTCTAATGAGAAAGCTGTAACAGAGACTATTATACTACAGTATTGAACAGTGTTGTTTTTAATATTCAGTTTTAAGGTTGAGATAATACACTTACCAGAAAGCTAAAACATGTAGGTCATTATACAACAGTACTAAGTAGTATAACTGTGAGTCTAGCTCTGGAGGGAGAAAACACACTTACTAGAAAGCTGCTGAACTATAGATATTATTATACAGCAGTACTGTGCAGTATTGCTGTGAACCCAGTTCTGTTGTGAGATCATACACTTACTAGAAAGATAAGACAAAGAGGTCATTATACAGCAGTACTGAGCAAGGTAGCTGTATATCCAGTTACCTGCTGAGAGAATAAATTTATTAGAATGCTGCCACAAGGAGGTCATTATACAGGAGCACTGAGCAAAGTAGCTGTATATCCATTTGGAGCGGCCCCCAGATGGAGGGCAGCGGGGTACTCGGTACCGGGTCTCTCGGTTCTGGGGATGTCACGGTGGCCTGACCCGGTCCGTGGCCCTGCTCTGGGGCGCCCAATTAAAGATGTAGGTGACGGTGTAGGTCGCAGTAAATGACGAGGACACAGGGTTGCAGTCTCTTTACCTCTTTACTGAAGGCTTCAGGATCCTCAATCCAGAGCACTGCTAACAGGGCTGGCTGAGACCGGCCGGTCCGAAGGCACATCCAGAGTTCCCTTTGCAGGTGGAAATCAGTGCCTACCTACTAGCGCCTGGGTGTTGTAGTACTTCCCTGCTGAGCACCATGGGATAGTCCTCACAACTGTCGTGCATGTTTCTGTTCTCTCTCCGTCCCCCAGATGGTTTGGATAGGACGCACCCGTATGACGGGGTAGGCCTGGAGTTATTTTATAGGGACCCTAGTGACGCCCCTCTCCCACAATTGCTTCTGTTGTCTTCATTAGGTGATTTAGGTGAGGCAGCCAACCTATAATTAACTGCTCTGCCGTTGGTTTGAAGTAATGCGTGGAGCCCAATACTTCCTCGGTGTTCCGGCCGCCGGCTACGCGCCTCAGAAGAATGTTGCCAATCTCGGGGCACGACTCCTTCTGGTTCTATCGCCTTTGTGCTGTGATCTCGTTTCTCACTTCTCCACAATATACTTTGCTTCGTGTCCTTTCTTAAGATGCCGCCGCAATGAGGTGCAGGCACGGCTCCGTAACGATCTGTCCTGTGCTAGGCCACTGTCAGGATCCCACCCCTGACAGGGACCCCCCTGTGTTTTTCCAAGCAACCTCTTCTCTCACTAGATGTTACCTGGGCAAAACCCAGTCAGCTTCTCCCTAACTTCCTATCCAGCCCCCAGTTTTACCAGAGTGTGAGGAGTGGCCTAATACATAGAACCTTTTGCTCCCCCTGGTGGCCGGAGTGTGAAGTGTAATGTGTGACTGTGATACCTGGTCAGGTGAACTCCTTTAGTGCCATCAGATGTACCATCACTCCCCTTAGCGGCGGAGCGACAGTACTGCAACGACCAGGACTCTGGGGCGCTGCACTCCCCCCCCCCCGTTAAATCCAGTACTCCCGAACTGGGAAAAGAAGAACAACAATACATGTTAGCAAAAGACATACAAAATTTTGAAACGCTGTAAACAAGTAAATTTAACAGTGCTTCCCTTTATGGGAGGTGAGAGCACTTGAACATTACAAACAGAAACATATTTACATTGTGTTGAAGATTTTAAATAACACTTATTAAATATCTAGCTATAAATAACTATCATTACCCAGCCGGGTATACTATCTACTATCTACTGAGTGCAACCTTTTCTGGAACAATAATTTAACTTCTCCTTTAAGGGCGTATACTGGACCCACTAAAGGTATACTATAAGACTAAAAGTGCAAATCAACATTTCTCTCTAATTCTCTTTCTCATATGCAGGACTCTCTTGTCTACCCCCACAGGCCTACTGCATCTTTCCTTGGCTCTCTATCATCAGTTCTAGTAATCACTTTAACTTCAGTTTTATTCAAATAACATTATCAACATTCCTATTTCTTATCACTATCTTTCTAACTACATACTACTACTATGTAAAACATTATTACGGTCTAACTACTTAAGGCACATTATGGTTTAAACTAAGTGTAACAACTAAACATTCCCTTTAAGAGGGACACCAAGTTTCTTCTGAGGTAGTGCAACCTCTCAAGTTGCAAGTCTGATTAAAGCAACAACTTCTGCGCTGTAATCAGGAACAGTCTCTTCAAAAAGCTCTTCTTTTTGTAAAACCAGTAGGGGGCACCTTTAAGAAGGTGCAAACTATATACAGCAACAGTTTGTGAATCATTCACCGTCCATGATTCGGCAGTCTTTTAGAACAATGATGAACTTGTGCAAAAACATAAAACAATAGGGATCCCGGGTAAACGAAGGGATCCCTGTAAGAACTAACCCTGGTCGGGTTTTAGCAGCAAAACAGCAGGAAAACAAACAGTTAACTATTTACATACTTGTGGTTCCGAGGTTTATTCTCATAGTAGGTTGCAAGGCATCAGTTGGTAGGGAACACTTTCTGACTGGGAAAGCTTCGATTCCGTGTCCTCATCTGATGCGGTGTCAGTACCAGTGGTTCGTCTCTCCGGTGCGGCCAGGTCACCAGGGGTCTGAATTCGAATGTCAGCTTTGGTAGCAAGTTCAGTAGCGGCAATAATGCACACAGTGGTGATAGTAGTAGAATTTGTCAAGTCAGAGTTAGCCATAGTCAGGGCAGCAGGTGGCGCCACTGCAGGCTCGCATCGTTGGACGTTCCGAGCGCACCACCCTTTGCTTACTCCGATGGCAAGTGTAGGTCACCTGGTCCCCTTTACATAGTAGTGGATTGTCACATCTGTTGCGGAACGGGGTCTTCACATTGTAACTGGTAAAGAAGACTTCAGTCGGCAGTCCCGGTTCCTGTATAGAGCCCCAGCCCTGTTTCGGGTGAAAGGCTAGTACAGTCCCCTGTTTTACCAAGTTCTTCTTACCGCGTTCAGTCTTTGGTTCTTGTACTTTCGGTGGGTCACTTTGTTCTGTCTCTTTTCAGTTTTTCCAGTGTAGAATTAAGCATTGTTTATATTGTTCCCAGGTGAGCACAGCAATGCTGAGGCCCTCCTGCCTGGCCCCGTCTGGCCCAATCCTTGGGGTATCCCATTGGAAGATCACCCCCTCTGAGCTCACATCTAGCGGTTCCCCCATAGTTGTCGGTAGCGGAGGCACAAGCTTCTCCATAGTGTCGGGGGTTATCACTACCAGCTCAGCGGCGAGAAATCGGTCATTGTTGGGACGGGGAGCGGTCACGGGAGCAGGATCGGTCGGTGGGGCAGGGGCGCTTTCCATACCTGCGTCTGATGTGGTTCCACCGATGCCGGTCCGTTCCATTGACGAGGACACTGGAGTCGGCAGCGGCTCGGACCGCAGTTCTTCCAATGCGACCCTCTGGGACAGCTCTGACTTCCATTGCTTCACGTCTGCTGGCTCCGTGTTCGGGATAGGTGGACTCGGCTCCTCTGCCCGTGGCTCCGAGAGGTCTGGATCCTCCAGCTTTGGTGGGTTCGGATCCGCCTCCGGTCGGCGGGGATAGTCCGGGATCACTTCGTCGTCGTTCAGGTACTCGCTGGTCACCCTCGCTGTTTCGCGATCGGCAGCTGTCACACACATGGTTCCGCCATTTTCTGAGGGTGGAGCTCCTTCTCTTCTTGGTTCCCGCCGTTGCAAATCAGGGGGCGGTTCTCCTGTACTTCGGGGCATATCGTCTTCTCGCAGCAGTAGTCGGAGGGGGCGGTCGTCACTTTCGGCGCCACTTGGGTACTTCCCTCCCATGGCACGCCCTTCTTCTTCCCCTGCGCTCCTCGTGGCGCTGTAATGGCGGTGGTTTTGGTGGGAATTTTTGGCGGCAAATAGCAATACACAGTCTTTGCAATAAATCACGATTCAAGCACAATTCAGTCACAGTTCCAAGGCACACATGACCTGATTCTCAGGCTTAAGTAGATCCTGTTCGTGACGCCAAGTTGGAGCGGCCCCCAGATGCAGGACGGCGGGGTACTCGGTACCGGGTCTCTCGGTTCTGGAGATGTCACGGTGGCCTGACTTGGTCCGTGGTCCTGCTAAGGGGCGCCCAATTAAAGATGTAGGTGACGGTGTAGGTCGCAGTAAATGACGAGGACACAGGGTTGCAGTCTCTTTACCTCTTTACTGAAGGCTTCGGCATCCACAATCCAGAGCACTGCTAACAGGGCTGGCTGAGACCGGCCGGTCCGAAGGCACATCCAGAGTTCCCTTTGCAGGTGGAAATCAGTAGCCTACCTACTAGCGCCTGGGTGTTGTAGTACTTCCCTGCTGAGCACCACGGGATAGTCCTCACAACTGTCGTGTATGTTTCTGTTCTTTCTCTCCGTCCCCCAGACGATATGGATAGGACGCACCCGTATGATGGGGTAGGCCTGGAGTTATTTTATAGGGACCCTAGAGACGCCCCTCTCCCACAATTGTCTCCGTTGTCTTCATTAGATGTAAAGGTGAGACAGCCAACCTATAATTAACTGCCTTGCCGTAGTTCAAAGTAATGTGTAGAGTCTATTACTTCCTCGGCGTTCCGGCCACCGGCTACGCGCCTCAGTAGGATGTTGCCGATCTCGGGGCACGACTCCTACTGGTTCTATCGCCTTTGTGCTGTGATCTCGTTTCTCACTTCTCCACAATATACTTCGCTTCGTGTCCTTTCTTAAGATGCCGCCGCAATGAAGTGCAGGCACAGCTCCGTAACGATCTGTCCTTTCGCTAGGCCTCTGTCAGGATCCCACCCCAGACAGGGGCCCCCCTGGATCTTCCCAAGCAACGCTCTCCTCTCACTAGATGTTACCTGGGCAAAACCCAGTCAGCTTCTCCCTAACTTCCTATCCAGCCCCCAGTTTTACCAGAGTGTGAGGAGTGGCCTAATACATAGAACCTTTTGCTCCCCCTGGTGGCCGGAGTGTGAAGTGTAATGTGTGACTGTGATACCTGGTCAGGTGAACTCCTTTAGTGCCATCAGACGTACCATCACTCCCCTTAGCGGCAGAGCGACAGTACTGCAACGACCAGGACTCTGGGGCGCTGCACAGTCATCTGCTGAGAGAATAAATGTATTAGAATGCTGCCACAAGGAGGTCATTATACAGCAGCACTGAGCAAGGTAGCTGTATATCCAGTTATCCGCTGAGAGAATAAATTTATTAGAATGCTGCAACAAGGCGGTCATTGTACAGCAGTATTGAACAGTGTAGCTGTAAATCCATAATTCAGGTGAAATAACCACTTACTACAAAGCACTATCACGGAGGACAATATACAGTAGTACTGAATATTGTAGCTGTGAATCCAGCAGTGGTGTGAGATAAAACGCTTATTGAAAAGTAGCAGCACAATCTATATATGTCTGTGCCTCTCTAAAGACTTCTTGAAGGGGCTGAAATCTAATCCCTCATTGAGCTAACAATTACTTTGTGTAAGTCTGACTTTAGCAGTTTTGAAACGGAATGATGAGTTCAGGAGAAGTGGCTCATAAATGGAGAAAGCAGTAGATTTCTCTTAATACATACATTACAAAGTTTCTTATTCCTGTGTGATCAATCCATTAGGTATATAATTGATAACATATAAAATCCAGTACAGAAGATAAACTCTCCACTCTACTTTTAAGATCGCATCTCACCACCTGTGCACTTGACCCGATCCCTTCCCACTTCATCCAAAACCTCGCCACAGTCTTCATCCCAACCCTAACCCATCTCTTCAACCTATCACTAACAACTGTTTTTTTTCCCCTCAAGCTTTAAACATGCCTCCATCACACCTATCCTCAAAAAGCCCTCTCTTGACCCATCCTCTGTATCTAGCTATCGCTCTATATCACTTCTCCCCTATGCCTCAAAACTACCGGAACAACACGTACATCTTGAACTGTCCTCCCATCTCTCTTCTTGCTCCCTCTTTGACCGCTTACAATCAGGCTTCTGGTCACACCACTCCACTGAAACTGCCCTAAATAAGGTCACCAACCGCCAAGAGCAAGCGACACTACTCTATCCTCCTCCTCCTGGACCTGTCGGCTGCCTTTGACACAGTGGACCATTCCCTATTATTACAGACCCTCTCATCCCTTGGCATCACAGACTTCCCTATCCTGGATGTCATCATACCTACAGACCGGACATTCAGCGTCTCCCACTCATACACCACCTCCTCACCTCGCCCCCTATCTGTCGGAGTCCCACAAGGTTCAGTCCTAGGGCCCCTGCTCTTCTCCATTTACACCTTTGGCCTGGGACAGCTCATAGAATCTCATGGCTTTCAGTATCACCTCTATGCTGATGACACACAGATCTACATCTCTGGACCAGATATCACCTCCCTACTAACCAGAATCCCTCAATGTCTATCCACTATTTCATCCTTCTTCTCCGCTAGATTTCTAAAACTTAACATGGACAAAACAGAATTCATCATCTTTCCCCCATCTCACGCGACCCCCCCAACGAACCTATCCATTACAGTAAATGGCTGCCCACTCTCCCCAGCCCCACAAGCTCGCTGCCTCGGGGTAATCCTTGACGCTGATCTCTCCTTCAAACCACATATCCATGCCCTTTCCGACTTCAAACTCAAAAATATTGCACGAATCCGTTCATTCCTCAACCAAGAATCTGCAAAAACCCTAGTCCATGCCCTCATCATCTCTCGCCTTGACTACTGCAACCTCCTGCTCTGTGGCCTCCCCTCAAACACTCTCGCACCCCTCCAATCTATTCTAAACTCTGCTGCCCGACTAATCCACCTGTCCCCCCGCTATTCCCCGGCCTCTCCCCTCTGTCAATCCCTTCACTGGCTCCCCATTGCCCAGAGACTCCAGTACAAAACCCTAACCATGACGTACAAAGCCATCCACACCCTGTCTCCTCCATACATCTGTGACCTCGTCTCCCGGTACTTTCCTACACGCAACCTCCGATCCTCACAAGATCTCCTTCTCTACTCCCCTCTTATCTCTTCTTCCCACAATCACATACAAGATTTCTCTCGTGCATCCCCCCTACTCTGGAACCCTCTACCACAACACATCAGACTCTCACCTACCATCGATATCTTCAAAAAGAGCCTGAAGACCCACCTCTTCCGACAAGCCTACAACCTGCAGTAACCACCGATCAACCAAACCGCTGCATGACCAGCTCTATCCTCACCTACTGTATTCTCACCCATCCCTTGTAGATTGTGAGCCCTCGCGGGCAGGGTCCTCTCTCCTCCTGCATCCTCACCCATCCCTTGTAGATTGTGAGCCCTCGCGGGCAGGGTCCTCTCTCCTCCTGTACCAGTCGTGACTTGTAATATTTAACCCCTCCTCACATGTAAAGCGCCATGGAATAAATGGTGCTATAATAATAAATAATAATAATAATAAAGTCCTCTCTTGGCAGATCTGCCATATCTTGAGCTCGACCTTCTCATTCCATCAATCGACACAAAACGTTCCTTTCCGGATTCTTTCTCGTTTACGTATCAGACATAATTACATCAGTTCCACTTTAATGAGCAGGAAATCCATGGTGCTAATTACTGGACGATCTTCTGATCTTGCAGACGACACCAGAACAAAGGCTTCTCGTGGACCGCGCCTGCTGGTCTGTGACAAGTGTGTGGTGCCACAAGGTAACTAATTGTGTCGGACAGACAATGGAAGCAGAGCGGAGAGGCGGTGGCTACATCAGTGGCTCTCGGGGAATCTAGGGCGACCTTTCCCCCATGAGATGAACAAAGCTCTTTCTTCCTAAATCAAACAGAATTCATATCAAAAATCTGAAAAAAAAAGACCAAATCTTTGAAGCGTTTTCTTCTTTTGGTGGCTGCCAGTGTTTGATGAGATATTTTTAAAGTGTCTGTCAGGGGTGAAGACGTTCTGTGCATTCTCCAGTCCCGCCGGCTCGGGTGCGTTCACATTGTGCTCTGTGTCCCCATCATGGCATATGTCCGAAATCCCCCACAAAACGGGGTCCGGACGGAGTTTACTACACGGTAGAGCGCACGTTGGCTCTGCAGTCAATATTTAAGTCTATAGCTCCATCAGCGCATGCGCCCAGACCCTGTTTTGCTGGGGATTTCGGACATATCCCCTTATGGGGACAGCACTCTCTTCCCTATGAATAGTGAGAACCAGCTCATACCGTCCTCCTCTATAGAAACTATTCTGATCTTTGCCAACCTTAAAGGGAATCCGTCAGAAGGTTTTTGCTATGTAATCTAAAAGCAGCATGATGTTGGGACAGAGACCCTGATTCCAGCGATGTGTCACTTGCTTGTCTGCATACTATCCTTTTGATACAATTCCTGTCTTCTCAGCTCAGAAATCTGAGCTGTATATCACCTCTCCCACACCACTGATTGGCAGCTTTCTGTATATACTGTGCATAGGAAAAAAGCTGCCAATCACTGCTCAGGTCGGGGTTACACAGAAGAGATGACCAGGAAACACGACCCACCTAGTCCAATAGTGATAATCTCCTGCTGATAAAACTATGACTTTTATTGAAACAGTAAAAAAGCCCAGTAAGCGACAAATCGCTGTTAGGCCGGGGTCACACTAGAAAGAAATACGGACGTATGAGAGGCGCATAAGCAACGCATTACACTCGGACCAACGATTCTCTATGGGGCAGCTCCCATCAGCCGTATATTTCTTGGCCATATTTTACGGGCATAGAAAATCGCAGCATGCTGTGATTGTCAGTGTACTCCGAGAAAAATCCGCCAAGGAAAGTCTATGGGGGCGAGAAAAATACGGATTACACACGGACCATCCATTTTTGGATTAATAATGGATAGGTGTCTTATTGACGCCTCTCCATTATTAACCAGGCTTAATGTCACCTTCCAATAGCAAGGTGACATTAACCCTTCATTACCCCATATCCCACCGCTACAGGGAGTGGGAAGAGAGTGGCCAAGTGCCAGAATAGACGCATCTTACAGATGTGCCTTTTCTGGGGTGGCTGGGGGCAGATGTTTGTAGCCAGGGGGGGCCAATAACCATGGACCCTCTCTAGGCTATTAATATCTGCCCTCAGTCACTGGCTTTACCACTCTGGCGGAGAAAATTACGTGGGAGCCCACGCCAGTTTTTTCCGTGATTTAACCCTTTATTTTAAAACCTAGAGCCCCCAAATTTTGCACATACACACACACACACTACTAACAGTAGTGAGGAATATGTAAAAATATAACGGATATGAAATGGTTAACTGCATGTAATCATGTCTCATATGCATATCCTGTCGGGTTTGGGAATTATTTAGCAAAAGCCAACAAATGAATCAGCGGCTTTTTTGCTAGCTAGCGCTGTATGAAATATAAAAATATATATATATATATATATATGTGTGTGTCTCACTGATATATATATATATATATATATATATATATATATATAGACTGTATACATGTTTTCACAAATATTTGAGCCCATAGATCCATTCTATGTGCATCTTGCAAGCCGGCGAGAAAATCTCGCATCTCGCAGTACGGATGCCATTTGGAGGTTTACATGTGCAAAATATGCAGCCACACCTTGCCAACGGATGACATACGGATCACTGTTCAGGGAACATTTCTGCATATTTGGTCTGTTAAAAACGGACTGTATTTTTATACGTTGTGTGTGACTCCAGCCTTATCGGGTCTCTGCCCCTCCATCATGCTGCTCTCAGATTACATGCCAAAAACCTGCTGACAGATTCCCTTTAAGAGGGTTTTCCTACACAGGCTGCTTCCTCCAGAATACCAATCCAAAAAACAAGCAGATTCCTCCTTGTTTGGCTGCTAAAGATCACGGAGGAGGGACAAGAGCAGAGGACAACCATACACCACATATCAATCAGTGGATAACTAGAGTCTGATTGACCCCAGTGCAATATGTTCACCTGGGCCCCCGCTTCCGTGTTGGCCAGATGTATGGGCCCTTATAGCATTCTAGATGTTATATACAAATACGTGTTCACCCTCCATGTAATAATGTCCCCAACCTGATGCATCCCTGCAATAATGTATCGCATCCTAGCCCCTCTCTGTAATAATGCACCCCAACCTGGCACCTTCCTGGTATAATTTCCTCTTCATTGACCCCTTCCTGTAACAATGTCCCCCATCCTGGTATAATGTCTTGCTTTCTGGGCCCCTTCCTGGTATAATGTCCCCCATCCTGCACCCCTTCCTGTAACATTGTCCCCATTCTGGTATAATGTCCTTCAGAAAGATAATGGTTGATCAGGAATGGTTTGAGAACATGACAAAGGAACATATCTCCGAACTGAACAGAAAAAATCAGAGCAGAGAATCTTATTTCTCATAGTCTGGGAGTCCTTCATGTGTTTTATAGCAAACTCTATGCGGCTTTCATATGTCTTGCACTGAGGAGAGGCTTCCGTCGGGCCACTCTGCCATAAAGGCCTGACTGGTGGAGGCTGCAGTGATAGGTGACTTTGTGGAACTTTCTCCTATCTCCCTACTGCATCTCTGGAGCTCAGCCACAGTGATCTTGGGCTTCTTCTTTACCTCTCTCACCAAGGCTCTTCTCCCACGATTGCTCAGTTTGGCTGGACGGCCAGGTCTAGGAAGACTTCTGGTGGTCTCAAACTTCTTCCATTGAAGGATTATGGAGACCACTGTGCTCTTAGGACCCTTGAGTCCTGCAGAAATTCTGTTGTAACCTTGGCCAGATCTGTGCCTTGCCACAATTCTGTCTCTGAGCTCCTTGGCCAGTTCCTTTGACCTCATGATTCTCATTTGGTCTGACATGCACTGTGAGCTGTGAGGTCTTATATAGACAGGTGTGCGCCTTTCCTAATCAAGTCCTATCAGATTAATTACACACAGCTTGATTGCAATGAAGGAGTAGAACATCTCAGGGAGGATCACAAGGAAATGGACAGCATGGGACTTAACCCCTTCCCGACATCGGACGTACTATACCGTCCGATGTCGGGTCCCCTGCTTTGATGTGCGCTCCGGCGGTGAGCGCACATCAAAGTCGCGACATGTCAGCTGTTTTTTACAGCTGACATGTGCGCGCAATAGCGGCGGGTGAAATCGCTATTCACCCGCCGCTATTAACCTGTTAAATGCCGCTGTCAAATGCAGACAGCGGCATTTAACTACCGCATCCGGCCGGGCGGCCGGAAATGAGCGCATCGCCGACCCCCGTCACATGATCGGGGGTCGGCGATGCTTGTATATTGTAACCATAGAGGTCCTTGAGACCTCTATGGTTACCGATTGCCTGTGGCTGTGAGCGCCCCCCTGTGGTCGGCGCTCACAGCACACCTGCATTTTAGCTACATAACAGCGATCTGATGATCGCTGTTATGTAGCAGAGCCGATCGGGCTGTGCCTGCTTCTAGCCTCCCATGGAGGCTATAGAAGCATGGTAAAAGTTAAAAAAAAAGTAAAAAAAAATGTGAAAAAAATAAAAAAAATATAAAAGTTTAAATCACCCCCCTTTCGCCCCAATCAAAATAAATCAATAAAAAAATAATCAAACCATATTTGGTATCGCCGCGTTCAGAATCGCCCGATCTATCAATAAAAAAAAGCATTAACCTGATCGCAAAACGGCGTAATGAGAAAAAAAATCGAAACACCAGAATTACGGTTTTTTGGTCGCCGCGATTTGCATTAAAATGCAATAACGGGCGATCAAAAGAACGCATCTGCACCGAATTGGTATCATTAAAAACGCCGTCTTGGCACGCAAAAAATAAGCCCTCAACCGACCCCAGATCATGAAAAATGGAGACGCTACGAGTATCGGAAAATGGCGCAATTTTATTTATTTTTTTTTTGCAAAGTTTGGAATTTTTTTTCACCACTTAGGTGAAAAATAACCTAGTCATGTTAGGTGTCTATGAACTCGTACTGACCTGGAGAATCATAATGGCAGGTCAGTTTTTGCATTTAGTGAACCTAGCAAAAAAAACAAACAAAAAACAAGTGTGGGATTGCACTTTTTTTGCAATTTCACCGCACTTGGAATTTTTTTCCCGTTTTCTAGTACATGCCATGGTAAAACCAATGGTGTCATTCAAAAGTACAACTCGTCCCGCAAAAAATAAGCCCTCACATGGCCAAATTGACGGAAAAATAAAAAAGTTATGGCTCTGGGAAGGAGGGGAGTGAAAAACGAAAACGGAAAAACAAAAAATCCCACGGTCATGAAGGGGTTAAATATGAGTGTCTGAGCAAAGGGTCTGAATACTTATGACCATGGGATATTTCAGTTTTTCTTTTTTTAATAATTATACAAAAATTTCTACATTTCTGTTTCAGTCAAGATGGGGTGCAGAATGTACATTAATGAGGAAAAATGAACTTTTTTGAATTTTACCAAATGGCTGCAATGAAACAAACAGTGAAAAATTTAAAGGGGTCTGAACACTTTCCGCACCCACTGTAGATATATAAACCCCCTGCACTCCAAAAGACCTGATGTATCCCGCATACACTCCACAAGACCCTCTGTATCCCACGAACACCCCGATACCCGATCACTCAGATACACCGGCCGTTCTGGAGATCGCAGTCATCACAATTTGACCCTTGACAGAATTGCTCAGTTCATTACATTTGCTCCTTTTTCCTGCTCCCAACACATCAACCCCAAACCTTTCCCATTCTCTTGGATTTTGCATTATTCTACTCTGTAAACAATGAAACAAACTTTCAGTAATATCAATAATCCATCTGCCAAACTAGAACCAATATCTACAGAGAAAAGGTAATAAATTGCAGAATTACTTCTATCACAATCCACAGATTCTCCAGTTCTATGAAATGAAACACTTTTCGGTTTCTTATTATTCCGAGTAGAATTTCTATTATCCATAAAAAACAATTTCACTTACTGGAAACTAAGAAATGTTTCTTCACTATCAGACAATTATGTCTATCATTCTGACTAATGATCACATCGTAATTACCTTACAAGCAAAGGGCACAATAAGAAAGTCCGGGAAACTGATTTTGACCCCAAAAAATCCACAACATAAAATGCCGCATCCGACAAGGGTTTATTTGATCAAGCAAAAAAGAGTATGAAAAAGAGTAGGACTGGGGATGTAAATTACAGGATAAAGAAGCAAGGGGCATATAATAATATCAATGTACAAGCCACAATGTTACAGATCACATTTCAATGACTGATAACACCTCTATATACAGTAGATAACACAGGATCCACCATTCACTATAGGTGATGTCACAGCTCACCTCCTCCTCCTCCTGTACAATGACTGATAACATCTCTATATACAGTAGATAACACAGGATCCACCATTCACAATAGGTGATATCACAGCTCACCTCCTCCTCCTGTACAATGACTGATAACACCTCTATACACAGTAGATAACACAGGATCCAGCATTCACAATAGGTGATGTCACAGCTCACCTCCTCCTCCTGTACAGTGACTGATAACACCTCTATATACAGTAGATAACACAGGATCCACCATTCACAATAGGTGATGTCACAGCTCACCTCCTCCTGTACAATGACTGATAACACCTCTATATACAGTAGATAACACAGGATCCACCATTCACAATAGGTGATATCACAGCTCACCTCCTCCTCCTGTACAATGACTGATAACACCTCTATATACAGTAGATAACACAGGATCCACCATTCACAATAGGTGATATCACAGCTCACCTCCTCCTCCTGTACAATGACTGATATCACCTCTATATACAGTAGGTAACACAGGATCCACCATTCACAATAGGTGATGTCACAGCTCACCTCCTCCTGTACAATGACTGATAACACCTCTATATACAGTAGATAACACAGGATCCACCATTCACAATAGGTGATATCACAGCTCACCTCCTCCTCCTGTACAATGACTGATAACACCTCTATATACAGTAGATAACACAGGATCCACCATTCACAATAGGTGATGTCACAGCTCACCTCCTCCTCCTGTACAATGACTGATAACACCTCTATATACAGTAGATAACACAGGATCCACCATTCACAATAGGTGATATCACAGCTCACCTCCTCCTCCTCCTGTACAATGACTGATAACACCTCTATATACAGTAGATAACACAGGATCCACCATTCACAATAGGTGATATCACAGCTCACCTCCTCCTCCTCCTGTACAATGACTGATAACATCTCTATATACAGTAGATAACACAGGATCCACCATTCACAATAGGTGATATCACAGCTCACCTCCTCCTCCTCCTGTACAATGACTGATAACACCTCTATATACAGTAGATAACACAGGATCCACCATTCACAATAGGTGATGTCACAGCTCACCTCCTCCTGTACTATGACTGATAACACCTCTATATACAGTAGATAACACAGGATCCACCATTCACAATAGGTGATGTCACAGCTCCCCTCCTCCTCCTGTACAATGACTGATAACACCTCTATATACAGTAGATAACACAGGATCCACCATTCACAATAGGTGATGTCACAGCTCCCCTCCTCCTCCTGTACAATGACTGATAACACCTCTATATACAGTAGATAACACAGGATCCACCATTCACAATAGGTGATGTCACAGCTCACCTCCTCCTCCTCCTGTACAATGACTGATAACACCTCTATATACAGCAGATAACACAGGATCCACCATTCACAATAGGTGATGTCACAGCTCACCTCCTTCTCCTGTACAATGACTGATAACACCTCTATATACAGCAGATAACACAGGATCCACCATTCACAATAGGTGATGTCACAGCTCACCTCCTCTTCCTCCTGTACAATGACTGATAACACAGGATCCACCATTCACAATAGGTGATGTCACAGCTCACCTCCTCTTCCTCCTGTACAATGACTGATAACACAGGATCCACCGTTCACAATAGGTGATTTCACAGCTCACCTCCTCCTCCTGTACAATGACTGATAACACCTCTATATACAGTAGATAACACAGGATCCATCATTCACAATAGGTGATGTCACAGCTCACACTGTCCTCCCTCTTCACAATGATTTTTGCACACGCTTATTAGATGCTTCTATACAGTAGATAGTGTCCTGTCGGTCTACTCTGACTAATGTACATGTGGATTTTCTGAATGAAAAGGATACGGGTGTGTAAATTAGCCCTAGTGGGAAGATTGAAATATTTCTGTATTTTTTATATACAGATTATATGGGGCGCGGCGATGCACTGACAGCTCCTCAGCCTCTGCTGTGCTCCTGAACTAGCAGCGCCCTTTCCTGGCTGATTGACAGGTCAGTGGTCAGTGAACCAGAGCAAAAGACTCGTCAATCAGCCAGAATCTGGTACTTGTAGTTCAGAAATACAGCTGAGGCTGAGAAGCTGTAAGTGCATCCCCGCGCCCCAATGCACTTCCCGACAACTTAAAAGCACAATTTCTCACTGCTAAAGAAGCACTTTCGGGTTATGATGGGATAAACTGACTAATCTTTTAAAGGGCTTCACAGCCTTATTCATGGTTTTGGGTGGTAAAAGTAGTGTGTGAGAGGTTCCCCTCAGCCCTCACTCCAGGAGCTCTGTTATACAGAAGTGTCCAAAATGTGTGAGATCCCCGCCATCACCACCGTGTCCATGGCAGACTGTAACCCTTTCCCCAGGCTTCAGTATGTGATACATAAAGTGGGTTAATTATTCCTCGACAAAACCTGTATCTGTATGTTATGTAGGACACAAAGCCGAGACTGTAATTACAAGAGCAGATACATCGGCTTCCGGCCGTTTAATTAGTGTAAACATGTAACAATGACTCCTAATACCTGGGCTGTGCCGCCTGGCTCTGGAGATTACACCAGTTAATGCTCAAGTCGAATGTTGGCAGCAATTCCTTTAAGTGAGCTATACTGTGAAGATAAACTGCGTCTGCACAAATGTATTTCTTGAATGGAATGAAACATAGTTATTAGCCGGTAGCGGAATAATACAGATAAAAGGCTTTGGAGACTAGAGCGGCAACTTAGCGATAGAGACGGCAGAAGAAAAGTGGGACGACCGCAGTACCTGAAGGTGATTCCTCAAATAAAATCCAACCTGTACTTATGAGAAGGCACCAAATAATGCACAAAGAGAAGTAGTCGTGGGAGAAAATCGACACTTTATATCAAGGTCAGTGGTGGCCGAAGTGTTGTCTGCCAGCTCCGTACGGTGGTGGCCCGTTGGCCCAATTGGAGCCTTGTATAAAGATAGTCACAGAGCTAAAGACTAAAACCTTGAAGACCTGATGAAGGAAGTGAAGGATTCTAGAGGTCATCTCATCACATCAACATATTGTTAGATGCAGAGAAAGGGAGGACATGATCGTACGTGCCAGATATTCACAGAAGACAGATCCGGAAGAGCGAGAGCTGATGTATCAGTAGTGTAGAGGAAATCCCTCAAATCCATCTACATTCTCTAAAAAGACTTAATGGGAGAGGTTGTATGCTTGAGCGGATCTGGGGCCAGTACTGGAGGCAACATCTTATGTTTTTGTTAGGCTTAACTTAAAGATTATGCAAAAAAGGGCTGCGCGGAACTCCAATATTAAGGGGTGCACGAATGGGACACTACTCCAAAATTTGCAAACAATAAATTCAGCACTCCCGATTCATGCGAGAAGCAAGGAAACAATTTTAATCTCCTGCGCAGCAGTGCGTATCTCCAGCGTTCCATTCGGTCTCTTCAATACTCCATTGCTCAGGTGTCCCTGATTTCTGTGTTCGTTCTCAAGAGCGCAAGATAATTTCTGATGAAGGCCTAATTGTATGGCCGAAACGTTAAAGTGTTCATTCAGTGGATGTACCTGAAACACCATTAAAATTGTTTCCTTTTTTCTCGGGAGTAACTTAAAGATTAAATATTAGAATTTTTTTTTAGCTAGTGAGGGTGATCAATGAGTGGAACAGGCAGCCACGAGAGGTGGTGAGTTCTCCTTCAATGGAAGTCTTCACACATCTGTCTGAGATGGTTTAGTGACTCATGCATTGAGTGTTGGACAAGATGACCCTGGAAGTCCCTTCCAACTCTAATATTGTAGGATTCTAGGATTCTAAAGGGCTCAATTTGGGCTCCAATTCCAAATTTAGGCTCATTGGGAGTAACATTTGAGAAAATATGAGCATTCCTATAGACAAAGGTCAGCACCATGGTCAGCAGCCGGCCAGTTATCTACAATAAGTCAACTACTGTAGACACTTAGGCTCTGATACCTCAAGGAATTTTTGCCAGAATTCTGTTGGAAAACTCTTTGAAATGTCAAAAAAACATTTTGCACAACTCAAAAATGTACAAAAAATATACAATTTTTCACATTTCTATGCCAGTCCTGGTCAGCTCTACCAAAGAGGACAAAGCCACCGAACAAATTCATCATATTTTACTAAAAAAGTGGCTGAAATAACGGCAAAAACGTACGGTATGTATTTATGGCAGTGGTGCACAGCAGTGGTAAGATCAGTAAGAGGTGTGAACCTCCTAATGGATTTGGAGCATCTCGCTTGAGAGAAGTCAAGGAGAAATAATTTGGTCGCCCTAATCCATGTCCAATGGCGGTCTTCTATCTAGAATCCATTAGTCAAATATTTTACAAAAGTAATAAAACCTTCGCACTCGTTAAATTAATGGGGTCACTTTATTCGCAGGAATTGTGCAGATGCAAAGTCTGATTTCATCTTCTAACATCATGTGTCTTATCCATTAGACTTAATAATTTGCTATTAGTGAGGAGCGAATCTGCAGAAATGTAGACGTTCATCGGCCCTCTCAGATTTGGCCAAGAAATGTGTCTCATGTTGGATTTATTAGACAACAGTTGAGTTTGTCCTATTATATTCTCTCCAGATCCCAGAGCATAATAAAGTTCTGGGGAAAAAAAATCACTAACCTTACTGCTTACGTCTCCACCTGGTCCTCCCAACTCTCCCTGCAGCTTCGATGTCTTCTTTTGGACAGGTGTGGTGGCAGATGTCCACTTCCAGGACTTCTTTGCCGTCCATACTTCTGGCAATAGCCATTATGGCATCCTGTTATTATGATGTTATTATGACATCACAACATTCGTCACACCAGATCTATTCAGTGCCGGAAATGCAGACGATCCGAAGCGTGGAGAGATCAGATGAACTGACGAGGAACTGAGCCGTAAGGACAGGGGTGAGGTTCAAGAAATCCAGAAAAAGCACCCAAAGGGTATTGCATAAAATCTGGATGCGGATAAAGTAGAATTCTTTGGAAAACTATTATTTGATTTGACTCAAATCTATTTGCTCATCCGTACTTGATGTAGATGCTGAGGTTTTTGGATGGGTCGCAGTTGTATGCTGCAGCATGTTGCTATCTCAAAAAGTCCAGAAAAACCTTTACATGGCCTAAGTTGATATGTAAGTGAGACTGATGAGCTAAAGAGCTATGGTAGATCTGAAGCCTTTGTCACTCCAGCTCTATTCCCCGCTTAATGCCACCCCCTAAACGACTGATGACTCATTTGCCTAAAGTCACAGAGCAAGGAAGCGGCCAGGCGCTGGGTGGAGAATAGAACTGGAGGGACAGAGGCTTCGGATCTACCGTAGCTCTTCCATTTTTATATATCAATTTAATTGTGATTTCTCAGTAATGGAGGAGTGGACTGGCCATGTAAAGGTATTGCTGGACCTGTCTTTAACAGACCTAAATTGTTCGGGTGGTCCGCAGAATGGTTTTGTGCCGGTATTTGGACATGTTTCTGGATGGAAGTGACCAAGTTCTTCTCTCTCTGGACAAGTCCTTCGCTCAAGTCTAATTTTTGGCTTTGAGTTTGAGTCTTCTCTTCTAGACAGACTGCTTAATACTCATCCTCATGGAGTTGCCCAAAGATGGAGATAATTTCTGAACCTAAAGTATAGACTTCTCCTCTGACTGTGCAGAGCCCATTAATTCCTGCTCTGGTCCAGGGCTTCCCGATTGCTCTGAACAATGTTTTTGCAGCATTTTTCTCTTTTTCCCATCCGATGCGGTGATATTCAGGAGGGACGCACCGTGTGTCGCTCGGAGAGGTTAAAGTGTTAACAGGATTCTGTCAGGAGTGAAATGGGAGAGTAAATAGCGATGACTTCCGCTGATTAAGCGGTCACGGCGCCAAGCCTAAATGTTTAAGCAAACGCATAAAAGTAGTTGATCCCGGACTTGTGTTTGAAGGTCCTGTGATTCCAAGACCGATAAATGCAAATGATTGCAACAAAGTCGGCACTTCTGCCTAGCAGGGACTTATCAAGGAGCGCCAGCCTGACCTGCCCACCTACAAGATTACTTTCCTCTTGCTGGGCTGAAATCAGGCTGTGGAGCAAAGTGTAGGTTTATAAAAATGTGTAGACATAGAGATACTGTATAGCAGAGTCGGATTTGTCATTTAAAGGGATCTTGTTGTTGGCTGATGCAGTCTGATCTGCAAAAGAGTGAAAGAAACTGAGTATATATATATATATATATATATATATATATATATATATATATACATACATATAGTTATATGGGTAAAGATTTCTTTATTAAAATTCCTCTATCTATGATTAAGAGTCCAGTGGGCGGTCCTAATCAGTGACAGACAGCTATCTTTGAATGCACTGTCTGCATACAGGAAAAGCTGATAGCAAAAAAAAAGTTGGATCACAAGTATCCATACACACCACTCAGAAAGAGGTATAATAAAAATATAGGTTTTTATTCAAATATATATTCCAAAAAATTCATTTAAATATTTAACAGACATAAAGTAAGAGGGAAAGAGTATACTCAAGTAAGAGCACACATGGTAAAGTGGGAAAATACCGGGTTATGGGATGAACAAGGATTTTAAATAACACATGTCTCATATAGAGATCTTGTATCCTGCGTCCTACTCATGCCCAAAGTAGCAGATAGTAAAGTGCTCACAGTGCAAAAAAAGTGCAAGTCAGAATGTCACATGTAAACTCTAGGACATACCCATATGCAAGTCAGAATCCCGTCCACAGTACCACTGACGCCCCGACGCGTGTTTCGCGGAAGTGCTTTCTCAAGGGGAAAAAGCTGACAGTTAGGCCTCCTTGACACATCCTGATGATTCTTGTACAGGAAAAACCAGTACTGGTGAGATCTGTGGTCCGTGTGAGTGTGCCATCCGTACTTACATATGTGACGTCTGTGTATCGGTTTGCTGTTCGTGTGGCATCCATGTGCTGCCCGTGTTTCCATATGACACGTACCGGCACCAGTGAAAAGCAGTTCGGTCATCTGTTCCTAGGAGACGGCTGCTGAAGGCAGCTCTCATCATTGTCACTTTGTCTCCCTGCTGAGATCAGCGCGACCAGGCTACAATGATGGGAGTTGTATTCAACATCCTGAAAAAATGGACAATACCCCATAAGGTTCCCAGTATATTAATAACAACTCACAGCACAGCTGTTTGCTTAGCCATTACTGGTTAATTTACTCGGGACCCTAGAAAAAGATGATGTAGGGTCCCTATATAAATTGAAACCAGCAAAGGCTAAACAAACAGCTGCGGGTTGATGTTAATAGCCTGGGAAGGAGCCATTAAGGAGTTATTACCCCCCTCTCAGCTCATAGCCACCCCAGAAATGGCACCAAATCTAGTGCTTAGCCTCACTCTTCCCACTTGCCCTATGGCGGTGGCAAGTGGGGTAATATAGTTGGGCTTTATGTCACCTTTCCATTGACAGCTGATATCAAGCCCAGGGGTTAGTAATCGAGAGGCGTTTATCACTAACCCCATAGTGAATTTTGAAATAAACACACAGCAAGAATAAAATCCTTTATTTAAAATAAAACTCAACACCCTGTTTTACATATTTATAAAAAAATAAAAAACAAAGTTCTACTTACCTTAACACCTAAAATCCATTGAAGCCCATGTCCCCCGTAGAAAAAGAAAAAGATAAACAACCTTATTCCTCACCTGTCCAACACAAAGACAAACCTCTCATGGCCATGCCCCCTGTAAAAAACAAAAGTGAGTATAACTTTGTTTTTTATTGTTTAATAAAAGAGGGTTTAGAGTTTTAATTTAAATAAAGGATTTTATTCTTTTTGTGTGTTTATTTCAAAACATACTATGGTGTTAGTAATCGAGGCGTCTTATAGCACAATTTCTTGGGCAGCTGAGGGCTGATGTTGATAGCCTGGAATGTGGAGGTTATATCTCTCGCCCCTTCCCAGGCTATTGATATGAAACCACAGCTGTCTGTTTAGCCTATGCTGGTTTGAATTTATGGGAGGACACTTTGAGAGCTGCCCTCAGCAGTCAGCGCCTGGGAACAGCACGAGCTGTACCGCATCTTCCCAGGCACGGGTACATGTCATCCATGTGTCATCAGTGTGCACTTGTGCGGCATGCATCTTATCTATGCTATGCAAAACAAAACTGACATGTCGGCAGATTTTTCCCATGGTCTGTGTGAAAAACCTGACATGTGCGCACCACAGTTGAAAACACTGGGTGTGAGTATGTCCATATTTGCGGTCCTTAAAAAACGGACCGCATAGGGACATAAAAAATGGACGTGTAAAAGGGACTTTAGTAAGTAGGACTGACTCTAAGAAACTAATAATCAGATTGATCCAGCATTGTGGCTATGGGGCCGTGCTTCCATGTGCTGGGGAGGGGGTGTATAGACTTGTAGTTGGTCACAGAGACTGCCTTGACCCCAAGCACGTCCCGGTTAAATTACTACTTTATTGATCTGTAAATATTGTCATGTATACCTTATTTGTCTGGATAAGATCATTTTGCCCTGTATGCTGAACTCCTTGTCCTCATGTTGATATTATCTTGTTCGTGTAATTGAATATATAATAACATGATGCTGCTGCTATATATGTTGTGTATATAGGGAGAGTGCAGTACCAAGTTAGCCCGCTAGAGGGGGCACATTAGGATTAAATAGTAGAAGGATAGGAATAGAAGCTTGGGATAATAAATAGTTAACATAGGAAGTGCCAACTGTGGGATAAGATAGTAAGCTTCCTGGCTTTTAGTGAGTAGAGCCAGAGAGCCCAGGCAGTCCTGCAGGGTCCTAGAGCCCAGGGCAACACAGTGGGTCCCGTAACGTTTGCAAGATAGAAGTCCAGTCGTCCAAGGCCAGGAGAAGTCAAAAGCAGAACAGGAACGCTGGTGGATCTATAATGTAGCACCTTTCTATGTGAGCAAATGACCTTATGTCTGGGTTAAAGCAGACAGGGGAACATCCTAAGAGTAGTAAAGCTGGACAGGGAGGATGCTGCGGTACCGGTCAAGACGGTATGATCCGGGAATGTGCTGAAGGAAATGAGGGAGAGCACAGGGAAAGTGAAGGATATAAGCTGTGTGGAGCCCTATGTCGATGCTGTAATTGATTTGGACATGCTGAGGAAGGAAACCAGTAAAGTTATCTGTTTTAAGTTGAACTTGGACTCTGTCTCTTTATGCATAACAGCGCCAGCAGCAGAACTTCAGCAGCCCCGATGGGACCCTGACGGTGCAGAAGGTGAAGCAGAAGGTATGCTAAAAAGAGGACATTGTATTCATGTGATGGGGGACCAGGGCACAATTGAGCAATATATGTCAGCCATGACTACAGCCCTGGCGCTCCCCCACTGACTGACTAGTCTTTTTACATTCAGGACTAGAGTAGCAATATTAACTTATAGATGCAGTTAGAGTAGATCAAATTAAAGTCAGCGCATTACATAAAAATACATGCTACTGCAATAGCCACAGTCGTGTTTACACTTGCACATCCTTGCATCGATTAGGTACCGTATATACTCGTGTATAAAGCTGAGTTTTTCAGCACATTTTTTTGTGCTGAAAATGCCCCCCTCGGCTTATACACGAGTCACGGTACAGAAAGCCGGCGGGGGAGGGGGGCGTCAGAGCAGCAGGTGCCAGGAGCCGACGCACACATCATACTCACCTACCTGCGCACCCTCGGTGCTGACACTGCATCTCGTTCTGGCTCCCACCTGCCTGCAGCTCTTCCTGTGCTCAGCGGTCACGTGGTACGGCTCATTAAGGTGATGAATATGGACGCGTCTCCACTCCCATAGGCATAGAGCGCATATTCATTACCTTAATGAGCGGTGCCACGTGCATGCATACAGGGATGGAACGGGGGAGGCATGCATACCTGGATGGAACGGGGGAGGCATGCATACCTGGATGGAACGAGGAGGCATGCATACAGGGACGGAATGGGGGAGTCATGCATACAGGGACGGAACGGGGGAGGCATGCATACAGGGATGGAACGGGGGAGGCATGCATACAGGGAAGGAACGGGGGAATCATGCATACAGGGATGGAACGGGGGAGGCATGCATACAGGGATGGAACGGGGGAGGCATGCATACAGGGATGGAACGGGGGAGGCATGCATACAGGGATGGAACGGGGAGGCATGCATACAGGGATGGAACGGGGGAGGCATGCATACAGGGAAGGAACGGGGGAATCATGCATACAGGGACGGAACGGGGGAGGCATGCATACAGGGATGGAACGGGGGAGGCATGCATACAGGGAAGGAACGGGGGAGGCATGCAGGCAGGAACGGAATGGGGGAGGCATGCATACAGGGACGGAACGGGGAAGGCATGCATACAGGGATGGAACTGGGAGGCATGGATAGAGGAACGGAATGGGGGAAGAATGCATACAGGGATGGAACGGGGGAAGCATTCATACAGGGATGGAATGGGGAGGCATGCATACAGGGAAGGAACAGGGAGCCATGCATACAGGGAATGATCGGGGGAGGCATGCATAAAGGGACGGAACAGGGAGACATGCACATGGAAGGAACGGGGGAGGCATGCTTACAGGGACTTAACGGGGAGACATGCATTCAGCGAAGGAATGGGGGAATCATGCATACAGGGACGGAACGGGGAAGGCATGCATACAGGGATGGAATGGGGAGGCATGCATACAGGGATGGAATGGGGAGGCATGCATGCAGGGATGGAACAGGGAGCCATGCATACAGGGAAGGAATGGGGGAAGCATGCATAAAGGGACGGAACAGGGAGGCATGCACACAGGGAAGGAACGGGGGAGGCATGCATACAGGGACTTAAAGGGGAAGGAATGCATTCAGGGACGGAACGGGGGAGGCATGCATACAGGGATGGAACTGGGAGCCATGCATACAGGGAAGGAACTGAGAGCCATGCATACAGGGAAGGAACGGGGGAGACATTCATACCAGGACAGGGAAGGGGGAGCCATGCATAGCAGGACAGGCATGAGGGGACAATACATACCCGGCTTATACTCGAGTCAATAAGCTTACCCAGTTTTCCGTGGCAAAAGTAGGTGCCTCAGCTTATACTCGGGTCGGCTTATACTCGAGTATATATGGTAAGTTTAACCTTTCTAATCATTTTATAGTAAATCTGGATAGTGAGAAAACGTCACAACACACAGCTCAGCCATATAGATAGGGAAAGTCATAAAACACTGAATGAACATTTTTATAACGCTCAATACCATGCAACATTACGTACATTCATGTCTCTTCTATTTTATATGATGACCTATTTGCTGCCATTACTCTTTTTTTTGACTGTGGCACTGCTCTAACTTTAAAGAACCCTTTACTATATTGATGTCAAAATTGACTTACACGGGTAAAGAATGTCACCCAGTCCTTGGAAAGAATTGCCGGTTCATATAGAATTGTATAAATGTTTTTTTTCCCAAGCAGAACATCCCCATTTTCTTTACTTTTTATTATAAGAGTCCTCCCATCCTAGATGATTATCTAGTCGAACACTCAAGTTCATATTTCACTTTACTACAATGTTGAGCCTAGAATTTAAAATCTGGTCACAAAAGGTGCAATATTACATTGGGTGACAGATTTTTTTTTACCTTTCTGACTAAATGCGATAAAATATTATTGGCTTTTGCAGCTGCTGCTTGACATTGAGTCAAAATAATGTAGTAAATTTACCTGCATTCCTATTAAAAAGCACAGGTTTTGCTTTTCGGTATCAGCATGAATGGTGACAAATAAAGATCTGGATTAGGGACGCCGGCACTGTGCTATATCTCTAAAGGGAAACATAATTATTTGGTCTCTAATTGGTTCCTTGCAAAATGTTCAAGATGTAGCTGTTTTTGTGTTTTCCTCGATTTTGTGTTAGTAGTTGACAACAACCAATGAAAAGAAAACATTGTTTTAATTTTTGTTTCATAAATTAACAGAGGACATGAAAATAAGCAACTTTGTAATAAATCTTATCGGAGATATCTTCTTCTTTCTTCATCGTTCACTCTCAATTAATGGGTGAAATCTGAAAAAATCTGCATTCAGTAAAGATTGAGCTAGGAAATGGCTGTTGGTGCTCATAAAGTTCTATGGAGAAGGGAGGGAGGAACAGCTGGAGGCAGATACTAAACGAAAATTACATTTCTCCATAGAATTTTATGAGCACCAATTGTCATCTTCTATCACAGTAATTGGAAGATCTGTTTTCACTGAAGACACATCTGTGCCACAAATTTCTGATCATTTGATCATATTAATAGTAAATGCTTTATTAAATGTACTTCTATTAGACATGAACTCATCGATTTGATGCAGATAGAATTTGTGTAATTTTTTTAGAAATTCATTGGATCCAGCGAATCCGAACAATTTCCAATTCACTTTATCATTTTACACATTGCAGAACATTCGATCAGCCAAAGAAGGCTCACATGACCTTCAGCATAGCCGCATGGGCTTTCCCATAATTCCCTGCAGCTATGATATCACATGGTATATTATAGCCAATCAGGAGGGACTTTCATAGCCTGTATAAAAGCCGAGGTTGGGAATGCAGCAGCCATTTTATAGTGAATTTAGATAACGAGAGGATGTCACAGCTCAACTTACCCTCTTAGAAAGAGAAAGTCATAAAACACTAAATAAACTTTACAGCTAGTGTGCGATAGCTCAGCGGTGAAGAATAGTTCCCATCCATTTACCCACAGCCAGATGTGTCGTGGTTACTTGGATATTACTAAAGCTGTGTTTTTGTTACAGAGATCCAGTGGTCCTAGGAGACCTCAGAGTGTTACATACATCTTGTTAAGATAATTGCATTACTCGTAATTTACGGGGAATCAATTCTCAGCAAATTGAGTTTTTGTGAAAAATTCAGCAAATCTGTGGGATTTAATTTTGGAAAGATTTGCCGATTTCCCGTTTCCATCCTCTCCAGGGTTATACTTGACACCCCGATAAGTGCTCTCCCGCCCCACAGTGTGTTATTCTCCTCCTGCCTCTAGGATATTACTTAGTGCTGGATACAGTCACTATGCTAATAACTGTCTGTTCTGACTCTGCATCTCCGCATGCGGCTGATTCCTGGCAGCTTCCCAAACCAGACTAAGCTCTAATTAAAGGCTTAACTCACCTTCATCCTTTTAGTTTCCCATGTGGAAATGTAAAGTCAGACAGTAATTGGTCTCTGAACAGACAAGTCAACATTCCATCAAGTAATAGTATTTACTTCTTTTACAAATTGGGAGATTTCGGCAGAGAAATCTGCTCACTTTCCGCTCTCCCCGGGCTATGTGCTCTACTTTTTTTCATGCCGGTGTCTTGTGTACCGTCTCTGTGCCGCCCTAGTCACTGCACTCTCTACTTTGCTCCCCCAGTATCAGGCCATCTCCTGTGCTGCCTCGCACTCTCCACCGGCTCGGCTCCTAGACAATCTCCACCTGGCTATAGGGAGACACGGCCACATCCTACAGGAATCTATCCCTGCCGTGTCCGTCAGGGGCAGCCTATCCCTAGGCAGCAGTGGGTTTATTAGGCAGATCCTCCCACCATTCCTTGCCTGATCGTAGGTTCCTACATGCAGTCTATCTCTAGGTTTCCGCTTTGGTGCATGTTTGCTTTGGCTTTCCTGCTATTGACCATTTATGCTGACCTCGGCTACGTATACTGAACCTGTGCTGCCTGCTCTGACCCCAGATTGTCTGACCACATCTTTGCTTCTGTCCTCCTGTACCTCATACCCATGCCTCTGACCCTACTGTAAGCTGCCTCAGAGCCAGGGACTGCCCTGGAGTGGTACCTAGTGACTACCGACAGCAAAGCCTATCCTCACCATCATAGCTTGTATTGAATACCCTGTAGACAAGTAGTTACGCCCCTCCAGGGTAAGCCTGGCCCGTGGCGCAGTGGGTCCACACCTTCCAACATTACAACTTTATGAAATAATAGAGAGACAGCAACTTGAATTGGAAACTGAGTTCAGTTCCTGGTTAGGGGTTGTAAATGTCCCACACCCTCGATCATCATAAGGGCTGGGCTTGGATACAATCATGGAGTAATGGGCAATTCTGAGTGAGTGGTGAAATTACTGAAGGGATGGGCCAAGCTGAGGTTTAAGTGGCATCAAGTGGCATCAAGATAGGATATCTATCACCGATGGGCAGAGATCAAGCTTGGAGTGGGAGAACTTCGGGGAAAACTAGAGTTCCTTAAAAAGGATGATTTCCCTTAGGACATCCAAGAATTGGTCCACTGGTCCGAGTCTGCAGGAATCCTTTTTGAAGGCATTGTGATCTTCATCTACAACATTGGATGTGGAAGTTAGATGCTACATGAATGGAAACTCTTGGGACTGTTTTGAACCTGGGACTAGAGCAAAAAATGTTTGCTGTTAATCTGTCATGATGCCCATCATGAGCCAGGGCATCAGTTAGATAGCAAATCAACTTTCCAATGCCATACATCGGGAACCAAATGCCAGAACCAACACTTAAGTGAGGCTTAGGTCTGGTCCATGAACTCAACATTGTAAGGACATTGCTGACGGTGAAAACTTTTGGCCAGATGCATCAAGAACTGGAGTAAGATTTGTGGTGTAGCAAATACCGCCAGTCTTGCCCCAGCTTTGCCCATCTTGTTGGAGCTGAGAAGAACTGGTGTGAGAACGTCAAAAGTCACAAAATTGTGGCGCAATTTCAAGTTGTGTCTAGATTTTGTGACCTTTTGAAGCTTTTGAATTCTTGCATGAAATCTTTGATGTATCGAGCCCTTTTGGAGAGTGGCTAACATCTTTGCAGATTTTATTAAATTTACTACTGGGCAGATTTAGGAATATGGTGACATATTTCTGAACTGGAGAAGACCATCAAAATGTTAAAAAAAAATCCTTAGACTCGTCTTATCACTCTCTACCACGGCCTCTCTGCTTCACCTGTCTGGTCCTCGCACAAACAAGCGAATTTGAGTTTTGCCTGATCTGCTCATCTCTATAACCAACCCATTGGTCATGATGAGCAGCGTGTCGTGCATGATTTTTGGACTCTTGCTACCAGGTTCTATTCCTCATAGATGATCATTGGTGGTCCGAGCAACAGGACAACTTTTTGAATTTCTTATTTTCAGAAGTTTTTACCTATCCAAACTGCTGATCACTGGAGGTCCCCACCAGTCTGGAGAATGTTGTCCTGGTATCGTCCATTGGAATAGCTGCACATATTGAATATCTTCGAAAATAAAGCTCCGGGGTCCTGATGCAAAATTTGTAACAGAGCATCCGACCTACTGAACCTACTGAACCATTGGCCATTTTTCTCCTCTGTTATTTTCAAGTACACATCTCATAATTAGAGATGAGTCAAATTATTAATATAGAATACAATTCTCTGCAAATTTTACCAAAATTTTTCACTTTTTTTTTTTCAATTTGCTTCATGCGGATTCATTATGGCAGGCAGCTGTGGTTGCTAATTTGCTGAACCGTAGAGGGCTTGAACAAGTTTAAGAAAAATGTAATGTTTACTTTATCGTTCACCTGTCTGACCGCCCCTGCAGCCAGCCATCCGGTTCTCCGTGCCTTTTTTATGCTACATCCCCCATCGATGGATCTTCTGCCCCCAACAAAATGCAGTGATGTTAGAGGAGTAGTTGGAGTTGGAAGACCCATCATATAGCGACAGTGGATGCCCACAGTGGGGAAAGGTGAAACGAAGAGGTTTGGAGAACCAGGGCAGCCAGATGGGTGAGCAGTAAGATGAGTATTGATTTCCTTTCTTTACACTCTACGTATATTTTACTCCGGGGTTTGGAGAAACCACAAGCCATAATCAGGAACATTACAATCTGCATCGAATAATTTCCCTGTAAAATCCGCGAGATTTGGCCAATTGGCAGATTTGATCGCCTCTACTTATAATGTGAATGGGACTTGTAAGAACCATTGCAGTGCAGCTCTATACTTCTGTGACATGTCTTAGGGCGAGGCATCAATCCTAATCATCCTCATCGTCTCCCTGTCACTTCCTCACGATGGGAAAGTGATTGTCATTCTCCGGAGAGAGTAAACAGCCTTGTGACTGAACTTTCTCGAGTGCTCTGCACATTGTTGCCTTCCATTTTTCATCTCATTTTTTTCTTTTCCTCACCCATTAGCCGGAGATTCATCTCTCACTTTTGTTTTCTCTTGCAAAATGCATCCGGTCCCTGAAGACCAGCAGTCAGCATCTCAGCTAATCGCTGCAGAGGTCAAGCCGGCCAACGGGCATCCAACGTCCCGACTTCAACCCCAATTAATGCGCTGCGTCGGGGGGACGCAACCTTGTTTACTGCATAATGACTTCAGAGGATCACAGTTCTAAGAGTGAGATTTAATTGAGTAAAAGTTGCTGTTCCCTTTGTTTAACCTCGTAGAGTAGATAGTAAAATACAGGTATAAACACGTGCGGCACGTTCTGCTGGACAATGTGGAGACCTTTTTTTTCTTGCCATGATTTTGCAAAATGGGGTAAAACTATTCCGACTCCAATTGGCATCATTGGACCCCTTATAGAGGAGGGGTAGCGTCAGCAGATGTGTATGAGTTTTTTGAAATGATACAATGTATCAAGGAAAGCATTCTTTGAAAAGACGGCCGGGGACTACACGCCATGGATGATGGGTCTCAACTGACGTCTCTCTTCCTACAGTCACATATTGAGGGACCTGTCAGTCTAGATATTGGGGTGAAGCCACGGGGACCTGCCCTGAACTAGCGACAATCAACTAGTCCCCAATTGGCTTCTCACAGTATTTTCTCTGAAATCTCATGGTTCAGGCAGCATGAATCAGCAGACAGGTTCCCCTAAAAGTCCACTCTTCTCCCATACAGAAGTTTTAATTACATTGTAATCTTTTTTTCCATCACTGTACAACCAGAACCAATGATCAATACCAGGTTATATACGTATATAGGTTATATATGTATCATTTCATTACAAAAAATATCCTGGCACCAAATGATTGCGTCAAAATCATCTTCAAAAAAGATCATCTTCTGAAGGACCTTGTGTCAATCAATACCTGGGTCACTAGAGGACACTCTGGTCCTACCATGACTGACTCTAAATAGATGCGGCACTGATCCAATGACCCAAATACTTTAAGGTACCTGTGGTCTCCATCCAGCTGCTATCACCAAGCACAGAGCAAATAGAGCAACACTTACAGAAACTGTTTTTTAGCAAATACCGTCTCCATTTCTCTTCTTCTATGTTGCACTGATGGATTACTCATGTGCCCACTTTTACATTTACTTGAATTCCCCAAAAAAGTTTGTTTTTTACAGCAGGTCATTTTGTGCCAATCATCTTCAGATGTGTAGAGCTAAAGAGATGAGACAAGGAAGGTTACTTTTGTAAATGCTTACCAGAATTTCTATCTTTTAGTTCTATATTTCCATAGCATGGTTGAAAAAAGACACATCTTCCATGTTCTCCTGAGGAATGGGCGAGGATAATAAGAATGGGGTATCATGCATGATCCAGGCAATTTTATTTAATCTTTATTCTGAGTGTGCATTGACTGGATCAACATTAAAAACAAGAATTAAATATATTTACATAAGTATTTATATTGTGTTCTTCTAAAAAAAATCTACGGTAAATCTTTTTTTAAATCATTGACAGTTCCTGTTGTGACCGGCTTCCCTAGGTCGGCTGCTCCCCTGTCTGCTGCATGTTCCCTCCATCTATACTTTCCCTCTGCAGTTTTTTGATACTCTGCTGGGAGTTGTTTATGCTATATGTCTCTATATGTAATCCCCTAGTGGATGCAATGTGAATCACAGACTGGTGAAAGCTGTACTAATATGATACAATTACAATTAGAATTTATATCATAAAACATAGGGGTTCTTAAAGGGCTTATTCAGGACTATTTTTTTTTTACTATTGGCTTTAAAACTTACAAGCAGATAGATGCTAAGAAAGCGCCAGCTCAGAGCGGTCACCAACCGCTCCTGCCGGAGATTCAGCTGCTCCATGTCAACATAGCAGCTCTTCTTTTTCCAGGCTGCTCTGTAGATGGGATGTGACTGCTGACATAATACTGATTGAAAGCTGACTCCCCGCAGTTAGGTAGTGGGGAGCCAACTGTCAATCAGCATGACATTGACAGTCACACCCCGTCAACAGAGGAAAGTGGAAGAGAAGCCACTGTTCTGTCGATGTGATGTCATCAGAAGCCTCTGAATCGCTGGCTGGAGCGGTCAGCGAATCGCAGGCAAGTGGTTAGGAATTACAGAAAAATGTAGTAAAAAATTCTTCTAGATAACCCTTTTAAGCAAATGATTGAGAAGTTTTGAGTGGACAAAAATTTAGCAAATTGAAATATTTGTGAATTTGATTTGTGTGAATCCTTCAAAATGGTGTCCTCCTGGCTGCTATTATACTGGATCCATAGGGGCTGGGAAGGGGTTAGAAAACAATAAAATCTCATACTCACCGAGCCTTCGCATGTGCCTGATGATGCAGCTCCTCGCTGGTCCTCTGCAGAGGTGTATCTAGGGTTTCTGGCCCCTGGGGCAAGAAGACGGACTCCTCTGCTGGTCTCCTAAGGCCCATGTTCCCTCTCTAGTCTCCTTCCTTTGGCGCCGGCTAGACCTTGACTCATGTTCTGACATTATCCCATGTGTCAGGTCTGTAAGTGAAGAGGCGCTGATCTGCTTATTATTTTTGGGGTAGGGAGACCTCAGCATGTAATAAATGGCATTTTAGCAACAATCAGGGCTCATTAGATTAATATTTTAAAAAATTTGATACAAATCGAATTTCCATTCCAAGTCCGAGTCAATCTGCAGAATTTGGGTTTTGACAAGTTGGCTCATCTCTAGTGCAGACAATGGACACCATGATGTGGCCCATTTCATCCTGCACTTGGACCGGCGCTTTAGGATCCTTGCCCCATACTTCCCATATAACAGAGGAGAAGAGGACATGGGGTGAAGTGTAGAATCCGGGCGCAGCAGCCACCAGTCATGGACGAGTTCTCCTAATTTGCAGGCTTGGTCCGTGCTGCTCTCAGAAGATCATGGCGACATAAATCTGCTCCATGGAGCCGGCAGTATTTTATCTTGTCAGGACGAGGAACGTGACCGTATAACCGCTCCCGTATTTCCAGCCGTTTCCTGTAACGAAATGTCTACAGGTTGACTCATATTTTCTCGCCTCTCGGATTCCCCGTCCAAATCATGTGTCGTCTGATTGAGATTCGGTGCCAGAAACATATTATTTATCGCCTTGTTTTCCCCAAACTTAGCACATTTCCTGTTGTCTCTGGAGTTGCAGCTTATAACGCACACAATTAAATGCAAGCACGGGAAAGCGAGAGGACGAGGTGAGCTAAGCCGTTAATTAGAGTCCGGCGTCCTGCCTAATCCTCTCTTCTACAGGCCAAGGAACAATGTTACATCTCCTTGTGCTGTGCAGGGACAGATTACCAGAATGTGCAGCCATGTCATGCGTTCTCCCTCCTTGGCTTCATTCCCACATTGAAGGTGAAGAATCATCACCAAATGCAAAGATATAATGGGGGATTCTGGCCGAGCTTTTCGGATGTGCCGGTCGTAGGCTGCGAGTAGGAGAAGGGTCAACAGCAGCACAGAGCATTACAGGAAAGGCGTACACGGGATCACAGACTAAGATTGCTACCAGTCACTTGGGTCTTATGTGATTTTCCTATTATTTTCCTTGTAAAATATAAAAAAAATGGAAATATTCTGTGAGAGCAGATGTAGAGCGGCCCCTTACCTCGCCTCCATTAATTAACTAAGCTTGTTATAAAGTGTCCGGGTTCTCTTTGATGTGAAGTGAGATTTATCCTCAAACGCCTGAAGAACAGTGAGATGTGGAGGCCGCACTCCGCTAATCAGGGGCTACAATGCTGAGAATTAGGAAAAATCACTACAGGGGACATAGACTGAGGGGAGAGGGCACCATGGGAAGATTAGGGAAGACTGGGAGGGAGGAAGGAGGGTAGGGAAGGAGGGAGGAAGAAAGAAAGGAAGGGAGGAAGAGAGGAATGAGGGAGGGAAGAAAAAAGAAGGGAGTTAGGGAGGAAGGAAGGAAGGGAGATAGCAAGGAAAGGAAGGAGGAAGTAGGTGAGGAAGGGAGGGAAGAAGGGAAGAAAGAAGGAAAGGGGGATGGAAGCGAAGAAGGAAGGGAGGAAGGAGGGAAGGAAGGGAGATAAGGAGGAAGGAAGGAAAGTAGAAGAGGAGGGAGGAAGGGATAAAGGAAAAAAGGAAGGAAAGGATAGAAAGAAGGAAAGGAAAATGGAATAGAGGGAAGAGGAAAAGGAGGAAGAAAAGGATAGAGGAAGAAAGGCATGAAGGATGGAACTGAGAAAGTAATGAAGGAAAGAATGAAGTGAGAAAATAAAGGAAAGGATGAAAAAAAAGAGTTAAGAAAGTAAGGAAAGAAAGATGGAAGTAATGGTGGGAGGCAATATGGGATGGAGGGAGGAAGGAAGGGAAGAAGGAAGAACAAAAGAAAGAATAAAAGAGGAAGAAAGAAAGAAAGAGAAAAAGAAAGAATGAAAGAAAGAAAGAAAGAGGAAGAAAGATATAAAGAAAAAGTAAAGAAAGATGACAAAGAAAAAGTAAATAAAGAAAGAGAAGAAAGAAATGAAGAAATATAAAAGGAAAGAAAGAAAAAGAAAGAAAAAGGAGGAAAAGAAAGTGAGGAAGAAAGAAGGGGATGGAAGGAGGAAGGAAATGTGCAGCAGTGTAGGAAGAATGAAAGGGAAGAAGATAGAGACGAAGTAAGGAATGAGGGCAGAGGAAAGAAGAAAGGGAAGGAAAGGAGAAGAAAGAGAGAAAGAGAAAGGGAGGAAGGAAATGAAATAATAATGGAGGAAGAATGAAATGGAGACCGAGATGTAGAGAGAAAGAAAGCAAGGAGATGGACGCTGGGACAAAGGAAGAAAGAGAGGTGGAGAAAAGGAAGAAGAGGGCGAGAAAAGATAAAAGGTAAAAGAAGGAAGGAAAGATAAGATGAAGTAAAGACAATGAGGGAGGAAGTATTATTATTATTTATTTATATAACACCATTAGTTCCATGGTGCTGTACATGAGAATGGGTTACAAGTAGAGATGTAAAGAGATGAATGTGAATACAAAGGAAAGTTAGAAAGATAGATAGATAATAGATAGATTATAGATTATAGATAATATATAGATGATAGATAGACAGATTATAGATTATAGATGATAGATACATAATAGATAGATACATGATAGATAATAGATCGATAAATAATAAATAAATAGCTAAATAATAGATAATAGATACTGTAGATAATAGATATATAACCGATAGATAATAGATAGATAATAAATAGATAATAAATGATAGATAATAAATAGATAATAGATGATAGATAGATAATAAATAGATAATGGATAGACAATAGATAGATAGATGATACATATTTGATGGACTGAGAACACAGGTAACATTTTTCTATTTAATGATCTTTCTCTCTCTCCAGACACTTCTAAGACTCGGATCTTCCTCTCTGTATCTGCGGCTTCTTTGCTGCTTTCTTTCCATTGATTCTTACATTCGTTTTCTTTTGTATTTCACTGTTTTCTATCAGAATACAGAACTTTGCTTTCTCCCGGTCACATAGCGGGTATTGTCTGCCACCATATTATTAGTGCCCCCGGTTCCTTTTTGCATCGTGTGCTGCCAGTTTTTGAAGCTTTTGGTTGAAAAATAAAAGTAATAGTTCACTACATAGATTTCTTTATCCTCAACCTGGATAGAAATCACAGGAAACCTCAGCTCTGGGGAGAAGCCACGTGTAATGAGGAAGGATTTTTTTTAATTTTTTTAAGGTTTCAAAGGGTTTTCGAAGATTTTAAACCTATTACAAAATAGATGGTCAGTGGAGGTCGTTACTGCCAAGTGGGTGGAGCTTGTACCGCTCGGGAAAACAAATGTTCTCTATAGCACGACGCAATTGACCAGTGGAGGTTGTGATACAAATATTTGGAAATGTTGGTATCTGGATGATAGAATGGGTTGGGGGGATAAATATACATTTTATGCACAGACTGACCCCATCCATCAAAACTATCAGGCTCCTTCTAAGGCCATATGGAAATTTACGAAGGCTTGAGGGGGCATCTACGCAGGATTAAAGGGGGCATTGCAGAGGGTAGCTGCAATTTCTGACCATCATGTTCCAGATTATGGGATGTTTTCTGTTTGCCCCTTACTTGCATTGACTTGTTTGATTTCTCGGCCCCCCGCAGTGCCCCATGTAGATTTAGATGATTCATTAACTCTAAACTTCACAAGTTTCTTTCCCATAAACTATTGAAGCTAAGAAGTAAATTTCATGCAAAAAGCCTTTGAAAATATCCATAAATGACAATGTTATTTATAATCCCCCAAGCCGGGGCCATAAATAAAGATGAAGCAATGTATTATGAAGACAAATGAAATTTCGTGTTGTTCTAAGGAATGTATCAAGCCGATACCGTTTACTGCTTCTCCGGCGTGGCGGGAGAGATAGAGACGGGCGCTAAGGATGAATGTTAACAGCTTGAAGGGTAAGGACTAAGACGGCAGAACGAGAGGGGGCAGTGATACTGACAAAGGTAGAGGGGGCCAATACATCAAGCTAAAGAGGCCCCCCGAATGAGAACTCATCTTCTAAAGCTGGCCTAGTCTGGTCTCTGGGCTGTGTTCCGGGTATTCGAGCTGTTACTTTACTCCGTACTGTGTGTTGTGGTTGTTTCTAAGCTCAGATCCCATTGAACTGAATAGGAGCAGAGCTGCAGTACCCGAGAACGACCACTACACAGTACATGGCGCGGTTTAAATAAAGGGGTTTTTCAATTTTCAGGTTCAATTAAAGGAGTTGAACAAAGATATCCTGTAAAACGTTTAGGAATTGCAGACATTTTTATACAAAGTCTCCTCCTTTCAGGGTCTGATAAGTAATTGGATATATTAAGTTTCCCATCAATAAAATATTAATTTTTAATAGGGGTGAACGGACTCATGGAAGTTCGGGGACCTGAACTTTGGTGCTGTAAAATGGTCGTAATAAGGGATATGGGTCAGCAAATGAGGAAAATGGAGATAAGAGCAGGACAATTACCCTGCAGACAAACGTGGAATTACTTAAAATAACTAATAATCTTGAATGAGGAGGCGAAGGTCTAAGTGGAGGAGTGCGTGCCCTGCCTGTGTAGTTTGCTGCATTTCTGTTGTATACTGTATGGGTGGGCCATTTATATGGATACACCTGGATGGGTCATTTATAAAGTTGCATCCAAAATGGCCGACTTCAAAATGGCCACCATGATCACCACCCATCTTGAAAAGCTTTCCCCCTCCCAAATACTAATGTTCCACAAACAGGAAGTTGATATCGCCAACCATTCCCATTTTATTTCGGTGTATCCATATACATGGCCCACCCTGTAGTTTACTGCATTTCCCCCATGAGACATTACCTCGAGTCACCTATGTGGCCTCACGAACGAGGATCCATAAGTCACTTGTGGTCATGTTTTACGGGCAATGACGTTACTGATGACATCGCTCATGAGACATGACCTCGAGTAACCTCCATAGGATGCAGGAGAGAATCGCTGTAAGCGATTACACCGATTAACAACACACCATGGCAATCGGGAAGAGCTGAGACTAATCCCCAGAATTGGCGCATCAAATGGATGCAACATTTCTGGGACAACTGATGGCGGGTCTTATTAGGCTGGGAAGGGGCCAATATCCATTGTCCTTCCCAGCCTATTAATATCAGCCCCCAGCTGTCTGCTTTGCCTTCCTACACCCTTCCTCCACTTGGCACTATAAGATCATATTGATTATAGAACTGGATCTTAAATATGTTTCAGTAAACGGATAAAATGCCAAAACTTGTGTCACTATCCAAGTATTTCTGAACCTAACGGTAGATCAGAATAAACTTTGGGTGAGAAAAAAACAACTCTGCTTCCGTGACCCACCAAGCAGACCCCTATCCAGTCCTTCATGCAGCTTCTTCTGCCTCTTCTTCATGGCACCACCTTTAGTCATGACCTTTTCCTCCGTCTTCACTGTGTTCCTTGGCTTCTGACACCTTGTAGGACAAACGTCATGGGTGTCTCAGGGAACACATGTCATGACGTCAGAGCCTTGTTGGGCCCCGGAATCCATGGAATAAAGTAAGGATGGATGGAACTGCGTGGAGATCCACGTGGGCGAGCAGAGAGGTCATTTTTCATTGAACCCTTTCTGGCTCTCTAAAAAATAGCAAAATAATAAATGAATTCACATAAAAAGAAAAAACAAATTAAAATCAGGATAATCCAATTTTTTGGGGAAAAAATTGAGGCAAATTAATTTAACTTCAAACCAACTTTCTCATCTCTAGTAACTATTTTGGAAGTCCACAAATGATTTGTAGCGATGCCTGATTTTATTTGCTATCGATATATATCCTTCTTTCTCTAACTTTACGTATGACTCAATATATTTTGAGATAAACAATTGTTCAGAAAAACAAACAAAGATATTCTATGAGACTCTGTCAAGTGATATTTCTGCTAAATTAGCAGCTTGTTAAGGGATTGTAGCAAAATTGTGTTGAATGAATATGATACAAAATTGAAGTCCTTCTTATTGATTTTAGGAAAAGGTAAAGGTGGAAGTATCGGCACCACCCTACTTCTAGTTACAGAACGTAACCTTAGACACAATCCAGTTACACCCCAACAACTAATCCAACATGATTGTCCACAAGACTGGAAATTAACCAAGGATGGAATCTCACCCACCCATAATTTATTAAGTCTCTGTAGCAGCAAAAAGCTATCATTATTATTTGAGAATCAGAACCAGAATTGAGTCATTCACCGCAGCCCCATCAGGTCCTCGAACAAAAGCAGAACATCATGTGTGGTCGGAGTAATGATACAAACTAATGTTTCATTAGCTGCCCTGACATCTGCCTCACACAGTCTGTCATGCTACAGGATGAAGCCAATTTATCAAGATGTATCACTCGCATCTGTCATCCTCTATCAGGACCGATGACACAAGCTGCAAACGTTGTTATGTGTTTGCCCTAAAAGTAACAGCGTCTGACAGAAGAGCACTAAAGAGATGACAGAGGTTTGTTTATAACGGGACTGAGCTCAAAAACACAAAGAGAGACGACATCATGTATCATAGGAAGCTCAGACTGACCGTGATGTATGACCGGAACAGGGATGTCTGATCTGCTTCCTTCTCTGCACTGTGATAAAGAAATAAAGTAAAACAAGGCAGTATTATAGTAGTTATATTCTTGTACATAGGAGGCAGTATTATAGTAGTTATATTCTTGTATATAGGAGCAGTATTATAGTAGTTATATTCTTGTACATAGGGACAGTATTATAGTAGTTATATTCTTGTACATAGGGGCAGTATTATAGTAGTTATATTCTTGTATATAGGGGCAGTATTATAGTAGTTATAATCTTGTCCATAGGGGCAGTATTATAGTAGTTATATTCTTGTACACAGGAGCAGTATTATAGTAGTTATATTCTTGTATATAGGGGCAGTATTATAGTAGTTATATTCATGTAAATAGAGGCAGTATTATAGTAGTTATATTCTTGAATATAGGGGACAGTATTATAGTAGTTATATTCTTGTACATAGAGGCAGTATTATAGTAGTTATATTCTTGTACATAGGGGCAGTATTATAGTAGTTATATTCTTGGACATAGGAGCAGTATTATAGTAGTTATATTCTTGTACATAGAGACAGTATTATAGTAGTTATATTCTTGTACATAGAGGCAGTATTATAGTAGTTATATTCTTGTACATAGGGGCAGTATTATAGTAGTTATATTCTTGTACATAGGGGCAGTATTATAGTAGTTATATTCTTGTAAATAGAGGCAGTATTATAGTAGTTATATTCTTGTACATAGGAGCAGTATTATAGCAGTTATATTCTTGTACATAGGAGCAGTATTATAGTAGTTATATTCTTGTACATAGGGGCAGTATTATAGTAGTTATATTCTTGTACATAGGGGCAGTATTATAGTAGTTATATTCTTGTACATAGGGACAGTATTATAGTAGTTATATTCTTGTACATAGGGGCAGTATTATAGTAGATATATTCTTGTACATAGGGGCAGTATTATAGTAGTTATATTCTTGTACATAGGGGCAGTATTATAGTAGTTATATTGTTGTACATTGGAGCAGTATTATAGTAGTTATATTCTTGTACATAGGAGCAGTATTATAGTAGTTATATTCTTGTACTTAGGAGCAGTATTATAGTAGTTATATTCTTGTACATAGGGGCAGTATTATAGTAGTTATATTCTTGTACATAGCGGCAGTATTACAGTAGTTATATTCTTATACATAGGGGCAGTATTATAGTAGTTATATTCTTGTATATAGGGGCAGTATTATAGTAGTTATAATCTTGTCCATAGGGGCAGTATTATAGTAGTTATATTCTTGTACACGGGAGCAGTATTATAGTAGTTATATTCTTGTATATAGGGGCAGTATTATAGTACTTATATTCATGTAAATAGAGGCAGTATTATAGTAGTTATATTCTTGTATATAGGGGACAGTATTATAGTAGTTATATTCTTGTACATAGAGGCAGTATTATAGTAGTTATATTCTTGTACATAGGGGCAGTATTATAGTAGTTATATTCTTGGACATAGGAGCAGTATTATAGTAGTTATATTCTTGTACATAGAGACAGTATTATAGTAGTTATATTCTTGTACATAGAGGCAGTATTATAGTAGTTATATTCTTGTACATAGGGGCAGTATTATAGTAGTTATATTCTTGTACATAGGGGCAGTATTATAGTAGATATATTCTTGTAAATAGAGGCAGTATTATAGTAGTTATATTCTTGTACATAGGAGCAGTATTATAGCAGTTATATTCTTGTACATAGGAGCAGTATTATAGTAGTTATATTCTTGTACATAAGAGCAGTATTAAAGTAGTTATATTCTTGTACATAGGAGCAGTATCATAGTAGTTATATTCTGTATATAGGAGCGGTATTATAGTAGTTATATTCTTGTACATAGGAGCAGTATCATAGTAGTTATATTCTTGTACATAGGGGCAGTATTATAGTAGTTATATTCTTGTACATAGGAGCAGTATTATAGTAGTTATATTATTGTACATAAGAGCAGTATTATAGTAGTTATATTCCTGTACATAGGGACAGTATTATAGTAGTTATATTCTTGTACATAGGGAGCAGTATTATAGTAGTTATATTCTTGTACATAGGAGCAGTATTATAGTAGTTATATTCTTGTACATAGGGGCAGTATTATAGTAGTTATATTCTTGTACACAGGAGCAGTATTATAGTAGTTATATTCTTGTACATAGGGGCAGTATTATAGTAGTTATATTCTTGTACATAGGGGCAGTATTATAGTAGTTATATTCTTGTACATAGGGGCAGTATTATAGTAGTTATATTCTTGTACATAGGAGCAGTATTATAGTAGTTATATTCTTGTACATAGGAGCAGTATTATAGTAGTTATATTCTTGTACATAGGGAGCAGTATTATAGTAGTTATATTCTTGTACATAGGGACAGTATTATAGTAGTTATATTCTTGTGTATAGAGGGCAGTATTATAGTAGTTATATTCTTGTACATAGGGAGCAGTACTATAGTAGCTATATTCTTGTACATAGAGGCAGTATTATAGTAGTTATATTCTTGTACATAGTGGCAGTATTATAGTAGTTATATTCTAGTATATAGGAGCAGTATTATAGTAGTTATATTCTTGTACATGGGAGCAGTATCATAGTAGTTATATTCTGTACATAGGAGCGGTATTATAGTAGTTATATTCTTGTACATAGGAGCAGTATCATAGTAGTTATATTCTTGTACATAGGGTCAGTATTATAGTAGTTATATTCTTGTACATAGGAGCAGTATTATAGTAGTTATAATCTTGTACATAAGAGCAGTATTATAGTAGTTATATTCTTGTACATAGGAGCAGTATCATAGTAGTTATATTCTGTACATAGGAGCGGTATTATAGTAGTTATATTCTTGTACATAGGAGCAGTATCATAGTAGTTATATTCTTGTACATAGGGGCAGTATTATAGTAGTTATATTCTTGTACATAGGAGCAGTATTATAGTAGTTATATTCTTGTACATAAGAGCAGTATTATAGTAGTTATATTCCTGTACATAGGGACAGTATTATAGTAGTTATATTCTTGTACATAGGGAGCAGTATTATAGTAGTTATATTCTTGTACATAGGAGCAGTATTATAGTAGTTATATTCTTGTACATAGGGGCAGTATTATAGTAGTTATATTCTTGTACACAGGAGCAGTATTATAGTAGTTATATTCTTGTACATAGGGGCAGTATTATAGTAGTTATATTCTTGTACATAGGGGCAGTATTATAGTAGTTATATTCTTGTACATAGGGGCAGTATTATAGTAGTTATATTCTTGTACATAGGAGCAGTATTATAGTAGTTATATTCTTGTACATAGGAGCAGTATTATAGTAGTTATATTCTTGTACATAGGGACAGTATTATAGTAGTTATATTCTTGTGTATAGAGGGCAGTATTATAGTAGTTATATTCTTGTACATGGGGAGCAGTACTATAGTAGCTATATTCTTGTACATAGAGGCAGTATTATAGTAGTTATATTCTTGTATATAGTGGCAGTATTATAGTAGTTATATTCTAGTATATAGGAGCAGTATTATAGTAGTTATATTCTTGTACATAAGGGCAGTATTATAGTACCTATATTCTTGTACGTAGCAGCAGTATTATAGTAGTTATATTCTTGTACATAGGAGCAGTATTATAGTAGTTATATTTTTGTACATAGGGACAGTATTATAGTAGTTATATTCTTGCACATAGGGGCAGTATTATAGCAGTTAAATTGCTGTATATAGGGGCAGTACTATAGTACTTATACTCTTGTACATAGGAGCAGTACTATAGTAGTTATATTCCTGTACATAGTTGGCAGTATTATAGTATTTATTTTCTTGAACATAGGGGCAGTATTATAGTAGTTATATTCTTGTACATAGGAGCAGTATTATAGTAGTTATATTCTTGTACATAGATGTAGTATTATAGTAGTTATATTCTTGTACATAGGGAGCAGTATTATAGTAGTTATATTCTTGTACATAGGGAGCAGTATTATAGTAGTTATATTCTTGTACATAGAGACAGTATTATAGTAGTTACATTCTTGTGTATAGAGGGCAGTATTATAGTAGTTATATTCTTGTACATAGGGAGCAGTACTATAGTAGCTATATTCTTGTACATAGAGGCAGTATTATAGTAGTTATATTCTTGTACATAGGGGCAGTATTATAGTATTTAAATTCTTGTACATAAGAGCAGTATTATAGTACTTATATTCTTGTACATAGGGGCAGTATTATAGTAGTTCTATTCTTGTACATAGGAGTAGTATTACAGTAGTTATATTCTTGCACATAGGAGCAGCATTATAGTAGTTATATTCTTGCACATAGAAGCAGTATTATAGTTATATTCTTGCATATAGGAGCAGTATTATAGTAGTTATATTTTTGTACATAGGAGCAGTATTATAGTAGTTATATTCTTGTACATAGGAGCAGTATTATAGTAGTTATATTCTTGTACATGGGGCAGTATTATAGTAGTTATATTCTTGTACATAGGGGCAGTATTATAGAAGTTATATTCTTGTACATAGGAGCAGTATTACAGTAGTTATATTCTTGCACATAGGAGCAGTATTATAGTAGTTATATTCTTGCACATAGAAGCAGTATTATAGTTATATTCTTGCATACAGGAGCAGTATTATAGTAGTTATATTGTTGTACATAGGAGCAGTATTATAGTAGTTATATTCTTGTACATAGGAGCAGTATTATAGTAGTTATTTTCTTGTACATAGGGGCAGTATTATAGTAGTTATATTCTTGTACATAGGAGCAGTATTATAGTAGTTATATTCTTGTACATAGGAGCAGTATTATAGTAGTTATATTCTTGTACATAGAGGCAGTATTATAGTAGTTATATTCTTGTACATAGGAACAGTATTATAGTAGTTAAATTCTTGTACATAGGAGCAGTATTATAGTAGTTATTTTCTTGTACATAGGAGCAGTATCACAGTAGTTATATTCTTGCACATAGGAGCAGTATTATAGTAGTTATATTCTTGTAAATAGGGGCAGTATTATAGTAGTTATATTCTTGTACATAGGAGCAGTATTACAGTAGTTATATTCTTGCACATAGGAGCAGTATTATAGTAGTTATATTCTTGTAAATAGGGGCAGTATTATAGTAGTTATATTCTTGTACATAGGAGCAGTATTATAGTAGTTATATTCCTGGACATAGAGGCAGTATTATAGTAGTTATATTCTTGTACATAGGGGCAGTATTATAGTAGTTAAATTCTTGTACATAGGAGCAGTATTATAGTAGTTATATTCTTGTACATAGGAGCAGTATTATAGTAGTTATATTCTTGTACATAGGGGGCAGTATTATAGTAGTTATATTCTTGTACATAGGAGCAGTATTATAGTAGTTATATTCTTGTACATAGGGGCAGTATTATAGTAGTTATATTCTTGTACACAGGAGCAGTATTATAGTAGTTATATTCTTGTACATAGGGGCAGTATTATAGTAGTTATATTCTTGTACATAGGGGCAGTATTATAGTAGTTATATTCTTGTACATAGGGGCAGTATTATAGTAGTTATATTCTTGTACATAGGAGCAGTATTATAGTAGTTAAATTCTTGTACATAGGAGCAGTATTATAGTAGTTATATTCTTGTACATAGGGAGCAGTATTATAGTAGTTATATTCTTGTACATAGGGACAGTATTATAGTAGTTATATTCTTGTGTATAGAGGGCAGTATTATAGTAGTTATATTCTTGTACATAGGGAGCAGTACTATAGTAGCTATATTCTTGTACATAGAGGCAGTATTATAGTAGTTATATTCTTGTACATAGTGGCAGTATTATAGTAGTTATATTCTAGTATATAGGAGCAGTATTATAGTAGTTATATTCTTGTACATGGGAGCAGTATCATAGTAGTTATATTCTGTACATAGGAGCGGTATTATAGTAGTTATATTCTTGTACATAGGAGCAGTATTATAGTAGTTATATTCTTGTACATAGGAGCAGTATCATAGTAGTTATATTCTTGTACATAGGGGCAGTATTATAGTAGTTATATTCTTGTACATAGGAGCAGTATTATAGTAGTTATAATCTTGTACATAAGAGCAGTATTATAGTAGTTATATTCTTGTACATAGGAGCAGTATCATAGTAGTTATATTCTGTACATAGGAGCGGTATTATAGTAGTTATATTCTTGTACATAGGAGCAGTATCATAGTAGTTATATTCTTGTACATAGGGGCAGTATTATAGTAGTTATATTCTTGTACATAGGAGCAGTATTATAGTAGTTATATTCTTGTACATAAGAGCAGTATTATAGTAGTTATATTCCTGTACATAGGGACAGTATTATAGTAGTTATATTCTTGTACATAGGGAGCAGTATTATAGTAGTTATATTCTTGTACATAGGGGCAGTATTATAGTAGTTATATTCTTGTACATAGGGGCAGTATTATAGTAGTTATATTCTTGTACATAGGGGCAGTATTATAGTAGTTATATTCTTGTACATAGGAGCAGTATTATAGTAGTTATATTCTTGTACATAGGAGCAGTATTATAGTAGTTATATTCTTGTACATAGGGAGCAGTATTATAGTAGTTATATTCTTGTACATAGGGACAGTATTATAGTAGTTATATTCTTGTGTATAGAGGGCAGTATTATAGTAGTTATATTCTTGTACATAGGGAGCAGTACTATAGTAGCTATATTCTTGTACATAGAGGCAGTATTATAGTAGTTATATTCTTGTACATAGTGGCAGTATTATAGTAGTTATATTCTAGTATATAGGAGCAGTATTATAGTAGTTATATTCTTGTACATAAGGGCAGTATTATAGTACCTATATTCTTGTACGTAGCAGCAGTATTATAGTAGTTATATTCTTGTACATAGGAGCAGTATTATAGTAGTTATATTTTTGTACATAGGGACAGTATTATAGTAGTTATATTCTTGCACATAGGGGCAGTATTATAGCAGTTAAATTGCTGTATATAGGGGCAGTACTATAGTACTTATACTCTTGTACATAGGAGCAGTACTATAGTTGTTATATTCCTGTACATAGTTGGCAGTATTATAGTATTTATTTTCTTGAACATAGGGGCAGTATTATAGTAGTTATATTCTTGTACATAGGAGCAGTATTATAGTAGTTATATTCTTGTACATAGGGGTAGTATTATAGTAGTTATATTCTTGTACATAGGGAGCAGTATTATAGTAGTTATATTCTTGTACATAGGGAGCAGTATTATAGTAGTTATATTCTTGTACATAGAGGCAGTATTATAGTAGTTATATTCTTGTACATAGGGGCAGTATTATAGTAGTTATATTCTTGTGTATAGAGGGCAGTATTATAGTAGTTATATTCTTGTACATAGGGAGCAGTACTATAGTAGCTATATTCTTGTACATAGAGGCAGTATTATAGTAGTTATATTCTTGTACATAGGGGCAGTATTATAGTATTTAAATTCTTGAGCAGTATTATAGTACTTATATTCTTGTACATAGGGGCAGTATTATAGTAGTTCTATTCTTGTACATAGGAGTAGTATTACAGTAGTTATATTCTTGCACATAGGAGCAGCATTATAGTAGTTATATTCTTGCACATAGAAGCAGTATTATAGTTATATTCTTGCATATAGGAGCAGTATTATAGTAGTTATATTTTTGTACATAGGAGCAGTATTATAGTAGTTATATTCTTGTACATAGGAGCAGTATTATAGTAGTTATATTCTTGTACATGGGGCAGTATTATAGTAGTTATATTCTTGTACATAGGGGCAGTATTATAGAAGTTATATTCTTGTACATAGGAGCAGTATTACAGTAGTTATATTCTTGCACATAGGAGCAGTATTATAGTAGTTATATTCTTGCACATAGAAGCAGTATTATAGTTATATTCTTGCATACAGGAGCAGTATTATAGTAGTTATATTGTTGTACATAGGAGCAGTATTATAGTAGTTATATTCTTGTACATAGGAGCAGTATTATAGTAGTTATTTTCTTGTACATAGGGGCAGTATTATAGTAGTTATATTCTTGTACATAGGAGCAGTATTATAGTAGTTATATTCTTGTACATAGGAGCAGTATTATAGTAGTTATATTCTTGTACATAGAGGCAGTATTATAGTAGTTATATTCTTGTACATAGGGGCAGTATTATAGTAGTTATATTCCTGGACATAGAGGCAGTATTATAGTAGTTATATTCTTGTACATAGGGGCAGTATTATAGTAGTTAAATTCTTGTACATAGGAGCAGTATTATAGTAGTTATTTTCTTGTACATAGGAGCAGTATCACAGTAGTTATATTCTTGCACATAGGAGCAGTATTATAGTAGTTATATTCTTGTAAATAGGGGCAGTATTATAGTAGTTATATTCTTGTACATAGGAGCAGTATTACAGTAGTTATATTCTTGCACATAGGAGCAGTATTATAGTAGTTATGTTCTTGTAAATAGGGGCAGTATTATAGTAGTTATATTCTTGTACATAGGAGCAGTATTATAGTAGTTATATTCCTGGACATAGAGGCAGTATTATAGTAGTTATATTCTTGTACATAGGGGCAGTATTATAGTAGTTAAATTCTTGTACATAGGAGCAGTATTATAGTAGTTATATTCTTGTACATAGAGGCAGTATTATAGTAGTTATATTTTTCTACATAGGGGCAGTATTATAGTAGTTATATTCTTGTACACAGGAGCAGTATTATAGTAGTTATATTCTTGTACATAGGGGCAGTATTATAGTACTTATATTCTTGTACATAGGAGCAGTATTATAGTAGTTATATTCTTGTACATAGGGGCAGTATTACAGCAGTTATATTCTTGTACATAGGAGCAGTATTATAGTAGTTATATTCTTGTACATAAGGGCAGTATTATAGTAGTTATATTCTTGTAAATAGGGGCAGCATTATAGTAGTTATATTCTTGTACATAGGAGCAGTATTATAGTAGTTATATTCTTGCACATAGGAGCAGTATTATAGTAGTTATATTCTTGTACATAGGAGCAGTATTATAGTAGTTATAGTCTTGTACATAGGGGCAGTATTATAGTAGTTATATTCTTGTACATAGGGGCAGCATTATAGTAGTTATATTCTTGTACATAGGAGCAGTATTATAGTAGTTATATTCTTGAACTTGAATCAAGTCACTTGCTTTTTCAAAATTGTACAATTTCTTAATAAGAAAAAGTATGATAAGCCCGTGTTTTCTCATGTAACCTTTTCCTTATTTAAACAAGGCTTGCTTGGGTTTAGACAAGGTTATATCACAATTTCTTCACATTATAATTAGGAATGGAAAAAGGTCACTCACTTATTATCATCTCATATTACTTTAAAACATTAAACATATTCAGTGGGTACGGAAAGTATTCAGACCCTTTTACATTTTTCACTCTTTGTTTCATTGCAGCCATTTGGTAAATTCTATAACGTTAATTTTTCCTCATTAATGTACACTCTGCACCCCATCTTGACTGAAACCCCCCCCAGAAATATTGAATTTTTTACAAATTTATTAGAAAAGAAAAACTGAACTATCCCATGGCCATAAGTCTTCAGCCCGTTTGCTCAGTATTGGGTAGAAGCACCTTTTGAGCTAGTGCAGCCATGAGTCTTCTTGGGAATGATGGTACAAGTTTTCCTCCCCTGGATTTGGGGATCCTCGGCCATTCTTCCTTGCAGATCCTCTCCAGTCCCATCAGGTTAGATGGTGATCGTTGGTGGACGCCATCTTCAGGTCTCTCCAGAGATGCTCAGTTGGGTTTAGGTCAGGGCTCTGGCTGGGCCGGTCAAGAATGGTCACAGAGTTGTTCTGAAGCCATTCCTTTGTTATTTTAGCTGTGTGCTTAGGGTCATTGTCTTGTTGGAAGGTGAACCTTCGGCCAAGTCTGAGGTCCAGAGCCTCTGGAAGAGGTTTTCATCCAGGATATCTCTGTACTTGGCCACATTCATGTTTCCTTCAATGACAACCAGTCGTCCTGTCCCTGCAGCTGAAAACACCCCCATAGCATGATGCTGCCTCCACCATGTTTCACTGTGGGGATTGTATTGGGCAGGTGATGAGCAGTGCCTGGTTTTCTCCACACATACCGTTTAGAATTATCACCAAAAAGGTCTATCTTCGTCTCATCAGAACAGAGAATCTTATCTCTCATAGTCTGGGAGTCCTTCATGTGTTTTTAGCAAACTCTATGCGGCTTTCATATGTCTTGCACTGAAGAGAGGCTTCCGTCAGGCCACTCTGCCATAAAGGCCTGACTGGTGGAGGCTGCAGTGATAGGTGACTTTGTGGAACTTTCTCCCATCTCCCTACTGCATCTCTGGAGCTCAGCCACAGTGATCTTGGGGATCTTCTTTACCTCTCTCACCAAGGCTCTTCTCCCACGATTGCTCAGTTTGGCTGGACGGCCAGGTCTAGGGAGACTTCTGGTGGTCCCAAACTTCTTCCATGTAAGGATTATGGAGGCCACTGTGCTCTTAGGAACCTTGAGTACTGCGGAAATTCTGGTGTACCCTTGGCCAGATCTGTGCCTTGCCACAATTCTGTCTCTGAGCTCCTTGGCCAGTTCCTTTGGCCTCATGATCCTCATTTGGTCTGACATGCACTGTGAGCGGTGAGGTCTTATATACACAGGTGTGCGCCTTTCCAAATCAAGTCCTATCAGTTTAATTACACACAGCTGGACTCCAATGAAGGAGTAGAACCATCTCAAGGAGGATCACAAGGAAATGGACAGCATGTGACTTAAATATGAGACATTTGTATATTCTTCTGAAATTTTCCACTGACTACTGATTAGTTTTCCTGATGATTTTTAAGCCTTTTTTTTTAATTTATTTTTATAAGAAAATGACCTATTGTTTAAATAAGGTTTTTTTTTTATTTTTTTTTATAATGTTTATTTTTTCATATAATAATTTTTAATATATATAAATCAGACATGCTGCTATTCTCACATTGGCAATTGAGGCTTCTTTTAGACTTGAACTTCCTTTGGTTCTGGACGTGCACATGTTCATTAGCAGCAATGAACAGACCGTGGCACTATCTTTTGTAATGAAGCATCTCATGAGCATGTGCAAAGGTCATTGTAAGGGGAGGGAAACTATTACCTGGCCGTTTGTAATTGGTGGATTCTGTATTTATCACCTGTCCATAAAGGTGTTATTTGTCATTGTGGTCCTACCTCTGCTGATAATGAGACCTCTGAAAACTGTTCCTAAAAGGATGTCAAGTTTGAGTCCAAAACTGCCTCAGTACCCAGTATGTAAATTGCGAGACTTCTAATGATGTTTTTTAATAAATATTGTCATACGAAAAAAAAAATATATATATACCGTATATATATACTGTATATATATATATATATATATATATATATATATATATATATATATATATATAACAAAATCAGAACAGCATCATATTACCACAATTGTAGTGCAAAGCTTTCCAAACCAATAGTCCAATGGCTTCAATCATAAGAGAAAAAAAGGAAAACAGCACACAAAAAATAGAAAAAAGTGGGCTTTTAATGCCTGTATGGCGTGGCAACGTTTCGGATATAATATCCTTTTTCAAGTATATATATATATACTAGATGGTAGCCCGATTCTAACGCATCGGGTATTCTAGAATATGTATGTAGTTTATTTATGAAGATTTTAGAATAATACATTGAATACACAGGATTGTTCGCGGCCGGCCATGTAGTATATAACAGCCCACGTAGTAAATAGCACAGCCACGTAGTATAAAACAGCCCACGTAGTAAATAGCACAGCCACGTAGTATATTAAACAGCCACGTAGTATATTGCACAGCAACGTAGTATATTGCGCAGCCATGTAATATATAGCACAGCCCACAGAGTATATAGCACAGCCCACGGAGTATATAGCACAGCCACGTATTATATAACACAGCCCATGGAGTATATAGCACAGCCACGTAGTATACAGCACAGCCCACAGAGTGTACAACAGCCCACATAGCATATAACACAGCCACGTAGTATATAACAGCCCACGCACGCAGTATATAACACAGGCCACGTAGTGTATAACACAGGCCACGTAGTGTGTAACACAGCCTACGTAGTATATAGCACAGCCACGTAGTATATTGCACAGCCCACATAGTATATTGCACAGCCCACGTAGTATATTGCACAGCTCACATAGTATATTGCCCAGGCCACGTAGTATATTGCACAGCCCACGCAGTATATTGCACAGCCCACGCAGTACATTGCACAGCCCACGCAGTACATTGCACAGCCCACATAGTACATTGCACAGCCCACGTAGTACAATGCACAGCCCATGTAGTATATTGCACAGCCACGTATTATATTGCACAGCCCACGTATTATATTACACAGCCCACGTAGTATATTGCACAGCTCACGTAGTATATAGCAATGTGGGCATCATATCCCTGTTAAAAAAAATAATTAAAATAAAAAATAGTTACATACTCACCTTCTGTATAACAGCCCACATAGCATATAACTCAGCCACGTAGTATATAACAGCCCACGCACGCAGTATACAACACAGGCCACGTAGTGTATAACACAGGCCACGTAGTGTATAACAGCCCATGTAGTATATAGTACAGCCACGTAGTATATTGCACAGCCCACGTAGTATATTGCACAGCCCACGCAGTACATAGCACAGCTCACGCAGTATATTGTAAAGCCCACGCAGTATATTGCACAGCCCACGTAGTATATTGCACAGCCCACGTAGTATATTGCACAGCCCACATAGTATATTGCCCAGCCCACGTATTATAGTGCACAGCCACGTAGTATATTGCACAGCCACGTAGTATATTGCACAGCCCACGTAGTATATTGCACAGCCCACATAGTATATTGCCCAGCCCACGTATTATAGTGCACAGCCACGTAGTATATTGCACAGCCACGTAGTATATTGCACAGCCCACGTAGAATATTACACAGCCCACATAGTATATTGCACAACCCACGTATTGTATTGCACAGCCACGTAGTATATTGCACAGTCCACGTAGTATATAGCACAGCCCACGTAGTATATTGCACAGCCCATGTAGTATATTGCACAGCCCACGTATTATATAGCAATGTGGGCATCATATCCCTGTTAAAAAAAAAAAAAGAATTAAAATAAAAAATCGTTATATACTCACCTTCGGTTGGCCCCGGATCCAGGCGAAGAGGATACAGACCCTCCTCGCGCGCTCCGGTCTCAAAAGTGCATTGCGGTCTCGCGAGATGATGATGTAGCGGTCTCGCGAGACCGCTACATCATCATCTCGTGAGATGGCAATGCATGGAGCGGTCACCGGAGCGTCGCGAGGAGCGGGAAAGGCCTCTTCTGGATCCGAGGGGACGACGGACGGTGAGTATATAACGATTTTTTATTTTTTTATTATTTTTAACATTAGATCTTTTTACTATTGATGCTGCATAGGCAGCATCAATAGTAAAAAGTTGGTCACACAGGGTTAATGGCAGCGTTAATGGAGTGTGTTACACCGCGGCATAACGCGGTCCGTTAACGCGGCCATTAACCCTGTGTGAGCACTGACTGGAGGGGAGTATGGAGCGGCCATTTTGCCGCCGAACTGTGCCCGACGCTGATTGGTCGTGGCTGTTTTGTCGCGACCAATCAGCGACTTGGGATTTCCGTGACAGACAGACAGACAGAAAGGAAAACAGACAGACAGGCAGAAAGACAGACAGACAGACTGAAGTGACCCTTAGACAATTATATAGTAGAGATATATATATATATATATATATATATATATATATATATATAGTACAGACCAAGTTTGGACACACCTTCTCATTTCAAGAATTTTCTGTATTTTCATGACGATGAAAATTGTACATTCACACTGAAGGCATCAAAGCTATGAATTAACACATGTGGAATTATATACTTGACAAAAAAGTGTGAAACAACTGAAATTATTTCATATTCTAGGTTCTTCAAAGTAGCCACCTTTTGCTTTGATGACTGCTTTGCACACTCTTGGCATTCTCTTGATGAGCTTCTGGTAGTCACCGGGAATGGTCTTCCAACAATCGTGAAGGAGTTCCCAGAGATGCTCAGCACTTGTTGGCCCTTTTGCCTTCACTCTGCGGTCCAGCTCACCCCAAACCATCTCGATTGGGTTCAGGTCTGGTGACTGTGGAGGCCAGGTCATCTGGCATAGCACCCCATCACTCTCCTTCTTGGTCAAATAGCCCTTACACAGCCTGGAGGTGTGTTTGGGGTCATTGTCCTGTTGAAAAATAAATGATGGTCCAACTAAACACAAACCGGATGGAATAGCATGCCGCTGCAAGATGCTGTGGTAGCCATGCTGGTTCAGTATGCCTTCAATTTTGAATAAATCCCCAACAGTGTCACCAGCCAAGCCCCCCCACACCATCACACCTCCTCCTCCATGCTTCACGGTGGGAACCAGGCATGTAGAGTCCATCCGTTCACCTTTTCTGCATCTCACAAAGACACGGTGGTTGGAACCAAAGATCTCAAATTTGGACTCATCAGACCAAAGCACAGATTTCCACTGGTCTAATGTCCATTCCTTGTGTTCTTTAGCCCAAACAAGTCTCTTCTGCTTGTTGCCTGTCCTTAGCAGTGGTTTCCTAGCAGCTATTTTACCATGAAGGCCTGCTGCACAAAGTCTCCTCTTAACAGTTGTTGTAGAGATGTGTCTGCTACTAGAACTCTGTGTGGCATTGACCTGGTCTCTAATCTGAGCTGCTGTTAACCTGCGATTTCTGAGGCTGGTGACTCGGATAAACTTATCCTCAGAAGCAGAGGTGACTCTTGGTCTTCCTCTCCTGGGGCGGTCCTCATGTGAGCCAGTTTCTTTGTAGCGCTTGATGGTTTTTGCCACTGCACTTGGGGACACTTTCAAAGTTTTCACAATTTTTCGAGCTGACTGACCTTCATTTCTTACAGTAATGATGGCCACTCGTTTTTCTTTACTTAGCTGCTTTTTTCTTGCCATAATATAAATTCTAACAGTCCATTCAGTAGAACTATCAGCTGTGTATCCACCAGACTTCTGCTCAACACAACTGATGGTCCCAACCCCATTTATAAGGCAGGAAATCGCACTTATTAAACCTGACGGGGCACACCTGTGAAGTGAAAACCATTCCCGGTGACTACCTCTTGTAGCTCATCAAGAGAATGCCAAGAATGTGCAAAGCAGTCATCAAAGCAAAAGGTGGCTACTTTGAAGAACCTAGAATATAAGACATAATTTCAGTTGTTTCACACTTTTCTGTTAAGTATATAATTCCACATGTGTTAATTCATAGCTTTGATGCCTTCAGTGTGAATGTACAATTTTCATAGTCATGAAAATACAGAAAAATCTTGAAATGAGAAGGTGTGTCCAAACTTTTGGTCTGTACTGTATAAAGCCAAAATATATTTTTAAAAATGTATGTAACAAAAAATCTGATTTACATAATAGGTCACATTTGCTATAAACAGATTGTTACCTTCTCCCTCCCCCGCTACTTGCATGTAATACAGAGCAGACTGTTACATGGTGCACACAACACTGTATCATTGCCAGAGATAACATTGCTCCTAAGTAATGCAGTATTTTCCTTCAGGGCTTTTGTGCATCTTCCTTCCTGCTATTGTACAACAGATGGGCTTTTTTTTTCTTTCTTTCTTTTTCTTTTATACTTATTTTATTCCGTCAAAAACCATGGAAGCAGAAATAGCAACAAAAAAAAAAAAGAAAAAGATAATTCCGAGAGCAATGAAAGAAAAGTTTGAATTTTTATGTGAAAAGGAAATCTTCTTACTTGTTATCTGTGCCTTCCACTCCACAATAGAGCAAAGTGGGGGAGACATGAGGGAAAGGAAAGGGCACCTTCCTCCTGTCCTTGTGTCAGCACCTGAGGTTCTGCTGAGTCCCTACTTTTGTATCTCACAAGGTATCCTAAGTTTTGACAGTCATACGGGTTCTTGACACATCGTCTATGGAATCAAGTCAATGAGCGTCTCAGTCTGTAGACGTTAACATCACCGTTAGCTCAGGCCATAAATCTCCACCGCTCAACCCAAGATCTGTCCAGAAAAAATTCTACACAGAGAGATAACTACCATGAATCACCCTAGAAGTCAATCAAACAGAAGGTAAGAGATGGATTTAAGGACCTAGAGGGAATCGGCCAAATCCTCAAATGATGTCAGACAGGTCCAAGGTCGACTAATGGTATCCAACCCCACCGATGTCAGTGGACTAGGCTGTCAGTCTAATGAGGATGTGGGCTCTGGACAAGTGATTGTTGGGAATGTCCGATTCTGATTTCTGACGGACGATTCTTCTTCACCAGAGATGTCTCTCTTAGAGCATGCAGGAGCACTTGGCCAAGTGAACGTTCCGTGTTTAGTAGACACGACCCGAACTATCATTCAGACAACATTTATCTAATGTGATTAACTCAGATAGAAAAAAGTCTTCTGTACTGTAATGATGGTGGACATTTTAGACAAACTGGATGATTCATGGTCTTTCCCAAAACACTGAGAGCAAATGATGGCTGTAGGCTCAACTGATGGTCCATTTCCTTCCATGGCAAGGTTCCAATATGCCGGCAACACAGAAAGTCTCTCTGGAAGGCATCACACAAAGTTGCTTGAGCGGGGTCCATAACTTGGTCACTGGAAGGCAACTGAAGATCCATCTCACTGCAGCATCAAGCACTGGTGGGGTGAAAGGACCGTCGCTGACGTCATGTCACTTGGCCAAGTGAACATTCCTGTGTTTAGTAGAGACGGCCCGAACTATCGTTCAGCCAACATTTATCTAATGTGTATGGCGGCTTTAGAACAGTGTCAGGTCTACGATCTAGAGCACCCACCAATGCTCTTAATAAATGGGTCCTTCCCATCATCCATAATACATGTCTGACGTTGTCTCCACTCTAATAAACCTACAAGACGCTCATCAGTACAGAGAAGTCTTCTAGACGTTGCTTCTCCTTCATTTAGATACATAGTTATTTTTTCAGAAACTTTTGAGCTTCTCCAAAACTTTTTTTGATGTTCCCACCTGTTGCACTTCTTTAACTCCTAAGCGAACCTGGCATTTAGGCTTTGTCTTATCAGGATTGTTGGAGTAGAAGGTTCTGTGTCCAAGTAGTAGGATTATTCTAAAAGAAAAAAATCCCTGGTAAAGACTATGCTCAGGGTATGAGTCCAGTCTTTATTTGGATGGAGCCACCCCTGTGCCGTGTCTGACGCCTCTGCAGGCAGTTAATAGATATAAATGGACGATTATAGCACGGACGTTAGTTATTACCCTGCCATATATTTACAATAAGATGCAAAGATGGCGGCGACTATCGATCTTAATGACGAAGTGGAGGAAGCGATTCATCATCTCTATTGGGATTTATTAGCTGCATGTAGCATCGCCATGATCAGGAGCCGCACTTCGTGAGTTACTCACATTACTGCTCCTTAATGGCAGAACTTAATCATCTTGGAGGCTCATTAACCACACTCCTAGGTTTCCATTGCTTCCTGGATGCATTTTTCCAATTAATTCCTACATTTTAAGCCGAAAGAGAAGACTATGACCAAAGGTTGTAGAAGAGATGGCCGTGAAGTTCCCCACTCCAAAGGTGACATTTGCAATGGCCTGAGATGGAGAAAGCAAAATGGAGGTCAGATGTTATACTGACTTGTAGACGGTCATGCAAGATGTAAAGAAAAATAACTTGCCCTTCTCATCACTACCTGTTATGATCCCAGTGGCTTAGGATCACAAATCTAACCAGCTAAGTCAGAGATAATAAGACGAGCTCTGGGGATGTGGTAACTGGACTGACCGCAAAACCTGATCCTAACCAAACACACTAAAGGTAGCCGTGGAACGTTTCCTGAAATCCTAGACATCTCTTCACGGCCTGAGAAACTGACTACCCCTAAAGAGAAAGTACAGACCTCACTTGCCTCAGAGAAATAACCCCAGAGATATAGAAGCCTCCCACAAATAATAACGGTGAGTTAAGAGGAAAAGACAAACGCAGAGATGAAACAGATTAAGCAAATGAGGATCTGTGCGGTCAGTAAAAAACCCTATGCAAAAATATCCACGCAGAGAATGCGAGAACCCCCACACCAACTAACGATGTGGGGGGAGCAACTCAGCACCCCAGAGCACCAGCAAGCCGGGAAATCACATATTAGCAAGCTGGACTAAACACATCATATACTAGGACACATCTTGAACACAGATGAGCAAAAATAAGCAAACAAAACTTAGCTTCTCTTGGAGAGACTGATAACGGATGTAGACAGGAGCAATCAGAATAGCACTCAATACAACGACAGCAGGCATGAACTGAGAGTCCAAGTGAGCTTAAATAGAAACCCAGACCACAGATAATGAGACAGCTGATGCCGGTTACAAACCTGCAGAAAGACAGCACTCACACAGTACCACTTGTGACCACAAGAGGGAGCCCAGAAATAGAGTTCACAACAACTACCTATCTCAAAAATAGGACAGTATCCTATTACTGGAGATCCAGAATCCGGAACCTCCAACGACCATCTGTTTGCAGCTTCGGAATGGAACTCCACAGCTCCATACACCGCGCAGTGGTCGTTCTCAGGTACTGCAGCTCAGCAGCCATGAAGTGAATGTGATCTGGTCTGCAGGACCTGAGGACGGCCACTACACAGAGTGAGGAGCTTTACTTCTAGCTCCATACAGTGTTTCCTTCCGTCCGTCTCAAGATCTGCAGTCACCAGGCACTCCACCAATCTGGTATTGACCTGTCCTGTTGATAAGTCATCAATAGCTAAGCCGCAAACTATCCCTTTAAGAGCCTCAAATTGCCAACTTCTGCTATAAGGAGTAAGGAGGATAGTCGCATTGATACATTTGTTCTTATAACGTCACATTAACCAATTATCCCTTTTAGGTAGGCCTGTGAAAACAACCACAAGGAGCAGAAGAAACAATTACATAAAATTATAAAAAGTTACAAAGTTGGAAAAGTCACATAGAACTTTGCATCTTACCCACTTTTCAATCCTTTTTACATGAAATGGAGGAAACAAACCTGCAAAAGCTGTGGCCGTGCCCCAAACCGAACCTCTGAGGACATGATGTGCTCTTGTGGGGTCCCAGGGACAATAGAGAGGGGTCTGTATCCAGGGTGATTAACCCATTGTGCAGAGAGCACGGAGCGATCAGAGGTGCTGCAGTCAGGGTGCTCTGGTCCCAGGGTCCTGCGGCTCCAGCACTTCACTTTTTGGCTCATCCATGTTGGTTCCTAGATGTTCCCAGTCGCAGATATCGTTACATGATTAATAACACTGATCTCTTGCACTAAAGGCTGATTTTTCTTCTGCCTCGGTAGCGATGTCATGTAGTTTGATATTTTGTCACTAGATGGAAGCAACATCTTAACCTTTATACCGTGTGTTGTTGATACAGTCTGTTTACCACAACCTGATATGTGAGAGATCATAGATCTACTGTCTATCGGAGTCCTGCAAGACCTACTGCCCATTACCGGTGCCAACGGCCAGACATAGAGACTTCACACCAGTCATTTGTTTATTACATGTATGCTGGGTGTAAAGATAGATAGATAGATAGATAGATAGATAGATAGATAGATAGACAGATAGATAATAGATGATAGACAGATAGATAATAGATACATAATAGATAGATACGATAGATATACTGTATAATAGATAGATAATGGATAAATGATAGGTAATAGATAGATAATAGATAGATAGATAGATAGATAGATAGATAGATAGATAGATAGATAGATAGATTCAAAACCAAAAATTTTCATGATGTTCTTAGGCTTCCAAGCTTCTCCCTTTTTCCTCCAAATGTAACAATGGTCATTATGCCCAAAAAGTTCAAGTTTAGTTTTAGTTGTGTGCTTTTGCAAACATAAATCTGGCCTTTTTTATGTTTCTTTTGGAGTAATGGTTTCTTCCTGGCAGAGTTGATACAGTACTTGTTACACTGAGGATAGTGACACAATCTTACCAGTTCCGCCATCATCTTCACAAGGTCTTTTGCTTTTGTCCTTGGCTTGATCTGCACATGACAGACCAAAGCATGTTCATCTCTGGGACACAGAACCCATCTCCTTCCTGAGCGGCATGATGTTTGAACATTCCCATCTTGTTTGTACTTGTGTATAATTGTTTGTACAGATGAACGAGGCACCTTCAGGTATCTAGAAATTGTACCCAAGGATGAGCCACAATTTTCTTTCTGATATCTTCGCTGATTTCTTGAGACTTTCCCATGATGCTACACAAAGAAGCAGTGTGTTTCAGGTGTGCATTACAATACATCCACGGGTGTGTCTGTAGTTAACTCAGATATTGCCAAAAAAAAACAGAAACTTCCAAACACATGACCTCATCATACCTGCAGTCCCGAATTGGTTAAAGGCATAGTAATCTTAGTGTATGTAAACTTCTGACTTTGCAGTAAGTAATAAAATGCCTTAAACATTCTCTCTCTCTCTCATTATTCTGGCATTTGGCAAATATTAATTACTATGGTAATCCTAATTAGCTTAAAACAGGAAAGGTTTATTCTGATTTAATGTCAGATATTGAGAAACATGCAAATGTGTCTTTATATATAGTGGATGGAAACTTCTGTAGATAATGCAAAGAAATGACGCAGCACTCCAATAATAGTGCAAATGAAAGAACTTTAATGTTCCATGTCATGTGACGACGTTTCGCTCCATAGAATATTTAAGTCTTGATGCAAAAGCTTTTTTTGTACATTACACCCATCACTTGTGGATCTTTGATTGATGACAGGAATGTATCATTATTTCCGCTGTGTCTACAGTTATTCTATCACTGTCCTGAGATCATGGCGGCCGCTCGCCTCGGCCCATCCAGTGCTGCTTCCTATTGGGGTTCCGGCCCCGGCTGTGCCCAGTAAGTGCCCCGATGTTTGGTCTGTACCCGCCCTGGTTGTGGTACAGATGGTCCTATCTTTGCTCCACTTCTTCCCTGTGTTCCTGGATCTCAGTTTTCGCTCTTTCTTTCTCTGCCGTTCTTTGGGTTATCGCCAGCGATCCAGCTGGTCCAGAGCAATGGGGAAGCATCCAATGCTTTTCATCAGCCACCGCCGATGTTTGGATTTTCCCGTTTGCAACTTATTATTATTATTATTGTCAATGTTTATTTATAAGCGGCCAGAAAAGATGAAAGCGGAATGTGCATCCATAATGAATGTGTGAGCTGGCAGGAGCGCGGCCGCGGGGAAGACGCTCCCAAATGAAGTGATTGTCATCTTTTCATATATTAAACGTTGGGTTAAGGAGAACACAGACAGAAGCAGGAGCCGTGATGACATCCTGCAGGAGCCCCTTCCCCAGGTAGAGGCTCTTCGTTTTCCTCATTCATCTTTATTTCTGCATCAGAGGAAAAAAAGTCTGGAACTAAAGATGATTGAACCTTTTGAAATCAAAATTCGAAAACTTTGACTGAATTTTCCCCAAAAATTAGATTGACTGTGAATAAATGTGTCATGAATTGCAGGTACTCTCCAACTGGTCTTGAAAGATGTATGTAACACTCTGAGGTCTCCTAGGACTGAATCCAGCCCCGCTCAAGATCTATACCATAAACAACGCAGCCGAAATAATGTCAAAGTGACTCCAGATTGGTTGTACTAAGGGGTGTCAAAGCTGCGGGTCCTTTTAGGACAGCCCCCAAGGTCATGTCTGAGCTCATGTGAACCTTCGGATGCCATGTTCTGCATTGTGTTAAATAATGGCAGAATTTCTTTTTTTTTTGCGATTAGCACAAGTTGAATTGCAAATTTCCAAAAATTTGACCCAAAGTCAGGTTGCATCAAATTGATTCACTTACCTCTATGTAGCGCACATCCCCCCTCCTGCATGAAGAATAATACAGTGGTCTTCAACCTACAGCAGAACTACAAGTCCCAGCATGCTTCGATAAGACATATAGGAACCAGAAGGTAGCGATATCCAAAATGTGGCTCTAAAGCTATGCAAAAACTATAATTCCTCGTCTGCTCTGATAAAAAGTGGAAGACGAGGGGAATAGTCTCAAAGATGTAGTTTGCAAACTTTTGCAAAATTGATAGTCTTAGTAAACTGTGGCTACAACTCCTGACAAAAAATGTATATGACAACTATAGGGCAGGGCACAGGTGTCTCCACCCATATCTTTCTAAAATCTTCATTAAAGGGGTTGTCCGGTCACGTAATATTGATGACCTACCCATAGGAAAGGAGCTGTTCTGCGATACCCGGCAGTGGCTGCTACATATTGAATGGAGCTGCATTCTTCAATGCCATTCCATGTGTTCACATTAATGTCATAAGTATTATTACCACCTAGCTGCAGAATAGATGATAATATGATTATGGGGGAAGGGGTAATGATTGGGACCCATGTCGATTTCTTAAATTGGACCTTGATATTACCTGTCGGAGCCAAGGTTGTGCACGTGCGCCACCACTCCATTCACTATTGGGCGACAGGAAAAGTCAAGGTAAAACTCTTTGTTCAGCCGTCTCATGGAGAATGAGTAACGTGTGGTGCACAGGCGCTGCCACCGATCCTTCCATCTGGCATTTCAGAGCCTATTCTTTTGATTAGTAGGGGGTCCCAGGAGCTGTACCCTCAATAATCCGCTAGTTATCACATACTCTGTGTTAGGATTAGCATTGAATTTTTACGATAAAAATTCAATACATTGTCACAACCTGCTAGAAAATCCATCACTGGGCTGCAATTCACATGTCAACCACCGGGTGACCAAAGATGGACACGTATGACATAAACATCTCCCAACAGAGTACCCCAAAATCATGTTGTTTTTTTATTTTAATTTCAAAGCTATTCATCTCGAGTCCAAAGTAAAGGTAAGGAAGGACATATCTGTACATAGTTAAACTGTTCACGTGGATCTTCTCAATTACTTATTCTCCTCCAGGGGTTGAACAAACAGGACAACTTTTTAAAGAAAGGCCATCTTGGTCTGTCTAAAGTACCGGCACTTAAATCCTATAAAACTAAGTAGCGGTGACAGGAAGGAAAGAGTTGCAGGAGGATCATGGTGTTTGCTTTCTCTTTTGTTGGTAGTGGCATTACAAGAAGGACAGCAGGAGTCTTCATCCTTCCTTCTGCTCTGGGGCTGCTTGGACCGGACTTGTGGCATCTTCCAGATCCTCCTCGGACTAATGCTGTGTCAGGATCTGTATTTCGGGATGGACTGGCCCATCAGAGCAGAGGAGGATGGTTTGGTCACCAAGACTTTGACTCAATAATGGTCTCCAAAGCACCAGCTGAGGACTGTCCCATTTGGAGGTGACTTTGGGGCAATTATTTGTGGTTATGGTCCACATCTTCTGATACCTATTCATATGCCTTGAGATGAATGCTCTTCAACCTTCTGGTGGGACCTAAGTTGTAGAGACACAGGGGGTCTGTGGGCACCCAGGTCCACTAGCCGAAACCGCATGACCAGGGATCGTCCCGCCTAATGCCGACTCTCCCGATAACGTTGGCAGAACGCTACTCAGACAACACAGGGTGAGGGTAAAACAGTGTGGCAATGCTTTATTGAACCACAAAACAGGCAGATAACACATGGAACAGTCCCAGCAAAATACTCCAAGATTATGCAAATTACAGGGTCTCACCCTTCAGCTGACTCACCAGGATAATGGCAGATGTTTCTTCAGATCTTCCAGGGTCACTACCCCACCTGTGACCCTCACACAGAGAGGAGGTAACAACAAGCGTAGGAAGATGAAGTACAAGGCCAGTTAACCCGAGAGTCACAAACTGGCTTCTCCGAACATCTCCATGGAGCCAGGTGACCAGCGGGTCCCAATCCTGGCTTTCTCCAAACGTATCCATGGTCAGCAATGGTCAGTGGAGCAGATCTGTATCCTTCCAACCGGAGCTGAAAACCCCGAGGTTGTTTCCTGTACAATGATAAATCCGTGTTCCTCGTGACGGAGCCATGATGTAAAATGGCTGCTGTCCTGCTTCTGGTTCTTTGGATGTATGGAAGTCTTGGCAGAATCTCTGGCTGTCTCTCAGTCTCTCTGTCTCTGAGTCTCTTTATACAGAGGCATGTAACCTAATTTTAGATTTAACAAGAGTCCTTCAGTCCAGCATCAAGATAAAGGGAACAATGGTGATGAGATCAAGTAGCATTACTTGATTATTTAAACTATTTGCATAGATGTTCCTCCTGTTTAGAATGCAAACTAACTGGCAGGCAAGGACAATGCATCTAGTTAACATATCAGCAAACATCATTGTTCAGTGACCATGCCTAATTGTTTTGCAAAGATAACAGAAAATACACTGTAAGAGATAATATTATAGGTAAATATTCATCCTACAAAAAGAGTCAATACTCAGTTTATGATTCTGGGCCTACACAATTTACATCTGGCTAATTAAGATACAAGGCTGTGTCTTCACATGAGTCCTTGAGCTTGAGCCCTGTAAGTCCTAAGCCTCCTCACGTTTCAATGTTCAGCCTGTGCCTCCTGCTTCACATATAGAATGTGAAAATTATGGAACTTACAGAAAAACTCTAGGATACGGGTCGCATTCTATTTATGAAGCAGGCGGCTCAGGCTGAACATCGCAATGTGAGGAGGCTTAAAGCTCAGCATTACAGTGGGTTAGAGGGAAGCTCTCGGCCAGGCTCACATGATGCCCAGTCTAATCCTGCTGGTTGTAAACATGGTGGCCATAAGCCGGAGGTCTGTCCTTGCTCTCCCCTCAATAAGATCTCGTCATCTCTTCTATCCCTCGTTCTTCTCCTTCCTTTATTGCTTCTTCTGTAATATTATCCCGGTAATTGAGCGATCACAGAGTCAGAGACGCGGATCCCTGGACAGTTCACACACAGAACCTCAGCTTGCTAGGAAATGGCAGGAGACACATCCAGAGCTGCCCATCACCGGCACAGGCGCTGCCGCCCATCACACCAGCGCTGCCACCCATCACACCGGCCTCACTCACATCAAGTCTTCTCCATTCACATCATCTGCAAAAATGAGAAGACTCTCTGCAGAGCGATGGCGTACTGTAAAGCTTGTGGGGCCAATGCAAGATCCCCACCACGACCCCCCAACTATCACAGGTGTTTAATAGTAATAGTCTTTTCATATGGAGCTAAGGGACCTCTTGGGCCCCCCTAGGCTCCAGGCCCGGGTGTGATCGCAGCCCCTCCTGGAGAGTGATGACTGGGGAAGGGAAAGTTCCGGTATTGTATGGGTCCAGTTCTGGGTACTGGGGGGTGATGATCAATTTCACTCCCAGGACTTTAATGCTGGAGTCATAAACCAGTAAGATATGGAATATTGTGAGTAGTGTGGCCACCACATGGATGTTACCATCCTGACACATGTGTCATCTATGAGTACCAGGGGCGGTCGGAGGGTCCGGTATGGGAGCTGCAGTATTAGGGCTATCTTTCCTGGACTCTCTGATGGACCTCTGTGGCTCAGGCGTTTGTACAGCTGTGCCAGACATCAGTGGTGGGCACTTCTGGACGATACGGGGGGCTGCATTCTCAGGGTAATCTGCATCCAGCAATTTGGGGTGCACCCATAGGGCGCTGCACAGGGACCTCCAATGGTGGTACAGACGTGTCACGTTTTGCTTTTTATAGGATTGTCCAGTGATGTATGAACTCAATGTAGCAGTCATTGTCACTGCAGCGTGGCGCCATATGTGGTCTTCATAGTGCGCCTCTGCACAGTGCAGCACATTTATTATGGATGGTGTGGCGGCACTATGCGGCTGCCTATGAACAATCGGCACGTCACACAAACAATTGTGGCAAATCGGTCATTGGTTTTATCTTTTCTGTAGATGTTGGATTTGCAGCTCAGCCCTTGATAGACTTGTTTTTATAAATTGTGCAATGTCATGTGTGTACATACGACGCTGTGCATGGACGAACCAGGGGGCGTAAGGAGACTTATAGGCCATGCAATGCACCTCTGGAAAATCAAATATACAGTACAAATAGCCTCTTCAGAGACGGGAGAGGACTGGACCTCCAGACCACTCACCCAGCCAAATCCCCAGCCTTGCACTGAAGAGCGGCATAGAATCTGAAACACGTGTCTGCAATTGGCTTCTTATCCCAAGTCATGTAACAAAGGGTCGATACTGACTTTTAGGACCGTCATCATCAATATATGACAATAGAGATGAAATCCTTTTCTCTTCTCTGAGGGGCTATGTGCACGGATGAACCATGAAGCAGTTTTTCTTTTCTGGGGGCCGGGCAGTGAGACCCCTGCTGCATATGCATTGATGGCCGATCCCATGGAATAAGTGATATTTCCTGCTATCTGTGAATCATGGCTGTAATTATAGCACAGATCATGCCTAAGGGACACCTATACTGTAAATGTCTCCCGTTCGGCGGCAGCTGGTGCAGGTTTTGCGTTGCTTCCCGCTCGCCTTCCCTCTAGGATGGAGATTGGCAGAAGTAGAGTTAATCCGATGACATCAGAGCCATTACAGATGGAATGCTAATATTCGGAGCGGCCATTTGTGTGCATAGCCGGCAGCCAAGTAACACTTTATTTTTTTTTTTCATCTCCAAAGCAAATAACCATTGGAGATGTTTTTCCACCTTTTAGATTTAATTGCTGGCCGCGCTTTTCCTTGGTAATTAGCCGGAGCATTGCTAACTGCATGTCAGCCATTAGCGCGGGATGCCAACGTGTCCGCTATTACCCGGTGCCAGGATGGAGGCTCGGCAGACACACAATGTACTCACACGGGCTGATTAGTGACAATATGTATGCACATTGCTGAGGGGCTCCGGTGCCCCCTCGCTGCTCGCGAAAAAGAAATGTTGCTCTGCTTAGTCTGGAATGTCGCTAATAATGGAGGGTTATCTCGCAAATGACCCGCGGACGGAGGAAAACGCCGGTGCCAACTGACTTTCTGCTGACCTAAAGCAGGCAGCAGTCCTATGTAAACACAAGGACATAATGAGGAAATCTATGTACTCCAAGGAACGGCCATGGGGGGAAGCCTGTAACCTGGCAGGCGACTGGAGCTGCTGCATTGTAAGGTTCTAGAATGAGAATAATAAGAAATGATTGATACAAAAGTGACTTCTCTGTCACAAAATTACATTTTTTATTACTGTATCATTCCGTCCATCCCAGAGTGAACACATCCTGGCAGGGGGCGTAGCATTAGGCTGTGTGCACATGGTGCCTTTCTGTGGTGTGTTTATTTCTGCACAAATTTGGTACATAAATTAATCAGCATTTTACAGTAGCAGCAAAGTGAACGAGGTTTCTGAAATCTCATGCAAATGTTGCACATTTTTTTCCTTGCAGATTTGCAATAAAACGAAATATGCAGGCAATTATTTTTGCAGCAGATTTCACCCAAACTTAATAATTGGGGAAAAATACATAAGAATGACGCATCTTAAAAACGAGAATATTTTAGGTAGCGTTTTTCCTGCCAATGCGTCAGGATTTGCAGAGGAATTTTCTTACTGTCTTCTAATCACTGCATTATTTCTTCAGAAATTGTCGTTTTATCCAGTATGTTCTTAAAGTAGCTTGGTGCACCTTAGGTGTGGCCAACAGACCCAGCGCACCGATCCATTCACTGGTTTTGCTTGCACCAGTGCTGGCCTGCCTGGAATAAGCAGTGTCTGCCAAAAAATATCTCAGGTCAATGCTGTCAATCATTAGTGAGGGAGGTGGGACATGCAAAACTATTGGAAAGGTGTCCTAATACTTGATGCACACAAATCTGTCCATTTTTCTTACCTTTTGGCAACATACATTAGTAAGAAAGATATGTCCGGTTTTGAAAAAAAAAACGGATTCTGAGATATTCTGTCTGGAGAGGTATATGCTATATGTGTCTATATGTTGCCACCTAGTGGTTGTGATGTGAGTTACAGTCTATCAAGGATTTTTTTAGCATGTTGAAACAAAGTATTGATTTCATGAGTGGGGACTTAAATGGGCTATCCACCTTTAAGGAAATTAACTTTAACTCAAACACATGCATTTGGGGCTAAAAATAATTTTTGAGATTGGGTTTTCATTAAAACGCTGCCTTCTATAGTGTCTGTGTGTTGCACTTTGTATTGCTGATAGCAGAATGAGTAAACTGAGAATGTGTCAGTGAGCTTGTTCTGATGGAGGAGTTTGTCTTTCTTGTATCCGTGCTTATATATGACCATAGACCACATCAAAGCCAAACTGTGCAAAATTGTTAAGGAAACCTAATTACAAAACTGAAACTTAGACCAAACTACATGTTTTTAAGTTGAAAATAAAATCCCCAAAGGTGAACAATCCCTTAAAGAAAACGTGCAGAAAACGTAATGGTGTAGAGTCTCCGATTTCCAGAGTCACCATGCAAAAGATAATTTGAGAGCTTCACATGCCAGAATTTTGACAGCTGTGCAATTTCAGGAAAGTCCACCTAAAAGTTTTTACTTTTTATAAACTTGATACAATTATATGCTGCAGTTCATATTGCAACCACTGGGTGGCTACATAAAATATTAAACACGTATAGCGCAGACGTCTCCCGGTAGAGTATTGCAAATATATATATTTTTTAAAGCTGGAAACTTTGTGTCATTCATCTATGTTGAATCAAGTGGAAAGTTCCAGGTGGACACAAATGTATTTCACTTTTCACTCCAGGCAGAAAAATGGGAAGATGGCGCCTGCTTGCAGCATAATAGGTGCAAAATTAAATATATGACACAAGGTGAAGGATCGGGTCCAGTCTCTCCGTTCTGTGCGCTCACACTCTGTGCAGTCCGCGCACATTCTCCTTCCAGGATTTTATGAGGAGCGACGCACAGGAGCCGGAGCATTCTGCATTCCAGGCTGTTGAGATTCATCCAAACATCTTTATCGCAACAACAGTAAACATTAAAAATGTTTAATTACTGAAATCCAGACAATATTGTGAATCCACAATTCAACCCACTGACGGCTTCCAAGTTCACATACGATATGACATGAGCTCTGGATAAACAAGAGCCGCATCAGTCTCTATAATTCATGAACTATGTTTGTGGATTATTTTTCTAAAAGTAGCAGCTGATGGTGATTGTTATTAGAAAAGCCGGAAAAGGTTCATTTAATTAGGTGGAAATGGTCAACAAGCAGGCGAGGGCCAGATGATTATTTTATACCTACTAGAATGTACATAGTCGCATTGTAGCACTCGGAGTGCCTGTGGGTGTAATTAGCTGAATATGATGTGGTCTCAATCAAACATCTGCTGGTCTGTATTGGAAAGAGTCAGCATGCATGTCTACAAAGGAGCCGGACAGGATCGCAAGAGCAAATCCCGAAGAATTAATGATATTCTACATATGACTCTACCAGCAGAATAGTGAGTGCAGCTCTGGAGTATAATACAGGATGTAACTCAGGATCAGTAATGTAATGTATGTACACAGTGACTGCACCAGCAGAATAGTGAGTGCAGCTCTGGAGTATAATACAGGATGTAACTCAGGATCAGTAATGTAATGTATGTACACAGTGACTGCACCAGCAGAATAGTGAGTGCAGCTCTGGAGTATAATACAGGATGTAACTCAGGATCAGTAATGTAATGTATGTACACAGTGACTGCACCAGCAGAATAGTGAGTGCAGCTCTGGGGTATAATACAGGAGGTAACTCAGGATCAGTAATGTAATGTATGTACACAGTGACTGCACCAGCAGAATAGTGAGTGCAGCTCTGCAGTATAATACAGGATGTAACTCAGGATCAGTAATGTAATGTATGTATACAGTGACTGCACCAGCAGAATAGTGAGTGCAGCTCTGGAGTATAATACAGGATGTAACTCAGGATCAGTAATGTCATGTATGTACACAGTGACTGCACCAGCAGAATAGTGAGTGCAGCTCTGGAGTATAATACAGGATGTAACTCAGGATCAGTAATGTAATGTATGTACACAGTGACTGCACCAGCAGAATAGTGAGTGCAGCTCTGGGGTATAATACAGGATGTAACTCAGGACCAGTAATGTAATGTATGTACACAGTGACTGCACCAGCAGAATAGTGAGCTCAGCTCTGGAGTATAATACAGGAGGTAACTCAGGATCCGTAATGTAATGTATGTACACAGTGACTGCACCAGCAGAATAGTGAGTGCAGCTCTGGAGTATAATACAGGATGTAACTCAGGATCAGTAATGTAATGTATGTACACAGTGACTGCACCAGCAGAATAGTGAGTGCAGCTCTGGAGTATAATACAGGATGTAACTCAGGATCAGTAATGTAATGTATGTACACAGTGACTGCACCAGCAGAATAGTGAGTGCAGCTCTGGAGTATAATACAGGATGTAACTCAGGATCAGTAATGTAATGTATGTACACAGTGACTGCACCAGCAGAATAGTGAGTGCAGCTCTGGAGTATAATACAGGATGTAACTCAGGATCAGTAATGTAATGTATGTACACAGTGACTGCACCAGCAGAATAGTGAGTGCAGCTCTGGAGTATAATACAGGATGTAACTCAGGATCAGTAATGTAATGTATGTACACAGTGACTGCACCAGCAGAATAGTGAGTGCAGCTCTGGAGTATAATACAGGATGTAACTCAGGATCAGTAATGTAATGTATGTACACAGTGACTGCACCAGCAGAATAGTGAGTGCAGCTCTGGAGTATAATACAGGATGTAACTCAGTATCAGTAATGTAATGTATGTACACAGTGACTGCACCAGCAGAATAGTGAGTGCAGCTCTGGGGTATAATACAGGATGTAACTCAGGATCAGTAATGTAATGTATGTACACAGTGACTGCACCAGCAGAATAGTGAGTGCAGCTCTGGGGTATAATACAGGATGTAACTCAGGATCAGTAATGTAATGTATGTACACAGTGACTGCACCAGCAGAATAGTGAGTGCAGCTCTGGGGTATAATACAGGAGGTAACTCAGGATCAGTAATGTAATGCATGTACACAGTGACTGCACCAGCAGAATAGTGAGTGCAGCTCTGGTGTATAATACAGGATGTAACTCAGGATCAGTAATGTAATGTATGTACACAGTGACTGCACCAACAGAATAGTGAGTGCAGCTCTGGAGTATAATAAAGGATGTAACTCAGGATCAGTAATGTAATGTATGTACACAGTGACTGCACCAGCAGAATAGTGAGTGCAGCTCTGGAGTATAATACAGGAGGTAACTCAGGATAATGCAGGAGGTATTTTTTTCAAGAGCCTCCCAAACTGCCAATCTTGATGGAGAACTTGTGGACCCTCCTCCCTGTGAGATGAGATGTTCTATGTCTCTAAGGAAACTGAAACCTCCATGTTTATAGTAATATTTAATATAACTATAGAGCAGAAGGAAGATGCTATAGAAGCTGTGCCCTTCTCCCCCGAGACTCGTCTTCTGCGCCATGGTCCCTTGTCTGTCACTTCAAAGCATGAAGAGAACTTTCATGTGCAAATATTCTTTGTAGAAGCAATGGAGAGCGGTCCACACAAAGGGGAGGTGTCACCACTTAGCACTGGGTGCCACATGGGATTAGGCAAAAATAAAGACCCAATTTAAGCTGGCAGTCACCTGAAGGGACGAGCAGAATGATAAATATATTTGTTAATTTTATCTAAACAGAACATCACATCTCATTATCTGGTGGGAGATATAGAAGGGTGATATCACAGGCGGCACCGGAGCGGAGGGCGAAGAGGACCAAGATCGCTGATATGGAAATTCTGCCTATTTGGTCTGTAGGCTTCACAAACACTGAAAGTTCTGTACATCTATTATCTATCTATTATCTATCTATTATCTATCTATATATCTATATATTATCTATCTACTATCTATCTATTATTTATACACTGTGTTCCAAATTATTATGCAAATTGGATTTAAGTGTCATAAAGATTTAATTATTTTATTTTTCAAATAAACTCATGGATGGTATTGTGTCTCAGGGTTCAATGGATCACTGAAATCAATCTTAAACACATGTGATAATTAGTTTTCCAGGTGATTCTAATTAAAGGAAAACTACTTAAAAATGATGTTCCACATTATTAAGCAGGTCACAGGTTTCAAGCAATATGGGAAATAAAAAGGATCTCTCTGCTGCTGAAAAACGCTAAATAGTGCAATGCCTTGGACAAGGTATGAAAACATTAGCTATTTCACAAAAAAGAGTGATCATCATATTGTGAAGAGATTTGTGACTGAAACAGAGCACAGAGTTCATGCAGATAAAGGCATAATGAGGAAGGTTTCTGCCAGACAAGTTCATTGGATTAGGAGAGCAGCTGCTAAAAAGCCATTACAAAGCAGCAAACAGATATTTGAAGCTGCTGGTGCTTCTGGAGTCCCTCGAACCTCAAGGTGTAGGTCCTTCAAAGGCTTGCTGTGGTGCATAAACCTACTATTCGGCCACCCCTAAACAGTGATCACAACAGAAACAGTTGCAGTGGGCCCAGACATACATGAAGACTAATTCTCAAACAGTCTTGTTTACTGATGAGTGTCGAGCAACCCTGGATGGTCCAGATGGATGGAGTAGTGGATGATTGGTGGATGGCCACCATGTCCCAACAAGGCTGTGATGTCAGCAAGGAGGTGGAGGAGTCATGTTTTGGGCCGGAATCATGGAGAAACAGCTGGTGGGGCCCTTTAAGGTCCCTGAAGGTGTGAAAATGACTTCTGCAAAGTATATAGAGTTTCTGACTGACAACTTTCTTCCATGGTCTAAAAAGCAGAAACGTGCCTTGAGGAGCAAAATCATCTTCATGCATGACAATGCACCATCTCATGCTGCAAAGAAAACCTCTGAGTCATTGGCTGCTATGGGCATAAAAGGAGATAAACTCATGGTGTGGCCACCATCTTCCCCTGACCTCAACCCTATAGAGAACCTTTGGAGAATCATCAAGCCAAAGATCTATGAGGGTGGGAGGCCGTTCACATCCAAACAGCAGCTCTGGGAGGCTATTCTGACTTCATGCAAAGAAATACAAGTAGAAACTCTCCAAAACTCACAAGTTCAATGGAGGCGAGAACTGTGAAGGTGATAATAAAGAAGGGTTCCTATGTTAACATGTAACTTGGCCTGTTAGGAGGTTTTGGAGTTAAATAGCTTTTTTGTTCAGTGAATGTGACCTCCTAATGCTGCAAATTCCACAAATGAGCATTTTCAGTTCTTTATATTGAATATTTAGAAATTCTACTGAGCCTAATAATTTGGAACAGTGCATTGTGGGGTTTTACTCATTTTGGAGATTATACTGTTATCATTGGGAGGTTTCTTCAATAAAATTTGATGTATACTCTAACGGGTGATGATGACTTTTATTAGACTGACTGTCATTTGCATTTAGGAAAATCCGAGAAAAATATCATTTGTATAATAATTTGGAACATGGTGTCTATCTATGTATCTATTATCTAGTATTTATCTATATATCTATATATGATCTATCTATCTTCTATCTATTATCTATCTTTGTATTTGTTTTTTTTTTTTACCTTTTCTCTTGGCTCAACATATCTTGAGATGCATGGTGCAAGATCACTAGCACTGGGAGAAAAATAAATGATTTTGTGAGATTCTGTCACTGGATATTTAGGTTACAAGGGTTCAGTGGGTACAGAAAGTATTCAGACCCCTTTATATTTTTCACTCTTTGTTTCATTGCAGCCATTTGGTAAATTCAGAAAAGTTCATTTTTCTCATTAATGTACACTCTGCACCCCATCCTGACTGAAAAAAACTGAAATGTAGAAATTTTTGCAAATGTATTAAAAACTAAACCTGAAATCTCCCATGGCCATAAGTCTTCAGCCCCTTTGCTCATTATTGAGTAGAAGCCCCTTTTGATAGTACAGCCATGAGTCTTCTTGGGAATGATGTAACAAGTTTTTCCCCCCTGGATTTGGGGATCCTCGGCCATTCTTCCTTGCAGATCCTCTCCAGTTCCGTCAGGTTGGATGGTGAACGTTGGTGGACGCCATTTTCAGGTCTCTCCAGAGATGCTCAGTTGGGTTTAGGTCAGAGCTCTGGCTGGGCCGGTCAAGAATGGTCACTGAGGTGTTCTGAAGCCGCTCCTCTGTTATTTTAGCTGTGTGCTTAGGGGCATTGGCTTGTTCGAAGGTGAATCTTCGGCCAAATCTGAGGTTCAGAGCACTCTGGAAGAGGTTTTCATCCAGGATATCTCTGTACTTGGCCGCATTCATGTTTCCTTCAATGACAACCAGTCGTCCTGTCCCTGCAGCTGAACAACACCCCCATAGCATGATTCTGCCACCACCATGTTTCACTGTAGGGATTGTATTGAGCAGGTGATGAGCAGTGCCTGGTTTTCTCCACACATACCGCTTAGAATTATCACCAAAAAGGTCTATCTTCATCTCATCAGAGCAGAGAATCTTATTTCTCATAGTCTGGGAGTCCTTCATGTGTTTTTTAGCAAACTCTATGCGGCTTTTATATGTTTTGCACTGAGGAGAGGCTTCCGTCCGGCCACTCTGGCATAAAGGCCTGACTGGTGGAGGCTGCAGTGATAGTTGACTTTGTAGAACTTTCTCACATCTCCCTACTGCATCTCTGGAGCTCAGCCACAGTGATCTTGGGGTTCTTCTTTACCTCTCTCACCGAGGCTCTTCTCCCATGATTGCTCAGTTTGGCTGGACGGCCAGGTCTAGGAAGACTTCTGGTGGTCCCAAACTTCTTCCATGTAAGGATTTTGGAGGCCACTTTTCTCTTAGGAACCTTGAGTGCTGCAGAAATTCTGTTGTAGCCTTGGCCAGATCTGTGCCTTGCCACAATTCTGTCTCTTAGCTCCTTGGCCAGTTCCTTTGGCCTCATGATTCTCATTTGGTCTGACATGCACTGTGAGCTGTGAGGTCTTATATAGACAGGTGTGCGCCTTTCCTAATCAAGTCCTATCAGTTTAACACAGCCGGACTCCAATGAAGGAGGAGAACCATCTCAAGGAGGATCACAAGGAAATGGACAGCATGGGACTTAAATATGAGTGTCTGAGCAAAGGGGCTGAAGACTTATGACCATGTGATATTTCAGTTTTTCTTTTTTAGTACATTTGAAACAATTTGTAAATTTCTGGGTTTCTGGGTCAAGATGGGGTGCAGAGTGTACATTAATGAGAAAACAAATGAACTTTTGTGAATTTACCAAATGGCTGCAATGAAACAAAGAGTGAAAACTCTAAAGGGGTCTGATACTTTTCAAAGCCACTGTAGATAGATAAAAGATAGATCGATAGATAATAAACAGATAAATAGATAATAAATAGATAATAGATAGATAGATAGATAGATAGATAGATAATAGATAGATAATAAATAGATAGATAAATAGGTAATAGATAGATAACACTGGGGAACACAATTTTTTAAGAGTTAGGTCAGACAACTGTTCTTAATTAATTTTTGGATGCTGAATCCAGAAATGATCTCAGTTTTTCTCTATCACGTCAAGTTTTTGAACTATAGGATTTTTGTCTTCTCAAAAATATGTAAACTACTGTACTTAAAAAGTGTTTGTTTTTTTAAATAGTACAAATATGAACAAAAAATGAAATATATAAGAAATAGGCATGACAAATATGTTTTTTAACACTATCATGTTTTTTACAAAGGATATATATATATGCAAGTATTTAAGGTAAAAATGTACATTTATAGCTTTTTCTGGAGTGTTTAACTTGAGGACAATCACGTTTGATGCTCCAGCAATAGTCAGCCATCATATGTACATCCCATCTACCCTGGTAACGGTCTTCCATAACCTTCAAATCTTGGTGAAATCGTTCACCTTGCTCATCGCTAACAGCACCAAGATTTTCCGGAAAGATGGCAAGATGCACTGATGTTTGCCCTTTGAACTGGAATGGTGAAAACACCACAAATATAGCAGAAGGAGTCAGGGTTGTTTAGGCATTTACGACGAGAGGAAATATGTACATATGTAAATAAAACACTGAGATGGAAAGTTACAAGCTTTGAAAACTAACAAAGAAAAAAATCATAAAAGATATATAAATTACAACTAAGCGCCCAATGTAAAGAGAAAAGCTATCACAAATCCTATTTATTCCTACTATGATACATTTTTTGTGTAAAGATATTGATAATTATGACGTATTGGGAGCTGCACACACCTCTCACCACACTGTCTCAGTTGTGACTACTCTTACAAGTTGCCACGTAGCTCTATATGAGTCGAATTGTAATCAGATAATAAGTCTTATTACAGATAGCAGTGCAATTGTGCTTCTCTGGCAGGTAAGTTGTGGAGGAAAAACTTGACGTGCTAGAAAAAAACTGACTACATTTTTGGAATCAGCATGCCAATATTAGTATAAATCAGCTCAAAAACCTAACTCAACAGAAAATGTTTTTCAAATTGTTCCCCAGTGTAATAGATAGATCATTAATAGATAGATGATAGATAGATAAAAGATACATAATAGATAATAGATGGATAATAAATAGATAATAGATAAATAGATAATAAATCGATAGAACTGCATAAAAATAATACTCTGACCAGCTCTTCCATACAGAATAAAACCTATTCAGCAGGGCTTTACACACATCATCATCACTATTAGCAGCCATCCGAGCTTTGCCCTAATCCCCCCTTTTGTCCTCACTTTCTTTGTTTGTTTTTTTCAATGATTTTTCCCCCCCTATTTATTGATTCCAATGTCTTTGATTCCGGTTGATTGAATTAGTGTGATGACTCCTGCAGGATCAGTAATAATGGAGAGTGGGCGCTGAAATACAGAAATCCGGGCTCCCTGCGAGGAGTGACTGCGTCATACAGGAAAACCAGCAGAAACGTCTTTTTCCAACCTCACAATGTGACACTGTATCAGGCCCAGATCTGCTCCATAGATGATAAGAATTAGTTTCTGATCTTCCCCGGATGATTTGCTCGCTATCCCGAGATATTCTGCTGCAATTAATCTTCCTCCCATCTTACGATCCACCCGGTGCGTTAGGCTAAGTGCACACACTTGGCTACACAGGGCGAGGGTGCACACGCACGTCGTTAGCGCGGGCAGAACCGGCGGCCACCGCTCAGCTGCTATGGGGATTAATGCAGAGAGAACAGCAATTATTTAGACTCGTTCTCTTGAAACTGAGAGCGGTGATAAAGGTAATTCTAAGATGCTGTGTACACGGGATGCTGTAAATCAGCACTTAAAGCCTTGGGTCTGGAGAAGTCGCGTGCTCCCGTCATCTCTTCATATTTGCACTCAAGGACCTGGAGCTGTTGAGAAGAGAATAGAGAAGATCATGCAGGAATATTAACTCTTGCAGCCAGTAATGTGCAATAATAAAAATGAAGCCCCTTTCAGGAGCTGCCTGACACAGAGGCACATGGAGCCTCACAGGGGCCCAGCAGGTAAGGGGGCCACTACTGTCTCCAAACCAGAAGAAATGGTGCATTATGGGGACTTGGACTGCAAGGGGCCCGTATATTGTTCTTGCACAGGGACCCTCTTCTGTCTGTGTCTGCCACCAGCCTGACACTCACCCATTTACACCCATTTTCATAACTCTGTGCCGCACCCGTGTAGACCGTACGCCCATGTAGTGTCTCGTAAATTGGCCCCCTATCTCTGCCGCCCCCATATTATCTCTATAGATCTTTTATTGTGTTATTAATAAAAGCCATTTTCTATGGCAAACAGCATAACAGTGTGCAAAACTAATCTGGAACGTTGCGGCACGTTGCGCTATTCAGAATCAATAATGCCAGTGCTGCGGATCTGTCATGGCCACATGTATCTGCCTTATACCGGCATCTTCTTTATATCGGATTCTAAAGCCTTAAGGCAGATGCCAACTTTACTCACATTCTTTATACAGATGTAGCAGCCACCAACATGATAGCGGCCATGCTACTTTAACAGCGGCGATCCGCGCTATGCTCCTGCCATAATACGCCGCAGCCTTCAGGTCGGCCGGCCCTACATCTGTATATCAGGCTCAACTGTAATTTCTTCCATCAGGGCTCAGAGGAAGTGCAGATGACCCTTGAGAAAGTCAAAATCTCTATTTATTTTGCTGGGAGTTTGGGGAGGGGGTGAAATTTACATTAATCGCTGCCACCCGGCTGAGCCCTGCTATTTGTTACTGGTGATAAGTGCGGACAGTTGCTATTACTTCCTCTTCTGCTTAAATGTGCTGGAAGGAGACAGCGAGATTTATGGAGGATGCATTATTCAACACCCAAAGCCTCAGATCAGATGGCGTTGACTTTACAGGAACTTTCTGCCGTCTTTGTTTCTTTTTGTATTTTCTCTATTCTTCCTGACTCTAGAATGTCAGAATCTTACTCTACATTTTCATAGCGAGTGTTCGTCTACAAGACCAAGGCAAATGTTCTTTAGTCTGGGGCCAGGAGCGATCACTCAATCCCATCATCTTCATTGCCCCCCATGATTCACCGAAGCTGCCTCTGCTTGTGACTTGTCCAATCTGTCATTCAAACAGCAATGCACCACCCCTCAGCAAGCAGGAGGCAGAGAAACATTGCCATTCTGAATGTAAAAAAATGAGAAAGCACCTGTAATATGACATGCTCTATTATCATAAGTCATAAATGGTAATTGTTTAGCACATGGAAACTAGACTGTTAGTTTAAGATTCACAGAGACTGTTTATCCTGCCATTCATTGATGTAGGGGCTCACTTTTAGTGCATGATAGGTGGTCTTCCAGGAACTTTTAGCAATACCCGGTAATCTCTTGTCAATTGGCAGGAGAAATTAAAGGGAATCTGACACCACTTTTTTGGGCTACCAGGTAAAAATACCATTCAATTCAGTGCCCCCTATGCATTACACAAGTACTTCTGATACCCCCTGACTCCCCACATATGATCCATAAATACCTTTTTATTCCTCCAGTGCTGTATGTTAATATGGTCGGTCCGGTCCAATGGGCGGGGCTTAGTGTCCGTCTCTCCCCCCCTCCTTGCTTGCTTCTACGCATTTCTTGAGGTGAATTTTGGCGATTTTGTAGTTTTCGCATGTGCGCATTCCAAAGGCATCCCGTACGTGCGCAGTATGCTTTGCCCAACAGTGAGCAAAGCAGAAAAGCTGTATTGTGCATGCGCCAATACTGCATTAGAGACCGTTTTCTGATAGTGCCCTTTAAGAGAATTCAGTAGGTTTACCAATGGAGGACAGAAATAACAATGCCTATGCAATGCATTGGATGATTCTGCTACAATGTATCTGTCCTCCGTAACAATAGGTGTCGAGTAACAATGGCTGCATAGACAGAACATGGAGATGGATGATTGACATTGGACGTTTCTAGAGCTCTCCATACCAGGCAAGGAGTGAGGTTGGTTTAGGAAACTAAGACTTGGAACATCTGACACAATGAATCAATGAATCAAGTGATAAGGAGGCGGCGGATGTATTGACTTCCCTTTACCTGTCAGTCCTGTAATAATCCCACAGTCTCCTATAATCTGCCTGTCAGGACTGATAATACCAGAAGATGCCCGAAGTAAGAAAAACAATTATATACATTTTACAAGTTGATCAAAAAGCAAAAAGTTAATTTTTTTCTCCGGAATGTTGTTTATTTATTTTTTTACCTGCTTGTTGAAGCTTCAAGATCTGACTCTGAGACTTCCATGTGTCGGTGAGTTCCCGTCTTAGGGCCACGCTACGAAAGTCCTTAATTATGTAAATGAGGAGGTTTCTCAGCCTCGTATACTGATGACACTGTGGATAACTCTGTCCATTCGTTTGGAGGAGCCTCCTGACGAGTCTTTCTAGCCTCTCCTCTGACCATGTGAAGATTAGAATTCATTACCCTTAATTAATTTTCTTAAAAAATATCTTAGAAATCATTTTTGAGAACAGACTGTAAGAACGTCTAGTCTGACTCATTGATCCCCTATGTTGTTTTTTTGTGTTGGTGTCATAAAGAAAAAGTACATAATTGTTTATTATATTCGTTACTGACATTCGATAAATTAACTAAATTAACTCATAGTTGACTCTTTGGAAAATGAAAAAGAAGGATGTTTCAATTTTTATTTTTATTTTTTTTACAATTTTTGGGTATTTTTTTCTCATTTTATTATCTACATGAGAAAAGGATAACACAGTCTTGCAGTTCGCACCTTGGTCGCGGAGCATCGGGAACAGACTGACACATCATGTGCTGCAGAGTCATTCATTATATTATCACAGGTTGGATTTCACATTAGAGATGAGAAATTCCCTTAAAATCACCAAAATTCAGTACGTTTTTTTTTTGTGCAATTTGTCTTCTTGCAACCCTGCCAGTTTGCTGGATAAAAGCAGAAAGGAAGTTTTTAAAAAAAAGTACTCACGAGTCCTCGTTTTTTTTTATTTGGTTCCGTCAAAAGTGTGGTGCTCAGTGGGCCATGTTTGGTGTCATCCGTCACACACCATCTTCTGTTTCTTCTAGCATTTCTGGTGTTTCAAGTAGATACTAATCCATGACACATGCTACATGACGGCATAACATGCAACACACAACAGCATAACATCACAGCTTTATCAGAAGATGCTAAGAGGAGACCAAAAATGCCGGATGCCGTAAGATGCCAAATTTGGCCCAGTGAAGACAACGCCAGTGACCGAATGGAAAAAGACAACTGGACAAAATCAGGACAACACAGTAGAACAGGTCAGGAATAGGTGAGTAATTTTTTTTACATACAGTCCCAGAACATTATTACAATTCCCCATATTTTGTTATACACATGTTTCTTTCCTTTGCACAAAAAAAGCAGAGAAAAAAGGCGAATTGGACATAATTTCATGCGAAACTCCAAAAATGATCCGGACAAAATTGCTGGCACCTTTCCAAAATTGTGGGTACACAACTTTATTTCAAGCATGTGATGCTCGTTCACACTCACCTGCGGCAAGTAACAGGTGTTGGCAATATGAAAATCACACCTGAAAGCATATAAAAAGAAGAGAAGTTGACTCAATCTTTGCATTGTGTGGTCGTTTGTGCCACACTAAGCATGGTGAACAGAAAGAGGGAAAGAGAACTGTCTGAGGACAGTATTTCCCCAGAACATTATTACAATTCCCCATGTTTTGTTATACACGTATTTCTTTCCTGTGTGTGCATTGGAACAACACAAAAAAAACCTGAGAAAAAGGCAAATTGGACATAATTTCACACAAAACTCCAAAAACAAAATTGTTGGCACCTTTCCAAAATTATGGGTAAACAACTTTGTTTCAAGCACGTGATGCTCGTTCACACTCACCTGAGGCAAGTAACAGGTGTGGGCAATATGAAAATCACACCTGAAGCCATATAAAAAAAAGAGAAGTTGACTAAATCTTTGCATTGTATGGTCGTTTGTGACACACCAAGCATGGAGAACAGAAAGAGGAGAAGAAAACGGTCTGAGGACAGAACACTGTCACCCAAAATGTTGAAAGGGAATATCACAGCATACTTCCTCTGCACAATGACCTTTGTAAAAATCAAATAGAATCTCTGCAACACTATTCTATGAAGAGTTATAGCCGATGGTCAGAGCTCATCTTCTCTCCCTCCCTGTGCACAGGTCAAAGACTATTTCCACAACACTCTTCCATAGAAGTCGATATGTTATGGTCATAGATAATCTCCTCCTCATCTCTGCACAATGACCTCTGCGCTGGTCACAGAGCATGCCAACATCACTCACTAATAGAAGTCAATCAGTCCTCTCCAGTCTGTTGCTTCCTAATGGTTTATGTGGCTGCCATAAAGCAGACCTTTGAAGTCTGTAACCAGCAGCCCAGGTAAATTGAAACCCTCTCCATCCGTAGCCATGTTCAGAAAATAGAAAAAATTTAAAACATTTTCAATCAGAAAATGAAAACAGATGAGAAAAAAATGACTGTCTAATTAGGACTAGTGGCATTTAGCAAGACTCAGCTGGCAGCCTTCCACAAAATGCCTTGCAGCTATAGCATCACATGGGATAGCACAACCAATCAGGAGAAATATAGACAGTATAAAAGCTGAGGCAGGGAATGCAGCAGCCCTGTGCTGAACCTGGATAGTGAGAAGACATCACTGTTCTCCTATAAACACAGGGTGAAAAAGTCATAAAACACTGAATAAACATTTAGTTTGTGACAGCGCAGCAGTGAACAACAACCATCCATGTACAAATAGCCAGATATGTTACTTTGACATTACTTAGACTGTGTCTGTTATAAAGAGCTTGTAAGGTGTTGGATAAAGTCATGGGAGACCGCAGAATATTACACGTCTTTTATATGAAATTGAAGTCCCTGCAATCACCACAAACTAATTTTTTTAGACTTTGAATTTCATAAGATTCGCTCATCTTTAACCATGCTAAATAAGTAAAAGGGGTTTTTAGAGATCAAATAATAAATTGTCTCAAATGCAAAATTAATACACTTTAGAATGGATTCTTTACTGTTTAGTCATTACGACATTTGGATGTGAAGGCCAGAACTTTCAGTAAAAATTATTATTATTTATTTTTAAGTCTGTAAAAATCTCCTGCAATGGGACACAAAATAAAAAAAAATGTTTGCTATAGGGTTGATTTCCATTTATTGCCCCCTGTCCATCGTGCTTAATTCTGCCCTGTCTATCGTCCCCTGTCCTGGGTGCTGAATTTAGTCCTGTCTCTCGTCCCCTGTCTGTGGTGCTGAATTTTGCTCTGTCTATCATCCCCTGTCCTGGGTGCTGAACTTTGCATAGTTATTATTTATTTTTATCTGTCTATTGTCCCCTGTCCATCATGATGAAATTTGCCCATCTATCATCCCCTGTCCATGGTGCTGAAATTTGCCATATCTATCATCTTGGTCTATCATCATCTGTCCATGGTTTTGAATTTTGCCCTGTTGATCGTCCCCTGTCCGTTGCCCTGAACTTTGCCCTATCTACCCCTATCCGAGGTGCTGAATTTTGCCATGCCTTTTGTCATCTGTTCGAGGTGCCTAATTTTGCCCGTCTATTATCATCTGTCCAGGGTGCTGAATTTTGCCCTTTCTATCGTCTCCTGTCTGTGGTGCTGAATTTTGCCCTTTCTATTGTCCCCTGTCTGGAGTGCTGAATTTTGCCCTTTCTATTGTCCCCTGTCTGGAGTGCTGAATTTTGCCCTGTCTATTGTCCCCTGTTTTGATACAGGAAATATATTTATCTTGGTACCGTGTTAGCCAGTAGATAGAAAAATATTTAGAATTGAGAGTCCTCAGTGGTTGATACCTTTTAATGGCTGGGGTAATCAGATGACAATAAAACATTCCTTATCTAAGAACTGGCCCAATATTTATGGACATAACTGTTTATCACCCATGGTAATTCTGCTTCATGTCACCTGTCTCATCCATGTTTTTTTTTTTTTTGTTCTATACTATGTTGTGTATAAATATGTGATTCTTCAGAATTTCTTTTAGTCTTTGCCTGATGAAGAGACCTATGTAGTCTCGAAAGCTGCAATTTGTTCCCATCTTTTCAGTTAGCCATTAAAAGGTATCAACCACTGAGGACTCTCAATTCTAAATATTTTTCTATTGTCCCCTGTCCATTGTCCCCTGTCCAAGGTACTGTATTTTGCCCAGTCTATCGTCCCCTGTCCGGACTGTTGTACTCTTTATTTCTATGAAAAATCAAAATTGATGGCTGCACCCTGAGAGTTTCTCTGCCTTGTCTCGGCCAGCTCAAATCCTTCCCTGCCTTCTATGTTGCCAGTCACACAGTAAGCGGGTGCATAACTTACTGAGATTCCAATATTTTGTCTGAAAACTGCACATTTGTCATTTTCTACCAGTCCCAAGAGCCGAGATAGAAAAGCTTTTTCTGCCTCATCTATGGAGAGGTTGTCAGCTCTGCTCACTCAAGGGGGTCCGGCTAAAAGACCACCTACAGGGCACACTTCAATGCCACCGATGCCACTGTCACTACTTCAGCATTTTCTGGGAAACAGAATCTTATGTTTGGTGTTTACTTACTTATTGTGTGTAATGATAATTAACACTAAAGACAACAAACAATCCCGGACCGTCACTTTCTGCGACATCCCATGTAACGCCACGGTGCGGCCTGGTGTCTGTAACCTCTGCCAGTAGCTGCCTATTAGATGCACTGGATATTGTGGGACCATTGTGCTTGTTGGGTCTTTTCATCTAATGTCACATAAATTACTGTAAATATAAAAAGTGACCCTTTTATCCTATTAATGTGCAGTTCACGGATTATTATGCATCAACAGGGTCAAAGTCACGGGCGGCCATAGACAGGAGAGACCCCTGTGCAAGAACAGTATATGGGCCCTTAGCTGCCAAATAACTCATCATAATGCACAAGTTCCCCTACTATGGAGCTAGTAGCGGCCCCCTGACTCCTTGGGCCCCTGTGTGGCTGCACAGGTTGCACCAATGATATGTCCACCCTGGTCAAACTGGAATAGTACACCATGTCCCACCCTAGTAGATCTCTATAGCTATGATGGGAAACTCGACATGATACATCTATGATCGTGGCAATACTATTTGTGGAACAAGTGGACAATTCTTCTGGCTTTAATACTAATACTGTATTCACGATATAGAGCTCATACATTCCCTCCTCACAGCATGAGTACCATAGACAGAGAGAGAAAAACTGCAGCTGCATCCCCCTCTGTTGTGAATTTACTTTTTGCTCCCTCTAGTGGTTACTAGTTTTTTGACTCTGGTTTTTCTGTCATTCCTTTTATCCGCACCTGGGTCGTTAGTTAAGGGTGTTGCTATTTAAGCTCCCTGGACCTTCAGTTCAATGCCTGGCAACGTAGTTATCAGAGCTAGTCTGCTGTGCTCTTGTCTACTGATCCTGGTTCCAGTTATATCAGCTAAGTCCGCTTTTTGCTTTTTGCTATTTTGTTTTGGTTTTGTATTTTTGTCCAGCTTGTTCCAAATCTATATCCTGACCTTTGCTGGAAGCTCTAGGGGGCTGGTGTTCTCCCCCCGGACCGTTAGACGGTTCGGGGGTTCTTGAATTTCCAGTGTGGATTTTGATAGGGTTTTTGTTGACCATATAAGTTACCTTTCTTTATTCTGCTATCAGTAAGCGGGCCTCTCTGTGCTAAACCTGGTTCATTTCTGTGTTTGTCATTTCCTCTTACCTCACCGTTATTATTTGTGGGGGGCTTCTATCCAGCTTTGGGGTCCCCTTCTCTGGAGGCAAGAAAGGTCTTTTGTTTTCCTCTACTAGGGGTAGCTAGATTCTCCGGCTGGAGCGTGTCATCTAGAATCAACGTAGGAATGATCCCCGGCTACTTCTAGTGTTGGCGTTAGGAGTAGATATATGGTCAACCCAGCTACCACTGCCCTATGAGCTGGATTTTTGTATTCTGCAGACTTCCACGTTCCTCTGAGACCCTCGCCATTGGGGTCATAACAGTTTGCCAGGCCAGTATTAAATGTTTAATGCATTGCAGAAGAGGGATTATAAGAAAGAAGATTCTGAGTTTTTTTTTTTTCTTTCTTCTTCCCCTTTACCTCAGAGTGGCTATGCTTGCTGCAGACATGAATGTCCAGACCTTGATTACAAGTGTGGACCAGCTGGCTACTCGTGTGCAGGGCATACAAGACTATGTTGGTAATTTGCAACCTAAATTTATTCTGTCTGTAACTTTGATTTGCTCACTGTCGTCTTTTCCTGTCATGGCGTTTGTAGATTCAGGTGCTGCCCTGAGTCTCATGGATCTCTCATTTGCTAAGCGCTGTGGTTTTACTCTTGAACCATTAGAAAATCCTATTCCTCTTAGGGGTATTGATGCTACGCCATTAGCAGCAAATAAACCGCAGTATTGGACACAGGTTACCATGTGCATGACTCCTGAACACCGCGAGGTGATACGTTTCCTGGTTTTGCATAAAATGCATGATTTGGTTGTTTTGGGGCTGCCATGGTTACAGACCCATAATCCAGTCCTGGACTGGAAGGCTATGTCAGTCTCAAGTTGGGGCTGTCGTGGTATTCATGGGGATTCCCTGCCTGTGTCTATTGCTTCTTCTACGCCTTCGGAAGTTCCGGAGTACTTGTCTGATTATCAGGATGTCTTCAGTGAGTCTGAGTCCAGTGCACTGCCTCCTCATAGGGACTGTGACTGTGCTATAGATTTGATCCCAGGCAGTAAATTTCCTAAGGGAAGACTGTTTAATCTGTCGGTACCTGAACATACCGCTATGCGTTCATATATCAAGGAGTCTCTAGAGAAAGGACATATTCGTCCGTCTTCTTCCCCTCTTGGTGCGGGATTCTTTTTTGTGGCAAAAAAGGACGGATCTTTGAGACCTTGTATTGATTATCGGCTTTTAAATAAGATCACTGTCAAATTTCAGTATCCTTTACCGCTGTTGTCTGACTTGTTTGCCCGGATTAAGGGTGCCAAGTGATTCACCAAGATAGATCTTCGTGGTGCGTACAACCTTGTGCGCATTAAGCAAGGTGATGAATGGAAAACCGCATTCAATACGCCCGAAGGTCATTTTGAGTACTTGGTGATGCCTTTTGGGCTCTCCAATGCGCCTTCAGTTTTTCAGTCCTTTATGCATGACATTTTCCGGAAGTATCTGGATAAATTTTTGATTGTTTATCTGGATGATATTTTGGTTTTTTCTGATAATTGGGATTCGCATGTGGAGCAGGTCAGGTTGGTCTTTAAAATTTTGCGTGAAAATTCTTTGTTTGTCAAGGGCTCAAAGTGTCTCTTTGGTGTACAGAAGGTTCCCTTTTTGGGGTTCATTTTTTCCCCTTCTGCTGTGGAGATGGACCCAGTCAAGGTCCGAGCTATTCTTGATTGGACTCAGCCCTCGTCAGTTAAGAGTCTACAGAAGTTCTTGGGTTTCGCTAACTTCTACCGTCGTTTTATCGCTAATTTTTCTAGCATTGTGAAACCTTTGACGGATATGACCAAGAAGGGCTCCGATGTAGCTAACTGGGCTCCTGCTGCCGTGGAGGCTTTCCAGGAGTTGAAACGCCGGTTTACTTCGGCGCCTGTTTTGTGCCAGCCCGATGTCTCACTTCCCTTTCAGGTTGAGGTGGATGCTTCAGAGATTGGAGCAGGGGCCGTTTTGTCGCAGAGAGGCCCTGGTTGCTCTGTTATGAAACCTTGTGCCTTTTTCTCTAGGAAGTTTTCGCCTGCCGAGCGAAATTATGATGTGGGCAATCGGGAGTTGTTGGCCATGAAATGGGCATTTGAGGAGTGGCGTCATTGGCTCGAGGGTGCTAAGCATCGTGTGTTGGTCTTGACTGATCACAAAAATCTGATGTATCTCGAGTCTGCTAAACGCCTTAATCCGAGACAGGCCCGCTGGTCATTGTTTTTCTCCCGCTTTGATTTTGTTGTCTCGTATTTACCAGGTTCAAAGAATGTGAAGGCCGATGCTCTTTCTAGGAGCTTTGTGCCTGATGCTCCTGGAGTCGCTGATCCTGTTGGTATTCTTAAAGATGGAGTTATCTTGTCAGCTATTTCTCCGGATCTGCGACGTGTGTTGCAGAGATTTCAGGCTGATAGGCCTGAGTCTTGTCCACCTGACAGACTGTTTGTCCCGGATAAGTGGACCAGCAGAGTCATTTCCGAGGTTCATTCCTCGGTGTTGGCAGGTCACCCGGGAATTTTTGGCACCAGAGATCTGGTGGCCAGGTCCTTTTGGTCGCCTTCCTTGTCAAGGGATGTGCGGTCATTTGTGCAGTCCTGTGGGACTTGTGCTCGAGCTAAGCCTTGCTGTTCTCGTGCCAGCGGTTTGCTCTTGCCCTTGCCTGTCCCGAAGAGACCTTGGACACATATCTCCATGGATTTCATTTCTGATCTTCCGCTATCCCAGGGCATGTCCGTTATCTGGGTGATATGTGATCGCTTCTCAAAGATGGTCCATTTGGTTCCTTTGCCTAAGCTGCCTTCCTCTTCCGATCTGGTTCCTGTGTTTTTCCAGAACGTGGTTCGTTTGCACGGCATCCCTGAGAATATTGTGTCAGACAGAGGATCCCAGTTCGTTTCCAGATTCTGGCGATCCTTTTGTAGTAGGATGGGCATTGATTTGTCGTTTTCGTCTGCTTTCCATCCTCAGACTAATGGACAGACGGAGCGAACCAATCAGACTTTGGAGGCTTATTTGAGGTGTTTTGTCTCTGCTGATCAGGACGATTGGGTGACATTCTTGCCGTTGGCTGAGTTTGCCCTTAATAATCGGGCTAGTTCCGCCACCTTGGTTTCGCCTTTTTTCTGCAACTCTGGTTTCCATCCTCGCTTTTCTTCGGGTCATGTGGAGCCTTCTGACTGTCCTGGGGTGGATTCTGTGGTGGATAGGTTGCAGCGGATCTGGAATCATGTGGTGGACAACTTGAAGTTGTCACAGGAGAGGGCTCAGCGCTTTGCCAACCGCCGCCGCGGTGTGGGTCCCCGACTACGCGTTGGGGATTTGGTATGGCTTTCTTCCCGCTTTGTTCCTATGAAGGTCTCCTCTCCCAAATTTAAACCTCGTTTTATTGGGCCTTACAAGATATTGGAAATCCTTAATCCTGTATCTTTTCGTCTGGATCTTCCTGTGTCGTTTGCTATTCACAATGTATTTCATAGGTCCTTGTTGCGGCGGTACATTGTGCCTATAGTTCCTTCTGCTGAGCCTCCTGCTCCGGTGTTGGTTGAGGGCGAGTTGGAGTACGTGGTGGAGAAGATCTTGGATTCTCGCCTCTCCAGGCGGAGGCTTCAGTACCTGGTCAAGTGGAAGGGCTATGGTCAGGAGGATAATTCCTGGGTGGTCGCCTCTGATGTTCATGCGGCCGATTTAGTTCGTGCCTTTCATGCCGCTCATCCTGATCGCCCTGGTGGTCGTGGTGAGGGTTCGGTGACCCCTCACTAAGGGGGGGGGTACTGTTGTGAATTTACTTTTTGCTCCCTCTAGTGGTTACTAGTTTTTTGACTCTGGTTTTTCTGTCATTCCTTTTATCCGCACCTGGGTCGTTAGTTAAGGGTGTTGCTATTTAAGCTCCCTGGACCTTCAGTTCAATGCCTGGCAACGTAGTTATCAGAGCTAGTCTGCTGTGCTCTTGTCTACTGATCCTGGTTCCAGTTATATCAGCTAAGTCCGCTTTTTGCTTTTTGCTATTTTGTTTTGGTTTTGTATTTTTGTCCAGCTTGTTCCAAATATATATCCTGACCTTTGCTGGAAGCTCTAGGGGGCTGGTGTTCTCCCCCCGGACCGTTAGACGGTTCGGGGGTTCTTGAATTTCCAGTGTGGATTTTGATAGGGTTTTTGTTGACCATATAAGTTACCTTTCTTTATTCTGCTATCAGTAAGCGGGCCTCTCTGTGCTAAACCTGGTTCATTTCTGTGTTTGTCATTTCCTCTTACCTCACCGTTATTATTTGTGGGGGGCTTCTATCCAGCTTTGGGGTCCCCTTCTCTGGAGGCAAGAAAGGTCTTTTGTTTTCCTCTACTAGGGGTAGCTAGATTCTCCGGCTGGAGCGTGTCATCTAGAATCAACGTAGGAATGATCCCCGGCTACTTCTAGTGTTGGCGTTAGGAGTAGATATATGGTCAACCCAGCTACCACTGCCCTATGAGCTGGATTTTTGTATTCTGCAGACTTCCACGTTCCTCTGAGACCCTCGCCATTGGGGTCATAACACCCCTCCTCCCCGTTGCATGCCGTATATTGCAATCATGTAAATGATTTTTCTAGGGGGAGAAAAGTTGTTGAATATACAAGCTATTCAATATGGGTCACTTCATTATCTTACAATCTGGATACATGTCCCACAAACATCAGACGCACACAATGATCACATGCAACCAGGCAGTTTGTGACAGTATTGTATTCCTCCTCCATACATCTACCACTAAAAGGGTTAAAGGGTTGTGCCGTTATTTTATTTACTTAAATGCACATCATTAGGGCTAAAAATCATTTTTGCAACTAGTTTTCGTTAAAATTTTTGCAACATTTGCCTTCTACAGCTTCTGTGTTTCACTGTGTATTTGCTGGCTGCAGAATGAGTTAACTGAGAACCTGGCAGAGCCTTTAAAAGTCAAATGGTGAAAATGTTTTAATCCAAAAATGATATTTAGCCCCAGATACATGCAAAAAATGCAAAAAAACCTTAATCCTGAAACAATCATAGAGCTACAAAAGACCACTTCTTTCTTCTGCAGACTCAGGAGGACCCACACTTGCATCTCTCCATTATAGACCGATCCTCTCCCCTTCCATTGGGGTCCATAGACGGCTTTGTTTTGTAAGGAATTCTAAGGATTGTGATGAGAAATATATAGATAAGAAATGGTCACATGAGAATTGAGCAACCAATGGGTGAAGATAAGCACCAGGAGGAATTTGACGCTCAAATATTAACAGATACATATATTTGTAGCAACACGAGATGATGACTGCTACTATAAGCCAAGCCTTCGTATAAGGAGATTGCTTATACAGAGAGCGGCTCAAGGAGGCTCCAGTCCTGCTCCAAAGTCTCCTTGTAGCTAAATCCACATGTAATATTCATACATCTCATTCTTCTGTAACAGCAGAGCCGCAATTTAATCCCCACTGGATACAAAGAGAATGATGAAATGCGCTGCCGATGTTCTGTACACAGTGCAATATGGACCCGCGTGTATACAGAGTAGGTCAGAACACGGCTCTTATGTGACTGATAAATATACATGGAGCGAGCATTGTCAGTAATGACGTCTTCTACAGCCGGGGGTGAGCCGAGCAGGTAGCATCCTATTCTCAGCCTCGTCGTGTCACTTCCCCAGTGAAGAGATCCATTAAAGCAGTTATTATGATGATGATGATTGTCGCTTCTTGTATCTATCAGAAGAATCGCTGTGCCCTGTGTATCATATTCCCCGAAGACAGAAGTGCAGCCATTCCCCCATTCCTTGCCAGAAGCAAAATCTTCTCTAAAATAGCTGCTTAAAACCAGGGCGTCAGGCGCCATTATACTGCAGCCGTAAATAGGAAACAGAGAATTAATGGCACCACAAAGACCAATCAGACGATTAAAACAATGCGGCATATCACAAACGTAAAGATACAATGAACAGGAAAAAGACAATACAACAGTCAGAGCGAGAAACAAGGTCACTAAGAGTGATGAAAGCAGTGGAAGTTTACCGAGGCAGTATTATAGTAGTTATATTCTTGTACATAGGAGCAGTATTATAGTAGTTATATTCTTGTACATAGGGGGCAGTATTATAGTAGTTATATTCTTGTACATAGGAGCAGTATTATAGTAGTTATATTCTTGTACATAGGAGGCAGTATTATAGTAGTTATATTCTTGTACATAGGAGCAGTATTATAGTAGTTATATTCTTGTACATAGGGGCAGTAGTATAGTAGTTATATTCTTGTACATAGGGGCAGTATTATAGTAGTTATATTCTTGTACATAGGTGCAGTATTATAGTAGTTATATTCTTGTACGTAGGAGCAGTATTATAGTAGTTATATTCTTGTACATAGGAGGCAGTATTATAGTAGTTATATTCTTGTACATAGGGGCAGTATTATAGTAGTTATATTCCTGTACATGGGAGCAGTATTATAGTAGTTATATTCTTGTACATAGGTGCAGTATTATAGTAGTTATATTCTTGTACATAGGAGCAGTATTATAGTAGTTATATTCTTGTACATAGGGGCAGTAGTATAGTAGTTATATTCTTGTACATAGGGGCAGTATTATAGTAGTTATATTCTTGTACATAGGTGCAGTATTATAGTAGTTATATTCTTGTACGTAGGAGCAGTATTATAGTAGTTATATTCTTGTACATAGGAGGCAGTATTATAGTAGTTATATTCTTGTACATAGGGGCAGTATTATAGTAGTTATATTCTTGTACATGGGAGCAGTATTATAGTAGTTATATTCTTGTACATAGGTGCAGTATTATAGTAGTTATATTCTTGTACATAGGAGCAGTATTATAGTAGTTATATTCTTGTACATAGAGGCAGTATTATAGTAGTTATATTCTTGTATATATGAGCAGTATTATAGTAGTTATATTCTTGTATATAGGAGCAGTATTATAGTAGTTATATTCTTGTACATATGGGCAGTATTATAGTAGTTATATTCTTGTACATAGGGGCAGTATTATAGTAGTTATATTCTTGTACATAGGGGCAGTATTATAGTATTTATATTATTGTACATAGGGGCAGTATTATAGTAGTTATATTCTTGTACATAGGAGCAGTATTATAGTAGATATATTCTTGTACATAGTAGCAGTATTATAGTAGTTATATTCTTGCATATAGGGGCAGTATTATAGTAGTTATATTCTTGTATATAGTGGCAGTATTATAGTAGTTATATTCTTGTACATAGGAGCAGTATTATAGTAGTTATATTCTTGTACATAGGAGCAGTATTGTAGTAGTTATATTCTTGTACATATGGGCAGTATTATAGTAGTTATATTCTTGTACATAGGGGCAGTATTATAGTAGTTATATTCTTGTACATAGGGGGCAGTAGTATAGTAGTTATATTCTTGTATATAGGAGCAGTATTATAGTAGTTATATTCTTGTACATAGGAGCAGTTCTATAGTAGTTATATTCTTGTATATAGGGGCAGTATTATAGTAGTAATATTCTTGTACATAGGAGCAGTATTATAGTAGTTATATTCTTGTACATAGGGGCAGTATTATAGTAGTTATATTCTTGTACACAGGAGCAGTATTATAGTAGTTATATTCTTGTACATAGGAGCAGTATTATAGTAGTTATATTCTTGTAGACAGTTGCAGTAATATAGTTGCTATATTCTTGTACATACGGGACAGTATTATAGTAGTTATATTCCTGTTGTTTGAATGCAGTATTGTAATAGATGCGTTCTTGTCCATATGAGCAGTATTCTAATACTTTTATTCTTACATATAATGGGACATATTATAATGTACCATTTCTGGTTACGAATCATTATTACTGACTTTGTTTCTTTGTTTTTTTAAATTAATGTTCTTATTGATTGTAGTGTAATACTAAGTTCACAAACAATATCTTCTTCCGGTCGCACATCATTATCTGATCTACATATGTTGAATTATATAACAGCGAACTATGGGAAGACACCGCTGTGTACGTATCAGAAGTGTGACTCAGCCGCCTTTGCTCTTAATAATGGCTGTCGCTACATTTTTCCTAAGCGCTCGTCACTGTCATTCTTTTGGTATTGTAGGCCTACGTCTAGATGAATATTTTATTTGTAATAATGGAGGGAAGCAGAGCATGATTTTAATGATCTCGTCGTTTTTGTGTTTGTGATTTTGGAAGAAGAGCTGATTGACAGGTCTACACCCGGCCAGGACAGCAGCCATTATCATAATGTTGTACAGTTTAGATTCAGTCTCACTACAGATGCCTTTGGCTACTGCTCCAATGCAGAGGGATAACTGAGCGGGTGACACACTGAAATAGCAGCTCTTCTCTGCTCGCTGTTCCTCAGCTCGTCTATATTATATTTTATTTTAGAAAACAATACAGAGAAGAATGCGTGCAGAATACAGTATATATAATGAAAGGTCTGAGAGAGAATGGAGATAGAATGATATATTCTTATATATAAGAAAAATAGATTAATGGATAATAGATAGATGGAATATTGATAGATAAAAGATATATAATAGATAGATAATAGATAGATGATTGATAGATAAATAAAAAATAGATATTAGATATATAGATAATAGATAGATGATAGATAATAAATAGATAGATAATAGATAGATGATAGATAATAAATAGATAGATAATAGATAGTTGATAGATGGATAGATAACACAATCTAACAAATTTTATACATTTTTTGGTCCTGGGTCCAAAGTGTGTTTTCCTAACACGTTATGCCTAAAACTAATAGAAAATAGTTGTTGTTCCACAAAAACGTTGCTCCTGTGATCAGGACAATGAAGACTACTCAGTATTGAATACGAATGGAAAATTTTCCCGAAAACAGACAAATTTCAAAATTTCATTGTCCTGATCACAGAAGGAAAGATTTTGTGGAACAACTATTTTCTATTTGTTTTAGGCATAACGGGTTAGGAAAACACACTTTGGACCCAGGAACAAAAAATATAGAAAAATTTGTTATATTGTAATCTCCTTTTTTTGACAATATATACAAAATTGTTCTGCCCTGTGGTCATAAAATCAAAGTTTGTGCTAAATGAAGTCGTTTTTCCATAGTCTTTAAACATAGGTAGCTGAAATATTACACTTGGAAGCCAGGAACAAAAATTGTGTTGCATAATGTAATAGATAGATAACAGATAGATAGATAGATAGATAGATAGATAGATAGATAGATAGATAGATAGATAGATAATATATAGATAATAGCTAGATAGATAATAGATAGATAGATGATACATAGATAATAGATAGATAGATAATAGATAACAGACAGATAGATAATAGATAACAGACAGATAGATAATAGATAGCTAATAGATAAATAGCAGATATACAATAGATATATAGATGAATTGATCTATCAATTATTGATTATTTGAATGTGATCCCTGTGCAGTTCCTGCCTCCTCGCTCTCTCCATTAATTAGACGACCTTTTAGCTGCATTTAATTCTACTCATTCTCCACCATAAATATATTCCTCTCCCTAATTATAGAGGGCAGCCAGGTACAAGCTGAGTGTTTGTCACTAGTGTATAGTATGTAATTATTATATACATATAGATATAAGGGTTTTTGCATTACAAAGTATCTAATCGTTTGGAGAGTTTAAGCAGCATCGATTGACTTATTACTTACTGACTGGAGACTTTGTTCACTGTAAACTCTTCCCCACAAATAGTTCAAAACAAAGTCATTGTATAGTAAAAGACTTCCCTTAAAAAAAAAGTTGGGGGATAGTGGGGGTGGTTGTGGTGCATGAAATGATTCCATTCTGAAAACTTTAAAACCGCAGTTGGGGCATTTTTTATTATCAATAAATTGGTGCACAAAGAGCAGGCGTCAGTAAGATGCAGTAGGAGATGGTGGGGGGTCTATCTGGATAAATCATATAATTGCGAGGGTGAAAGTGTCATTAATCAAAATGAAGGAGCACAAAACCTCACTAATCAAAATATCCCCTATATTCATCCGATCCACTTAAGATACTAGAATGTAATAGGATTGTGTTGTCTTCCAAGCTAAACAATGTGATATTTTATATAATTATCTAATTTGCACTTAGGGTTTAATTACTTGGTATTATATTTCCTGATAATAGCTTTTATATAAATCTATTTTAAAGAATCTGTTCTACCTCTGCCTGGAAAACCTTAGTGTGCTGCAGTGCTGTCGATGGTGCTGATAACAGGGGCATGCCCATTATACTAGTGGTGATATTCTGTAATCTCAGGGCTCCAGCAGGGCTGTCCATGGTGCTGATCTCAGGGGCATTCCCATTATACTAGTGGTGATATTCTGTAATCTCAGGGCTCCAGCAGTGCTGTCCATGGTGCTGATATCAGGGGCATGCCCATTATACTAGTGGTGATATTCTGTAATCTCAGAGATCCAGCAGGGCTGTCCATGGTGCTGATATCAGGGGCATGCCCATTATACTGGTGGTGATATTCTGTAATCTCAGAGATCCAGCAGGGCTGTCAATGGTGCTGATATCAGGAGCATGCCCATTATACTAGTGGTGATATTCTGTAATCTCAGGGCTCCAGCAGTGCTGTCCATGGGGCTGATATCAGGAGCATGCTCCTTATACTAGTGGTGATATTCTGTAATCTCAGGGCTCCAGCAGTGTTGTCCATGGTGCTGATATCAGAGGCATGCCCATTATACTAGTGGTGATATTCTGTAATCTCTGGGCTCCAGCAGGGCTGTCCATGGGGCTGATATCAGGGGCATGCCCATTATACTAGTGGTTATATTCTGTAATCTCAGGGCTCCAGCAGTGCTGTCCATGGTGCTGATATCAGGGGCATGCCCATTATACTAGTGGTGATATTCTGTAATCTCAGAGATCCAGCAGTGCTGTCCATGGTGCTGATATCAGGGGCATGCCCATTATACTAGTGGTGATATTCTGTAATCTCAGGGCTCCAGCAGTGCTGTCCATGGTGCTGATATCAGGGGCATGCCCATTATACTAGTGGTGATATTCTGTAATCTCAGAGATCCAGCAGGGCTGTCCATGGTGCTGATATCAGGAGCATGCCCATTATACTAGTGGTGATATTCTGTAATCTCTGGGCTCCAGCAGTGCTGTCCATGGTGCTGATATCAGGGGCATGCCCCTTATACTAGTGGTGATATTCTGTAATATCAGGGCTCCAGCAGTGTTGTCCATGGTGCTGATATCAGAGGCATGCCCATTATACTAGTGGTGATATTCTGTAATCTCTGGGCTTCAGCAGGGCTGTCCATGGGGCTGATATCAGGGGCATGCCCATTATACTAGTGGTTATATTCTGTAATCTCAGGGCTCCAGCAGTGCTGTCCATGGTGCTGATATCAGGGGCATGCCCATTATACTAGTGGTGATATTCTGTAATCTCTAGGCTCCCGCAGTGTTGCCCATGGTGCTGATATCAGCGGCATGCCCATTATACTAGTGGTGATATTCTGTAATCTCAGAGATCCAGCAGTGCTGTCCATGGTGCTGATATCAGGGGCATGCCCATTATACTAGTGGTGATATTCTGTAATCTCTGGGCTCCAGCAGTGCTGTCCATGGTGCTGATATCAGGGGCATGCCCATTATACTAGTGGTGATATTCTGTAATCTCTGGGCTCCAGCAGTGCTGTCCATGGTGCTGATATCAGGGGCATGCCCCTTATACTAGTGGTGATATTCTGTAATATCAGGGCTCCAGCAGTGTTGTCCATGGTGCTGATATCAGAGGCATGCCCATTATACTAGTGGTGATATTCTGTAATCTCAGGGCTCCAGCAGGGCTGTCCATGGTGCTGATATCAGGGGCATGCCCATTATACTAATGGTGATATTCTGTAATCTCAGGGCTCCAGCAGTGCTGTCCATAGTGCTGATATTAGGAGCATGCCCATTATTCTAATGGTGATATTCTGAAATCTCAGAGCTCCAGCAGTGCTGTCCATGGTGCTGATATCAGAGGCATGCCCATTATACTAGTGGTGATATTCTGCAATCTCAGGGCTCCAACAGGGCTGTCCATGGTGCTGATATCAGGGGCATGCCCATTATACTAGTGGTGATATTCTGTAATCTCAGGGCTCCAGCAGTGCTGTCCATGGGGCTGATATCAGGGGCATGCCCATTATACTAGTGGTGATATTCTGTAATCTCTGGGCTCCAGCAGGGCTGTCCATGGGGCTGATATCAGGGGCATGCCCATTATACTAGTGGTGATATTCTGTAATCTCTGGGCTCCAGCAGGGCTGTCCATGGTGCTGATATCAGGGGCATGCCCATTATACTAGGCGTCATATTCTGTAATCTCAGGGCTCCAGCAGTGCTGTCCATGGTGCTGATATCAGGAGCATGCCCATTATACTAGTGGTGATATTCTGTAATCTCAGAGCTCCAGCAGTGCTGTCCATGGTGCTGATATCAGGGGCATGCCCATTATACTAGTGGTGATATTCTGTAATCTCTGGGCTCCCGCAGTGTTGCCCATGGTGCTGATATCAGCGGCATGCCCATTATACTAGTGGTGATATTCTGTAATCTCAGAGATCCAGCAGTGCTGTCCATGGTGCTGATATCAGGGGCATGCCCATTATACTAGTGGTGATATTCTGTAATCTCTGGGCTCCAGCAGTGCTGTCCATGGTGCTGATATCAGGGGCATGCCCATTATACTAGTGGTGATATTCTGTAATATCAGGGCTCCAGCAGTGCTGTCCATGGTGCTGATATCAGGGGCATGCCCCTTATACTAGTGGTGATATTCTGTAATCTCAGGGCTCCAGCAGTGCTGTCCATGGGGCTGATATCAGGGGCATGCCCATTATACTAGTGGTGATATTCTGTAATCTCTGGGCTCCAGCAGGGCTGTCCATGGGGCTGATATCAGGGGCATGCCCATTATACTAGTGGTGATATTCTGCAATCTCAGGGCTCCAACAGGGCTGTCCATGGTGCTGATATCAGGGGCATGCCCATTATACTAGTGGTGATATTCTGTAATCTCTGGGCTCCAGCAGGGCTGTCCATGGGGCTGATATCAGGGGCATGCCCATTATACTAGTGGTTATATTCTGTAATCTCAGGGCTCCAGCAGTGCTGTCCATGGTGCTGATATCAGGGGCATGCCCATTATACTAGTGGTGATATTCTGTAATCTCTGGGCTCCCGCAGTGTTGCCCATGGTGCTGATATCAGCGGCATGCCCATTATACTAGTGGTGATATTCTGTAATCTCAGAGATCCAGCAGTGCTGTCCATGGTGCTGATATCAGGGGCATGCCCATTATACTAGTGGTGATATTCTGTAATCTCTGGGCTCCAGCAGTGCTGTCCATGGTGCTGATATCAGGGGCATGCCCATTATACTAGTGGTGATATTCTGTAATCTCTGGGCTCCAGCAGTGCTGTCCATGGTGCTGATATCAGGGGCATGCCCCTTATACTAGTGGTGATATTCTGTAATATCAGGGCTCCAGCAGTGTTGTCCATGGTGCTGATATCAGAGGCATGCCCATTATACTAGTGGTGATATTCTGTAATCTCAGGGCTCCAGCAGGGCTGTCCATGGTGCTGATATCAGGGGCATGCCCATTATACTAATGGTGATATTCTGTAATCTCAGGGCTCCAGCAGTGCTGTCCATAGTGCTGATATTAGGAGCATGCCCATTATTCTAATGGTGATATTCTGTAATCTCAGAGCTCCAGCAGTGCTGTCCATGGTGCTGATATCAGAGGCATGCCCATTATACTAGTGGTGATATTCTGCAATCTCAGGGCTCCAACAGGGCTGTCCATGGTGCTGATATCAGGGGCATGCCCATTATACTAGTGGTGATATTCTGTAATCTCAGGGCTCCAGCAGTGCTGTCCATGGGGCTGATATCAGGGGCATGCCCATTATACTAGTGGTGATATTCTGTAATCTCTGGGCTCCAGCAGGGCTGTCCATGGGGCTGATATCAGGGGCATGCCCATTATACTAGTGGTGATATTCTGTAATCTCTGGGCTCCAGCAGGGCTGTCCATGGTGCTGATATCAGGGGCATGCCCATTATACTAGGCGTCATATTCTGTAATCTCAGGGCTCCAGCAGTGCTGTCCATGGTGCTGATATCAGGAGCATGCCCATTATACTAGTGGTGATATTCTGTAATCTCTGGGCTCCAGCAGTGCTGTCCATGGTGCTGATATTAGGGGCATGCCCATTATACTAGTGGTGATATTCTGTAATCTCTGGGCTCCAGAAGTGCTGTCAATGGGGCTGATATCAGGGGCATGCCCATTATACTAGTGGTGATATTCTGTAATCTCTGGGCTCCAGCAGTGCTGTCCATGGGGCTGATATCAGGGGCATGCCCATTATACTAGTGGTGATATTCTGTAATCTCTGGGCTCCAGCAGGGCTGTCCATGGTGCTGATATCAGGGGCATGCCCATTATACTAGTGGTGATATTCTGTAATATCAGGGCTCCAGCAGGGCTGTCCATGGTGCTGATATCAGGAGCATGCCCATTATACTAGTGGTGATATCCTGTAATCTCAGGGCTCCAGCAGGGCTGTCCATGGTGCTGATATCAGGGGCATGCCCATTATACTAGGGGTAATATTCTGTAATCTCTGGGCTCCAGCAGTGCTGTCCATGGTGCTAATATCAGGGGCATGCCCATTATACTAGTGGTGATATTCTGTAATCTCAGGGCTCCAGCAGGGTTGTCCATGGTGCTGATATCAGGGGCATGCCCATTATACTAGGGGTAATATTCTGTAATCTCTGGGCTCCAGCAGTGCTGTCCATGGGGCTGATATCAGGGGCATGCCCATTATACTAGTGGTGATATTCTGTAATATCAGGGCTCCAGCAGGGCTGTCCATGGTGCTGATATTAGGAGCATGCCCATTATACTAGTGGTGATATTCTGTAATCTCTGGGCTCCCGCAGTGTTGCCCATGGTGCTGATATCAGGGGCATGCCCATTGTACTAGTGGTGATATTCTGTAATCTCGGGGATCCAGCAGGGCTGTCCATGGTGCTGATATCAGGGGCATGCCCATTATACTAGTGGTGATATTCTGTAATCTCAGGGCTCCAGCAGGGCTGTCCATGGTGCTGATATCAGGGGCATGCCCATTATACTAGTGGAGATATTCTGTAATCTCAGGGCTCCAGCAGGGCTGTCCATGGTGCTGATATTAGGAGCATGCCCATTATACTAGTGGTGATATTCTGTAATCTCTGGGCTCCCGCAGTGTTGCCCATGGTGCTGATATTAGGAGCATGCCCATTATACTAGTGGTGATATTCTGTAATCTCGGGGATCCAGCAGGGCTGTCCATGGGGCTGATATCAGGGGCATGCCCATTATACTAGTGGTGATATTCTGTAATCTCTGGGCTCCAGCAGGGCTGTCCATGGTGCTGATATCAGGGGCATGCCCATTATACTAGGCGTCATATTCTGTAATCTCAGGGCTCCAGCAGTGCTGTCCATGGTGCTGATATCAGGAGCATGCCCATTATACTAGTGGTGATATTCTGTAATCTCTGGGCTCCAGCAGTGCTGTCCATGGTGCTGATATTAGGGGCATGCCCATTATACTAGTGGTGATATTCTGTAATCTCTGGGCTCCAGAAGTGCTGTCAATGGGGCTGATATCAGGGGCATGCCCATTATACTAGTGGTGATATTCTGTAATCTCTGGGCTCCAGCAGTGCTGTCCATGGGGCTGATATCAGGGGCATGCCCATTATACTAGTGGTGATATTCTGTAATCTCTGGGCTCCAGCAGGGCTGTCCATGGTGCTGATATCAGGGGCATGCCCATTATACTAGTGGTGATATTCTGTAATATCAGGGCTCCAGCAGGGCTGTCCATGGTGCTGATATCAGGAGCATGCCCATTATACTAGTGGTGATATCCTGTAATCTCAGGGCTCCAGCAGGGCTGTCCATGGTGCTGATATCAGGGGCATGCCCATTATACTAGGGGTAATATTCTGTAATCTCTGGGCTCCAGCAGTGCTGTCCATGGTGCTAATATCAGGGGCATGCCCATTATACTAGTGGTGATATTCTGTAATCTCAGGGCTCCAGCAGGGTTGTCCATGGTGCTGATATCAGGGGCATGCCCATTATACTAGGGGTAATATTCTGTAATCTCTGGGCTCCAGCAGTGCTGTCCATGGGGCTGATATCAGGGGCATGCCCATTATACTAGTGGTGATATTCTGTAATATCAGGGCTCCAGCAGGGCTGTCCATGGTGCTGATATTAGGAGCATGCCCATTATACTAGTGGTGATATTCTGTAATCTCTGGGCTCCCGCAGTGTTGCCCATGGTGCTGATATCAGGGGCATGCCCATTGTACTAGTGGTGATATTCTGTAATCTCGGGGATCCAGCAGGGCTGTCCATGGTGCTGATATCAGGGGCATGCCCATTATACTAGTGGTGATATTCTGTAATCTCAGGGCTCCAGCAGGGCTGTCCATGGTGCTGATATCAGGGGCATGCCCATTATACTAGTGGAGATATTCTGTAATCTCAGGGCTCCAGCAGGGCTGTCCATGGTGCTGATATTAGGAGCATGCCCATTATACTAGTGGTGATATTCTGTAATCTCTGGGCTCCCGCAGTGTTGCCCATGGTGCTGATATTAGGAGCATGCCCATTATACTAGTGGTGATATTCTGTAATCTCGGGGATCCAGCAGGGCTGTCCTTGGTGCTGATATCAGGGGCATGCTCATTATACTAGTGGTGATATTCTGTAACCTCAGGGCTCCAGCAGGGCTGTCCATGGTGCTGATATCAGGGGCATGCCCATTATACTAGTGGTGATATTCTGTAATCTCTGGGCTCCAGCAGGGCTGTCCATGGTGCTGATATCAGGGGCATGCCCATTATACTAGGGGTAATATACTGTAATCTCTGGGCTCCAGCAGTGCTGTCCATGGTGCTAATATCAGGGGCATGCCCATTATACTAGTGGTGATATTCTGTAATCTCAGGGCTCCAGCAGGGATGTCCATGGGGCTGATATCAGGGGCATGCCCATTATACTAGTGGTGATATTCTGTCATATCAGGGCTCCAGCAGGGCTGTCCATGGTGCTGATATTAGGAGCATGCCCATTATACTAGTGGTGATATTCTGTAATCTCTGGGCTCCCGCAGTGTTGCCCAATGTGCTGATATCAGGGGCATGCCCATTATACTAGTGGTGATATTCTGTAATCTCGGGGATCCAGCAGGGCTGTCCATGGTGCTGATATCAGGGGCATGCCCATTATACTAGTGGTGATATTCTGTAATCTGAGGGCTCCAGCAGGGCTGTCCATGGTGCTGATATCAGGAGCATGCCCATTATACTAGTGGTGATATTCTGTAATCTCAGGGCTCCAGCAGGGCTGTCCACGGTGCTGATATTAGGAGCATGCCCATTATACTAGTGGTGATATTCTGTAATCTCGGGGATCCAGCAGGGCTGTCCATGGTGCTGATATCAGGGGCATGCCCCTTATACTAGTGGTGATATTCTGTAATATCAGGGATCCAGCAGTGTTGTCCATGGTGCTGATATCAGAGGAATGCCCATTATACTAGTGGTGATATTCTGTAATCTCAGGGCTCCAGCAGGGCTGTCCATGGGGCTGATATCAGGGGCATGCCCATTATACTAGTAGTGATATTCTGTAATCTCAGGGCTCCAGCAGGGCTGTCCATGGGGCTGATATCAGGGGCATGCCCATTATACTAGTGGTGATATTCTGTAATCTCTGGGCTCCAGCAGGGCTGTCCATGGTGCTGATATCAGGGGCATGCCCATTATACTAGGGGTAATATTCTGTAATCTCTGGGCTCCAGCAGTGCTGTCCATGGTGCTAATATCAGGGGCATGCCCATTATACTAGTGGTGGTATTCTGTAATCTCAGGGCTCCAGCAGGGATGTCCATGGGGCTGATATCAGGAGCATGCCCATTATACTAGTGGTGATATTCTGTAATCTCAGGGCTCCAGCAGTGCTGTCCATGGTGCTGATATCAGGAGCATGCCCATTATACTAGTGGTGATATTCTGTAATCTCTGGGCTCCAGCAGGGCTGTCCATGGGGCTGATATCAGGGGCATGCCCATTATACTAGTGGTGATATTCTGTAATCTCTGGGCTCCAGCAGGGCTGTCCATGGTGCTGATATCAGGGGCATGCCCATTATACCAGTGGTGATATTCTGTAATCTCTGGGCTCCAGCAGGGCTGTCCATGGTGCTGATATCAGGAGCATGCCCATTATACTAGTGGTGATATTCTGCAATATCAGGGCTCCAGCAGGGCTGTCCATGGTGCTGATATTAGGAGCATGCCCATTATACTAGTGGTGATATTCTGTAATCTCGGGGATCCAGCAGGGCTGTCCATGGTGCTGATATCAGGGGCATGCCCCTTATACTAGTGGTGATATTCTGTAATATCAGGGGTCCAGCAGTGTTGTCCATGGTGCTGATATCAGAGGAATGCCCATTATACTAGTGGTGATATTCTGTAATCTCAGGGCTCCAGCAGGGCTGTCCATGGGGCTGATATCATGGGCATGCCCATTATACTAGTGGTGATATTCTGTAATCTCAGGGCTCCAGCAGGGCTGTCCATGGGGCTGATATCAGGGGCATGCCCATTATACTAGGGGTAATATTCTGTAATCTCTGGGCTCCAGCAGTGCTGTCCATGGTGCTAATATCAGGGGCATGCCCATTATACTAGTGGTGGTATTCTGTAATCTCAGGGCTCCAGCAGGGATGTCCATGGGGCTGATATCAGGAGCATGCCCATTATACTAGTGGTGATATTCTGTTATCTCAGGGCTCCAGCAGTGCTGTCCATGGTGCTGATATCAGGAGCATGCCCATTATACTAGTGGTGATATTCTGTAATCTCTGGGCTCCAGCAGGGCTGTCCATGGTGCTGATATCAGGGGCATGCCCATTATACTAGTGGTGATATTCTGTAATCTCTGGGCTCCAGCAGGGCTGTCCATGGTGCTGATATCAGGGGCATGCCCATTATACTAGTGGTGATATTCTGTAATCTCTGGGCTCCAGCAGGGCTGTCCATGGTGCTGATATCAGGGGCATGCCCATTATACTAGTGGTGATATTCTGTAATCTCAGGGCTCCAGCAGGGCTGTCCATGGTGCTGATATCAGGGGCATGCCTATTATACTAGTGGTGATATTCTGTAATATCAGGGCTCCAGCAGGGCTGTCCATGGTGCTGATATCAGGGGCATGCCCATTATACTAGTGGTGATATTCTGTAATCTCAGGGCTCCAGCAGTGCTGTCCATGGTGCTGATATCAGGGGCATGCCCATTATACTAGTGGTGATATTCTGTAATCTCAGGGCTCCAGCAGGGCTGTCCATGGTGCTGATATTAGGAGCATGCCCATTATACTAGTGGTGATATTCTGTAATCTCAGGGCTCCAGCAGTGCTGTCCATGGTGCTGATATTAGGAGCATGCCCATTATACTAGTGGTGATATTCTTTAATCTCAGCGCTCCAGCAGTGCTGTCCATGGTGCTGATATTAGGAACATGCCCATTATACTAGTGGTGATATTCTGTAATCTCAGGGCTCCAGCAGGGCTGTCCATGGGGCTGATCTCAGGGGCATGCCCATTATACTAGTGGTGATATTCTGTAATCTCAGGGCTCCAGCAGGGCTGTCCATGGTGCTGATATTAGGAACATGCCCATTATACTAGTGGTGATATTCTGTAATCTCAGGGCTCCAGCAGGGCTGTCCATGGGGCTGGTCTCAGGGGCATGCCCATAATACTAGTGGTGATATTCTGTAATCTTAGGGCTCCAGCAGGGCTGTCCATGGGGCTGATATCAGGAGCATGCCCATTATACTAGTGGTGATATTCTGTAATCTCTGAGCTCCAGCAGTGCTATCCATGGTGCTGATATCAGGGGCATGCCCATTATACTAGTGGTGATATTCTTTAATCTCAGGGCTCCAGCAGGGCTGTCCATGGTGCTGATATCAGGGGCATGCCCATTATACTAGTGGTGATATTCTGTAATATCAGGGCTCCACTAGCGCTGTCCATTGTTCTAATATTAGGAGCATGCCCATTATACTAGTGGTGATATTCTGTAATCTCAGGGCTCCAGCAGGGCTGTCTATGGGGCTGATATCAGGGGCATGCCCATTATACTAGTGGTGACATTCTGTAATCTCAGGGCTTCAGCAGTGCTGTCCATGGTGCTGATATCAGGAGCATGCCCATTATACTAGTGGTGATATTCTGTAATCTCAGGGCTCCAGCAGGGCTGTCCATGGTGCTGATATCAGGGGCATGCCCATTATACTAGTGGTGACATTCTGTAATCTCAGGGCTTCAGCAGTGCTGTCCATGGTGCTGATATCAGGGGCATGCCCATTATACTAGTGGTGATATTCTGTAATCTCAGGGCTCCAGCAGTGCTGTCCATGGTGCTGATATCAGGAGCATGCCCATTATACTAGTGGTGATATTCTGTAATCTCAGGGCTCCAGCAGGGCTGTCCATGGTGCTGATATCAGGAGCATGCCCATTATACTAGTGGTGATATTCTGTAATATCAGGGCTCCAGCAGTGCTGTCCATGGGGCTGATATCAGGTGCATGCCCATTATACTAGTGGTGACATTCTGTAATCTCAGGGCTCCAGCAGTGTTGTCCATGGTGCTGATATTAGGAGCATGCCCATTATACTAGTGGTGATATTCTGTAATCTCAGGGCTCCAGCAGTGCTGTCCATGGTGCTGATATTAGGAGCATGCCCATTATACTAGTGGTGATATTCTGTAATATCAGGGCTCCAGCAGTGCTGTCCATGGGGCTGATATCAGGAGCATGCCCGTTATACTAGTGGTGATATTCTGTAATATCAGGGCTCCAGCAGTGCTGTCCATGGGGCTGATATCAGGAGCATGCCCATTATACTAGTGGTGATATTTTGTAATCTCAGAGCTCCAGCAGGGCTGTCGATGGTGCAGATCTCAGGGACATGCCCATTATTCTAGTGGTAATATTCTGTAATCTCTGGGCTCCAGCAGGGCTGTCCATGGTGCTGATATCAGGGGCATGCCCATTATGCTAGTGGTGATATTCTGTAATCTCAGGGCTCCAGCAGTGCTGTCCATGGTGCTGATATCAGGAGCATGCCCATTATACTAGTGGTGATATTCTGTAATATCAGGGCTCCACTAGCGCTGTCCATTGTTCTAATATTAGGAGCATGCCCATTATACTAGTGGTGATATTCTGTAATCTCAGGGCTCCAGCAGGGCTGTCCATGGGGCTGATATCAGGGGCATGCCCATTATACTAGTGGTGACATTCTGTAATCTCAGGGCTTCAGCAGTGCTGTCCATGGTGCTGATATCAGGAGCATGCCCATTATACTAGTGGTGATATTCTGTAATCTCAGGGCTCCAGCAGGGCTGTCCATGGTGCTGATATCAGGGGCATGCCCATTATACTAGTGGTGACATTCTGTAATCTCAGGGCTTCAGCAGTGCTGTCCATGGTGCTGATATCAGGGGCATGCCCATTATACTAGTGGTGATATTCTGTAATCTCAGGGCTCCAGCAGTGCTGTCCATGGTGCTGATATCAGGAGCATGCCCATTATACTAGTGGTGATATTCTGTAATCTCAGGGCTCCAGCAGGGCTGTCCATGGTGCTGATATCAGGAGCATGCCCATTATACTAGTGGTGATATTCTGTAATATCAGGGCTCCAGCAGTGCTGTCCATGGGGCTGATATCAGGTGCATGCCCATTATACTAGTGGTGACATTCTGTAATCTCAGGGCTCCAGCAGTGTTGTCCATGGTGCTGATATTAGGAGCATGCCCATTATACTAGTGGTGATATTCTGTAATCTCAGGGCTCCAGCAGTGCTGTCCATGGTGCTGATATTAGGAGCATGCCCATTATACTAGTGGTGATATTCTGTAATATCAGGGCTCCAGCAGTGCTGTCCATGGGGCTGATATCAGGAGCATGCCCATTATACTAGTGGTGATATTCTGTAATATCAGGGCTCCAGCAGTGCTGTCCATGGTTCTGATATCAGGAGCATGCCCATTATACTAGTGGTGATATTTTGTAATCTCAGAGCTCCAGCAGGGCTGTCGATGGTGCAGATCTCAGGGACATGCCCATTATTCTAGTGGTAATATTCTGTAATCTCTGGGCTCCAGCAGGGCTGTCCATGGTGCTGATATCAGGGGCATGCCCATTATGCTAGTGGTGATATTCTGTAATCTCAGGGCTCCAGCAGTGCTGTCCATGGTGCTGATATCAGGAGCATGCCCATTATACTAGTGGTGATATTCTGTAATATCAGGGCTCCACTAGCGCTGTCCATTGTTCTAATATTAGGAGCATGCCCATTATACTAGTGGTGATATTCTGTAATCTCAGGGCTCCAGCAGGGCTGTCCATGGGGCTGATATCAGGGGCATGCCCATTATACTAGTGGTGACATTCTGTAATCTCAGGGCTTCAGCAGTGCTGTCCATGGTGCTGATATCAGGAGCATGCCCATTATACTAGTGGTGATATTCTGTAATCTCAGGGCTCCAGCAGGGCTGTCCATGGTGCTGATATCAGGGGCATGCCCATTATACTAGTGGTGACATTCTGTAATCTCAGGGCTTCAGCAGTGCTGTCCATGGTGCTGATATCAGGGGCATGCCCATTATACTAGTGGTGATATTCTGTAATCTCAGGGCTCCAGCAGTGCTGTCCATGGTGCTGATATCAGGAGCATGCCCATTATACTAGTGGTGATATTCTGTAATCTCAGGGCTCCAGCAGGGCTGTCCATGGTGCTGATATCAGGAGCATGCCCATTATACTAGTGGTGATATTCTGTAATATCAGGGCTCCAGCAGTACTGTCCATGGGGCTGATATCAGGGGCATGCCCATTATACTAGTGGTGACATTCTGTAATCTCAGGGCTCCAGCAGTGTTGTCCATGGTGCTGATATTAGGAGCATGCCCATTATACTAGTGGTGATATTCTGTAATCTCAGGGCTCCAGCAGTGCTGTCCATGGTGCTGATATTAGGAGCATGCCCATTATACTAGTGGTGATATTCTGTAATATCAGGGCTCCAGCAGTGCTGTCCATGGGGCTGATATCAGGAGCATGCCCATTATACTAGTGGTGATATTCTGTAATATCAGGGCTCCAGCAGTGCTGTCCATGGGGCTGATATCAGGAGCATGACCATTATACTAGTGGTGATATTTTGTAATCTCAGAGCTCCAGCAGGGCTGTCGATGGTGCAGATCTCAGGGACATGCCCATTATTCTAGTGGTAATATTCTGTAATCTCTGGGCTCCAGCAGGGCTGTCCATGGTGCTGATATCAGGGGCATGCCCATTATGCTAGTGGTGATATTCTGTAATCTCAGGGCTCCAGCAGTGCTGTCCATGGTGCTGATATCAGGAGCATGCCCATTATACTAGTGGTGATATTCTGTAATATCAGGGCTCCAGCAGTGCTGTCCATGGTGCTGATATCAGGAGCATGCCCATTATACTAGTGGAGATATTCTGTAATATCAGGGCTACAGCAGGGATGTCCATGGTGCTGATATCAGGGGCATGCCCATTATAGTTTTGGTGATATTCTGTAATCTCAGGGCTCCAGCAGGGCTGTCCATGGTGCTGATATCAGGGGCATGCCCATTATACTAGTGGTGATATTCTGTAATCTCAGGGCTCCAGCAGGGCTATCCATGGGGCTGATATCAGGAGCATGCCCATTATACTAGTGGTGATATTCTGTAATATCAGGGCTCCAGCAGTGCTGTCCATGTGGCTGATATCAGGGGCATGCCCATTATACTAGTGGTGATATTCTGTAATATCAGGGCTCCAGCCGGGCTGTCCATGGTGCTGATATCAGGGGCATGCCCATTATGCTAGTGGTGATATTCTGTAATCTCAGGGCTCCAGCAGGGCTGTCCATGGTGCTGATATCAGGGGCATGCCCATTATACTAGTGGTGATATTCTGTAATATCAGGGCTCCAGTAGGGCTGTCCATGGTGCTGATATCAGGGGCATGCCCATTATAGTAGTGGTGATATTCTGTAATCTCAGGGCTCCAGCAGGACTGTCCATGGTGCTGATATCAGGGGCATGCCCATTATACTAGTGGTGATATTCTGTAATCTCAGGGCTCCAGCAGTGCTGTCCATGGGGCTGATATCAGGGGCATGCCCATTATACTAGTGGTGATATTCTGTAATCTCTGGGCTCCAGCAGGGCTGTCCATGGGGCTGATATCAGGGGCATGCCCATTATACTAGTGGTGATATTCTGTAATCTCTGGTCTCCAGCAGGGCTGTCCATGGTGCTGATATCAGGAGCATGCCCATTATACTAGTGGTGATATTCTGTTATCTCAGGGCTCCAGCAGTGCTGTCCATGGTGCTGATATCAGGAGCATGCCCATTATACTAGTGGTGATATTCTGTAATCTCTGGGCTCCAGCAGGGCTGTCCATGGTGCTGATATCAGGGGCATGCCCATTATACTAGTGGTGATATTCTGTAATCTCTGGGCTCCAGCAGGGCTGTCCATGGTGCTGATATCAGGGGCATGCCCATTATACTAGTGGTGATATTCTGTAATCTCTGGGCTCCAGCAGGGCTGTCCATGGTGCTGATATCAGGGGCATGCCCATTATACTAGTGGTGATATTCTGTAATCTCAGGGCTCCAGCAGGGCTGTCCATGGTGCTGATATCAGGGGCATGCCTATTATACTAGTGGTGATATTCTGTAATATCAGGGCTCCAGCAGGGCTGTCCATGGTGCTGATATCAGGGGCATGCCCATTATACTAGTGGTGATATTCTGTAATCTCAGGGCTCCAGCAGTGCTGTCCATGGTGCTGATATCAGGGGCATGCCCATTATACTAGTGGTGATATTCTGTAATCTCAGGGCTCCAGCAGGGCTGTCCATGGTGCTGATATTAGGAGCATGCCCATTATACTAGTGGTGATATTCTGTAATCTCAGGGCTCCAGCAGTGCTGTCCATGGTGCTGATATTAGGAGCATGCCCATTATACTAGTGGTGATATTCTTTAATCTCAGCGCTCCAGCAGTGCTGTCCATGGTGCTGATATTAGGAACATGCCCATTATACTAGTGGTGATATTCTGTAATCTCAGGGCTCCAGCAGGGCTGTCCATGGGGCTGATCTCAGGGGCATGCCCATTATACTAGTGGTGATATTCTGTAATCTCAGGGCTCCAGCAGGGCTGTCCATGGTGCTGATATTAGGAACATGCCCATTATACTAGTGGTGATATTCTGTAATCTCAGGGCTCCAGCAGGGCTGTCCATGTGGCTGATATCAGGGGCATGCCCATTATACTAGTGGTGATATTCTGTAATATCAGGGCTCCAGCCGGGCTGTCCATGGTGCTGATATCAGGGGCATGCCCATTATGCTAGTGGTGATATTCTGTAATCTCAGGGCTCCAGCAGGGCTGTCCATGGTGCTGATATCAGGGGCATGCCCATTATACTAGTGGTGATATTCTGTAATATCAGGGCTCCAGTAGGGCTGTCCATGGTGCTGATATCAGGGGCATGCCCATTATAGTAGTGGTGATATTCTGTAATCTCAGGGCTCCAGCAGGACTGTCCATGGTGCTGATATCAGGGGCATGCCCATTATACTAGTGGTGATATTCTGTAATCTCAGGGCTCCAGCAGTGCTGTCCATGGGGCTGATATCAGGGGCATGCCCATTATACTAGTGGTGATATTCTGTAATCTCTGGGCTCCAGCAGGGCTGTCCATGGGGCTGATATCAGGGGCATGCCCATTATACTAGTGGTGATATTCTGTAATCTCTGGTCTCCAGCAGGGCTGTCCATGGTGCTGATATCAGGAGCATGCCCATTATACTAGTGGTGATATTCTGTTATCTCAGGGCTCCAGCAGTGCTGTCCATGGTGCTGATATCAGGAGCATGCCCATTATACTAGTGGTGATATTCTGTAATCTCTGGGCTCCAGCAGGGCTGTCCATGGTGCTGATATCAGGGGCATGCCCATTATACTAGTGGTGATATTCTGTAATCTCTGGGCTCCAGCAGGGCTGTCCATGGTGCTGATATCAGGGGCATGCCCATTATACTAGTGGTGATATTCTGTAATCTCTGGGCTCCAGCAGGGCTGTCCATGGTGCTGATATCAGGGGCATGCCCATTATACTAGTGGTGATATTCTGTAATCTCAGGGCTCCAGCAGGGCTGTCCATGGTGCTGATATCAGGGGCATGCCTATTATACTAGTGGTGATATTCTGTAATATCAGGGCTCCAGCAGGGCTGTCCATGGTGCTGATATCAGGGGCATGCCCATTATACTAGTGGTGATATTCTGTAATCTCAGGGCTCCAGCAGTGCTGTCCATGGTGCTGATATCAGGGGCATGCCCATTATACTAGTGGTGATATTCTGTAATCTCAGGGCTCCAGCAGGGCTGTCCATGGTGCTGATATTAGGAGCATGCCCATTATACTAGTGGTGATATTCTGTAATCTCAGGGCTCCAGCAGTGCTGTCCATGGTGCTGATATTAGGAGCATGCCCATTATACTAGTGGTGATATTCTTTAATCTCAGCGCTCCAGCAGTGCTGTCCATGGTGCTGATATTAGGAACATGCCCATTATACTAGTGGTGATATTCTGTAATCTCAGGGCTCCAGCAGGGCTGTCCATGGGGCTGATCTCAGGGGCATGCCCATTATACTAGTGGTGATATTCTGTAATCTCAGGGCTCCAGCAGGGCTGTCCATGGTGCTGATATTAGGAACATGCCCATTATACTAGTGGTGATATTCTGTAATCTCAGGGCTCCAGCAGGGCTGTCCATGGGGCTGGTCTCAGGGGCATGCCCATAATACTAGTGGTGATATTCTGTAATCTTAGGGCTCCAGCAGGGCTGTCCATGGGGCTGATATCAGGAGCATGCCCATTATACTAGTGGTGATATTCTGTAATCTCTGAGCTCCAGCAGTGCTATCCATGGTGCTGATATCAGGGGCATGCCCATTATACTAGTGGTGATATTCTTTAATCTCAGGGCTCCAGCAGGGCTGTCCATGGTGCTGATATCAGGGGCATGCCCATTATACTAGTGGTGATATTCTGTAATATCAGGGCTCCACTAGCGCTGTCCATTGTTCTAATATTAGGAGCATGCCCATTATACTAGTGGTGATATTCTGTAATCTCAGGGCTCCAGCAGGGCTGTCTATGGGGCTGATATCAGGGGCATGCCCATTATACTAGTGGTGACATTCTGTAATCTCAGGGCTTCAGCAGTGCTGTCCATGGTGCTGATATCAGGAGCATGCCCATTATACTAGTGGTGATATTCTGTAATCTCAGGGCTCCAGCAGGGCTGTCCATGGTGCTGATATCAGGGGCATGCCCATTATACTAGTGGTGACATTCTGTAATCTCAGGGCTTCAGCAGTGCTGTCCATGGTGCTGATATCAGGGGCATGCCCATTATACTAGTGGTGATATTCTGTAATCTCAGGGCTCCAGCAGTGCTGTCCATGGTGCTGATATCAGGAGCATGCCCATTATACTAGTGGTGATATTCTGTAATCTCAGGGCTCCAGCAGGGCTGTCCATGGTGCTGATATCAGGAGCATGCCCATTATACTAGTGGTGATATTCTGTAATATCAGGGCTCCAGCAGTGCTGTCCATGGGGCTGATATCAGGTGCATGCCCATTATACTAGTGGTGACATTCTGTAATCTCAGGGCTCCAGCAGTGTTGTCCATGGTGCTGATATTAGGAGCATGCCCATTATACTAGTGGTGATATTCTGTAATCTCAGGGCTCCAGCAGTGCTGTCCATGGTGCTGATATTAGGAGCATGCCCATTATACTAGTGGTGATATTCTGTAATATCAGGGCTCCAGCAGTGCTGTCCATGGGGCTGATATCAGGAGCATGCCCATTATACTAGTGGTGATATTCTGTAATATCAGGGCTCCAGCAGTGCTGTCCATGGGGCTGATATCAGGAGCATGCCCATTATACTAGTGGTGATATTTTGTAATCTCAGAGCTCCAGCAGGGCTGTCGATGGTGCAGATCTCAGGGACATGCCCATTATTCTAGTGGTAATATTCTGTAATCTCTGGGCTCCAGCAGGGCTGTCCATGGTGCTGATATCAGGGGCATGCCCATTATGCTAGTGGTGATATTCTGTAATCTCAGGGCTCCAGCAGTGCTGTCCATGGTGCTGATATCAGGAGCATGCCCATTATACTAGTGGTGATATTCTGTAATATCAGGGCTCCACTAGCGCTGTCCATTGTTCTAATATTAGGAGCATGCCCATTATACTAGTGGTGATATTCTGTAATCTCAGGGCTCCAGCAGGGCTGTCCATGGGGCTGATATCAGGGGCATGCCCATTATACTAGTGGTGACATTCTGTAATCTCAGGGCTTCAGCAGTGCTGTCCATGGTGCTGATATCAGGAGCATGCCCATTATACTAGTGGTGATATTCTGTAATCTCAGGGCTCCAGCAGGGCTGTCCATGGTGCTGATATCAGGGGCATGCCCATTATACTAGTGGTGACATTCTGTAATCTCAGGGCTTCAGCAGTGCTGTCCATGGTGCTGATATCAGGGGCATGCCCATTATACTAGTGGTGATATTCTGTAATCTCAGGGCTCCAGCAGTGCTGTCCATGGTGCTGATATCAGGAGCATGCCCATTATACTAGTGGTGATATTCTGTAATCTCAGGGCTCCAGCAGGGCTGTCCATGGTGCTGATATCAGGAGCATGCCCATTATACTAGTGGTGATATTCTGTAATATCAGGGCTCCAGCAGTGCTGTCCATGGGGCTGATATCAGGTGCATGCCCATTATACTAGTGGTGACATTCTGTAATCTCAGGGCTCCAGCAGTGTTGTCCATGGTGCTGATATTAGGAGCATGCCCATTATACTAGTGGTGATATTCTGTAATCTCAGGGCTCCAGCAGTGCTGTCCATGGTGCTGATATTAGGAGCATGCCCATTATACTAGTGGTGATATTCTGTAATATCAGGGCTCCAGCAGTGCTGTCCATGGGGCTGATATCAGGAGCATGCCCATTATACTAGTGGTGATATTCTGTAATATCAGGGCTCCAGCAGTGCTGTCCATGGTTCTGATATCAGGAGCATGCCCATTATACTAGTGGTGATATTTTGTAATCTCAGAGCTCCAGCAGGGCTGTCGATGGTGCAGATCTCAGGGACATGCCCATTATTCTAGTGGTAATATTCTGTAATCTCTGGGCTCCAGCAGGGCTGTCCATGGTGCTGATATCAGGGGCATGCCCATTATGCTAGTGGTGATATTCTGTAATCTCAGGGCTCCAGCAGTGCTGTCCATGGTGCTGATATCAGGAGCATGCCCATTATACTAGTGGTGATATTCTGTAATATCAGGGCTCCACTAGCGCTGTCCATTGTTCTAATATTAGGAGCATGCCCATTATACTAGTGGTGATATTCTGTAATCTCAGGGCTCCAGCAGGGCTGTCCATGGGGCTGATATCAGGGGCATGCCCATTATACTAGTGGTGACATTCTGTAATCTCAGGGCTTCAGCAGTGCTGTCCATGGTGCTGATATCAGGAGCATGCCCATTATACTAGTGGTGATATTCTGTAATCTCAGGGCTCCAGCAGGGCTGTCCATGGTGCTGATATTAGGGGCATGCCCATTATACTAGTGGTGACATTCTGTAATCTCAGGGCTTCAGCAGTGCTGTCCATGGTGCTGATATCAGGGGCATGCCCATTATACTAGTGGTGATATTCTGTAATCTCAGGGCTCCAGCAGTGCTGTCCATGGTGCTGATATCAGGAGCATGCCCATTATACTAGTGGTGATATTCTGTAATCTCAGGGCTCCAGCAGGGCTGTCCATGGTGCTGATATCAGGAGCATGCCCATTATACTAGTGGTGATATTCTGTAATATCAGGGCTCCAGCAGTACTGTCCATGGGGCTGATATCAGGGGCATGCCCATTATACTAGTGGTGACATTCTGTAATCTCAGGGCTCCAGCAGTGTTGTCCATGGTGCTGATATTAGGAGCATGCCCATTATACTAGTGGTGATATTCTGTAATCTCAGGGCTCCAGCAGTGCTGTCCATGGTGCTGATATTAGGAGCATGCCCATTATACTAGTGGTGATATTCTGTAATATCAGGGCTCCAGCAGTGCTGTCCATGGGGCTGATATCAGGAGCATGCCCATTATACTAGTGGTGATATTCTGTAATATCAGGGCTCCAGCAGTGCTGTCCATGGGGCTGATATCAGGAGCATGACCATTATACTAGTGGTGATATTTTGTAATCTCAGAGCTCCAGCAGGGCTGTCGATGGTGCAGATCTCAGGGACATGCCCATTATTCTAGTGGTAATATTCTGTAATCTCTGGGCTCCAGCAGGGCTGTCCATGGTGCTGATATCAGGGGCATGCCCATTATGCTAGTGGTGATATTCTGTAATCTCAGGGCTCCAGCAGTGCTGTCCATGGTGCTGATATCAGGAGCATGCCCATTATACTAGTGGTGATATTCTGTAATATCAGGGCTCCAGCAGTGCTGTCCATGGTGCTGATATCAGGAGCATGCCCATTATACTAGTGGAGATATTCTGTAATATCAGGGCTACAGCAGGGATGTCCATGGTGCTGATATCAGGGGCATGCCCATTATAGTTTTGGTGATATTCTGTAATCTCAGGGCTCCAGCAGGGCTGTCCATGGTGCTGATATCAGGGGCATGCCCATTATACTAGTGGTGATATTCTGTAATCTCAGGGCTCCAGCAGGGCTATCCATGGGGCTGATATCAGGAGCATGCCCATTATACTAGTGGTGATATTCTGTAATATCAGGGCTCCAGCAGTGCTGTCCATGTGGCTGATATCAGGGGCATGCCCATTATACTAGTGGTGATATTCTGTAATATCAGGGCTCCAGCCGGGCTGTCCATGGTGCTGATATCAGGGGCATGCCCATTATGCTAGTGGTGATATTCTGTAATCTCAGGGCTCCAGCAGGGCTGTCCATGGTGCTGATATCAGGGGCATGCCCATTATACTAGTGGTGATATTCTGTAATATCAGGGCTCCAGTAGGGCTGTCCATGGTGCTGATATCAGGGGCATGCCCATTATAGTAGTGGTGATATTCTGTAATCTCAGGGCTCCAGCAGGACTGTCCATGGTGCTGATATCAGGGGCATGCCCATTATACTAGTGGTGATATTCTGTAATCTCAGGGCTCCAGCAGTGCTGTCCATGGGGCTGATATCAGGGGCATGCCCATTATACTAGTGGTGATATTCTGTAATCTCTGGGCTCCAGCAGGGCTGTCCATGGGGCTGATATCAGGGGCATGCCCATTATACTAGTGGTGATATTCTGTAATCTCTGGTCTCCAGCAGGGCTGTCCATGGTGCTGATATCAGGGGCATGCCCATTATACTAGGCGTCATATTCTGTAATCTCAGGGCTCCAGCAGTGCTGTCCATGGTGCTGATATCAGGAGCATGCCCATTATACTAGTGGTGATATTCTGTAATCTCTGGGCTCCAGCAGTGCTGTCCATGGTGCTGATATTAGGGGCATGCCCATTATACTAGTGGTGATATTCTGTAATCTCTGGGCTCCAGAAGTGCTGTCAATGGGGCTGATATCAGGGGCATGCCCATTATACTAGTGGTGATATTCTGTAATCTCTGGGCTCCCGCAGTGCTGTCCATGGGGCTGATATCAGGGGCATGCCCACCCATTATACTAGTGGTGATATTCTGTAATCTCAGAGATCCAGCAGGGCTGTCCATGGTGCTGATATCAGGGGCATGCCCATTATACTAGTGGTGATATTCTGTAATCTCAGAGATCCAGCAGGGCTGTCCATGGTGCTGATATCAGGAGCATGCCCATTATACTAGTGGTGATATTCTGTAATCTCAGGGCTCCAGCAGTGCTGTCCATGGGGCTGATATCAGGAGCATGCCCATTATACTAGTGGTGATATTCTGTAATCTCTGGGCTCCAGCAGTGCTGTCCATGGTGCTGATATCAGGAGCATGCCCCTTATACTAGTGGTGATATTCTGTAATATCAGGGCTCCAGCAGTGTTGTCCATGGTGCTGATATCAGAGGCATGCCCATTATACTAGCGGTGATATTCTGTAATCTCTGGGCTCCAGCAGGGCTGTCCATGGGGCTGATATCAGGGGCATGCCCATTATACTAGTGGTTATATTCTGTAATCTCAGGGCTCCAGCAGTGCTGTCCATGGTGCTGATATCAGGGGCATGCCCATTATACTAGTGGTGATATTCTGTAATCTCAGAGATCCAGCAGTGCTGTCCATGGTGCTGATATCAGGGGCATGCCCATTATACTAGTGGTGATATTCTGTAATCTCAGGGCTCCAGCAGTGCTGTCCATGGTGCTGATATCAGGGGCATGCCCATTATACTAGTGGTGATATTCTGTAATCTCAGAGAACCAGCAGGGCTGTCTATGGTGCTGATATCAGGAGCATGCCCATTATACTAGTGGTGATATTCTGTAATCTCTGGGCTCCAGCAGTGCTGTCCATGGTGCTGATATCAGGGGCATGCCCCTTATACTAGTGCTGATATTCTGTAATATCAGGGCTCCAGCAGTGTTGTCCATGGTGCTGATATCAGAGGCATGCCCATTATACTAGTGGTGATATTCTGTAATCTCTGGGCTCCAGCAGGGCTGTCCATGGGGCTGATATCAGGGGCATGCCCATTATACTAGTGGTTATATTCTGTAATCTCAGGGCTCCAGCAGTGCTGTCCATGGTGCTGATATCAGGGGCATGCCCATTATACTAGTGGTGATATTCTGTAATCTCTGGGCTCCCGCAGTGTTGCCCATGGTGCTGATATCAGGGGCATGCCCATTATACTAGTGGTGATATTCTGTAATCTCAGAGATCCAGCAGTGCTGTCCATGGTGCTGATATCAGGGGCATGCCCATTATACTAGTGGTGATATTCTGTAATCTCTGGGCTCCAGCAGTGCTGTCCATGGTGCTGATATCAGGGGCATGCCCATTATACTAGTGGTGATATTCTGTAATCTCTGGGCTCCAGCAGTGCTGTCCATGGTGCTGATATCAGGGGCATGCCCCTTATACTAGTGGTGATATTCTGTAATATCAGGGCTCCAGCAGTGTTGTCCATGGTGCTGATATCAGAGGCATGCCCATTATACTAGTGGGGATATTCTGTAATCTCAGGGCTCCAGCAGGGCTGTCCATGGTGCTGCTATCAGGGGCACGCCCATTATACTAGTGGTGATATTCTGTAATCTCAGGGCTCCAGCAGTGCTGTCCATAGTGCTGATATTAGGAGCATGCCCATTATTCTAGTGGTGATATTCTGTAATCTCTGGGCTCCAGCAGTGCTGTCCATGGTGCTGATATCAGGGGCATGCCCATTATACTAGTGGTGATATTCTGTAATCTCTGGGCTCCAGCAGTGCTGTCCATGGTGCTGATATCAGGGGCATGCCCCTTATACTAGTGGTGATATTCTGTAATATCAGGGCTCCAGCAGTGTTGTCCATGGTGCTGATATCAGAGGCATGCCCATTATACTAGTGGTGATATTCTGTAATCTCAGGGCTCCAGCAGGGCTGTCCATGGTGCTGATATCAGGGGCACGCCCATTATACTAGTGGTGATATTCTGTAATCTCAGGGCTCCAGCAGTGCTGTCCATAGTCCTGATATTAGGAGCATGCCCATTATTCTAATGGTGATATTCTGTAATCTCAGGGCTCCAGCAGTGCTGTCCATGGTGCTGATATCAGAGGCATGCCCATTATACTAGTGGTGATATTCTGCAATCTCAGGGCTCCAACAGGGCTGTCCATGGTGCTGATATCAGAGGCATGCCCATTATACTAGTGGTGATATTCTGTAATCTCAGGGCTCCAGCAGTGCTGTCCATGGGGCTGATATCAGGGGCATGCCCATTATACTAGTGGTGATATTCTGTAATCTCTGGGCTCCAGCAGGGCTGTCCATGGGGCTGATATCAGGGGCATGCCCATTATACTAGTGGTGATATTCTGTAATCTCTGGGCTCCAGCAGGGCTGTCCATGGTGCTGATATCAGGGGCATGCCCATTATACTAGGCGTCATATTCTGTAATCTCAGGGCTCCAGCAGTGCTGTCCATGGTGCTGATATCAGGAGCATGCCCATTATACTAGTGGTGATATTCTGTAATCTCAGGACTCCAGCAGGGCTGTCCATGGGGCTGATATCAGGAGCATGCCCATTATACTAGTGGTGATATTCTGTAATCTCTGAGCTCCAGCAGTGCTATCCATGGTGCTGATATCAGGGGCATGCCCATTATACTAGTGGTGATATTCTTTAATCTCAGGGCTCCAGCAGGGCTGTCCATGGTGCTGATATCAGGGGCATGCCCATTATACTAGTGGTGATATTCTGTAATATCAGGGCTCCACTAGCGCTGTCCATTGTTCTAATATTAGGAGCATGCCCATTATACTAGTGGTGATATTCTGTAATCTCAGGGCTCCAGCAGGGCTGTCCATGGGGCTGATATCAGGGGCATGCCCATTATACAAGTGGTGACATTCTGTAATCTCAGGGCTTCAGCAGTGCTGTCCATGGTGCTGATATCAGGAGCATGCCCATTATACTAGTGGTGATATTCTGTAATCTCAGGGTTCCAGCAGGGCTGTCCATGGTGCTGATATCAGGGGCATGCCCATTATACTAGTGGTGACATTCTGTAATCTCAGGGCTTCAGCAGTGCTGTCCATGGTGCTGATATCAGGGGCATGCCCATTATACTAGTGGTGATATTCTGTAATCTCAGGGCTCCAGCAGTGCTGTCCATGGTGCTGATATCAGGAGCATGCCCATTATACTAGTGGTGATATTCTGTAATCTCAGGGCTCCAGCAGGGCTGTCCATGGTGCTGATATCAGGAGCATGCCCATTATACTAGTGGTGATATTCTGTAATATCAGGGCTCCAGCAGTGCTGTCCATGGGGCTGATATCAGGTGCATGCCCATTATACTAGTGGTGACATTCTGTAATCTCAGGGCTCCAGCAGTGTTGTCCATGGTGCTGATATTAGGAGCATGCCCATTATACTAGTGGTGATATTCTGTAATCTCAGGGCTCCAGCAGTGCTGTCCATGGTGCTGATATTAGGAGCATGCCCATTATACTAGTGGTGATATTCTGTAATATCAGGGCTCCAGCAGTGCTGTCCATGGGGCTGATATCAGGAGCATGCCCATTATACTAGTGGTGATATTCTGTAATATCAGGGCTCCAGCAGTGCTGTCCATGGGGCTGATATCAGGAGCATGCCCATTATACTAGTGGTGATATTTTGTAATCTCAGAGCTCCAGCAGGGCTGTCGATGGTGCAGATCTCAGGGACATGCCCATTATTCTAGTGGTAATATTCTGTAATCTCTGGGCTCCAGCAGGGCTGTCCATGGTGCTGATATCAGGGGCTTGCCCATTATGCTAGTGGTGATATTCTGTAATCTCAGGGCTCCAGCAGTGCTGTCCATGGTGCTGATATCAGGAGCATGCCCATTATACTAGTGGTGATATTCTGTAATATCAGGGCTCCACTAGCGCTGTCCATTGTTCTAATATTAGGAGCATGCCCATTATACTAGTGGTGATATTCTGTAATCTCAGGGCTCCAGCAGGGCTGTCCATGGGGCTGATATCAGGGGCATGCCCATTATACTAGTGGTGACATTCTGTAATCTCAGGGCTTCAGCAGTGCTGTCCATGGTGCTGATATCAGGAGCATGCCCATTATACTAGTGGTGATATTCTGTAATCTCAGGGCTCCAGCAGGGCTGTCCATGGTGCTGATATCAGGGGCATGCCCATTATACTAGTGGTGACATTCTGTAATCTCAGGACTTCAGCAGTGCTGTCCATGGTGCTGATATCAGGGGCATGCCCATTATACTAGTGGTGATATTCTGTAATCTCAGGGCTCCAGCAGTGCTGTCCATGGTGCTGATATCAGGAGCATGCCCATTATACTAGTGGTGATATTCTGTAATCTCAGGGCTCCAGCAGGGCTGTCCATGGTGCTGATATCAGGAGCATGCCCATTATACTAGTGGTGATATTCTGTAATATCAGGGCTCCAGCAGTACTGTCCATGGGGCTGATATCAGGGGCATGCCCATTATACTAGTGGTGACATTCTGTAATCTCAGGGCTCCAGCAGTGTTGTCCATGGTGCTGATATTAGGAGCATGCCCATTATACTAGTGGTGATATTCTGTAATCTCAGGGCTCCAGCAGTGCTGTCCATGGTGCTGATATTAGGAGCATGCCCATTATACTAGTGGTGATATTCTGTAATATCAGGGCTCCAGCAGTGCTGTCCATGGGGCTGATATCAGGAGCATGCCCATTATACTAGTGGTGATATTCTGTAATATCAGGGCTCCAGCAGTGCTGTCCATGGGGCTGATATCAGGAGCATGCCCATTATACTAGTGGTGATATTTTGTAATCTCAGAGCTCCAGCAGGGCTGTCGATGGTGCAGATCTCAGGGACATGCCCATTATTCTAGTGGTAATATTCTGTAATCTCTGGGCTCCAGCAGGGCTGTCCATGGTGCTGATATCAGGGGCATGCCCATTATGCTAGTGGTGATATTCTGTAATCTCAGGGCTCCAGCAGTGCTGTCCATGGTGCTGATATCAGGAACATGCCCATTATACTAGTGGTGATATTCTGTAATATCAGGGCTCTAGCAGTGCTGTCCATGGTGCTGATATCAGGAGCATGCCCATTATACTAGTGGAGATATTCTGTAATATCAGGGCTACAGCAGGGATGTCCATGGTGCTGATATCAGGGGCATGCCCATTATAGTTTTGGTGATATTCTGTAATCTCAGGGCTCCAGCAGGGCTGTCCATGGTGCTGATATCAGGGGCATGCCCATTATACTAGTGGTGATATTCTGTAATCTCAGGGCTCCAGCAGGGCTATCCATGGGGCTGATATCAGGAGCATGCCCATTATACTAGTGGTGATATTCTGTAATATCAGGGCTCCAGCAGTGCTGTCCATGTGGCTGATATCAGGGGCATGCCCATTATACTAGTGGTGATATTCTGTAATATCAGGGCTCCAGCCGGGCTGTCCATGGTGCTGATATCAGGGGCATGCCCATTATGCTAGTGGTGATATTCTGTAATCTCAGGGCTCCAGCAGGGCTGTCCATGGTGCTGATATCAGGGGCATGCCCATTATACTAGTGGTGATATTCTGTAATATCAGGGCTCCAGTAGGGCTGTCCATGGTGCTGATATCAGGGGCATGCCCATTATAGTAGTGGTGATATTCTGTAATCTCAGGGCTCCAGCAGGGCTGTCCATGGTGCTGATATCAGGGGCATGCCCATTATACTAGTGGTGATATTCTGTAATCTCAGGGCTCCAGCAGTGCTGTCCATGGGGCTGATATCAGGGGCATGCCCATTATACTAGTGGTGATATTCTGTAATCTCTGGGCTCCAGCAGGGCTGTCCATGGGGCTGATATCAGGGGCATGCCCATTATACTAGTGGTGATATTCTGTAATCTCTGGTCTCCAGCAGGGCTGTCCATGGTGCTGATATCAGGGGCATGCCCATTATACTAGGCGTCATATTCTGTAATCTCAGGGCTCCAGCAGTGCTGTCCATGGTGCTGATATCAGGAGCATGCCCATTATACTAGTGGTGATATTCTGTAATCTCTGGGCTCCAGCAGTGCTGTCCATGGTGCTGATATTAGGGGCATGCCCATTATACTAGTGGTGATATTCTGTAATCTCTGGGCTCCAGAAGTGCTGTCAATGGGGCTGATATCAGGGGCATGCCCATTATACTAGTGGTGATATTCTGTAATATCAGGGCTCCACTAGCGCTGTCCATTGTTCTAATATTAGGAGCATGCCCATTATACTAGTGGTGATATTCTGTAATCTCAGGGCTCCAGCAGGGCTGTCCATGGGGCTGATATCAGGGGCATGCCCATTATACTAGTGGTGACATTCTGTAATCTCAGGGCTTCAGCAGTGCTGTCCATGGTGCTGATATCAGGAGCATGCCCATTATACTAGTGGTGATATTCTGTAATCTCAGGGCTCCAGCAGGGCTGTCCATGGTGCTGATATCAGGGGCATGCCCATTATACTAGTGGTGACATTCTGTAATCTCAGGGCTTCAGCAGTGCTGTCCATGGTGCTGATATCAGGGGCATGCCCATTATACTAGTGGTGATATTCTGTAATCTCAGGGCTCCAGCAGTGCTGTCCATGGTGCTGATATCAGGAGCATGCCCATTATACTAGTGGTGATATTCTGTAATCTCAGGGCTCCAGCAGGGCTGTCCATGGTGCTGATATCAGGAGCATGCCCATTATACTAGTGGTGATATTCTGTAATATCAGGGCTCCAGCAGTGCTGTCCATGGGGCTGATATCAGGTGCATGCCCATTATACTAGTGGTGACATTCTGTAATCTCAGGGCTCCAGCAGTGTTGTCCATGGTGCTGATATTAGGAGCATGCCCATTATACTAGTGGTGATATTCTGTAATCTCAGGGCTCCAGCAGTGCTGTCCATGGTGCTGATATTAGGAGCATGCCCATTATACTAGTGGTGATATTCTGTAATATCAGGGCTCCAGCAGTGCTGTCCATGGGGCTGATATCAGGAGCATGCCCATTATACTAGTGGTGATATTCTGTAATATCAGGGCTCCAGCAGTGCTGTCCATGGGGCTGATATCAGGAGCATGCCCATTATACTAGTGGTGATATTTTGTAATCTCAGAGCTCCAGCAGGGCTGTCGATGGTGCAGATCTCAGGGACATGCCCATTATTCTAGTGGTAATATTCTGTAATCTCTGGGCTCCAGCAGGGCTGTCCATGGTGCTGATATCAGGGGCATGCCCATTATGCTAGTGGTGATATTCTGTAATCTCAGGGCTCCAGCAGTGCTGTCCATGGTGCTGATATCAGGAGCATGCCCATTATACTAGTGGTGATATTCTGTAATATCAGGGCTCCACTAGCGCTGTCCATTGTTCTAATATTAGGAGCATGCCCATTATACTAGTGGTGATATTCTGTAATCTCAGGGCTCCAGCAGGGCTGTCCATGGGGCTGATATCAGGGGCATGCCCATTATACTAGTGGTGACATTCTGTAATCTCAGGGCTTCAGCAGTGCTGTCCATGGTGCTGATATCAGGAGCATGCCCATTATACTAGTGGTGATATTCTGTAATCTCAGGGCTCCAGCAGGGCTGTCCATGGTGCTGATATCAGGGGCATGCCCATTATACTAGTGGTGACATTCTGTAATCTCAGGGCTTCAGCAGTGCTGTCCATGGTGCTGATATCAGGGGCATGCCCATTATACTAGTGGTGATATTCTGTAATCTCAGGGCTCCAGCAGTGCTGTCCATGGTGCTGATATCAGGAGCATGCCCATTATACTAGTGGTGATATTCTGTAATCTCAGGGCTCCAGCAGGGCTGTCCATGGTGCTGATATCAGGAGCATGCCCATTATACTAGTGGTGATATTCTGTAATATCAGGGCTCCAGCAGTACTGTCCATGGGGCTGATATCAGGGGCATGCCCATTATACTAGTGGTGACATTCTGTAATCTCAGGGCTCCAGCAGTGTTGTCCATGGTGCTGATATTAGGAGCATGCCCATTATACTAGTGGTGATATTCTGTAATCTCAGGGCTCCAGCAGTGCTGTCCATGGTGCTGATATTAGGAGCATGCCCATTATACTAGTGGTGATATTCTGTAATATCAGGGCTCCAGCAGTGCTGTCCATGGGGCTGATATCAGGAGCATGCCCATTATACTAGTGGTGATATTCTGTAATATCAGGGCTCCAGCAGTGCTGTCCATGGGGCTGATATCAGGAGCATGCCCATTATACTAGTGGTGATATTTTGTAATCTCAGAGCTCCAGCAGGGCTGTCGATGGTGCAGATCTCAGGGACATGCCCATTATTCTAGTGGTAATATTCTGTAATCTCTGGGCTCCAGCAGGGCTGTCCATGGTGCTGATATCAGGGGCATGCCCATTATGCTAGTGGTGATATTCTGTAATCTCAGGGCTCCAGCAGTGCTGTCCATGGTGCTGATATCAGGAGCATGCCCATTATACTAGTGGTGATATTCTGTAATATCAGGGCTCCAGCAGTGCTGTCCATGGTGCTGATATCAGGAGCATGCCCATTATACTAGTGGAGATATTCTGTAATATCAGGGCTACAGCAGGGATGTCCATGGTGCTGATATCAGGGGCATGCCCATTATAGTTTTGGTGATATTCTGTAATCTCAGGGCTCCAGCAGGGCTGTCCATGGTGCTGATATCAGGGGCATGCCCATTATACTAGTGGTGATATTCTGTAATCTCAGGGCTCCAGCAGGGCTATCCATGGGGCTGATATCAGGAGCATGCCCATTATACTAGTGGTGATATTCTGTAATATCAGGGCTCCAGCAGTGCTGTCCATGTGGCTGATATCAGGGGCATGCCCATTATACTAGTGGTGATATTCTGTAATATCAGGGCTCCAGCCGGGCTGTCCATGGTGCTGATATCAGGGGCATGCCCATTATGCTAGTGGTGATATTCTGTAATCTCAGGGCTCCAGCAGGGCTGTCCATGGTGCTGATATCAGGGGCATGCCCATTATACTAGTGGTGATATTCTGTAATATCAGGGCTCCAGTAGGGCTGTCCATGGTGCTGATATCAGGGGCATGCCCATTATAGTAGTGGTGATATTCTGTAATCTCAGGGCTCCAGCAGGGCTGTCCATGGTGCTGATATCAGGGGCATGCCCATTATACTAGTGGTGATATTCTGTAATCTCAGGGCTCCAGCAGTGCTGTCCATGGGGCTGATATCAGGGGCATGCCCATTATACTAGTGGTGATATTCTGTAATCTCTGGGCTCCAGCAGGGCTGTCCATGGGGCTGATATCAGGGGCATGCCCATTATACTAGTGGTGATATTCTGTAATCTCTGGTCTCCAGCAGGGCTGTCCATGGTGCTGATATCAGGGGCATGCCCATTATACTAGGCGTCATATTCTGTAATCTCAGGGCTCCAGCAGTGCTGTCCATGGTGCTGATATCAGGAGCATGCCCATTATACTAGTGGTGATATTCTGTAATCTCTGGGCTCCAGCAGTGCTGTCCATGGTGCTGATATTAGGGGCATGCCCATTATACTAGTGGTGATATTCTGTAATCTCTGGGCTCCAGAAGTGCTGTCAATGGGGCTGATATCAGGGGCATGCCCATTATACTAGTGGTGATATTCTGTAATCTCTGGGCTCCCGCAGTGCTGTCCATGGGGCTGATATCAGGGGCATGCCCATTATACTAGTGGTGATATTCTGTAATCTCAGAGATCCAGCAGGGCTGTCCATGGTGCTGATATCAGAGGCATGCCCATTATACTAGTGGTGATATTCTGTAATCTCAGAGATCCAGCAGGGCTGTCCATGGTGCTGATATCAGGAGCATGCCCATTATACTAGTGGTGATATTCTGTAATCTCAGGGCTCCAGCAGTGCTGTCCATGGGGCTGATATCAGGAGCATGCCCATTATACTAGTGGTGATATTCTGTAATCTCTGGGCTCCAGCAGTGCTGTCCATGGTGCTGATATCAGGAGCATGCCCCTTATACTAGTGGTGATATTCTGTAATATCAGGGCTCCAGCAGTGTTGTCCATGGTGCTGATATCAGAGGCATGCCCATTATACTAGCGGTGATATTCTGTAATCTCTGGGCTCCAGCAGGGCTGTCCATGGGGCTGATATCAGGGGCATGCCCATTATACTAGTGGTTATATTCTGTAATCTCAGGGCTCCAGCAGTGCTGTCCATGGTGCTGATATCAGGGGCATGCCCATTATACTAGTGGTGATATTCTGTAATCTCAGAGATCCAGCAGTGCTGTCCATGGTGCTGATATCAGGGGCATGCCCATTATACTAGTGGTGATATTCTGTAATCTCAGGGCTCCAGCAGTGCTGTCCATGGTGCTGATATCAGGGGCATGCCCATTATACTAGTGGTGATATTCTGTAATCTCAGAGAACCAGCAGGGCTGTCTATGGTGCTGATATCAGGAGCATGCCCATTATACTAGTGGTGATATTCTGTAATCTCTGGGCTCCAGCAGTGCTGTCCATGGTGCTGATATCAGGGGCATGCCCCTTATACTAGTGCTGATATTCTGTAATATCAGGGCTCCAGCAGTGTTGTCCATGGTGCTGATATCAGAGGCATGCCCATTATACTAGTGGTGATATTCTGTAATCTCTGGGCTCCAGCAGGGCTGTCCATGGGGCTGATATCAGGGGCATGCCCATTATACTAGTGGTTATATTCTGTAATCTCAGGGCTCCAGCAGTGCTGTCCATGGTGCTGATATCAGGGGCATGCCCATTATACTAGTGGTGATATTCTGTAATCTCTGGGCTCCCGCAGTGTTGCCCATGGTGCTGATATCAGGGGCATGCCCATTATACTAGTGGTGATATTCTGTAATCTCAGAGATCCAGCAGTGCTGTCCATGGTGCTGATATCAGGGGCATGCCCATTATACTAGTGGTGATATTCTGTAATCTCTGGGCTCCAGCAGTGCTGTCCATGGTGCTGATATCAGGGGCATGCCCATTATACTAGTGGTGATATTCTGTAATCTCTGGGCTCCAGCAGTGCTGTCCATGGTGCTCATATCAGGGGCATGCCCCTTATACTAGTGGTGATATTCTGTAATATCAGGGCTCCAGCAGTGTTGTCCATGGTGCTGATATCAGAGGCATGCCCATTATACTAGTGGGGATATTCTGTAATCTCAGGGCTCCAGCAGGGCTGTCCATGGTGCTGATATCAGGGGCACGCCCATTATACTAGTGGTGATATTCTGTAATCTCAGGGCTCCAGCAGTGCTGTCCATAGTGCTGATATTAGGAGCATGCCCATTATTCTAGTGGTGATATTCTGTAATCTCTGGGCTCCAGCAGTGCTGTCCATGGTGCTGATATCAGGGGCATGCCCATTATACTAGTGGTGATATTCTGTAATCTCTGGGCTCCAGCAGTGCTGTCCATGGTGCTGATATCAGGGGCATGCCCCTTATACTAGTGGTGATATTCTGTAATATCAGGGCTCCAGCAGTGTTGTCCATGGTGCTGATATCAGAGGCATGCCCATTATACTAGTGGTGATATTCTGTAATCTCAGGGCTCCAGCAGGGCTGTCCATGGTGCTGATATCAGGGGCACGCCCATTATACTAGTGGTGATATTCTGTAATCTCAGGGCTCCAGCAGTGCTGTCCATAGTCCTGATATTAGGAGCATGCCCATTATTCTAATGGTGATATTCTGTAATCTCAGGGCTCCAGCAGTGCTGTCCATGGTGCTGATATCAGAGGCATGCCCATTATACTAGTGGTGATATTCTGCAATCTCAGGGCTCCAACAGGGCTGTCCATGGTGCTGATATCAGAGGCATGCCCATTATACTAGTGGTGATATTCTGTAATCTCAGGGCTCCAGCAGTGCTGTCCATGGTGCTGATATCAGGGGCATGCCCATTATACTAGTGGTGATATTCTGTAATCTCTGGGCTCCAGCAGGGCTGTCCATGGGGCTGATATCAGGGGCATGCCCATTATACTAGTGGTGATATTCTGTAATCTCTGGGCTCCAGCAGGGCTGTCCATGGTGCTGATATCAGGGGCATGCCCATTATACTAGGCGTCATATTCTGTAATCTCAGGGCTCCAGCAGTGCTGTCCATGGTGCTGATATCAGGAGCATGCCCATTATACTAGTGGTGATATTCTGTAATCTCTGGGCTCCAGCAGTGCTGTCCATGGTGCTGATATTAGGGGCATGCCCATTATACTAGTGGTGATATTCTGTAATCTCTGGGCTCCAGAAGTGCTGTCAATGGGGCTGATATCAGGGGCATGCCCATTATACTAGTGGTGATATTCTGTAATCTCTGGGCTCCAGCAGTGCTGTCCATGGGGCTGATATCAGGGGCATGCCCATTATACTAGTGGTGATATTCTGTAATCTCTGGGCTCCAGCAGGGCTGTCCATGGTGCTGATATCAGGGGCATGCCCATTATACTAGTGGTGATATTCTGTAATATCAGGGCTCCAGCAGGGCTGTCCATGGTGCTGATATCAGGAGCATGCCCATTATACTAGTGGTGATATCCTGTAATCTCAGGGCTCCAGCAGGGCTGTCCATGGTGCTGATATCAGGGGCATGCCCATTATACTAGGGGTAATTTTCTGTAATCTCTGGGCTCCAGCAGTGCTGTCCATGGTGCTAATATCAGGGGCATGCCCATTATACTAGTGGTGATATTCTGTAATCTCAGGGCTCCAGCAGGGCTGTCCATGGTGCTGATATTAGGAGCATGCCCATTATACTAGTGGTGATGTTCTGTAATCTCTGGGCTCCCGCAGTGTTGTCCATGGTGCTGATATCAGGGGCATGCCCATTATACTAGGGGTAATATTCTGTAATCTCTGGGCTCCAGCAGTGCTGTCCATGGGGCTGATATCAGGGGCATGCCCATTATACTAGTGGTGATATTCTGTAATATCAGGGCTCCAGCAGGGCTGTCCATGGTGCTGATATTAGGAGCATGCCCATTATACTAGTGGTGATATTCTGTAATCTCTGGGCTCCCGCAGTGTTGCCCATGGTGCTGATATCAGGGGCATGCCCATTATACTAGTGGTGATATTCTGTAATCTCGGGGATCCAGCAGGGCTGTCCATGGTGCTCATATCAGGGGCATGCCCATTATACTAGTGGTGATATTCTGTAATCTCAGGGCTCCAGCAGGGCTGTCCATGGTGCTGATATCAGGGGCATGCCCATTATACTAGTGGTGATATTCTGTAATCTCTGGGCTCCCGCAGTGTTGCCCATGGTGCTGATATTAGGAGCATGCCCATTATACTAGTGGTGATATTCTGTAATCTCGGGGATCCAGCAGGGCTGTCCATGGTGCTGATATCAGGGGCATGCTCATTATACTAGTGGTGATATTCTGTAACCTCAGGGCTCCAGCAGGGCTGTCCATGGGGCTGATATCAGGGGCATGCCCATTATACTAGTGGTGATATTCTGTAATCTCTGGGCTCCCGCAGTGTTGCCCATGGTGCTGATATTAGGAGCATGCCCATTATACTAGTGGTGATATTCTGTAATCTCGGGGATCCAGCAGGGCTGTCCATGGTGCTGATATCAGGGGCATGCTCATTATACTAGTGGTGATATTCTGTAACCTCAGGGCTCCAGCAGGGCTGTCCATGGGGCTGATATCAGGGGCATGCCCATTATACTAGTGGTGAAATTCTGTAATCTCTGGGCTCCAGCAGGGCTGTCCATGGTGCTGATATCAGGGGCATGCCCATTATACTAGGGGTAATATTCTGTAATCTCTGGGCTCCAGCAGTGCTGTCCATGGTGCTAATATCAGGGGCATGCCCATTATACTAGTGGTGATATTCTGTAATCTCAGGGCTCCAGCAGGGATGTCCATGGGGCTGATATCAGGGGCATGCCCATTATACTAGTGGTGATATTCTGTAATATCAGGGCTCCAGCAGGGCTGTCCATGGTGCTGATATTAGGAGCATGCCCATTATACTAGTGGTGATATTCTGTAATCTCTGGGCTCCCGCAGTGTTGCCCAATGTGCTGATATCAGGGGCATGCCCATTATACTAGTGGTGATATTCTGTAATCTGAGGGCTCCAGCAGGGCTGTCCATGGTGCTGATATCAGGAGCATGCCCATTATACTAGTGGTGATATTCTGTAATCTCAGGGCTCCAGCAGGGCTCTCCATGGTGCTGATATTAGGAGCATGCCCATTATACTAGTGGTGATATTCTGTAATCTCGGGGATTCAGCAGGGCTGTCCATGGTGCTGATATCAGGGGCATGCCCCTTATACTAGTGGTGATATTCTGTAATCTCTGGGCTCCAGCAGTGCTGTCCATGGTGCTGATATCAGGGGCATGCCCATTATACTAGTGGTGATATTCTGTAATCTCTGGGCTCCAGCAGTGCTGTCCATGGTGCTGATATCAGGGGCATGCCCCTTATACTAGTGGTGATATTCTGTAATATCAGGGCTCCAGCAGTGTTGTCCATGGTGCTGATATCAGAGGCATGCCCATTATACTAGTGGGGATATTCTGTAATCTCAGGGCTCCAGCAGGGCTGTCCATGGTGCTGATATCAGGGGCACGCCCATTATACTAGTGGTGATATTCTGTAATCTCAGGGCTCCAGCAGTGCTGTCCATAGTGCTGATATTAGGAGCATGCCCATTATTCTAGTGGTGATATTCTGTAATCTCTGGGCTCCAGCAGTGCTGTCCATGGTGCTGATATCAGGGGCATGCCCATTATACTAGTGGTGATATTCTGTAATCTCTGGGCTCCAGCAGTGCTGTCCATGGTGCTGATATCAGGGGCATGCCCCTTATACTAGTGGTGATATTCTGTAATATCAGGGCTCCAGCAGTGTTGTCCATGGTGCTGATATCAGAGGCATGCCCATTATACTAGTGGTGATATTCTGTAATCTCAGGGCTCCAGCAGGGCTGTCCATGGTGCTGATATCAGGGGCACGCCCATTATACTAGTGGTGATATTCTGTAATCTCAGGGCTCCAGCAGTGCTGTCCATAGTCCTGATATTAGGAGCATGCCCATTATTCTAATGGTGATATTCTGTAATCTCAGGGCTCCAGCAGTGCTGTCCATGGTGCTGATATCAGAGGCATGCCCATTATACTAGTGGTGATATTCTGCAATCTCAGGGCTCCAACAGGGCTGTCCATGGTGCTGATATCAGAGGCATGCCCATTATACTAGTGGTGATATTCTGTAATCTCAGGGCTCCAGCAGTGCTGTCCATGGGGCTGATATCAGGGGCATGCCCATTATACTAGTGGTGATATTCTGTAATCTCTGGGCTCCAGCAGGGCTGTCCATGGGGCTGATATCAGGGGCATGCCCATTATACTAGTGGTGATATTCTGTAATCTCTGGGCTCCAGCAGGGCTGTCCATGGTGCTGATATCAGGGGCATGCCCATTATACTAGGCGTCATATTCTGTAATCTCAGGGCTCCAGCAGTGCTGTCCATGGTGCTGATATCAGGAGCATGCCCATTATACTAGTGGTGATATTCTGTAATCTCTGGGCTCCAGCAGTGCTGTCCATGGTGCTGATATTAGGGGCATGCCCATTATACTAGTGGTGATATTCTGTAATCTCTGGGCTCCAGAAGTGCTGTCAATGGGGCTGATATCAGGGGCATGCCCATTATACTAGTGGTGATATTCTGTAACCTCTGGGCTCCAGCAGTGCTGTCCATGGGGCTGATATCAGGGGCATGCCCATTATACTAGTGGTGATATTCTGTAATCTCTGGGCTCCAGCAGGGCTGTCCATGGTGCTGATATCAGGGGCATGCCCATTATACTAGTGGTGATATTCTGTAATATCAGGGCTCCAGCAGGGCTGTCCATGGTGCTGATATCAGGAGCATGCCCATTATACTAGTGGTGATATCCTGTAATCTCAGGGCTCCAGCAGGGCTGTCCATGGTGCTGATATCAGGGGCATGCCCATTATACTAGGGGTAATTTTCTGTAATCTCTGGGCTCCAGCAGTGCTGTCCATGGTGCTAATATCAGGGGCATGCCCATTATACTAGTGGTGATATTCTGTAATCTCAGGGCTCCAGCAGGGCTGTCCATGGTGCTGATATTAGGAGCATGCCCATTATACTAGTGGTGATGTTCTGTAATCTCTGGGCTCCCGCAGTGTTGTCCATGGTGCTGATATCAGGGGCATGCCCATTATACTAGGGGTAATATTCTGTAATCTCTGGGCTCCAGCAGTGCTGTCCATGGGGCTGATATCAGGGGCATGCCCATTATACTAGTGGTGATATTCTGTAATATCAGGGCTCCAGCAGGGCTGTCCATGGTGCTGATATTAGGAGCATGCCCATTATACTAGTGGTGATATTCTGTAATCTCTGGGCTCCCGCAGTGTTGCCCATGGTGCTGATATCAGGGGCATGCCCATTATACTAGTGGTGATATTCTGTAATCTCGGGGATCCAGCAGGGCTGTCCATGGTGCTCATATCAGGGGCATGCCCATTATACTAGTGGTGATATTCTGTAATCTCAGGGCTCCAGCAGGGCTGTCCATGGTGCTGATATCAGGGGCATGCCCATTATACTAGTGGTGATATTCTGTAATCTCTGGGCTCCCGCAGTGTTGCCCATGGTGCTGATATTAGGAGCATGCCCATTATACTAGTGGTGATATTCTGTAATCTCGGGGATCCAGCAGGGCTGTCCATGGTGCTGATATCAGGGGCATGCTCATTATACTAGTGGTGATATTCTGTAACCTCAGGGCTCCAGCAGGGCTGTCCATGGGGCTGATATCAGGGGCATGCCCATTATACTAGTGGTGATATTCTGTAATCTCTGGGCTCCCGCAGTGTTGCCCATGGTGCTGATATTAGGAGCATGCCCATTATACTAGTGGTGATATTCTGTAATCTCGGGGATCCAGCAGGGCTGTCCATGGTGCTGATATCAGGGGCATGCTCATTATACTAGTGGTGATATTCTGTAACCTCAGGGCTCCAGCAGGGCTGTCCATGGGGCTGATATCAGGGGCATGCCCATTATACTAGTGGTGAAATTCTGTAATCTCTGGGCTCCAGCAGGGCTGTCCATGGTGCTGATATCAGGGGCATGCCCATTATACTAGGGGTAATATTCTGTAATCTCTGGGCTCCAGCAGTGCTGTCCATGGTGCTAATATCAGGGGCATGCCCATTATACTAGTGGTGATATTCTGTAATCTCAGGGCTCCAGCAGGGATGTCCATGGGGCTGATATCAGGGGCATGCCCATTATACTAGTGGTGATATTCTGTAATATCAGGGCTCCAGCAGGGCTGTCCATGGTGCTGATATTAGGAGCATGCCCATTATACTAGTGGTGATATTCTGTAATCTCTGGGCTCCCGCAGTGTTGCCCAATGTGCTGATATCAGGGGCATGCCCATTATACTAGTGGTGATATTCTGTAATCTGAGGGCTCCAGCAGGGCTGTCCATGGTGCTGATATCAGGAGCATGCCCATTATACTAGTGGTGATATTCTGTAATCTCAGGGCTCCAGCAGGGCTCTCCATGGTGCTGATATTAGGAGCATGCCCATTATACTAGTGGTGATATTCTGTAATCTCGGGGATTCAGCAGGGCTGTCCATGGTGCTGATATCAGGGGCATGCCCCTTATACTAGTGGTGATATTCTGTAATCTCTGGGCTCCAGCAGTGCTGTCCATGGTGCTGATATCAGGGGCATGCCCATTATACTAGTGGTGATATTCTGTAATCTCTGGGCTCCAGCAGTGCTGTCCATGGTGCTGATATCAGGGGCATGCCCCTTATACTAGTGGTGATATTCTGTAATATCAGGGCTCCAGCAGTGTTGTCCATGGTGCTGATATCAGAGGCATGCCCATTATACTAGTGGGGATATTCTGTAATCTCAGGGCTCCAGCAGGGCTGTCCATGGTGCTGATATCAGGGGCACGCCCATTATACTAGTGGTGATATTCTGTAATCTCAGGGCTCCAGCAGTGCTGTCCATAGTGCTGATATTAGGAGCATGCCCATTATTCTAGTGGTGATATTCTGTAATCTCTGGGCTCCAGCAGTGCTGTCCATGGTGCTGATATCAGGGGCATGCCCATTATACTAGTGGTGATATTCTGTAATCTCTGGGCTCCAGCAGTGCTGTCCATGGTGCTGATATCAGGGGCATGCCCCTTATACTAGTGGTGATATTCTGTAATATCAGGGCTCCAGCAGTGTTGTCCATGGTGCTGATATCAGAGGCATGCCCATTATACTAGTGGTGATATTCTGTAATCTCAGGGCTCCAGCAGGGCTGTCCATGGTGCTGATATCAGGGGCACGCCCATTATACTAGTGGTGATATTCTGTAATCTCAGGGCTCCAGCAGTGCTGTCCATAGTCCTGATATTAGGAGCATGCCCATTATTCTAATGGTGATATTCTGTAATCTCAGGGCTCCAGCAGTGCTGTCCATGGTGCTGATATCAGAGGCATGCCCATTATACTAGTGGTGATATTCTGCAATCTCAGGGCTCCAACAGGGCTGTCCATGGTGCTGATATCAGAGGCATGCCCATTATACTAGTGGTGATATTCTGTAATCTCAGGGCTCCAGCAGTGCTGTCCATGGGGCTGATATCAGGGGCATGCCCATTATACTAGTGGTGATATTCTGTAATCTCTGGGCTCCAGCAGGGCTGTCCATGGGGCTGATATCAGGGGCATGCCCATTATACTAGTGGTGATATTCTGTAATCTCTGGGCTCCAGCAGGGCTGTCCATGGTGCTGATATCAGGGGCATGCCCATTATACTAGGCGTCATATTCTGTAATCTCAGGGCTCCAGCAGTGCTGTCCATGGTGCTGATATCAGGAGCATGCCCATTATACTAGTGGTGATATTCTGTAATCTCTGGGCTCCAGCAGTGCTGTCCATGGTGCTGATATTAGGGGCATGCCCATTATACTAGTGGTGATATTCTGTAATCTCTGGGCTCCAGAAGTGCTGTCAATGGGGCTGATATCAGGGGCATGCCCATTATACTAGTGGTGATATTCTGTAACCTCTGGGCTCCAGCAGTGCTGTCCATGGGGCTGATATCAGGGGCATGCCCATTATACTAGTGGTGATATTCTGTAATCTCTGGGCTCCAGCAGGGCTGTCCATGGTGCTGATATCAGGGGCATGCCCATTATACTAGTGGTGATATTCTGTAATATCAGGGCTCCAGCAGGGCTGTCCATGGTGCTGATATCAGGAGCATGCCCATTATACTAGTGGTGATATCCTGTAATCTCAGGGCTCCAGCAGGGCTGTCCATGGTGCTGATATCAGGGGCATGCCCATTATACTAGGGGTAATTTTCTGTAATCTCTGGGCTCCAGCAGTGCTGTCCATGGTGCTAATATCAGGGGCATGCCCATTATACTAGTGGTGATATTCTGTAATCTCAGGGCTCCAGCAGGGCTGTCCATGGTGCTGATATTAGGAGCATGCCCATTATACTAGTGGTGATGTTCTGTAATCTCTGGGCTCCCGCAGTGTTGTCCATGGTGCTGATATCAGGGGCATGCCCATTATACTAGGGGTAATATTCTGTAATCTCTGGGCTCCAGCAGTGCTGTCCATGGGGCTGATATCAGGGGCATGCCCATTATACTAGTGGTGATATTCTGTAATATCAGGGCTCCAGCAGGGCTGTCCATGGTGCTGATATTAGGAGCATGCCCATTATACTAGTGGTGATATTCTGTAATCTCTGGGCTCCCGCAGTGTTGCCCATGGTGCTGATATCAGGGGCATGCCCATTATACTAGTGGTGATATTCTGTAATCTCGGGGATCCAGCAGGGCTGTCCATGGTGCTCATATCAGGGGCATGCCCATTATACTAGTGGTGATATTCTGTAATCTCAGGGCTCCAGCAGGGCTGTCCATGGTGCTGATATCAGGGGCATGCCCATTATACTAGTGGTGATATTCTGTAATCTCTGGGCTCCCGCAGTGTTGCCCATGGTGCTGATATTAGGAGCATGCCCATTATACTAGTGGTGATATTCTGTAATCTCGGGGATCCAGCAGGGCTGTCCATGGTGCTGATATCAGGGGCATGCTCATTATACTAGTGGTGATATTCTGTAACCTCAGGGCTCCAGCAGGGCTGTCCATGGGGCTGATATCAGGGGCATGCCCATTATACTAGTGGTGATATTCTGTAATCTCTGGGCTCCCGCAGTGTTGCCCATGGTGCTGATATTAGGAGCATGCCCATTATACTAGTGGTGATATTCTGTAATCTCGGGGATCCAGCAGGGCTGTCCATGGTGCTGATATCAGGGGCATGCTCATTATACTAGTGGTGATATTCTGTAACCTCAGGGCTCCAGCAGGGCTGTCCATGGGGCTGATATCAGGGGCATGCCCATTATACTAGTGGTGAAATTCTGTAATCTCTGGGCTCCAGCAGGGCTGTCCATGGTGCTGATATCAGGGGCATGCCCATTATACTAGGGGTAATATTCTGTAATCTCTGGGCTCCAGCAGTGCTGTCCATGGTGCTAATATCAGGGGCATGCCCATTATACTAGTGGTGATATTCTGTAATCTCAGGGCTCCAGCAGGGATGTCCATGGGGCTGATATCAGGGGCATGCCCATTATACTAGTGGTGATATTCTGTAATATCAGGGCTCCAGCAGGGCTGTCCATGGTGCTGATATTAGGAGCATGCCCATTATACTAGTGGTGATATTCTGTAATCTCTGGGCTCCCGCAGTGTTGCCCAATGTGCTGATATCAGGGGCATGCCCATTATACTAGTGGTGATATTCTGTAATCTGAGGGCTCCAGCAGGGCTGTCCATGGTGCTGATATCAGGAGCATGCCCATTATACTAGTGGTGATATTCTGTAATCTCAGGGCTCCAGCAGGGCTCTCCATGGTGCTGATATTAGGAGCATGCCCATTATACTAGTGGTGATATTCTGTAATCTCGGGGATTCAGCAGGGCTGTCCATGGTGCTGATATCAGGGGCATGCCCCTTATACTAGTGGTGATATTCTGTAATATCAGGGGTCCAGCAGTGTTGTCCATGGTGCTGATATCAGAGGAATGCCCATTATACTAGTGGTGATATTCTGTAATCTCAGGGCTCCAGCAGGGCTGTCCATGGGGCTGATATCAGGGGCATGCCCATTATGCTAGTGGTGATATTCTGTAATCTCAGGGCTCCAGCAGGGCTGTCCATGGGGCTGATATCAGGGGCATGCCCATTATACTAGTGGTGATATTCTGTAATCTCTGGGCTCCAGCAGGGCTGTCCATGGTGCTGATATCAGGGGCATGCCCATTATACTAGTGGTGATATTCTGTAATCTCTGGGCTCCAGCAGGGCTGTCCATGGGGCTGATATCAGGGGCATGCCCATTATACTAGTGGTGATATTCTGTAATCTCTGGGCTCCAGCAGGGCTGTCCATGGTGCTGATATCAGAGGCATGCCCATTATACTAGTGGTGATATTCTGTAATCTCTGGGCTCCAGCAGGGCTGTCCATGGTGCTGATATCAGGAGCATACCCATTATACTAGTGGTGATATTCTGTAATCTCAGGGCTCCAGCAGGGCTGTCCATGGTGCTGATATTAGGAGCATGCCCATTATACTAGTGGTGATATTCTGTAATCTCGGGGATCCAGCAGGGCTGTCCATGGTGCTGATATCAGGGGCATGCCCCTTATACTAGTGGTGATATTCTGTAATATCAGGGTTCCAGCAGTGTTGTCCATGGTGCTGATATCAGAGGAATGCCCATTATACTAGTGGTGATATTCTGTAGTCTCAGGGCTCCAGCAGGGCTGTCCATGGGGCTGATATCATGGGCATGCCCATTATACTAGTGGTGATATTCTGTAATCTCAGGGCTCCAGCAGGGCTGGCCATGGGGCTGATATCAGGGGCATGCCCATTATACTAGGGGTAATATTCTGTAATCTCTGGGCTCCAGCAGTGCTGTCCATGGTGCTAATATCAGGGGCATGCCCATTATACTAGTGGTGGTATTCTGTAATCTCAGGGCTCCAGCATGGATGTCCATGGGGCTGTTATCAGGAGCATGCCCATTATACTAGTGGTGATATTCTGTAATCTCAGGGCTCCAGCAGTGCTGTCCATGGTGCTGATATCAGGAGCATGCCCATTATACTAGTGGTGATATTCTGTAATCTCTGGGCTCCAGCAGGGCTGTCCATGGTGCTGATATCAGGGGCATGCCCATTATACTAGTGGTGATATTCTGTAATCTCTGGGCTCCAGCAGGGCTGTCCATGGTGCTGATATCAGGGGCATGCCCATTATACTAGTGGTGATATTCTGTAATCTCTGGGCTCCAGCAGGGCTGTCCATGGTGCTGATATCAGGGGCATGCCCATTATACTAGTGGTGATATTCTGTAATCTCAGGGCTCCAGCAGGGCTGTCCATGGTGCTGATATCAGGGGCATGCCCATTATACTAGTGGTGATATTCTGTAATATCAGGGCTCCAGCAGGGCTGTCCATGGTGCTGATATCAGGGGCATGCCCATTATACTAGTGGTGATATTCTGTAATCTCAGGGCTCCAGCAGTGCTGTCCATGTTGCTGATATCAGGGGCATGCCCATTATACTAGTGGTGATATTCTGTAATCTCAGGGCTCCAGCAGGGCTGTCCATGGTGCTGATATTAGGAGCATGCCCATTATACTATTGGTGATATTCTGTAATCTCAGGGCTCCAGCAGTGCTGTCCATGGTGCTGATATTAGGAGCATGCCCATTATACTAGTGGTGATATTCTTTAATCTCAGCGCTCCAGCAGTGCTGTCCATGGTGCTGATATTAGGAACATGCCCATTATACTAGTGGTGATATTCTGTAATCTCAGGGCTCCAGCAGGGCTGTCCATGGGGCTGATCTCAGGGGCATGCCCATTATACTAGTGGTGATATTCTGTAATCTCAGGGCTCCAGCAGGGCTGTCCATGGTGCTGATATTAGGAACATGCCCATTATACTAGTGGTGATATTCTGTAATCTCAGGGCTCCAGCAGGGCTGTCCATGGGGCTGGTCTCAGGGGCATGCCCATAATACTAGTGGTGATATTCTGTAATCTTAGGGCTCCAGCAGGGCTGTCCATGGGGCTGATATCAGGAGCATGCCCATTATACTAGTGGTGATATTCTGTAATCTCTGAGCTCCAGCAGTGCTATCCATGGTGCTGATATCAGGGGCATGCCCATTATACTAGTGGTGATATTCTTTAATCTCAGGGCTCCAGCAGGGCTGTCCATGGTGCTGATATCAGGGGCATGCCCATTATACTAGTGGTGATATTCTGTAATATCAGGGCTCCACTAGCGCTGTCCATTGTTCTAATATTAGGAGCATGCCCATTATACTAGTGGTGATATTCTGTAATCTCAGGGCTCCAGCAGGGCTGTCCATGGGGCTGATATCAGGGGCATGCCCATTATACTAGTGATGATATTCTGTAATCTCAGGGCTCCAGCGGTGCTTTCCATGGTGCTGATATTAGGAGCATGCCCATTATACTAGTGGTGATATTCTGTAATCTCAGGGCTCCAGAAGTGCTGTCCATGGTGCTGATATCAGGAGCATGCCCATTATACTAGTGGTGATATTCTGTAATCTCAGGGCTCCAGCAGGGCTGTCCATGGTGCTGATATCAGGGGCATGCCCATTATACTAGTGGTGACATTCTGTAATCTCAGGGCTTCAGCAGTGCTGTCCATGGTGCTGATATCAGGAGCATGCCCATTATACTAGTGGTGATATTCTGTAATCTCAGGGCTCCAGCAGGGCTGTCCATGGTGCTGATATCAGGGGCATGCCCATTATACTAGTGGTGACATTCTGTAATCTCAGGGCTTCAGCAGTGCTGTCCATGGTGCTGATATCAGGGGCATGCCCATTATACTAGTGGTGATATTCTGTAATCTCAGGGCTCCAGCAGTGCTGTCCATGGTGCTGATATCAGGAGCATGCCCATTATACTAGTGGTGATATTCTGTAATCTCAGGGCTCCAGCAGGGCTGTCCATGGTGCTGATATCAGGGGCATGCCCATTATACTAGTGGTGACATTCTGTAATCTCAGGGCTTCAGCAGTGCTGTCCATGGTGCTGATATCAGGAGCATGCCAATTATACTAGTGGTGATATTCTGTAATATCAGGGCTCCAGCAGTGCTGTCCATGGGGCTGATATCAGGGGCATGCCCATTATACTAGTGGTGACATTCTGTAATCTCAGGGCTCCAGCAGTGTTGTCCATGGTGCTGATATTAGGAGCATGCCCATTATACTAGTGGTGATATTGTGTAATCTCAGGTCTCCAGCAGTGCTGTCCATGGTGCTGATATTAGGAGCATGCCCATTATACTAGTGGTGATATTTTGTAATCTCAGAGCTCCAGCATGGCTGTCGATGGTGCAGATCTCAGGGGCATGCCCATTATTCTAGTGGTAATATTCTGTAATCTCTGGGCTCCAGCAGGGCTGTCCATGGTGCTGATATCAGGGGCATGCCCATTATGCTAGTGGTGATATTCTGTAATCTCAGGGCTCCAGCAGTGCTGTCCATGGTGCTGATATCAGGAGCATGCCCATTATACTAGTTGTGATATTCTGTAATATCAGGGCTCCAGCAGTGCTGTCCATGGTGCTGATATCAGGAGCATGCCCATTATACTAGTGGAGATATTCTGTAATATCAGGGCTCCAGCCGGGCTGTCCATGGTGCTGATATCAGGGGCATGCCCATTATGCTAGTGGTGATATTCTGTAATCTCAGGGCTCCAGCAGGGCTGTCCATGGTGCTGATATCAGGGGCATGCCCATTATACTAGTGGTGATATTCTGTAATATCAGGGCTCCAGCAGGGCTGTCCATGGTGCTGATATCAGGGGCATGCCCATTATAGTAGTGGTGATATTCTGTAATCTCAGGGCTCCAGCAGGGCTGTCCATGGTGCTGATATTAGGAGCATGCCCATTATACTAGTGGTGATATTCTGTAATCTCAGGGATCCAGCAGGGCTATCCATGGGGCTGATATCAGGAGCATGCCCATTATACTAGTGGTGATATTCTGTAATATCAGGGCTCCAGCAGTGCTGTCCATGTGGCTGATATCAGGGGCATGCCCATTATACTAGTGGTGATATTCTGTAATATCAGGGCTCCAGCCGGGCTGTCCATGGTGCTGATATCAGGGGCATGCTCATTATACTAGTGGTGATATTCTGTAACCTCAGGGCTCCAGCAGGGCTGTCCATGGGGCTGATATCAGGGGCATGCCCATTATACTAGTGGTGATATTCTGTAATCTCTGGGCTCCCGCAGTGTTGCCCATGGTGCTGATATTAGGAGCATGCCCATTATACTAGTGGTGATATTCTGTAATCTCGGGGATCCAGCAGGGCTGTCCATGGTGCTGATATCAGGGGCATGCTCGTTATACTAGTGGTGATATTCTGTAACCTCAGGGCTCCAGCAGGGCTGTCCATGGGGCTGATATCAGGGGCATGCCCATTATACTAGTGGTGATATTCTGTAATCTCTGGGCTCCAGCAGGGCTGTCCATGGTGCTGATATCAGGGGCATGCCCATTATACTAGGGGTAATATTCTGTAATCTCTGGGCTCCAGCAGTGCTGTCCATGGTGCTAATATCAGGGGCATGCCCATTATACTAGTGGTGATATTCTGTAATCTCAGGGCTCCAGCAGGGATGTCCATGGGGCTGATATCAGGGGCATGCCCATTATACTAGTGGTGATATTCTGTAATATCAGGGCTCCAGCAGGGCTGTCCATGGTGCTGATATTAGGAGCATGCCCATTATACTAGTGGTGATATTCTGTAATCTCTGGGCTCCCGCAGTGTTGCCCAATGTGCTGATATCAGGGGCATGCCCATTATACTAGTGGTGATATTCTGTAATCTGAGGGCTCCAGCAGGGCTGTCCATGGTGCTGATATCAGGAGCATGCCCATTATACTAGTGGTGATATTCTGTAATCTCAGGGCTCCAGCAGGGCTGTCCATGGTGCTGATATTAGGAGCATGCCCATTATACTAGTGGTGATATTCTGTAATCTCGGGGATTCAGCAGGGCTGTCCATGGTGCTGATATCAGGGGCATGCCCCTTATACTAGTGGTGATATTCTGTAATATCAGGGGTCCAGCAGTGTTGTCCATGGTGCTGATATCAGAGGAATGCCCATTATACTAGTGGTGATATTCTGTAATCTCAGGGCTCCAGCAGGGCTGTCCATGGGGCTGATATCAGGGGCATGCCCATTATACTAGTGGTGATATTCTGTAATCTCAGGGCTCCAGCAGGGCTGTCCATGGGGCTGATATCAGGGGCATGCCCATTATACTAGTGGTGATATTCTGTAATCTCTGGGCTCCAGCAGGGCTGTCCATGGTGCTGATATCAGGGGCATGCCCATTATACTAGGGGTAATATTCTGTAATCTCTGGGCTCCAGCAGTGCTGTCCATGGTGCTAATATCAGGGGCATGCCCATTATACTAGTGGTGGTATTCTGTAATCTCAGGGCTCCAGCAGGGATGTCCATGGGGCTGATATCAGGAGCATGCCCATTATACTAGTGGTGATATTCTGTAATCTCAGGGCTCCAGCAGTGCTGTCCATGGTGCTGATATCAGGAGCATGCCCAGTATACTAGTGGTGATATTCTGTAATCTCTGGGCTCCAGCAGGGCTGTCCATGGGGCTGATATCAGGGGCATGCCCATTATACTAGTGGTGATATTCTGTAATCTCTGGGCTCCAGCAGGGCTGTCCATGGTGCTGATATCAGGGGCATGCCCATTATACTAGTGGTGATATTCTGTAATCTCTGGGCTCCAGCAGGGCTGTCCATGGTGCTGATATCAGGAGCATACCCATTATACTAGTGGTGATATTCTGTAATCTCAGGGCTCCAGCAGGGCTGTCCATGGTGCTGATATTAGAAGCATGCCCATTATACTAGTGGTGATATTCTGTAATCTCGGGGATCCAGCAGGGCTGTCCATGGTGCTGATATCAGGGGCATGCCCCTTATACTAGTGGTGATATTCTGTAATATCAGGGGTCCAGCAGTGTTGTCCATGGTGCTGATATCAGAGGAATGCCCATTATACTAGTGGTGATATTCTGTAATCTCAGGGCTCCAGCAGGGCTGTCCATGGGGCTGATATCATGGGCATGCCTATTATACTAGTGGTGATATTCTGTAATCTCAGGGCTCCAGCAGGGCTGGCCATGGGGCTGATATCAGGGGCATGCCCATTATACTAGGGGTAATATTCTGTAATCTCTGGGCTCCAGCAGTGCTGTCCATGGTGCTAATATCAGGGGCATGCCCATTATACTAGTGGTGGTATTCTGTAATCTCAGGGCTCCAGCAGGGATGTCCATGGGGCTGTTATCAGGAGCATGCCCATTATACTAGTGGTGATATTCTGTAATCTCAGGGCTCCAGCAGTGCTGTCCATGGTGCTGATATCAGGAGCATGCCCATTATACTAGTGGTGATATTCTGTAATCTCTGGGCTCCAGCAGGGCTGTCCATGGTGCTGATATCAGGGGCATGCCCATTATACTAGTGGTGATATTCTGTAATCTCTGGGCTCCAGCAGGGCTGTCCATGGTGCTGATATCAGGGGCATGCCCATTATACTAGTGGTGATATTCTGTAATCTCTGGGCTCCAGCAGGGCTGTCCATGGTGCTGATATCAGGGGCATGCCCATTATACTAGTGGTGATATTCTGTAATCTCAGGGCTCCAGCAGGGCTGTCCATGGTGCTGATATCAGGGGCATGCCCATTATACTAGTGGTGATATTCTGTAATCTCTGGGCTCCAGCAGGGCTGTCCATGGTGCTGATATCAGGGGCATGCCCATTATACTAGGGGTAATATTCTGTAATCTCTGGGCTCCAGCAGTGCTGTCCATGGTGCTAATATCAGGGGCATGCCCATTATACTAGTGGTGGTATTCTGTAATCTCAGGGCTCCAGCAGGGATGTCCATGGGGCTGATATCAGGAGCATGCCCATTATACTAGTGGTGATATTCTGTAATCTCAGGGCTCCAGCAGTGCTGTCCATGGTGCTGATATCAGGAGCATGCCCAGTATACTAGTGGTGATATTCTGTAATCTCTGGGCTCCAGCAGGGCTGTCCATGGGGCTGATATCAGGGGCATGCCCATTATACTAGTGGTGATATTCTGTAATCTCTGGGCTCCAGCAGGGCTGTCCATGGTGCTGATATCAGGGGCATGCCCATTATACTAGTGGTGATATTCTGTAATCTCTGGGCTCCAGCAGGGCTGTCCATGGTGCTGATATCAGGAGCATACCCATTATACTAGTGGTGATATTCTGTAATCTCAGGGCTCCAGCAGGGCTGTCCATGGTGCTGATATTAGGAGCATGCCCATTATACTAGTGGTGATATTCTGTAATCTCGGGGATCCAGCAGGGCTGTCCATGGTGCTGATATCAGGGGCATGCCCCTTATACTAGTGGTGATATTCTGTAATATCAGGGGTCCAGCAGTGTTGTCCATGGTGCTGATATCAGAGGAATGCCCATTATACTAGTGGTGATATTCTGTAATCTCAGGGCTCCAGCAGGGCTGTCCATGGGGCTGATATCATGGGCATGCCAATTATACTAGTGGTGATATTCTGTAATCTCAGGGCTCCAGCAGGGCTGGCCATGGGGCTGATATCAGGGGCATGCCCATTATACTAGGGGTAATATTCTGTAATCTCTGGGCTCCAGCAGTGCTGTCCATGGTGCTAATATCAGGGGCATGCCCATTATACTAGTGGTGGTATTCTGTAATCTCAGGGCTCCAGCAGGGATGTCCATGGGGCTGTTATCAGGAGCATGCCCATTATACTAGTGGTGATATTCTGTAATCTCAGGGCTCCAGCAGTGCTGTCCATGGTGCTGATATCAGGAGCATGCCCATTATACTAGTGGTGATATTCTGTAATCTCTGGGCTCCAGCAGGGCTGTCCATGGTGCTGATATCAGGGGCATGCCCATTATACTAGTGGTGATATTCTGTAATCTCTGGGCTCCAGCAGGGCTGTCCATGGTGCTGATATCAGGGGCATGCCCATTATACTAGTGGTGATATTCTGTAATCTCTGGGCTCCAGCAGGGCTGTCCATGGTGCTGATATCAGGGGCATGCCCATTATACTAGTGGTGATATTCTGTAATCTCAGGGCTCCAGCAGGGCTGTCCATGGTGCTGATATCAGGGGCATGCCCATTATACTAGTGGTGATATTCTGTAATATCAGGGCTCCAGCAGGGCTGTCCATGGTGCTGATATCAGGGGCATGCCCATTATACTAGTGGTGATATTCTGTAATCTCAGGGCTCCAGCAGTGCTGTCCATGGTGCTGATATCAGGGGCATGCCCATTATACTAGTGGTGATATTCTGTAATCTCAGGGCTCCAGCAGGGCTGTCCATGGTGCTGATATTAGGAGCATGCCCATTATACTAGTGGTGATATTCTGTAATCTCAGGGCTCCAGCAGTGCTGTCCATGGTGCTGATATTAGGAGCATGCCCATTATACTAGTGGTGATATTCTTTAATCTCAGCGCTCCAGCAGTGCTGTCCATGGTGCTGATATTAGGAACATGCCCATTATACTAGTGGTGATATTCTGTAATCTCAGGGCTCCAGCAGGGCTGTCCATGGGGCTGATCTCAGGGGCATGCCCATTATATTAGTGGTGATATTCTGTAATCTCAGGGCTCCAGCAGGGCTGTCCATGGTGCTGATATTAGGAACATGCCCATTATACTAGTGGTGATATTCTGTAATCTCAGGGCTCCAGCAGGGCTGTCCATGGGGCTGGTCTCAGGGGCATGCCCATAATACTAGTGGTGATATTCTGTAATCTTAGGGCTCCAGCAGGGCTGTCCATGGGGCTGATATCAGGAGCATGCCCATTATACTAGTGGTGATATTCTGTAATCTCTGAGCTCCAGCAGTGCTATCCATGGTGCTGATATCAGGGGCATGCCCATTATACTAGTGGTGATATTCTTTAATCTCAGGGCTCCAGCAGGGCTGTCCATGGTGCTGATATCAGGGGCATGCCCATTATACTAGTGGTGATATTCTGTAATATCAGGGCTCCACTAGCGCTGTCCATTGTTCTAATATTAGGAGCATGCCCATTATACTAGTGGTGATATTCTGTAATCTCAGGGCTCCAGCAGGGCTGTCCATGGGGCTGATATCAGGGGCATGCCCATTATACTAGTGATGATATTCTGTAATCTCAGGGCTCCAGCGGTGCTTTCCATGGTGCTGATATTAGGAGCATGCCCATTATACTAGTGGTGATATTCTGTAATCTCAGGGCTCCAGCAGTGCTGTCCATGGTGCTGATATCAGGAGCATGCCCATTATACTAGTGGTGATATTCTGTAATCTCAGGGCTCCAGCAGGGCTGTCCATGGTGCTGATATCAGGGGCATGCCCATTATACTAGTGGTGACATTCTGTAATCTCAGGGCTTCAGCAGTGCTGTCCATGGTGCTGATATCAGGAGCATGCCCATTATACTAGTGGTGACATTCTGTAATCTCAGGGCTTCAGCAGTGCTGTCCATGGTGCTGATATCAGGGGCATGCCCATTATACTAGTGGTGATATTCTGTAATCTCAGGGCTCCAGCAGTGCTGTCCATGGTGCTGATATCAGGAGCATGCCCATTATACTAGTGGTGATATTCTGTAATCTCAGGGCTCCAGCAGGGCTGTCCATGGTGCTGATATCAGGGGCATGCCCATTATACTAGTGGTGACATTCTGTAATCTCAGGGCTTCAGCAGTGCTGTCCATGGTGCTGATATCAGGAGCATGCCCATTATACTAGTGGTGATATTCTGTAATATCAGGGCTCCAGCAGTGCTGTCCATGGGGCTGATATCAGGGGCATGCCCATTATACTAGTGGTGACATTCTGTAATCTCAGGGCTCCAGCAGTGTTGTCCATGGTGCTGATATTAGGAGCATGCCCATTATACTAGTGGTGATATTGTGTAATCTCAGGTCTCCAGCAGTGCTGTCCATGGTGCTGATATTAGGAGCATGCCCATTATACTAGTGGTGATATTTTGTAATCTCAGAGCTCCAGCATGGCTGTCGATGGTGCAGATCTCAGGGGCATGCCCATTATTCTAGTGGTAATATTCTGTAATCTCTGGGCTCCAGCAGGGCTGTCCATGGTGCTGATATCAGGGGCATGCCCATTATGCTAGTGGTGATATTCTGTAATCTCAGGGCTCCAGCAGTGCTGTCCATGGTGCTGATATCAGGAGCATGCCCATTATACTAGTGGTGATATTCTGTAATATCAGGGCTCCAGCAGTGCTGTCCATGGTGCTGATATCAGGAGCATGCCCATTATACTAGTGGAGATATTCTGTAATATCAGGGCTCCAGCCGGGCTGTCCATGGTGCTGATATCAGGGGCATGCCCATTATGCTAGTGGTGATATTCTGTAATCTCAGGGCTCCAGCAGGGCTGTCCATGGTGCTGATATCAGGGGCATGCCCATTATACTAGTGGTGATATTCTGTAATATCAGGGCTCCAGCAGGGCTGTCCATGGTGCTGATATCAGGGGCATGCCCATTATAGTAGTGGTGATATTCTGTAATCTCAGGGCTCCAGCAGGGCTGTCCATGGTGCTGATATCAGGGGCATGCCCATTATACTAGTGGTGATATTCTGTAATCTCAGGGCTCCAGCAGGGCTGTCCATGGTGCTGATATTAGGAGCATGCCCATTATACTAGTGGTGATATTCTGTAATCTCAGGGATCCAGCAGGGCTATCCATGGGGCTGATATCAGGAGCATGCCCATTATACTAGTGGTGATATTCTGTAATATCAGGGCTCCAGCAGTGCTGTCCATGTAGCTGATATCAGGGGCATGCCCATTATGCTAGTGGTGATATTCTGTAATCTCAGGGCTCCAGCAGGGCTGTCCATGGTGCTGATATCAGGAGTGTGGATAAACGGGGTCAGTGGGTGCTCTTGTCCGCTGGCTTAGCTGTCTTTAGCAAGACTGCATGGACCAGGGCTCATACCCCTGAACGCCCACTCTATCTCCCGGTGGGCAATACACTACACAGACAACACAGAGTTAAGGTAAAACAGTGTGGCAATACTTTATTGAACCACAACACACAATAGCAAACAGAAAAATCTCAGCAATTACCCCAAGATGGTGCACATTACAGGGCCTCACCCTTCCGCTGACTCACTAAGATAATGGTAGATGTTATGTCAGAGCTCCCAGGGTCACTACTCCATCTGTGGTATGCACGCAGAGGGGAGGTAACGACAAGCGTAGGGAGATATCCGAGAGCAGTCCTGTGTTCTTCTGCCGGGTCCAACAGACCCTCGGCTAAGATCCTGAAGAGATTCTGGCTGGTAGCTCTGTATTACTTCAGTCTCCCAGGATGTGATCTCTGAGGCTTTTTATACTCAAGGCAGGTAAGTTATTTTTAGATTTACCCAGGGTCCTTCAGTCCAACATCAAGAAAGGTAAACAATGGTGGTGTGATCATGTAGCACTACTTGACCATTCAGTCACCAAGCTGGTTCCTGGTTTCAATGCGCACTTGGCATATCAGTACACATCAATAAACAAAGATAAACACACACTATGTACAAGTCACTATTACAGACTTCAGTTGGGAAGTCTGTCTTCTTGACCGACCAGCCATAAATACTTAAATTCACAAGCCAGTGTACAGATAAAAAGTCAGGGAAATTAAGATACCATCTGGTTTCTTCACATTGAGCATGCCCATTATACTAGTGGTGATATTCTGCAATCTCAGAGCTCCAACAGGGCTGTCCATGGTGCTGATATCAGGGGCATGCCCATTATACTAGTGGTGATATTCTGCAATCTCAGAGCTCCAACAGGGCTGTCCATGGTGCTGATATCAGGGGCATGCCCATTATACTAGTGGTGATATTCTGTAATCTCTGGGCTCCAGCAGGGCTGTCCATGGGGCTGATATCAGGGGCATGCCCATTATACTAGTGGTGATATTCTGTAATCTCTGGGCTCCAGCAGGGCTGTCCATGGTGCTGATATCAGGGGCATGCCCATTATACTAGTGGTGATATTCTGTAATCTCTGGGCTCCAGCAGGGCTGTCCATGGTGCTGATATCAGGAGCATGCCCATTATACTAGTGGTGATATTCTGTAATCTCAGGGCTCCAGCAGGGCTGTCCATGGTGCTGATATTAGGAGCATGCCCATTATACTAGTGGTGATATTCTTTAATCTCAGGGCTCCAGCAGTGCTGTCCATGGTGCTGATATTAGGAGCATGCCCATTATACTAGTGGTGATATTCTTTAATCTCAGCGCTCCAGCAGTGCTGTCCATGGTGCTGATATTAGGAACATGCCCATTATACTAGTGGTGATATTCTGTAATCTCAGGGCTCCAGCAGGGCTGTCCATGGGGCTGATCTCAGGGGCATGCCCATTATACTAGTGGTGATATTCTGTAATCTCAGGGCTCCAGCAGGGCTGTCCATGGTGCTGATATTAGGAACATGCCCATTATACTAGTGGTGATATTCTGTAATCTCAGGGCTCCAGCAGGGCTGTCCATGGGGCTGGTCTCAGGGGCATGCCCATAATACTAGTGGTGATATTCTGTAATCTTAGGGCTCCAGCAGGGCTGTCCATGGGGCTGATATCAGGAGCATGCCCATTATACTAGTGGTGATATTCTGTAATCTCTGAGCTCCAGCAGTGCTATCCATGGTGCTGATATCAGGGGCATGCCCATTATACTAGTGGTGATATTCTTTAATCTCAGGGCTCCAGCAGGGCTGTCCATGGTGCTGATATCAGGGGCATGCCCATTATACTAGTGGTGATATTCTGTAATATCAGGGCTCCACTAGCGCTGTCCATTGTTCTAATATTAGGAGCATGCCCATTATACTAGTGGTGATATTCTGTAATCTCAGGGCTCCAGCAGGGCTGTCCATGGGGCTGATATCAGGGGCATGCCCATTATACTAGTGATGATATTCTGTAATCTCAGGGCTCCAGCGGTGCTTTCCATGGTGCTGATATTAGGAGCATGCCCATTATACTAGTGGTGATATTCTGTAATCTCAGGGCTCCAGCAGTGCTGTCCATGGTGCTGATATCAGGAGCATGCCCATTATACTAGTGGTGATATTCTGTAATCTCAGGGCTCCAGCAGGGCTGTCCATGGTGCTGATATCAGGGGCATGCCCATTATACTAGTGGTGACATTCTGTAATCTCAGGGCTCCAGCAGTGCTGTCCATGGTGCTGATATCAGGAGCATGCCCATTATACTAGTGGTGATATTCTGTAATCTCAGGGCTCCAGCAGGGCTGTCCATGGTGCTGATATCAGGGGCATGCCCATTATACTAGTGGTGACATTCTGTAATCTCAGGGCTTCAGCAGTGCTGTCCATGGTGCTGATATCAGGAGCATGCCCATTATACTAGTGGTGATATTCTGTAATATCAGGGCTCCAGCAGTGCTGTCCATGGGGCTGATATCAGGGGCATGCCCATTATACTGGTGGTGACATTCTGTAATCTCAGGGCTCCAGCAGGGCTGTCCATGGTGCTGATATCAGGGGCATGCCCCTTATACTAGTGGTGATATTCTGTAATATCAGGGGTCCAGCAGGGCTGTCCATGGGGCTGATATCAGAGGCATGCCCATTATACTAGTGGTGATATTCTGTAATCTCAGGGCTCCAGCAGTGTTGTCCATGGTGCTGATATTAGGAGCATGCCCATTATACTAGTGGTGATATTCTGTAATCTCAGGTCTCCAGCAGTGCTGTCCATGGTGCTGATATTAGGAGCATGCCCATTATACTAGTGGTGATATTCTGTAATATCAGGGCTCCAGCAGTGCTGTCCATGGGGCTGATATCAGGAGCATGCCCATTATACTAGTGGTGATATTCTGTAATATCAGGGCTCCAGCAGTGCTGTCCATGGGGCTGATATCAGGAGCATGCCCATTATACTAGTGGTGATATTTTGTAATCTCAAAGCTCCAGCAGGGCTGTCGATGGTGCAGATCTCAGGGGCATGCCCATTATTCTAGTGGTAATATTCTGTAATCTCTGGGCTCCAGCAGGGCTGTCCATGGTGCTGATATCAGGGGCATGCCCATTATGCTAGTGGTGATATTCTGTAATCTCAGGGCCCCAGCAGTGCTGTCCATGGTGCTGATATCAGGAGCATGCCCATTATACTAGTGGTGATATTCTGTAATATCAGGGCTCCAGCAGTGCTGTCCATGGTGCTGATATCAGGAGCATGCCCATTATACTAGTGGTGATATTCTGTAATATCAGGGCTCCAGCAGGGCTGTCCATGGTGCTGATATCAGGGGCATGCCCATTATAGTTTTGGTGATATTCTGTAATCTCAGGGCTCCAGCAGGGCTGTCCATGGTGCTGATATCAGGGGCATGCCCATTATACTAGTGGTGATATTCTGTAATCTCAGGGCTCCAGCAGGGCTATCCATGGGGCTGATATCAGGAGCATGCCCATTATACTAGTGGTGATATTCTGTAATATCAGGGCTCCAGCAGGGCTGTCCATGTGGCTGATATCAGGGGCATGCCCATTATACTAGTGGTGATATTCTGTAATATCAGGGCTCCAGCCGGGCTGTCCATGGTGCTGATATCAGGGGCATGCCCATTATGCTAGTGGTGATATTCTGTAATCTCAGGGCTCCAGCAGGGCTGTCCATGGTGCTGATATCAGGGGCATGCCCATTATACTAGTGGTGATATTCTGTAATATCAGGGCTCCAGCAGGGCTGTCCATGGTGCTGATATCAGGGGCATGCCCATTATAGTAGTGGTGATATTCTGTAATCTCAGGGCTCCAGCAGGGCTGTCCATGGTGCTGATATCAGGGGCATGCCCATTATACTAGTGGTGATATTCTGTAATCTCAGGGCTCCAGCAGGGCTGTCCATGGTGCTGATATTAGGAGCATGCCCATTATACTAGTGGTGATATTCTGTAATCTCAGGGATCCAGCAGGGCTATCCATGGGGCTGATATCAGGAGCATGCCCATTATACTAGTGGTGATATTCTGTAATATCAGGGCTCCAGCAGTGCTGTCCATGTGGCTGATATCAGGGGCATGCCCATTATTCTAGTGGTGATATTCTGTAATATCAGGGCTCCAGCCGGGCTGTCCATGGTGCTGATATCAGGGGCATGCCCATTATGCTAGTGGTGATATTCTGTAATCTCAGGGCTCCAGCAGGGCTGTCCATGGTGCTGATATCAGGGGCATGCCCATTATACTAGTGGTGATATTCTGTAATATCAGGGCTCCAGCAGGGCTGTCCATGGTGCTGATATCAGGAGTGTGGATAAACGGGGTCAGTGGGTGCTCTTGTCCGCTGGCTTAGCTGTCTTTAGCAAGACTGCATGGACCAGGGCTCATACCCCTGAACGCCCACTCTATCTCCCGGTGGGCAATACACTGCACAGACAACACAGAGTTAAGGTAAAACAGTGTGGCAATACTTTATTGAACCACAACACACAATAGCAAACAGAAAAATCTCAGCAATTACCCCAAGATGGTGCACATTACAGGGCCTCACCCTTCCGCTGACTCACTAAGATAATGGTAGATGTTATGTCAGAGCTCCCAGGGTCACTACTCCATCTTTGGTATGCACGCAGAGGGGAGGTAACGACAAGCGTAGGGAGATATCCGAGAGCAGTCCTGTGTTCTTCTGCCGGGTCCAACAGACCCTCGGCTAAGATCCTGAAGAGATTCTGGCTGGTAGCTCTGTATTACTTCAGTCTCCCAGGATGTGATCTCTGAGGCTTTTTATACTCAAGGCAGGTAAGTTATTTTTAGATTTACCCAGGGTCCTTCAGTCCAACATCAAGAAAGGTAAACAATGGTGGTGTGATCATGTAGCACTACTTGACCATTCAGTCACCAAGCTGGTTCCTGGTTTCAATGCGCACTTAGCATATCAGTACACATCAATAAACAAAGACAAACACACACTATGTACAAGTCACTATTACAGACTTCAGTTGGGAAGTCTGTCTTCTTGACCCACCAGCCATAAATACTTAAATTCACAAGCCAGTGTACAGATAAAAAGTCAGGGAAATTAAGATACCATCTGGTTTCTTCACATTGAGCATGCCCATTATACTAGTGGTGATATTCTGTAATCTCAGAGCTCCAGCAGTGCTGTCCATGGTGCTGATATCAGGGGCATGCCCATTATACTAGTGGTGATATTCTGCAATCTCAGAGCTCCAACAGGGCTGTCCATGGTGCTGATATCAGGGGCATGCCCATTATACTAGTGGTGATATTCTGCAATCTCAGAGCTCCAACAGGGCTGTCCATGGTGCTGATATCAGGAGCATGCCCATTATACTAGTGGTGATATTCTGCAATCTCAGAGCTCCAACAGGGCTGTCCATGGTGCTGATATCAGGGGCATGCCCATTATACTAGTGGTGATATTCTGCAATCTCAGAGCTCCAACAGGGCTGTCCATGGTGCTGATATCAGGGGCATGCCCATTATACTAGTGGTGATATTCTGCAATCTCAGAGCTCCAACAGGGCTGTCCATGGTGCTGATATCAGGAGCATGCCCATTATACTAGTGGTGATATTCTGCAATCTCAGAGCTCCAGCAGTGCTGTCCATGGTGCTGATATCAGGGGCATGCCCATTATACTAGTGGTGATATTCTGTAATCTCAGGGCTCCAGCAGTGCTGTCCATGGTGCCGATGGCAGGGGCATCTAACAGCATGTAAACTGCAGTTCTCTGACTGGCGGTAGTGTTCCTACTGCTGTTCAAAGCCTTTGTTTGCCATGCTGTCATGCAGTTCTGGTACCAAAACCAAAATTTTAGATGTTTGCTGAACCCCCGGACTTGAACATCCATGGGTTCTCCCATCACTCCTAAGTAGTAATATCTGTTATTCCGGTGTTGTCATGCTATAATTCTGGGGATCAGGCATTGCTGTCCATGGTGTTGAACTAAGGAGTAATATCTGTTATTTTGGTGGTGGCGTCATGCTGCAATTCTGGGGATCAGGCATTGCTGTCCATGGTGCTGAACTAAGGAGTAATATCTGTTATTTTGATGGTGGCATGCTGCTATTCTGGGGATCGGGCATTGCTGTCCATGGTGTTGAACTAAGGAGTAATATCTGTTATTTTGGTGGTGGCATGCTGCTATTCTGGGGATCGGGCATTGCTGTCCATGGTGCTGAACTAAGGAGTAATATCTGTTATTCTGGCGGTGGCATGCTGTAATTCTGGGGATCTGGCATTTCTGTCCATGGTGCTGAACTAAGGAGTAATATCTGTTATTCTGGCGGTGGCATGCTGTAATTCTGGGGATCTGGCATTGCTGTCCAAGGTGCTGAACTAGGGAGTAATATCTGTTATTCTGGTGTTGGCATGCTGCAATTCTGGGGATCTGGCATTGCTGTCCATGGTGCTGAACTAAGGAGTAATATCTGTTATTCTGGTGGTGGCATGCTGCAATTCTGGGGATCTGGCATTGCTGTCCATGGTGCTGAACTAAGGAGTAATATCTGTTATTCTGGTGGTGGCATGTTATAATTCTGGGGCTCTGGCATTGCTGTCCATGGTGCTGAACTAGGGAGTAATATCTGTTATTCTGGTGTTGGCATGCTGCAATTCTGGGGATCTGGCATTGCTGTCCATGGTGCTGAACTAAGGAGTAATATCTGTTATTCTGGTGGTGGCATGCTATAATTCTGGGGCTCTGGCATTGCTGTCCATGGTGCTGAACTAGGGAGTAATATCTGTTATTCTGGTGGTGGCATGCTGCAATTCTGGGGATCTGGCATTGCTGTCCATGGTGCTGAACTAAGGAGTAATATCTGTTATTCTGGTGGTGGCATGCTATAATTCTGGGGCTCTGGCATTGCTGTCCATGGTGCTGAACTAGGGAGTAATATCTGTTATTCTGGTGTTGGCATGCTGCAATTCTGGGGATCTGGCATTGCTGTCCATGGTGCTGAACTAAGGAGTAATATCTGTTATTCTGGTGGTGGCATGCTATAATTCTGGGGCTCTGGCATTGCTGTCCATGGTGCTGAACTAGGGAGTAATATCTGTTATTCTGGTGTTGGCATGCTGTAATTCTGGGGATCAGGCATTGCTGTCCATGGTGCTGAACTAGGGAGTAATATCTGTTATTCTGGTGGTGGCATGCTGTAATTCTGGGGATCAGGCATTGCTGTCCATGGTGCTGAACTAAGGAGTAATATCTGTTATTCTGGTGGTGGCATGCTGCAATTCTGGGGATCAGGCATTGCTGTCCATGGTGCTGAACTAGGGAGTAATATCTGTTATTCTGGTGTTGGCATGCTGTAATTCTGGGGCTCTGGCATTGCTGTCCATGGTGCTGAACTAAGGAGTAATATCTGTTATTCTGGTGGTGGCATGCTGTAATTCTGGGGATCTGGCATTGCTGTCGATGGTGCTGAACTGAGGAGTAATATTTGTTATTCTGGCGGTGGCATGCTGTAATTCTGGGGATCCGGCATTGCTGTCCATGGTGCTGAACTGAGGAGTAATATCTGTTATTCTGGTGGTGGCATGCTATAATTCTGGGGATCCGGCATTGCAATCCCAAGGATATAGCAGCACTAGGATTTACATCCCCAGAACAGGTCTCCAGAGAGATCTGCATAATCCAGGAACATATGACACATGTCTATAAATGTCACATAGGAAGAAGCGTCTTCTAAATTTAAAGAATAAACAAGACTTTGTGTACCAAAGAAATCTTCTTTATCCTGAAGCAATAACTCGGGAAGCCTCAATATATTCGCTCCAGCTGACCTCTAGAATTCTGCAGAGTTTCTTCGAATATAGTTCCCCCGACAGAAATGTAATGAAAAACTGAGCTCCATATATTTATTAAATAAACGGTAACAATAATGGCTGAAATACTAATAGAAGAAATTGTTCTAGAGCAAAGGTCTCCACCTCGTGGCTCTGCGGCTGTTGAAGATCTGCATCAAGCAGTGTAAGATTGTAGCATTGCAATAGCTACAATTAGTCTCACCCTATAGATTTAATTATAGTTTCAGATGTTTTTAAGCTATGGGACCTTAGGGTCAAAGACCAACAATCCAGATAAGTCAATAAAACCAGGAAATGTGATATTTCCCCATCATTTAGGGAGCAGAAGGTTAACATTGGCGATGGCAGAACACGTCTTATCATATGTAATTACACTAGTGTTTGCACACTGAATAGTCAAGGCTCTGTGTCCATGTGGTTAGGCTTAAATACATTGCACCCCTATTTATCTTCCATTCAATGTCAATTTGGGCTTAAAGAGGTCTTTTTTGAGCTTTTGGCTATATTTGTTTCTTACAAGTTGTATGAAGTTGGTGCTAAAAATCATTTTTACAATTTGGATTAATTAAAAATGTTGCACGGTTTGCGTTCCACAGCCTTTGAGTTGCACCGTCTATTGCTATGAGCAAACTGAGATTCCATCAGTAAGCCAGCTATTATGATGGTAAATCATGAATAAACCTTTCATATTTCTTTTACTGAGCTCTTTTCAGCAGATTTATGACCACAGACCACACCAAAGTTGAATGTGGAGACAAGCAAAGATGCTCTAAGAGCCACAATGTGAAATTTTTCTTTGGAAACCGAATTGCAAAAATGAATTTTTAAACCACAAATATATGAATTTAAGTAACAAAAAATGTCCCCAAAGGTGGACAACCACTAAACATTGAAAATGAGCAGAAGTATCAATGCCAAGCAGATCGTCATCATCATCACTCATTATATTGCAGGCAGCCATGCTTGCCATCATTAGACATCACTTATAGTTTAGGTACCGGCTCTATGTTTGCTTAATGCATTCCTTCAAATCAGCGAAGAGGAAGAGGAGAGGAAGAAGTGATTGACTGATGGACGGAAGAGACGAGAAGCCTTGGAGAGCTGCCTGCGTGTGGGAATAGCATGGATGAATTGTCATAGGCGTGTGTCAGTGAGGCATGGATATCACTAATTATTATGGAGAGACTCCTTTAAGAAGAGGTTTATAGCCAATGATTAATGATTTGATTGTTCAATGACAATGCAATGATTTATAACACCATTTACATTTTCTGCAGAACATCTACATAAATTCATAGCTGCCCTAGTAACAACTCGCTGCTGTGACCGAGGGGCCACGGACAAGGGGGTTGTACCTGTTCATAAGACTTTTATGTGACTGTTGTCTCATTCATTTACTCTTCTACTTTACAAATGTATAAAGTGCAAAGTAATATGTGCATCATCAACAGTAACGTCTTCCCATCCATTTCATGTTTTATTGTAGCGGCTGGCATGTCTTGGGCAAAATGAGGGTTCTTATAAGTCAACATGTAACATTTATGTGTTCTGCTACATCTGGATACAGTCCTAGACAATGTGCCTTCTTCTAGACTATGTACCTCCTCCTGGACAACGTACCTGCTCCTAGACAATGTACCTCCCCCTAGACAATGTACCTCCTCCTAGACAATGTACCTCCTAGACAATGTACCTCCTCCTAGACAATGTACGTCCTAGACAATGTACCTCCTCCTAGACAATGTACCTCCCCCTAGACAATGTACCTCCTAGACAATGTACCTCCTCCTAGACAATGTACCTCCTAGACAATGTACCTCCTCCTAGACAATGTACGTCCAAGACAATGTACCTCCTCCTAGACAATGTACCTCCTCCTAGACAATGTACCTCCTAGACAATGTACCTCCTCCTAGACAATGTACGTCCTAGACAATGTACCTCCTCCTAGACAATGTACCTCCTAGACAATGTACCTCCTCCTAGACAATGTACGTCCTAGACAATGTGCCTCCCCCTAGACAATGTACCTCCCCCTAGACAATGTACCTCCTCCTAGACAATGTACCTCCTAGACAATGTACCTCCCCCTAGACAATGTACCTCCTCCTAGACAATGTACCTCCTAGACAATGTACCTCCTCCTAGACAATGTACCTCCTCCTAGACAATGTACCTCCTCCTAGACAATGCACCTCCTGCTGGACAATGTACCTCCTTCTAGACAATGTGCTTCCTCCAAGAAAATTTACCTCCTCCTACACAATACACCTCCTGCTGGACAATATGCCTCCTCCTAGACAATGTACCTCCTCCTAGACAATACACCTCCTCCTAGACAATGTACCTCCTCCTAGACAATGTACGTCCTAGACAATGTGCCTCCCCCTAGACAATGTACCTCCCCCTAGACAATGTACCTCCTCCTAGACAATGTGCCTCCTCCTAGAAAATGTACCTCCTCCTAGACAATGTACCTCCTCCTAGACAATGTGCCTCCTCCCAGACAATGTGCCTCCTCCTAGACAATGTACCTCCTGCTGGACAATGTACCTCCTAGACAATGCACCTCCTCCTAGACAATGTACCTCCTCCTAGACAATGCACCTCCTGCTGGACAATGTACCTCCTCCTAGACAATGTACCTCCTCCTAGACAATGTACCTCCTGCTGGACAATGTACCTCCCCCTAGACAATGCACCTCCTCCTAGACAATGTACCTCCTCCTAGACAATGCACCTCCTGCTGGACAATGTACCTCCTAGACAATGTGCCTCCCCCTAGACAATGTACCTCCTGCTGGACAATGTACCTCCCCCTAGACAATGTACCTCCTAGACAATGTGCCTCCACCTAGACAGTGTACCTCCCCCTAGACAATGTACCTCCTAGACAATGTACCTCCTCCTAGACAGTGTACCTCCCCCTAGACAATGTACCTCCTAGACAATGTGCCTCCACCTAGACAATGTACCTCCTCCTAGACAGTGTGCCTCCTCCTAGACAATGTACTTCCTCCTAGACAATGCACCTCCTCCTAGACAGTGTGCCTCCTCCTTATCCAGAAAACTGGAAATCGCGCTTCTTGCAATATTCGGTAACATTGTATTTCTCAGTCCTCATTGTCAAGTGTTTGGGCGCTGCTGGGCTGCAGGACATGGATCCAGTTTCCCTCCTTCATACTCTTTCCTTCTTTCAGTAATCTTCAGCCACTTATAGCCTTAGAGTAGTTTTAATTCTCATTTGCTTTTATAAGACCAGTGATGAGAAACCACCCGGATCATTCTCAGATTTCTTCTTCACTTGTTATACTGTTGCTTCCATTTTTATTTTTCACATTTCAAATTCTCTTATTGTTTTTGCTGTTTTTTTTTAAATGTAGCAAAAATTTAAAAGGCTTTTTACAATGTAAGGGGGTAATTCCCAAGCCACATGATGGGTCATACTGAAAGCTGGGGGTCTGATCACTGGATCCTCAACCACCAATCCTAACAATGAGAATCAGATGCATCTGATCAGAGTGGCCGATCTGCAGGGTGAGCCACGCGGCTCTAAAAGTGGACAATCCCTTTAAGCACTTCTTGTCAGCTCCTCTGTGACACCACGCGCCCTAAGGGTATGTGTCCACGTTCAGGATGGCCGGCGGTTTGGACGGAGCGCCAAACCCGCTCCGCCCTAAGCCCCGCCCCCTTCTGTGACGCGATGATGCCGGATGTGTTCATTGCACACATCTGGCATCATCGCACCCCACACATAGGGCCCTGTGATATACCTTGCAGCGGCACAGCGTCCGTCGCCACAAGGTATACGGACATGCTGCGATCTAAAAAGACGCACCGCATGTCCAGAATCGCAGGGCCGCCGGGTGCGTGTTACCATGCATAGTGGAGAAGGGATTTGATAAAATCCCCTCCACTATGCTGTAACATCTGGACGCTGCGTGTTTGACGCTGCGGCTCTGCACAGCTTCAAACACGCAGCGTTTCCTGCACGTGGACACATACCCTTATACTGCCTGTCTGGTGTGGATGTATCAGTATATATCACCTGCGCCCGTCCTCTGTATACGGATATACAATCCTGGCATCTAACGATGATGCAAAATATAAGAAATGTAACATTTTGAAAACATATTCTGCCGTCTATGAAATAAATAAAGAAGTTTCCGTCTGCTTGGTTTCCAGAGACAGTTTATACTGAAGGTGAGTCTGACTAATGGGCCTGTCATAGGAGCGAGACAACATGTCATCAGTCAGGAGAGCCGCACATGGGCTCATAATGGTCCTGGGGTCCATGCATCAGTTACCCCTCGAATGGGAAGTCTGTCATCACAGCACAGGGTCCGGCCAAGCATGGCAGCCCCCCCACCCTGCGGATGGATGCCCCTCTATACGTTATAATGTATGGATCCGCTCACCCCTCCAGTTATTATATTAACCCTTTGCCTCCACAGCCAGTTTTGCAATTCTTAAGCCATAACTTTTCTATTTTGACATCTACATCGACCATACAAGGGTTTGTCTTTTCTGGGACGAATTGTAGTTTTAAATGGCAACATTCACTTTACCCTATAAAGGACTGAAAAATGGTGAAAAATTCCAAATGGAATAAAATGATGAAAAAAAAATGCAATTACGGCATTGTTTTTGGGGGGTTTAGTATTCACAGTGTTAATAATAATAATAATAATTATTATAATCTGTTTATTATATGGTGAAAAAACCTTGATAATATTATACTCCAGGTCATTACGATTACGGTAATGGATACATTTAAATACATACATGAATACAACTTGAGTACATTTTTTTAAATTTTTTAATTAGTAAAAAAAAAGAGAAGTTTGTAAAGAAAAAAAATAATTTTGCGTTGCCATTTTCCGAGACCCGTAACATTTATATGTTTTTTTTCTAATTGAGATGTTTGAGGTCTTGATTTTTTGCGCGGAGAGGTCACGGATTTTTTGCTACCAATTTGGGATACATAAGACATTTTGATTGCGGGACTATTTATTGCATTTTTTTAGCATGGCATGGTGATAAACAAACACAATTCTAATGTTTCGGTTTATTTTTATTCATGACATTTATCGTAGGGGTTAATTACTTTTATGTTTTGATAGATTCGACTTTTATAGACTCTGGCGATGGGTGGGATCCATCACACGTCACCCTCAACAATCAGCTGTGTGTAGGTGCCATAAACTGCACAGTACTGAGCTGGAGCCCCACAGCTCATACTAGTGGCCGTTCTTGGGTACTGCAGCTCAGCTCATATTCACTTCCATTGGAGCTGAGCTGCAGTACCTGAGAGCGGCCACTGCACGGTGTATGGCGCTGTGCTGTTACACCTCTATGCTGTTCAGTTGATTGATGAGGGTGTTGGATGTCGGACCTCTACCTATACCGGAAATCCTAGGTCATCACTGTCTAAGTACTGGACAACCCATGTAAATGTTAGCAAGAATAACATTTAGACTGGTTCTGCTATAATAGCCCAGCAATAGAAAACATTTTCCTTATCTCTACAGCACCCCCACCAGGAGACATGAAGCATTGCACCATTGCTCCGCAGCCGCTCTTCCCTTTGGCTAATAGATGAGCATCATGCGTCTCTTTATTTTTGTAATAGCGGCTCATGCATCGCTGTAGGGCCCCTGTAGCTCATTACACAAATAATAATAAAAAAAATCGATTAATGTTATGGATGAATTAGAAATGAGCCCTCAGATCAATATGGGAACATGAAAGTGCATTAGGGGATGATACATTCACTTTATTAATTATATTTCTACTGCAGTTATAGGCATATGACAGAATACCAGAGAAATGGAGGCGAGCCTACAGGAATCTGAGCTCATCTGTAAATAATCCGGAATGAATGTTATTGTTAACTTCCAAAGAATTCAAATTGATCTCGACCTTTTCTTGCTGTAAGTGAATAGAAACTCTTTTTTTTTTTAATTATGTCCTAGGGCGATGGCATCGGTGCAGAGAAAATATTCTTCACGTCTGGGAAAGGTTTCTAGCTCCTGAAAACCAACCGTGAGGGTTTCCATTCACTGAAAGCAAGAATAGATTTCAGCAACCTGCGGTCAGTTATTGGAAACTTACCACATGTAGGAACACTTTCTGCTCCTGTGATGATGGCACTGATGCCCGGGAAAGAACCTAACCTCTAAAAGTAAACCATGAGAGGTTCCATTCACTGAAAGCAAGAAAAGATCTCAACAACCTGCGGCCAGTGAGTGGAATCATTTTTGGTAATGTGGTGATGGAACAGGGGCCCAGGAAAAATTATTTTCCTCTAAAGTAAACCATGAATGTTTCCATTCACTGACAGCAAGGCAAGATCTCAGCAGCCTATTATCAGTGAGTGGAATCCTCCAATAAGTAAGAATCTGTTCTGGCCATATGATGATAGCACATCCTTGAAGGTTTCCATTCACTGACAGCAAGAAAAGATGAGGAAATGATCCACAAAGGGTCCTGCAGAACAATGTATACAATGTATCACCTCTGGTTAACCCTTCATTGATTGATTCATTGTATGATAGAACATCTGCTGAGACTGATGGAGGCGCACGGGCAGAAAGTCCTCATTATACCATCAGATAAAGACTCAACATTAAAGGAAACACTGCAGTCCCCAGCAGGGAACCCTCCTAATGAAGCCGGGTCTGCGGAAAATGCTGAAAAGCGGATGACTTCCAGCACGGAACGGGTTAATCGCTTTCATTATCCAGAAACTTTGCTGCTTAAAGGATATTCCATGAGCTCATTTTTGCATTTGGTGTCCGCAGCTCCTCTGCAGACCTATGTGCTCCTCTGCAGACCTATGTGCTCCTCTGCAGACCTATGTGCTCCTCTGCAGACCTATGTGTTCCCCATTCTCCTACCTTCCCGTACAGCTTCCTTTTCATAGTGGAAGGCGGGACCAGACTACACTCTGCCTGCTTGTAGTCTGTAACCATGGAGACACATTGATCTGCATAGGAGAGGAGTCCACAAAACGATTGTTAATCATGGATTCCCTCATGGTTTTCCTAAAACATATAAATGGGGATTGTAAGCTCTTGCGTCCAGGGACTGATGTGAGTGATTATAACCTACCGGTGCTAAATCAATGGGACGTAATGGTTTTGAATTGTCATCGCAGAGGAACAGATAATCTGTGAATCCTCTAGTTGCATTGGGAATGGATTTGCTGGGATTTGTAGTTCCTCTGCCTTGTTTCCCAATGTAAGTGAGCTGAAGGTGCGGTAACGACGGCGCGCGCTTCTCCCGGCAGAAACATTTCATCAGGCGGCCGATATTCCCCATAATTACAGCGTGACTTAAAGAATAACACACAGAAGTGATTAGGAGCAGATGGAAGCGACTTACACAAAAACCACAGAAAATAATTCCCCAACTTAATTCTGCGTCACAGGAATATATCAATCTTTGGAGCTCGTTAGCCGGAGAGTATTCGCCGGGGTCCCTGACACATGCAAAACAGCCGAGAACTGCAAACATTGTTCCATGTCGCCGGAGTCTCCGCGGCTTTAGATTACATTCACTTTATGCTCATTTGCTTGTTTTTGTCGGTTTCCTTTGGAAAATGGAAGGAAACTGTTCCCTGGTCCCAGGTCACGTAAAGAAGACGCTCGGGTGCCATACTAATTGTGGTATTACCTGTGCCACACTACAAGGACCAGCGAGGCCTCCAGTGCTACCTCCTGGGCAAAGGCCCAACTGGTCAGCGTCTCTAACATGGACCTCCTGCCGACCTTTAGCCTACCAGGGCCGTGTGTTCTTTTACTTTGGTCCCTCAAATGCAATTTTTCAAGCTGATCTCTAGTTCATGGCCCCACGGGAAATTACTGCTAGAGTGCTAAACAGTTTGGTAGCAATTCTACTCCCATGATAGTGGTCCCCTTACTTTTTGCTTTGGAGATGATAGTGGTCCCCTTACCTTTTACTTTGAAGGTGGTAGTCGTCCCCTTACTTTTTGCTTTGGAGTTGGTAGTCGCCCCCTTACCTTTGGCTTTGAAGGTGATAGTCGCCCCTTACTTTTTGCTTTGGAGATGATAGTCGCCATCTTACTTTTTACTTTGGAGGTGATAGTCGCCCCTTACCTTTTGCTTTGGAGGTGATAGTCGCCCCTTACCTTTTGCTTTGGAGGTGATAGTCGCCCCCTTACCTTTTGCTTTGGAGGTTGTAGTGGTCTCCTTACCTTTTGCTTTGGAGTTGGTAGTCACCCCCTCACCTTTTGCTTTGGAGGTGATAGTCGCCCCTTACCTTTTGCTTTGGAGGTGATAGTCGCCCCCTTACTTTTTGCTTTGGAGATGATAGTCGCCCCCTTACTTTTTGCTTTAGAGGTTGTAGTGGCCCTCTAATCTTATGCTTCGGAGGTGGTAGTGTCCCCATTACCTTTTGCTTCAGTTTCAGAGGTGGTTGTTGCCCCCTTACCTTTTGCTTTGGAGGTGGTAGTCGCCCCTTACCTTTTGCTTCGGAGTTGGTAGTCACCCCTTACCTTTTGCTTTGGAGGTGGTAGTCGCCCCTTACCTTTTGCTTTGTAGGTGGTAGTCGCCCCTTACCTTTTGCTTTGTAGGTGGTAGTCGCCCCTTACTTTTTGCTTCGGAGGTGGTAGTCGCCCCCTTATCTTTTGCTTTGGAGGTTGTAGTAGTCCCCTTACCTTTTGCTTTGGAGTTGGTAGTCGTCCCTTACCTTTTGCTTTGGAGGTTGTAGTAGTCCCCTTACCTTTTGCTTTGGAGTTGGTAGTTGTCCCTTACCTTTTACTTTGGAGGTGGTAGTCGCCCCGTTACCTTTTGCTTCAGAGTTGGTAGTTGCCCCTTACCTTTTGCTTCGCAGTTGGTAGTCACTTCTTACCTTTAGCTTTGGAGGTGGCAGTTGCCCCTTACCTTTAGCTTTGGAGGTGGTAGTCACCCCTTACCTTTTGCTTCGGAGTTGGTAGTCATCCCTTACCTTTTGCTTCGGAGTTGGTAGTCACTTCTTACCTTTTGCTTTGGAGGTGGTAGTCGCCCCTTACCTTTTGCTTTGGAGGTTGTAGCAGTCCCCTTACCTTTTGCTTTGGAGTTGCTAGTTGTCCCTTACCTTTTACTTTGGAGGTGGTAGTCGCCCCTTACCTTTTGCTTCGGAGTTGGTAGTCGCCCCTTACCTTTTGCTTTGGAGGTGGTAGTCGCCCCCTTACCTTTAGCTTTGGAGGTGGTAGTCGTCCCTTACCTTTTGCTTCGGAGTTGGTAGTTGACCCTTACCTTTTGCTTTGGAGGTGGTAGTCGTCCCTTACCTTTAGCTTTGGAGTTGGTAGTCGCCCCTTACCTTTAGCTTTGGAGGTGGTAGTTGCCCCCTTTCCTTTTGCTTTGGAGGTGGTAGTCGCCCCTTACCCTTTGCTTTGGAGGTGGTAGTCGCCCCTTACCTTTTGCTTTGGTGGTGGTAGTCACCCCCTTACCTTTTGCTTTGGAGGTGGTAGTCGCCCCTTACCTTTTGTTTTAGAGGTGGTAGTCACCCCTTACCTTTTGCTTTGGAGGTGGTAGTCGCCCCCTTACCTTTTGCTTTGGAGGTGGTAGTCGCCCCTTACCTTTTGCTTTGGAGGTGGTAGTCGCCCCTTACCTTTAGCTTTGGAGGTGGTAGTTGCCCCCTTACCTTTTGCTTTGGAGGTGGTAGTCGCCCCTTACCCTTTGCTTTGGAGGTGGTAGTCGCCCCTTACCTTTTGCTTTGGTGGTGGTAGTCACCCCCTTACCTTTTGCTTTGGAGGTGGTAGTCGCCCCTTACCTTTTGCTTTGGAGGTGGTAGTCGCCCCTTACCTTTAGCTTTGGAGTTGGTAGTCGCCCCCTTATCTTTAGCTTTGGAGGTGGTAGTTGCCTCCTTACCTTTTGCTTTGGAGGTGGTAGTCGCCCCTTACCTTTTGCTTTGGAGGTGGTAGTCACCCCTTACCTTTTGCTTTGTTGGTGGTAGTCGCCCCTTACCTTTTGCTTTGTAGGTGGTAGTGGCCCTTTACCTTTAGCTTTGGAGGTGGTAGTCACCCCTTACCTTTTGCTTTGGAGGTGGTAGTCGCCTCCTTACCTTTTGCTTTGGAGGTGGTAGTCGCCCCCTTACCTTTTGCTTTGGAGGTGGTAGTCGCCCCTTACCTTTTGCTTTTGGAGGTGGTAGTCGCTCCTTACCTTTTGCTTTGGAGGTGATAGTCACCCCTTACCTTTTGCTTTGGAGGTGATAGTCACCCCTTACCTTTTGCTTTGGAGGTGATAGTCACCCCTTACCTTTTGCTTTGGAGGTGATAGTCACCCCTTACCTTTAGCTTTGGAGGTGGTAGTCACCCCCTTACCTTTTGCTTTGTTGGTGGTAGTCGCCCCTTACCTTTTGCTTTGTAGGTGGTAGTGGCCCTTTACCTTTAGCTTTGGAGGTGGTAGTCACCCCTTACCTTTTGCTTTGGAGGTGGTAGTCGCCTCCTTACCTTTAGCTTTGGAGGTGGTAGTCGCCCCCTTACCTTTAGCTTCGGAGTTGGTAGTCGCCCCCTTACCTTTTGCTTTGGAGGTGATAGTCACCCCTTACCTTTTGCTTCGGAGTTGGTAGTCGCCCCTTACCTTTAGCTTTGGAGGTGGTAGTCACCTCCTTACCTTTTGCTTTGGAGGTGGTAGTCACCCCTTACCTTTTGCTTCGGAGTTGGTAGTCGCCCCTTACCTTTAGCTTTGGAGGTGGTAGTCACCTCCTTACCTTTTGCTTTGGAGGTGGTAGTCGCCTCCTTACCTTTAGCTTTGGAGGTGGTAGTCGCCCCCTTATCTTTAGCTTCGGAGTTGGTAGTCACCCCTTACCTTTTGCTTTGGAGGTGATAGTCATCCCTTACCTTTTGCTTCGGAGTTGGTAGTCGCCCCTTACCTTTTGCTTTGGAGGTGATAGTCACCCCTTACCTTTTGCTTCGGAGTTGGTAGTCGCCCCTTACCTTTAGCTTTGGAGGTGGTAGTCGCCCCCTTACCTTTAGCTTCGGAGTTGGTAGTCACCCCTTACCTTTTGCTTTGGAGGTGATAGTCACCCCTTACCTTTTGCTTCGGAGTTGGTAGTCGCCCCTTACCTTTTGCTTTGGAGGTGATAGTCACCCCTTACCTTTTGCTTCGGAGTTGGTAGTCGCCCCTTACCTTTAGCTTTGGAGGTGGTAGTCACCCCTTACCTTTTGCTTTGGAGGTGGTAGTCACCTCCTTACCTTTTGCTTTGGAGGTGGTAGTCACCCCTTACCTTTTGCTTCGGACTTGGTAGTCGCCCCTTACCTTTTGCTTTGGTGGTGGTAGTCACCCCTTACCTTTTGCTTTGGAGGTGGTAGTCACCTCCTTACCTTTTGCTTTGGAGGTGGTAGTCGCCCCCTTACCTTTAGCTTTGGAGGTGGTAGTCACCTCCTTACCTTTTGCTTTGGAGGTGGTAGTCACCCCTTACCTTTTGCTTCGGAGTTGGTAGTCGCCCCTTACCTTTAGCTTTGGAGGTGGTAGTCACCTCCTTACCTTTTGCTTTGGAGGTGGTAGTCACCCCTTACCTTTTGCTTCGGACTTGGTAGTCGCCCCTTACCTTTTGCTTTGGTGGTGGTAGTCACCCCTTACCTTTTGCTTTGGAGGTGGTAGTCACCTCCTTACCTTTTGCTTTGGAGGTGGTAGTCGCCCCTTACCTTTAGCTTTGGAGGTGGTAGTCACCCCTTACCTTTTGCTTTGGAGGTGGTAGTCACCTCCTTACCTTTTGCTTTGGAGGTGGTAGTCACCCCTTACCTTTTGCTTTGGTGGTGGTAGTCACCCCTTACCTTTTGCTTCGGACTTGGTAGTCGCCCCTTACCTTTTGCTTTGGAGGTGGTAGTCACCCCTTACCTTTTGCTTTGGTGGTGGTAGTCACCCCTTACCTTTTGCTTTGGAGGTGGTAGTCACCTCCTTACCTTTTGCTTTGGAGGTGGTAGTCGCCCCTTACCTTTAGCTTTGGAGGTGGTAGTCACCCCCTTACCTCTTTGGGTGCTGTGTGGCTGCACAGCTTACACCAGTGATATGTCCACCCCTATGTGGCCATTCTGTGGTTATGATGTGAATTGCAGCCGAGTGGTAACAGACTCCAAATTTTTCCTTAACTTAATCCCCCAAAAATAAAGGTAAGAGTGGACATATCTTTGAACAGGACACACGCCAGTAGCACAAGCTGCATTACTGAAAGGCTCCTTTAATAATGGATGAACTACTCCAAATATAAAGTTAATGACATAAAACCATTATCCGTCTTCCTCAAACATCAAAATCTCCAGATGTATTTATTTTCATTTGGTTCGGGGATGAAATAAAGATTTATTTCAGCTAAAGCCTTAAAGCCGAGCGCTCAGGAAGGCTAAGCATCCAATTCTTATTCAGAACAGATTAACCGGCCCCAAAAAACCATATGATAAATAATGATAGGACGGATCTCAGCAGTAACGAGCGCCCGCTCTGCAGACGATGAACCCCCGGATCCCAAATGACATCAGTTCAGGCCAATAATACTTCATAAATCACAGTCGGCTTTTAATAAATATTTATCTGCTTGTAATCAGCGTCCTTCTGCCGCCGCGTTACACAGTGCGCCGCTCCCGAATTATAGTTATAAAGTAATCGATAAATCCTTATTAATTTCATGTATAGCGCTGCATATCACCAGATTTAATTAAGATTAAGGCTTGTTCTTCACTTTAGGACTTTGACGAGGGTCAGCGGGAGAAAAATAACATTTTTTTTTTTTTTTTTTTAATTCTTGTTTTTTTTATTTTATTTAACCTTTATAGGATTTTTTTTTAATTAGCATTCCTGTTATTTTTATTAGCATAATGCTCAGGAGATTAAAGGAGCGATCACATGAAGATCTCTATAGATCATCATCAGTCATTATTCAGAAACCCCCCGCAGTCTAACACTCATGCACATTCCCTGCAATCTCTGCTGTATAAGAAATGTGTAATAACAACACAGCACAGTTAAGGCATACTTGCCATTTCAGGGAACTGTGTGTCCATGAGGAATAACATTATTTCTGGCCATTGTATGACTTGTATTCTGCATTTTTCACCATCTTTACCCTTTGCAGACTCTATGACTATTTTTAGTTGTCTCTGAGCTAGTGAGTGGAGACTAGTGGCTATGATATCTTCCATACACAGCACACACAAACATGAGGGATTCCTGCTCTCTTTTCCTATGCAGCTTATGTTCTGAGCCAGCAACAGAATGGAGGATATTATATAGAAGTACTGAGCAGTGTAGCTGTGAATATAGCTCCGAGGTGAAATAAACACAGTATGAGTGGAGTCTAGTGGCTATGATATCTCAGATACACAGTGCACACAGACATTAGGGATTCCTGCTCTCTTTTCCTATGAAGTTCATGTTCAGAGCCAGCAGCAGCATGGGATATACTATACAGAAGTACTGAGCAGTGTAGTTGTGAATATAGCTCTGAGGTTAAATAAACACTTAGTGTGAGTGGAGACTAGTGGCTATGATATCTCAGATACACAATGCACACAGATATGAGATATTCTTGCTCTATTTTCCTATGCAGTTCATGTTCAGAGCCAGCAGCAACTTGGAGTATATTATACAGAAGTACTGAGCAGTGTAGCCGTGATTATAGCTCTAAAGTGAAATAATCACGTGTGAGTGGAAACTAGCTGCTATGATTCCTTCCACAATATAAATGAGGGAATACTGCTCTCTTCTCTGTTTCTAACAAACATTCAAGATGTTATATAGGAGTACTGAGCAGTGCAGTAGTGAATACAGCTCTGAGGTGAGACACTTAGAGTGACTAGCTGAAATTTGTAGATTGTAAGCTCTCACGAGCAGGGTCATCTTGTGTTGCTTTAATTATTGTATTGTTAACATTGTTACTTATGACTGTTGTGTTTGAAGCTGTTAAACTGCAAAGCGCAGCGGAATATGTTGGCGCTATATAAATAAAGATTATTATTATTATTATTATTAAATTATGTATTTCACAGACAGAAATGAGGGACTCCTGTTCTCCTCTCTATTTCTAGCACATATTCAGAAGCAACATTGAGTACATTATACAGCAGTACCAAACAGTGTATCTGTGAATCCAACACTGAAGGAGATTTTCTTTCACTTTGTATGTGTATTTCTGCCTTTCTTTTACTTTGCTTCTCCTCATGAGTTCTCCATAGACTTCAATAGGCAAATGTAATCTGATCCCTCAGTTGGCTGTCAGAAAGTCTTGTCTTGAGCAGGACAGATTCTGTTTTTCAGAGTGGATAATGAGTTCAGAAGTTGAGGTTGATGACGAAGTGGATGAAGAAGCATATTTCTCTAATAAGATAGGGACCCCAGGGAGCAATAAAATCAATATTTCATTATAACATATTACATAGTTAAATAGGTTGAAAAAAGACCTTGGTCCATAAAGTTTAACCTTTCTCCACCAATCGTATATATTGTCACTAATTTTAAAAATAACTCACAATGTTATGTGTATCAAGGAAATCATCTGGCCCTTGTATAAAGGCTGTTATAGTGTCGGCCATTACTACCTCTTGTGGTCGGCATTCCATATTCTGACTGCTCTAACTGTTAAGAACCCTTTCCTATTTAGCTGTCAGAATCGCCTGTCTTCTACCCGTAATGATTTCCCTCCGGTCCTTAGTATGGCCTTCGGAAGGAATAAGTCCTGTGCCGTTCTCTGTACTGATCACACATATATTATACATGTGAATTAGATCTCCTTTGATGCATCTTTTTTCAAAGCTAATCAAGCCCAACTTTTCAAACCTTTAATCATATGAGAAGCCTCCATCCTGTGTAATATATGAGAGGCCTCATCCTTTGTAATAATCTAGTTTCCACCTTTGAACTGACCCTAATGTCTGAATATCTGTCACGACCCACACGGGTCGGTCCAGCAGACGGCACAGGAAACACCAACAATGGGATGGAAAGAGGGAGAGGAAGGCCCTAACAGTAGGGACCGAGGGATGGGGCACCTCCTAACACAGCCTGTCCCTTTCCCTAAGCTTGCCTAACGCCCTATGCGGGTCCTTCCCCCCGCTGTCGTCATGTGCCTCATTCCTAGCTGTCACCTTACTATACCCTGGCTAGTGAACTAGCCAGAAAGGACGCTATCCTCACCACTGCAGATGGTGTAAACACAGAGGGTAGTGACAAGCACGAGACAGATAAGGTAAATAAACAAGTAACTTAGCTCCAGGCTCCTCTGCCAAGCTCCACACCACAGAAGATGTGGAAACAGGACCCCGAACTCCACACAAGTAGCAGATACAGCACTGACACCAGGGAGCTGCAAAACTCCTAGGCTGGTCTCAATAGAATAACTCTATTACCAACAGTCAGCTGATGTGTCATGTGATTATTTAAAGGATGGTGGGAGTGGTCACAACCCACATCAGCTGACCAGCATCAAAGCAGCTTCCAGCAAGAAAACTGACATTAACCCTTGCTGGCACGAAAGCTAAAAACAATGTTTAAATTAAAGCAGAGCCAGAGCTGTCATGAATCCACAAATCAATTGTGACAATACCCTTCTTAAATTGTGGAGCCCAAATTTGGATCCCATATTCTAGATGTGGCATCACCGGTGATTTATAAAGGGGTAATAATACGTTGCGATCATGGGATTTTATCCCTCTTTTTATACATGCTAAAATCTTTTTTTGCTTGTGTGGCTGCTGCGTGACCTTCAGTGCTGCTGCTCAGCTTACTTGTAACCAGAATCCCCCGTCCTCTTGTTCTGTGGTCCTGAGTATTTTCCCATATAATCTATATGCAGCTATAGGATTACTCCATCCTCGGTGCATTACTCTACATTAATCTAGATTAAATCTCATCTGACAAGTGTTTGCCCATCAGACGTCTTATCCAGATCGTTCTGTAATATTGTAATGTCAGGGTCAGATTTTATATCCTATATAGTTTGGTGTCGTCAGAAAAAAATAAGAATCAGACTGACACTACTCTCAATCCCATCCAAAAGGTCATTAATAAAGAGATTAAAAATAATCAATCCTAGCACAGATCCCTGCGGTCCCCACTGCTCCCTGTGGTCTCCACTGCTCCCAGTACAGATTCCTGCGGTCCCCACTGCTCCCAGCACAGATCCCTGTGGTCTCCACTGCTCCCAGCACAGATCCCTGTGGTCTCCACTGCTCCCAGTACAGATCCCTGGGGTCCCCACTGCTCCCAGCACAGATCCCTGTGGTCTCCACTGCTCCCAGTACAGATCCCTGTGGTTGTTGTCCTTGCTGCTCTCAGTACAGATCCCTGCAGTCCCCACTGCTCTCAGTACAGATCCCTGTAGTCCTCACTACTCCCAGTACAGATCCCTGTGGTCAGGGCCGGACTGGCCATAGGGCACTTCTGGCAAATGCCAGAAGGGCCGGTGCCAGTGGTGGGCCGCTCAATCCGCCGCCCCCGCCGTCGCATTCAACTATACCGGCGTATAGACGCCGGTACAGTTGAATGCAATGATGGAGGAGAGAGCGTCTACAGACGCTCCTCTCCCATCATTCCCCGCTCTGCCTCTGACACTGCGGGTGCGCGATGACGTCATATCATCGCGCACCTGCTGTGTCCCGGGCAGACTGCAGCTGCTGAGACAGGAGCAGGAACCAGGAAGCAACGCTGGGCACGAGGAGAGGTGAGGAGAGTTTTTTTTTTTTCCTGGACTGTGGGGCCATTCTCGGAGGAGGTGAGGGGAGGAAGAGAAGAGATGTGGGCTGTATATAGTTCTCTGTGGGCTGTGCTCTGTGCTGTATACTGCTGTGGGCTGTATATAGTTCTCTGTGGGCTGTGCTCTGTGCTGTATACTGCTGTGGGCTGTATATAGTTCTCTGTGGGCTGTGCTCTGTGCTGTATACTGCTGTGGGCTGTATATAGTTCTCTGTGGGCTGTGCTCTGTGCTGTATACTACTGTGGGCTGTATATAGTTCTCTGTGGGCTGTGCTCTGTGCTGTATACTGCTGTGGGCTGTATATAGTTCTCTGTGGGCTGTGCTCTGTGCTGTATACTGCTGTGGGCTGTATATAGTTCTCTGTGGGCTGTGCTCTGTGCTGTATACTACTGTGGGCTGTATATAGTTCTCTGTGGGCTGTGCTCTGTGCTGTATACTGCTGTGGGCTGTATATAGTTCTCTGTGGGCTGTGCTCTGTGCTGTATACTACTGTGGGCTGTATATAGTTCTCTGTGGGCTGTGCTCTGTGCTGTATACTACTGTGGGCTGTATATAGTACTCTGTGGGCTGTGCTCTGTGCTGTATACTGCTGTGGGCTGTATATAGTTCTCTGTGGGCTGTGCTCTGTGCTGTATACTACTGTGTGCTCTGTGCTATATATAGTTCTCTGTGGGCTGTGCTCTGTGCTGTATACTACTGTGGGCTGTATATAGTTCTCTGTGGGCTGTGCTCTGTGCTGTATACTACTGTGGGCTGTATATAGTTCTCTGTGGGCTGTGCTCTGTGCTGTATACTACTGTGGGCTGTATATAGTTCTCTGTGGGCTGTGCTCTGTGCTGTATACTACTGTGTGCTCTGTGCTATATATAGTTCTCTGTGGCTGTGCTCTGTGCTGTATACTACTGTGGGCTGTATATAGTTCTCTGTGGGCTGTGCTCTGTGCTGTATACTGCTGTGGGCTGTATATAGTTCTCTGTGGGCTGTGCTCTGTGCTGTATACTACTGTGGGCTGTATATAGTTCTCTGTGGGCTGTGCTCTGTGCTGTATACTGCTGTGGGCTGTATATAGTTCTCTGTGGGCTGTGCTCTGTGCTGTATACTGCTGTGGGCTGTATATAGTTCTCTGTGGGCTGTGCTCTGTGCTGTATACTACTGTGGGCTGTATATAGTTCTCTGTGGGCTGTGCTCTGTGCTGTATACTGCTGTGGGCTGTATATAGTTCTCTGTGGGCTGTGCTCTGTGCTGTATACTACTGTGGGCTGTATATAGTTCTCTGTGGGCTGTGCTCTGTGCTGTATACTACTGTGGGCTGTATATAGTACTCTGTGGGCTGTGCTCTGTGCTGTATACTGCTGTGGGCTGTATATAGTTCTCTGTGGGCTGTGCTCTGTGCTGTATACTACTGTGTGCTCTGTGCTATATATAGTTCTCTGTGGGCTGTGCTCTGTGCTGTATACTACTGTGGGCTGTATATAGTTCTCTGTGGGCTGTGCTCTGTGCTGTATACTACTGTGGGCTGTATATAGTTCTCTGTGGGCTGTGCTCTGTGCTGTATACTACTGTGGGCTGTATATAGTTCTCTGTGGGCTGTGCTCTGTGCTGTATACTACTGTGTGCTCTGTGCTATATATAGTTCTCTGTGGCTGTGCTCTGTGCTGTATACTACTGTGGGCTGTATATAGTTCTCTGTGGGCTGTGCTCTGTGCTGTATACTGCTGTGGGCTGTATATAGTACTCTGTGGGCTGTGCTCTGTGCTGTATACTACTGTGGGCTGTATATAGTACTCTGTGGGCTGTGCTCTGTGCTGTATACTACTGTGGGCTGTATATAGTACTCTGTGGGCTGTGCTCTGTGCTGTATACTGCTGTGGGCTGTATATAGCTCTCTGTGGGCTGTGCTCTGTGCTGTATACTACTGTGGGCTGTATATAGCTCTCTGTGGGCTGTGCTCTGTGCTGTATACTACTGTGTGCTCTGTGCTATATATAGTACTCTGTGGGCTGTGCTCTGTGCTGTATACTACTGTGTGCTATATATAGTTCTCTGGGCTGTGCTCTGTGCTGTATACTACTGTGGGCTGTATATAGTACTCTGTGGGCTGTGCTCTGTGCTGTATACTACTGTGGGCTGTATATAGTACTCTGTGGGCTGTGCTCTGTGCTGTATACTACTGTGGGCTGTATATAGTTATCTGTGGGCTGTGCTCTGTGCTGTATGCTACTGTGGGCTGTATATAGTTCTCTGTGGGCTGTGCTCTGTGCTGTATACTACTGTGGGCTGTATATAGCTCTCTGTGGGCTGTGCTCTGTGCTGTATACTACTGTGTGCTCTGTGCTATATATAGTACTCTGTGGGCTGTGCTCTGTGCTGTATACTACTGTGTGCTATATATAGTTCTCTGGGCTGTGCTCTGTGCTGTATACTACTGTGGGCTGTATATAGTACTCTGTGGGCTGTGCTCTGTGCTGTATACTACTGTGGGCTGTATATAGTTATCTGTGGGCTGTGCTCTGTGCTGTATGCTACTGTGGGCTGTATATAGTTCTCTGTGGGCTGTGCTCTGTGCTGTATATAGTTCTCTGTGGGCTGTGCTCTGTGCTGTATACTACTGTGGGCTGTATATAGTTCTCTGTGGGCTGTGCTCTGTGCTGTATACTACTGTGGGCTGTATATAGTACTCTGTGGGCTGTGCTCTGTGCTGTATACTGCTGTGGGCTGTATATAGTTCTCTGTGGGCTGTGCTCTGTGCTGTATACTACTGTGTGCTCTGTTCTATATATAGTTCTCTGTGGGCTGTGCTCTGTGCTGTATACTACTGTGGGCTGTATATAGTTCTCTGTGGGCTGTGCTCTGTGCTGTATACTACTGTGGGCTGTATATAGTTCTCTGTGGGCTGTGCTCTGTGCTGTATACTACTGTGGGCTGTATATAGTACTCTGTGGGCTGTGCTCTGTGCTGTATACTGCTGTGGGCTGTATATAGCTCTCTGTGGGCTGTGCTCTGTGCTGTATACTACTGTGGGCTGTATATAGTACTCTGTGGGCTGTGCTCTGTGCTGTATACTGCTGTGGGCTGTATATAGTTCTCTGTGGGTTGTGCTCTGTGCTGTATACTACTGTGTGCTCTGTGCTATATATAGTTCTCTGTGGCTGTGCTCTGTGCTGTATACTGCTGTGGGCTGTATATAGCTCTCTGTGGGCTGTGCTCTGTGCTGTATACTACTGTGTGCTCTGTGCTATATATAGTTCTCTGTGGGCTGTGCTCTGTGCTGTATACTACTGTGGGCTGTATATAGTTCTCTGTGGGCTGTGCTCTGTGCTGTATACTGCTGTGGGCTGTATATAGCTCTCTGTGGGCTGTGCTCTGTGCTGTATACTACTGTGGGCTGTATATAGTACTCTGTGGGCTGTGCTCTGTGCTGTATTCTACTGTGGGCTGTATATAGTACTCTGTGGGCTGTGCTCTGTGCTGTATACTACTGTGGGCTGTATATAGTACTCTGTGGGCTGTGCTCTGTGCTGTATACTACTGTGGGCTGTATATAGTACTCTGTGGGCTGTGCTCTGTGCTGTATACTACTGTGGGCTGTATATAGTACTCTGTGGGCTGTGCTCTGTGCTGTATACTGCTGTGGGCTGTATATAGCTCTCTGTGGGCTGTGCTCTGTGCTGTATACTACTGTGGGCTGTATATAGCTCTCTGTGGGCTGTGCTCTGTGCTGTATACTACTGTGTGCTCTGTGCTATATATAGTACTCTGGGCTGTGCTCTGTGCTGTATACTACTGTGTGCTATATATAGTTCTCTGGGCTGTGCTCTGTGCTGTATACTACTGTGGGCTGTATATAGTACTCTGTGGGCTGTGCTCTGTGCTGTATACTACTGTGGGCTGTATATAGTACTCTGTGGGCTGTGCTCTGTGCTGTATACTACTGTGGGCTGTATATAGTTATCTGTGGGCTGTGCTCTGTGCTGTATGCTACTGTGGGCTGTATATAGTTCTCTGTGGGCTGTGCTCTGTGCTGTATACTGCTGTGGGCTGTATATAGTTCTCTGTGGGCTGTGCTCTGTGCTGTATACTACTGTGTGCTCTGTGCTATATATAGTTCTCTGTGGGCTGTGCTCTGTGCTGTATACTACTGTGGGCTGTATATAGTTCTCTGTGGGCTGTGCTCTGTGCTGTATACTACTGTGGGCTGTATATAGTTCTCTGTGGGCTGTGCTCTGTGCTGTATACTACTGTGGGCTGTATATAGTTCTCTGTGGGCTGTGCTCTGTGCTGTATACTACTGTGTGCTCTGTGCTATATATAGTTCTCTGTGGCTGTGCTCTGTGCTGTATACTACTGTGGGCTGTATATAGTTCTCTGTGGGCTGTGCTCTGTGCTGTATACTGCTGTGGGCTGTATATAGTACTCTGTGGGCTGTGCTCTGTGCTGTATACTACTGTGGGCTGTATATAGTACTCTGTGGGCTGTGCTCTGTGCTGTATACTACTGTGGGCTGTATATAGTACTCTGTGGGCTGTGCTCTGTGCTGTATACTGCTGTGGGCTGTATATAGCTCTCTGTGGGCTGTGCTCTGTGCTGTATACTACTGTGGGCTGTATATAGCTCTCTGTGGGCTGTGCTCTGTGCTGTATACTACTGTGTGCTTTGTGCTATATATAGTACTCTGTGGGCTGTGCTCTGTGCTGTATACTACTGTGTGCTATATATAGTTCTCTGGGCTGTGCTCTGTGCTGTATACTACTGTGGGCTGTATATAGTACTCTGTGGGCTGTGCTCTGTGCTGTATACTACTGTGGGCTGTATATAGTACTCTGTGGGCTGTGCTCTGTGCTGTATACTACTGTGGGCTGTATATAGTTATCTGTGGGCTGTGCTCTGTGCTGTATGCTACTGTGGGCTGTATATAGTTCTCTGTGGGCTGTGCTCTGTGCTGTATACTACTGTGGGCTGTATATAGCTCTCTGTGGGCTGTGCTCTGTGCTGTATACTACTGTGTGCTCTGTGCTATATATAGTACTCTGTGGGCTGTGCTCTGTGCTGTATACTACTGTGTGCTATATATAGTTCTCTGGGCTGTGCTCTGTGCTGTATACTACTGTGGGCTGTATATAGTACTCTGTGGGCTGTGCTCTGTGCTGTATACTACTGTGGGCTGTATATAGTTATCTGTGGGCTGTGCTCTGTGCTGTATGCTACTGTGGGCTGTATATAGTTCTCTGTGGGCTGTGCTCTGTGCTGTATATAGTTCTCTGTGGGCTGTGCTCTGTGCTGTATACTACTGTGGGCTGTATATAGTTCTCTGTGGGCTGTGCTCTGTGCTGTATACTACTGTGGGCTGTATATAGTACTCTGTGGGCTGTGCTCTGTGCTGTATACTGCTGTGGGCTGTATATAGTTCTCTGTGGGCTGTGCTCTGTGCTGTATACTACTGTGTGCTCTGTTCTATATATAGTTCTCTGTGGGCTGTGCTCTGTGCTGTATACTACTGTGGGCTGTATATAGTTCTCTGTGGGCTGTGCTCTGTGCTGTATACTACTGTGGGCTGTATATAGTTCTCTGTGGGCTGTGCTCTGTGCTGTATACTACTGTGGGCTGTATATAGTACTCTGTGGGCTGTGCTCTGTGCTGTATACTGCTGTGGGCTGTATATAGCTCTCTGTGGGCTGTGCTCTGTGCTGTATACTACTGTGGGCTGTATATAGTACTCTGTGGGCTGTGCTCTGTGCTGTATACTGCTGTGGGCTGTATATAGTTCTCTGTGGGTTGTGCTCTGTGCTGTATACTACTGTGTGCTCTGTGCTATATATAGTTCTCTGTGGCTGTGCTCTGTGCTGTATACTGCTGTGGGCTGTATATAGCTCTCTGTGGGCTGTGCTCTGTGCTGTATACTACTGTGTGCTCTGTGCTATATATAGTTCTCTGTGGGCTGTGCTCTGTGCTGTATACTACTGTGGGCTGTATATAGTTCTCTGTGGGCTGTGCTCTGTGCTGTATACTGCTGTGGGCTGTATATAGCTCTCTGTGGGCTGTGCTCTGTGCTGTTTACTACTGTGGGCTGTATATAGTACTCTGTGGGCTGTTCTCTGTGCTGTATTCTACTGTGGGCTGTATATAGTACTCTGTGGGCTGTGCTCTGTGCTGTATACTACTGTGGGCTGTATATAGTACTCTGTGGGCTGTGCTCTGTGCTGTATACTACTGTGGGCTGTATATAGTACTCTGTGGGCTGTGCTCTGTGCTGTATACTGCTGTGGGCTGTATATAGCTCTCTGTGGGCTGTGCTCTGTGCTGTATACTACTGTGGGCTGTATATAGCTCTCTGTGGGCTGTGCTCTGTGCTGTATACTACTGTGTGCTCTGTGCTATATATAGTACTCTGTGGGCTGTGCTCTGTGCTGTATACTACTGTGTGCTATATATAGTTCTCTGGGCTGTGCTCTGTGCTGTATACTACTGTGGGCTGTATATAGTACTCTGTGGGCTGTGCTCTGTGCTGTATACTACTGTGGGCTGTATATAGTACTCTGTGGGCTGTGCTCTGTGCTTTATACTACTGTGGGCTGTATATAGTTATCTGTGGGCTGTGCTCTGTGCTGTATGCTACTGTGGGCTGTATATAGTTCTCTGTGGGCTGTGCTCTGTGCTGTATACTACTGTGGGCTGTATATAGCTCTCTGTGGGCTGTGCTCTGTGCTGTATACTACTGTGTGCTCTGTGCTATATATAGTACTCTGTGGGCTGTGCTCTGTGCTGTATACTACTGTGTGCTATATATAGTTCTCTGGGCTGTGCTCTGTGCTGTATACTACTGTGGGCTGTATATAGTACTCTGTGGGCTGTGCTCTGTGCTGTATACTACTGTGGGCTGTATATAGTTATCTGTGGGCTGTGCTCTGTGCTGTATGCTACTGTGGGCTGTATATAGTTCTCTGTGGGCTGTGCTCTGTGCTGTATATAGTTCTCTGTGGGCTGTGCTCTGTGCTGTATACTACTGTGGGCTGTATATAGTTCTCTGTGGGCTGTGCTCTGTGCTGTATACTACTGTGGGCTGTATATAGTTCTCTGTGGGCTGTGCTCTGTGCTGTATACTACTGTGTGCTGTATATAGTTCTCTGTGGGCTGTGCTGTATATAGTACTCTGTGGGCTGTGCTGTATATAGTACTCTGTGGGCTGTGCTGTATATAGTACTCTGTGGGCTGTGCTGTATATAGTACTCTGTGGGCTGTGCTGTATATAGTACTCTGTGGGCTGTGCTGTGTATAGTACTCTGTGGGCTGTGCTGTATATAGTACTCTGTGGGCTGTGCTGTATATAGTACTCTCTGGGCTGTGCTGTATATAGTACTCTCTGGGCTGTGCTGTATATAGTTCTCTCTGGGCTGTGCTTTATATAGTACTCTGGGCTGTGCTGTATATAGTACTCTGGGCTGTGCTTTATATAGTTCTCTGTGGGCTGTGCTGTATATAGTTCTCTGTGGGCTGTGCTGTATATAGTTCTCTGTGGGCTGTGCTGTATATATTACTTTGTGGGCTGTGCTGTATATATTACTTTGTGGGCTGTACTGTATATATTACTCTGTGGGCTGTGCTGTATACTACTGTGTGGACTGTGCTGTATACTTCTACGTGGGCTGTGCTGTATACTACTGTGTGGTCTGTGCTGTATACTACTGTGTGGTCTGTGCTGAATACTGCTGTGTGGGCTGTGTTATCTACTACGCGAGCTGTGCTATAGTATGCAGGCTGTGCTGTATACTATGCGGTTTGTGCTATATAATATGCGGGCTTTGCTATATACTATGGGGAGTATATTATATTCTATGGGGGAGGCTGCGTTATATACTATGGGGGGCTGCATTATATTCTATGGGGGGCTACATTATATATTATGGGGAGGTGGGCTGAATTATATTCTATGGGGGTTACATACTCTGGGGTGGCTGCATTATACTCTGGGGTGGCTGCATTATACTCTGGGGTGGCTGCATTATACTGTATCGAGGACTATGGGGAATACGTTGTACTATATGAAGAACTATGGGGTGCATTATACTATGGGAAGTGAATTGTACTACATGGATGACTGGCGGTGCATTATACTATATGGAGCACTATGAGGATTGTATTATGCTATATGGAAGACTATGAGGATTGTATTATGCTATATGGAGGACTATGAGGAGTGTATTATACTATGTGGAGGACTATGGAGCACATTATAATATATGGAGGACTATGGGGTGTATTTTACTAAACAAGTAAAATGCTGCATATTCGGATTGTTTTTGCTGGAACAAAAAGCCTTGTTGTCAGCAGCACATTGCCAGTGTAAACTGTAGATGTGCTGCTGAAAACATGATACTGTATGGTGATCTGTTAGTGATCTATTAGTGATCGTTCTGTCTCATCATTATTCCTCAGCTGGTGGAAAGAGGCCGGGAAACAAGCGTTGAACAACTTCAGTATTGTCGATCAAACTCGTTTAGCGGCCTGAACTCAGCGCACGTAAATACAACAGAAAGGCTTCTGTGTGATGTGCAATATGTTAGCATTTGGGGACCCATTTTAAACTTTGCCCACTTTGCCTAAAACCGGCCCTGCCTACAAGTGTACAAAGATATTATACAGTCACCATGTGACAAGTGGGCCTGTGTAACTTCAAATGCCAGGGCTGAATTTTAGTCCCAGTCCGGCCCTGCCTGTGGTTGTGGTCCTTGCTGCTCCCAGTACAGATCCCTGTAGTCCCCACTGCTCCCACTACAGATCCTTGCAGTAATCACTGTTCCCAGTAAAGGTCCCTGTTGTCACCACTGTTCCCAGTATAGATCCCTACTGCGGTCTGTCAAGTACTGAGCTAAATTCCCTCAGTATCCGTGGATGAATGCCATCTGGGCTGGGGGATTTGTCAATGTTTAATTTGCTCAGATGCAGGGGTAATTCTTCTTGTGTTAAACTATTTATATCAGGTGGTGAACTTTGATTTTTGCCTTGTGGAACGATCCCTGGAACAATTAGTTCATTGATGATCATGGATGAGACGTGCCTGTTTAATATCTCAACCTTTTCTTTGTCCTCTATAATTATCTTGTTATTATAGTCTTATAAGGAGCCGATACCATCTGGTTTTTTTTGGACATTGATGTATTTATAAACATTGGGGGGGGGGATTTATTTTAATGTTGCTGGTGATTTGTTTCACTGTAGATAACTTTGTAGCTTCATTTTTTTACGTTTCTTGTTTAGATCTTTATACTCCTGAAATGCTATTTCTGTATTCTCAGCCTTCAAGATTTCGAATGCCCTTTCTATTTTGTCTTATTAAACTTTTATAGATTACAAATACGGAGGTTGGTCTTGGGAAATGCGGGATAGCCAGGGTTCTCTATTTTTCTCCTCTTCTACATGTCCTCTGTGGCAATCTCGCAGAAATTCTCCTAATGATATGGGCCATTGGGGTTATTGAGGAACTTTGTGGTGAGCACAGGTTACAATGAGGCATCTGTGTTAGCTTCAGACTAAAAACTTGACCTTCTGCTACTGGAGTATTCTGTAAAGATTAGTAGCTGAGGCCAGTGCTCCGACAACCCCAGTATATAGTCTCATGAACCTTGAATAAGAAAATTAAAGGGGTATTCCCAGAATTGAATGTTATCCCCTATCTATAGGGTATAACTGAGAATAGTTCTCTGAAGTTCGAGACTGAATCTCTGCAGATCTCCATCTTGAATAGAGCAGAGGTGCATATGCTCAAATTTTTGCCCAATGTCTATGGGACGGTTTGAGGAAGCCAAGTGCTTCTAAAGGACAATAAATTGATTTGAGTTTGAGCATTCGCACCCCCATTTCATTCAAGCCTGATCTCAGAGTTTAGAGCCCTGTTCTCAGGATCACCAATAGTGACACAAGTAGAGACTGATTGGCCCCTGGTGCATAATTTGGACCTGGGCCCACACCTGCATGTTGGTCAGATGTATGGGCCGTTGTAGCATTCTAGATCATATAAAGACCCACGTGCTCACTCCCCATGTCATAGTGTCCCCCATCCTGACCCCTTCCTTTAATAATGTGCTACATTCTGAGCCCCTTCCAGGAATAATGTTCCCCATCATGGACCCCTTCCAGTTATAATGTCAACATTGTGGCCCCTTCCAGTGATAATACCCTCATATAATACCCCATTCTGGCCCCTTCTAGTCATAATGTTCCCCATCCTGGGCCCTTCATTTAATAGTGTCCCCCATCCTGTGCCCCTTCCTATAATAATGTCCTTCGTCTTGGACAACTTCCAGCAATAATATCCCATCCTAGGTCCTTCTAGTCCACTGCTATGCACCACCCGCCACTGAGAAGCCGACGACTTCCACATGAACCCGGTTGTGGTCGTACCCTCTGCGACCGTGATCATTATGCCCCTGATCACCACGCTGAGACCTCCAGTGATCACTAATTGCTCCCTATCCAATAAAGAAGGATAACTTTTCAATTCTTGGAATACTCCTTTAAGGTTCTCGGTTTACATTGCCCTAACTCGCGATGAGCCGCATTACATTGTCTGCCTATTATTTTTGCTCCTCAGGGGCCGGTTCCGTTTATTGTGATTGGTTGAATACTTTCCTCCTACTTGATAAATAGTAGCCTGCATAATTATATGCCGGGACGAACCTCCTCCGTCTCTCCATAGGGTTGGATTTTTCCTATGAAATTTACATTCTTAGCTTCGTGGAACATTTTACAAAAGCGCTTGACAAAGTCAATCATTTTTACAAAGAAAATTCAACGTTCGGCTCATGGTGTTATTAAATCAAATTATTATTGCCATAATAACATTACACCAATCAATATTATAACAGCCTAGCAATTATACCGCTGCTAGAGCAGCCAGGAAATGAGTGTATGAGTGAAGAAATGGATGACAATAGCAGTTACACAAACAAAAGCAGATTTTCCCCCTAATTTAGCCTCTCAGGCGGCCATTATGAGCAGACAATCGGCGAGCTTTATCAAACCCGACTAAATCGTACAACTGCCGTGTCACTGAACAGCTTGACTTCTTCTTTCCTTATATATAATGGGCAAGTGTGTCCCGGCCATCATAACGAGCATATTTTTATATATATTTTATAAAATGTCAATCCAGGAGTCAATGCTGGGTGGGGGTGGGGGGGAGCGGAGAGGTTCCATGCAACGAAGCAAATAATTGAAAAATAAGGACTTTTGTTGTATTCTCACAAAACATTAATAACTAAAGTCAAAATGTCATTTTCCGGAAGCACCAGGTATTTGGCACAAGTTTATTGCAATTTCGTAAATTGTGTTGAGTCGACAAAAGGACAAAAGATTTCTCTTTTTTAATAATTTCCAGCAGGGATTTTTGAGCCATTCTAATATTGTTTTAACTCCTGGCTAGTAACATTTTGTATCAGGGCTAAAGAAGTATGAAATACGATAACCATAAGGTTTATCCCTAAACTGTATTTGGGGGAGTCCCACTTTAATAATTCTTTCAACTAACATGGAGATTGAAAGAAACCCCAAAACTTGCCAACATACTTGGCTTGTGTCCACCAATTCTTGTCTCCATTGGGTCCATCTTTGGCCTCATTCATGTAACTTTACGCATTTGTGTCTTCCAATGGCAACCAAATAAGTCTCGTGACTGTCCCTTGAGTGAAAATGGCACAGAGGTCTAGTGTTATCGAGGAACACAGGAAGATCTCTTTTGACAATCAACCCTTGTCCACCGATGTCGGTCTCCTTCACAATCTTAGACATTCCTGTTGTGGTTCTTCATTCAAGTTTTTCTCGTAGTTTTATTACCTCTACTTTTTAGAGGACAGAAGATTTTTGAAGGTGAGTACAAGAAGATTCATGCAAAAGTGACCCAAATATTCTGTAATAACTCTTCTGCAGATATGCAATTTGCTCCTCAGTATAGGAGCATTGAACAAGACTCCTCACCGGAGCGATGAAGTAGGTGCCGTACAGCCGTTATTATGTTTAACCTCCGAAATATGGTGTCTGTGACGTACCCTCCCCACAAAGAGTGCTATTCAGAAGATGATATGGAAACTAGGATGGTGGGATCCTTGATCCCTTCTCAACGTGGAGGTCATCCGTTAGTGTGGCTGACCACTACCCATCACTTCAGGTAAAGGTTTCAGGTCGCAGATGTCACCTTAGCAGCTCCTTACATGTCTCAATGGCACATATAATCAACCATTTGGTAGGTCCCAAACCTTGAGCAAGGGGTCCCGAAACTTAATGTATAGTAGAGCCAATTACTTCTGACTGAAAGAGTTCTCCACCTGTTCATACATCGATGTCCTCAGTAAATCTTCACACATGACTGATCAAATATATAGAAGTGGCATAGATTAAAGTTTCAGTAGTTTGGCAAGTCTTGGCATTGGAAGTTCTGGTAAAATTCTTGACTTCTATCATTAATATTTGGACTATTTATCTAGCTGATTATGGTCAGACCATTGCTAATCATGGCTTTACTCAGTGGCATGTGTTCCTTGTGCTCTGTGTTCTGCTTGCTTTGTGTTCTGCTCTTCTGATCTTTGTTGTCTGACCTTGGACTTTGCCTTTTGACTATTTGTTTGTCTTGCCCCTGCTCTGATCTTTGTTGCCTGACCTCAGACTTTGCCTTTTGACTATTTGTTTGTCTTACCCCTTTGCCTTTGACATACTCTGATCTTTGTTGCCTGACCTCAGACTTTGCCTTTTGACTATTTGTTTGCCTTGCCCCTTTCCCTTTGACGTACTCTGATCTTTGTTGCCTGACCTTGAACTTTTCCTTTTGACTATTCACTTGTCTAGCCCCTTTGCCTTTGATGTACATTCCTGGTATTTGATCCCAGACACCTTTACTCCTCTGTCTCATGGCTTCTCCATGAGAAGTGACTAGCCAGCTTCACAGGAACTGGACCTTTTGGACTGCCAGAAAAATTGTCCCGGGTGCCTCAAAAATCACTTGAAATCTGCTGAGTCGTCCAAATTACTATTTCTAAAAGGATGGGCCTGTCTACAATGCAAGATGGAAGCACCTACATCAGTGACATGATATATAATTTTTTATCTCTATCCAAAAACAGCGCCCCACTTTCTTTGTGTTTGGTATTGTAGCCCACTACAATATAAGTGAGGCAGATCCCTCCTTATTAATCCCAGTCTACCCATGATAGTATAAGTTCATTGTAAATTAGTTAAAAGAAGAAAGATTAGTCTTCTCAACATTGTCTTAAACAGCCGAGACACAAAGTATCCTTCCGATTTGACTTTTCACTCCCCTTCTCCCATCCAGCAGTTGGGGGTCTTGTGTGGTTTATACATGTAGCACAGAATATCCCTCAATCATACACATCGTGGACGGGGTAATAGAAAGTCTAAAATAATTTGTGCTTAACTCCCATTAGCCGGACGTCTGCCTGGGATAAAACGCTCTTGAACAGAGGATTTGAGCTAAATGTTGAATCCAGGGCCGAGAAGGAAATATATTTAATCCATGGAGTTATTTTAAGGCTCAGTCAGGTAATGTTAAAAGAGAAGGGTGGGAAGGGTCAAAGAAGAGCTGGAGATGGAAGATAAGAAAAATGGGAAAAAGACATTGGAGAGCTCCTCTTTACCTCTGCGGGGAATCCGAAGCGAGACAGGTGATCCCAGCATCACACACCAGCAGACTAAAGCACACCAGTATAAAGAAGAACCACAGCTGAATTCATACTGGTCCATCAACAGGGAAATAAAAATGTGTATGAAATAAGAACAATGGAAGATCTTAAAGAGCCGGTCACACAGGGGCTGCGGAGGTTGCTGTTACATCCGGCCAGAGGACCAGCAAGGGTTAAAGAACCTCTAGCACAAAACCTCAGCAATGCAGTAAACTGCAATGGATGAATGGCTCCAGTGCAGATTTTTTTTTATTGGAGCTACATCCTCATAAATTACAGTCGCTGCTTATTTACTGAGCTCTGTGTTTTAGTTTGGAGTCATCTGAAGCTTTCTTCCAGCTTATGATTCCTTCCACAATGCTGCATTTATTTTACTACCAAGATACACATCTGTGTCTTGATAGTAAGATTTTTAGTTTGATTATGCACAGTACCCGGTTTGTGGCCTTCCAGGACGTCACCTGTCTGCCTGCGGCTTCCATTCCCCCAGCTATCTGTTTGCCTGTGCCTTCCAGTACCTCAGCTATCTCTCTCCAGCGTGCCTCACCTGTCTGTAGCACTGATGCCTAAGGCCAGGTGGCTTGGAGGATCCAACTCACCAGGTGTCCCTTAACACTGAAGAAATAGATGTTGGCCACTTAAGGTCAAAATTGTACATTGTTACCTAAGTGCTCATAAACGTTAAATGTTTATAGGTCAAACTTGTTAATGTTTTTGGGATTGGCTATATAATGAGTCACGTGCTGTTCTGACTCCACCAACAGAAGATGTTGGGGGAAAAAAGGGTCAGGCATATTGCATTTCATCATGTCCGATCCATGGTTGCTGTGGGAGATAAAGAAATCTTGCAATTACTTCTTTCCTCATTGAAAAGCATGCAAGATCCATGTACGACGATCAGGAAGAATGGCTGTTGGCTGAAAGAGCATTCGGCAGTCGGCAATGTATGATGCATGACTATCAAGTATCTCAACTGGAGGGCCATAAATTTGGTACAAGGAGTAGTTTTTGCAATCTACAACCCATATTTGTGTGCACTTGGCCTTTGCTATGTGTATTAATGATGCCCCAGTGGTCATTATCAGCTGTAAATGAGCCGATAGTACAGTCTGTGATTTGCTATGAGCCTCGATTGTGCCTATACGCAGAGGACAATGAGCGCGGATGGAGCCACGGACTGTTTTTAGGGTCATGCATCTATTACATCTCTGCGGTCTACGGCAGTGTTAACCTCTCATCCCAACTTGTGTGCACTAGGCAAGATTACAGGTTGAGAACCCCTTGAAGCAAATCTGGTAAATATCATTTTCCTGATACTATTCTGTGTCGCACCAGCAAAAAATGTTCCGTCTATGACTCAATTTGACCATGACGCCTTGGATGATCATTACCACCCAGAAGGAAACAAGCACAGACTAACATTCACTTTCCGACAACGCAGCGACACCCAACCGGCATAATAAGTAGGTTATCCCCCTATGAAATCAGAACGCTCCGGCCCCCAGCTATAATTTATCAGTTATTCTTCCTGCTCCTAATGAGACAGGACGTTTCGACAAGAAAGTCATTAGAACACAAAATTAAATACGCATTCTTCATCAGCTGTAATGTACAAAGAGAAAGGCAGAGTGAAACGGCATGGACGGGTATGGACGCCCGCATTCGAGCACAAATACCCGTATAAGCATGAAATGGGATCAGAATGCCCGATTGTTACCTCAAATTTAAATGGCTATAGATAAGCATTGTAAATGGAATGAAAGTGGGGAACTTAGGAACTCCGACCCTCCGGCACTCCAACCATTGAGAACATTGGTTAAATTTGGTCAGAATATCAGATAATGGCCACAGCCATCTATACCAGTCCCTTACGCATCTACACTGGGCATCCATACGGTCAGAACTAAGGGAGTAGAGTAAGTTACCTCTAAACTCCTCTGTCCCCTCCAGATACCTCTACGTCCTGTAGATACTTCTCCTCTCCAGATACCTCTGTCTCACCCAAACTCCTCTGTCCTCTCCAGATACCTCTACCTCCTGTAGATACTTCTCCTCTCCAGATACCTCTGTCCACCCAAACTCCTCTGTCCTCTCCAGATACCTCTACCTCCTGTAGATACTTCTCCTCTCCAGATACCTCTGTCCACCCAAACTCCTCTGTCCCCTCCAGATACCTCTACCTCCTGTAGATACTTCTCCTCTCCAGATACCTCTGTCCACCCAAACTCCTCTGTCCCCTACAGATACCTCTATCTCCTGTAGATACTTCTCTCACTTATCCTCTCCAGATACCTCTGTCCCACCCAAACTCCTCTGTCCCCTCCAGATACCTCTACCTCCTGTAGATACTTCTCTCACTTATCCTCTTCAGATACCTCTGTGCCACCCAAACTCCTCTGTCCCCTCCAGATACCTCTACCTCCTGTAGATACTTCTCCTCTCCAGATACCTCTGTCCCACCCAAACTCCTCTGTCCCCTCCAGATACCTCTACCTCCTGTAGATACTTCTCTCACTTATCCTCTTCAGATACCTCTGTCCCACCCAAACTCTTCTGTCCTCTCCAGATACCTCTGCCTCCTCTGGACACTCCTGCTCTTTTACAGACACCGCTGTCCCACCCAAACTCCTCAGTCCCTCCAGACAACTCTGGTCTCCTTTAACCCCTATGTGCTCCTTGAAACACTTCTTTTACCTCCAGGCCTCTCTGTCCCCCATCAGATGCCTCTGTCTCCTCCATACCCTTTACTTTCTCCAGACACCTTTGCTCCCTACACACACTTCTGATCTCTACTGACTCCTCAGTACTATGGTTGAGCGAAACGGGTCGGCAATTTTCAGAAGTCGCCGACTTTTGGCAAAGTCGGGTTTCATGAAACCCGACCCGACCCCTGTGTGGGGTCGGCCATGAAGTCGGCGATCTTCTGAATCTGGAATCGGAATTCCGATACCGATTCCCGATATGTTTAAGATATCGGGAATTGGTATCGGAATTCAGATTTAAGTGTAAAATAAAGAATTAAAATAAAAAATATCGCTATACTTACCATCTGATGCGCCCTGGTACTAACCGGGAACCTTCCTTCCTTAGAATCAGCCTTCCAGGACCTTGCGGTGACGTCGCGGTGACGTCGCGGCTTGTGATTGGTCGCGCGAGCGGTCACATGGGCGGCCGCGCGACCAATCGCAAGCCGCGACGTCACCGCGACGTCACCGCAAGGTCCTGGAAGGCTGATTCTAAGGAAGGAAGGTTCCCGGTTAGTACCAGGGCGCATCAGATGGTAAGTATGGCGATATTTTTTATTTTAATTCTTTATTTTACACTTAAATATGGATCCCAGGGCCTGAAGGAGAGTTTCCGCTCCTTCAGACCCTGGGAACCATTGGAAACCCAATGCACTGCATTGGGTTTCGAGTTTCGGCCGACCCCAACCCCGACTTTTTTATAGGATCGGCCGATTTCACTCGACCCGACTTTTGAAAAAGTCGGGTTTCGTGAAACCCGACCCGATCCTATAAAAGTAAAGGTCGCTCAACCCTACTCAGTACCCTCCAGAGTCCTCTGGTCTCCTCCAAAACCTCTCTGTACTCCTCCTGTACCCACTAGACATCCTGCCCCCCCTACAACCATCTTTGTTCCCTACAAACACCTCTGATATCGACTGACTTCTCTGTACTCCCCAGACACATTTACCCCATTCCACACTCCTCAGCCCCCCTCCAAACCTACCTATCTCCACCAGGTCCAGACCATCCTGTCCTTCTCCTGATGCCTCTGACCCCTTCATGTCTCTCTCTTTCCAAACCCTGGGTTAGTATATATATATATATATATATATATATATATATATATATATATACAGTTTAAAGTTCGGACTGGCTAACAGGAAAACAGGGGACTTCCCTGGCGGGCCCTCACTCCACCTATATGAGCTGTAATTGGCACAAAACACTTGTGATTCCCTGTGTATAAAAGACGGAAGCTCATCATTCATTTATCAGACTATATACAGTGTATATACACTCACTGGCCACTTTATTAGGTACACCATGCTAGTAACGGGTTGGACCCCTTTTGCCTTCAGAACTGCCTCAATTCTTCGTGGCATGGATTCAACAAGGTGCTGGAAGCATTCCTCAGAGATTTTGGTCCATATTGACATGATGGCATCACACAGTTGCCGCAGATTTGTCGGCTGCACATCCCTGATGCGAATCTCCCGTTCCACCACATCCCAAAGATTTCATGTTGTTTACGCCAAATTCTGACCCTATCATCCGAATGTCGCAGCAGAAATCGAGACTCATCAGACCAAGCAACGTTTTTCCAATCTTCTACTGTCCAATTTCGATGAGCTTGTACAAATTGTAGCCTCAGTTTCCTGTTCTTAGCTGAAAGGAGTGGTACCCGGTGTGGTCTTCTGCTGCTGTAGCCCATCTGCCTCAAAGTTCGACGCACTGTGCGTTCAGAGATGCTCCTAGGCCTACCTTGGTTGTAACGGGTGGCGATTGGAGTCACTGTTGCCTTTCTATCAGCTCGAACCAGTCTGCCCATTCTCCTCTGACCTCTGGCATCAACAAGGCATTTCCGCCCACAGAACTGCCGCTCACTGGATTTTTTTTCTTTTTCGGACCATTCTCTGTAAACCCTAGAGATGGTTGTGCGTGAAAATCCCAGTAGATCAGCAGTTTCTGAAATACTCAGACCAGCCCTTCTGGCACCAACAACCATGCCACGTTCAAAGGCACTCAAATCACCTTTCTTCCCCATACTGATGCTCGGTTTGAACTGCAGGAGATTGTCTTGACCATGTCTACATGCCTAAATGCACTGAGTTGCCGCCATGTGATTGGCTGATTAGAAATTAAGTGTTAACAAGAAGTTGGACAGGTGTACCTAATAAAGTGGCCAGTGAGTGTATTGTATATATATATATGAAACAAATGTGTGGTGCACACAATGATTTTGCCTGGGACGCCTTCGCATGTTGCTTCTTCTGAACACTCCTCTGCTCACAGTTTCCTACATGACCTTCAGAGTGTTTGGACCTGCTGATTCCAGAGGTAGGTGTCCACATAATGCTGCCGCTACAAATATCTCCAGATTAGACATGGGCATTATCAAGGACAATCCCTAAACAGCAAAGTAGGAAGTTCGCGATCCGCTGTCGGAGCAGCTTCGTGAGTCACAATGCGCCGCGCGACCTTACACTCTCGCTGTGAGTCACAAACCTTGATACATTTTATCCATTTTCCTGGTTAATGGATTCTTTTTGCAAACAAGGTTTTGTTCTTTTGTTGCTTTCACCAAGGAGTCAATTCCATTTTTGTTAAGCTTGTTCCATTTTTATGCATTTTAACAACTGCGACAGAGGGGGGCATGCAGAAATATTTAACCTGTTGTAGACCCTCTATCGGAAAGAGATAGGGAGATTATGGAAATCCTTCCACGGGTCTCAGAGGTTCCACATTAGGGTTCTAAATGTTACGATCTGATACATATACATATACAGTACAAACAAAATTTCACCTATGAGCCCCCCATTATTGTGAGATAAAGCACTGACATAAACCTAGGACCTGGGTGCCTTTAGCTTGTAGGGGGTGATCACTGGGGACTGACCAACACCTTGAGTCTCCTGATTGGAGAAGTACTGAGCATGTGCAACCTTTGCTCTATGTACCGTGTATAGAAGTGTTGGTTGCACATGCTCAGTACTGCTCCAACTACAAAGAAGGATTTTGGATCCTCGATCTGGGAATCATTGGGGGTCCAAGTTTCCAACTCCCAAAGATCATGCACTTATATATCTAGCCATTGGGAACAGAATGTTGTTTATGGGGAGATCCCTTTAATAAATGTCATTGACCCGGTACATGGGTTTTCTAGCATCTTCTAATAAGTCTTAAGGCAGAAGGGGGAAAGAAATGAAGGAGGGTAAGTACAAATATGATGGAATATTGAGTCCAGACGTGGGAGGAATTCTACATGAATTCTATTCAACATTTCTCAAACATCTATCTACACAAGAACCACTGACCCCAGCATTGATTTGGTGGTCCACTATTACAAAACATAGCTGATTTCTTCTAAAACAGAGCCAAACCTGTCTGCAGGTCATACGTAGTGTGCTAGTTGTGCCCCATATTTAAAGGGTACCTGACTTTGCAGCTAACTGGTCAGAAGAAGCTGTCATTTGCGTGCACATGAAGAATAACACTATTTGTAACCATTATATCAATTGTATCCTGCAGTTTTCATCAGTTTCCCCCCTTCAAGTTCTACCTGTACTTTTTTTTAATATCTTTGAGCTGGTGGGTAGAGATTAGGTGCTGTGATCTCTCCCATAAACAGCACACACAGACGTGAGGGATTCCGGCTCTTGTCTCTCTATGTAGCAGATGTTCAGAACCAGAAGCAAAATGGAGGACAATATACAGCGGTACTGAGCAGCGTATCTGTGCCTGCAGCTTTGAGGTGAGATAAACGCTTATTAGAAAGCAGCCTCATGGTGAACATTACACAGCAGGACAACTGAGCAGTGTATCTGTGAATACAGCTCTGAGGTGCAATAAACACTTTCTAGAAAGCAGCAGTATGGAGGACATTATACAGCAGAATTGAGCAGTGTAACTGTGAATACAGCTCTGAGATGATATAAGCATTTATTATAAAGCAACATCACTGGGGACATTATATAACAGTACTGAACAGTGTAGCTGATCATTTAGCTCTGGAATGACATAACCTTACTAAAAAGCAGCAGTGGCATGGAAGACAATTTTACATCATTTGGATATTCATTTCTATTTTTAGTACACTGTATGGTTAAATTAATGGAGTAATTAAAATTATTATTCAGCCCGTAACAAAACACAAGCCCTCATACAGCTTATATTCATGCATAAATATTATATATAGTGAGGAAAATAAGTATTTGATGAACTGCCAATTTAGCAAGTTTTACCACCTACAAAGAATGGAGAGGTCTGTAATCTTTATCGTAGGTACACTTCACCTGTGAGAGACAGAATCAAAAAATAAAAAAACAGGAAATCACATTGCAGGATTTTTATATAATTAATTTGCATTTTATTGCATGATAAAGTATTTGATACAATTGAAAATATTTGGTCCAGAAACCTTTGTCTGTAATTACTGAGTTCGGATGTTTCCTGTAGTTCTTGACCAGGTTTGCACACACTGCAGCAGGGATATTGGCCCCCTCCTCCATACTGATCTTCTCCAGATCTTTCAGGTTTTGGGACTGTCGCTGGGCAACATTGAGTTTCAGCTACCTCCAAAGATTGTCTATTGGGTTCAGGTCTGGACACAGGCTAGGTTATTCCAGGACCTTGAAATGCTTCTATGGAGCTGCTCCTTAGTTGCCTTGGCTGTGTTTGGGGTCATTGTCATGCTGGAAGACTGAGCCACGACCCATCTTCAATGCTCTTACCAAGGGAAGGAGGTTGTTGGCCAAAAATCTTGCGATACATGACCTCATCCATCCTCACTTCAATACGGTGCAGTCGTCCTGTCCCCTTTGCAGAAAATCACCCACAAAGTATGATGTTTCCCCCACCATGCTTCTTTGCTGGGATGGTGTTCTTGGGGTTGTATCATCCTTCTTCTTCCTCCAAACACGGCGAGTGGAGTTGATTCCAAAAAGTTCTATTTTGTTGTCATCTGACCACATGACCTTCTCCCAGGTCTCCTCTGGACCATCCAGATGGTCATTGGCGAACTTCACATATGCCTGGACATGTGCTGGCGTGAGCAGGGGGACCTTACGTGTCTTCCAGGATTTTAACCCATGACGGCGCAGTGTGTTACTAACAGTAATGTTTGAGACTGTGGTCCCAGCTCCCTTCAGGTCATTGACCAGGTCCTCCAGTCTAGTTCTGGGCTAATTACTGACCTTTCTCGGAATCATCCTTACCACATGATGCAAATTAATTATGTAAGAATCCTACAATGTGATTTTCTGGTTTTTATTGTTAGATTCTGTCTCTCACAGGTGAAGTGTACCTACGATAAAAATTACAGACCTCTCCATTCTTTATAGGTGGGAAAACTTGCAAAATCGGCAGCGTCTCAAATACTTATGGTATTTTCCCAACTGAATATATATATATAATATGGCTCAGAAAAAAGCAAAAGAAAAACAAAAACGCAAAAAAACAAAAAATGGCCAAGTGTGTAAGGGGCTCAATATTAATGGCCCACCAATGTTACATTAGACAGGATCCAACAATGTGACCATTGTCCATTGATGAAGGGGTCATGTCTGTAGCCCGCCCAATAGATGTAGCTCCAGAAATTCACATTAATGGGACTAAAATGGACATGTTGGTACTAGGACCCTTGCTGATTTGTGAGGGTCCCAGAACTTCAGAATAAGAAAACCCGTAAGTAAATAAAGAAAATTCTAAATTATAGAGTAGGGCGAGTGTTTTTAGGATCCATCAAAATGATGTAAGTGACTTGGCCAACGGTTCTGTGCGCTTTGGTGCAATATTATCCATAAAATGTCTCAATAATGTAAAACAGTCTCCTGGTTAATAAGAAATGGAAATAGTCCCATATGCCAGTAACACGCAGCACTTCCCCGCTCTCGCGTCTCCGCTCTTTTATCAAATACCCATCGAGAAATTACAGCCAAGACCCTCAGACAATGGATCCAAGGCGAAGGCTCCATACTGAGCAGCATTCACAGCCCTGCGTGCGGCCCAAATACCGCATAAAAGGCCCACGTAGTACTGCACTCATACGCCCAGCCCGAAAATGATAAAGGGCTGAAAGTACAAAGTCGTGTATTTAGAGTAAAGAACGGAACGCTAATGGGAACCCCGCCAGCTCGGGTTAAGGCAGAGCTTTAGTTTTATTGGAGACGATGTCTTAAGCCTTAATTTGTGCTTTATTTTTACCTTGTTAGAAACTTCCAAAGAACAAAGAGAAGGAAGAACAATGCCACAAATCTAAAAAAATGAAGATTCGTATTTCCTACATTTCTAATGCTAAAATAATAAAAAAGGAACATCATCTTATAAAGTGTGAAAGTATGTGCACCTCACAGGATAGATGGATGGATAGATAGAAAGATATAGATAGATAGATATATAGATAATAGATAGATAGATAGATAGATAGATAGATAGATAGATAGATAATATATATATAATAGATGATAGATAGATAGATAGATATAGATAGATAGATAGATAGATAGATAGATAATTGATGATATATAATAGATTGATAATAGATAGATAGATAATAGATAGATAAAAGATAGATGATAGATAATAGATAGATAATAGATAGATAGGTAATAGATAGATAATAGATAGATAATTGATGATAGATAGATAATAGATAGATGATAGATAGATCCTGAGAATTGAGGCCTCATAACTCTATGTGAGTGAAGTTCAAGTGAGTATGTGTGTCCGTTCGCCTCTCCATTCACATCTATGGCAGCAGTAGTGCGCATGCTCGACCGCAGCTGCCACATTGAATGGAGAGGCATGCGCACTGACATCCTATTCAGGTGGAGCCATGAGATACCTGTTCTCAGGATTCATGGGGACCCCATTGGTCAAATCTCCGTTTATATTTAGCATCCTTTCTATGGATAGGTGATACATTTTGTTGGTGGGAAACTCTATTTTTTTACATTCCTGTCATTTCACGTGACTTTTCAGAACAAGCCGTCACGTCTCATATATTCAGTTTGTCTCTGAGCTAATAGGTGGAAACTAGCTACAAGTATGTCTCCCATACACTGAACCCTTCAAAAATAGGAACTCCAACGCTCCTATGTCTCTGAATATGTCTCTCAATAATAGAAGCATAATTATCACGTATTGAGACGTGTAGCTGTGAATCCAGATCTGCAGTGAAATCAGCACTAACTAGAATTAGCAGCAGCACCGTCTCTGCATCTGTGTCTCTCTTGAGCTCTTCCCACCCTCTCTGCTTTTCGTAGACTTCCAGCAAGATGATATGGATAGGAAGGGGCTTTGTGCTGCTAATTGTGGGGTACAATCCCCCTCCCCCATTATTATCCAAATATTGATGTCCTCACATGCAAAACGCAGCTTATTTTTCTGCTGCAGTTTTTAAGCAGGTTCTACAGCAGCAATTTGCTCTTATTACTGTGGTTTTGTTGTGTAATTTTACTACTTTGTCCCGTTTTTTTAAACAATTTTGGTGCAGATTTGAAAATGTGTTTTTCTGAGTGTTCTTTTTTAGCAGTGCAGAAATTCTGCACCCAAAAACGCAAACACGAGCGTTTTTTTTTAGGCTGCCCTTCAAAGCCCTTGTCTATTTTCCTATGTGGCAATAAATAATGCAGTTTTTTTCCACTATATATTTTTTTGCGCTGTGTTTAAGGCTTTGTTCACAAGTCGCGTTTCTTCCATATTAAAAACTGTTCTTTTATAAATGCAGGATCACAGTTTGTGCGCTAAAAAATGCATTAAAAACACAACTTTTAGGGCTCATTTACATGTCAGTTTTTCTTGTGCGGATGCTATCTGTTTTTTTATTCATAGCGATCGTACCTGTCATAGTCTATGGGGTTGTTCACATTTCCCCGGACACAGTAGTTTGCAAAAAATATCGGCGGCATATTCTATTTTGATCTGAGTGTTGGATCAAAATTATCAATGCAAGTCTATGGGTCCGTGAAAAAAAATCGGGCAGCACTCGGATGACATCCGAGCGCAGTCTGATTTTCCCGAACTGTCAGAATATGGAGAAGGTGGATAAACTTTTATTTTTTCACTCCTCGTCTGTGAAAAACTCGGATCAAACTGTGATCAGGATAATGGGGTCGTTTTTCTCGGATGTTGAAAATACTGATGTGTGAATGAGGTCTAAATCTGCACAAAAAATGCCTATAAGGCCGGTTTCACACGTCAGTGTCTCCGGTACGTGAGGTGACAGTTTCCTCACGTACCGGAGCCACTGACACACGTAGACCCATAAAAATCAATGCATCTGTTCAGATGTCATTGATTTTTTGCGGACCGTGTCTCCGTGTGCCAAACACGGAGACATGTCAGTGTTCGTGGGAGCGCACGGATTACACGGACCCATTAAAGTCAATGGGTCCGTGTAAAACATGGACCACACACGGACCTTCTCCGTGTGCTGTGCAGGAGACAGCGCTACAGTAAGCGCTGTCCCCCCCACATGGTGCTGAAGCCGCCATTCATATCTTCTGTGCAGCAGCGTTTGCTGCATAGAAGATATGAATAATAGTGTTTAAAAGAAAGATCTATGTGTCCGCCGCCCTCCCACCCCCTGTGCGCCCCCCCGCTGTTCTGAAAATACTCACCCGCCTCCCTCGCAGTGTTCTGTGCTGGCCGCCCCTTCTACTGTATGCGGTCACGTGGGGCCGCCGATTACAGTCATGAATAGGCGGCTCCACCTCCCATAGGGGCGGAGCCGCCTATTCATGACTGTAAATGATCGGCCCCACGTGACCGCATACAGGAGAAGATGGGGCCAGACCAGGAAGCATCGACAGCCAACGAGGGAAGCGGGTGAGTATTTTCAGAACAGCGGGGGGGCGCACAGGGGGTGGGGGGGCGGCGGACAGATAGATCTTTCTTTTAAACACTATTATTCATATCTTCTATGCAGCAAACGCTGCTGCACAGAAGATATGAATCGCGGTTTCAGCAGGATGCAGTGTACCACACGCGTGGGTACCACACGCTCCGTGTGGTACCCACTCGGCACACGGGCGGCACACGTGTGCCGCACGTATGGCCTACGTGAGCTCACGGGCACACGGACACGGATAACTCCGGTACCGATTTTTTCCGGTACCGGAATTATCTGGACGTGTGGGACAGCCCTAAAGGATAAATGCATAATAAAAAAAAATCTGCAAAAACTGAATAATCAGAGCAGATTGCTATTGTGAATTTTTTTTGAAAAGACGTGCAAAAAAAAAACATCTGTCAGAACACCAAAAATGTGTTTAGCGCAGACTTGGAAAAGAAAAGAGTTAAAAAAATTTTCCAAAAATTGAAACTCAGCACAAAAAGATACAGCAGAAAAAAATGCAACATTTACACTGCATGAAAACATTAATGTGTGTTCCTTCACGCAGAAGGTTATAATGTTACACATTGAATGTGGAGGATACTGGGAGTTGTAGTTCCTGCCCCCCGCCTGGGCTGGCCCTGTATGTTCTAAGAGCTGCCCCTCCGTCTCCGCCATGACTCAGGGGCGGCTCCCATGGCGGCCTCATTTGTATCCGGTTATTATTTGTGAGCGCCGCTCATTTGGGTTCACATTATCCTTTCCTCTGCGCCTTTCTGCAGCTTCCAATTAGTAACACTTAGCAGCTGCTAAATGGCAGAATTGCCTGTTGTTCGCATCCACCCAGATTTTAATTGAATGCAATTTACTGCGCACAAGTCCAAAAAACTCAAAGGAAAGGAGAGAAAATCCATGATCTCCACACAATTTTTCTTTTTGCCAAGCCGGAAAACTCGTTCAATAAAATTGGCCTCCACAGTTCGCTGGAGATGGCGCCGAGGCTGCGAGTTAAAAGAAAGTATTTGCACATGAAAGTTGAAAGGATTTATCTGGTGGGTTTGTGTCGGTGGAAATTTACCAAGCAGATATCGGGGGCCGGCGGTACGCAACTTTCCGAGGGTGGAATTGGATTTGTGTTTTTGTCTTCTCCTTCCCTTGTGCAAACGCGACGTCTGGATGCAGAAAGTTCTTGTTATTAAATTGTGAAATGTCCCACGGCCAAAAGAGACGAATAATAATAAAAAAAGGTAATAAAATATGTTAGAGGTAGTGGTGGAAATATAAGTGTGAGATAGCTAGTGTTAGGAGTAATAGTGCAGTGTTATTATTATTATTATTACTATTACTAGTATTACTATTATTATTACTACTAGGAATGGTAATAATACTAGTCTCAGTATATTCATTATTTTTATATAAAGATTATTTGCAGTAATAATAGCAGTAATAAAATACTGTAGTAGTAGTAGTAGTAGTAGCAGTGGTGGTTGTAGGAGAAGATGTAGAAGTAATATCTTATTAATAATAATAATAATAATAATAATAATTTTATTTATATAGCGCCAATATATTCTGCAGCGCTTTATCTTAGGCCAGTCTCACACGTCCAGATAATTCCGGTACCGTGTGCCGCCCGTGTGCCGACTGAGGACCACACGGACCGTGCAGGAGACAGCGCTAGAGTTAAGCGCTGTCCCCTGCTTTTGGTGCTGAAGCCGGCATTCATTCCTTCTCCCCAGCAGCGTTCGCTGAAGAGAAGGAATTAAAAAATAAAGGTTTTTTTATTTAAATATTAATTTTTTTGTTAAGAATAAAGTTCGGGGTCACCTCCTGCCTCCCACCCCCTGTGCGCCCGCCCGTTTGCATTAAAATACTGACCCAGCTCCCACGATGTCTCCTCTCAGCGCCGGCAGCTTGTCCTGTGTGAGCGGTCACGTGGTACCGCTCATTACAGGGATGAATATGCAGCTCCACCCCTATGGGGTAATTATTATGAATAATAATAAAAATAGCAATACATAATAATAATAATGTCGTGATCCAGTCTGGGCTTTGAGTCCTGTCTGCCCTTTTCCCGGGCTGATCATATTAAGGGTTAACTTTGCTCTGCCTCATGCTGGGTTCAAGTTTGTTATTTAGCTCCGCTGTATCCTGCAGGTGGTGTGAGTTATAGTTTCTGCCTACGGTGTGTGTAGTGTTGTGAATTCCGTTCTTGGGCTCCATCCTGTGGTTACGAATGGTATTTTTGGGAGTTCTGCTCTTGGGCTCCCTCTGGTGGTTTCGAGTGGAACTTAGCAGCTGCTTTCACTAATCGGTTCCCTGGCCTTGTTATTTAACTGGGCTTTTGGCTGTAGTTGATGCCAGCTGTCAATGTTTTTCCTGTGGATTCAGTTCTTTCCTGGAAGTTCTCTGTTGGCCAGTTCATCTCAGCTTAAGATAAGTTCTGCTAGTTTTTGGGTGTTTCCCTGCTTATGACCTTCTGTTCAGTTTGTTATGTCTCTTTTGTCCAGCTTGTCATTATGAAATATTCCAGCTAGTTGGAAGCTCTGGGGTCGCAGATTTGCCCCTCCACACCGTGAGTCGGTGTGGAGGTTATTTTTGTAAACTCTGCGTGGACATTTAGTTTTTATACTGACCGCACAGTAGCCTTTTCTATCTCTGTCTATTTAGATAGTACTAGCTGTACTACCCGGCTTCGCCCGGGTTAATGACTGCTGTTAGCAAAATAGAATGTGTTAACAAAAATTTATTCTGCACACAAAAACCACAAAACAAATAGATAGAAATGTAATTATTAAAAGGCAAAAACTAAGCAAATAGAAGCATTTCACAACATATATTAGCTTTGTTATACTGAGAATGTCTTTGTTGCCTATATTAACCAATCAGAGCTCAGGTTAATTAACTGTAGCAAAATAGAAGCTGAGCTGTGATTGGTTGCTATTGGCAGCCTGATAAATCCCCAGCCAACAGGAAGCCCTCCCCCCTGGCAGTATATATTAGCTCACACATACACATAATAGACAGGTCATGTGACTGACAGCTGCCGTATTTCCTATATGGTACATTTGTTGCTCTTGTAGTTTGCTTATTAATCAGATTTTTATTTTTGAAGGACAATACCAGACTTGTGTGTGTTTTAGGGCGAGTTTTATGTGTCAAGTTGTGTGTGTTGAGTTGCGTGTGGCGACATGCATGTAGCGACTTTTGTGAGATGAGTTTTGTGTGGCGACATGCGTGTAGCAACATTTTGTGTGTTGAGTTGCATGTGACAGGTTAGTGTAGCAAGTTGTGTGCAGCAAGATTTGTGCATGGCGAGTTTTGCGCGTGGCGAGTTTTATGTGTGGTGCATTTTGAGTATGTGCAAGTTTTGTGTGAGGCAACTTTTGCATGTGGTGCAACTTTTGTACATGTGGCAATTTTTCTGTGTGTGCAAGTTTTGCATGAGGTGAGTTTTCCATGAGGTGAGTTTTGCACGTGTGGCGAGTTTTGCGTGAGCCTAGTTTTGCATATGGCGAGTTTTGCATGTAGCGAGTTTTGAGTGGTGACTTTTGTGTTTCGACTTTTATGTGGCGAGGTTGGTGTGTGTGTGTGGTGAAATGTGTGCTGAGGGTGGTATATGTGTTCAAGCACGTGGTAGTGTGTGGCGCATTTTGTGTTTGTGTTCATATCCCCGTGTGTGGTGAGTATCCCATGTCGGGGCCCCACCTTAGCAACTGTACGGTATATACTCTTTGTCGCCATCGCTCTCATTCTTTAAGTCCTCATTGTTCACATCTGGCAGCTGTCAATTTTCCTCCAACACTTTTCCCTTCACTTTTTCCCCATTATGTAGATAGGAGCAAAATTGTTTGGTGAATTGGAACGCGCGGGGTTAAAATTTCACCTCACAACATAGCCTATGACGCTCTCGGGGTCCAGACGTGTGACTGTGCAAAATTTTGTGGCTGTAGCTGCGACGGTACAGATGCCAATCCCGGACATACACACATACATACATACACACATTCAGCTTTATATATTAGATATACCTGTATGTAATCTCCTGTATATAGTATATACCTGTGTGTCATCTCACCTATATATAGTATATATCTGTGTGTCATCTCCTGTATATAGTATATACCTGTATGTCATCTCCTCCTATACATAGCATATACCTGTGTCATCTCCTCCTGTATATACTATATACCTGTAGGTAATCTGCTCCTGTATATAGTATATACCTGTGTGTCATCTCCTCCTGTATATAGTATATACCTGTATGTCATCTCCTCCTGTATGTAGTATGTACCTGTATGTCATCTCCTCCTCTATATAGTATATACCTGTGTGTCATCTCTCCTGTATATAGTATATATCTGTGTGTCATCTCCTCCTGTATATAGTATATACCTGTGTGTCATCTCCCCTGTAAATAGTATATACCTGTGTGTCATCTCCTGTATATAGTATATAGCTGTATGCCATCTCCTCCTGTATTAGCCCTTGTTCACACGTTATTTGGTCAGTATTTTTACCTCAGTATTTGTAAGCTAAAATGGCAGCCTGATAAATCCCCAGCCAACAGTAAGCCCACCCCCTGGCAGTATATATTAGCTCACACATACACATAACAGACTGGTCATGTGACTGACAGCTGCCGGATTCCTATATGGTACATTTGTTGCTCTTGTAGTTTGTCTGCTTATTAATCAGATTTTTATTTTTGAAGGATACCAGACTTGTGTGTGTTTTAGGGCGAGTTTCGTGTGTCAAGTTGTGTGTGTTGAGTTGCGTGTGGCGACATGCATGTAGGGACTTTTGTGAGATGAGTTTTGTGTGGCGACATGCGTGTAGCAACTTTTTGTGTGTCGAGTTGCATGTGACAGGTTAGTGTAGCAAGTTGTGTGCAGCAAGTTTTGCGCATGGCGAGTTTTGCGCGTGGCGAGTTTTATGTGTGGTGCCTTTTGAGTATGTGCAAGTTTTGTGTGAGGCAACTTTTGCATGTGTTGCAACTTTTGTGCATGTGGCAATTTTTCTGCGTGTGGCAATTTTTCTGCGTGTGCAAGTTTTGCGTGTGGCGAGTTTTGCACGTGTGGCGAGTTTTGCATGTGGAGAGTTTTGCGCGTGGCGAGTTTTGAGCGGCGACTTTTGTGTTTCTACTTTTATGTGGCGAGGTTGGTGTATGTGTGGTGAAATGTGCACTGAGGGTGGTATATGTGTTCGAGCACGTGGTAGTGTGTGGCGCATTTTGTGTGTGTGTTCATATCCCCGTGGTGGTGTGATTATCCCATGTTGGGGCCCCACCTTAGCAACTGTACAGTATATACTCTTTGGCGCCATCGCTGTCATTCTTTAAGTCCCCCTTGTTCACATCTGGCAGCTGTTAATTTGCCTCCAACACTTTTCCTTTCATTTTTTCCCCATTATGTAGATAGGGGCAAAATTGTTTGGTGACTTGGAAAGCGCGGGGTTAAAATTTCACCTCACAATATAGCTTTGACGCTCTCAGGGTCCAGACGTGTGACTGTGCAAAATTTTGTGCCTGTAGCTGCGACGCCTCCAACACTTTTCCTTTCACTTTTTCCCCATTATGTAGATAGGGGCAAAATTGTTTGGTGAATTGGAAAGCGCGGGGTTAAAATTTCACCTCACAACATAGCATATGACGCTCTCGGGGTCCAGACGTGTGACTGTGCAAAATTTTGTGGCTGTAGCTGCTACGGTTCAGATGCCAATCCCGGACATACATACATACATACATACATACACACACACACACATTCAGCTTTATATATTAGATTGGCCTCCTTTGCTAAAATCTAGTTTCATTTCTGAGTTTGTCATTTCCCTCTCCACTCACCGTCAATATTTGTGGGGGGCTATCTTCCTTTGGGGGTTTCTCTGAGGCGAGATAGTTTTCCGTTTCCATCTTCAGGGGTAGCTAGTTCTTAGGCTGTGAAGAGGTGTCTAGGCAGAGATAGGAACGCTCCACGGCTATTTCTAGTGTTGGTGTTAGGAGTAGGGATTGCGGTCAGTAAAGCTACCACCTCCTCAGAGCTTGTACATTATTTGTTTTACCCACCAGGTCATTTCAGTGCTGCTCCGTATTCACTAGGTCATATCAGTGATTACTGTCGGTGGAGCTGCTACCTCCTCTGAGCTTGTCCATGATTAGTTTTACCCACCAGGTCATCTCAGTACCGCTCCGTAACCACCAGGTCATAACAGTACAGCTGGCCCACAATGTGTTAAATGCATCTCAAAAGAGGGAAGAGAAAGTTCTGAGTCATTGTTTTTTTTTTCTTGTTGCTTGTTTCGTCTTTTTTCTTCCCCTTGATTTTTGGATGGTGCAGGAGCTTGGTGCTGATATGGAGGTTCAGGGTCTGTCTGCGCGTGTTGATCATCTCGCTGCAAGGGTATAGAGTATCCAAGACTATGTTGTTCAAACTCCTGTTTCTGAGCCTAGAATTCCTATCCCTGATTTGTTTTCTGGGGATAGATCTAAGTTCTTGAACTTTAAAAATAATTGCAGATTGTTTTTTGCTCTGAGACCCCGTTCCTCTGGTGACCCCATTCAGCAGGTGAAGATTGTTATTTCTCTGCTGCGTGGCGACCCGCAGGATTGGGCATTCTCCCTGTTGTGAACTGTGTTTCTGGGCTCCCTCTGGTGGTCACTAACGGTATTGTGTTAGGCATGTCTTGTTGCAGGCCTGAGCTCCAGCTGTGTAGTTAAGCAGCGGGTGTTCCCTATTTAAGTCTCCTCTGGACTCAGTCTCTTGCCTGGCATCGTTGTATCCAGACCTATATGGTCTCCTCCGGATTCCTTTCAGTCTGCCTCATGCAAGAAAAGCTAAGTCTGTTTTGTACAATTTGGATCGTTTGCATTATTCAGTGTTTTTGTCCAGCTTGCTTTACATTTGGTTTTCTGACTCGCTGGAAGCTCTAGGGGGCTGATATTCTCCCTCCACACCGTCAGTCGGTGTGGGAGTTCTTGAATGTTCAGCGTGGATGTTTTTGTAGGGTTTTCTGCTAACCGCATAGTCCACTATCTATTTTCTGCTATTTAGACTATTGGGCCTCACTTTGCTGAATCTAGTTCATCTCTACGTTTGTGCTTTCCTCTTGCCTCACCGTTATTATTTGTTGGGGGCTTTCTATATCTTTGGGGTTCAATTTCTCTAGAGGCAAGTGAGGTCTTATTTTTTCTCTCTAGGGGTAGTCAGTTCTCCGGCTGGCTCGAGACGTCTAGAACCAACGTAGGCACGTTCACCGGCTACTTTTAGTTGTTTGTGTTAGGATCAGGTATGCGGTTAGCCCAGTTTCCACCTCCCTAGAGCAGTATTTATATTTTTGCTATCTTGCCGGAATATCAGAGATCCTCTGCCATTGGGATCATAACAGAATGCCAGACCGAAAGAAAATGTTTAATGCATCGCAGAAGCGGGATTAAAAAGAAGTTCTGAGTTTTTTTTGTTTTTTTTTTGCTGCAGTTTGCCTAGCTTCTTCCATCCCCTTTTTCTCTGAGTGGCTGAAACTCTGCTGCAGATATGAATGTCCAGACTCTGACTTCTAGTGTGGATCAGCTTGCTGCTAGGGTGCAAAGCATTCAGGATTTTGTTATCCATAGCCCTATGTCTGAACCAAAAATACCTATTCCTGAGCCGTTTTTTGGAGATAGATCTAAATTCCTGAATTTTAGGAATAATTGTAAATTGTTTCTGTCTCTGAAACCTCGTTCCTCTGGTGATTCCGCTCAGCAAGTTAAGATTGTTATTTCCTTCTTGCGCGGCGACCCTCAGGATTGGGCCTTCTCTCTGGCGCCAGGAGATCCTGCATTGGTGAATGTTGATGCGTTTTTCCTGGCGCTTGGTTTGCTTTATGAGGAGCCTAATCTTGAAAATCAGGCTGAAAAGATGTTGCTGGCTATCTCTCAGGGTCAGGACGAAGCTGAGGTATATTGCCAAAAATTTCGGAAATGGTCCGTGCTTACTCAATGGAATGAGTGTGCACTGGACGTAAATTTCAGAAATGTTCTTTATGAAGCCATTAAAGATGTGATGGTGGGGTTTCCTATCCCTACAGGTCTAAATGATTCAATGGCTCTAGCCATTCAAATTGATCGACGTTTGCGGGAGCGCAAATCTGTTAATCCTTTGGCGGTGCTGTCTGAACGGTCACCTGATTCTATGCAATGTGACAGAATTCTGACCAGAGCCGAGCGACAAAATCATAGACGTCAAAATGGGTTGTGTTTCTACTGTGGTGATTCAACACATGTTATCTCAGCATGCTCTAAACGTTTAAAAAAAGAAGATAATCCTGTCGCCATTGGTACTTTTCAGCCTAAGTTTATTTTGTCTGTGACTTTAATTTGTTCATTATCTTCTTACTCAGTTATGGCTTTTGTGGATTCTGGTGCTGCTTTAAGTCTGATGGATTTGTCGTTTGCCAAGCGCTGCGGTTTTGTCCTGGAGCCTTTGGAAAATCCTATTCCTCTTAGAGGAATTGATTCTACGCCATTGGCAGAGAATAAACCTCAGTATTGGACGCAGGTGACCATGTGCATGACTCCTGTACATCAGGAGGTGATTCGTTTTCTGGTACTGCATAAAATGCATGATGTTGTCGTTTTGGGTCTGCCATGGTTACAGGCCCATAATCCAGTTTTAGATTGGAAAGCTATGACTGTGTCTAGTTGGGGGTGTCAGGGGATTCATGGCGATTCTCCATTGGTGTCTATTGCCCTTCCTCCTCATAGGGACTGTGATTGTGCTATAGATTTGATTCCTGGTAGTAAGTTTCCTAAGGGACGACTCTTTAATTTATCTGTGCCAGAGCATGCCGCGATGCGGAGTTATATAAAGGAGTCTTTGGAGAAGGGACATATTCGCCCGTCCTCGTCCCCTCTTGGTGCGGGATTCTTTTTTGTGGGCAAGAAAGACGGGTCTCTGAGACCTTGTATTGATTATCGTCTTCTGAATAAGATCACTGTTAAATTTCAGTATCCTTTGCCATTGTTGTCTGATTTGTTTGCTCGGATTAAGGGATCCAGTTGGTTCACCAAGATAGATCTTCGTGGTGCGTATAACCTTGTGCGCATAAAGCAGGGAGATGAATGGAAAACGGCATTTAATACGCCCGAGGGTCATTTTGAGTACCTGGTGATGCCTTTTGGATTATCGAATGCCCCTTCTGTGTTTCAGTCCTTCATGCATGACATCTTCCGAGAATATCTGGATAAATTTATGATTATTTATCTGGATGATATTTTGTTTTTTTCTGATGATTGGGAGTCCCATGTGAACCAGGTCAGGATGGTGTTTCAGGTTTTGCGGGAGAATGCTCTATTTGTGAAGGGCTCAAAATTTATCTTTGGGGTACAGAAGGTTTCTTTTTTGGGTTTTATTTTTTCTCCTTCTACTGTGGAGATGGACCCAGTTAGGGTCCGTGCCATTCATGACTGGACTCAGCCCACGTCTGTTAAGAGCCTGCAGAAGTTCTTGGGCTTTGCTAATTTTTACCGTCGTTTTATCGCTAATTTCTCCAGCGTGGTTAAACCTTTGACGGATATGACCAAGAAGGGTTCTGATGTTGCGAACTGGTCTCCTGCGGCCGTGGAGGCCTTTCGGGAGCTGAAGCGTCGGTTTACTTCAGCGCCAGTCTTGTGCCAGCCGGATGTCTCTCTTCCCTTCCAGGTTGAAGTTGATGCTTCTGAGATTGGTGCAGGGGCTGTTTTGTCGCAAAAAAGTTCTGATGGCTCCGTGATGAAGCCATGCGCCTTCTTTTCAAGGAAATTTTCGCCTGCTGAGCGGAACTACGATGTTGGTAATCGGGAGTTGCTGACTATGAAGTGGGCATTTGAGGAGTGGCGACATTGGCTCGAGGGAGCTAGACATCGTGTGGTGGTCTTGACTGATCATAAAAATCTGATTTACCTCGAGTCTGCCAAGCGCCTGAATCCTAGACAGGCTCGTTGGTCGTTATTTTTCTCCCGTTTTGACTTTGTGGTCTCGTACCTGCCTGGTTCGAAGAACGTGAAGGCTGATGCACTTTCTAGGAGTTTTGTGCCTGACTCTCCGGGAGTCTCTGAGCCGGCTGGTATTCTCAGAGAGGGAGTGATTTTGTCTGCCATTTCCCCAGATTTGCGACGAGGGCTGCAAAAATTTCAGGCTGATAGGCCTGATCGTTGTCCACCGGAGAGATTGTTTGTCCCTGATGGATGGACCAGCAGAGTTATTTCTGAGGTTCATTCTTCGGTGTTGGCGGGACATCCTGGGATTTTCGGTACCAGAGATTTGGTGGCTAGGTCCTTTTGGTGGCCTTCCTTGTCGCGGGATGTGCGTTCTTTTGTGCAGTCCTGTGGGATTTGTGCTCGGGCTAAGCCTTGCTGTTCTCGTGCCAGCGGGTTGCTTTTACCCTTGCCTATCCCAAAGAGGCCTTGGACGCACATTTCCATGGATTTCATTTCGGATCTTCCGGTGTCTCGGAAGATGTCTGTCATCTGGGTGGTGTGCGATCGTTTTTCTAAAATGGTCCATTTGGTGCCCTTGCCTAAGTTGCCTTCCTCCTCCGATCTGGTTCCTTTGTTTTTTCAGAATGTGGTTCGTTTGCATGGCATCCCTGAGAATATTGTGTCTGACAGAGGATCCCAGTTTGTGTCCAGGTTCTGGCGATCCTTTTGTGCTAAGATGGGTATTGATTTGTCTTTTTCGTCGGCTTTTCATCCTCAGACTAATGGCCAGACCGAGTGAACTAATCAGACGTTGGAGACTTATTTGAGATGTTTTGTTTCTGCTGATCAGGACGACTGGGTTACCTTTTTGCCACTGGCCGAGTTTGCCCTTAATAATCGGGCTAGTTCTGCCACCTTGGTTTCACCCTTTTTCTGCAACTCTGGTTTTCATCCTCGTTTCTCCTCGGGCCAGGTTGAACCTTCTGACTGTCCTGGGGTTGATTCTGTGGTGGATAGGTTGCAGCGGATTTGGAACCATGTGCTGGACAATTTGAAATTGTCACAAGACAAGGCCCAGCGTTTTGCCAACCGCCGCCGCGGTGTGGGTCCCCGACTTCGTGTTGGGGATTTGGTTTGGTTGTCTTCTCGGCATGTTCCTTTGAAAGTCTCCTCTCCTAAGTTCAAGCCTTGCTTTATCGGTCCTTATAAGATTTTGGAAATCCTTAACCCGGTGTCTTTTCGCTTGGACCTTCCAGCGTCATTTGCTATTCATAATGTGTTCCATAGGTCCTTGTTGCGGCGGTACGTGGTGCCTATGGTTCCTGCTGTTGAGCCTCCTGCCCCGGTTTTGGTTGAGGGCGAGTTGGAGTACGTGGTGGAGAAGATTCTGGATTCTCGTATCTCTAGACGGAAACTCCAGTATTTAGTTAAATGGAAAGGCTATGGTCAGGAGGATAATTCCTGGGTTGTCGCCTCTGATGTTCATGCGGCTGATTTGGTTCATGCCTTTCACGCTGCTCATCCTGATCGCCCTGGGGGTCTTGGTGAGGGTTCGGTGACCCCTCCTCAAGGGGGGGGTACTGTTGTGAACTGTGTTTCTGGGCTCCCTCTGGTGGTCACTAACGGTATTGTGTTAGGCATGTCTTGTTGCAGGCCTGAGCTCCAGCTGTGTCGTTAAGCAGCGGGTGTTCCCTATTTAAGTCTCCTCTGGACTCAGTCTCTTGCCTGGCATCGTTGTATCCAGACCTATATGGTCTCCTCCGGATTCCTTTCAGTCTGCCTCATGCAAGAAAAGCTAAGTCTGTTTTGTACAATTTGGATCGTTTGCATTATTTAGTGTTTTTGTCCAGCTTGCTTTACATTTGATTTTCTGACTCGCTGGAAGCTCTAGGGGGCTGATATTCTCCCTCCACACCGTCAGTCGGTGTGGGGGTTCTTGAATGTTCAGCGTGGATGTTTTTGTAGGGTTTTCTGCTAACCGCATAGTCCACTATCTATTTTCTGCTATTTAGACTATTGGGCCTCACTTTGCTGAATCTAGTTCATCTCTACGTTTGTGCTTTCCTCTTGCCTCACCGTTATTATTTGTTGGGGGCTTTCTATATCTTTGGGGTTCAATTTCTCTAGAGGCAAGTGAGGTCTTATTTTTTCTCTCTAGGGGTAGTCAGTTCTCCGGCTGGCTCGAGACGTCTAGAACCAACGTAGGCACGTTCACCGGCTACTTTTAGTTGTTTGTGTTAGGATCAGGTATGCGGTTAGCCCAGTTTCCACCTCCCTAGAGCAGTATTTATATTTTTGCTATCTTGCCGGAATATCAGAGATCCTCTGCTATTGGGATCATAACATCTCCCTTGAGCCAGGGAATCCTGCATTGCTCAATGTAGATTCATTTTTTCAAGCACTTGGACTGCTTTATGACGAACCCAATTCTGTGGATCAGGCAGAAAAAATTTTGCTGGCTCTGTGTCAGGGTCAGGAAGCGGCAGAGATATATTGCCAGAAATTTAGAAAGTGGTCTGTGCTTACAAAATGGAATGAGGATGCCCTGGCGGCTATTTTCAGAACGGGTCTTTCTGAAGCTCTTAAAGATGTTATGGTGGGGTTTCCCACGCCTGCTGGTTTGAACGAATCAATGTCTCTGGCCATTCAGATTGATCGGCGCCTACGTGAACGTAAGGTAGTGCACCATATGGCGGTGTCCTCTGGGCAGAGTTCTGAGCCTATGCAATGTGATAGAATTTTGACGAGAGCAGAACGGCAGGAGTTCAGACGTCAGAATGGGCTGTGTTTTTACTGTGGTGACGCTACTCATGCTATCTCTGACTGCCCGAAGCGAACTAAGAGGGTCGCTAGGTCGGTTACCATCAGTACTGTACAGCCTAAATTTCTCTTGTCTATTACCCTGATTTGCTCATTGTCGTCCTTTTCTGTTATGGCATTTGTGGATTCTGGCGCTGCCCTGAACTTAATGGACTTAGAATTTGCCAAGCGCTGTGGTTTTTCCTTGGAGCCTTTGCAGAGTCCTATTCCCTTAAGGGGGATTGATGCTACGCCATTGGCCAAGAATAAACCTCAGTACTGGACACAGTTAGCCATGAACATGGCTCCAGCACATCAGGAAAATATTCGCTTTTTGGTGTTGCATAATTTGCATGATGTGGTTGTGCTGGGTTTCCATGGTTACAGGTACATAATCCAGTGCTGGATTGGAAATCTATGTCTGTGACTAGTTGGGGTTGTCAGGGGATACATAGTGACATTCCTCTGATGTCAATTTCCTCGTCCCCTTCTTCTGAAGTTCCTGAGTTTTTGTCGGATTTCCAGGATATATTTGAGGAGCCTAAATCCAGTCCTCTGCCTCCTCATAGGGACTGTGATTGCGCTATTAATTTGATTCCTGGCTGTAAGTTCCCTAAGGGTCGACTTTACAATCTGTCAGTGCCAGAGCATGCCGCTATGCGGACTTATGTAAAGGAGTCCTTGGAGAAGGGGCATATTCGCCCGTCTTCATCACTGTTGGGAGCGGGGTTCTTTTTTGTTGCCAAGAAGGATGGCTCCTTGAGGCCCTGTATAGATTATCGCCTTCTCAATAAGATCACGGTCAAATTCCAGTGCCCTTTGCCTCTGCTCTCTGATTTGTTTGCTCGGATTAAAGGGGCTAGCTGGTTTACCAAGATTGACCTTCGAGGGGTGTATAATCTGGTCCGCATCAAACAGGGTGATGAATGGAAAACAGCATTTAATACGCCCGAAGGCCATTTTGAATATCTTGTGATGCCTTTCGGGCTCTCAAATGCTCCATCTGTGTTTCAGTCCTTTATGCATGATATTTTCCGGGAGTATCTGGATAAATTTATGATTGTATATTTGGATGATATTTTGTTTTTTTCCGATGATTGGGAGTCTCATGTGAAGCAGGTCAGGATGGTATTTCAGATTCTTCGTGCTAATGCTCTGTTTGTGAAGGGGTCTAAGTGCCTTTTTGGAGTTCAGAGGGTTTCTTTTCTGGGGTTCATTTTTTCTCCCTCGGCTATTGAAATGGACCCTGTTAAGGTCCAGGCCATTCATGATTGGACTCAACCCACATCTGTAAAGAGCCTTCAGAAATTTTTGGGCTTTGCCAATTTTTATCGCCGCTTCATTGCTAATTTTTCTACTGTGGTTAAACCTCTGACCGATTTGACCAAGAAAGGTGCAGATATGGTGAATTGGTCCTCTGCGGCTGTGGAGGCCTTTCAGGAGCTTAAGCGTCGTTTTACTTCTGCCCCTGTGTTGCGTCAGCCGGATGTTTCTCTTCCTTTTCAGGTTGAGGTTGACGCTTCTGAGATTGGGGCAGGGGCCGTTTTGTCTCAGAGAAATTCTGATGGCTCTTTGATGAAACCATGTGCTTTCTTCTCCAGAAAGTTTTCGCCTGCTGAGCGTAATTATGATGTCGGCAATCGGGAGTTGTTGGCTATGAAGTGGGCATTCGAGGAGTGGCTACATTGGCTTGAGGGAGCCAAGCATCGTGTTGTGGTCTTGACCGATCATAAGAATTTGATTTACCTTGAGTCGGCCAAGCGGTTGAATCCTAGACAGGCTCGGTGGTCTTTATTTTTCTCCCGTTTTGATTTTGTGGTCTCGTATCTTCCGGGATCTAAGAATGTGAAGGCTGATGCCCTGTCTAGGAGTTTTTTGCCTGATTCTCCGGGAGTCCGTGAGCCGGCTGGTATTCTCAAGGAGGGGGTGATTCTTTCTGCTATCTCCCCTGATTTGCGGCGGGTGCTTCAGGAGTTTCAGGCTGATAGACCCGATCGCTGTCCTGTGGGGAAATTGTTTGTTCCTGATAGATGGACTAGTAAGGTGATTTCTGAGATTCATTGTTCGGTGTTGGCTGGTCATCCTGGGATCTTTGGTACCAGAGATTTGGTTGCCAGGTCCTTTTGGTGGCCTTCTCTGTCACGGGATGTGCGTTCTTTTGTGCAGTCCTGTGGGACCTGTGCTTGGGCTAAGCCTTGCTGTTCTCGTGCTAGTGGGTTGCTTTTGCCTTTGCCTATCCCTGAGAGGCCCTGGACGCATATTTCCATGGATTTTATTTCTGATCTTCCTGTTTCTCAGAAGATGTCTGTCATCTGGGTGGTTTGTGACCGGTTTTCTAAAATGGTCCATTTGGTATCTTTGCCTAAGTTGCCTTCCTCCTCTGATTTGGTTCCTTTGTTTTTCCAGCATGTGGTTCGTTTGCATGGTATTCCGGAGAATATTGTGTCTGACAGAGGTTCCCAGTTTGTTTCTAGGTTTTGGCGGTCCTTTTGTGTTAGAATGGGCATTAATTTGTCTTTTTCTTCGGCGTTTCACCCTCAGACAAATGGACAGATGGAGCGAACCAATCAGACCTTGGAAACCTATTTGAGATGCTTTGTGTCTGCCGATCAGGATGATTGGGTGACCTTCTTGCCGTTGGCCGAGTTTGCCCTTAATAATCGGGCTAGTTCGGCTACTTTGGTTTCGCCTTTTTTTTGTAACTTCGGTTGTCATCCTCGCTTTTCTTCAGGACAGGTTGAGCCTTCGGACTGTCCTGGGGTAGATTCTGTGGTGGACAGGTTGCAGCGGATTTGGACTCATGTGGTGGACAATTTAACATTGTCTCAGGAAAAGGCTCAACGTTTTGCTAAACGCCGTCGGTGCGCTGGTCCCCGGCTTCGGGTTGGGGATTTGGTCTGGTTGTCTTCTCGTCATGTTCCTATGAAGGTCTCTTCCCCTAAGTTCAAACCTCGTTTTATTGGTCCTTATAGGATTTCGGAAATTATCAATCCGGTGTCTTTTCGTTTGTCCCTTCCAGCTTCCTTTTCCATTCATAATGTGTTCCATAGATCTTTGTTGCGGAGATATGTGGTGCCCATGGTTCCCTCCGTTGACCCTCCTGCTCCGGGGTTGGTTGAGGGGGAGCTGGAATATGTGGTGGAGAAGATTTTGGATTCTCGTCTTTCAAGGCGGAAACTTCAGTATCTGGTCAAGTGGAAGGGTTATGGCCAGGAGGATAACTCTTGGGTTTTTGCCTCCGATGTCCATGCTGCTGATTTGGTACGTGCTTTTCATTTGGCTCGTCCCGATCGGCCTGGGGGCTCTGGTGAGGGTTCGGAGACCCCTCCTCAAGGGGGGGGTACTGTTGTGAATTCCGTTCTTGGGCTCCATCCTGTGGTTACGAATGGTATTTTTGGGAGTTCTGCTCTTGGGCTCCCTCTGGTGGTTTCGAGTGGAACTTAGCAGCTGCTTTCACTAATCGGTTCCCTGGCCTTGTTATTTAACTGGGCTTTTGGCTGTAGTTGATGCCAGCTGTCAATGTTTTTCCTGTGGATTCAGTTCTTTCCTGGAAGTTCCCTGTTGGCCAGTTCATTTCAGCTTAAGATAAGTTCTGCTAGTTTTTGGGTGTTTCCCTGCTTATGACCTTCTGTTCAGTTTCACCAGGTTATTTCAGTGCTGCTTCGTAATCACTAGGTCATATCAGTGATTTCTGTCTGTGGAGCTGCCACCTCCTCTGAGCTTGTCCATGATTGGTTTTACCCACCAGGTCATCTCAGTACCGCTCCGTAACCACCAGGTCATAACAGTGTAGCTGACTCTGTGTACCCTGATTCATCCTGCTGCTTTTGCTGATTGTACCCGTGTTTGTTTATTCCCCTCTTCTCGTCTCGACTCTGTGTTCCCCTCTTGTGTTTGGATTCCCTGGTACCTGACTTGGCTCAGACTCTGACCTGCTGTTTCATTTCTTCTCTTTGGCATATCTGCTCCTGACCGGTATTGACCCATTTGGCTTGTTTCTGACTCTGTGCTTGGATATTCCTTTTGAACTGCGCTACAGACTAATATCGACCCGGCTTGTTTTACTATTCCGCTGCCACCTGGTGGTGACCTCCCTGCAGCGCTGCAGGTCTGCTCCTGCTGTGTGCAGTCCTCCCTCCACTCTATCGCCATCTAGTGGAGCTGCTTCTACCGACATTGCAGCAGCATGACAAATAATAATAATTTTAAAAAAAAGTATACAGACATTACAGCACAGGATTACAGATGATTCTTTTTGTGAGGTAAAACATTTTCCTGCCTGGTTTTCAAAAATGGTTTTACCACAAAAAATAATTTGCGATCCCCGGCTGTAATGTCTGTGTCCTCTTTTCCTTCCTCTCTTGTCCAGGAGCTGTGGTATGATCAGGCCATGCTCCTGCACGGTCAGACGCGGCCATTACACAGTACACAGGGGGGCACATTTATAAGATTATCTCAGCACAGGAACATTTTATATAAACATCCAATTCTGGAAATTATTATTATTCATAACATTTATGGATTAAAATGAACTTTTGTTCCTGGGAAAACCCCTGTGACGGCTGATTGTAATCTTCCCCGATGTAAATAGAAGGTGAAACTGCTGCGCTCTGTACAGTATGGAGATAAGTGAGCGCCACTGACCTAGATTACAGCGTGAATGGCTCCCAGCGGCTCTATTCACATGATGGACTGGCAGCGCGACGCTGCGCAGTATAGACTCTGCATGTCCGTATATAATCACCGAGGACACACTGTGATCATAGGAAAGAAAAGGAAAAGGCCAGGGAGAAAGCTGTGTATTGTATCTGATCTATATACAGTACTATCTACTATCTATTATCTATATATCATCTATTATCTATTATCTATCTATTATCTATTATCTATCTATTATCTATCATCTATTATCTATTATCTATCTATTATCTATCATCTATTATCTATCATCTATCTATTATCTATTATCTATCTATTATCTATCATCTATCTATTATCTATCATCTATCTATTATCTATCTATTATCTATCATCTATCTATTATCTATCTATTATCTATCATCTATCTGTTATCTATTCATTATCTATCTTTCTTTATATCCATTATATATCTATCTCTTTCTAGCTTTATCAGCATGATGTCACTCTGCTCTATCATTATGATGGAACCGGGAAGGAGGTGTCACTCATGCGCTGCTGCTGATGTATCCAATGGAATATATTAAAATATTTATTGTACAGGTTTACAGAGTCAACGAGGACAAAAACCTCTAATGAAGAGGTTCTGCGTGACCTCGAAACGTGTTGACTGTGTAAACCTGTACAATAAATATTTGACTATATTCCATTGGATACATCAGCAGCAGCGCATGAGTGACACCTCCTTCCCGATTCCGTCATCCAGTTTGGTCCATCTAACGACTGGTGTCGTTATATATATATATATATATATATATATATATATATATATATATATACTGTATATATGCCAGCTACATGTTGCTTTGGAGCAACCATTCCAGGTGAGTGGATACATTTCATTTGACACCCCATTGTTATCGGATTAGACGCTCTGCTCCATCATTATGCGGTCACTCTGCTCCATCATTATGAGGACGCTCTGCTCCATCATTATGCGGTCGCTCTGCTCCATCATTATGAGGTCGCTCTGCTCCATCATTATGCGGTCACTCTGCTCCATCATTATGAGGTCGCTCTGCTCCATCATTATGCGGTCGCTCTGCTCCATCATTATGAGGTCACTCTGCTCCATCATTATGTGGTCACTCTGCTCTATCATTATGCGGTCACTCTGCTCCATCATTAAGAGGTCGCTCTGCTCCATCATTATGAGATCACTCTGCTCCATCATTATGAGGTTACTCTGCTCCATCATTATGAGGTCCCTCTGCTCCATCATTATGAGGTCGCTCTGCTCCATCATTATGAGGTTACTCTGCTCCATCATTATGAGATCACTCTGCTCCATCATTATGCGGTTACTCTGCTCCATCATTATGAGATCACTCTGCTCCATCATTATGCGGTCACTCTGCTCCATCATTATGAGGACGCTCTGCTCCATCATTATGCGGTCGCTCTGCTCCATCATTATGAGGTCGCTCTGCTCCATCATTATGCGGTCACTCTGCTCCATCATTATGAGGTCGCTCTGCTCCATCATTATGCGGTCGCTCTGCTCCATCATTATGAGGTCACTCTGCTCCATCATTATGTGGTCACTCTGCTCTATCATTATGCGGTCACTCTGCTCCATCATTAAGAGGTCGCTCTGCTCCATCATTATGAGATCACTCTGCTCCATCATTATGAGGTTACTCTGCTCCATCATTATGAGGTCCCTCTGCTCCATCATTATGAGGTCGCTCTGCTCCATCATTATGAGGTTACTCTGCTCCATCATTATGAGATCACTCTGCTCCATCATTATGAGATCACTCTGCTCCATCATTATGCGGTCACTCTGCTCCATCATTAAGAGGTCGCTCTGCTCCATCATTATGAGATCACTCTGCTCCATCATTATGAGGTTACTCTGCTCCATCATTATGAGGTCACTCTGCTCCATCATTTTGAGGTCCCTCTGCTTCATCATTATGAGGTCCCTCTGCTCCATCATTATGAGGTCGCTCTGCTCCATCATTATGAGGTCACTCTGCTCCATCATTATGAGATCACTCTGCTCCATCATTATGAGGTTACTCTGCTCCATCATTATGAGGTCGCTCTGCTCCATCATTATGAGGTCACTCTGCTCCATCATTATGAGGTCGCTCTGCTCCATCATTATGAGGTCGCTCTGCTCCATCATTATGAGGTCGCTCTGCTTCATCATTATGAGGTCCCTCTGCTCCATCATTATGAGGTCGCTCTGCTCCATCATTATGAGGTCGCTCTGCTCCATCATTATGAGGTCACTCTGCTCCATCATTTTGAGGTCCCTCTGCTTCATCATTATGAGGTCCCTCTGCTCCATCATTATGAGGTCGCTCTGCTCCATCATTATGAGGTTACTCTGCTCCATCATTATGAGATCACTCTGCTTCATTATGAGGTTACTCTGCTCCATCATTATGAGGTCGCTCTGCTCCATCATTATGAGGTCACTCTGCTCCATCATTATGAGATCACTCTGCTCCATCATTATGAGGTCACTCTGCTCCATCATTATGAGGTCGCTCTGCTCCACCATTATGAGGTCCCTCTGCTCCATCATTATGAGGTCGCTCTGCTCCATCATTATGAGGTCGCTCTGCTCCATCATTATGAGGTCGCTCTGCTCCATCATTATGAGGTCGCTCTGCTCCATCATTATGAGGTCCCTCTGCTCCATCATTATGCGGTCACTCTGCTCCATCGTTATGAGGTCACTCTGCTCCATCATTATGCGGTCACTCTGCTCTATCGTTATGAGGTCACTCTGCTCCATCATTATGAGGTCGCTCTGCTCCATCATTATGAGGTCACTCTGCTCCATCATTATGAGGTCGCTCTGCTCCATCATTATGAGGTCACTCTGCTCCATCGTTATGAGGTCGCTCTGCTCCATCATTATGAGGTCACTCTGCTCCATCATTATGAGGTCCCTCTGCTCCATCATTATGAGGTCACTCTGCTCCATCATTATGAGGTCCCTCTGCTCTATCATTATGAGGTCGCTCTGTTCCATCGTTATGAGGTCACTCTGCTCCATCATTATGAGGTCGCTCTGCTTCATCATTATGAGGTCCCTCTGCTCTATCATTATGAGGTCGCTCTGCTCCATCATTATGAGGTCGCTCTGCTCCATCATTATGAGGTCTCTCTGCTCCATCATTATGAGGTCTCTCTGCTCCATCATTATGAGGTCGCTCTGCTCCATCATTATGAGGTCGCTCTGCTCCATCATTATGAGGTCGCTCTGTTCCATCATTATGAGGTCGCTCTGCTTCATCATTATGAGGTCACTCTGCCCAGTCATCATTGTTCCACTTTGTTACAGTACCTAACCTCTTCTCTCTCAGCGGGGTGTTAATTTGTGCCATTTTCTTGTTGTTAATCTTCATTTTTTTTTGTGTCATCCCTTTCTGCTGTCCTGGTGGCATCACAGCATTTGCACTTGTTATCCAACCATAGAAATTATGATACAATTGTGCTAAGTATAAATCCGATAGTGACTGCACCATTAGTAATAATTACAGTCAGCATTATGACATTTGGCGGTATACGCTGCGGACATCGCCCCACGCTCCCGCCCTGGTGTTCCACCCGCCTGATGTCAGCCGCCATCAATATTTCGGACTATCCATTTGTATCATATGCAGGAACTTGTATCCCGTACATTTTGATACAATCGCAAGTCTAAAATAGAGCAATGCATCATACAGACATCTGTGCGGAGATCTCGACTGTTGATCCATCACTTCCTGCAGAAACTGGAGGGCATCACTGAGGGCAATATATCAAGCAGGGCAGCGCAACTGTGCGTGAGGGAACATTAGTATTCTCCTGCTCCTACATTGGGGATAGGGAGATTAACTCTTCCTGCCTGAGAACCTGGAATATGTCAGGAGAGGTGAATGTGGAGATACATGGAGGAATAGTCTATTGTCTGAGGCTGGGGCAGCACATAGCCAAGGTCATATGTCCAAAAGACAGCATGGTGGCCATGGGGTCCTTGGAGAGAAGGGGCCCGGCCCTGGTTGGCCTCATCTCCGTACCCCATGAGTATCAGAAGAACTGTTTTGTTAGTAAATTGACTCAAGAGTCATGTAAAGGAGCATGAAGTGCTTATATGTTTGACCAAAATCATCAGATTGTGTCAATAATTGTGTCAGTATTCCGGGTTTTCCAAATCACCTTGTGAGTGATCTTGCCCTTTGTTAAGATGGAGTTTGCTGTTTTTGTCTGCCCTACTTCCTGTTTGTTTGTTTAAAACCCGGCTCAGGTGTCAGCTTCCTTGCTGGAGTATTCTGCTTCTGTTCTCCTTCAGCTCAGCTGCTTGTTCTGAGTGTGCCTCTACCCCTGGCTCTGGACATTCTCTGCATATGTAAGCTACACTCTCTATGTTATCATTAGTCTGTTGACTTTGGAACTTAACCCTTGAACTCACATTTTCTTCATCATCAACTTCGAGTCACATCCCAAAAACAAATAGCCATAGTTATTATATCCCAGTTGGATTGATTTAAACTTTTGGGGAAACCTAATCCAAAAAAATCAATCTCCAGTGCCATGTTCACATCTGATTATGGGTTGTCACTGCCACTGTAATCCAGACGCTGGACACACCCTATTCAGCTCCATATCCTTAGGCAGGGGCGGGCTTGGTCATATTTACATATTTAATCAGGGGCGGATCTTTTTTTCTGGAAAGCTAGAATGCATAGCTTTTGAAAAGCTGAATGGGCTAATTTGATGATACAAAGAATGGATATGTAAAACTAGACTGTTCTGTCATTCTCGGCTGAAGTGGTGACAACTCCTATCAGAGCAGCTACAATGGTTACCAACTAGAAATCAAGAACAATCTTGTATTAGGGGTCTGCAGATCATTCAGAGAGCTGGGGAATAAAACCTCCAAGCCCCCTTTCACCTGTAGGTGGCGCCTCTGTTCTAATGTCCTGACTGCCCGGCCTGATGACCTCAGTGCTTTTATTTTACTGCTCTGTGTTCCCAGCTGTCCGGTCATATACCATAATAACATCCAGTGAAGTGAATTGTGCTGAGCTCAGACGCGTTTCTCTTCTCTTAGCTGAGTACAGGCCCCGGTGTATATGGAGCTCTTAAAAAAGCAGTGAATGAGTCTGGTGCAAAGCTCTCCACAGTGCGGCACCCCCTTACATCTCCTCCCTCATTTCTGTCTATCGGCCTAGCCGACCACTGCGCTCTGCAAATGACTTTCGACTAACCTCTGCACTAATCCGTACCTCACACTCCCGACTCCAAGACTTCTCCCGTGCTGCGCCAATCCTCTGGAATGCTCTACCCCAAGATATTAGGACCATCCACAATTTGCATAGTTTTAGGCGCTCGCTCAAAACTCATTTGTTCATAGCAGCCTATCACGTTCCCTAATCAAAGTAATTTTATGTTTGTGTGTGTGTAGCCCATTCACTATCCTCATCTACCCCCCACCCCCTGAAGATGGCCGGACCATCACTGTAAATACACACCTGTACTTTGTATCTCCCCACCTCATTGTAGATTGTAAGCTCTCACGAGCAGGGGCGGCTTATTTTGTTTTATTCTGCTTTATTACTGTATTGTTAACATTGTTACCTATGACTGTTGTGTTTGAAACTCTTAAACTGTAAAGCGCTGCGGAATATGTTGGCGCTATATAAATAAAGATTATTATTATTATTATTATTGTGTGCAGTTGTGGTGTCTTCATCATGAGGTATAATTGGCATTAGAATCACAGCGTGAAGCGGAGAGATTGGAGGCCCGTGGACTTAACATTATCGAGCATATTACCATTTACAATCTGCTGCATGGCCGCAGTTATTTTTGCAATCTGCCTGAGATCTTTCCTCCCTTCCCAGTATCCCAGCAGCCCTTGCTTCCCACTATCCCCTCCTTCCCAGTATCCCAGCATCCCTTCCTTCCCAGTATCCCAGCATCCCTTCCTTCCCAGCATCCCTTCCTTCCCACTATCCCTTCTTCCTAGTATCCCAGCATCCCTTCCTTCCCAGTATTGCAGCATCACTTCCTTTCCAGTATTACAGCATCCCTTCCTTCCTAGAATCCCAACATCCCTTTCTTCCCAGTGTCTCAGCATCCCTTCCTTCCCAGTATCGCAGCATCCCTTCCTTCCTAGAATCCCAGCATCCCTTTCTTCCCAGCATTCCTTCCTTCCCAGTATCGCAGCATCCCTTCCAGTATCCCATCATCCCTTCATTCCCAGTAACCCAGTATTCCTTCCTTCCCAGTATCCCAGCATCCCAGCATCCCTTCCTTTCTAGTATCCCAGCATCCCTTCCTTTCCAGTATCCCAGCATCCCTTCCTTCACAGTATCCCAGCATCCCTTCCTTTCCAGTATCCCAGCATCCCTTCCTTTCCAGTATCCCAGCATCCCTTCCTTTCCAGTATCCCAGCAGCCGTTCCTTTCCAGTATCCCAGCATCCCTTCCTTCCCAGTATCCCAGCATCCCTTCCTTTCCAGTATCCCAGCATCCCTTCCTTCCCAGTATCCCAGCAGCCGTTCCTTTCCAGTATCCCAGCATCCCTTCCTTCCCAGTATCCCAGCATCCCTTCCTTCCCAGTATCCCAGCATCCCTTCCTTTCCAGTATCCCAGCATCCCTTCCTTCCCAGTATCCCAGCATCCCTTCCTTCCCAGTATCCCAGCATCCCTTCCTTTCCAGTATCCCAGCATCCCTTCCTTCCCAGTATCCCAGCATCCCTTCCTTTCCAGTATCCCAGCATCCCTTCCTTCACAGTATCCCAGCATCCCTTCCTTTCCAGTATCCCAGCATCCCTTCCTTTCCAGTATCCCAGCATCCCTTCCTTTCCAGTATCCCAGCATCCCTTCCTTCCCAGTATCCCAGCATTCCTTCCTTCCCAGAATCCCAGCATCCCTTCCTTTCCAGTATCCCAGCATCCCTTCCTTCCCAGTATCCCAGCATCCCTTCCTTTCCAGTATCCCAGCATCCCTTCCTTCCCAGTATCCCAGCATCCCTTCCTTCCCAGTATCCCAGCATCCCTTCCTTCCCAGTATCCCAGCATTCCTTCCTTCCCAGAATCCCAGCATCCCTTCCTTTCCAGTATCCCAGCATCCCTTCCTTCCCAGTATCCCAGCATCCCTTCCTTTCCAGTATCCCAGCATCCCTTCCTTCCCAGTATCCCATCATCCCTTCCTTTCCAGTATCCCAGCATTCCTTCCTTCCCAGTATCCCAGCATCCCTTCCTTTCCAGTATCCCAGCATCCCTTCCTTCCCAGTATCCCAGCATCCCTTCCTTTCCAGTATCCCAGCATTCCTTCCTTCCCAGAATCCCAGCATCCCTTCCTTTCCAGTATCCCAGCATCCCTTCCTTCCCAGTATCCCAGCATCCCTTCCTTCCCAGTATCCCAGCATTCCTTCCTTCCCAGAATCCCAGCATCCCTTCCTTTCCAGTATCCCAGCATCCCTTCCTTCCCAGTATCCCAGCATCCCTTCCTTTCCAGTATCCCAGCATCCCTTCCTTCCCAGTATCCCAGCATCCCTTCCTTTCCAGTATCCCAGCATTCCTTCCTTCCCAGAATCCCAGCATCCCTTCCTTTCCAGTATCCCAGCATCCCTTCCTTTCCAGTATCCCAGCATCCCTTCCTTCCCAGTATCCCAGCATCCCTTCATTGCCAGTATCCCAGCATCCCTTCCTTCCCAGTATCCCAGCATCCCTTCCTTCCCAGTATCCCAGCATCCCTTCCTTTCCAGTATCCCAGCATCCCTTCCTTTCCAGTATCCCAGCATCCCTTCCTTTCCAGTATCCCAGCATCCCTTCCTTCCCAGTATCCCAGCATCCCTTCCTTTCCAGTATCCCAGCATCCCTTCCTTCCCAGTATCCCAGCATCCGTTCCTTTCCAGTATCCCAGCATCCCTTCCTTTCCAGTATCCCAGCATCCCTTCCTTCCCAGTATCCCAGCATCCCTTCCTTTCTAGTATCCCAGCATTCCTTCCTTCCCAGAATCCCAGCATCCCTTCCTTTCCAGTATCCCAGCATCCATTCCTTCCCAGTATCCCAGCATCCCTTCCTTCCCAGTATCCCAGCATTCCTTCCTTCCCAGTATCCCAGCATCCCTTCCTTTCCAGTATCCCAGCATCCCTTCCTTCCCAGTATCCCAGCATCCCTTCCTTTCCAGTATCCCAGCATCCCTTCCTTCCCAGTATCCCAGCAACCCTTCCTTTCCAGTATCCCAGCATTCCTTCCTTCCCAGAATCCCAGCATCCCTTCCTTTCCAGTATCCCAGCATCCCTTCCTTTCCAGTATCCCAGCATCCCTTCCTTTCCAGTATCCCAGCATCCCTTCATTGCCAGTATCCCAGCATCCCTTCCTTCCCAGTATCCCAGCATCCCTTCCTTCCCAGTATCCCAGCAACCCTTCCTTTCCAGTATCCCAGCATCCCTTCCTTCCCAGTATCCCAGCATCCCTTCCTTTCCAGTATCGCAGAATCCCTTCCTTCCCAGTATCCCAGCATCCCTTCCTTTCCAGTATCCCAGCATCCCTTCCTTTCCAGTATCCCAGCATCCCTTCCTTTCCAGTATCCCAGCATCCCTTCCTTCCCAGTATCCCAGCATCCCTTCCTTTCCAGTATCCCAGCATCCCTTCCTTCCCAGTATCCCAGCATCCGTTCCTTTCCAGTATCCCAGCATCCCTTCCTTTCCAGTATCCCAGCATCCCTTCCTTCCCAGTATCCCAGCATCCCTTCCTTTCTAGTATCCCAGCATTCCTTCCCAGAATCCCAGCATCCCTTCCTTTCCAGTATCCCAGCATCCATTCCTTCCCAGTATCCCAGCATCCCTTCCTTCCCAGTATCCCAGCATTCCTTCCTTCCCAGTATCCCAGCATCCCTTCCTTTCCAGTATCCCAGCATCCCTTCCTTCCCAGTATCCCAGCATCCCTTCCTTTCCAGTATCCCAGCATCCCTTCCTTCCCAGTATCCCAGCAACCCTTCCTTTCCAGTATCCCAGCATTCCTTCCTTCCCAGAATCCCAGCATCCCTTCCTTTCCAGTATCCCAGCATCCCTTCCTTTCCAGTATCCCAGCATCCCTTCCTTTCCAGTATCCCAGCATCCCTTCATTGCCAGTATCCCAGCATCCCTTCCTTCCCAGTATCCCAGCATCCCTTCCTTCCCAGTATCCCAGCAACCCTTCCTTTCCAGTATCCCAGCATCCCTTCCTTCCCAGTATCCCAGCATCCCTTCCTTTCCAGTATCGCAGAATCCCTTCCATTCTAGAATCCTAGTATCTCTTTCTTCCTTCCCTGTATACCAATATTATGTCCTTGACAGTATCCTATTATCCTTTCGTTCCCAGAACTCCTTTATTCTTTCCCAGTATTTTAGTGTTTCTTTCGTCTCCGAATTCTAGTATTTCTTCCTTCCCAGTATCCTATTGTAATTTCCTTCCTAGTTTCTCAGTATCCCTTTATACCTTTCTATTATCCCTTTCTTCCTTTCAGTAACCATTATCCCTCCTTTCCCAGTTTACCATATTTCTTTCTCATTATCCCTCCTAGATCCTTACTCTAGCCTTCATATCAGATAGCTTCTGCTTGTACCTCCTGGCCTCGATGCTCCTGGAAATACAACTCATCGAATCGCCCTCTTTTTTTATGGGAATGTTGGTTGATGATGATGATGATGATGGCCAATATTGTGGCCATTGCAGCAATGAAGGATTGTCTCCCAGAATAATCAGACCCCTGAAGGCGATCTCAGTCAGTTGTGTGAGCAGAGGATATATCATCTCCAAATCATAGAGTCATATAAAGAGGGGTGACAATCCCTTAAGAGAAGCTATAGTGACTGGACTGGTTGTCATCAAGCTTTCTGAGATGGTGACATTTTAAGAAGCGGAATCAATGATTCATATTTATTGGAGGGTCATTTATATTAAGAATGGGACATCGTCATTGTACAAAGATGCCAGAATCAGGAGGCTGTGCCATAAAAATCCATTTGAAACCTGGAGGGGAACATGTGACGAGGAGGGGATCTGCCCCTTTTGTCTAACCTCTTAGATGATGTGGATGCAATCGACTTTTCTTGCAGCTCGAGTCTTTGCTCGCTGCTGTGGCCACTTCTCAGATTGATAGAGTCGCTCTCCGAGCCGCTGAGTCTCAAGGCTTTTCTCATTCCACTTAGAACGGCCTCCGTGGCTTTCTGTATAACATTCTTTCTTTTTCTATCCGTCTCCTATAATTGTTTAGCCGCCTTCTTGGCTTCATAAGGATGCGATCTGCACATTTTTTTTTACATTGTAAAACATTTGGCTTTTTTAAGATCTTAACAAACCAGAAATAAAAAAAATAAAAAACACGGGGGAAAAAAATACATCAATCTCTCATTAATATTTCTCTTTTGCCTTCATGTGAGTCGCAAGGAACGCAGATTAAAACAAGTGTTTCTTTTGAGATACGTTCTTTGGATTTTATTAATTTTAATTAATATTTATAATCTGTGACTATGGAACATGGCGATCTCTCCGAGCAGCTACCGGGGTCGGTCTGAACCCCTTTTGAAAGCGAAACACAACAATGTCCCCGAATGGGTCAACCACAATGTGCCGGGAAGAGATTATTACACGATGCAAGAAGCAATGATACAATGTTTCAATTTTGTCTTTAAAGGGGCTGTCTACTTTTTGGTAAGGCTACGCTCAAGTGATCATTCTCATTATTTCACTGCACTGGTGGTGGATGCAAGGGATAGAATTGAGACATGACACAATTGTAGCAAGTGTTGCCACCACAGTTCCGTACAGATGGCACACCGCTCTGCTTGGATGTTGAGCCTTGGTGCCTATGCTATTTTACAAAGTGCCGCCGCCAGCCGCTGCAATAACGCAATAGCGCCTCATGCCGGCAATGTTAGCTTTGCATTGGAAGTCAAGAACTTAGACCCAGATTTATCAAGGCTTGTGTTTTATTTGCCAGTCTTTATGAACAATGCTCCAAGTTCATTACGAATTGTGCACATCTTCATTAATTTGGCACATTTTTCACCTGCCTTTGCTCGTCCATGCCCGTCGCTGCTAGTTTCTTCCGTCTGCTCGAAAAGTTGATGGAGTCAAAAGTCACAGAATTTTGTGCACAGTTAAATCTGCAAAAAATTTGCAATATTTCAAGCAGTTTTACTCCAGAAAATGATGAAAAACTAAAATTTAATTCTGGGCTTGTAACGTTTCACGTCTAGGTGGTGACATGGAAACCTTCACTTTTGGCTATACGTCCTGTAGTGAGGGATATCTGTAGACACTTCTAGAGTTGATGCTTTTGGCTAATAGAATGGGATTCTGGCTAGAGGAGACCTGACCATTAGCTACAAACACCCAGTATGTGTAAATGATAAATGACAGACCTCTTTTTCTACGTCCCTATTTTTTTATATATATTTTTTCCATCTCTTCCTCCTAGTTCTATATTCTATCTTTCTAGATTTGGTGATCCAGTCTAATGAGAAGGTCTCGGATCTCTGGACCCGTCATACCCCTTTGTATAAATCCCGTCTGTCAGGGTCATCCTGTTCTCGCTGGTTTCTGTAGCTCTGAGACTCAGCGCTGAACATGCTGTGCAAGATATAATCACCGAGCCTGCGGTCACTGAGCAATGTAAGGAAAGGAAAAATCCAACATTCGGCCTCCTTTGACTCTCTGAGTATTTTTTTTACTCTCTCAAATAAATGCTAGGTTTGACAAAGTCAGTCCGGTACCCCCTCTATCAGCGGGAGCCGTCCTATCGGTCATGGTTCCCTACGGAAAAATCGTCGATGTACAGTCCGCTGCATAAACAAGCGTCAGACAGCTACAATCCCGCGCTCTTTACATAAACACTCCAATAAGAGGCATCCGGGGAGCACAAACAGACTTAAGGCCATGCCAAAGAAACACCGTTTATTTCATCGTTCAGGAAATAATGCTTGCCGGAGAATACGCTATTTAACCGGCCACGGCGTAGCGATAAAACATCCGGCGGAATACAAAAGGAGACGTTTAACTTAAACTTTGTCAATCTAGGAGAATTGATATTGTTTGCTGTGTTGAATTTTATATTTATTTTGTATTCCGTATGCATTATTCCAAAGTCACGGCATATTGCAAGTCTGCAAGAATGAGCGAGCGCTTGGAAGCTCCAGATACGACGCCCTAATCTTACATCCCCTTATGCCACAAAAGCACTTTTAATTCAGCGATAAAGTAGAATGTATTTACCCGAAATGTGCAAGAGAACGGAGAAGGGGAAGCTCGGGCCGAGGAGGAACATAATCCCATCTTTTCATGGGGTCGCTGTGATAAAGAATACCTGCTTCTTTTCACACTTGCTCGTACTTTGCGCTTTATCATTATATTATGTGCACATACCGCGCGCTATACAGGAGGTTAGGAAAGGAGGGGGCTTCTCCATGATGCTGCCCGAAACTGTGTTATTTCTGGAGGGACAGTAAGGTAAAGGAGACTTTGTAACATTGTTGCAAGTTGCAATTGGAAAGGATTGAAAGTAGAGATGAATGAATCGATGAGCCGGATCCTGGTAGTCCATGGTCAATAGGCAAACCACCTGTTACCGGCCGGCATCCCGGGGGCCTATTTGTTACCTAGATCCATGACAACATCATTGTTTTAGCATGAAGATCATATTACGTTTTCCTGGCCTACTGATCAGAGGAGGCACCAGAGACATCTACAAGTAGATGGTGCTTCACAGGGCTCCTCTGCCGTGGATGTACGCTACCGACGTGGAGACGGGGCCAAGGTTTAAATGAAAGCCAATGAAAATGCAAGAAAGTGGAATCTATTGATTCTGAACTCCCCGAAGGATCTGAAAAGATCATATTCTGTCCAAAGGGAAGCCCATGCAGTTCCTCTGGCGTGCCTGAAGCCAGGAGACCCCTCCCTGGTTAGTCTGTAGTGAGAACCTATGGTCTCTGGGTGGTTAGTACCAGGCCGGTGTCAGGCCGCTCCTCGAAGTGGCCACATTTTTATCTTAGCTTTGAGACCCCGTCTCCTCCATGAAGGTAGCTGCTGCTAACCCTACTAAAATACTTTGAAATCTTGTCATTTCTGAGGCTTCCATCATTGGACTATGACATTTCCAGGCAAGCAGTTTTGGAGAACACAATGTCTTATGTTGGTTCCCTGATCAGCTTGGTCTCTTCCCCCCTCGGTCTTTTCTCATTTGCCCTGTTACTCTTTATTCTCTGTCTTTACCTTTCATCCCTCTCTTCCTCATTCCACCCCTCCCTCTTCTCATGTCTTCTCTTTTTGCAGCTCCTCCTCTCTCCTTATCTCTCTCCCTCTCTCTCTCTCTTTACACTTACACATCATAAATCTGTAATCTATTCTCTCTGGTCCTCAATGCTTTGCCTATGTCTCCTGCACACTCTCCTTCCTCCTATGAGCATCACCTTATTTCCCCCTCTTACTTTCCTCATGTTTCCCCATTTTTGTTTCTCCCCTCTCCCTTTCCTAGTCTTTCTCTTTTCTCCTCTCACTTCCTCCCATTTCCTCTTTACCTCTTTCTACTTCTACCTATGGAAATCTTGGTGTTCTCCGTTTTCCCCCCTTTCCGGGATTTCTCTACCTACAAAACTTGTTGCCATTGCCCATTTCTGGATTGGTTTTGGGTATGGCATGGCAGTTTTCAACAGAGAACAATTCAAATTTTCTGGGACTGCATCCCAAAAATCCTGAAATTCCCAGGAAATTTGGGGCAGTCGCAACTAATGGTAACCCCTTATAGTTGCTTTCTCTACCTCCCCTTCTCATTTCTCCTCCCGACTCTTCCAAAACCTATTCTTACTCTGCACCCCTATAACAGCTAGATTACTCCTCCACCCTTGATCCTCTCCCTGCCTTTGCTCTGCCTTTGTTTCCACCCTCCTATACTTACCCTGCACCCCTATAACTACCCTTACTCCCCCACCCTCTAGCCTCTTCTTCCATTTGCTCTTTTCTTGTTTCCCCCTGACTTTTCCACCTCCTATACTTACCCTGCACCCCTATAACTACCCTTTCTCCCCCACCCTCTATCCTCTTCTTCCATTTGCTCTTTCCTTGTTTCCCCTGACCTTTCCACCTCCTATACTTACCCTGCACCCCTATAACTACCCCTTGCTCCCCACCCTCTATCCTCTTTTTCCATTTGCCCTTTCCTTGTTTCCCCCTGACTTTTCCACCTCCTATACCTACCCTGCACCCTATAACTACCCTTACTCCCCCACCCTCTAGCCTCTTCTTCCATTTGCCCTTTCCTTGTTTCCCCCTGACTTTTCCACCTCCTATACCTACCCTGCACCCCTATAACTACCCTTACTCCCCCACCCTCTAGCCTCTTCTTCCATTTGCTCTTTTCTTGTTTCCCCCTGACTTTTCCACCTCCTATACCTACCCTGCACCCTATAACTACCCCTTGCTCCCCAGCCTCTATCTTCTTCCATTTGCTCTTTTCTTGTTCCCCCTGACTTTTCCACCTCCTATACCTACCCTTTACCCCTATAACTACCCCTTGCTCCCCAGCCTCTATCTTCTTCCATTTGCTCTTTTCTTGTTTCCCCTGACTTTTCCACCTCCTATACCTACCCTACACCCCTATAACTACCCCTTGCTCCCCAGCCTCTATCTTCTTCCATTTGCTCTTTTTTTGTTTCCCCTGACTTTTCCACCTCCTATACCTACCCTACACCCCTATAACTACTCCTTGCTCCCCAGCCTCTATCTTCTTCTTCCATTTGCTCTTTTCTTGTTTCTCCCTGACTTTTCCACCTCCTATACTTACCCTGCACCTCTATAACTACCCTTGCTCCCCCACCCTCTATCCTCTTCTTTCCTTTCTCTTTTCTCTCCCCCTCCGACTCCTCCATTACGTGTTCTATCTCAGCACACAGGTACGGCAACACAATAACACACAAGGGTACAGAATCCCCAGTCTGTCTCTGCAGCTCGCCCATTACCCTTCTGCCATTGCTTCAGACCTTCTGTTCTTTGCAGGGGTATGTAATGACTATGGATCTCCTGCGTCCCCCAAACATACGTCTGACAGATTCTCGGGATGCTCTGATGCAAAACATGGTCATTTCACATAGGAGGCAAAAAATAAATGAGGTCTTCAGTCACTTTCTTACTCCGTAGGGCTAAGTACATGTGTGCATCAAATCAATCAAAGAGCATATTTTACCTAGTAAACATTTAAAGGGGAACTCCTGCAAGGAAAAAGCAAAGGATTTCCCAAAAAAATAAAACAGCAGAAAGTCTCCCAAATTTCCTAGGATCTAGCCTGCCACCTCCATCTCCTGGGAGTACCGGACTCACATGTGTCTCCTGTCAATCATCCTCTTTTGATTGACAACAAGGAATCTACACAAGAAAAAGCATCTGTAGGGTTGTCACTCATGAGCCACATCTTGGAGGGAAAGATGGACACTTACTGTAGGAATCTCCATTACTTCCCTTAATACATGGAGGAAATAAAGAGCATTGCTGCAAAACAATGCATCGTGCGAATGCAGACTTAGAGAGAGGGAATAAAGGGTACAAACACTTTTTCTATGGAGGACCCAGCATTAATGAAGAGCCAATTGAATTCATGAAAGGACTGTGTAATCCTCACTATCACCTCTGGGAGTGCTGCAGGGAAACTGAATAGTCTGGTAAAGCCTCTGTAAGACTCGTAATGAAACACTGATTGGATTTCTAGCGACATGTGTTTCCATATTCTGTTCCTGCCTCAATATCAGAATGGATACCAAGTAACCAAAGAAATGATATAAAATCTGAAAGTTGTAGCCGTAAAGACTTAAGTGAGCTGAAAAAGTGCAATTTCCGCCTCTCAAATGTATGCGGGGGAGGGAAACATATCGGCCATAGAAAAAACTCATTCCGAATGTCAGGAAAGGTCGAACTGTTACAATGTGTCATGTTTCCGTGGCAATCCGCTACAAATAAACATCATGTCCTCTATTATTTTGCAAGAGGGATTTCATTAATAATGGAGCCCCATGCGGGCAGCGCGGCCCGGTCTGCACACTCATTACTTGACCTATATAGATTTATTTTAATCCAAACGGTTGAGCGTTGTTACTTATTTATATCGGCGTTCCAGGTAATGAGCTCACCGGGAATAGTGGCCTCGTGCCATTCACTAATGTTAAAGATGAAGGCGACACTGCTGCCACCGCCGGGGAGAGGACAGCCGGAGCGCGGTGAACTGAACAGGGCAAACTTACAGGCAGACAGAAGGACAAGGACACGGCGGGAAGAGCTGGAAATGGCATCAAATCTCAACCATGCGGAGGAAAGATGTCCTTTCTGAGGCGCCATAATACCCATGTCCCTGTGTACAGCATAAAAACCTGTAATCCGCTATCTGGTAATCCAGAACTTCAGATTTCTCTTATACCACAGAGTGACTGTCCCCATATTATATAGGGCCAGCTACAGATCTGCTATGTTCAACCCTGAATATCATTTTTAGATGGATGGATAAATGGGTGGATTGAAGGATGAACAGACCAGACAGATGGACAACAAGAAAATATCTGATGGCTTTAGGCCGGATCTTACCAAGTATCTCTGTATACAGGGAGCTCCCCCTAGTGGTGGCTGCAGACAGGATCTTATCATGTATCTCTGTATACAGGGAGCTCCCCCTAGTGGTGGCTGCATACAGGATCTTATCATGTATCTCTGTATACAGGGAGCTCCCCCTAGTGGTGACTGCATACAGGATCTTATCATGTATCTCTGTATACAGGGAGCTCCCCCTAGTGGTGGCTGCAGACAGGATCTTATCATGTATCTCTGTATACAGGGAGCTCCCCCTAGTGGTGGCTGCAGACAGGATCTTATCATGTATCTCTGTATACAGGGAGCACCCCCTAGTGGTGGCTGCAGACAGGATCTTATCATGTATCTCTGTATACAGGGAGCTCCCCCTAGTGGTGGCTGCAGACAGGATCTTATCATGTATCTCTGTATACAGGGAGCTCCCCCTAGTGGTGACTGCAGACAGGATCTTATCATGTATCTCTGTATACAGGGAGCTCCCCCTAGTGGTGGCTGCAGACAGGATCTTATCATGTATCTCTGTATACAGGGAGCACCCCCTAGTGGTGGCTGCAGACAGGATCTTATTATGTATCTCTGTATACAGGGAGCTCCCCCTAGTGGTGGCTGCAGACAGGATCTTATCATGTATCTCTGTATACAGGGAGCTCCCCCTAGTGGTGGCTGCAGACAGGATCTTATCATGAATCTCTGTATACAGGGAGCTCCTCCTAGTGGTGGCTGCAGACAGGATCTTATCATGTATCTCTGTATACAGGGAGCTCCCCCTAGTGGTGGCTGCAGACAGAATCTTATCATGTATCTCTGTATACAGGGAGCTCCCCCTAGTGGTGGCTGCAAACAGGATCTTATCATGTATCTCTGTATACAGGGAGCTCCCCCTAGTGGTGACTGCAGACAGGATCTTATCATGTATCTCTGTATACTGGGTGCTCCCTCTAGTGGTGGCTGCAGACAGGATCTTATCATGTATCTCTGTATACAGGGAGCTCCGCCTAGTGGTGACTGCAGACAGGATCTTATCATGTATCTCTGTATACAGGGAGCTCCCCCTAGTGGTGGCTGCAGACAGGATCTTATCATGTATCTCTGTATACAGGGAGCTCCCCCTAGTGGTGGCTGCAGACAGGATCTTATCATGTATCTCTGTATACTGGGTGCTCCCTCTAGAGGTGGCTGCAGACAGGATCTTATCATGTATCTCTGTATACAGGGAGCTCCCCCTAGTGGTGACTGCAGACAGGATCTTATCATGTATCTCTGTATACAGGGAGCTCCCCCTAGTGGTGACTGCAGACAGGATCTTATCATGTATCTCTGTATACAGGGAGCTCCCCCTAGTGTTGGCTGCAGGATCGTAGACACTTGTATGAATACTTATGTAAATCTGTGCAGCTTGCAGTGAAATATAGCTTAGCACTGAGCTACTGTAAATTGTCATCAGTAGAAAACATTTAAGAAAAATGATTTTGTACATGAAAAAGTACCATATTTTGATCAGCTGTCACTACACGTAAGGCGATGCTTAGCATTGCAGGGCCAAGCCTGTCTTTATATCCTGCAGGACAGAACCTTTGCGCTACCTGAATATAAGGGTCACTACGCAGGTGAGGAAAAGCAGAAAACATCCGAATAATTGGATCTGGAGGGAGGTACGCGGCTCTCGGCTACTTTCCCGTAAACACAGATTTCGTACCTTCCGGGCGCAGAGGTACTAAATAAGACATTTCCCTTCAAAGCATTGAGTAAGTGAAAGGTCCCGGCATTGGCATCCTAAAGTGCCGCCCCTCATCGCACGGTGCCCATGACGGAATTTTCAAAGAACATTCTATTTTGTTACATTGTTGCATAATTGACGGATGTGTTACTGGTCTGGGTGAACAGTTTGGCCTCCGGGTCTTTGCTGCCGAGTTGATTGGCTACAGGATTTGCTCTCGGTCTCATTATTTTCAGCTAAATTAATAATTTTTTAGTGAACAATGAAATGTCGGCAAGGTTTTTGGGATATCGCAGGAGGAGGTGGAGGAAATATTTGGTATTTAAGTGACTGAAAGGGCAGAAAGCTACAAAATGAAAACGTGAATTACAGGTGAAAATAACACTATAATAGGAGAAATAGATCTGTTCATCCTGGGCCCCCTGGTTCCAGAATATACAGGTGCTTCTCACAAATTAGAATATCATCAAAAAGTTAATTTGTTTCAGTTCTTCAATACAAAAAGGCAATTAGCTGAATTTTGAATGCTGCTCTGGATGAGACTAGAGTATACCGGATGGTTTTTAGAAGTTTTTGAGACATTTCGGTAGCGGATGTGGAAACAAGATTTCAGTTCCTCTATGATTGAGGTTTCCTTTAAGGCCGGTTTCACACGTCAGTGGCTCCGGTACGTGAGGTGACAGTTTCCTCACGTACCGGAGACACTGACACACGTAGACCCATAAAAATCAATGCATCTGTTCAGATGTCATTGATTTTTTGCGGACCGTGTCTCTGTGTGCCAAACACGGAGACATGTCAGTGTTCGTGGGAGCGCACGTTTTACACGGACCCAATAGAGTCAATGGGTCCGCGTAAAACACGGACCTCACACGGACATTCTCCGTCTGGGGTCCGTGTGCGTGCAGGAGACAGCGCTACAGTAAGCGCTGTCCCCCCCACATGGTGCTGAAGCCGGTATTCATATCTTCCCTGCAGCAGTGTTTGCTGTAGAGAAAATATGAAGAATAGTGTTAAAAATAAAGATTTAGGTGTCCGCCGCCCCCCCACCCCCTGTGCGCCCCCCCCCCCCCCCGCTGGTCAGAAAATACTTACCCGCTCCCTCGCTCCTTCCTGGTCTGGCCGCGCCTCCTACTGTATGCGGTCACGTGGGGCCGATCATTTACAATCATGAATAGTCGGCTCCGCCCCTATGGGAGGTGGAGCCACATATTCATGACTGTAAATGATCGGCCCCACGTGACCGCATGCAGGAGAAGCCGCGGCCAGACCAGGAAGCAGCGAGGGAGGCGGGTAAGTATTTTCTGACCAGCGGGGGGGCGCACAGGGGGTGGGAGGGCGGCGGACACATAGATCTTTATTTTAAACACTATTCTTCATATTTTCTCTGCAGCAAACGCTGCTGCAGGGAAGATATGAATCGCAGCTTCAGCACCATGCAGAGTGGGTACCACACGCTCCGTGTGGTACCCACTCGCCATACGGGCAGCACACGTGTGCCGCACGTATGGCCTCCGTGAGTTCCCAGGCACACGGACACGGATAACCCCGGGACCGATTTATTCCGGTACCGGAATTATCTGGACGTGTGGGACAGCCCTAAGACAAATGATCCAGGTGCCTTCTAAGGAAGTCAGGCGTGACATGATACAACAGTGATTAACCCTGTGATTGCAGGGTGCGCCGTACGGACTGTATCAAACCGTCTGCCGCTTTTTAAAATAGATGTTATTAATTTTACTCTGTATAAAGCGACAAGAGAGAAGGCAACAAACAATTAACCTGTGAAGCCGAGAAACTGACATCGCTCCGGAGGACAGCGGCAAACACATTACTGGAAACCAACTGCAGAAAGAACGCGATCTACAGAGGTTATCACAGTCCTGACCGCAAAAGAGAACCACAGATTGTAACACTGCAGACACGCGAGATTACTGAAAAAGAACACGTATGTAAAAGAGCTGCATTCACAATTCAGCTTCAGAGATTAAATCACCAGCCAAGTTCTGCTTGTTCAGTCTCTGCTCTAAGAACTGAAGTCTTTACAGGATCAGTAATGTAATGTATGTACACAGTGACTGCACCAGCTGAATAGTGAGTGCAGCTCTGGAGTATAATACAAGATGTAACTCAGGATCAGTAATGTATGTACACAGTGACTGCACCAGCAGAATAGTGAATGCAGCTCTGGGGTATAATACAGGAGGTAACTCAGGATCAGTAATGTAATGTATGTACACAGTGACTGCACCAGCAGAATAGTGAGTGCAGCTCTGGAGTATAATACAGGAGGTAACTCAGGATCAGTAATGTATGTACACAGTGACTGCACCAGCTGAATAGTGAGTGCAGCTCTGGGGTATAATACAGGGGGTAACTCAGGATGAGTAATGTACTGTATGTACACAGTGACTGCACCAGCAGAATAGTGAGTGCAGCTCTGGGGTATAACATAGGATGTAACTCACGATCAGTAATGTAATGTATGTACACAGTGACTGCACCAGCAGAAAAGTGAGTGCAGCTCTGGGGTATAATACAGGATGTAACTCACGATCAGTAATGTAATGTATGTACACAGTGACTGCACCAGCAGAATAGTGAGTGCAGCTCTGGAGTATAATACAGGATGTAACTCAGGATCAGTAATGTAATGTATGTACACAGTGACTGCACCAGCAGAATAGTGAGTGCATCTCTGGAGTATAATACAGGATGTAACTCAGGATCAGTAATGTAATGTATGTACACAGTGACTGCACCAGCAGAATAGTGAGTTCAGCACTGGAGTATAATACAGGATGTAACTCAGGATCAGTAATGTAATGTATGTACACAGTGGCTGCACCAGTAGATTAGTGAGTGCAGCTCTGGGGTATAATTCAGGATGTAACTCAGGATCAGTAATGCAATGTATGTACACAGTGACTGCACCAGCAGAGTAGTGAGTGCAGCTCTGGGGTATAATACAGGATGTAACTCAGGATCAGTAATGTAATGTATGTACACAGTGACTGCACCAGTAGATTAGTGAGTGCAGCTCTGGGGTATAATTCAGGATGTAACTCAGGATCAGTAATGCAATGTATGTACACAGTGACTGCACCAGCAGAGTAGTGAGTGCAGCTCTGGGGTATAATACAGGATGTAACTTAGGATCAGTAATGTAATGTATGTACACAGTGACTGCACCAGCAGAATAGTGAGTGCAGCTCTGGGGTATAACATAGGATGTAACTCACGATCAGTAATGTAATGTATGTACACAGTGACTGCACCAGCAGAAAAGTGAGTGCAGCTCTGGGGTATAATACAGGATGTAACTCACGATCAGTAATGTAATGTATGTACACAGTGACTGCACCAGCAGAATAGTGAGTGCAGCTCTGGAGTATAATACAGGATGTAACTCAGGATCAGTAATGTAATGTATGTACACAGTGACTGCACCAGCAGAATAGTGAGTGCAGCTCTGGAGTATAATACAGGATGTAACTCAGGATCAGTAATGTAATGTATGTACACAGTGACTGCACCAGTAGATTAGTGAGTGCAGCTCTGGGGTATAATACAGGATGTAACTCAGGATCAGTAATGCAATGTATGTACACAGTGACTGCACCAGCAGAATAGTGAGTGCAGCTCTGGAGTATAATACAGGATGTAACTCAGGATCAGTAATGTAATGTATGTACACAGTGACTGCACCAGTAGATTAGTGAGTGCAGCTCTGGGGTATAATACAGGATGTAACTCAGGATCAGTAATATAATGTATGTACACAGTGAGTGCACCAGCAGAGTAGTGAGTGCAGCTCTGGGGTATAATACAGGAGGTAACTTAGGATCAGTAATGTAATGTATGTACACAGTGACTGCACCAGCAGAATAGTGAGTGCAGCTCTGGGGTATAATACTGGATGTAACTCAGGATCAGTAATGTAATGTATGTACACAGTGACTGCACCAGCAGAATAGTGAGTGCAGCTCTGGGGTATAATACAGGATGTAACCCAGGATCAGTAATGTAATGTATGTACACAGTGACTGCACCAGCAGAATAGTGAGTACAGCTCTGGAGTATAATACAGGATATAGCTCAGGATCAGTAATGTAATGTATGTACACAGTGACTGCACCAGCAGAATAGTGAGTACAGCTCTGGAGTATAATACAGGATATAGCTCAGGATCAGTAATGTAATGTATGTACACAGTGACGGCACCAGCAGAATAGTGAGTGCAGCTCTGGGGTATAATACAGGATGTAACTCAGGATCAGTAATGTAATGTATGTACACAGTGACTAATGCAGTTTTGTAAATGACATAAAGCAGCTCTGAGAATATTTAAGGACAGCTTCACCTATAAGTAATATTTATGGAGGCCGATTTCTCGAGAACGTCCTCGGGATAATGTTTCTGTACAGAATCCAAACATCATCAAGATTAAAGGCAGAACACAAATTTCCTGTGGGTGCCATGAGCTGAGGAGCAGCGTTATGTTCTCTGCACAATTTCTGGACATTCATTCGTTCTGGAGAATTATACTAGTGACAGTGACTTATTCGTGAGGTTTTTATTGCTGGATTTCATGAGAATCTTTTACCAGCTCCAGCGCTCCACACTAGAAAGTGGTGAGGATGTTGGTTTACAGCGAGGAGTAAAGTGCTCCTCCAGGAAGGGGGTCCCTTCTGCTCCCTCTTATAGCACTCGACTGCAGTCATTAACAGCACAAAGACCCCTCAGCTGTACTTTAGACTTGTCTGACATTCAGCAGAGTCAGGGGCTGTTTTCTGTCTATGGATCACATAGAGGGTCTTTCTCGCTCCCTCTAACAGCACTAGACTACAGTCAATCACATACAGAAAACTCTTTGCATTTCCAGACTTTTGTGACTTCACCTTCTAACAGAAGTGTTGGACTGTGAGGGAGTGGCAGGGCCGTAGCCATGGCTGAGACTAAGGGTATGTTTCCACGGTCAGGAAACGCTGCTTGTTTGACGCTGCGCAGAGCTGCAGCGTCAAACAAGCAGCGTCCATATGTTCCAGCATAGTGGAGGGGATTTTATGAAATCCCGTCTCCACTATGCGTGGAAACCCGCACGCGGCGGCCCTGCGACTCCGGACATGCTGCGCGTCTTTTCAGATCGCAGCATGTCCGTACACCTTGCGGGGACGCAGCGTCCCCGCAGGCATATCACAGGGCACTATGGGAGAGAGCGATCATCCCGGATGTGAAGAGTTAACACATCCGGCATGATCGCGTCCCAGAAAGGGGGTGGGGCTTAGCGCCGAGCGGCTTCGCTGCTGCGTCGATACCGCCGGCCATCCTGAACGTGGAGACATAGCCTAATGGCTCTCGTGCACCCTGGTCTCCCACCACATACAAACAATGTCCCTGTTTCAATGCACTTGCCTCTCTGCACCTACAGGGTCTCCTCTGATTTGCTAAAGACCACCTCCATTTGATTGGGCACATACAGAGACACAATCCAATTTCAACTGTGAACAAATAACTTCTTTCTTTTCGCAGCACGTCCATATCAGAGTCAACATCAGTGTAGGGCCCCATACAATTCACAATCTTTGCTTTCCCTGTACTCTTCCCTACGCTTTTCAGTTGGTGCCGGGATCGTACCGTTCCATCCGGTACCGCAGCATCCTCCCTATTCAGCTTTACTGCGTTCACGAATTCTCTCGTCCGCTTCGCGTCAGACAAGAGGGCATCTGCCCATGAAGTAAGCTGCCACATGATGAGCGATCTTTGTCCCTGTACTGCTGTGGCTTTGGCCACAGCATCTATTCCCACTGCTGCTGTCACTGCTGCCCTTCTGGCCCATTGGTTCCTGGACGTCTGGGCTTCTAATGTTGTAGAGGCAACTGCACTGTACGGGCTCTAAGGACCTTCTGACTAAAAACAGGAAAAACCCTCTTTCATATGCACGGTTGGCTCCTCCTAAATAACTATGTTCACTAATGTACCCCCATCTAGTGTAATAACTGAGATACTGCACTTTCCCTATTAAAAACTGTACAAAGAGCTAGATACAGCAATATTACATGCAAGGTAATATATGCAGAAAGGGAGTGGGGCATCACATGGTCCTGGTGCACCCCTTACAGCACACTCCATCTCACCAGGCTCCGGGGCCAAATGGCTCTGCTGACAGCTGCAGCCCCCCTGACTGAGTGAGTGGTGCTGACAGTAATGTAGGAGGTGATAGCACCATCACTGGTCACTAATTCCTCTCTGATCATTTCCCCACCTGGCAACACCTCCTTCTGCATCTCCTCGCACTGAGCCCTCCGAGCTCTCTCCTCGAGGGCCGGACGTGGACTCTCAGGGGCTGGTCACACTTTCCATAATTGCAGTGTTATTTGCTGCACTAAAAAGCTGAGTGATGGCAAGAAAAGTGCTGCAGGCAATATTCGCATTTTGTTGCATTTTTTTACCTGGATCTGTGCAGCGTTCTTAATTGCGTTTTTTCCCAATTCATTTGAAAAGGTGAAAATTGAAGCAAACAAGCTGTAATAATTGCTGTACTGCATCTTGGCAATATCTCAGCAGGGCTCAAAATAAGAATGGAAAAGAAAAAGCAGCTTGATCCCGAGACTTCAGATATCTCATTGATTATGCTGTTACTGTAAAACGCTGATCATGATAAACTGCAAAAAAACGCTGCAAAAACTCTTTGTGTGAATATCCCCTTAGGCTCTTCTTTACCTGCTGATTCTGTCATTTTCTGCATTTTGGGGGTAAGGCTGCTTTCACACTAGCAGCGGCATGGGGCCGTCGCTATGCATCGGCCCGACGTGCCGACGCGCGTTGTGAAAGAAATGCCCGACGTGGGCAGCGGTAGCAGTCTTACGACGCTTCCGCTACCCCATTGTAAGGTCCGGGGAGGAGGGGGAGGAGTTTCGGCCGCGCATGCGCAGTCGAAAATGGCGGACTCGACGCACAAAAAAAGTTACATGTAACTTTTTTTGTGCCGACGGTCCGCCAAAACACGACGCAACCGTTGCACGACGGTTGCGACGTGTGGCCATATGTCGAAATGCGTCGCTAATGTTAGTCTATGGGGAAAAAACGCATCCTGCAGACAACTTTGCAGGATGCGTTTTTTTCTCCTAAACGACGCATTGTGACGTACAGCCAACAATAGGGTTGAGCGAAACGGATCGTTCATTTTCATAAGTCGCCGAATTTTGGCAAAGTCGGCGTCTCATGAAACCCGACCCGATCCCTGTGTGGGGTCGGCCATGCGGTACGCGATCTTGGCGCCAAAGTCGCGTTTCGTATGACGCGTTTAGCGCCATTTTTTCAGCCAATGAAGGAGTGTGGGCAGAGTGATGACATAGGGGTTAGGGGCATGCACGGCTATCATCATTTTATCGCTTGTGCGCAGTAGGGATTTGCAATGTGTAACACGAGATTTTCTGTGCTGGGACGGAGGGAAATATGGGACGGAGGGGGAGAGAGAGAGAGAGAGAAAAAAACAAATATCCCCATTGACGTGCATAGGGTTTCGTGTTCCGGCCGATCCTCGACTTTTCGCAGTAATCGGCCGATTTCGCCCGACTCGACTTTTCAAAAAGTCGGGTTTCGCAAAACATGAGTCGACCCTAAAAAGGTCAAGGTCGCTCAACCCTAGCCAACAACGCTAGTGTGAAATAAGCCTAAGTTAACAATTCCACTGGAAACCTTCTCCACCTGCCCACAGCTACTCACAGGACTCAAACCGGGAGCCTTTGCAGAAAAGTTCATATCCCTGGAAAGGGGCGAAAGGTGGACCCCAAAGCTCTCCCTGGGACATGCTAAATGGAGTGCACTGTTCAAAGTCCGATCGTGGAAATCCCTCCACCTGGAAATCTCCACTCGTCTGGATACATCACACATGGAGCAGTTGTATTGTCCACAATGGTCTTTGGAATGCGGAATGCAATGTACCCTGAAAACGATACACAATGTATCAATCAAGTGAAAAGTTTCTGGAAAGTTTAATCTCCAAAGTGAAGAAAATTTAGAGCAGGAACCTAAATTCTGCCTCAGCTGTGAATAATATTCTGCAGGTATGATGCTATGAAGGTTAACATGCCAGCGTGAATAGTAATTAGCGGCATTATCTCGCTAGTGAGGAGCCAGTCTATCCATACAAGGCCCATTAGCTAAAGTGTTTATTGCTTTATTGATTACACCTTGTAAAAACAAGGGAAGAAGGAGGAAGCCACAGAGCGGCTGTGGACATGTCCTAATGATTCTAGGAAGCACAGAGGAGCCGCTTCCCAGGATCCTCTGCAGTTTTATCCCCGGACTTTATATATAAGAGAACTGAGAGGAGATATCAAACACACAGTGGGAGCAGCAGGAGAAAGAAAGTGACCACGCCAAACCCCGAGAGACCACCCGCAGGAGAAAGACCCCACTAAATCCCGAGAGACCACCCGCAGGAGAAACACCCCACTAAACCCCGAGAGACCACCCGCAGGAGAAAGACCCCACTAAACCCCGAGAGACCACCCGCAGGAGAAACACCCCACTAAACCCCGAGAGACCACCCGCAGGAGAAAGACCCCACTAAACCCCGAGAGACCACCCGCAGGAGAAAGACCCCACTAAACCCCGAGAGACCACCCGCAGGAGAAAGACCCCACTAAACCCCGAGAGACCACCCGCAGGAGAAAGACCCCGCTAAACCCCGAGAGACGACCCGCAGGAGAAAGACCCCACTAAACCCCAAGAGACCACCCGCAGGAGAAAGACCCCACTAAACCCCGAGAGACCACCCGCAGGAGAAAGACCCCACTAAACCCCGAGAGACGACCTGCAGGAGAAAGACCCCGCTAAACCCCGAGAGATGACCCACAGGAGAAAGACCCCACTAAACCCCAAGAGACCACCCGCAGGAGAAAGACCCCACTAAACCCCGAGAGACCACCCGCAGGAGAAAGACCCCGCTAAACCCCGAGAGATGACCCGCAGGAGAAAGACCCCACTAAACCCCAAGAGATAGTGTCTATCAAGCCATATATATTTGTATGAAGATAATGGAGTAACTCTACACTTATATTCATCAATCTTATAATGTAAATCTTTATACAGCGACCTCCCCCAAGGGGCAAAACTAGAATCTGATGGAGCCCCAGTGCAAAATTTTGACCTTGGCCCCACCTGCATGGTCAGATGTGTGGGCCCTGGTGGCATTCTAAAGACGTAAATCCTGTAAAGACGTATGTGTTCACCCTCATGAAATAATGTCCCTCATCCTGTAGTGATATTCCCCATCCTGGGACCCTTCCTGTAATAATGTCCCCCATCCTTGGCCTCTTTTTATACTAATGTACTCCATCATGATCCCATTCCAATAAATGTTCCCCCATTCCTTGTCTCTTCTAGTAACAATGGTCCCATCATGAGCCACTTCCTGTAATAATGTCCTACACTCCCTGACAGAAGTTATGTCGCTTATCCATGTTATGTAAATAAAAGCTTATAACCTGACGTTAAATTCATCCATTGGTTATATAAATTATTATTTTGAAAGCTGAAACCCTCCGAAATGTGGTTTAGGTTAAGAAAATAAATTGGCATCGATGCAGAAATATTGATCAGTTAATGGACACAGAATGGTCAGATTTTGGCAAGACAAAAGTTGTGTCACCCACAGAAAGTAATGTGATACTCAAACAAATAATTAACTTAAAATACAAATGTCTGTTGCATAACATTGGTGAATGAAGTTGTGGTGCTATTAGAGTCATATTTAATATTTTGTGTGACTTCCATGAGCTTGAAGGACTGCATCGATGCGGTTCAACAATGATTCATACAATTTATTAATGAAGTCATCAGGAATAGCACAGAATGCGGTGTTACATGCCTCCCAGAGCTCATCTAGATTCTTTGGTTTTGTCTTCCAAGCTTCCTCTTTCATCCTTCCCCAAACATGCTCAATGATGTTCATGTCTGGTGACTGGGCTGGCCAGTCCTTGAGCACCTTGGTCTTTTTTGCCTGGAGGAACTTTGTTGTAGAGATGGATGGATGAGATGGAGCACCATCCTGCTGCAGAATGTGACCCCTTTTATGATTTTGAATATAAGAGGTAGCTAATACTTCTTGATATTTTAGGCTATTGATATTGCCTTCCACCTTGCAAATGTTTCGCACACCCCCATACTGAATGTAACCCCAGACCATGATCTTTCCACCACCAAATGTAACTGTTTTCTGGGTGTATTTTGGATCCATACGGGCTCCAGTAGGTCTCCTGCAGTATTTGCGGTCGCTGTGGTGTAATTCTACTGAAGATTCATCATAGAAGTCCACCTTCTGCCACTTTTCCAGCATCCATCTGTTTAGCAGGCTGTGGGACTTTGCAAATGCCACACGGTTTTTTATTTGCCTTTTGTTTAGTGCTGGCTTCTGGGCACTGATTCCACCATGGAGGCCATTTCGAGACAGAATCCTACAAACTGTTCTAGTTGACACAGGGACTTGAGGAGACCAGGCCTGTTGGAGCTCTGCTGCAGTGGAAGAAGGGCTTGCTTTGGATTTTCTAACCAGCTCAAGTTGCAGTTCAAGTGAAGGTCTGGGGTGCTGGGTTTCTTTTTATACACACACACTAATTAACCAATCATTTACTGAGCACAGTTGAGGATGTAAACTAGGATTGGGTGCATTGTATAACCGGGCGACAAGACTTTTGTCTTGCCAAAATCTGACCATTCTGTGTCCATTAACTGATCAATATTTCTGCATTGATGCCAATTTATTTTCTTAACCTAAACCACATTTCGGAGGGTTTCAGCTTTCAAAAGAATAATTTACACAACCAATGGATGAATTTACCATCAGGATATAAGCTTTTATTTACTTAACATGGATAAGCGACATAACATCTGTCAGGGAGTGTACATCATTTGTCAATTCCATTATTAATGTTCCCCATCCTGGTCCTTTCCTGTAAAAAGGTCTCCCATTTTGGGCTCCTTCAAGTAATAATACCCCGTATTCTGGGCCATTCAAGTATGAATATCCTCCATCCTGGAGCCCTTCCTGTAATAATTGCCTCCATCATGGGTCCCTTCCTAGTATATTGTTCCACACCTTCAGCCACTTCCAATAATAATGTCCCCTGGGCCCTTTCCATTTACCGTATATGCTCGAGTATAAGCCGACCCGCATATAAGCCGAGACCTTTAATTTTTCCACAAAAAACTGGGAAAACTTAATGACTCGAGTATAAGCCTAGGGTGGGAAATGCAGCAGCTACCGGTAAATTTCAAAAATAAAAATAGGTACCAATAAAAGTAAAATTAATTGAGACATCAGTAGGTTAAGTGTTTTTGAATATCCATATTGAATCAGGAGCCCCATATAATGCTCCATACAGTTCATGATGGGCCCCATAAGATGCTCCATAGGATAAAATGCTCCATATAATACTCCATAGAATAATATGCCCCATATGCTGCTGCAATTTAAAAAAAAAATTACATACTCACCTCTCGTTGCTGAGGACCAGATGCCGGAGTCACCGCTGGCTCAGGCCCCCGACACTTGCGATATTCACCTGTCCCTGTTCCACCACCGCGAGCCGCTCTGTCTTCCGGGTCTCTTCAGAGACTGTTCAGGCAGAGGGCGGCACACACACTAACCAAGTCATCGTGCCCTCTGACCTGAACATCACAGCCAGAGGGACAGGTGAATATCGCAATGCTCACCCTCCCCATCATACTCACCCTTCCGGCGCGGTCACTGCTTCTCCGATGGTCTCTCCGGCGCCGGCAGCTTGTTCCTGTATTCAGCGGTCACATGGTACTGCTCATTAAAGTAATGAATATGTGCTCCGTCTATGGGAGTGGAGTCGCATCCATATTCATTCATTTAATGAGCCGTATCACGTGACCGCTAAACACAGGAAGAGGTGCCGTAGGGACGTGCAGAGACTGCGCCAGGAGCAGGTGAGTATGATGTGACAGCCGCTTGCTCCTGCCGCTCCCCCCTCCAACCCCCTGGGACAACGACTCGAGTATAAGCCAAGAGTGGCACTTTCAGCCTAAAAAAAGGGCTGAAAATCTCGGCTTATGCTCGAGTATATACGGTCTAATGTCCTCCATCCTGCTGCTCTTTTCTATCACATTAAAAATAAACAATTCTTCTTACTTCCCCTACTCCACAGAGGTAGTAAGATTACTTCATTGTGCCAGCCACAGGCACACCGTCGTCATTTCCCGGACTCTGATGGGTCGGCAACACTTATTGCAGTACGAGGAGCTGGCGATTCTATAAGCCGCAATACATATAAGCTGAAAGTGTGTACTCAAATGCAAAACCAGCCGAAAGAGGGACTGGTATCAGCGAGCCCCCTCCCGTGCGAGCGTGGTCATACCCATTGTGACCGCGAACCTTATGCACTAGATCCCCAGACAAAATATTATCCTGTATCTCTGTATACAGGGAGCTCCCCCTAGTGGTGTCTGCAGACAGGATCTTATCATATATCTCTGCATACAGGGAGCTCCCCCTAGTGGTGGCTGCAGACAGGATCTTATCATATATCTCTGCATACAGGGAGCTCCCCCTAGTGGTGGCTGCAGACAGGATCTTATCATGTATCTCTGTATACAGGGAGCTCCCCCTAGTGGTGACTGCAGACAGGATCTTATCATGTATCTCTGTATACAGGGAGCTCCCCCTAGTGATGACTGCAGACAGGATCTTATCATGTATCTCTGAATACAGGGAGCTCCTCCTAGTGGTGGCTGCAGACAGAATCTTATGTATCTCTGTATACAGGGAGCTCCCCCTAGTGGTGACTGCAGACAGGATCTTATCATGTATCTTTGTATACAGGGAGCTCCCCCTAGTGGTGGCTGCAGACAGAATCTTATCATGTATCTCTGTATATAGGGAGCTCCCCCTAGTGGTGGCTGCAGGCAGGATCTTATCATGTATCTCTGTATACAGGGAGCTCCCCCTAGTGGTGACTGCAGACAGAATCTTATCATGTATCTCTGTATACAGGGAGCTCCCCCTAGTGGTGACTGCAGACAGGATCTTATCATATATCTCTGCATACAGGGAGCTCCCCCTAGTGGTGGCTGCAGACAGGATCTTATCATGTATCTCTGTATACAGGGAGCTCCCCCTAGTGGTGGCTGCAGACAGGATCTTATCATGTATCTCTGTATACAGGGAGCTCCCCCTAGTGGTGACTGCAGACAGGATCTTATCATGTATCTCTGTATACAGGGAGCTCCCCCTAGTGATGGCTGCAGACAGGATCTTATCATGTATCTCTGTATACAAGGAGCTCCTCCTAGTGGTGGCTGCAGACAGAATCTTATCATGTATCTCTGTATACAGGGAGCTCCCCCTAGTGGTGGCTGCAGACAGGATTTTATCATGTATCTCTGTATACAGGGAGCTCCCCCTAGTGGTGGCTGCAGACAGAATCTTATCATGTATCTCTGTATACAGGGAGCTCCCCCTAGTGGTGGCTGCAGACAGAATCTTATCATGTATCTCTGTATACAGGGAGCTCCCCCTAGTGGTGGCTGCAGACAGGATCTTATCATGTATCTCTGTATACAAGGAGCTCCCCCTAGTGGTGACCGCAGACAGGATCTCATCATGTATATCTGTATACAGGGAGCTCCCCCTAGTGGTGGCTGCAGACAGGATCTTATCATATATCTCTGTATACAGGGAGCTCCCCCTAGTGGTGGCTGCAGACAGGATCTTATCATGTATCTCTGTATACAGGGAGCTCCCCCTAGGGGTGGCTGCAGACAGAATCTCATCATGTATCTCTGTATACAGGGAGCTCCCCCTAGTGGTGGCTGCAGACAGGATCTTATCATGTATCTCTGTATACATGGAGCTCCCCCTAGTGGTGACTGCAGGCAGGATCTTATCATGTATCTCTGTATACAGGGAGCTCCCCCTAGTGGTGGCTGCAGACAGGATCTTATCATGTATCTCTAAATACAGGGAGCTCCCCCTAGTGGTGGCTGCAGACAGGATCTTATCATGTATCTCTGTATACAAGGAGCTCCCCCTAGTGGTGACCGCAGACAGGATCTTATCATGTATCTCTATATACAGGGAGCTCCCCCTAGTGGTGGCTGCAGACAGAATCTCATCATGTATATCTGTATACAGGGAGCTCCCCCTAGTGGTGGCTGCAGACAGGATCTTATCATATATCTCTGTATACAGGGAGCTCCCCCTAGTGGTGGCTGCAGACAGGATCTTATCATGTATCTCTGTATACAGGGAGCTCCCCCTAGTGGTGGCTGCAGACAGAATCTCATCATGTATCTCTGTATACAGGGAGCTCCCCCTAGGGGTGGCTGCAGACAGAATCTCATCATGTATCTCTGTATACAGGGAGCTCCCCCTAGTGGTGGCTGCAGACAGAATCTTATCATGTTTCTCTGTATACAGGGAGCTCCCCCTAGTGGTGGCTGCAGACAGGATCTTATCATGTATCTCTGCATACAGGGAGCTCCCCCTAGTGGTGACTGCAGACAGGATCTTATCATGTATCTCTGTATACAGGGAGCGCCTCCTGGTGGTGGCAGCAGGAAGCATGTATAATGTTGCTTTGTTCATACAGTAGATTTATAACTATATTTAGTAATTGTAAAAACAAAGCTGATGATTTATAAAGTCTCATGGTTTAGTGATGCAGCAGATGGGTCTTTCGTAGTGCTCTCTGGGAAAACAGAGTTGTATGAAATTAATCATGCAGAATTTTAGTCCTAGAAAATAACAAAATGGAAAAGATGGAGATTTACACTGCATTTCAATTGTTTCACTTTGTATAAGCAGCTGCTTTTCTCCTTCTCTCAAAACACTTTTACATTGCAATAACCAGTTGTATCCCAGCGCTGTGCAGTGGGTTATTATGATGCAATTTCAGCCATTTATAAGATTTAGCCATAACTTGCCTAATCTACTTTTCAGAGTTTCAGTTATCAGTTGTGTAACTTTCTCTGGTTCTTTATGTTTCAATCCTTCATCATTTTCAAGATTTCTTCTTGCTGTCAGTCAATGGGAACATAAGTCAATAATGACATCCCAGCTGAGCTTGTTACAATTGTATCCAGTGCAGGCAATCATCTGTGATCGGCGCAGCGGTTTAGACTCCATGAAGACTATTTACCTTTTCTTATACACTGCAACAATATTCAGACTCCGCTGCTAACACCACACAGAGAATTGTCTTCCCTAGATAAAATTGATAAAGAGGAAGAATTTTTTCTGTATGAGGTCTTTTATTCTATTTATTAATCAACAATGTTTCAATTCACCAACGCCAAGGAGGGATCCTGAAAATAGGGAGCTGCAGAAACGTCAAATGCAATGGCGTATTACAAAGTTGCAAAAGTGTCCAGTGTGTAATAAAAAAAATCTTTAGTTACACAGGACTTGATGCAATAATTCAGCGCCAAATATTATACATTTTCAAAGAAAGGTTTGTTTGCACAGGATTCCAGTCTGGGTGTAATGCGCGCAGCAACCAGCAGATGGCGCCAGACTGAGCCTTAGATTCTTCCTAGAAGGTGTCATGTCTGCTGTTTTCTGGAGGAAGCAGCAAAAACACAGTGATCCTGATAGGAAAGAGTCAGAGCTGCTTCCTCCAGCATCAAATATACCACAGCCATGTAATCAAAGCATAGGGCGCAGCCACAGCTGTCCTGGAGCCTAAGGGGGCCCATAGTGGCCCCTCTGGGATATAAGAAGACACCTGGTGCATGCAGAAAAGACCCAAGATGGTGAAGTTACAGCTCTGCAAACTGTTCTGACCCAGGGAAAGGCACCGGAGACAGGCCAAAGTCACAATAAATCAATGTGCAATGTTCTCTGCAGTATAGCGCCCCCTATGCCATATTATCTGCAGTATAGCGCCCCCTATGCCATGTTCTCTGCAGTATAGCGCCCCCTATGCCATGTTCTCTGCAGTATATCGCCCCCTATGCCATGTTCTCTGCAGTATAGTGCCCCCTATGCCATGTTCTCTGCAGTATAGCGCCCCTATGCCATGTTCTCTGCAGTATAGCGCCCCCTATACCATGTTCTCTGCAGTATAGTGCCCCCTATGCCATGTTCTCTGCAGCATAGCGCCCCTATGCCATGTTCTCTGCAGTATAGCGCCCCCTATACCATGTTCTCTGCAGTATAGCGCCCCCTATGCCATGTTCTCTGCAGTATAACGCCCCTTATGCCATGTTCTCTGCAGTATAGCGCCCCTATGCCATGTTCTCTGCAGTATAGTGCCCCCTATGCCATGTTCTCTGCAGTATAGCGCCCCCTATGCCATGTTATCTGCAGTATAGCGCCCCTATGCCATGTTCTCTGCAGTATAGCGCCCCCTATGCCATGTTCTCTGCAGTATAGCGCCCCCTATGCCATGTTCTCTGCAGTATATCGCCCCCTATGCCATGTTCTCTGCAGTATAGTGCCCCCTATGCCATGTTCTCTGCAGTATAGCGCCCCTATGCCATGTTCTCTGCAGTATAGCGCCCCCTATACCATGTTCTCTGCAGTATAGTGCCCCCTATGCCATGTTCTCTGCAGTATAGCGCCCCTATGCCATGTTCTCTGCAGTATAGCGCCCCCTATACCATGTTCTCTGCAGTATAGCGCCCCCTATGCCATGTTCTCTGCAGTATAACGCCCCCTATGCCATGTTCTCTGCAGTATAGCGCCCCCTATGCCATGTTCTCTGCAGTATAGCGCCCCCTATGCCATGTTCTCTGCAGTATAGCGCCCCCTATGCCATGTTCTCTGCAGTATATCGCCCCCTATACCATGTTCTCTCCTGTATAGCGCCCAGTATGCCATGTTCTCTGCAGTATAGCGCCCCCTATGCCATGTTCTCTGCAGTATAGCGTCCCCTATGCCATGTTCTCTGCAGTATAGCGCCCCCTATGCCATGTTCTCTGCAGTTTATCGCCCCCTATGCCAAGTTCTCTGCAGTATAGCGCCCCCTATGCCATGTTCTCTGCAGTATAGCACCCCCTATGCCATGTTCTCTCCTGTATAGCGCCCCCTATGCCATGTTCTCTGCAGTATAGCGCCCCCTATGCCATGTTCTCTGCAGTATAGCGCCCCCTATGCCATGTTCTCTGCAGTATATCGCCCTCTATACCATATTCTCTGCAGTATAGCGCCCCCTATGCCATATTCTCTGCAGTATAGCGCCCCCTATGCCATGTTCTCTGCAGTATAGCGCCCCCTATGCCATGTTCTCTGCAGTATAGCGCCCCCTATGCCATATTCTCTGCAGTATAGCGCCCCCTATGCCATATTCTCTGCAGTATAGCGCCCCCTATGCCATGTTCTCTGCAGTATAGCGCCCCCTATGCCATGTTCTCTGCAGTATAGCGCCCCCTATGCCATGTTCTCTGCAGTATAGCGCCCCCTATGCCATGTTCTCTGCAGTATAGCGCCCCCTATGCCATATTCTCTGCAGTATAGCGCCCCCTATGCCATGTTCTCTCCTGTATAGCGCCCCCTATGCCATGTTCTCTGCAGTATAGCGCCCCCTATGCCATGTTTTCTCCTGTATAGCGCCCCTATGCCATGTTCTGTGCAGTATAGCACCCCCTATGCCATGTTCTCTGCAGTATAGCGCCCCCTATGCCATGTTCTCTGCAGTATAGCGCCCCCTATGCCATGTTCTCTGCAGTATAGCGCCCCTTATGCCATATTCTCTGCAGTATAGCGCCCCCTATACCATGTTTTCTCCTGTATAGCGCCCCTATGCCATGTTCTGTGCAGTATAGCACCCCCTATGCCATGTTCTCTGCAGTATAGCGCCCCCTATGCCATGTTCTCTGCAGTATAGCGCCCCCTATGCCATGTTCTCTGCAGTATAGCACCCCTTATGCCATATTCTCTGCAGTATAGCGCCCCCCCATGCCATGTTTTCTCCTGTATAGCGCCCCTATGCCATATTCTCTGCAGTATAGCGCCCCCTATGCCATGTTCTCTGCAGTATAGCGCCCCCTATGCCATGTTCTCTGCAGTATAGCGCCTCCTATGCCATGTTCTCTGCAGTATAGCGCCCCCTATGCCATATTCTCTGCAGTATAGCGCCTCCTATGCCATGTTCTCTGCAGTATAGCGCCCCCTATGCCATGTTCTCTGCAGTATAGCGCCCCCTATGCCATGTTCTCTGCAGTATAGCGCCCCCTATGCCATATTCTCTGCAGTATAGCGCCCCCTATGCCATATTCTCTGCAGTATAGCGCCCCCTATGCCATGTTCTCTGCAGTATAGCGCCCCCTATGCCATGTTCTCTGCAGTATAGCGCCCCCTATGCCATGTTCTCTGCAGTATAGCGCCCCCTATGCCATGTTCTCTGCAGTATAGCGCCCCCTATGCCATATTCTCTGCAGTATAGCGCCCCCTATGCCATGTTCTCTCCTGTATAGCGCCCCCTATGCCATGTTCTCTGCAGTATAGCGCCCCCTATGCCATGTTTTCTCCTGTATAGCGCCCCTATGCCATGTTCTGTGCAGTATAGCACCCCCTATGCCATGTTCTCTGCAGTATAGCGCCCCCTATGCCATGTTCTCTGCAGTATAGCGCCCCCTATGCCATGTTCTCTGCAGTATAGCGCCCCTTATGCCATATTCTCTGCAGTATAGCGCCCCCTATACCATGTTTTCTCCTGTATAGCGCCCCTATGCCATGTTCTGTGCAGTATAGCACCCCCTATGCCATGTTCTCTGCAGTATAGCGCCCCCATGCCATGTTCTCTGCAGTATAGCGCCCCCTATGCCATGTTCTCTGCAGTATAGCACCCCTTATGCCATATTCTCTGCAGTATAGCGCCCCCCCATGCCATGTTTTCTCCTGTATAGCGCCCCTATGCCATATTCTCTGCAGTATAGCGCCCCCTATGCCATGTTCTCTGCAGTATAGCGCCCCCTATGCCATGTTCTCTGCAGTATAGCGCCTCCTATGCCATGTTCTCTGCAGTATAGCGCCCCCTATGCCATATTCTCTGCAGTATAGCGCCTCCTATGCCATGTTCTCTGCAGTATAGCGCCCCCTATGCCATGTTCTCTGCAGTATAGCGCCCCCTATGCCATGTTCTCTGCAGTATAGCGCCTCCTATGCCATGTTCTCTGCAGTATAGCGCCCCCTATGCCATGTTCTCTGCAGTATAGCGCCCCCTATGCCATGTTCTCTGCAGTATAGCGCCTCCTATGCCATGTTCTCTGCAGTATAGCGCCCCCTATGCCATATTCTCTGCAGTATAGCGCCCCTATGCCATGTTCTCTCCTGTATAGCGCCCCCTATGCCATATTCTCTGCAGTATAGCGCCCCCTATGCCATGTTCTCTGCAGTATAGCGCCCCCTATGCCATATTCTCTGCAGTATAGCGCCCCTATGCCATGTTCTCTCCTGTATAGCGCCCCCTATGCCATGTTCTCTGCAGTATAGCGCCCCCTATGCCATGTTCTCTCCTGTATAGCGCCCCTATGCCATGTTCTCTCCTGTATAGCGCCCCTATGCCATGTTCTCTGCAGTATAGCGCCCCCTATGCCATATTCTCTGCAGTATAGCGCCCCTATGCCATGTTCTCTCCTGTATAGCGCCCCCTATGCCATGTTCTCTGCAGTATAGCGCCCCCTATGCCATGTTCTCTCCTTTATAGCGCCCCTATGCCATGTTCTCTCCTGTATAGCGCCCCTATGCCATGTTCTCTGCAGTATAGCGCCCCCTATGCCATATTCTCTGCAGTATAGCGCCCCCTATGCCATGTTCTCTGCAGTATAGCGCCCCCTATGCCATATTCTCTGCAGTATAGCGCCCCCTATGCCATGTTCTGGTTTAATAGAAATACGCACTTTCGTTTGCAATCATTGTACTGTGAATTCTGCCATTTTCCAATGTCCGTTCCTTCTAGTGGTCAGTACCTCTGCTTGCTGTCCTTTCTTGGTGACCGTCAGTCATCACTTCTGGAGGAGGAGAATCTTGGATCTATTATTTCTTATTGTAACGACTGATCAGCTACATAGTAACATATAACAGCTTGGAATCTACTTTGTGAACATTGACCTTAGTGCGATGTAGCAGAGCTGAACGTGTTGTTTTTGGGTTGAGGCTGCACAGATCGCATGGAGACCCACAAGGTGCAGCAAATGCAACAAGTATGTGGCGACAAAATGCAGCAGGTCTGACATGTCTGAAAGTTTCTGATGGCGGCCGCCTTGTTTTCTGGCGATGTTCCAGTGTTTCTTGCCCTAATCGCCCTGTAGGCTAACAAGCAGTCCTATGCAAAATGGACGTGACAATGGGGCCAAATAGCAAACTGAGCTCTGCTGCATCTCACAGGCAATGACTAATCCCCTGGCTGTTTTCTTGCATTCTTGGCCATTAAGAATAACCCAGCAACTTGTAGGTGGGGGAAGAGGGAACCATGGCAGCCTAAAACCACTCATCTCTTCCTTCAGGGTGACCCAGGAGGAGGGTCAAGGATTGTTCTCTTGTCAGTGACTATATCCATTTGTCACAGCAAAGGTCGAGAGGTCGGTCTGCGTGACCCCGACATGTCATCAGTCTCCCCCCACTATTGAGCCCTTGTCTGCTGTCTACATGTGCTGAACAGCCCTGATGACTTATAATCAATAGCATCATACTGATCCTGAATGGTGTCATGTCTTACGCTCCAGTCACATCCAAAGCTGCATTCGAAATCTTATTCTAGTTGCTGCTAATACTGGTCAAAATGTATCAGTAGAATTGGAAATGCAGCTATGGATGTATTTCCTGCAGCCACCACTAGGGGGAGCTCACAACATGCAGATTTATCCAGTCCTGTTGTAATGAATTATAAATCCACTAAGTAGCTCCCTCTAGTGGCTGATCCAGGCAGGCAGCATTTTATCATTTACCATTGTGCGCGGCATGATATGAAGGTTATTATGTGGACAATAAGGCAGCTTGGGAATGATGGGAGATTTACAAGATGCAGAAATGAGAATTCAGCTCTGGAAGGGACTAGAGTACAGAATATGATTCATATATCCTGCAGTCACCACTAGGGGGAGCTCACAACATGCAGATTTAAACAGCGCCCTAAGGGTATGTGCACACGATGCAGATTTAGTGCAGAATTGGTGCAGAACTGCGCTGTGATTTACAGTACAATGTAAATCAATGTGAAAAAAAAAAAGCTGTGCACATGGTGCAGAAAAATCTGCGCAGAAACGCTGCAGATTTCAAAGAAGTGCATGTCACTTCTTTTGTGCATTTCTGCAGCGTTTCTGCACCCCTCCATTAATAGAAATCTGCGGTGGTAAAATCTGCACAAAAACTAAACAAAAACCGCACTAAAAATGCATAAAAAACGCACCCGCGGATTCTGCCAGGAGATGCAGATTTAGTGCAGAAAATTCTGCATCACATTTCCTACGTGTGCACATAGCCTTAGAAATTAGCTTCCTCTTGCCGTTGCAGCTGATAGGCTGCGTTTTTATCATGGGCAGATTGGGGGGATGTAAGGATTATTTACTCCACTAGAGGGAGCTGTGACACCACAACTTCTACTGCGCTCCATCAGTAAACTGCAAAGCTCCCCCTAGTGGTGGATGCAGACGGTCAGATTTTTATCATGTAATTCCACAGGAAGCGGAGATGTTGAAAATGGCGAGGAAGTAAAAAGGACTTTAGAAAGTTGCGGATCTTTGTATTATCCATTGATCAAGCTCAATTTACATAGGACTGACCAAGCATAGTAGTAGGAAGACGCCCACCATTACAACCCGACTGGTGAGGGGTAGATGTAGCAGAGCTCAGTTTGGTGGCACCTCACGCCTCTTACCTCTTATCCATGGTGCATTCATAGAAGTCTATCATAAAGTGGGCACATAGTCATCCCATCAAAGCGTGATGCAGCAGAGCTGAGTTGGCTGGGTGTATGTCTTTAGTCTTCCATTACAGTGATATTGAACCAGAACTTAAAAATATGTGGCATCATGTTCCACAGTCCAAGATTGTGTTATCTGCGGTCTTACATGGGACTGCCAACACAATGACAAAGCTATGTATCAATGTTGAATATTCCTTAATTTAGGAGAGTCCTGATGCCCATTCAATGTCGCAGAGATTAAATTGTCAAGCACTTCTTTATATTCTTACATGGGACTGCATATAAGGACCTACCAGATCAACTTGCAAAGAAGCAGAGCTGAATTTGTTGTCCTTCATGTTATTACATAGGACTGCATGCGAACTCTCTGCATTTCCTTTGCTATTCCACTGCAGACGGGACAATGTTTCACAACCTCAAAAAGCATCAGATGTGTGTTTGCATGGGACTGCAAGAGGATCTACTACCTTATTTGAAAAGAGCACGATGCTCCATAACAGCACATAGGTCTGTAGGTGAATCTGATGCTTTAGCTCAGAGCCATCAACATTTACATGTAATGCGGTTGTGATGAGTTTGTCATTTGGCTCAATATTTCCCAATCCATCTTTTTTACATAGGACTGCATCAGAAACTACTTTATTACAGTTCAGAAAGTTTACGCTGCAGGACTGAGTTAATAAATTGGCCACAAATATATCTCGAACATGGTCTGTGGCGCAGTACAGAGCTTGTTATCACTTATATCAGTCCCTGTCCCTATTTGAGTTCATAGTCTGAGATTTATGGATTTTTTTAAAGATCTTTTCCTTGGCTGGATTCGAACCCACAACCTCGGCGTCCAGGTCGTGGGTTCGAATCTGACCGTGGACAATATCCGGATGGAGTTTGTAAATTTTTCTGGTGTTGGTGTAAGATTCATCCTCACATCCCCGGCTTCCTCCCACGCTCCAGAATCCTACAGATAGGTAATTATGATACATTATTTCTGTTTTTACACAGGACTGCAGGCGAAGCTATGGCATAGTAATAGCTGAGTTCTCACGACGCCGCGCAGGTCTCAGATCCACAACAACACCCCAGAAAACGTGCGAGGCACAAGAGTCTCTGGCGCTGCCTTCCTATTGGGAGAAGCAAGTGTTTCCCAATGAATTGGTGGCGGGAGGGGGGTTGTTGTGGGAGAAAAGCCGGATCCAGTGTTCTTCCCCTTACAATCCAGGCAGGTTTCTGCTCTTCTTTATGGAGATCCGCCTCCATCCCCCTCCCTTCCCTTCGCTCTCTCCATCCATCTCTGTGAGCTTGGGAAAGTGGGTTAGTGAAGGAACCTTGTGTACACAATCTCGGTCCTGGCAGCAGCGGCAGCCGCACGTCCCCTCCGCTCCGCTCCTGCTACTTGTAACTCTGGGATTGTTGTTCTGGATTTCCTCCTCTGGATCATCCTAGAAAAACAAAAAAACAAAAATCCAAAAACAGCAAAAACTGCAGAATCCAAACATCCCCCCCTCCTCCATCTCTCCGCTTACTTTGGGAAACTGCATGAAGATCCTGATCTTCTCCGATCCTTGGGATTGATTAACTTTGGGATTTAAAACAAACAAACTGATTTTTGGTTGGATTTTTTTTTTTCATGGTTTTTGGCAAAAATTTGTTTTTTTGGGAGCAAGTTCTAGATATTTTTTTTTAAGTCTTTCTCTAGATTTGATTGTTGTTTTTTTTCTTCTCGCGTTGTGATTGTAAAGTGGTTGACCATGGTTTGGAGGTGGCAAGCAGCAGACAGGAACCAGTTGCCTCTTCTGCTTCTAAGACTCCTTTGCCTTCTCCCAACAGGATTGCCTGTCCGCAGCGTGGATTTTAACCGAAGCACAGATAACATCACTGTCCGGCAAGGGGATACAGCTGTACTCAGGTAGGGGGCGCTCCGCCTGCTTCTTCTTCTTATGCTCTTTTTGTTGACATGTTGGGGGCTACTTGAGTCATCTAAGATGCTGGACTACACAAGAGTGGAGGAATGGTACCAGGAGGTGTCCACCACAAAGGTCTTCTCCTACTTCCCTGCTTACTCCTTGCCCTCCATTCTACAAGGATGTGCAATTGCGGTGCTACCATTGACACCTAACGTCCTCCTCCACTCCTGGTGTCAGTATTTTCTAAAGTCTACCTTGCTCGATTGACTCATCTCATCATGTGAGGATAATCGAAGGTTCATCACGTGCTCATTGCAACCTCCATCCGTCCCTTGCACAGTAGTCACATTGCAGTCCTCCTGGTGGAACGGATGAGGACTTGGAAGCTTCTAAAATGTCCATGTTTATTGAGATGCAGGCATGGATTGGGTTGGGATCCTGTGTGATACGGTTGGAGGAGCTGGCACGGTACCTAGATCTAGTGCGACACTAGATGGCTTCCCAGGCATGGAGGGAGTTAAGCGTTCTGTTGCTGGGAACATAGGCATGCTAGGATTTGCTGACACCTCATAGCTGCTAGCGTTCACGTCAAGGAGCCACTAGTAGTTGTAAGGGCACATCTTCATCATGGCCGTAGGGAATGGTCCATGCCATGACACAGGACTATCTTCAGAGCCAAGCCTGCCCCGTAGACTTCACTATCTACCAGAGCTTACGTCGTGGTGGCTGCAGTGACACCAAGGTACACACTGGACAAGGCTAGGGAGCACTGCAGCATTCTGCGTAGAGGGACACGAGGAGCCAAATTTATTAACTCCATAGTTGTCGTAGGCTCCATCTTCTTCTCTTTGACCAGGTCTAGTCCTTAGAGGCTCCTTAGAGAATCACGTTAAAGACAGTCAGGTTAATTAGTGCTGTGCGTTAACGTCTGCATGTAAAAGGCAGGATAGGCTGGAAACGGGCTGCGTTATTGGTCCTTGGAGGACCGGGATGGAGAAGCAGGAGTTAACCCGTTAAACGTCATGTTCTTGATGGAGCTTGAGGTCTTCTAAAGCTTACTGACCTTGCACATCCCATAGAGCGTCATTAACACACTGAAGCATGCTCCATCCAGGTGTGAGCGCAGTGAAGTGGAGCGAAGGAGCATTGTAACTTGACGAGGGCATGCAAAACGCCACGGTGGCGGTGTCAATGGTGGTTGAGTCATTGTGATGACGGCTCGTGGTCAATTCATTGAGTAGAGCAGGATATTAACCTATGCCAGCGTAAACTGCATGTCATCGTGGTCTATGAAACCAACCCATGCAATGATTAGATGGAGATGCACGTTCATGCTTCCACCCGTGACGATTGTGATACCTTGGCTTCTGTGAAGCCCCATCTAGTGCTACATTTTGGCCATGTATGATGGTCTTCTCGATAGACTATTGCCCTGCAGATACACACATCTCATGGATTGTCATCCATAAAACTGATACTGCAGCTAGTTCAACCTAACACACAGTGTCCTAGTGGTCGTTCTCCAGGTTCTGGAGCAGCGCACTGTGTACTGGGGTGGACAATGCTCGACGCTGAGTGTTTGTGGGATGTCTGGGGATTATCACACCATGTCCCCATCCACTTAGCATGTTGCACTTGGACCTCAGGACATGTCCCATCTACAGGTCATGTGTAAAGACATTGCATCTGTGGAACTTCTAATCTGGTCGGCTGCTTAAAGGGATTGTCTACGTCTTGTTAAAACCTTTCCAAAATTGACAAGAGTGGGATGATCAATGGCGAGGAATCTCTCTGAGAAGATTAGAAAGGTTTTTGCAAAGTCTTGTAAGATCTTAGACTCATGGTATAATTTTCGATGGAATTTATAGTCATCGCGTAAATTGATTTTATGGATTATTCCACATCTTCGACTTGATTACGATAAAGCCCCCAAATTTCTGGCTCTCAAGCTGGTGCAAAAACTGCAATTCCTATGGTGCCCTAATAGATTGTGGCCAGGGAAGTTTTGCAAGAGCTGGAGAGCCATTGTTTGGAGACCACTTGATTATGACATGGTGGGACTTGTAGCCTTACTCTAGTTGAAGAGTCACAGGACCATGATGAAAATTATCGAGGGTCCCTGGAACCAGAATTGTAGATATAAGTGATTGCTTTGTTTCCAAAGACCTTTTAGACCTTCTTGGCTTTAATCAAACACAATGTCGTAGAGTCCTGAAAATACCGGATATCAATGGTTCTGTACTGACTGGTCTGATAGGAGTGAAACATTGTATAAGAATGAGGACACTTAGAACAGAAGAAGGGTCATCATAAATATCACATGAGGCCCAAAAAAGAACGTCTCCTCTCCGTACACCATGAACTTTATGGCTCCCCTAAAATCACCAAGCACCAAGAAGTGGAGGGGGTCCCAGTGGTTATACTGCCCCCCAGTGTCGGAGGCAAGAAATCTGCATGCGTTTTTGCCTCGGTTTTGATACGTTTTTGCTGCGGTTTTGACGCGTTTTTGCATTTTATAGTGGGAAATCCGCAAAAAAACCCGCAAAATTAATGAACATGCTGCGTTTTTTACCGCGATGCGTTTTTTTTGCGGAAAAAAACGCATCATGTGCACAAAAATAGCGGAATTCATTCTAAATGATGGGATGCATATTGTATGCTGTTTTTTTTGCGGTTTGATAGCGTTTTTATGGGGAAAAACCACGAAAAAAACACGAAAAATCAGCAATGTGTGCATTGGGAAATGTCCGGAAAAAAACGCGGCAAAAACGCGTAAAAACCGCATGCAGATTTCTTGCAGATTTCTTGCAGAAAATTTCAGGTTTTTCTCAGGAATTTTCTGCAAGAAATCCTGAATGTGTGCATATAGCCTATAGTCTGACTGCAGCGGTATGAAGGTGCGTATTTATATCTAGCATAAATCCCCCATTTTCTTAGTTGCACGGGGGGGCTACGTAAAGTAAAACTTCAGTCCTAAAACTTTGGCAAGCGCTACTGGTGGGAGTTGGTTACAAAAGGTAAAAAAAAATCGAAACGACGTTTTGGCTGCATGGGGCCTTTTTCAAGCCACATAAATGTATGTACACCTCTTATTATATTTGACTTGAAAAAGGCCCCATGTGGCCGAAACGTTGTTTCCATTTTGTACCATTTTGTAAGCATTAGACGATAAAAAGATTCCTTGGAGGAGAACGTCTGGTGCCTTGGACCTTCTTCCATTTTTAATGATCTGGCGACATTGTGCGCAGCTTCTCCATGACTGCATGGACCATGGAGTGGTGCATGGGAGAAGAAATTTTTCTAAACTGGTGGGAGCCAATTGGAGGTCATCGTCAATACTACAACGGCAGTGGTCAAGGCATAAGAGACTCAGATGTCAGCAGTGGACTTATATATTGTGTCCTATCAGAACATGGGGGTCCGATACCTGGCATCACTGTCTATTACCCAATAGGTCATTAGTCATTGATATATATTGAAGTCCATAGGAGCTGCAGTACCCAATTACACCACTATGCTGTGAATGGAGCTGTGCCATCATTCCATGGCGGCTGGATCTGGTCACGGCGCATCAATGGGGGAGTCATGTGTCAGATCTGGTATTGATGATGGGTCCACCACCATAGTCCTGGACATCCCCTTTAATTTACAGTAATCGCCATTTAAAGACAGTCTCTTAAATCACGGCTTATTATGGGCGACTTGGACAATGAAAGTATCATTTTAATTTTCCCGTCTCTTAAGACTCACGATTTCCTTCAATTCATATCATCTTTCAAAAAGAAAAACATGCGCCATCAAACTCTTAAAAGCCGTAAGCGCAGGTTCCCGGCTCGCGAACACGTCTACTCCAAGGATATTCTCAACTACCTGCGGAGAAAAAGAAGTTTTATCTCACGGATTACTTCAAAGGATGAAAGTGAATATTCTTAATTAAGGTTTTATTGTTTCTGCTCAAAAATGAAGAATCCTGTAAAAAAAAAAAAGAAGAAAAATAGAAAAAAGTCAGATGATTGCAAAAAGTTTCAAAAATGTAAGGGGAAATGCCTGGTTCTGATTACACTGGTCGCCCCATAAGTGTAGCCAATGGCCGCTCCATAGGGCCACAGATCCTTATTGCACATCTTCATTATAAAACCAGTCTGGTGGGCTTCTATTGTGACGTACTGTTCCCAGCAGGAGATTAAACCACCATGAGACCCTCCGGGGGAACCGTCTGGATATTGTTGGACAGTACATAGGATTCCTACCCTGTGTAGTCCACAAATTACATGTGCTGCCAACTAGTGGTCGCAAGTGGAGCTGCAACAATTTTTACATTGCTACAATACTTTACTTGGATGCTTAGAATCATGTTTATTTTTTGTGTTAATTTTTCTTTTCTCTATGTTATGATCTTTATTAAAAATTAAAAAAAAAGAAATCTTGCAATTTTCACAGTGACCATTTTTTAGACTCCTCCGTTTCAAGAAATTCACACGCACATTAGCAGCAATGAACAGACTCATACACTATATAGTCTATCAAAGCATCTAATGGACATGTGCAAACGAGGAGGAGGTGAGCTGTGATATCATCTATTGTGAATGGTGGATCCTGTGTTATCTACTGTATATAGAGGTGTTATCAGTCATTGTACAGGAGGAGGAGGTGAGCTGTGACATCACCTACTGTGAATGGTGGATCCTGTGTTATCTACTGTATATAGAGGTGTTATCAGTCATTGTACAGGAGGAGGAGGTGAGCTGTGACATCACCTATTGTGAATGGTGGATCCTGTGTTATCTACTGTATATAGAGGTGTTATCAGTCATTGTACAGGAGGAGGAGGTGAGCTGTGACATCACCTATTGTGAATGGTGGATCCTGTGTTATCTACTGTATATAGAGGTGTTATCAGTCATTGTACAGGAGGAGGAGGTGAGCTGTGACATCACCTATTGTGAATGGTGGATCCTGTGTTATCTACTGTATATAGAGGTGTTATCAGTCATTGTACAGGAGGAGGAGGTGAGCTGTGACATCACCTATTGTGAATGGTGGATCCTGTGTTATCTGCTGTATATAGAGGTGTTATCAGTCATTGTACAGGAGGAGGAGGTGAGCTGTGATATCACCTATTGTGAATGGTGGATCCTGTGTTATCTGCTGTATATAGAGGTGTTATCAGTCATTGTACAGGAGGAGGAGGTGAGCTGTGATATCACCTATTGTGAATGGTGGATCCTGTGTTATCTGCTGTATATAGAGGTGTTATCAGTCATTGTACAGGAGGAGGAGGTGAGCTGTGACATCACCTATTGTGAATGGCGGATCCTGTGTTATCTGCTGTATATAGAGGTGTTATCAGTCATTGTACAGGAGGAGGAGGTGAGCTGTGACATCACCTATTGTGAATGGCGGATCCTGTGTTATCTGCTGTATATAGAGGTGTTATCAGTCATTGTACAGGAGGAGGAGGTGAGCTGTGACATCACCTATTGTGAATTGTGGATCCTGTGTTATCTTCTGTATATAGAGGTGTTATCAGTCATTGTACAGGAGGAGGAGGTGAGCTGTGACATCACCTATTGTGAATGGTGGATCCTGTGTTATCTACTGTATATAGAGGTGTTATCAGTCATTGTACAGGAGGAGGTGAGCTGTGACATCACCTATTGTGAATGGTGGATCCTGTGTTATCTACTATATATAGAGGAATTATCAGTCATTGTACAGGAGGAGGAGGTGAGCTGTGACATCACCTATTGTGAATGGTGGATCCTGTGTTATCTGCTGTATATAGAGGTGTTATCAGTCATTGTACAGGAGGAGGTGAGCTGTGACATCACCTATTGTGAATGGTGGATCCTGTGTTATCTGCTGTATATAGAGGTGTTATCAGTCATTGTACAGGAGGAGGAGGTGAGCTGTGACATCACCTATTGTGAATGGTGGATCCTGGGTCCCGCTGTAGGTTGAGGTGTTATCAGTCATTGTAGTTTTGCCTTTAATGATAAAGAGCCTGCCAAAAACTCTTCCTGAGTTATGTAGCTTGAGCCTAAATTAGCCCCAGTGGCCAGAGTGAAAATTGCAAGATTACTATTGTTTTCTATTAAATAGCGGGATTTAAACAATAAGCGGTTTTCTAAGTGCACATTCCCTCTATCTACACAGAGCGTGGACCTTTCTTAGTTACATATCTTTGCTGTTCCCATTGTACATACAGGACAGATCATCAATGAGATCTAATGGGGAATCTGTTCTCATCGTACAATAGACACAAAGTCGCCCCCACGCTCATTGTCTTTACTGGATCTTTGGATATTCTGGTGTCAGATCATTGTCCATTGCTGGATGCTTTGTTACTCTGCTGGGTATTTCCATTTTTGAGTTTTTGTTTTTTGCTCCCCTTCTTCCCAGAGCCATAACTTTTTTATTTTTCCATCAATACGGTCATGTGAGGGCGTGTTGTTTGCGGGATGAGCTGTACTTTTGAACAACACCATTGGTTTTAACATATCCTGTACTGGAAAACGTGAAAACGTTACGCCGTTTAACGATTGTTTTTTTTATATTGATAGATTGGGCGATTCTGAATACGGTGATACCAAATATATGTATGTGCGATTGATTCTTTTATTGTTTTATTTTGAATGGGGTGAAAGGGGGGTGATTTGAACTTTTATATTTTTTCAATTTTTTTAAATATTTTTAAAAACTTTTTTTTTTAACTTTTTGCATGCTTCACAAGCCTCTATGGGAGACTAGAAGCTGCCTTAACCCGATTGGCTCTGCTACATACAGGCAAGGCTGCCACTAGGAATTTTGGGGCCCCATACTGGCATAGTTTTCAGGGCCCCCTGGAGACTCCGCCCAGGCTCCACCCCTTGATCTGTCCACAGTCCCACCGCTCTCTCTTGGAAAAACTCCACGTTCTCACCAATCACTCATTATCAGTTCCCATCACTAGATCACACATATATCCAGCAGCTTTTGTTTTGACCAAAAGATTTTTTAAGCCACCACCACAACAAGGTAGACTGTTTTAGCCAGGCCCTACTCTACTCTATCCTTTTAACCATTTGTTAAAATATGCAATACAATTTTGGTATATTTTTATTTATTTTTCAATTTTTAAAATGACCAATAATGTCACATACAAGGGACTAATACCACCGCACCATGACCAGGCACCATATTACCACCACATAGTGACCTATAATACCTCATACAAGAAACAAATACCACCACAATATGTCCAGACCACATATTACCACCACATAGTGACCAAATAACAGCACATACAAGGAACAAATGCAGCCCCACCATGGCCAGACAACATATTACCAACACATAGTGACCTATAATACCACATACAAGGAACAAATACCGCCACACCATGTTCAGACCATATATGACCACCATATTGTGACCAAATAACAGCACATACAAGGAACAAATACTGCCACACCATGGCCGGACAACATATTACCACCACATAGTGACTGAATACTACAGTACTGATCATTAATAAAAAACAATACTAATATCACCATAAGTGCCATTATACACAGGTGATCGGTACTTAGCATGCAGTGTCTGTGTACAGGTAATATAGTGATTACCAGTGACATTATACACACGAGAGCTGTATATATTGTACAGGTTATATAGTGATCAATGACATTATACACAGGAGCTCTGTATATAGTGTCAGTGTAAAGGTAATACAGTGATCAATGGTGACATTATACACAAGAGCACTGTATATAGTATACAGTGTATAGTGTCAGTGTACAGGTAACACACTGACTCACCAGGGACGTCTCTAGGTGAAGTCCTTCATCTTTGCTTTTCATCTTCATCCAGCACAGACTGCCATCACTTCTTCCAGCCAGGGCTCATCTCAGCAGAAAATAACAGTTATCAAGAGCACAGCTTGCAAAACACATTACTTAATTCTATGCCAACTTCTACACTACAGCAGATGAAAAAAAAAAGGTGATATAGTGTCACGCTGCACAGTAACAGGAATGCTCCCCATTTAAAACAGTATCCTCAAAAAAATAAAGTAAATACATGACTGCAGTATAATATCCCTTAATTAACCCCTATGGTAATAATATCTCCCATCCTGGCGCCCGTGTGTCTTATTCCTGGCTTCAGCCATATGTTCTCCCATCCCGCCCTCATCAGTATTCTTTCTGCCCCCATGTGATGTCCCGTGATCCTCCTCATCTGTCCCGTGATCCTGCCCCATCTGCCCCATGATTCTGCCCCATCTGTCTCCATTGTATCCATCCTGCACCATGTGTCTCCATCCTGCCCCATGATCCTGTACCATGTGTCTCCATACTGCCCCATGATCCTGCCCCATCTGTCTCCATCCTGCCCCATGATCCTGCCCCATCTGTCTCCATCCTGCCCCATGATCCTGCCCCATCTGTCTCCATCCTGCCTCATGATCCTGCCCCATCTGTCTCCATCCTGCCCCATGATCCTGCCCCATCTGTCTCCATCCTGCCCCATGATCATGCCCCATCTGTCTCCATCCTGCACCATGATCCTGCCCCATCTGTCTCCATCCTGCCTCATGATCCTGCCCCATCTGTCTCCATCCTGCACCATGATCCTGCCCCATCTGTCTCCATCCTGCCCCATGATCCTGCCCCATCTGTCTCCATCCTGTCCCATGATCCTGCCCCATCTGTCTCCATCCTGCCCCATGATCCTGCCCCATCTGTCTCTATTTTGCCCATGATCCTGCCCCCTGTGTCTCCATCCTGCCCCCTGTGTCTCCATTATAATTCCCTATGTCTCCATTCTTGCCCCCTGTGTCTCCATTCCTGCCTCCTGTGTCTCCATTCTTGCCCCCTGTGTCTCCATTTCTGCCCCCTGTGTCTCCATTCCTGCCTCCCGTGTCTCCATTCCTGCCTCCCGTGTCTCCATTCTTGCCCCGTGTCTCCATTCTTGCCCCCAGTGTCTCCATTCTTGCCCCCCTGTGTCTCCGTTCTTGCCCTGTGTCTCCATTCTTGCCCTGTGTCTCCATTCTTGCCCCCTGTGTCTCTGTTCTTCCCCCGTGTCTCCATTCTTGCCCACTGTGTCTCCATTCCTGCCTCCCGTGTCTCCATTCTTACCCCCCGTGTTTCCATTCCTGCCTCCCGTGTCTCCATTCTTGCCCTGTGTCTCCATTCTTGCCCCGTGTCTCCATTCTTCCCCCCAGTGTCTCCATTCTTCCCCCCAGTGTCTCCATTCTTGCCCCCCTGTGTCTCCATTCTTGCCCCCTGTGTCTCCATTCTTGCCCCCCTGTGTCTCCATTCTTGCCCCCCTGTGTCTCCATTCTTGCCCCCCTGTGTCTCCATTCTTGCCCCCCTGTGTCTCCATTCTTGCTCCCCTGTGTCTCCATTCTTGCTCCCCTGTGTCTCCATTCTTGCCCCCCCGTGTCTCTATTCTTGCCCCCTGTGTCTCTATTCTTCCCCCCTTGTCTCCCATCCTGCCCTCCTGCCGCTTTCAATAAAATTTTAAAAAAACGTTCCCCTTACCTGGCCGCGCTCCTGCAGCGACGTTCCTTCCATGCCGGGCACTCGCCGGCTAATGACGATGACGTGATACGCCGGTGACATGCGCGTGCCTCTGATCGGCTGGCGGCTTTTAACTATTGCCGTGCGTCTCGGATGCAGGTTCAGTTACTGCACTGGCAGAATCCAGCCAATGGGGCCGATGAGCAGAAGAGACGGGGCCTGATGCAGCCCCCTCTGGGCATCGGGCCCCATACGTCAGTCAGGGCAGTAATGCCCTGATAGCGGCCCTACATACAGGTGATGATCGCCTGTATGTAGCAGAATTGGTGGTCGGCGCTCATAGCAATCCGGCAGTGAAAACCATAGAGGTCTGCTGTCGACCTATTGGTGACCCACAATCATGTGACATGGTCACCGCTGGGCAGGATTAGCAATGTGTTTCTGGGAAGTGTGAGTTAAATGCCACTGTCAGAAATTGACAATGGCATTTAAGTAGTTAACAGCCGCAGGTGGATCACGATTCCTCCCGCAGCTGTTGCGGGTACATGTCGGCTGTATATATCAGCTGTCATGTGCCCAGAAAGATGCTGTCTCAGCGCTGGAGCGCGCACCAAACTATTACTATTACGCCCAACATCGGAAAGGGGTTAATATTGTATGCCTCTATACACCTGTGTCCTTTCATACCTTCCTCTGGGCTTAACACATCCCAGGATCCATGGCACAAAATGACGAGCTTGTGAAAATACAAAAAATGATTTTGTGATACTCTGTCAGGAGATGTTTGTGTTATGTGTCTGTCTGCTGCCATCCAGTGTCCGTGTTGTGAATTGCAGCTGAGCGTTTTCTAGCACGTTGCGATGTAGCCAGAGGCGTAGCTGGGGTTTTGGTTCGGGAGGGTGAAGCTTCTGAGTGGGCCCCTAACCCTGACCACCTAACCCTGATACTGGAGGAGAACCTCAGCAGATGACCGCGCTGCTACTGAAGATAATCTCTATATAACGCCCAACATGGATATTACCGCCATATGGTCAGTGGTAGATACCAGCCCTGCAGAACACAGATCACAGCACAGTTACAGATAATGACTTACCGCTGACGTTCATTATGATGGAGTCGTCACTTTTCCCGTCTTTTCCATCTGGCCCAGACCGACATGACAACTTCTTGCAGGTAGGACCTGTCTGCAGAGAATACAACAAAGACATATATCATTTCTCATATTTAACGCTCCTTCTCTCATCAATGTTGTCAGCTGTGTTGCATCCAGCCGCGATGACGGGTGGGAGGGGAGCACTGCTGGCACGGGGGGCCCTCATGCTCAGGGGCCCCATAGCAGCCGGGTGGCAGAGTAGGGAGGTCGATGCAGTTACTGTAGCCAGGCTCTGGATGGGCCCCTCAGAGTGCGGGGCCCGCAGCGACCGCCCCCTCTGCCCCCCCAGTAGCTACACTACTGGATATAGCATCAAATTAGCATCACGAGAAATCAGAACCACTAGCAGAATTCACAAAGGAGGACACTTTAGTATCTTTCCATCTACTTATTCTGGTGCCCGGCTCTCATCTCCCCGATGTCCTATTACTAAAGTTTCACCTCCAGCTTCCAAATAAAAGATTCATTGTTTTCTCTTAGGACAATAACATGTTCACCTCCTGGTCCTGAAAACAAAATCTTTCTCTTTTTTTTTTTTTTATATATTTCGAGATGTTGCATTTTTCTTTTATTTACTCCTAGAAGACGCATTATCGCCTGGTAATGTAACCCCCGGACCCGCCATCTCAATTTATGGATAATTTAGCACTTTCATGAAAAACGAAATGATGGATCAATACCAGCTGTATATTTAATGCCTGGCCGCGATATTGTGAAGCCGTTCCACCATTCAGGAGCTGATGTGAGAAAATAAATTGGCTTAAAATGTGGGGACCTGAGAAATACTATTCCCAGAGAAACAATTACCCAGAATATATATGATATGATTGATTTAATGGCAACTATTTGCCCATCCCAAGAACCGGGTGAACTTTCCAGGCAGCTTAACCATTACTGCGCTGTCTCAAGATGCAACATTGTATCTCATCGCCATGGAAAGTGTCTATTCGTCTTCAGGCTGATTCAGAAAGTTGCCTCTGTCTATAGACACATTGATACATATTTACACTGATGTCCGGGCTGTTACCATGATGGAGAGCCGGCCGGGGGAGGTGGATTTGTAGCCTCTTATCTCTCATAATAGCAGGTTATGTCTGGGAGGAAACAAAGAGACCAAAGTGATGGATTTATGATGGATTCTCCATCAAATGTAACATCTCGGTGCCGACCATAACGAAGATTCGGAAGTGTAGATAAATCAGAGCTGTTCCTGGGATGGAAGAACCATCATGGCTTCATTACTAAGTCAATGGCTTCGACCATGACTCTCAGTATAGAAAAGTTTTCCAAGTTTTTACCAAACTTTTTTGCTTCTCCCAATTGAGCGGAATGTGAGCTGGAATTGAGTCAGTCGATGAGATTTACATTTTCCATTGTTTATGTAAAGAACACTATTTCTATGGGATATTTTGTATAACCTAATAATTATAAATATTATGTGGAAGTAGAGCTAGATGTTGTCACCAAAGTTCCCTTGGTCTATCATCATCATAGACTGAAAAAAAAACGGAAAATGAATTTTAGATGTTGGAGTTTGCCAATGATTTGGAGTTTTGAGGTATAGTTTAAATATTGGACAAGTTGTCGGAACCTCAGTAAAGGATGTCTCATTAAAAAAAGCCATTGTGTTTACCATATTAAATGATTATTCACCCAAAAATCAAGTTATAATCTACTGATGGCTATGAATCTGAACACTGCAATGCTAAGAATTGGGGCTATGGAAGCCTGATAATGGGTGTATGGAGCACCATCATATATGGAGCGGAGATGCATAGGCTCAGCCTCTGCTCAATTCATTGTCTATGGGACTGCCAGAAATAGCGGAGCTCTGTTCTCAGCAGTCCCATAGACAATGAATGGAGCAGAAGCTGCACATGTGCACCTCTGACTCATTCCAAATGGGACCTCACCCTCATGGTTCCATATCCCCATTCTCAAGATCATTGGGGGGCCTAATGGTCAGACCCCTAGCAATCAGCAGATTAAATGGATAGGGAACAATTTGATTTTTTGGGAATAATCCTTTAAGGGACTGAGTCTTTTGACCAAATTTGAGGGCAGTTACAAAAAATGTCTCTCGCTCTAGCAGAACATGCATTTTACAGATAAACCACTAATATCAATGGACGCTGTGTAATACTGCATTTGCCCTGTGGTGGCGCTGCAGGGAAACTGAACACTACAGATCACCGATGATTACTGTAGGACCTTCTGTGATCAACTGCTTGTCACATGACCTTTCCAACAAGTAGGGACTGTGCAAAGTGGAAACATCCTTAAAGATAGAAGGTCTGCAGTTAGATTTCTTAAAAAATAGTTTAGACTTAGCAAATCCTAAATCATGAACTGAATGAAAATTCTTCATGAGAACAAGAATTCCAACATATAAAACCCATCTAGATACTCGGAGGCCCCAGGGGTGACTCTAAGACTCGCCATGTCCACAAGTGAATGATGCTCTACAAGCCGGTGCAATAGTTGTTACTGGGGACAACTTGTTTCTTTCACTGAGAGGTTGGAACAGTTTTGGTCAATATTGCTGTTGGCTTTGAACTATTTTGATCTTATTCTGCTCCTAATTCTGATATTTTCTCCTAAAAAGCCTCACGAGGATCCACTTCTTAGCGCTGAAAATAGTAAAGGACACAGTAGAAGCGAGGCTGTGAGGAGCGGCAGCCACCTCGTGAATGCAGACACCATCCCGGCTCCTAATCCCGGCTTAGTGAAGGGATTCAGTGGCCACAGGCTTCATTCCGAGAGAGAAAATGGGCTTATTTCACAAAGATACAGAAAACACAATGGAGAGGAAACCCCGAGTGTACGGCTTGGTCTGTGCCGGGGTTTGCACCATAGACTCGGGATTTAGTGTTCGCCTCACAAGTTCTATAAGGTTAAAGCAGAGAAATAAAAGTGGGAGAATTAAAATTGTGCACAGTGATAATAGCGAGTGATGCGGCATACTTCATACTTTCTTTCCTACCTTCCTTCCTCTTTATTTCTCTTCTAGCCTTTCTTTTTTCCTTCTTTTTATTTCCATCCAAATTCTTTCACACTTTTATATCATCCTTCTATTTTTCTCCCTTCTTTCCTCTTCTTTCTTACTCCTTCATTTAGCTCTTTCTTCTTTCCTTCTGTTTCCCGTCTCTTTAACTTTCTCTCTTACATCCTTCTTTCCTCTTTTCCTTTATTATTCCTTCCCTGCTTCCTCTTTCTCTTTTTCTCTTTTCATTAGTTCCTTTCTTTTGGTCTCATTTAATTTCTTGTTCTATCTCTTTTTCCTTCCTTCCTTCCTTCCTTCCTTCCTTCCTTCCTTCCTTCCTTCCTTCCTTCTTTACTTCCTTCCTTCCTTCTTTTCTTCCTTTTTCACTCCTTACTTTCTCTCTTTCTCATTTAATTTCTTGTTCTCTCTTTTTCCTTCCTTGCTCTTTCCCCTTTTCACTCCTTCCTCTTTCCCTTTTTCATTCCTTCCTCTTTCCCCTTTTCATTTCTTTCCCATTTCCCTTTCTCATTTCTTCCCTGCTTCCTTTCTCTCTGACTTTCTTCTATATTTCATACTTTGTTCCTCTCTTTCTCTTTATTTTTTCTCTTTCTGTCTTCCCTTCTTTGTTTTTTCTCTCTGCACAGACCACCCAAGATGCGACATATCTCTTTAGATGCCTGCTCTTAATACGTTTGTGGCCCTGTCAGCAGTGCACCATCGGTAATGGCCGCAGTCTGCCCTGGGGTGTTGGGTAAATGCGTTGTCCCATGAGATTTCTCGGCCCCACTTGCCCCTCGCCATTTCCCCTCCGAGCCCTGATTTGCTGTCGGGCAGTAGACGACGTGTTCCGCGGTCTCATGGCGGCAGTGATCGTACCTGTGCACGTCTCTTCGCTTTCCTTTGGCTTTGCATTGGATTATTGACATTGCCGTGGACCCGCGGTGAAGACGCCCGGATCAAAGTCTGTCAGGATATAAAGATGATTCCTTGGCAGTTACTGGAAGGGATTTGTCATGTTTCAGAGACCTGTTATTAACCGCGAGGACTTATTGCGCAAAACCCCTCGGCTGTCAGTCACTCGGCGATCAGCACTAAACTCCGCGAATTCTGTTGGCTGAGTAAAATCTGGTAAATTCAGTGATCGCTCCGTTATTCTCAGATGATTGATGCATCTCAGGCTTCTAAACATTGTAGGCTTAGATGCAGCAACTGAATGGAGAGTATCGCACATGAATGGCTTGGATACAACTCATCAATAGAGAGTATCTCAGATTACAGGCTTAGATACAGTAACTCAATAGAGAATATCCCATATGATTGGCTCGGATACAACACAACATTATAGAGTATTCCACATGATACATTTAGACACAGTAGCACAATAGATAGTTTTTCATATGACTGGCTTGGATACAGCAGCTTAATAGACATTATTTTATATGATTGACTTGGATACATCAAGTCATTAGAGAGTATCCCACGTAATAGATTTAGATACAGTAGCACAATAGATAGTATTTCATATGACTGGCTTAGATGCAGCAGCACAATAAAGAGTATCCCACATGATTGGCTTGGATACAGCACGTCATTCAAGAGTATCCCAATGACATGCTTAGATACAACAGCACAATAGGGCGTATCCCACATGATTGGCTTGGATACAGCAGCTCACTTGAGATTATTTCACATGATGGGCTTAGATACAGCAGATAGTAAAACAAAATCATAGGCTTAAATGCATCATATTAGCAAACAGTATCTCACATTATAGAGTTAGATACATCATCTCCGTGTACGGTTTCTCACATTTGAGGCTTAGATACAGCAGCTCAAGAGATAGTTTAGCATATGATAGACTTAGATAATTGGCACAGTATCAGAGATTTCTGGCTTAGATACATTGAATCAAAATATAGTGTATCACAAATTACTCCCTTGAATACATTGTCTCAAAAGCAAGGTCACAGATGACTGGCTTAGATACAGTAGCTCAACAGCACAATGTCTACGGCAATGTATTTTGGGTGAAACTGGACAGATTTACCCAGAGGAGACTTGGGGATCAGAGGTGACACTTTTAATTCTTGTCGTTTCCTATGATTTTCGTTATTTAATTACTCTTAATTATTTTGAACGTCTTTATTTTTCCCTGGGGGCTCGGAGGCGCGGGGCACTAAATAATGTAAATGTGTACATACTGCTGCACAAGGCAGAATATATGAGCGCATTGTAAATAAATAATACAGTAATAACAAATGCAATATAATCCGGCAAATTTATCCTCCCCGCTCGCTGCCGCAGATAACGCTGCCACTGACAATAAGTCGTTTTGCTTAGCTCATAAAATAGGTCAGCAACAGGTAGAGGCAATCTGTCACTCCCGAGCCGGAGACCACATGGTGCAGGGTCTGTCCACGGAAGAATTCAGCATAAAAGATCACGGCACTGAGAAAAAATAACATTTCCACATTCCCCGTAACATATTATATAAAAAGATATATGAATACAATAGTATATGCATGCAAGCAAAAGAAACGGATCAGAAAGGACAGGAAGCTTAACGGAAAATCCGGAAAGATTACAGAGTTCTGCTACAATGTCATCAGGATAGAACAGTAATGGTGTGCAAGACAAAAGGCTATATCCAGGATATGGTTCAGTTTCAGTTCTAAACATACTATAATAGCTATTATCTGACACAAAGGTCCAAATCTCCTACAAAGACGTAGATAAACTTCTGTATTCAGTCACCACTAGGGGGAGCTCCCTGTATACAGAGATACATGAGAAGATCCTGTCTGCAGTCACCACTAGGGGGAGCTCCCTGTATACAGAGATACATGATAAGATTCTGTCTGCAGTCACCACTAGGGGGAGCTCCCTGTATACAGAGATACATGAGAAGATCCTGTCTGCAGTCACCACTAGGGGGAGCTCCCTGTATACAGAGATACATGACAAGATCCTGTCTGCAGTCACCACTAGAGGGAGCTCCCTGTATACAGAGATACATGATAAGATCCTGTCTGCAGCCACCTCTAGGGGAAGCTCCCTGTATACAGAGATACATGATAAGATCCTGTCTGCAGACACCACTAGGGGGAGCTCCCTGTATACAGAGATACATGATAAGATCCTGTCTGCAGCCACCACTAGGGGGAGCTCCCTGTATACAGAGATACATGATAAGATCCTGTCTGCAGTCACCACTAGGGGGAGCTCCCTGTATATAGAGATACATGATAAGATCCTGTCTGCAGCCACCACTAGGGGGAGCTCCATGTATACAGAGATACATGATAAGATCCTGTCTGCAGCCACCACTAGGGGGAGCTCCCTGTATACAGAGATACATGATAAGATTCTGTCTGCAGCCACCACTTGGGGGAGCTCCCTATATACAGAGATACATGATAAAATTCTGTCTGCAGTCACCACTAGGGGGAGCTCCCTGTATACAGAGATACATGATAAGATCCTGTCTGCAATCACCACTAGGGGGAGCTCCCTGTATACAGAGATACATGATAAGATCCTGTCTGCAGTCACCACTAGGGGGAGCTCCCTATATACAGAGATACATGATAAGATCCTGTCTGCAGCCACCACTAGGGGGAGCTCCCTGTATACAGAGATACATGATAAGATCCTGTCTGCAGCCACCACTAGGGGGAGCTCCCTGTATACAGAGATACATGATAAGATCCTGTCTGCAGCCACCACTAGGGGGAGCTCCCTGTATACAGAGATACATGATAAGATCCTGTCTGCAGCCACCACTAGGGGGAGCTCCCTGTATACAGAGATACATGATAAGATCCTGTCTGCAGCCACCACTAGGGGGAGCTCCATGTATACAGAGATACATGATAAGATCCTGTCTGCAGCCACCACTAGGGGGAGCTCCCTGTATACAGAGATACATGATAAGATTCTGTCTGCAGCCACCACTTGGGGGAGCTCCCTATATACAGAGATACATGATAAAATTCTGTCTGCAGTCACCACTAGGGGGAGCTCCCTGTATACAGAGATACATGATAAGATCCTGTCTGCAATCACCACTAGGGGGAGCTCCCTGTATACAGAGATACATGATAAGATCCTGTCTGCAGTCACCACTAGGGGGAGCTCCCTATATACAGAGATACATGATAAGATCCTGTCTGCAGCCACCACTAGGGGGAGCTCCCTGTATACAGAGATACATGATAAGATCCTGTCTGCAGCCACCACTAGGGGGAGCTCCCTGTATACAGAGATACATGATAAGATCCTGTCTGCAGCCACCACTAGGGGGAGCTCCCTGTATACAGAGATACATGATAAGATCCTGTCTGCAGCCACCACTAGGGGGAGCTCCCTGTATACAGAGATACATGATAAGATCCTGTCTGCAGCCACCACTAGGGGGAGCTCCATGTATACAGAGATACATGATAAGATCCTGTCTGCAGCCACCACTAGGGGGAGCTCCCTGTATACAGAGATACATGATAAGATCCTGTCTGCAGCCACCACTAGGGGGAGCTCCCTGTATACAGAGATACATGATAAGATTCTGTCTGCAGTCACCACTAGGGGGAGCTCCCTGTATACAGAGATACATGATAAGATCCTGTCTGCAGTCACCACTAGGGGGAGCTTCCTGTGTACAGAGATACATGATAAGATCCTGTCTGCAGCCACCACTAGGGGGAGCTCCCCGTATACAGAGATACATGATAAGATCCTCTCTGCAGCCACCACTAGGGGGAGCTCCCTGTATACAGAGATACATGATAAGATCCTGTCTGCAGTCACCACTAGGGGGAGCTCCCTGTATACAGAGATACATGATAAGATTCTGTCTGCAGTCACCACTAGGGGGATCTCCCTGTATACAGAGATACATGATAAGATTCTGTCTACAGCCACCAGTACGGGGAGCTCCCTGTATACAGAGATACATGATAAGATCCTCTCTGCAGTCACCACTAGAGGGAGCTCTGTCATGATCTCAATGGCAAGAGAACATAGCATAAGCATATATAGGAACTAGCTCTTGGAAGATGGGAACTGAGCTGACCATGAACTAAACCTAACGCACAACTAGCAGTGGCCGGGTAGCATGCCTACGTTGATTCTAGATGCCCAGCACCAGCCGGAGGACTAAATAATGCTAGCAGAGGAAAATATTAGTCCTAGCTCACCTCTAGAGAAATACCCCGAAAGGAGACAGAGGCCCCCCACATGTATTGGCGGTGAATTAAGATGAAATAACAAACGTAGTATGAAAATAGGTTTAGCAAATTTGAGGTCCACTTACTACATAGCAGAAGACAGAAAGGACACTTTCATGGTCAGCTGAAAACCCTATCAAAACACCATCCAGAAATTACTTTAAAACTCTGGCATTAACTCATAACACCAGAGTGGCAATTCCTGTTCACAAGAGCTTTCCAGACACAGTAACGAAACTACAGCTGTGAACTGGAACAAAAATGCAAAAACAAACATGGACAAGAGTCCAACTTATCTAGTAGTTGTCTAGGAGCAGGAACAAGCACAGAGAGGCTTCTGATAACATTGTTGACCGGCAAGCAACTAACAGAGCAGCAAGGTTATATAGCGACTCCCACATCTTGATGGGAACAGGTGAACAGAGAAGATGAAAACACCAGTTCAATTCCACCAGTAGCCACCGGGGGAGCCCAGAATCCAAATTCACAACAGTACCCCCCCCTCAAGGAGGGGGCACCGAACCCTCACCAGAACCACCAGGGCGATCAGGATGGGCCCTATGAAAGGCACGAACCAGATCAGAGGCATGAACATCAGATGCATTCACCCAAGAATTATCCTCCTGGCCGTATCCCTTCCACTTGACCAGATACTGGAGTCTCCGTCTGGAAACACGAGAGTCTAAGATTTTCTCCACAACGTACTCCAACTCACCCTCAACCAACACCGGAGCAGGAGGCTCAACGGAAGGCACAACCGGTACCTCATACCTGCGCAATAATGACCGATGAAAAACGTTATGAATAGAAAAGGATGCAGGGAGGTCCAAACGGAAGGAAACAGGGTTAAGAATCTCCAATATCTTATACGGGCCGATGAACCGAGGCTTAAACTTAGGAGAAGAGACCCTCATAGGGACAAAACGAGAAGACAACCACACCAAATCCCCAACACAAATCCGAGGACCAACACGACGGTGGCGGTTGGCAAAAAGCTGAGTCTTCTCCTGGGACAACCTCAAATTGTCCACCACCTGCCCCCAGATCTGATGCAATCTCTCCACCACAGCATCCACTCCAGGACAATCCGAAGATTCCACCTGACCAGAGGAAAATCGAGGATGAAACCCCGAATTACAGAAAAACGGGGACACCAAAGTGGCAGAGCTGGCCCGATTATTGAGAGCGAACTCCGCCAATGGCAAAAAAGCAACCCAATCATCCTGGTCAGCAGACACAAAACACCTCAGATATGTCTCCAGGGTCTGATTAATCCGCTCGGTCTGGCCATTCGTCTGAGGATGGAAAGCGGACGAAAAAGATAAATCTATGCCCATCCTAGCACAGAATGCCCGCCAAAATCTAGACACGAATTGGGTCCCTCTGTCAGAAACGATATTCTCAGGAATACCATGCAAACGAACAACATTTTGAAAAAACAGAGGAACCAACTCGGAAGAAGAAGGCAACTTGGGCAGAGGAACCAAATGGACCATCTTAGAGAAACGGTCACACACCACCCAGATGACAGACATCTTCTGAGAAACAGGCAGATCTGAAATAAAATCCATCGAGATGTGCGTCCAAGGCCTCTTAGGAATAGGCAAGGGCAACAATAATCCACTAGCCCGAGAACAACAAGGCTTGGCCCGAGCACAAACGTCACAAGACTGCACAAAGCCTCGCACATCTCGTGACAGGGAAGGCCACCAGAAGGACCTTGCCACCAAATCCCTGGTACCAAAAATGCCAGGATGACCTGCCAACGCAGAAGAATGAACCTCAGAGATGACTCTACTGGTCCAATCATCAGGAACAAACAGTTTATCAGGTGGGCAACGATCAGGTCTATCCGCCTGAAACTCCTGCAAGGCCCGCCGCAGGTCTGGAGAAACGGCTGACAATACCACTCCATCCTTAAGGATACCTGTGGGCTCAGAGTTACCAGGCGAGTGAGGCTCAAAACTCCTAGAAAGGGCATCCGCCTTAACATTCTTAGAACCCGGTAGGTATGACACCACAAAATTAAACCGAGAGAAAAATAATGACCAGCGCGCCTGTCTAGGATTCAGGCGCCTGGCGGTCTCAAGATAAATCAAATTTTTGTGGTCAGTCAATACCACCACCTGATGTCTGGCCCCCTCAAGCCAATGGCGCCACTCCTCAAAAGCCCACTTCATGGCCAAAAGCTCCCGATTCCCAACATCATAATTCCGCTCAGCGGGCGAAAATTTACGGGAAAAGAAGGCACAAGGCCTCATCACGGAGCAGTCAGAACTTTTCTGCGACAACACTGCCCCAGCTCCGATCTCAGAAGCGTCGACCTCAACCTGAAAAGGTAGAGCAACATCAGGCTGACGCAACACAGGGGCAGAGGAAAAACGGCGCTTAAGCTCCCGAAAGGCCTCCACAGCATCAGGGGACCAATCAGCAACATCAGCACCCTTCTTAGTCAAATCGGTCAATGGCTTAGCAATATCCGAAAAACCAGCAATAAATCGACGATAAAAGTTAGCAAAGCCCAAAAATTTCTGAAGACTCTTAAGAGAAGAGGGCTGCGTCCAATCACAAATAGCTTGAACCTTGACAGGATCCATTTCAATGGAAGAGGGAGAAAAAATATATCCCAAAAAGGAAATCCTCTGTACCCCAAAAACACACTTAGAACCCTTCACACACAAAGAATTAGACCGCAAAACCTGAAAAACCCTCCTGACTTGCTGGACATGAGAGTCCCAGTCATCCGAAAAAATCAGAATATCATCCAGATACACAATCATAAATTTATCCAAATAATCGCGAAAAATATCATGCATAAAGGACTGGAAAACTGACGGAGCATTAGAAAGACCAAAAGGCATCACTAAATACTCAAAGTGGCCCTCGGGCGTATTAAATGCGGTTTTCCACTCATCCCCCTGCCTGATTCGCACCAAATTATACGCCCCACGAAGGTCAATCTTAGAGAACCACTTGGCCCCCTTTATGCGAGCAAACAAATCAGTCAGCAACGGCAATGGGTATTGATATTTAACAGTGATTTTATTCAAAAGCCGATAATCAATACATGGTCTCAAAGAGCCGTCTTTTTTTGACACAAAGAAAAAACCGGCTCCTAAGGGAGATGACGATGGACGAATATGTCCCTTTTCCAAGGACTCCTTTATATATTCTCGCATAGCAGCATGTTCAGGCACAGACAGATTAAATAAACGACCCTTTGGGTATTTACTACCCGGGATTAAATCTATGGCACAATCGCACTCTCGGTGCGGAGGTAACGAACCAAGCTTGGATTCTTCAAAGACGTCACGATAGTCAGACAGGAACTCAGGAATTTCAGAGGGAATAGATGATGAAATGGAAACCACAGGTACATCCCCATGAGCCCCCTTACATCCCCAGCTCAACACAGACATAGCTCTCCAGTCGAGGACTGGGTTGTGAGATTGCAGCCAAGGCAATCCTAGCACCAAATCATCATGTAGATTATACAGCACCAGAAAGCGAATAATCTCCTGGTGATCCGGATTAATACGCATAGTTACTTGTGTCCAGTATTGTGGTTTATTATTAGCCAATGGGGTGGAGTCAATCCCCTTCAGAGGAATAGGAGTCTCCAAAGGCTCTAAATCATACCCACAGCGTTTGGCAAAGGACCAATCCATAAGACTCAAAGCGGCGCCAGAGTCGACATAGGCGTCCGTGGTAATAGATGACAAAGAGCAAATCAGGGTCACAGATAGAATAAACTTAGACGGTAAGGTGCAAATGGAAACAGATTTACCAAGCTTTTTAGTGCGCTTAGAGCATGCTGATATAACATGAGTAGAATCACCACAATAGAAACACAACCCATTTTTCCGTCTAAAATTCTGCCGCTCGCTTCGGGACAGAATTCTATCACACTGCATACTCTCTGGCGACTTCTCAGTGGACACCGCCAGATGGTGCACTGGTTTGCGCTCCCGCAAACGCCTATCGATCTGAATAGCCATTGTCATGGACTCATTCAGACCCGCAGGCACAGGGAACCCCACCATAACATCCTTAATGGCATCAGAGAGACCCTCTCTGAAAGTCGCCGCCAGGGCGCACTCATTCCACTGAGTAAGCACAGACCATTTACGGAATCTTTGGCAGTAAATTTCCGCTTCATCTTGCCCCTGAGATAGGGACATCAAAGTTTTTTCTGCCTGAAGCTCCAAATGAGGTTCGTCATAAAGCAACCCCAAGGCCAGAAAAAACGCATCCACATTGAGCAACGCAGGATCCCCTGGTGTCAATGAAAAAGCCCAGTCTTGAGGGTCGCCCCGGAGCAAGGAAATCACAATCCTGACCTGCTGTGCAGGGTCTCCGGCAGAGCGAGATTTCAGGGACAAAAATAATTTGCAATTATTTCGAAAATTCTGAAACCCAGATCTATTCCCCGAGAAAAATTCCGGCAAAGGAATTCTCGGCTCAGATACAGGTGCATGACAAACAAAATCTTGCAAATTTTGTACCTTCGTGGCGAGATTATTCAAACCTGCAGTTACACTCTGAAGATCCATTACAAACAGGTGGACACAGAGCCATTCAAAGATTAGAAGGAGAGAAAAAAAAAAAAAATTTCAGCAGACTACTTATTTCTCTCCTTTCTCAGCCAAGGATTTTAACCCTTTAGTGGGCCGGTCAAACTGTCATGATCTCAATGGCAAGAGAACATAGCATAAGCATATATAGGAACTAGCTCTTGGAAGATGGGAACTGAGCTGACCATGAACTAAACCTAACGCACAACTAGCAGTGGCCGGGTAGCATGCCTACGTTGATTCTAGATGCCCAGCACCAGCCGGAGGACTAAATAATGCTAGCAGAGGAAAATATTAGTCCTAGCTCACCTCTAGAGAAATACCCCGAAAGGAGACAGAGGCCCCCCACATGTATTGGCGGTGAATTAAGATGAAATAACAAACGTAGTATGAAAATAGGTTTAGCAAATTTGAGGTCCACTTACTACATAGCAGAAGACAGAAAGGACACTTTCATGGTCAGCTGAAAACCCTATCAAAACACCATCCAGAAATTACTTTAAAACTCTGGCATTAACTCATAACACCAGAGTGGCAATTCCTGTTCACAAGAGCTTTCCAGACACAGTAACGAAACTACAGCTGTGAACTGGAACAAAAATGCAAAAACAAACATGGACAAGAGTCCAACTTATCTAGTAGTTGTCTAGGAGCAGGAACAAGCACAGAGAGGCTTCTGATAACATTGTTGACCGGCAAGCAACTAACAGAGCAGCAAGGTTATATAGCGACTCCCACATCTTGATGGGAACAGGTGAACAGAGAAGATGAAGACACCAGTTCAATTCCACCAGTAGCCACCGGGGGAGCCCAGAATCCAAATTCACAACAGAGCTCCCTGTATACAGAGATACATGATAAGATTCTGTCTGCAGTCACCACTAGGGGAAGCTCCCTGTATACAGAGATACATGATAAGATCCTGTTTGCAGCCACCACTAGGCGGAGCTCCTTGTATACAGAGATACATGATAAGATCCTGTCTGCAGCCACCACTAGGGGGAGCTCCCTGTATACAGAGATACATGATAAGATCCTGTCTGCAGTCACCACTAGGGGGAGCTCCCTGTATACAGAGATACATGATAACATTCTGTCTGCAGTCACCACTAGGGGGAGCTCCCTGTATACAGAGATACATAATAAGATTCTGTCTACAGCCACCACTAGGGGGAGCTCCCTGTATACAGACATACATAAGGTTCTGCCTACAGCCACCACTAGGGGGAGCTGTAGATTATATTAGCATTTTTGCTATGAAAGTGTTCACTTTTTCAAATTGCTGTCTTCCCCACTGGTTTCTCTCCCTGGGGAAACTGTGGAGCTCTGCTTCAGTGAAATGGTGCTATAAACAATACAAAAATACATTTTGTAAGTCAATAGCCCATATGGACATTTGCACCACAGAGGCCCAGGCTTTATAGTAGAAGGACCGTGCAGACATGTGACTTTCATTTTCATGTGGATAGATTGTATCACAGAACTCTTCTACAATCAGGCGCGTGACATCACACTGCTGAATATTGAGCCATACATTACTGGATATTTTGATGTCGTGTTTCTGGATAGAATTTATTGTCTGCGATTTTATTCCTTCTCACATGTGCTGATGGAGCCTGAAGCTGAAGCTCAATCATTTTTCCTTCCTGGCATCTTGAATCACTTACTAGGCTCAGGAGCACAGCATGGAATCTGCCGGGTCTGTGGGGAAATTAGGAATCTACATAATGCATAAAGCGAGCGAGCAGCCACTAATGACAAGTGCATATGTTCTGTATATTCATGGGGCGATTAAAACAATAGGGGGGTGATTTATTAAAGTGATACAAATTGTGGTGCACTGATAATAGATGAGGTGACAAGACGACTTCTCAACCTGAACATCAAGAGATGGCACCAGCCAGGTAGATGGTTCACAGACACCATCATTACACACGTTCTCAAGTTCATAGAACACAAAGTGGCAATCACTTAACCAATCTGAGCTAAAACCATTTTTTTAGTTATATTCTTGTATATAGGAGCAGTATTATAGTAGTTATATTCTTGTACATAGGAGCAGTATTATAGTAGTTATATTCTTGTATATAGGGGCAGTATTATAGTAGTTATATTCTTGTACATAGGAGCAGTATTATAGTAGTTATATTCTTGTACATAGGAGCAGTATTATAGTAGTTATATTCTTGTACATAGGAGCAGTATCATAGTAGATATATTCTTGTACATAGGAGCAGTATTATAGTAGTTATATTCTTGTATATAGGGGGCAGTATTATAGTAGTTATATTCTTGTATATAGGGGGCAGTATTATAGTAGTTATATTATTGTACATAGGAGCAGTATTATAGTAGTTATATTCTTGTATATAGAGGCAGTATTATAGTAGTTATATTCTTGTACATAGGAGCAGTATTATAGTAGTTATATTCTTGTACATAGGGGCAGTATTATAGTAGTTATATTCTTGTATATAGGGGGCAGTATTATAGTAGTTATATTCTTGTACATAGGAGCAGTATTATAGTAGTTATATTCTTGTACATAGGGGCAGTGTTATAGTAGTTATATTCTTGTACATAGGAGCAGTATTATAGTAGTTATATTCTTGTATATAGGGGGCAGTATTATAGTAGTTATATTCTTCTACATAGGGGCAGTATTATAGTAGTTATATTCTTGTATATAGGGGCAGTATTATAGTAGTTATATTCTTGTATATAGGGGGCAGTATTATAGTAGTTATATTCTTGTATATAGGGGGCAGTATTATAGTAGTTATATTCTTGTACATAGGAGCAGTATTATAGTAGTTATATTCTTGTACATAGGGGCAGTGTTATAGTAGTTATATTCTTGTACATAGGAGCAGTATTATAGTAGTTATATTCTTGTATATAGAGGCAGTATTATAGTAGTTATATTCTTGTATATAGGGGCAGTATTATAGTAGTTATATTCTTGTACATAGGGGCAGTATTATAGTAGTTATATTATTGTACATAGGAGCAGTATTATAGTAGTTATATTCTTGTATATAGAGGCAGTATTATAGTAGTTATATTCTTGTACATAGGAGCAGTATTATAGTAGTTATATTCTTGTACATAGGGGCAGTATTATAGTAGTTATATTCTTGTATATAGGGGGCAGTATTATAGTAGTTATATTCTTGTACATAGGAGCAGTATTATAGTAGTTATATTCTTGTACATAGGGGCAGTGTTATAGTAGTTATATTCTTGTACATAGGAGCAGTATTATAGTAGTTATATTCTTGTATATAGGGGCAGTATTATAGTAGTTATATTCTTGTATATAGGGGGCAGTATTATAGTAGTTATATTCTTCTACATAGGGGCAGTATTATAGTAGTTATATTCTTGTATATAGGGGCAGTATTATAGTAGTTATATTCTTGTATATAGGGGGCAGTATTATAGTAGTTATATTCTTGTATATAGGGGGCAGTATTATAGTAGTTATATTCTTGTACATAGGAGCAGTATTATAGTAGTTATATTCTTGTACATAGGGGCAGTGTTATAGTAGTTATATTCTTGTACATAGGAGCAGTATTATAGTAGTTATATTCTTGTATATAGGGGCAGTATTATAGTAGTTATATTCTTGTATATAGGGGGCAGTATTATAGTAGTTATATTCTTGTACATAGGGGCAGTATTATAGTAGTTATATTCTTGTATATAGGGGCAGTATTATAGTAGTTATATTCTTGTATATAGGGGGCAGTATTATAGTAGTTATATTCTTGTATATAGGGGGCAGTATTATAGTAGTTATATTCTTGTACATAGGAGCAGTATTATAGTAGTTATATTCTTGTACATAGGGGCAGTGTTATAGTAGTTATATTCTTGTACATAGGAGCAGTATTATAGTAGTTATATTCTTGTATATAGAGGCAGTATTATAGTAGTTATATTCTTGTATATAGGGGCAGTATTATAGTAGTTATATTCTTGTACATAGGGGCAGTATTATAGTAGTTATATTATTGTACATAGGAGCAGTATTATAGTAGTTATATTCTTGTATATAGAGGCAGTATTATAGTAGTTATATTCTTGTACATAGGAGCAGTATTATAGTAGTTATATTCTTGTACATAGGGGCAGTATTATAGTAGTTATATTCTTGTATATAGGGGGCAGTATTATAGTAGTTATATTCTTGTACATAGGAGCAGTATTATAGTAGTTATATTCTTGTACATAGGGGCAGTGTTATAGTAGTTATATTCTTGTACATAGGAGCAGTATTATAGTAGTTATATTCTTGTATATAGGGGCAGTATTATAGTAGTTATATTCTTGTATATAGGGGGCAGTATTATAGTAGTTATATTCTTCTACATAGGGGCAGTATTATAGTAGTTATATTCTTGTATATAGGGGCAGTATTATAGTAGTTATATTCTTGTATATAGGGGGCAGTATTATAGTAGTTATATTCTTGTATATAGGGGGCAGTATTATAGTAGTTATATTCTTGTACATAGGAGCAGTATTATAGTAGTTATATTCTTGTACATAGGGGCAGTGTTATAGTAGTTATATTCTTGTACATAGGAGCAGTATTATAGTAGTTATATTCTTGTATATAGGGGCAGTATTATAGTAGTTATATTCTTGTATATAGGGGGCAGTATTATAGTAGTTATATTCTTGTACATAGGGGCAGTATTATAGTAGTTATATTCTTGTATATAGGGGCAGTATTATAGTAGTTATATTCTTGTATATAGGGGCAGTATTATAGTAGTTATATTCTTGTATATAGGGGCAGTACTATAGTAGTTATATTCTTGTATATAGGGGGCAGTATTATAGTAGTTATATTCTTGTACATAGGGGCAGTATTATAGTAGTTATATTCTTGTATATAGGGGCAGTATTATAGTAGTTATATTCTTGTATATAGGGGCAGTATTATAGTAGTTATATTCTTGTACATAGGAGCAGTATTATAGTAGTTATATTCTTGTATATAGGGGCAGTATTATAGTAGTTATATTCTTGTATATAGGAGGCAGTATTATAGTAGTTATATTCTTGTACATAGGAGCAGTATTATAGTAGTTATATTCTTGTACATAGGGGCAGTATTATAGTAGTTATATTCTTATACATAGGAGCAGTATTATAGTAGTTATAATCTTGTATATAGGGGCAGTATTATAGTAGTTATATTCTTGTATATAGGGGGCAGTATTATAGTAGTTATATTCTTGTACATAGGAGCAGTATTATAGTAGTTATATTCTTATACATAGGAGCAGTATTATAGTAGTTATAATCTTGTATATAGGGGCAGTATTATAGTAGTTATATTCTTGTATATAGGGGGCAGTATTATAGTAGTTATATTCTTGTACATAGGGGCAGTATTATAGTAGTTATATTCTTATACATAGGAGCAGTATTATAGTAGTTATAATCTTGTATATAGGGGCAGTATTATAGTAGTTATATTCTTGTATATAGGGGGCAGTATTATAGTAGTTATATTCTTGTACATAGGGGGCAGTATTATAGTAGTTATATTCCTGTACATAGGAGCAGTATTATAGTAGTTATATTCTTGTACATAGGAGCAGTATTATAGTAGTTATATTCTTGTACATAGCGGCAGTATTATAGTGGATATATTCTTGTACATAGGAGCAGTATTATAGTAGTTATATTCTTGTACATAGGAGCAGTATTATAGTAGTTATATTCTTGTATATAGGGGGCAGTATTATAGTAGTTATATTCTTGTACATAGGGGGCAGTATTATAGTAGTTATATTCTTGTACATAGGAGCAGTATTATAGTAGTTATATTCCTGTACATAGGAGCAGTATTATAGTAGTTATATTCTTGTACATAGGGGGCAGTATTATAGTAGTTATATTCTTGTACATAGGGGCAGTATTATTGTAGTTATATTCTTGTACATAGGGGCAGTATTATAGCAGTTATATTCTTGTACATAGGGGCAGTATTATTGTAGTTATATTCTTGTACATAGGAGCAGTATTATAGTAGCTATATTCTTGTACATAGGAGCAGTATTATAGTAGCTATATTCTTGTACATAGGAGCAGTATTATAGTAGTTATATTATTGTACATAGGAGCAGTATTATAGTAGTTATATTCTTGTACATAGGGAGCAGTATTATAGTAGTTATATTCTTGTACATAGGGACAGTATTATAGTAGATATATTCTTGTACATAGGAGCAGTATTATAGTAGTTATATTGTTGTACATAGGGGCAGTATTATAGTAGGTATATTCTTGTTCATAGGGACAGTATTATAGTAGTTATATTCTTGTACATAGGGGCAGTATTATAGTTATATTCTTGTACATAGGAGCAGTATTATAGTAGTTATATTCTTGTACATAGGGGCGGTATTATAGTAGTTATATTCTTGTACATAGGAGCAGTATTATAGTAGTTATATTCTTGTACATAGGAGCAGTATTATAGTAGTTATATTCTTGTACATAGGAGCAGTATTATAGTAGTTATATTCTTGTACATAGGAGCAGTATTATAGTAGTTATATTCTTGTACATAGGAGCAGTATTATAGTTATATTCTTGTACATAGGAGCAGTATTATAGTAGTTATATTCTTGTACATAGGGGCAGTATTATAGTAGTTATATTCTTGTACATAGGAGCAGTATTATAGTAGTTATATTCTTGTACATAGGGGCAGTATTATAGTTATATTCTTGTACATAGGAGCAGTATTATAGTAGTTATATTCTTGTACATAGGGGCGGTATTATAGTAGTTATATTCTTGTACATAGGAGCAGTATTATAGTAGTTATATTCTTGTACATAGGAGCAGTATTATAGTAGTTATATTCTTGTACATAGGAGCAGTATTATAGTAGTTATATTCTTGTACATAGGAGCAGTATTATAGTAGTTATATTCTTGTACATAGGAGCAGTATTATAGTTATATTCTTGTACATAGGAGCAGTATTATAGTAGTTATATTCTTGTACATAGGGGCGGTATTATAGTAGTTATATTCTTGTACATAGGAGCAGTATTATAGTAGTAATATTCTTGTACATAGGAGCAGTATTATAGTAGTTATATTCTTGTACATAGGAGCAGTATTATAGTAGTTATATTCTTGTTCATATAGGCAGTTTTTTTAGTAAATGTCTTAAGTTTCAGTCACTTACTGACTTTCTTTACATGACACTTCATGGTAACTCTTACAGATATAGCAAAGTTTATCAAGCTTTACATCAGACCGAATTCATAACTTTCTACAGGTTATCTTTACTTAAAGAGGACCTATCATTAAAATTTTCATGCTGACCTGCACTCATGATTTAATAGTCCCTGTAGATCGGAATCGGAATAAGAAATATTATTTATTTTTTATTTAACTTCTTCTTTAATGGGATATAAGCAACTCAAGTTTTTTGGCACCTAATGAGTTAACTTGTTAAGTGGGTGTTTTCAGACAGTATTCACTGGGGGTGTGTATATTTTCTTCCTCTATGATATTGTCCAATAATAACCAGGCAGCAACACAGCAAGAAAAGAGCACTCCCCCATCATAGATTAGAGTGGGTTCGTCAGTGTGTGAGATTTATGACGGGCAGCCCTGATCTCCTGCTCTAACATCCTGCAGGACACAGTGTGGGTTGAGGGGCGGCACAGCTGTGTTTAACTGTATCACATTACAAACCCTTCTGAATAATGGGTCATATGTGTCAAACTCCCAGCACTTTCTACTCATGCAGGAGGTTAGACCAGGAGATCAGGACTGTAGCATTAGGTCTCGCTCACTGAGAATTAAATTACAAACGCCCACTTAAATAAAAAAATAAAAAAAAGTCATTAAGTGTCAAATATTTTGATATCTAAATATCTCAGCAAAAGAGAGGCAAAATAAAAATTAAAAAGCAATTGTATTCTACTCTACATCCTGTGTCCAGTACAATATGAAAAATTTGGCAGAAGGTCCTGTTTTAGAGAATTAGGATAAATTAATATTATAAAAGCCTCTGACCATTGTTAAGTTAGTCGTGAAATTTCACATATTGTTTCGGCAATTTCCTACTGCTGTTTTGCCAGAATCAAGGTTACTTTTCACAGGTCTGTACACAGCTTTATAGTCATCAGGTGACAACAATGAGCACAAGAGAAAGCTCCATCCATTAAATAAAAACAATGAAGCAAATGCTTCACTGAAGATGGGCGACATTATGATGATATTCTAAAAATGTTAAAAAAATAAAAGTGTCAAAGCTTATGGAACGATTGTAGCGGTGTTTACAGTCAGGCCTCTGTCTTTCATCTGTCACATTGGAATCTTTTAATCTGATGCTTTTAATTCAACAATCGACCCTGACACATTGTTACAGAATCATTCAGAAAGAAGCAGTGAGGGACTCATCAAATATTCATTGTAACGAGTTTGTTTTGGAAATGTCTTATGTACGTTTAAATAAACAAGAAAATCCATTTCAGCAGAATCGGAATTTATTTGTCACTGGTGAGAGGAAAGTGTGACCGACCCTGAAAAGCGACACGTGATACTTATCCTGTCAGCATATCGCATAGCGCAGTTCTAATGTTTTTATATTTTACACGATTCACATGATTTACATTATTATCCAGGACCCCGATACTACACAACCATAATGAAAAGTCAATCTCATTTTTTACAGGAAAATTTGAAATCCATTACTTAAATCTTTAAGTAGCTATATTCTTACATAGGGGGCAGTATTATAGTAGATATATTCTTACATAGGGGGCAGTATTATAGTAGTTATATTCTTGTACATAGGAGCAGTATTATAGTAGTTATATTCTTGTACATAGGAGCAGTATTATAGTAGTTATATTCTTGTACATAGGAGCAGTATTATAGTAGTTATATTCTTGTCCATAGGAGGCAGTATTATAGTAGTTATATTCTTGTACATAGGAGCAGTACTATAGTAGTTATATTCTTGCACATAGGGGCAGTATTATAGCAGTTATATTCTTGTACATAGGAGCAGTATTATAGCAGTTATATTCTTGTACATAGGAGCAGTATTATAGTAGTTATATTCTTGTACATAGGGGGCAGTATTATAGTAGTTATATTCTTGTACATAGGAGCAGTAGTATAGTAGTTATATTCTTGCACATAGGGGCAGTACTATAGTAGTTATATTCTTGCACATAGGGGCAGTATTATAGCAGTTATATTCTTGTACATAGGAGCAGTATTATAGCAGTTATATTCTTGTACATAGGAGCAGTATTATAGTAGTTATATTCTTGTACATAGGGGGCAGTATTATAGTAGGTATATTCTTGTACATAGGAGCAGTATTATAGTAGTTATATTCTTGTACATAGGAGCAGTATTATAGTAGTTATATTCTTGTACATAGGAGCAGTATTATAGCAGTTATATTCTTGTACATAGGAGCAGTATTAGAGTAGTTATATTCTTGTACATAGGAGCAGTAGTATAGTAGTTATATTCTTGCACATAGGGGCAGTACTATAGTAGTTATATTCTTGCACATAGGGGCAGTATTATAGCAGTTATATTCTTGTACAGAGGGGCAGTATTATAGTAGTTATATTCTTGTACATAGGGGCAGTACTATAGTAGTTATATTCTTGCACATAGGGGCAGTATTATAGCAGTTATATTCTTTTACAGAGGGGCAGTATTATAGTAGTTATATTCTTGCACATAGGAGCAGTATTATAGTAGTTATATTCTTGTACATAGGAGCAGTATTAGAGTAGTTATATTCTTGTACATAGGAGCAGTATTAAAGTAGTTATATTGTTGTACATAGGGGCAGTATTAGAGTAGTTATATTCTTGTACATAGGGGCAGTACTATAGTAGTTATATTGTTGTACATAGGGGCAGTATTATAGTAGTTATATTCTTGTACATAGGAGCAGTATTATAGTAGTTATATTCTTGCACATAGGGGCAGTATTATAGTAGTTATATTCTTGCACATAGGAGCAGTATTAAAGTAGTTATATTGTTGTACATAGGGGCAGTATTATAGTAGTTATATTCTTGTACATAGGGGCAGTATTATAGTAGTTATATTCTTGCACATAGGGGCAGTATTATAGCAGTTATATTCTTGTACATAGGAGCAGTATTATAGTAGTTATATTCTTGTACATAGGAGCAGTATTAGAGTAGTTATATTCTTGTACATAGGAGCAGTATTAAAGTAGTTATATTCTTGTACATAGGGGCAGTATTATAGTAGTTATATTCTTATACATAGGAGCAGTATTATAGTAGTTATATTCTTGTACATAGGGGCAGTACTATAGTAGTTATATTCTTGCACATAGGGGCAGTATTATAGTAGTTATATTCTTGCACATAGGAGCAGTATTATAGTAGTTATATTCTTGTACATAGGAGCAGTATTAAAGTAGTTATATTCTTGCACATAGGAGCAGTATTATAGTAGTTATATTCTTGTACATAGGAGCAGTATTAAAGTAGTTATGTTCTTGTACATAGGGGCAGTATTATAGAAGTTATATTCTTGTACATAGGGAGCAGTATTATAGTAGTTATATTCTTGTACATAGGAGCAGTATTAAAGTAGTTATGTTCTTGTACACAGGGGCAGTATTATAGTTATTATATTCTTGTACATAGGAGCAGTATTATAGTAGTTATACTCTTGTACATAGGAGCAGTATTATAGTAGTTATATTCTTGTACATAGGAGCAGTATTATAGTAGTTATATTCCTGTACATAGGGGCAGTATTATAGTAGTTATATTCTTGTACACAGGGGCAGTATTATAGTTATTATATTCTTGTACATAGGAGCAGTATTATAGTAGTTATACTCTTGTACATAGGAGCAGTATTATAGTAGTTATATTCTTGTACATAGGAGCAGTATTATAGTAGTTATATTCTTGTACATAGGAGCAGTATTATAGTAGTTATATTCCTGTACATAGGGGCAGTATTATAGTAGTTATATTCTTGTACATAGGAGCAGTATTATAGTTATTATATTCTTGTACATAGGAGCAGTATTATAGTAGTTATACTCTTGTACATAGGAGCAGTATTATAGTAGTTATATTCTTGTACATAGGAGCAGTATTATAGTAGATATAGTCTTGTACATAGGGGCAGTATTATAGTAGTTATATTCTTGTACATAGGGGCAGTAGTAGTTATATTCTTGTACATAGGGGCAGTATTATAGTAGTTATATTCTTGTACATAGGGGCAGTATTGCAGTAGCTATATTCTTATACATAGGGCAGTATTATAGTAGTTATATTCTTGTACATAGGGGCAGTATTATAGTAGTTATATTCTTGTATATAGGAGCAGTAGTAGTTATATTCTTGTACATAGGGGCAGTATTATAGTAGTTATATTCTTGTACACAGGGGCAGTATTATAGTTATTATATTCTTGTACATAGGAGCAGTATTATAGTAGTTATACTCTTGTACATAGGAGCAGTATTATAGTAGTTATATTCTTGTACATAGGAGCAGTATTATAGTAGTTATATTCTTGTACATAGGAGCAGTATTATAGTAGTTATATTCCTGTACATAGGGGCACTATTATAGTAGTTATATTCTTGTACATAGGGGGCAGTATTATAGTTATTATATTCTTGTACATAGGAGCAGTATTATAGTAGTTATACTCTTGTACATAGGAGCAGTATTATAGTAGTTATATTCTTGTACATAAGGGCAGTATTATAGTAGTTATATTCTTGTACATAGGAGCAGTATTATAGTAGTTATATTCTTGTACATAGGGGCAGTATTATAATAGTTATATTCTTGTACATTCGAGCAGTATTATAGTAGATATAGTCTTGTACATAGGGGCAGTATTATAGTAGTTATATTCTTGTACATAGGGGCAGTAGTAGTTATATTCTTGTACATAGGGGCAGTATTATAGTAGTTATATTCTTGTACATAGGGGGCAGTATTATAGTTATTATATTCTTGTACATAGGAGCAGTATTATAGTAGTTATACTCTTGTACATAGGAGCAGTATTATAGTAGTTATATTCTTGTACATAGGGGCAGTATTATAATAGTTATATTCTTGTACATAGGAGCAGTATTATAGTAGATATAGTCTTGTACATAGGGGCAGTATTATAGTAGATATATTCTTGTACATAGGGGCAGTATTATAGTAGTTATATTCTTGTACATAGGGGCAGTATTATAGTAGTTATATTCTTGTACATAGGGGCAGTATTATAATAGTTATATTCTTGTACATAGGAGCAGTATTATAGTAGATATAGTCTTGTACATAGGAGCAGTATTATAGTAGATATATTCTTGTACATAGGAGCAGTATTATAGTAGTTATATTCTTGTACATAGGAGCAGTATTATAGTAGTTATATTCTTGTACATAGGAGCAGTATTATAGTAGTTATATTCTTGTACATAGGAGCAGTATTATAGTAGTTATATTCTTGTACATAGGGGCAGTATTATAATAGTTATATTCTTGTACATAGGAGCAGTATTATAGTAGTTATATTCTTGTACATAGGGTCAGTATTATAGTAGTTATATTCTTGTACATAGGAGCAGTATTATAGTAGTTATATTCTTGTATATAGGAGCAGTATTATAGTAGTTATATTCTTGTACATAGGAGCAGTATTATAGTAGTTATATTCTTGTACATAGGGTCAGTATTATAGCAGTTATATTTTTGTGCATGCATGCATTTTAATACATGATTTTTTTGTCTTTTACATAATGAGCAGTATTTTATTTGATTTTGCTTTGGCTTTAATTAGAAGTTTCATAGCAAAATTCTAATATTTTTACCAGATGATTGTGTTTCTTATTAATTTTACTTAGTAATTCTTTGAAATCAGAATGTTATGGTTCTAACCTTTCCCTACTGCTCATAAACACAAACCTGAACTTGAAAACTCTTATAGGAATTCATTCTCTATCATTGGAGGGAATGTTGCGTCTCTCCCGGTGGATTTGGAGGACTTGCCTTCCTAATTTACTAATAAGCATCTAAATGACTTATTTCCAGCCACCAGACCGGCGCGCAGCATATGTTCCTGCTCCGTAGTATAGAGATATACTTCTGTCACTTGAAGCCTCTGAATTATGGGAACAGATTTGCTTAACAGTCCTAGCATTTCAGAGCAGCAGTTTTCTAAAAACGCCCCAAGGACCGTTCTCCTGGTTCAGCCAAGTTGTGCGCAGCATGTTCTGAATCCTCCTGTAGCCTGCGGGAGAGGGGGTGTCGATATGTTGTGTTCCTGAAGCAGCGTATACCACCCGCGGGGACAACTTACCCTGTGTTTTCTGGGGAGGGCTGGAAACTTTCAGGAGTTTTTGTTTGAACAATGAAGCAGGAAGAAAAGTATTATTCTGTATCATTCTTACATAATAGAAGTGATTCTTGATGTAGCAGAGCTGTGTTTGTCAATGGTAATGTGCTGTAAGGGACCTTGGTTTCTAGCCGCAGTACACACAGGCACAAAGTTCTTGTGATCAACATAGGATAAAGCTTATTTTCTTGCATAATCTTTCAAAACCAAAATAAACATCTTATCTTCAGTCACCTTCTTCAAAACAAAGTAAATCATACTTTCTAAGGGCTGACACAGTCAAATGGCACAGGTAGATAGTTTCCACTCACCTGAGATGTAACAAGACCTGATGAGACACAGTCTGTCCGACATTATCGGTCTTTCCACCTCCCGCACACAGACAGCACTGAAGAGTCCCATCAAAACCTGGAATGGTGGTATTGGAGCGGCCAGTCCCACCAAGCTCTTCTGGTCTTTCCTAAAACCTGGATCCAATAATCTAGGCCCATTGAAAAAGCCTGCTCAGCAACTTACAGCTGCTAGAGCCTTCATTTCCGGTATTGGAGCAGCCAGTTTCACCAAACTCTTCTGGTCGTTCCTAAAACCTGGATCCAGTAATCTAAGCCTATTGAAAAAATCTGCTCAGCAACTTACAGCTGCTGGAGCCTTCATTTCTTGTATTGGAGCAGCCAGTCCCACCAAGCTCTTCTGGTCATTCCTAAAACCTGGATCCAATAATCTAGGCCCATTGAAAAAATCTGCTCAGCAACTTACAGCTGCTGGAGCCTTCATTTCTTGTATTGGAGCAGCCAGTCCCACCAAGCTCTTCTGGTCATTCCTAAAACCTGGATCCAATAATCAAGTCCCATTGAAAAAATCTGCTCAGCAACTTACAGCTGCTGGAGCCTTCATTTCCGGTATTGGAGCAGCCAGTCCCACCAAGCTCTTCTGGTCATTCCTAAAACCTGGATCCAATAATCTAGGCCCATTGAAAAAATCTGCTCAGCAACATACAGCTGCTGGAGCCTTCATTTCTTGTATTGGAGCAGCCAGTCCCAGCAAGCTATTCTGGTCATTCCTAAAACCTGGATCCAGTAATCTAAGCCCATTGAAAAAATCTGCTCAGCAACTTACAGCTGTTGGAGCCTTCATTTCCGGTATTGGAGCAGCCAGTCCCACCAAACTCTTCTGGTCATTCCTAAAACCTGGTTGAAAAAATCTAGACCCATTAAAAAAAACTCTTCTAGGCCCAAATTGTGCTTAGTGACCAACTTAGCTCTGCTACATCTAAGCTCTACTATATTAACATATGTGTAGGAGAAGAAACACAAACTCTCCCAATACACTAGACTAGACATGAATTCTCCTCAGACAGAGGGGAAAACTTATCTAGGCTCAAATTGTGTATAGTAACAATCTCAGCACTGCTGCATATAATCACTGCTTTATTAATATGGGTAGAGAGAGAGTAAACACAACCTCTCCTGGGATAGGAAATTATGGATCATTAACCAATTGGATGTTCTTGAGATTGATGAAGCAGAGCCGACTATGTCACTGAGTTTGCGTTGCTACTTGTGTGTGTGTATCAGATACACAGATATAAGAGCTGAAACCTTCCCAATATACATGGCTTTTCCTGCACTGTTCGCCACACATTCATCTCTGCTACACCAGGCTGGATCCTTGTTATCCCCATTATTCATGGTACTCACTGTTCTGCACACTGTTGTGTAGTCAGCTCACACTGTGATTGTCTGCTGTGTAGCTGTTACTATGTGTCACCTTGTGGTCGGGAACAGATTGATGATTGTGTAGCTGTTACTGTGTGTCACACTGTTACATTCCGTGTATGAGATAATTGTAGCTGATTACCGTACATTGTCTGAACTGTGCCATTACATCAGGTTTATGTTCTGTATAATAGCCGGCTGATTATCTATTGTGCCCTGCATTGTGTACAGGATTTCTATGCGCCGGGTTGTGTTCTGGATTGTGTAGAAATGATCTAAATATCTAGGATTTATCTATAATTTCATCTTTGCTAACCCAGAGAAAACCTTCTATTCCGCGTCCCTGTGTACAGCGCTGTGTATACTGATATCAGACGTATGTGAATGTAGTTTTTTATTGCAGTATGTTTTATAGATCTCGGCATTGTATCCGGCACATCCCTGCGCTGCCCTATTCTTTTCCCATATTCCACATCTGAAATGTTGAATTGAATGGATTTTCTTGCCTGGTATGTACCAGGGACAATTGTGCCTTTTATTATAGATCCATATGGTATAGAATGAAACCTCTTATACTCTATAACTATATTGTGTTACATACTGTTCTGCATTCTGCACCGATATCCTAGACGTGTGCACAGCAGACTATGTGTAGCAGTCATAGTACAGTCATGGCTGAAAGTGTTGGCACCATTGAAATCCTTCCAGAAAATGAAGTATTTCTCCCCCGAAAATTATGACAATTTCAGATGTTTTGTTATACACATGTTAATTTCATTTGCGTGTTTTGGGAAAAAAAAAAAAAAAACTGAGAAAAAAATGAAAAATTTGACATAATTTCACACACAACCGCAACTTAATATTTGGTTGCATCCTTTGGAATAAATAACTGCAATCAATCGCTTCCTATAACCATCCACAAGCTTCTTCTCTCCTATTTGAAGGGTGTTTTCTCCCAAGAGCAATTTTAAGAACTCTCCACAGGTGATCAATGGGATTTAGATCCAGACTCATAGCTATCACTTCGGAACTCTCCAGCACTTTGTTTTCATCCATTTCTGGGGGCTTCTTGAAGTATGTTTGGGGTTTTTGTCCTGGTGACCAAGGACACAATCCAAGCTCTGACACCTGGGCAATAGATTGCCACCTAAGATCCTCTGGTAATCTTCAGATACATGATGCCTTGCACACAATTAAATAGCCAGTGCCAGAGGCAGCAAAACAACCGCAAAACATCTCTGAACCTCCACCATATTTGACTGTAGGTACTGTGTTCTTTTCTCATTCTGTTTTTGGTAAACAGTAGAATGACGTGCTTTACCAAAAAGCTCTATCTAGGTCTCATCTGTTGTACATTTTGGTAAACTGCACTCTAGCTTTTTATGTCTCTGTGTCAGCAGTGTGTTCGTCCTGGATCTCCTGCCATAGCGTTTATTCCATTCACATGTGGACGGATAGTTTGCACTGAAACTAATGCACCCTGAGTCTGCAGGACAGATTGAATTTCTTGGGAACTTGTTTGGGGCTGTTTATCAACCATCCGGACTATCCTTCGTTGCAATCTTTCATCAATTTTTCCAGGGAGATTAGCTACAGGGCCATGGGTTGTAAACTTCTTGACTATTTTGCGCAGTTTGGACAAAGGAACATCAAGATCACCGGAGATGGACTTGCAACCTTGAGATTGTTAATATTTTCCAACAATTTTGGTTCTCAATTCCTCAGACAGTTCTTGTCCTCTTTCTGTGCTCCATGCTTAGTGTGACACACACAGACATACAATGCAAAGATTGAGTAAACATGTACTCCAGACAATAATATATTTTATAACTGCAGCAGTGAAGAAAATGAGAGATATTAATACAGGGAGATATATATAATACAGGTTCCAATAGCAGTGCCAGACTCAGTTTGATGGATCAGTGATATTTTTAGTTGTATCTATCCTGCTACATTAATATAACATTTTTTTTCTTTTTAATGCACTAGAAAGCATCAGCATGGCAGCACAATAGTTTGTACAGAAAAAAACATATTAAAACAGTGTTAAACTTTGTGCTGAATTTTCACTTTTCTTGTGCAATTGTTTTTGTGAAGGGGGTTAGTTGATTGCTAAAAATAAAAAATAAAATTCTTCCAAAATCCAGACCTTTAATCATGACTGTTTATCTCAGAAAGTGTGCGTGTCACAAACATTTTTGTTTGCATATCTATTATATTAGTCAAATTATATATTCATACATGCTATATGGTATTTTTCAACGTGTACCTGCCTAACATTTCTTATTTTGTCATTTTTGGGAAGAAGGTTGAATTCTGTTGACAGTTTTTTAGACCTTTAACTATACATGTCTGTTCTTTCATACTTGTTGTACTAGTCCAATTTGACATCAGTACATGCCACAACTATACTGCAGCCTCACACCGCATTTTGTTTTCTGTGCATGTACCTACCTAAGGCCGGTTTCACACGTCAGTGGCTCCGGTACGTGAGGTGACAGTTTCCTCACGTACCGGAGACACTAACACACGTAGACCCATAAAAATCAATGCATCTGTTCAGATGTCATTGATTTTTTGCGGACCGTGTCTCCGTGTGCCAAACACGGAGACATGTCAGTGTTCGTGGGAGCGCACGTATTACACGGACCCAATAGAGTCAATGGGTCCGTGTAAAACACGGACCTCACACGGACATTCTCCGTCTGGGGTCCGTGTGCGTGCAGGAGACAGCGCTACAGTAAGCGCTGTCCCCCCCACATGGTGCTGAAGCAGCGATTCATATGTTCCCTGCAGCAGCGTTTGCTGCAGAGAAAATATGAATAATAGTGTTTAAAATAAAGATCTATGTGTCCGCTGCCCCCCCACCCCCTGTGCGCCCCCCCGCTGGTCAGAAAATACTTACCCGGGTCCCCCGTCGGCTGTCGCTCCTTCCTGGTCTGGCCGCGGCTTACTGTATGCGGTCACGTGGGGCCGCTCATTTACAATCATGAATAGTCGGCTCCGCCCCTATTGGAGGTGGAGCCACATATTCATGAGTGTAATCGACCGCATACAGTAGAGAAGCCGCGGCCAGACCAGGAAGGAGCGACAGCCGACGGGGGACCCGGGTAAGTATTTTCTGACCAGCGGGGGGGGCGCACATGGGGTGGGAGGGCGGCGGACACATAGATCTTTATTTTAAACACTATTATTCATATTTTCTCTGCAGCAAGCGCTGCTGCAGGGAACATATGAATCGCGGCTTCAGCACGATGCAGAGTGGGTACCACACGCTCCGTGTGGTACCCACTCGCCATACGGGCGGCACACGTGTGCCGCACGTATGGCCTACGTGAGTTCCCAGGCACACGGACACGGATAACTCCGGTACCGATTTATTCCGGTACCGGAATTATCTGGACGTGTGGGACAGCCCTAACGGGCACTTTTTAATATGTCCTTTTTGACAAGGGTTGAGTAACTGGGGGTTGAAAAGATTGTAAAAAGTTTATTATAATGGTATAACAAATGAACGGTAAAAGATAAAAGAAAAGAAATGTCAATGGACAGGGTAGCGTAGAAGACAAAACTCATATTACAGCTAATAACGTGGTAGCTGCTAGCCACATAGCACCATCATCACTATCACTGGCAGCAGCTGTCCAGGCAGTAGTACTGCGAAACACTGGCCAGATTAAGCCTCTTTTGCCTTTGACAAGGATATTATTGGGGAGGAGGCTGCAGAGGGCTTCATGATATACATGGCATATAACGTGTCTCAGTCACAGAAGGATAATGTTACCTCTGGCAACGACACTGTCAGCTTGAGTCAGAGTTTTGCAGGGGGGTTGAATACAGACAGGAGACCTCAAAGTGTAATACATATTTTCATGGAAAAGAGAATCAAATTAAGCATGAGTCATAAATATAAGATTTTGGCTTTTTCTAAATGAGGAAAATAAATGTGTGTGATTGGCACAAATATGTTCTTTAAAGGGAACTTGCCTGTCCTCTGCTAATCCTAAAGGTTCACAGACACCTGAAAATGGATTTTTTTCCTCAATACAAATAGACTTGGAGTCTGATTCATCATTTGCATTTTTTGTCATTTTCCTTTTTTGGTTTGTACTATTAGTTGTTGTTTTTTGCAGCCAAATTGATCAAAAAGGTGCATGTGATTTATGAATTTGGCATCAAGTAAAAAACAAGATTTCTTCCTGTCTTAAAATATGTGCCAAAATTTGGAAGTTGGCACCAAAAAGCTTAAAATTTGCACCAAAATGTTAGCGAACTCAAAAATACACCAAAGGGGGACTGAAGTAAAGTTGTGCCAATTTGCATGACTTTTTTTTTTAATTTTATTAAAACAGGAGAAAAACGAGTCACATTAAGCCTGGATATAATCAAAATATCCTTTATTATAAGACTAGTATCAATTCCATTTAAAACAGATATATAATACAGTACATGAATATGAATAAATTCACTAGGTAGCTAAACGGTGATTATTAAGGTGCAACCCATAAACCGGGACACATGACAGGACATAGGTATTAGGGAGGTTAAAAATTAATACACAAGCGAGTCCAATTCATGCAAACAAAAGTAAAGGCCCAAAATCAGCAGCACATGGCAGAATTAAACGTCCTTGCACGGCCAAAATGCCACAGTATATACCGCCATCATGTGCCACATAATAATGTCCATACTAATTGTGTAAACATAGATAGGTGTATCAATTACCCATTTCTGGTAAGGTGTCCTGAGCTGGGTCCCGGTCCCGTACCCCAACGCGCGTTTCGCGTTTACGTGTGCCGCTTCCTCAGGGGGCGTGGCTTAATCCGGCTCTTCTTCCGGTATAAATACTAATTCAGTGGAGTCCCATGTGATATAAGGGGGCGTACGCGTGCGCTGCGGTGAACCGCAGATGACCATCACGTGCAGCGCCTCAAGCCTCGATCTCAGCAGACAAGCCCGGGTCACATGAGCGGGTTAGCGCCACGCCCACTACATATGACACCGGACCGCCGGCGAGAAAGAGGGAATCAGAGGCAGCTGGTATGTGCGAAAGATAAAGGGGCTATGAATAATAAAGTGTTTGATGATTACACATACTGTTACATATGCAAATAAAAAGTGAAAAGTGCAATAAAGTGACTGGTGCTGGTATAAAAACCTAGTGATTTAACACACTTAAGAGAAATATAACCACTTTATTTATACAATATTAAAAATGTATTGATCACTGCATCCATTAGATATACAACACGGCAGTCATATTGGAGAGGGGAGGGGAGTGGAATCCCGTAATAGCCATATAATATATCCCAAAGCATAAAATTCAAAGATGAAATCCATCCCTTTAACACCAGATGTCATATACTTTTCTTATAGCTGGAACAATCCATGGACAGATGTACCATCACTCATATGTCCCCACGTAGGTAAGTAAAATCCATTAGTGATGTGTTTTGTGCCAAATGTTTTTTTCTCTTTTCCACTGTTCTCTATCACACGAATGCTGACATACCAGTGAACACACATCAAAAAAGCATCAGGATCATCCCAAGATACGTCGTTTAGTTGTGATGGCCATATTTGTCCACGTGCTTTGTAATGTATGTTTAAACTGACTTTTACTGCAGATGTCATCTCCTTTTCTTATAGCTGGAACACTCCAGATGTCACCATCACTCCTCAGTCCCCACATAGGTAAGTAGAATCCATTAATAATGTATTTTGTGCCATATGTCTTTCACCGTTCTCTATCACATGGATGCTGACATACATATACACACCCTAAAATTAAAAGAAAACAAAGAACCAAATTAAAACCAATGATCAGAGGCAAGGACAACAAAGAAACCCTACTACAAATTACAAAAATGATGAGAATCCATGTGCTTCATTGAGACCCTTAGGTGTCATGGTTCCCAAGGTGGAAATCCAACGACATTCCCTTTGCGCCAAAAGCCGCCTAACATCTCCGCCTCTTATACCACATTGTACGTGATCAATCCCACGTACCATAAAGGACCTGGGATTGCAATCATGAAATAATTTGAAGTGTCGTGGTATAGTTTTCAATTTTACCAGATCAATTTCTTTCGCTGAAGCTACTATATCACGTACATGTTCACGCACACGGGTTCCGAGGCGACGAGAGGTGAGTCCAACGTAAACTTTGGGACAACTGCATACAGCATAATATATAACCTGTGTAGTATTACAGGTTATATGATAATTTATGGTGAAAGTCCTCTCACCATTTACTGCATCAAATGAAGTACTGCGGCTGATGTTAGGGCATGAAATACAATTGCCGCATGGAAAGCAGCCCCTCACTGGACCCCTAGACCCGAAGTTATATTCCTGTAGCTGAGGGACATAATGGCTAGATACCAACAGGTCCCTCAGGCTTTTACTACGCCTGGCAGTCATTGAGGGGTATGTATTCAGAAATTTAGAAAGTGATGGGTCACTTTTAAGAATGCCCCAGTGTTTCTGAAGACAATTTCTCATGGTGGACCATTCACCATTGAACGTGGAAATGAACCTAACCAGGTCCTGTTGTTCTACCTTTCTTTTATTCCATCCTTTTCCATGGCCTAATAATTCCTCACGTGATGTATACTTGGCCCTCAAGTAGCCTTTTTTGATACATCGGTTGCTGTATCCCCTATTCTGGAACCTAGACCTAAGATCCACAGCCTGCGCTTCAAATTTACTTACAGAAGAGCAGATCCGCCTCATCCTGAGGTGCTGACCAACTGGGATAGCCTTGATAGTACTTTGAGGGTGACCTGAATCAGCATGCAGAAGAGAGTTGACCGACGTGGACTTTCTGAATACGTCCGTCTGCAAATATCGCTCAGCATCCACCTCAATTTTAATATCCAGGAAGTCCACCTCGGTCTTACTCATCTGATATGTTAGTTTGATGTTATATGAATTATTGTTAAGTTGCCGCATAAACTCGTGCAATGCGTCATCAGGTCCCTGCCAGATAATGAACAAGTCATCTATATAACGCAGCCAGCACTGCACATGGTCCGCGGCCGGTGGGCCCCCCCCGCCAAAAATCTCCCTCTCCCAGTATCCCAGGAAGAGATTGGCGAAGGAGGGCGCACAGGCCGCGCCCATGGCAGTGCCGCGCTGCTGTAAGTAAAAAATGTCCCTAAAGACAAAAAAATTCCTAGTAAGGATAAAGGTTAATAATTCCATGACTAGTTCACAAATGGCACCATCCCAGTTGCTTGCACCCAGGAAGAAGCGGACCGCTTCCAATCCATCATTGTGACCAATGCAGGTATACAGTGCCTGTATGTCTGCCGTAACAAGACACATGTTATCCTCCAACTGTATCCCGTTGATCCGACGCAGGACATCCGACGTATCCCTGGCATAGGAGGGGAGCGACTCAACTAACGGTTTTAGATAGTAATCCACGAATTTACATATGGGGTCACTCAAGCCTCCCATGCCAGAGACTATCGGACGTCCAGGTGGATCAACGGGATTTTTGTGGATCTTAGGTATAAAGTACAATGTAGGTACCTTGGGGGATACAGTAAGCAACCCATCCAACACACGTTTAGGAATTATGCCCCTATCATGGGCATCAATCAAAATATGCTCCAGTTCATCTGAGAATTTCTCCATCGGGTTGGAATCCAGTTTTTTGTATGTGTTTCTATCCCTTAAATGCTTGTTGGCCTCCCTCTCATAGAGTACAGTAGGCCATAATACCACATTTCCCCCCTTGTCCGCCGGTTTAATAACTATGTCCTTGTAGTTCCTGAGTTGCTCCAGGGCTACTCTTTGGTTACGAGTTAGATTATCATGTACCCGTTTGGTGGATATCTTTTTAAAATCTTCGATAACCATCCTGGTGAATATTTCCACAGCAGGACATAGGGACAAGGGGGGAAATGTGGTTGACTTAGGGCGACAGTTATGTGGGAAAGTACTCACTGTATCTGATGTTTGCTCCTCCAGGAGATCCTCCAGTGCCATCAAAGCCTCCTTTTCAGCATCCGCATCACTCAGTTCCTGGTCACCCCTCTCAAATAATTTTTTCAAGATTAATTTTCTTGAGAAGAGGTGGAGATCTTTGGTAGCTGTAAATAGATCAAATTTATTAGTGGGGGAAAAGGTTAAACCCCTTTCTAACACTCTTAATTGATCCATAGTAAGGACATGTTGGGAGAGATTGATTACCTCCAAACCTTTTTTCTCTTTTTTATTTTGTTGATTGGTCAGAGTGTTCTTACGTTTTCCACCATTCCTCTCACGGTTGAAACCAGAGTTACGTAAATCATAGAATCTAGGCTGTGTTTTTGTAGATTCCTCGCTGGATGCAATAGACACTGTGGAGGCAGATCTGGCACGGGAGGATCCCCTCGAGCGATTACCCCTCCTATTCCATCTATAGACGGTGTTGGTCTTCTGATCGTTTACATCTCGTTGGAATTTCCTGGATTTACTCTCACAAATACTTTTTTCCCACTTAGCAAACTCACTCTCCAACTCCATGTTGAATTGGGCCAGTGCTTCATTAGACAAATCTGTTTTTAATTTGATTTGGAGTTCCTCAATATTTTTATCCAGAATTTCCAAGTCATGTTGGTTGTTCTGAGACAAAAGTTCCATAAAGCCTCTGGAACATCCAGTGGCCAGATCTTCCCATTTTTGTCTAAACATGACATCATCTACATCAAAAGAGGGAAATACTTGTATCCTAAGTCCCCTGGGTATAAGACCCCTTTCCAAATACTTATTGAGAAATGCCCGGTTCCACCAAATCCTAAGGCGTTTATTCAAATTGTCCTTTAGTTGTCTGAAGATTTCCTGCTTGTCCCTGCCACTGACCATCAGGGGAGCACCAGGATCATCACAGAATACGTCATTTAGTTGTGATAGCCACGTTTGTTCACGTGCTTTGTAGTCCATATTTAAACTGACTTTTACTGCTGTAAAATATACAGAGAAGAGCATGAACATAAATAAAGCGTCAGAGAATTTCTTGTACATTTAAAGCCACTCGATCATAAGCTTATTAAAACAGGAGAAAAACGAGTCACATTAAGCCTGGATATAATCAAAATATCCTTTATTATAAGACTAGTATCAATTCCATTTAAAACAGATATATAATACAGTACATGAATATGAATAAATTCACTAGGTAGCTAAACGGTGATTATTAAGGTGCAACCCATAAACCGGGACACATGACAGGACATAGGTATTAGGGAGGTTAAAAATTAATACACAAGCGAGTCCAATTCATGCAAACAAAAGTAAAGGCCCAAAATCAGCAGCACATGGCAGAATTAAACGTCCTTGCACGGCCAAAATGCCACAGTATATACCGCCATCATGTGCCACATAATAATGTCCATACTAATTGTGTAAACATAGATAGGTGTATCAATTACCCATTTCTGGTAAGGTGTCCTGAGCTGGGTCCCGGTCCCGTACCCCAACGCGCGTTTCGCGTTTACGTGTGCCGCTTCCTCAGGGGGCGTGGCTTAATCCGGCTCTTCTTCCGGTATAAATACTAATTCAGTGGAGTCCCATGTGATATAAGGGGGCGTACGCGTGCGCTGCGGTGAACCGCAGATGACCATCACGTGCAGCGCCTCAAGCCTCGATCTCAGCAGACAAGCCCGGGTCACATGAGCGGGTTAGCGCCACGCCCACTACATATGACACCGGACCGCCGGCGAGAAAGAGGGAATCAGAGGCAGCTGGTATGTGCGAAAGATAAAGGGGCTATGAATAATAAAGTGTTTGATGATTACACATACTGTTACATATGCAAATAAAAAGTGAAAAGTGCAATAAAGTGACTGGTGCTGGTATAAAAACCTAGTGATTTAACACACTTAAGAGAAATATAACCACTTTATTTATACAATATTAAAAATGTATTGATCACTGCATCCATTAGATATACAACACGGCAGTCATATTGGAGAGGGGAGGGGAGTGGAATCCCGTAATAGCCATATAATATATCCCAAAGCATAAAATTCAAAGATGAAATCCATCCCTTTAACACCAGATGTCATATACTTTTCTTATAGCTGGAACAATCCATGGACAGATGTACCATCACTCATATGTCCCCACGTAGGTAAGTAAAATCCATTAGTGATGTGTTTTGTGCCAAATGTTTTTTTCTCTTTTCCACTGTTCTCTATCACACGAATGCTGACATACCAGTGAACACACATCAAAAAAGCATCAGGATCATCCCAAGATACGTCGTTTAGTTGTGATGGCCATATTTGTCCACGTGCTTTGTAATGTATGTTTAAACTGACTTTTACTGCAGATGTCATCTCCTTTTCTTATAGCTGGAACACTCCAGATGTCACCATCACTCCTCAGTCCCCACATAGGTAAGTAGAATCCATTAATAATGTATTTTGTGCCATATGTCTTTCACCGTTCTCTATCACATGGATGCTGACATACATATACACACCCTAAAATTAAAAGAAAACAAAGAACCAAATTAAAACCAATGATCAGAGGCAAGGACAACAAAGAAACCCTACTACAAATTACAAAAATGATGAGAATCCATGTGCTTCATTGAGACCCTTAGGTGTCATGGTTCCCAAGGTGGAAATCCAACGACATTCCCTTTGCGCCAAAAGCCGCCTAACATCTCCGCCTCTTATACCACATTGTACGTGATCAATCCCACGTACCATAAAGGACCTGGGATTGCAATCATGAAATAATTTGAAGTGTCGTGGTATAGTTTTCAATTTTACCAGATCAATTTCTTTCGCTGAAGCTACTATATCACGTACATGTTCACGCACACGGGTTCCGAGGCGACGAGAGGTGAGTCCAACGTAAACTTTGGGACAACTGCATACAGCATAATATATAACCTGTGTAGTATTACAGGTTATATGATAATTTATGGTGAAAGTCCTCTCACCATTTACTGCATCAAATGAAGTACTGCGGCTGATGTTAGGGCATGAAATACAATTGCCGCATGGAAAGCAGCCCCTCACTGGACCCCTAGACCCGAAGTTATATTCCTGTAGCTGAGGGACATAATGGCTAGATACCAACAGGTCCCTCAGGCTTTTACTACGCCTGGCAGTCATTGAGGGGTATGTATTCAGAAATTTAGAAAGTGATGGGTCACTTTTAAGAATGCCCCAGTGTTTCTGAAGACAATTTCTCATGGTGGACCATTCACCATTGAACGTGGAAATGAACCTAACCAGGTCCTGTTGTTCTACCTTTCTTTTATTCCATCCTTTTCCATGGCCTAATAATTCCTCACGTGATGTATACTTGGCCCTCAAGTAGCCTTTTTTGATACATCGGTTGCTGTATCCCCTATTCTGGAACCTAGACCTAAGATCCACAGCCTGCGCTTCAAATTTACTTACAGAAGAGCAGATCCGCCTCATCCTGCACCGGCCGCGGACCATGTGCAGTGCTGGCTGCGTTATATAGATGACTTGTTCATTATCTGGCAGGGACCTGATGACGCATTGCACGAGTTTATGCGGCAACTTAACAATAATTCATATAACATCAAACTAACATATCAGATGAGTAAGACCGAGGTGGACTTCCTGGATATTAAAATTGAGGTGGATGCTGAGCGATATTTGCAGACGGACGTATTCAGAAAGTCCACGTCGGTCAACTCTCTTCTGCATGCTGATTCAGGTCACCCTCAAAGTACTATCAAGGCTATCCCAGTTGGTCAGCACCTCAGGATGAGGCGGATCTGCTCTTCTGTAAGTAAATTTGAAGCGCAGGCTGTGGATCTTAGGTCTAGGTTCCAGAATAGGGGATACAGCAACCGATGTATCAAAAAAGGCTACTTGAGGGCCAAGTATACATCACGTGAGGAATAATTAGGCCATGGAAAAGGATGGAATAAAAGAAAGGTAGAACAACAGGACCTGGTTAGGTTCATTTCCACGTTCAATGGTGAATGGTCCACCATGAGAAATTGTCTTCAGAAACACTGGGGCATTCTTAAAAGTGACCCATCACTTTCTAAATTTCTGAATACATACCCCTCAATGACTGCCAGGCGTAGTAAAAGCCTGAGGGACCTGTTGGTATCTAGCCATTATGTCCCTCAGCTACAGGAATATAACTTCGGGTCTAGGGGTCCAGTGAGGGGCTGCTTTCCATGCGGCAATTGTATTTCATGCCCTAACATCAGCCGCAGTACTTCATTTGATGCAGTAAATGGTGAGAGGACTTTCACCATAAATTATCATATAACCTGTAATACTACACAGGTTATATATTATGCTGTATGCAGTTGTCCCAAAGTTTACGTTGGACTCACCTCTCGTCGCCTCGGAACCCGTGTGCGTGAACATGTACGTGATATAGTAGCTTCAGCGAAAGAAATTGATCTGGTAAAATTGAAAACTATACCACGACACTTCAAATTATTTCATGATTGCAATCCCAGGTCCTTTATGGTACGTGGGATTGATCACGTACAATGTGGTATAAGAGGCGGAGATGTTAGGCGGCTTTTGGCGCAAAGGGAATGTCGTTGGATTTCCACCTTGGGAACCATGACACCTAAGGGTCTCAATGAAGCACATGGATTCTCATCATTTTTGTAATTTGTAGTAGGGTTTCTTTGTTGTCCTTGCCTCTGATCATTGGTTTTAATTTGGTTCTTTGTTTTCTTTTAATTTTAGGGTGTGTATATGTATGTCAGCATCCATGTGATAGAGAACGGTGAAAGACATATGGCACAAAATACATTATTAATGGATTCTACTTACCTATGTGGGGACTGAGGAGTGATGGTGACATCTGGAGTGTTCCAGCTATAAGAAAAGGAGATGACATCTGCAGTAAAAGTCAGTTTAAACATACATTACAAAGCACGTGGACAAATATGGCCATCACAACTAAACGACGTATCTTGGGATGATCCTGATGCTTTTTTGATGTGTGTTCACTGGTATGTCAGCATTCGTGTGATAGAGAACAGTGGAAAAGAGAAAAAAACATTTGGCACAAAACACATCACTAATGGATTTTACTTACCTACGTGGGGACATATGAGTGATGGTACATCTGTCCATGGATTGTTCCAGCTATAAGAAAAGTATATGACATCTGGTGTTAAAGGGATGGATTTCATCTTTGAATTTTATGCTTTGGGATATATTATATGGCTATTACGGGATTCCACTCCCCTCCCCTCTCCAATATGACTGCCGTGTTGTATATCTAATGGATGCAGTGATCAATACATTTTTAATATTGTATAAATAAAGTGGTTATATTTCTCTTAAGTGTGTTAAATCACTAGGTTTTTATACCAGCACCAGTCACTTTATTGCACTTTTCACTTTTTATTTGCATATGTAACAGTATGTGTAATCATCAAACACTTTATTATTCATAGCCCCTTTATCTTTCGCACATACCAGCTGCCTCTGATTCCCTCTTTCTCGCCGGCGGTCCGGTGTCATATGTAGTGGGCGTGGCGCTAACCCGCTCATGTGACCCGGGCTTGTCTGCTGAGATCGAGGCTTGAGGCGCTGCACGTGATGGTCATCTGCGGTTCACCGCAGCGCACGCGTACGCCCCCTTATATCACATGGGACTCCACTGAATTAGTATTTATACCGGAAGAAGAGCCGGATTAAGCCACGCCCCCTGAGGAAGCGGCACACGTAAACGCGAAACGCGCGTTGGGGTACGGGACCGGGACCCAGCTCAGGACACCTTACCAGAAATGGGTAATTGATACACCTATCTATGTTTACACAATTAGTATGGACATTATTATGTGGCACATGATGGCGGTATATACTGTGGCATTTTGGCCGTGCAAGGACGTTTAATTCTGCCATGTGCTGCTGATTTTGGGCCTTTACTTTTGTTTGCATGAATTGGACTCGCTTGTGTATTAATTTTTAACCTCCCTAATACCTATGTCCTGTCATGTGTCCCGGTTTATGGGTTGCACCTTAATAATCACCGTTTAGCTACCTAGTGAATTTATTCATATTCATGTACTGTATTATATATCTGTTTTAAATGGAATTGATACTAGTCTTATAATAAAGGATATTTTGATTATATCCAGGCTTAATGTGACTCGTTTTTCTCCTGTTTTAATAAGCTTATGATCGAGTGGCTTTAAATGTACAAGAAATTCTCTGACGCTTTATTTATGTTCATGCTCTTCTCTGTATATTTTACAGCAGTAAAAGTCAGTTTAAATATGGACTACAAAGCACGTGAACAAACGTGGCTATCACAACTAAATGACGTATTCTGTGATGATCCTGGTGCTCCCCTGATGGTCAGTGGCAGGGACAAGCAGGAAATCTTCAGACAACTAAAGGACAATTTGAATAAACGCCTTAGGATTTGGTGGAACCGGGCATTTCTCAATAAGTATTTGGAAAGGGGTCTTATACCCAGGGGACTTAGGATACAAGTATTTCCCTCTTTTGATGTAGATGATGTCATGTTTAGACAAAAATGGGAAGATCTGGCCACTGGATGTTCCAGAGGCTTTATGGAACTTTTGTCTCAGAACAACCAACATGACTTGGAAATTCTGGATAAAAATATTGAGGAACTCCAAATCAAATTAAAAACAGATTTGTCTAATGAAGCACTGGCCCAATTCAACATGGAGTTGGAGAGTGAGTTTGCTAAGTGGGAAAAAAGTATTTGTGAGAGTAAATCCAGGAAATTCCAACGAGATGTAAACGATCAGAAGACCAACACCGTCTATAGATGGAATAGGAGGGGTAATCGCTCGAGGGGATCCTCCCGTGCCAGATCTGCCTCCACAGTGTCTATTGCATCCAGCGAGGAATCTACAAAAACACAGCCTAGATTCTATGATTTACGTAACTCTGGTTTCAACCGTGAGAGGAATGGTGGAAAACGTAAGAACACTCTGACCAATCAACAAAATAAAAAAGAGAAAAAAGGTTTGGAGGTAATCAATCTCTCCCAACATGTCCTTACTATGGATCAATTAAGAGTGTTAGAAAGGGGTTTAACCTTTTCCCCCACTAATAAATTTGATCTATTTACAGCTACCAAAGATCTCCACCTCTTCTCAAGAAAATTAATCTTGAAAAAATTATTTGAGAGGGGTGACCAGGAACTGAGTGATGCGGATGCTGAAAAGGAGGCTTTGATGGCACTGGAGGATCTCCTGGAGGAGCAAACATCAGATACAGTGAGTACTTTCCCACATAACTGTCGCCCTAAGTCAACCACATTTCCCCCCTTGTCCCTATGTCCTGCTGTGGAAATATTCACCAGGATGGTTATCGAAGATTTTAAAAAGATATCCACCAAACGGGTACATGATAATCTAACTCGTAACCAAAGAGTAGCCCTGGAGCAACTCAGGAACTACAAGGACATAGTTATTAAACCGGCGGACAAGGGGGGAAATGTGGTATTATGGCCTACTGTACTCTATGAGAGGGAGGCCAACAAGCATTTAAGGGATAGAAACACATACAAAAAACTGGATTCCAACCCGATGGAGAAATTCTCAGATGAACTGGAGCATATTTTGATTGATGCCCATGATAGGGGCATAATTCCTAAACGTGTGTTGGATGGGTTGCTTACTGTATCCCCCAAGGTACCTACATTGTACTTTATACCTAAGATCCACAAAAATCCCGTTGATCCACCTGGACGTCCGATAGTCTCTGGCATGGGAGGCTTGAGTGACCCCATATGTAAATTCGTGGATTACTATCTAAAACCGTTAGTTGAGTCGCTCCCCTCCTATGCCAGGGATACGTCGGATGTCCTGCGTCGGATCAACGGGATACAGTTGGAGGATAACATGTGTCTTGTTACGGCAGACATACAGGCACTGTATACCTGCATTGGTCACAATGATGGATTGGAAGCGGTCCGCTTCTTCCTGGGTGCAAGCAACTGGGATGGTGCCATTTGTGAACTAGTCATGGAATTATTAACCTTTATCCTTACTAGGAATTTTTTTGTCTTTAGGGACATTTTTTACTTACAGCAGCGCGGCACTGCCATGGGCGCGGCCTGTGCGCCCTCCTTCGCCAATCTCTTCCTGGGATACTGGGAGAGGGAGATTTTTGGCGGGGGGGGCCCACCGGCCGCGGACCATGTGCAGTGCTGGCTGCGTTATATAGATGACTTGTTCATTATCTGGCAGGGACCTGATGACGCATTGCACGAGTTTATGCGGCAACTTAACAATAATTCATATAACATCAAACTAACATATCAGATGAGTAAGACCGAGGTGGACTTCCTGGATATTAAAATTGAGGTGGATGCTGAGCGATATTTGCAGACGGACGTATTCAGAAAGTCCACGTCGGTCAACTCTCTTCTGCATGCTGATTCAGGTCACCCTCAAAGTACTATCAAGGCTATCCCAGTTGGTCAGCACCTCAGGATGAGGCGGATCTGCTCTTCTGTAAGTAAATTTGAAGCGCAGGCTGTGGATCTTAGGTCTAGGTTCCAGAATAGGGGATACAGCAACCGATGTATCAAAAAAGGCTACTTGAGGGCCAAGTATACATCACGTGAGGAATTATTAGGCCATGGAAAAGGATGGAATAAAAGAAAGGTAGAACAACAGGACCTGGTTAGGTTCATTTCCACGTTCAATGGTGAATGGTCCACCATGAGAAATTGTCTTCAGAAACACTGGGGCATTCTTAAAAGTGACCCATCACTTTCTAAATTTCTGAATACATACCCCTCAATGACTGCCAGGCGTAGTAAAAGCCTGAGGGACCTGTTGGTATCTAGCCATTATGTCCCTCAGCTACAGGAATATAACTTCGGGTCTAGGGGTCCAGTGAGGGGCTGCTTTCCATGCGGCAATTGTATTTCATGCCCTAACATCAGCCGCAGTACTTCATTTGATGCAGTAAATGGTGAGAGGACTTTCACCATAAATTATCATATAACCTGTAATACTACACAGGTTATATATTATGCTGTATGCAGTTGTCCCAAAGTTTACGTTGGACTCACCTCTCGTCGCCTCGGAACCCGTGTGCGTGAACATGTACGTGATATAGTAGCTTCAGCGAAAGAAATTGATCTGGTAAAATTGAAAACTATACCACGACACTTCAAATTATTTCATGATTGCAATCCCAGGTCCTTTATGGTACGTGGGATTGATCACGTACAATGTGGTATAAGAGGCGGAGATGTTAGGCGGCTTTTGGCGCAAAGGGAATGTCGTTGGATTTCCACCTTGGGAACCATGACACCTAAGGGTCTCAATGAAGCACATGGATTCTCATCATTTTTGTAATTTGTAGTAGGGTTTCTTTGTTGTCCTTGCCTCTGATCATTGGTTTTAATTTGGTTCTTTGTTTTCTTTTAATTTTAGGGTGTGTATATGTATGTCAGCATCCATGTGATAGAGAACGGTGAAAGACATATGGCACAAAATACATTATTAATGGATTCTACTTACCTATGTGGGGACTGAGGAGTGATGGTGACATCTGGAGTGTTCCAGCTATAAGAAAAGGAGATGACATCTGCAGTAAAAGTCAGTTTAAACATACATTACAAAGCACGTGGACAAATATGGCCATCACAACTAAACGACGTATCTTGGGATGATCCTGATGCTTTTTTGATGTGTGTTCACTGGTATGTCAGCATTCGTGTGATAGAGAACAGTGGAAAAGAGAAAAAAACATTTGGCACAAAACACATCACTAATGGATTTTACTTACCTACGTGGGGACATATGAGTGATGGTACATCTGTCCATGGATTGTTCCAGCTATAAGAAAAGTATATGACATCTGGTGTTAAAGGGATGGATTTCATCTTTGAATTTTATGCTTTGGGATATATTATATGGCTATTACGGGATTCCACTCCCCTCCCCTCTCCAATATGACTGCCGTGTTGTATATCTAATGGATGCAGTGATCAATACATTTTTAATATTGTATAAATAAAGTGGTTATATTTCTCTTAAGTGTGTTAAATCACTAGGTTTTTATACCAGCACCAGTCACTTTATTGCACTTTTCACTTTTTATTTGCATATGTAACAGTATGTGTAATCATCAAACACTTTATTATTCATAGCCCCTTTATCTTTCGCACATACCAGCTGCCTCTGATTCCCTCTTTCTCGCCGGCGGTCCGGTGTCATATGTAGTGGGCGTGGCGCTAACCCGCTCATGTGACCCGGGCTTGTCTGCTGAGATCGAGGCTTGAGGCGCTGCACGTGATGGTCATCTGCGGTTCACCGCAGCGCACGCGTACGCCCCCTTATATCACATGGGACTCCACTGAATTAGTATTTATACCGGAAGAAGAGCCGGATTAAGCCACGCCCCCTGAGGAAGCGGCACACGTAAACGCGAAACGCGCGTTGGGGTACGGGACCGGGACCCAGCTCAGGACACCTTACCAGAAATGGGTAATTGATACACCTATCTATGTTTACACAATTAGTATGGACATTATTATGTGGCACATGATGGCGGTATATACTGTGGCATTTTGGCCGTGCAAGGACGTTTAATTCTGCCATGTGCTGCTGATTTTGGGCCTTTACTTTTGTTTGCATGAATTGGACTCGCTTGTGTATTAATTTTTAACCTCCCTAATACCTATGTCCTGTCATGTGTCCCGGTTTATGGGTTGCACCTTAATAATCACCGTTTAGCTACCTAGTGAATTTATTCATATTCATGTACTGTATTATATATCTGTTTTAAATGGAATTGATACTAGTCTTATAATAAAGGATATTTTGATTATATCCAGGCTTAATGTGACTCGTTTTTCTCCTGTTTTAATAAGCTTATGATCGAGTGGCTTTAAATGTACAAGAAATTCTCTGACGCTTTATTTATGTTCACACTTTTTTTTTTAAGTTGCAACTGATGAATCAGGGAAGCCGGGATTACTAGACTCTGCGCACAAAGAGAGCACGCATAAAGTAGACATAAGAAAACGTGCAAATAGTATAACAAATTAGGTGCAAACAAAAAAAAGGGTCTAAAAGCACAAAACTAAATAAAAAACAATTACAACAGCAATAATGTATTGTGGCCAAAGTTAAGTATTTTTTTTAGATTTCGTTCTTTATCTACTTTTCGCACTTGTGTGAAGATCTCATGTAGATTTGGGTCTAATTTTTGCAGAAATGCGGAACATTTGGAAAGGTTCACAAACTTTCAAGCACCCCTGTATATGAGATTGTATGTTCTAGAGCCATCTATTGGTTTCCATATTGTTTGCATATATTGTGTGTGCTAAGAAAACTCCATCCTGGATATGTCTTAGGCCGGTTTCACACGTCAGTGATTCCGGTACGTGAGGTGACAGTTTCCTCACGTACCGGAGACACTGACACACGTAGACCCATAAAAATCAATGCATCTGTTCAGATGTCATTGATTTTTTGCGGACCGTGTCTCCGTGTGCCAAACACGGAGACATGTCAGTGTTCGTGGGAGCGCACGTTTTACACAGACCCAATAGAGTCAATGGGTCCGCGTAAAACACGGACCTCACACGGACATTCTCCGTCTGGGGTCCGTGTGCGTGCCGGAGACAGCGCTACAGTAAGCGCTGTCCCCCCCACATGGTGCTGAAGCCGGTATTCATATCTTCCCTGTAGCAGCGTTTGCTATAGAGAAAATATGAAGAATAGTGTTAAAAATAAAGATCCATGTGTCCGCCGCCCCCCCACCCCCTGTGCGCCCCCCCGCTGGTCAGAAAATACTCACCCGCTCCCACGTTGGCTGTCACTCCTTCCTCTCTGCCCCGCGTCTCCTACTGTATGCGGTCACGTGGGGCCGATCATTTACAATCATGAATAGTCGGCTCCGCCCCTATGGGAGGTGGAGCCACATGTTCATGACTGTAAATGATTGGCCCCACGTGACCGCATGCAGGAGAAACCGCGGCCAGACCAGGAAGCAGCTCGGGAGGCGGGTAAGTATTTTCTGACCAGCGGGGGGGCGCACAGGGGGTGGGGGGGCGGCGGACACATAGATCTTTATTTTAAACACTATTCTTCATATTTTCTCTACAGCAAACGTTGCTGCAGGGAAGATATGAATCGCAGCTTCAGCACCATGCAGAGTGGGTACCACACGCTCCGTGTGGTACCCACTCGCCATACGGGCGGCACACGTGTGCTGCACGTATGGCCTCCGTGAGTTCCCAGGCACACGGACACGGATAACTCCGGTACCGATTTATTCCGGTACCGGAATTATCTGGACGTGTGGGACAGCCCTTATACTGTGTGTTCTAGATAAACTCATAAATATGTAGATCTGGAACATACGGGTTTATCCATAAGGGCTCAGCATAAACAATACAAGCACGGGATATAGAAATCTTTGGGATGGTCTAGAAATAAAGCAGGTACATTTATATATCTGCACCCTGGTCCATTTGACGGCCGCTGGAGCGGGAAGACGACAGATGATACAATTTAGAATGCTGAGGTTGCAATGTTTCTAACCTACATCTGTCTGCGCGGCGAGTTCAATTTCCTCATTTCCATCTCTCGCGCTCATTTCGCATTCTGACTTCTAACAAACACACATTTATATGGAAATGATGCGACGGCTATTGAATTAGACCGGCAATGCGGGAAAATAAATTCTAACTTGTTATTGATAATGTTGCTGTTTGGTGGAGCAGCCGTCGGCGAGGGGAATCGCTTCTGAACTAAGGGAGAACTTTCTGGACAATCCCGGCCGCGCTGTGTCTTTAAATAAAAGGATAATCTGTGATTTACAGCAAGAGGCATAAAGCGGGGAATCGGCGGATCGGTCTACAGGGAACATTGGGCAAATAAAGAAAAGGGGACGGAAAAATCAAACCTGCCCCATCTTTCTGCCATCACTTATTGTAACTCTAAGACCAGCCTCATTTTTATCAAAACGTCACAAGAGCAGATTAACACAAAGAGCAGCAGATTTGTGCACAATTTTGCGGAGTGATCAATGTCTTGTGTTGCGGCTTGGCCATCTTTCATCTTTTTAAATCCTTCTGTTATTCTCTGCTCCCTTAGATCATACACCAGGGAATACATGTGTGGATCGTGCCTTTAAACTTCTAGAAATGTTTATGTCATATCATAATCTGGATTAAAAAAAAGAAATATTGTATATCTCACAATATGTTATATTGTACAATGGGTTATTTGAGACTCACAATTGCTGTCTGTTTAGGAAGTTTACAACAGTCTCATTATCTATACTGGCAGAAATACATAACTGATAACTATAAATAATAATAATAATAGTAATAACACCTCTATATACAGTACATAACACAGGATCCACCATTCACAATAGGTGATGTCACAGCTCACCTCCTCCTCCTGTACAATGACTGATAACACCTCTATATACAGTAGATAACACAGGATCCACCATTCACAATAGGTGATGTCACAGCTCACCACCTCCTCCTGTACAATGACTGATAACACCTCTATATACAGTAGATTACACAGGATCCACCATTAACAATAGGTGATGTCACAGCTCACCTCCTCCTGTACAATGACTGATAACACCTCTATATACAGTAGATAACACAGGATCCACCATTCACAATAGGTGATGTCACAGCTCACCTTCTCCTCCTGTACAATGACTGATAACACCTCTATATACAGTAGATAACACAGGGTCCACCATTCACAATAGGTGATGTCACAGCTCACCTCCTCCTCCTGTACAATGACTGATAACACCTCTATATACAGTAGGTAACACAGGATCCACCATTCACAATAGGTGATGTCACAGCTCACCTTCTCCTCCTGTACAATGACTGATAACACCTCTATATACAGTAGATAACACAGGGTCCACCATTCACAATAGGTGATGTCACAGCTCACCTCCTCCTCCTGTACAATGACTGATAACACCTCTATATACAGTAGAGAACACAGGATCCACCATTCACAATAAGTGATGTCACAGCTCACCTCCTCCTCCTGTACAATGACTGATAACACCTCTATATACAGTAGAGAACACAGGATCCACCATTCACAATAGATGTCACAGCTCACCTCCTCCTCCTCCCTTTTGCACACACTCATTAGATGTTTTAAAGTATAGTGTTTGAGTCAGTAATCTTGCTGCTAATGTACAAGTGAATTTCCTGAAATAGGAGTGGCCGCAGTGCCCGGTGTAAAAATTGCAAGATTTCAATGTTTTATTTTAATCCAGCTTATGATATGGAGAAAAATAAACATTGACAAATTTTAAAAATCAAATTAAATTTAAAACAAAAATGTAACTTAGACAATATTTTCTTTTCTGGAGACGTTCTCTATAAATGCAGATCTGGGCCTCGCAGTCTCTACGTCCGGTTAAATGATCCCATGTATATTTCAGCTTGCTATTGATTTTCTCTTAAGAATGAGACAAACTGTGCAATAAATTGTGGTTGTGTCTGGGAGAGGCAAGGCCGCAGCGGGTGATTTGTGAGTCGTCCTCTCCTGGCTGATGGGCCCGTCTGCTCCCCGCGCTCCGGCTTCTCTCTGAGCGGTTGGGAATACCATTACACATGCAGTAGATGACGGATTTGTTTTGTTTCCCTGGCATTTCACTATGTGTTACCAAGGAGAAGGCTGTGAAGGTGAAAGATCTAACTGAGAAATATCAGTGAGCTCTCCTGTAAAGTCATATTAGAAGATTCTATTGCATATACCACTTAAAGAAGGAGATCACTGGACTTAATGAGGCCATCGTCAGGGAATGTACCCTATAAGGGCACGTAGACATCAAAGAAGGGGTACAGGTCCATTTAAGGGAGATACCCTTATGGTGGCTTCGGTCACGGTCTCGTCATCTGATCCATTCCCACACACAAACAACCCACTGAGATTATCAGCGAAAAATGACATAATAGGCTCCCTTTAATTTCGTTTCACACCAATAATATCAAAATAGTTACTAATGGATAATCAGATACATTGTGAACGACTAATATATAGGGCACGTCCTGATAAGCTGCACTACTGCCTGGCAAATCCCACTGCACTCAGGATGCTGAGGATCATAGCAGCAAGAATCTAAAGGAAAATCATGCCTTATCCACACTTTTGATTTGACTTATGAATTATACCACAATGTAAAATAACATAACTACTATAATAAAGCCCCCTATATACAAGAATATAACTACTATAATACTGCCCCTATATACAAGAATATAACTACTATAATACTGCTCCTATGTACAAGAATATAACTACTATAATACTGCCCCTATGTACAAGAATATAACTACTATAATACTGTTATGTACAAGAATATAACTACTATAATACTGCCCCTATGTACAAGAATATAACTACTATAATACTGCCCCTATGTACAAGAATATAACTACTATAATACTGCCCCTATGTACAAGAATATAACTACTATAATACTGCCCCCTATGTACAAGAATATAACTACTATAATACTTCTCCTATGTACAAGAATATAACTACTATTATACTGCCCCTATGTACAAGAATATAACTACTATAATACTGCCCCCTATGTACAAGAATATAACTACTATAATACTGTCCCTATGTACAAGAATATAACTACTATAATACTGCCCCTATGTACAAGAATATAACTACTATAATACTGCCCCTATGTACAAGAATATAACTACTATAATACTGCCCCTATGCACAAGAATATAACTACTATAATACTGCTCCTATGTACAAGAATATAACTACTATAATACTGCTCCTATGTACAAGAATATAACTACTATAATACTGATCCTATGTACAAGAATATAACTACTATAATAGTGCTCCTATGTATAAGAATATAGCTACTATAATACTGCTCCTATATACAAGAATATAACTACTATAATACTGCCCCTATGTACAAGAATATAACTACTATAATACTGCCCCTATGTACAAGAATATAACTACTATAATACTGCTCCTATGTACAAGAATATAACTACTATAATACTGCCCCTATGTACAAGAATATAACTACTATAATACTGCTCCTATGTACAAGAATATAACTACTATAATACTGCCCCTATGTACAAGAATATAACTACTATAATACTGTCCCTATGTACAAGAATATAACTACTATAATACTGCCCCTATGTACAAGAATATAACTACTATAATACTGCCCCTATGTACAAGAATATAACTACTATAATACTGCCCCTATGCACAAGAATATAACTACTATAATACTGCTCCTATGTACAAGAATATAACTACTATAATACTGCTCCTATGTACAAGAATATAACTACTATAATACTGATCCTATGTACAAGAATATAACTACTATAATACTGCTCCTATGTACAAGAATATAACTACTATAATACTGCCCCTATGCACAAGAATATAACTACTATAATACTGCTCCTATGTACAAGAATATAACTACTATAATACTGCTCCTATGTACAAGAATATAACTACTATAATACTGATCCTATGTACAAGAATATAACTACTATAATACTGCTCCTATGTATAAGAATATAGCTACTATAATACTGCTCCTATATACAAGAATATAACTACTATAATACTGCCCCTATGTACAAGAATATAACTACTATAATACTGCCCCTATGTACAAGAATATAACTACTATAATACTGCTCCTATGTACAAGAATATAACTACTATAATACTGCCCCTATGTACAAGAATATAACTACTATAATACTGCCCCTATGTACAAGAATATAACTACTATAATACTGCCCCTATGTACAAGAATATAACTACTATAATACTGCCCCTATGTACAAGAATATAACTACTATAATACTGCTCCTATGTACAAGAATATAACTACTATAATACTGCCCCTATGTACAAGAATATAACTACTATAATACTGCTCCTATGTACAAGAATATAACTACTATAATACTGATCCTATGTACAAGAATATAACTACTATAATAGTGCTCCTATGTATAAGAATATAGCTACTATAATACTGCTCCTATATACAAGAATATAACTACTATAATACTGCCCCTATGTACAAGAATATAACTACTATAATACTGCCCCTATGTACAAGAATATAACTACTATAATACTGCTCCTATGTACAAGAATATAACTACTATAATACTGCCCCTATGTACAAGAATATAACTACTACTAGACTGTGGCCCGATTCTAACGCATCGGGTATTCTAGAATATGCATGTCCCCGTAGTATATGGACAATGATGATTCCAGAATTCGCGGCAGACTGTACCCGTCTCTGATTGGTCGAGGCAACCTTTATGACATCATCGTCGCCATGGCAACCATTAAGACATCTACGTCATAGAACTTAACACAATTGAATGAAATTATGAAACAGATCATCCAAATATATAAACCACATTACATGAACTGTAACTGTATTTAAATAAATCATCGGACAAAAGAAGGACATTGACACTATAATATATTTATTAACAATATCAAGCCAAAATATTTTTGTACACCACATTTCTTGTGAATACCTTTGTACTACCTATAAGCAACTTTCCTTGTAAAGGGGTAGGAAGAACTTGCACCTTGACGTTGGATCTCATTTTAACTCTTGAAAATGCAACGTAGAGTTGTCCATGACCAAAAACGGGCTGCGGTAGATATATGCCAACACGGTGTAGAGTTTGACCTTGGGACTTGTTTATTGTCATGGCAAAAGCTGGTTTTAGTGGAAACTGTCGACGCCGAAGCCTAAATGGAAGACCGGTGTCTGAAGGACATAAATCAATGCGTGGAATGAACACTTCATCTCCTTTTGCTGATCCAGTGATCACTCTTGCTTGAATGACGTGAGAATGGAGTCCAGTAACAATAAGGCGAGTTCCATTACATAGACCATTTTTCGTATTTAGATTCCGCAGCAACATTATGATTGTTCCAACTTTCAGTTGAAGTCTATGGGATGGCATTCCTGATGGCGTAAGACTATTTAAAAATTCAACTGGATAATGCTCTCGTTCATCTTCATTGTCTACATCCACTGAATCATCACTTTTATACAACTTATAGTCACCAGGCATTCTATCCATCACCTGGGAATTTAGCAGAGCCACGTCATCATTCTTCGGACAGAGAATTGCATGAGAAGAGGCCCTCTCAACACTGCTTTGGTCATTCACATCAATTTCAATGCATTGTCCAAAAACATCAGTTACGATGCAGTCAGTGCACAACATGTCTTCTGGTATTTCAATAATATCTTCTCCAAGGTTGTATTCGTTGCTAAGTTCACCGTTGCCAAGTTTAAGAAGCCAGTTGCTATACTCTGGGTCCGAAGATCGCATATTGTTAATTAGTTGGAGTTTATTGAACTGTTTCCAAAGGTCAGACATTTTTAAGCTGGACTCGATAACATCTGTTCTTGTTCCATTTGGTATGACTGGAAGGCATTGCCTAAAATCTCCGCCGATGACAAAAACTTTACCTCCAAACGGAATTTTATTTTTTTCAGCAACATTTGTAGTCATTACTTCACGCAGAAGTCTGTCAATTAAGCTCAAAGCATATTTGGGTGCCATGGTGCACTCGTCAAGTATGAAAACATGTGCATTTTTTAACAGTCTTCCTGCAAATGTGTCTTGTTTTATTCTGGAAATAGAGATTTCATTGACTGGAACTGGTATCCCAAAGAGTGAATGGATAGTGCGACCTCCTCGTAAAAGGTTTCCTGCAATCCCTGTTGTAGCCGACGGCAATACGACTTTTCCCAACCCTCTAACGTGATGCATTATAACTTCATAGAGGTATGTTTTACCGCTCCCTCCTGGACCGTCAATAAAGAAACATTTTGGCCTTGCATCTGCTTGGTTTTCTATAGCGCTCACAATAGTGTCATATGCAATCCGTTGTTGTTCATTTAAGGAGTTTGTCTTCTCTGTTGCCAACAATAATTCGTAAGCTTCGTCATACTCTGGAACTTGTGGAACTTGAATGGCAGGCTGGGGCAAATTAAAGTCTGAAAACGTTTTTCCATGTAGTAGTAAGATATTTTGGACATCTTGCATGGCATAAGATTCGCAATTTTGACAACTTCCACTTCTGTTGTGAAGACGTAAGCAGTAGTCCTCGATTAGATGTTCTTTAAAATTTGTCCAAAGTTGAGCTGGATTTGTAGGCGGTCCAAATACACAGATGTAGGCAAACAATTCACGAAGTTGCTTAGGCATATGTAGGGTAACTGCATCTTCTAAAGTAAGTTTCCACACAGTATCATCCAATAGAAGTCCTAAAGCCAAAGCTGCAGCTTAAAATGTATCGTGCAATACTCCGTTAACTGTTTTCAAATCGTCATAAGTTTTAGCTCCTTTGATATGTAGTAGTAACAGCCGAAGGCAATATCTTTCTTGATCCTTGACACTAACAGTATACATGCGTCCAATTATTCTGCTAACTCCTCGTTGTCTTGGATTCCAAGTTTTATTCCAAACGTAATGCTCTGGAATCTCTCGGTACAAATACTGCCTTGCGTTTTCGTCACGTTGGTTCAGCAAAAACCATTCCATTAATGTTGATGTCGTGCTTAAAGTTTTTGAGACATCTTTGACTTCAGCATCTTCAAAGAAATAAAGCTGCTGTTGATTTGGTAAATGAATAGCTAAACGTATAATGGCATGGGACTGTGAATGCATTGGAAACGCAAATATCCTCCAAGCAGCTTCTGGAGCACTGACATATCTTGAGTCAACAAAAGTTGATGATTCATCGTGATTGACTGTTTTCTGTTGTATTTCGATGTTAGCTTTGTCATGCCCCTTGTAGATGTACTTGAAGAGATATTTTACACTTTTTATTGAAGCACAGATTTCTACGTTGATGTGACAGTTGTAGCATTTTGATAAGTACGGGTTGTATGGGACTATCCATGAGTTATTTATAATTTTATTGTTGCAAGCTATGTTATCAATGTGTTGTCGCCGATAGGATGGGTAGCCATCCAAGTCTTTAACAGTGTGCTGTTTCAACTCCTTTGGAAACCCTTTTGTACACTTTCCGTTTTCCATGCATGGACTTTTTGGATTTGCTACACCGCATGGGCCATGAATCATATGAGAGACAACAATATTATACAGTTCAGGATACTTTTCTTGGTTAGGAATTTCAGCCCACACTATATTGTCGATTTCTTCCTCCGTACGAATCTTGGAATCCGTGTCTAAGATAATTAGTATATGCGCATGTGGGAGACCTCGTTTCTGAAACTCTATGACGTGTACCATTGCTACGACTGTTCCAAAAAGCCCATTTTTGATGTCTTTCAAAAGGCTGATGAGTTTCAGTCGAAATACGCGTGCGACTAAGTCCGGCCTGTGTTCAACTTTTTGCCAGGGTTCTAGATTTTCGGTAATTTCTGGCCATTTAGGATTACAGGTCATTGTCACAAAAATGTCAGGTCTTCCAAACTTTGTTACTATTGCCATTGCATCTTGATAACGCTGTTGCATGTTGCGGGGGCTACCTTCAAACGACGACGGGAGGATTACTGTTTTTCCAATTGGAATTCCCTTTTCAATTGATTGTTTTTGCAAATGTTCTTGAAGAACGCAGTAGTCTTCGACTTTAAGTTGTTTTTGGCTCATTCTTATGAAATTTAGACGATTAGCTTCAATTTTAACATATGCGTCAACTAAGTACTGTTGTGTCAGTTTCCCACCGTTTAAAATAGGATTGAAGTAATTTCGGACAGACAGACGAAAACTGTAGTATTGCAGTTGTGTAATTCTTCTTGAAGTTCCTTGTTGGTTTAAGTTTTCATGCCACCCTTGTTCACCTCTTGGAAAGAATAGCGGATACAGAAGAGCATCAAGGTTGCTGTGCAAAATGCTAATTCGTTGTGTCTTAGGAACCAAAGGGTTGTTTTGGTCTGGCTTAAGATGGACTAATATATCCCTTTGAAAAGGAGGTTCTCCATCATCGTTTTGAAAAACAACTGCGACCTCACTTACACGTGGTTTGTTGTAAAGTCGAGGATTCTGTTTACGTTCTTGTTTAATGGCCATGACAATAGAAGGCATTTCAGTACCATTTTGTATAGCCCTCTGTTCCTCCTCAGCTTGAACGTCTTTTAGCATGCGATATGCGGCAGCAAATGGGCTTATTTTTTGTAAATGTACAGCAATTTGGTTCATCAGTTCAGCATCACACTTTTCGTTTTCTTTTAGGTTCATTCTTTGTTCTGTAGCCTCATTTGTATCAATGATGTATAATTGTGCAAATTTTGGTGGTTGTCCTATTTCTGGGTGAAGTGTTCCAGTGCGATGGTAGATCTGGCCGTGAATTTTAAAACAATACGGTCCGAATCCAGGGGGCGGTGCAATGTTGGCACCGAATGAAGCAAACGCATGAGAACTGTTGATGCTTCTGATATTTTCCATAAAATTTCTACTGTGTTGATGCATTCCTTTCATTAACTGCTCAAACAGATCTGAGTAGTGAGGTCTCGGTAGCATAACTTTTCCTTTTTGGCAGCATTGAGTAAACTGATTGTCAGATGGTTTTTCATCAATGAAATTCAGAGAGTCGCATTTAGAGCAAACTGCATTCATATTCCCACAGTAGTGTTCATGAATTGTACTTTCATTGTCTGTTACGTAATGTGCAAGTTGTTGAATATTGTCCTGTTCGTGCCTTAGTTGGTAGAGCATTCGTTTTTTATGAATTTGGCGATCATGTTGTTCCTGTCGTACAACAGTTTGTTGTGGTGTCTCCTGTTGGCGAAATTGTCTGTGAGATTCCGCATCCTGGGCTTGTCTGGCGGCGGTTTGTTGTGGTGTCTCCTGTTGGCGACATTGTCTGTGAGATTCCACATCCTTGGCTTGTCTGGCGGTGGTTTGTTGTGGTGTCTCCTGTTGGCGACATTGTCTGTGAGATTCCACATCCTGGGCTTGTCTGGCGGCGGTTTGTTGTGGTGTCTCCTGTTGGCGACATTGTCTGTGAGATTCCACATCCTGGGCTTGTCTGGCGGCGGTTTGTTGTGGTGTCTCCTGTTGGCGACATTGTCTGTGAGATTCCACATCCTGGGCTTGTCTGGCGGCGGTTTGTTGTGGTGTCTCCTGTTGGCGACATTGTCTGTGAGATTCCACATCCTGGGCTTGTCTGGCGGCGGTTTGTTGTGGTGTCTCCTGTTGGAGACATTGTCTGTGAGATTCCACATCCTGGGCTTGTCTGGCGGCGGTTTGTTGTGGTGTCTCCTGTTGGCGACATTGTCTGTGAGATTCCACATCCTGGGCTTGTCTGGCGGCGGTTTGTTGTGGTGTCTCCTGTTGGCGAAATTGTCTGTGAGATTCCACATCCTGGGCTTGTCTGGCGGCGGTTTGTTGTGGTGTCTCCTGTTGGCGAAATTGTCTGTGAGATTCCACATCCTGGGCTTGTCTGGCGGCGGTTTGTTGTGGTGTCTCCTGTTGGCGACATTGTCTGTGAGATTCCACATCCTGGGCTTGTCTGGCGGCGGTTTGTTGTGGTGTCTCCTGTTGGCGACATTGTCTATGAGATTCCACATCCTGGGCTTGTCTGGCGGCGGTTTGTTGTGGTGTCTCCTGTTGGCGACATTGTCTGTGAGATTCCACATCCTGGGCTTGTCTGGCGGCGGTTTGTTGTGGTGTCTCCTGTTGGCGACATTGTCTGTGAGATTCCACATCCTGGGCTTGTCTGGCGGCGGTTTGTTGTGGTGTCTCCTGTTGGCGACATTGTCTGTGAGATTCCACATCCTGGGCTTGTCTGGCGGCGGTTTGTTGTGGTGTCTCCTGTTGGCGAAATTGTCTGTGAGATTCCACATCCTGGGCTTGTCTGGCGGCGGTTTGTTGTGGTGTCTCCTGTTGGCGAAATTGTCTGTGAGATTCCACATCCTGGACTTGTCTGGCGGCGGTTTGTTGTGGTGTCTCCTGTTGGCGAAATTGTCTGTGAGATTCCACATCCTGGGCTTGTCTGGCGGCGGTTTGTTGTGGTGTCTCCTGTTGGCGACATTGTCTGTGAGATTCCACATCCTGTGCTTGTCTGGCGGCGGTTTGTTGTGGTGTCTCCTGTTGGCGACATTGTCTGTGAGATTCCACATCCTGGGCTTGTCTGGCGGCGGTTTGTTGTGGTGTCTCCTGTTGGCGACATTGTCTGTGAGATTCCACATCCTGGGCTTGTCTGGCGGCAGTTTGTTGTGGTGTCTCCTGTTCCCGATGTTGTCGTTTTCTTGCTGCTGCTGCTCCTTTTCTGTCATCCTCATTGGCGTATTTTCGTTTACGACCCATTCTAAGATAGAAACACAGGGAGATGCCGCCTATCCAGGCACTTGACAGCAGTGGAGGACATTGATGACTGTGCCCGTCGCTGATTGGTCGAGGCAACCTTTATGACATCATCGTCGCCATGGCAACCATTATGACATATAGGTCGATACTGTGCCTGTCGCTGATTGGTCGATTCTAAAGCATCGGGTATTCTAGAATATGCATGTCCCCGTAGTATGTGATTCGTGGCAGACTGTGCCCGTCGCTGATTGGTCGAGGCAACCTTTATGACATCATCGTCGCCATGGCACCTATAAGGTATGGACCTTATATGGCTATAGGTCCATACCTTATATGGCTATAGGTCCATACCTTATATGGCTACAGGTCCATACCTTAGGGCTATGCGTCCATACATTATATGGCTATAGGTCCATGCCTTATATGGCTATGCGTCCATACCTTATATGGCTATAGGTCCATACCTTATATGGCTACAGGTCCATACCTTAGGGCTATGCGTCCATACATTATATGGCTATAGGTCCATGCCTTATATGGCTATGCGTCCATACCTTATATGGCTATAGGTCCATACCTTATATGGCTATGCGTCCATACCTTATATGGCTATGCGTCCATACCTTATATGGCTACAGGTCCATACCTTATATGGCTACAGGTCCATACCTTATATGGCTATAGGTCCATGCCTTATATGGCTATGCGTCCATACCTTATATGGCTATAGGTCCATACCTTATATGGCTATGCGTCCATACCTTATATGGCTACAGGTCCATACCTTATATGGCTACAGGTCCATACCTTATACGGGATTTCCAGGACAGACAGACAGACAGACAGACAGACAGACAGACAGAAAGACAGACAGACAGACAGACAGACAGAAAGACAGACAGACGGAAAAACCCTTAGACAATTATATATATAGATACCTTATATGGCTATAGGTCCATACCTTATATGGCTACAGGTCCATACCTTAGGGCTATGCGTCCATACATTATATGGCTATAGGTCCATGCCTTATATGGCTATGCGTCCATACCTTATATGGCTATAGGTCCATACCTTATATGGCTACAGGTCCATACCTTAGGGCTATGCGTCCATACATTATATGGCTATAGGTCCATGCCTTATATGGCTATGCGTCCATACCTTATATGGCTATAGGTCCATACCTTATATGGCTATGCGTCCATACCTTATATGGCTACAGGTCCATACCTTATATGGCTACAGGTCCATACCTTATACGGGATTTCCAGGACAGACAGACAGACAGACAGACAGACAGAAAGACAGACAGACAGACAGACAGACAGAAAGACAGACAGACAGACAGACAGACGGAAAAACCCTTAGACAATTATATATATAGATAATACTGCTCCTATGTACAAGAATATAACTACTATAATACTGCTCCTATGTACAAGAATATAACTACTATAATACTGATCCTATGTACAAGAATATAACTACTATAATACTGCCCCTATGTACAAGAATATAACTACTAAAATACTGCCCCTATATACAAGAATATAACTACTATAATACTGCTCCTATGTACAAGAATATAACTACTATAATACTGCCCCTATGTACAAGAATATAACTACTAAAATACTGCCCCTATATACAAGAATATAACTACTATAATACTGCCCCTATATACAAGAATATAACTACTATAATACTGCCCCTATATACAAGAATATAACTACTATAATACTGCCCCTACATCCAGGAATATAACTACTATAATACTGCCCCTATGTACAAGAATATAACTACTATAATTCTGCTCCTATGTACAAGAATATAACTACTATAATACTGCTCCTATGTACAAGAATATAACTACTATAACACTGCCCCTATGTACAAGAATATAACTACTATAATGCTGCTTCTATTTACAAGAATATAACTTCTATAATACTGCCCCTATGTACAAGAATATAACTACTATAATACTGCTCCTATGTGCAAGAATATAACTACTATAATACTGCCCCTATGTACAAGAATATAACTACTATAATACTGCTCCTATGTGCAAGAATATAACTACTATAATACTGCCCCTATGTACAAGAATATAACTACTATAATACTGCTCCTATGTACAAGAATATAACTACTATAATACTGCCCCTATGTACAAGAATATAACTACTATAATACTGCTCCTATGTACAAGAATATAACTACTATAATACTGCTCCTATGTGCAAGAATATAACTACCATAATACTGCTCCTATGTACAAGAATATAACTACTATAATACTGCTCCTATGTGCAAGAATATAACTACTATAATACTGCTCCTATGTGCAAGAATATAACTACTATAATACTGCTCCTATGTACAAGAATATAACTACTATAATACTGCTCCTGTGTACAAGAATATAACTACTATAATACTGCCCCTGTGTACAAGAATATAACTAGTATATACTGCCCCTATGTACAAGAATATAACTACTATAATACTGCTCCTATGTACAAGAATATAACTACTATAATACTGCTCCTATGTGCAAGAATATAACTACCATAATACTGCTCCTATGTACAAGAATATAACTACTATAATACTGCTCCTATGTGCAAGAATATAACTACTATAATACTGCTCCTATGTGCAAGAATATAACTACTATAATACTGCTCCTGTGTACAAGAATATAACTACTATAATACTGCCCCTGTGTACAAGAATATAACTAGTATATACTGCCCCTATGTACAAGAATATAACTACTATAATACTGCTCCTATGTACAAGAATATAACTACTATAATACTGCCCCTATGCACAAGAATATAACTACTATAATACTGCTCCTATGTACAAGAATATAACTACTATAATACTGCCCCTATGCACAAGAATATAACTACTATAATACTGCCCCTATGTACAAGAATATAACTACTATAATACTGCCCCTATGTACAAGAATATAACTACTATAATACTGCTCCTATGTACAAGAATATAACTACTATAATAGTGCTCCTATGTACAAGAATATAACTACTATAATACTGTCGCCTATGCAGGTGACTACTCCTTTGAGCTTCTGTTCTGTCTCAGTTACCCCTGTCAGGTTACTATTTCTGTCTGTACAGTTAGTTTTGGACTTTCCTCCATCTTTTCGGTTTCCGGCTGTCTCTCTCTTCTCACCTGCTGGATCCATTTAGGAATTAATCTTCACTTTTCAGCGGCTTCAGGAAAGTAATGGCTTGAGCGGATCTAATAGACGACGACTCTTCTTGTGCTTAGGACAGACGAAGTGTGAATATAATTCAGCGAGGGAGACATCCGTTATGATGAGGGAGCGCTATCTCACAGGACTGTGCGGACGCAGAGAGCCAGCGGCGGTCGGGCTTTTATCATCGGTCGTCTGACATCACTCACCTCATCCTTGAAAACCGTTCAGGACAGTTTAGTGAAATCTGGCAAATCTTCAGAATTCACAGCACCCATCGAGGATGTGAACCAGCGAAATACCCAATAATCCATCTTCCCATGTACCGACGGTCATTAAGGAACCCGAAAAAAGTTCACTGAGAGAATTCCACCTAACTAAACCTTTTATTAGTAGCTGTCTTTTAAATCAGTTGGGTAAAGACTGAAGACATACGGACTTTATAGACTGAACTCTTCCGACTTATGGGGCACTCCTTTTTATTTCCAATTATTTTATTTATGCTTTTCTTCCCCTTTTTAGTTATTTTGACAACTATTTTACTTTTTAAAAGTGATTCACAAGTTGCTGAAGTCGTGTCCCTTATATATTTCCAGTGTTATTAAGGATAAAATTTGAGGAACATATTTACGATACTTTGTTTCAGTTTTATTTGTTGCGTCCACATCAGTTTTTAGATTCAACTAAGTTTTTTGCACTGACTTCACCTTTCCACGGCTGCTCTTCTGGTTCAGTGTCTGCTCATATACATTCTGGGTAGTTTGTAGTACGAGCTAATGCAGACGGCTCAGGTTATAGTCACATGGAGTTTTTAGAGGTTTCCTTTTTTTTCTCTCTAAAATCCGTACAAAAACTTACTCAGAAAGATTTTAAAACCTCTTTGTAACTTCTTTGAAACAGATGCTGATAGAATCAACTCCAAACTAAGTACTATCCAATTAAGGCCTGTTTCACATGTCAGTGGCTCCGGTACGTGTGGTGACAGTTTCCTCACGTACCGGAGACACTGACACACGTAGACATGTCCACGTTTCTCTGGCAGCACGGTCCGCAAAATGTCCCGCACACATGCACACGGAGAACAGTGTGCACTCTCCTCCGTGTGCACGTACCGCCGGAGGAGAAACAGCACTAGAGTTAAGCGCTGTCCCCTGCTTTTGGTGCTGAAGCCGGCATTCGTTCCTTCTCCCCAGCAGCGTTCGCTGGAGAGAAGGAATGAAAAATCAAGGTTTTTTTATTTTTTTTTGTTAAGAATAAAGTTCAGGGTCACCTCCCACCTCCCACCCCCTGTGCGCCTGCCCCTTTGCATTAAAATACTCACCCAGCTCCCGCGATGTCTCCTCTCAGCGCCGGCAGCTTGTCCTGTGTGAGCGGTCACGTGGTACCGCTCATTACAGGGATGAATATGCGGCTCCACCTCCAAAAAAAAAACCTTGATTTTTCATTCCTTCTCTCCATCGAACGCTGCTGGGGAGAAGGAATGAATGCCGGCTTCAGTACCAAAAGCAGGCGACAGCGCTTAACTCTAGCGCTGTCTCCTGCACTGTCCGTGTGGTCCTCAGTCGGCACATGAGCGGCACATGGCTACCGCATGTGTGCCACACTCATGTGCCACATGAGCACACGGACACACGGACACGGATAGCTCCGGTACCGGAATTATCTGGACGTGTGAGACTGGCCTAAAAGGCTTCAAAGAACACTACAAGTAAAAAAAAAAAATTCTCCAGACTATTTCAGGAAAAGAAAAACTCTTCTGAAAAAGGAACATTTCCTGAAGTCGTTTAAGCTTGCTAAAACGTTTGTAGTTTACAAACAATTCAAAAGATTCTTTCTAAAAATAGTCTAAAAAGGGTAAAGAAAATATACCAGAATTAAGTGCAAAACTTCATCAAACTGAGCAGAAGGTGTTTAGTTCTTTGGATGCCGAGTAATAGGAAGGAGAATTGTGAATGCAGCTCTGGAGGCAACTAGAAAAGGTGTGACAACTCGAGAACGAGGTAAAGCTCTGTATTGTAAATATTAATAATATGGATTTAAGAGGGAACCTGTCAAGTTTGTAAAATACTCTTTGCTACAATGCTTGTTTCCCGCCATGTGAAGAGTCTTATTCTCACTCTATAAAGCCTTCCTCACCTGTCACTCCTACAACTGCTGCCTTGTTACAATATTTCAGTTTATATCAGGTTGTAACAGAGGTTTATTTCTCATTGATACAATGTAACAAACCCCCAACTAAAAGAGCATTACTCTTGATACAGATATCATCTGCTGCAGCTCGCAGCCACTTTGCCTGTTATTGGCTGTGGGCCCTTTAATTCTGCAGGGGTGCACGCGGACGGCCGCTCTGTGGCCCAACAGCACCCCCATCGCTCATCCAATTCATGCCGATACAGTTGAAAACAGTGATGGAGGAGTTTTAGACGCGCCCTCTCCCATCACTCCCCCTGTGCTTGTGACTCAGCAGACACGCTATTATGTCACTTCATTGTGCGTCATACTGTTCCAGCAGTGGAGCCAATGAAACCAGAGCAGAAGAGCCTGAAGCATCGCGGGGAGCAAAGAGGAGGGGTGACCGTATTGTGTGAGTAGAGGGGCTGCACTATTCTGTGCATTGGGGGAGCTGCGCCTGCATTGTACTGTGTGTTGGGGGGAGCTCCACAATAGTGTATGGTGGGGGAGCTGCACTGTACTGTGTGTTGAGAGAGCTGCACTGTACTGTGTATTGGGGAGCTGCACTATACTGTGTGTGGGGGGAGCTGCACTATATTGTGTATTGGGGAGCTGCACAATAGTGTATGTTGGGGGGAGCTGCACTGTACTGTGCATTGGGGGAGCTGCGCCTGCATTGTACTGTGTGTTGGGGGGAGCTGCACAATAGTGTAAGGTGGGGGAGCTGCACTGTACTGTGTGTTGGGAGAGCTGCACTGTACTGTGTGTTGGGGAGCTGCACTATACTGTGTGTGGGGGGAGCTGCACTATATTGTGTATTGGGGGAGCTGCACAATAGTGTATGTTGGGGGGAGCTGCACTGTACTGTGCATTGGGGGGAGCTGTGCCTGCATTGTACTGTGTGTTGGGGGAGCTGCACAATAGTGTATGGTGGGGGAGCTGCACTGTACTGTGTGTGGGGGGGTAGCTGCACTATACTGTGTGTGTTGGGGAGCTGCTCTATACTGTGTGTGGGGGGAGCTGCACTATATTGTGTATTGGGGAGCTGCACAATAGTGTATGTTGGGGGAGCTGCACTGTACTGTTTGCTGGAACAGCTGCACTGTACTGTGTGTTGGGGGAGCTGCACTATACTGTGTGTGGGGGAGCTGCACTATACTGTGTATTGGGGAGCTGCACAATAGTTTATGTTGGGGAGCTGCACTATACTGTGTGTGTGGGGAGCTACACTATACTGTGCATTGGTGGTGCTGTGTCTGCACTGTACTGTGTGTTGGGGGAGCTGCACAATAGTGTATGTTGGGGGGAGCTGCACTGTACTGTGTGTGGGGGGAGTTGCACTATACTATGTGTGGGCGGTAGCTGCACTATACTGTGTGTGGGGGGAGCTGCACTATATATGCACTGTATTGGGGGAGCTGCACAATAGTGTATGTTGGAGGGAGCTGCACTGTACTGTGTGTTGGGAGAGCTGCACTGTACTGTGTGTTGGGAGAGCTGCACTATACTGTGTGTGGGGGGAGCTGCACTATACTGTGTATTGGGGGAGCTGCACAATAGTGTATGTTGGGGGGAGCTGCACTGTACTGTTTGCTGGGAGAGCTGCACTGTACTGTGTGTTGGGGGAGCTGCACTATACTGTGTGTGGGGTGAGCTGCATTATACTATGTATTGGAGAGCTGCACAATAGTTTATGTTGGGGAGGAGATGCACTATACTGTGTATTGGGGGAGCTGCACTATACTGTGTGGGGAAGCTGCACTATACTGTGCATTGGTGGAGCTGTGCCTGCACTGTACTGTGTGTTGGGTGAGCTGCACAATAGTGTATGTTGGGGGGAGCTGCACTGTACTGTGTGTTGGGAGAGCTGCACTGTACTGTGTGTTGGGGAGCTGCACTATACTCTATTGGGGGAGCTGCAAAATAGTGTATGTTGGGGGAGCTGCACTGTACTGTGTGCTGGGACAGCTGCACTGTACTGTGTGTTAAGTGAGCTGCACTATATTGTGTGTGGGGGAGCTGCACTATACTGTGTATTGGGGGAGCTGCACAACAGTGTATGTTGGGGTAGCTGCACTGTACTGTTTGCTGGGACAGCTGCATTGTACTGTGTGTTGGAGGAGCTGCACTATATTGTGTGTGGGGGAGCTGCACTATACTGTGTATTGGGGGAGCTGCACAACAGTGTATGTTGGGGGAGCTGCACTGTACTGTTTGCTGGGACAGCTGCACTATACTGTGTGTTGGGGGAGCTGAACTATACTGTGTGTGGGGGAGCTGCACTATACTGTGTATTGGGGAGCTGCACAATAGTTTATGTTGGGGGAGCTGCACTATACTGTGTATTGGGGGAGCTGCACTATACTGTGTGTGTGGGGAGCTGCACTATACTGTGCATTGGTGGAGCTGTGTCTGCACTGTACTGTGTGTTGGGGGAGCTGCACAATAGTGTATGTTGGGGGGAGCTGCACTGTACTGTGTGGGGGGAGTTGCACTATACTGTGTGTGGGCGGTAGCTGCACTATACTGTGTGTGGGGGGAGCTGCACTATATATGCACTGTATTGGGGGAGCTGCACAATAGTGTATGTTGAGGGGAGCTGCACTGTACTGTGTGTTGGGAGAGCTGCACTGTACTGTGTGTTGGGAGAGCTGCACTATACTGTGTGTGGGGGGAGCTGCACTATACTGTGTATTGGGGAAGCTGTACAATAGTGTATGTTGGGGGGAGCGGCACTGTACTGTTTGCTGGGAGAGCTGCACTGTACTGTGTGTTGGGGGAGCTGCACTATACTGTGTGTGGGGTGAGCTGCACTATACTATGTATTGGAGAGCTGCACAATAGTTTATGTTGGGGGGGAGCTGCACTATACTGTGTGGGGGAAGCTGCACTATACTGTGCATTGGTGGAGCTGTGCCTGCACTGTACTGTGTGTTGGGGGAGCTGCACAATAGTGTATGTTGGGGGAGCTGCACTGTACTGTGTGTTGGGAGAGCTGCACTGTACTGTGTGTTGGGGAGCTGCACTATACTGTGTATTGGGGGAGCTGCACAATAGTGTATGTTGGGGAGCTGCACTGTACTGTGTGCTGGGACAGCTGCACTGTACTGTGTGTTGGGTGAGCTGCACTATATTGTGTGTGAGGGAGCTGCACTATACTGTGTATTGGGGGAGCTGCACAACAGTGTATGTTGGGGGAGCTGCACTATACTGTGTATTGGGGGAGCTGCACTATACTGTGTGTGGGGGGAACTGCACTATACTGTGTGTGAGGGGAGCTGCACTAGACTGTGCATTGGTGGAGCTGTGCCTGCACTATACTGTGTGTTGGGAGGAGATGCACTATACTGTATGTGAGGGGTAGGTGCACTATACTATGTGCGGGGAGCTGCACTATACTGTGTGTGGGGGAACTGCACTATACTGTGGGTATGGGGAGCTGCACTGTACTGTGTGAGGGGAGCTGCAGTATACTGTGTGGGGGGAACTGCACTATACTGTGTGTGGGGGGAGCTGCACTATACTGTATGTGGGGGGAGCTGCAGTATACTGTGTGTGGGGGAACTTTACTATACTGCGTGGGGGAACTGCACTATATGTGTGTGGGGGAGCTGCACTGTACTGTGCATTGGTGGAGCTGTGCCTGCACTATACTGTGTGTGGGGAGCAGCACTATACTGTGCATTGGTGGAGCTGTGCCTGCACTATACTGTGTGTGGGGGTGGGGGCTGCACTATACTGTGTGTGGGGGAACTTCACTATGCTGTGTGTATGGGGAGCTGCACTATACTGTATGGGGGAGCTGCAGTATACTGTGTGTGGGGGAACTGCACTATACTGAGTGTGGGAGCTGCACTATACTGTGTGTGTGGGGAGCTGCACTATACTGTATGTGGGGGAGGAGCTGCAATTTACTTAAATCTTTGAATCAATATAGTTTGTTAATTTTTAAGTTAATATTTGTATACAGCCCCTGAACGCTATTATAAAATTCCAAATGGCCCTTTGCAAAAAAAAGGTTCCCCACCCCTGCTCTTAATATGAAACAGATGTTTTCATTCACTGATAACAAGCAGAGTTATTAGGTAATACGTTGTACAGTATATCCAGAATGCTTTCTATTTTACAAAATCATTCCTGCAATCAGAAGCATTCTGCGCCGGTATTTTGGGATAAGTTTACATGTGGGGGTGTCATTAATTTAAATGCAGCTCACTTTTATTTTCAGGTCTATATTTATAATTCAGAAGTTCTGGCAAAATGTAGCAGCGAATTGTTAGTGCAGTAAACAGAAATCTGGGTGAATTAATAATGGATCTCAGGGTTTGTTAGCAGCTAGCTAGGGGCCATTGTCTGCCGCAGAAATCCACAGCACAGCACAATGTGCTGTCTAATCATCAGGATTTACAGCGTTTCACTTATCCACAGAAATCAGCGATACAACAAAAACTGCAAAGTGTCTTCTGACATGGAAAATACACACTTAAAGGAACCTCTGACAACTGGGTAGGATCAGGACCATCAGCAATCAATTGTATGCTAGATTGTTAATTTCCCTGCAGCACTCCTACAGGAAAAATGACGTATTACAATTATTTAATTAAATTAATGTAGAGTGAAATTTATGGATATATTGGGGCTAGCAGTGTGAGAGGTGCTCATTATAGCCCCCTAACAAAAAGATGGGGAAAATCGGAACCTTCGGCACTTTTCTAACCCCAAAAAACTTTATGCGATTCTTCTATCACACAGACAGGAAAAATGTAGTGATTCGCACTAAGGGTACTGTCACACAGTGCCATTTTGATCGCTACGACGGCACGATCCGTGACGTCGCAGCGATCGTATGATTATCGCTCCAGCGTCGTAGACTGCGGTCACACGTTGCAATCACGGCGCTGGAGCGATGCCGAAGTCCCCGGGTAACCAGGGTAAACATCGGGTAACTAAGCGCAGGGCCGCGCTTAGTAACCCGATATTTACCGTGGTTACCAGCGTAAAAGTAAAAAAAACAAACAGTACATACTCACATTCCGGTGTCTGTCCTCCTGCGTCTCAGCTTCTCTGCACTGTGTAAGCACAGCGGCCGGAAAGCAGAGCGGTGACGTCAGACGTCACCGCTGTGCTCGCTTTCTGGCTGGCCGGCGCTCACAGTGCAGAGAAGCTGAGACGCCGGAGGACAGACACCGGAATGTGAGTATGTACTGTTTTTTTTTTTTTACATTTACGCTGGTAACCAGGGTAAACATCGGGTTACTAAGCGCGACCCTGCGCTTAGTTACCCGATGTTTACCCTGGTTACAAGCGAACACATCGCTGGATCGCTGTCACACACAACGATCCAGCGATGTCAGCGGGTGATCAAGCGACGAAAGAAAGTTCCAAACGATCTGCTACGACGTACGATTCTCAGCAGGGTCCCTGATCGCTGCTGCGTGTCAGACACTGCGATATCGTAACGATATCGCTAGAACGTCACGAATCGTACCGTCGTAGCGATCAAAATTGCACTGTGTGACAGTACCCTAACAGGAGTGATTCTCAAACAGCAACCCTTCTTTCTGGGTCAAGAGTGGGTGACTCCTCGTTAAGAAATTTCCATCCCCTAATTAGATGTAAGGGAAAGAGTTGTATATACAAGACTAGAGGGATTAGAAGCTTTAATGCCCATCATGCTAGTTGTCATCCAGATTTCCCAGTATTAAAAATAAATAATTAACACCCAAATAGTATTTTCAATAAAATAAAAATTAGGTTGCAGAGGAAAATGCTGTTTAAGAGACATGTAGTCAGTTGGTGGGGTTCCCCTTTAAATAAGCAAATTGATGTAAACACTTTGATACATTGGTAACAGTATGAATAACAATGTAACACATGGAAAGCAAGAATATAAGAGAAGACGAAGAAGAAAGTGACGTAGCACAAGTTGTTGCTATAGTAACTGACAAATATTACATTCGCCAAATAATTAAGATAAAGCAAAATGTAAAAGGTAAAAAAAAGCATATTTGGTGCAGCGTTAATGGATTATCAGATTACGTCGGCATTTGAGGATTTATATTATAAAATTAGACACAGTTAGAAAACGTTCTCTGAGTTCTACAAGGATAATTAGCAGAAAATGTATCCTTCCTTTAAGGCCTCTTTCACGCGTCCAGATAATTCCGGTACCGGAGAAATCGTTACCGGAGTTATCCGTGTCCGTGTGCTCAAGTGGCACATCAGTGTGGCACACGTGCGGCATCCGTGTGCCGCCTGGGTACCACACGGACCGTGCAGGAGAGACAGCGCTACACTAAGCGCTGTCCCCCCCCGCTGTGGTGCTGAAGGCGGAATTCATCTCTTCTCCCCCAACGTTCGTTGGAGAGAAGAGATGAAAGATCATTTTTGTTTGTTTTTTTGTGAAAAATAAAGTTTGCATGTGCCCCCCGCCTCCCCCCCAGTGCGCCGCCTGGCCCCTTGCAGAAGAAATACTCACCTAGCTCCCGCGATGTCTCCTCTCTCCTCTCAGCGCTGGCAGCTTCTCCTGTGTGAGCGGTCACGTGGTACTGCTCATTACAGTCAGTGAATATTCCCACGTGACCGCTCACACAGGAGAAGCTGCCAGCACGGAGAGGACAGAGGAGACATCGCGGGAGCTAGGTGAGTATTTCTTCTGCAAGGGGCCGAGCGGCGTACTGGGGGGGGAGGCGGGGAGCACATGCAAACTTTATTTTTCACAAAAAAAAAACTTTCATCTCTTCTCTCCAACGAACGCTGGGGGAGAAGAGATGAATTCTGCCTTCAGCACCACATGCGGGGGGGACAACGCTTAGTGTAGCGCTGTCTCTCCTGCGGGCGGTACGTGCACACGGAGGAGAGTGCACACTGTTCTCCGTGTGCACGTGTGCAGGACGTATTGCAGTACGTGCTGCCGGAGAAAAACGGACATGTCTCCGTGTTTTGCACACGGACACACGGTCCGTGAAAACACAGAAACATGTGCATAGACCCATTCATTTGAATGGGTCTACGTGTGTCAGTGTCTCCGGTACGTGAGAAAACTGTCACCACACGTACCGGAGACACGGACGTGTGAAAGAGGCCTAAAAGAGTTGTTTCAAAACTATAACTCTCATTATGCTTTGACTTCTTTTGGCTGTCAGAGTAAAAATGGGAAAACCACAGATGGGGAAATGTAAATTTAAAATGCACACAGCATTTGTAAAACCAGTCATCCGACTCTCTTGACAAGACAGACATACATGATAAGATCCTGTCTGCAGCCACCACTAGGGGGAGCTCCCTGTATACAGAGATACATGATAAGATCCTGTCTGCAGCCACCACTAGGGGGAGCTCCCTGTATACAGAGATACATGATAAGATCCTGTCTGCAGCCACCACTAGGGGGAGCTCCCTGTATACAGAGATACATGATAAGATCCTGTCTGCAGTCACCACTAGGGGGAGCTCCCTGTATACAGAGATACATGATAAGATTCTGTCTGCAGCCACCACTAGAGGGAGCTCCCTGTATACAGAGATACATGATAAGATCCTGTCTGCAGTCACCACTAGGGGGAGCTCCCTGTATACAGAGATACATGATAAGATTCTGTCTGCAGCCAACACTAGGGGGAGCTCCCTGTATACAGAGATACATGATAAGATCCTGTCTGCAGCCACCACTAGGGGAGCTCCCTGTATACAGAGATACATGATAAGATCCTGTCTGCAGCCACCACTAGGGGGAGCTCCCTGTATACAGAGATACATGATAAGATCCTGTCTGCAGCCACCACTAGGGGGAGCTCCCTGTATACAGAGATACATGATGAGATTCTGTCTGCAGCCACCACTAGGGGGAGCTCCCTGTATACAGAGATACATGATAAGATCCTGTCTGCAGCCACCACTAGGGGGAGCTCCCTGTATACAGAGATACATGATAAGATCCTGTCTGCAGCCACCACTAGGGGGAGCTCCCTGTATACAGAGATACATGATGAGATTCTGTCTGCAGCCACCACTAGGGGGAGCTCCCTGTATACAGAGAAACATGATAAGATCCTGTCTGCAGTCACCACTAGGGGGAGCTCCCTGTATACAGAGATACATGATAAGATCCTGTCTGCAGCCACCACTAGCGGGAGCTCCCTGTATACAGAGATACATGATAACATCCTGTCTGCAGCCACCACTAGGGGGAGCTCCCTGTATACAGAGATACATGATAAGATCCTGTCTGCAGCCACCACTAGGGGGAGCTCCCTGTATACAGAGATACATGATAAGATCCTGTCTGCAGCCACCACTAGGGGGAGCTCCCTGTATACAGAGATACATGATAATGGCCTGTCTGCAGCCACCACTAGGGGGAGCTCCCTGTATACAGAGATACATGATAAGATCCTGTCTGCAGTCACCACTAGGGGGAGCTCCCTGTATACAGAGATACATGATAAGATCCTGTCTGCAGACACCACTAGGGGGAGCTCCCTGTATACAGAGATACATGATAAGATCCTGTCTGCAGCCACCACTAGGGGGAGCTCCCTGTATACAGAGATACATGATAAGATCCTGTCTGCAGCCACCACTAGGGGGAGCTCCCTGTATACAGAGATACATGATAAGATCCTGTCTGCAGACACCACTAGGGGGAGCTCCCTGTATACAGAGATACATGATAAGATCCTGTCTGCAGTCACCACTAGGGGGAGCTCCCTGTATACAAAGATAAATGATAAGATCCTGTCTGCAGCCACCACTAGGGGGAGCTCCCTGTATACAGAGATACATGATAAGATCCTGTCTGCAGCCACCACTAGGGGGAGCTCCCTGTATACAGAGATACATGATAAGATCCTGTCTGCAGTCACCACTAGGGGGAGCTCCCTGTATACAGAGATACATGATAAGATCCTGTCTGCAGCCACCACTAGGGGGAACTCCCTGTATACAGAGATACATGATAAGATCCTGTCTGCAGCCACCACTAGGGGGAGCTCCCTGTATACAGAGATACATGATAAGATCCTGTCTGCCGTCACCACTAGGGGGAGCTCCCTGTATACAGAGATACATGATAAGATCCTGTCTGCCGTCACCACTAGGGGGAGCTCCCTGTATACAGAGATACATGATAAGATCCTGTCTGCAGCCACCACTAGGGGGAGCTCCCTGTATACAGAGATACATGATAAGATCCTGTCTGCAGCCACCACTAGGGGGAGCTCCCTGTATACAGAGATACATGATAAGATCCTGTCTGCCGTCACCACTAGGGGGAGCTCCCTGTATACAGAGATACATGATAAGATCCTGTCTGCAGCCACCACTAGGGGGAGCTCCCTGTATACAGAGATACATGATATGATTCAGTCTGCAGCCACCACTAGGGGGAGCTCCCTGTATACAGATATACATGATAAGATCCTGTCTGCAGACACCACTAGGGGGAGCTCCCTGTATACAGAGATACATGATAAGATCCTGTCTGCAGCCACCACTAGGGGGAGCTCCCTGTATACAGATATACATGATAAGATCCTGTCTGCAGCCACCACTAGGGGGAGCTCCCTGTATACAGAAATACATGATAAGATCCTGTCTGCAGCCACCACTAGGGGGAGCTACTTCACTTGATCATATTTCTTATATTTCACAAATCTTAATATATTAAAGCAAATTTGCAATTACTTTTTCTGTTTATTACACTGGTCCTTATTGGCAAAATGTTAGATAAATCCTGAGAAATTTACTGGACATTGTCTGCTGGGCACAATACTGGATACTTGTGGATTTGTGTAGGACAATAGGCAGACATATTTCTTAGCCTTCTTGCTGTTCATCTTTCAGTTCATGTCACTGCCCCCTAGTGGTTACAATAACAAGCACTATACCACAATGTTAGCAGAGTGTGGAGCGTCTGGGTGACATCTTCTGCAGGAGCCGCAGTCGTAATTCTTTTCTTTTACTTTTTTCCACACCTTTGAAAATTAGTATCATGTAGTTGTAAAAGCTGAGAATAAATCTCCTCCAGGGAGATTTGACACCACTAATAAGGGGGGATCCACCAAGCCGCTGTCCCCCATGTCGAGGTTCACTCCAATCAATGGGACTTGCAGGAGAATCTCGTAGCCAGAAAGAGTCCGTGAGGAGCGCGGAGGAATACTAACAGAAGCCGCCATTCAGCCGCAGCTTCACAGGGCTCTCTGCTGCCTCAATCCAGGCTTTGTGTTCCCAGCGCCACCATTGTACGCCGCACACAGGCTGCCATTGAGAAGAGGGGAAATAAGAGGAGCAGCCAAAGTAGGAGGGAGAAGAGGAGCGAAGGCTCAACAGCCCCCGGCGTCTCCTCTACACAGGCCTCAGCTCGGCCCAGCACAAAGAGGGTTAATGACGAGCGAATTATTACTGTGTCCTGCATCACTGTGGTTATGCTTAAAGCGTCACAAGGGGCCCCGGGGCCACAGATGGGTGGGTAGGACTCTGACGATGCATCTTGACCCCTAATTAAATTTTTATGTTCTAGGACAGAATGTCAGCGCTACCTGCTGACTGTGATAGTGAAGCCCTCCCTGTATACAGAAATACAGGATAAGATTCTGCAGAATAGTGAGTGCAGCTCTGGAGGATAATACAGGATGTAACTCAGGATCAGTAATGTAATGTATGTACACAGTGACTGCACCAGCAGAATAGTGAGTGCAGCTCTGGAGTATAATACAGGATGTAACTCAGGATCAGTAATGTAATGTATGTACACAGTGACTGCACCAGCAGAATAGTGAGTGCAGCTCTGGAGTATAATACAGGATGTAACTCAGGATCAGTAATGTAATGTATGTACACAGTGACTGCACCAGCAGAATAGTGAGTGCAGCTCTGGGGTATAATGCAGGATGTAACTCATGATCAGTAATGTAATGTATGTACGCAGTGACTGCACCAGCACAATAGTGAGTGCAGCTCTGGAGTATAATACAGGATGTAACTCAGGAACAGTAATGTAATGTATGTACACAGTGACTGCACCAGCAGAATAGTGAGTGCAGCTCTGGAGTATAATACAGGATGTAACTCAGGATCAGTAATGTAATGTATGTACACAGTGACTGCACCAGCAGAATAGTGAGTGCAGCTCTGGGGTATAATGCAGGATGTAACTCATGATCAGTAATGTAATGTATGTACGCAGTGACTGCACCAGCAGAATAGTGAGTGCAGCCCTGGTGTATAATACAGGATGTAACTCAGGATCAGTAATGTAATGTATGTACACAGTGACTGCACCAGCAGAATAGTGAGTGCAGCTCTGGAGGATAATACAGGACGTAACTCAGGATCAGTAATGTAATGTATGTACACAGTGACTGCACCAGCAGAATAGTGAGTGCAGCCCTGGTGTATAATACAGGACGTAACTCAGGATCAGTAATGTAATGTATGTACACAGTGACTGCACCAGCAGGATAGTGAGTGCAGCTCTGGGGCATAATACAGGATGTAACTCAGGATCAGTAATGTAATGTATGTTCACAGTGACTGCACCAGCAGAATAGTGAGTGCAGCTCTGGGGTATAATACAGGATGTAACTCAGGATCAGTAATATATGTACACAGTGACTGCACCAGCAGAATAGTGAGTGCAGCTCTGGGGTATAATACAGGAGGTAACTCAGGATCAGTAATGTAATGTATGTACACAGTGTCTGCACCAGCAGAATAGTGAGTGCAGCTCTGGAGAATAATACAGGATGTAACTCAGGATCAGTAATGTAATGTATGTACACAGTGACTGCACCAGCAGAATAGTGAGTGCAGCTCTGGGGTATAATACAGGAGGTAACTCAGGATCAGTAATGTAATGTATGTACACAGTGTCTGCACCAGCAGAATAGTGAGTGCAGCTCTGGAGAATAATACAGGATGTAACTCAGGATCGGTAATGTAATGTATGTACACAGTAACTGCACCAGCAGAATAGTGAGTGCAGCTCTGGAGGATAATACAGGATGTAACTCAGGATCAGTAATGTAATGTATGTACACAGTGACTGCACCAGCAGAATAGTGAGTGCAGCTCTGGAGGATAATACAGGATGTAACTCAGGATCAGTAATGTAATGTATGTACACAGTGACTGCACCAGCAGAATAGTGAGTGCAGCTCTGGAGGATAATACAGGATGTAACTCAGGATCAGTAATGTAATGTATGTACACAGTGACTGCACCAGCAGAATAGTGAGTGCAGCTCTGGAGAATAATACAGGATGTAACTCAGGATCAGTAATGTAATGTATGTACACAGTGACTGCACCAGCAGAATAGTGAGTGCAGCTCTGGGGTATAATACAGGATGTAACTCAGGATCAGTAATGTAATGTATGTACACAGTGACTGCACCAGCAGAATAGTGAGTGCAGCTCTGGGGTATAATACAGGAGGTAACTCAGGATCAGTAATGTAATGTATGTACACAGTGACTGCACCAGCAGAATAGTGAGTGCAGCTCTGGAGTATAATACAGGATGTAACTCAGGATCAGTAATGTAATGTATGTACACAGTGACTGCACCAGCAGAATAGTGAGTGCAGCTCTGGAGTATAATACAGGATGTAACTCAGGATCAGTAATGTAATGTATGTACACAGTGACTGCACCAGCAGAATAGTGAGTGCAGCTCTGGGGTATAATACAGGATGTAACTCAGGATCAGTAAAGTAATGTATGTACACAGTGACTGCACCAGCAGAATAGTGAGTTCAGCTCTGGGGTATAATACAGGATGTAACTCAGGATCAGTAATGTATGTACACAGTGACTGCACCAGCAGAATAGTGAGTGCAGCTCTGGCGTATAATACAGGATGTAACTCAGGATCAGTAATGTAATGTATGTACACAGTGACTGCACCAGCAGAATAGTGAGTGCAGCTCTGCGGTATAATACAGGATGTAACTCAGGATCAGTAATATAATGTATGTACACAGTGACTGCACCAGCAGAATAGTGAGTGCAGCTCTGGAGTATAATACAGGATGTAACTCAGGATCAGTAATGTAATGTATGTACACAGTGACTGCACCAGCAGAATAGTGAGTGCAGCTCTAAGGTATAATACAGGATGTAACTCAGGATCAGTAATGTAATGTATGTACACAGTGACTGCACCAGCTGAATAGTGAGTGCAGCTCTGGAGGATAATACAGGACGTAACTCAGGATCAGTAATGTAATGTGTGTACACAGTGACTGCACCAGCAGGATAGTGAGTGCAGCTCTGGGGCATAATACAGGATGTAACTCAGGATCAGTAATGTAATGTATGTACATAGTGACTGCACCAGCAGAATAGTGAGTGCAGCTCTGCGGTATAATACAGGATGTAACTCAGGATCAGTAATATATGTACACAGTGACTGCACCAACAGAATAGTGAGTGCAGCTCTGGAGTATAATACAGGATGTAACTCAGGATCAGTAATGTAATGTATGTACACAGTGACTGCACCAGCAGAATAGTGAGTGCAGCTCTGGAGGATAATACAGGACGTAACTCAGGATCAGTAATGTAATGTATGTACACAGTGACTGCATCAGCAGAATAGTGAGTGCAGCCCTGGTGTATAATACAGGACGTAACTCAGGATCAGTAATGTAATGTATGTACACAGTGACTGCACCAGCAGGATAGTGAGTGCAGCTCTGGGGCATAATACAGGATGTAACTCAGGATCAGTAATGTAATGTATGTTCACAGTGACTGCACCAGCAGAATAGTGAGTGCAGCTCTGGGGTATAATACAGGATGTAACTCAGGATCAGTAATATATGTACACAGTGACTGCACCAGCAGAATAGTGAGTGCAGCTCTGGGGTATAATACAGGAGGTAACTCAGGATCAGTAATGTAATGTATGTACACAGTGTCTGCACCAGCAGAATAGTGAGTGCAGCTCTGGAGAATAATACAGGATGTAACTCAGGATCAGTAATGTAATGTATGTACACAGTGACTGCACCAGCAGAATAGTGAGTGCAGCTCTGGGGTATAATACAGGAGGTAACTCAGGATCAGTAATGTAATGTATGTACACAGTGTCTGCACCAGCAGAATAGTGAGTGCAGCTCTGGAGAATAATACAGGATGTAACTCAGGATCGGTAATGTAATGTATGTACACAGTAACTGCACCAGCAGAATAGTGAGTGCAGCTCTGGAGGATAATACAGGATGTAACTCAGGATCAGTAATGTAATGTATGTACACAGTGACTGCACCAGCAGAATAGTGAGTGCAGCTCTGGAGGATAATACAGGATGTAACTCAGGATCAGTAATGTAATGTATGTACACAGTGACTGCACCAGCAGAATAGTGAGTGCAGCTCTGGAGGATAATACAGGATGTAACTCAGGATCAGTAATGTAATGTATGTACACAGTGACTGCACCAGCAGAATAGTGAGTGCAGCTCTGGAGAATAATACAGGATGTAACTCAGGATCAGTAATGTAATGTATGTACACAGTGACTGCACCAGCAGAATAGTGAGTGCAGCTCTGGGGTATAATACAGGATGTAACTCAGGATCAGTAATGTAATGTATGTACACAGTGACTGCACCAGCAGAATAGTGAGTGCAGCTCTGGGGTATAATACAGGAGGTAACTCAGGATCAGTAATGTAATGTATGTACACAGTGACTGCACCAGCAGAATAGTGAGTGCAGCTCTGGAGTATAATACAGGATGTAACTCAGGATCAGTAATGTAATGTATGTACACAGTGACTGCACCAGCAGAATAGTGAGTGCAGCTCTGGAGTATAATACAGGATGTAACTCAGGATCAGTAATGTAATGTATGTACACAGTGACTGCACCAGCAGAATAGTGAGTGCAGCTCTGGGGTATAATACAGGATGTAACTCAGGATCAGTAAAGTAATGTATGTACACAGTGACTGCACCAGCAGAATAGTGAGTTCAGCTCTGGGGTATAATACAGGATGTAACTCAGGATCAGTAATGTAATGTATGTACACAGTGACTGCACCAGCAGAATAGTGAGTGCAGCTCTGGCGTATAATACAGGATGTAACTCAGGATCAGTAATGTAATGTATGTACACAGTGACTGCACCAGCAGAATAGTGAGTGCAGCTCTGCGGTATAATACAGGATGTAACTCAGGATCAGTAATATAATGTATGTACACAGTGACTGCACCAGCAGAATAGTGAGTGCAGCTCTGGAGTATAATACAGGATGTAACTCAGGATCAGTAATGTAATGTATGTACACAGTGACTGCACCAGCAGAATAGTGAGTGCAGCTCTGGGGTATAATACAGGATGTAACTCAGGATCAGTAATGTAATGTATGTACACAGTGACTGCACCAGCTGAATAGTGAGTGCAGCTCTGGAGGATAATACAGGACGTAACTCAGGATCAGTAATGTAATGTGTGTACACAGTGACTGCACCAGCAGGATAGTGAGTGCAGCTCTGGGGCATAATACAGGATGTAACTCAGGATCAGTAATGTAATGTATGTACATAGTGACTGCACCAGCAGAATAGTGAGTGCAGCTCTGCGGTATAATACAGGATGTAACTCAGGATCAGTAATATATGTACACAGTGACTGCACCAACAGAATAGTGAGTGCAGCTCTGGAGTATAATACAGGATGTAACTCAGGATCAGTAATGTAATGTATGTACACAGTGACTGCACCAGCAGAATAGTGAGTGCAGCTCTGGGGTATAATACAGGATGTAACTCAGGATCAGTAATGTAATGTATGTACACAGTGACTGCACCAACAGAATAGTGAGTGCAGCTCTGGGGTATAATACAGGATGTAACTCAGGATCAGTAATGTAATGTATGTACACAGTGACTGCACCAGCAGAATAGTGAGTGCAGCTCTGGAGTATAATACAGGATGTAACTCAGGATCAGTAATGTAATGTATGTACACAGTGACTGCACCAGCAGAATAGTGAGTGCAGCTCTGCGGTATAATACAGGATGTAACTCAGGATCAGTAATGTAATGTATGTACACAGTGACTGCACCAGCAGAATAGTGAGTGCAGCTCTGGAGGATAATACAGGACGTAACTCAGGATCAGTAATGTAATGTGTGTACACAGTGACTGCACCAGCAGGATAGTGAGTGCAGCTCTGGGGCATAATACAGGATGTATCTGAGGATCAGTAATGTAATGTATGTTCACGGTGACTGCACCAGCAGAATAGTGAGTGCAGCTCTGGGGTATATTACAGGATGTAACTCAGGATCAGTAATATATGTACACAGTGACTGCACCAGCAGAATTGTGAGTGCAGCTCTGGAGTATAATACAGGATGTAACTCAGGATCAGTAATGTAATGTATGTACACAGTGACTGCACCAGCAGAATAGTGAGTGCAGCTCTGGGGCATAATACACACAATGTGCTTTGCCTTCTAGCGTTATTATAGGATGGCAGTGAATTGAGTATCTCACGACTATCGATCTTTCTTTGTGTTCCTATGTCAACTGAACCGCAGCAAACCAAATGCCCCTCTTTCTTCTTATGATATCTCGGAGTTGTGTGCGCGTCGCGGTGTCAGGAATGATCTATGACTTTATTTTATATTCCATGAGTTGCTGTTAATGGATCCGGAGCTGTTTATAAGATACTTATTGAATTTTATTTTCCTTCTGTAATGGCTCCTCAGGGTCCTGACCTTTGTCTACAGAACTGACCAACCATCGTGTTCCGTTTCCACAGCTCCTCTGGGGTCCTCCGACACGTTGAGATGTTTTTCTGGCAGACTCCCCCCTTCCATCCTCACAAGACACTGAGCTTCTGAATGAAATGTCTGCCAGATCTGCTGACCTATTACTGAGGCTGGACCCGGAGGAGCGCCTGGGCCTGTCCGCCATGCTGGATATGACTGGGGGCCCTAACTTGGTCTTAACTAATTCTCCAAGAAGCCCCTCCACAGTCTCCGGCCACCTGGGCGTCACAATGACCTCTTCCACCCCAATAGGTGAACACAATGTTTCATTGGATTTTATTTATTTTATTTATTTTTTGAGTGTTTTTATTATTGTTTGTGCTGTTTTTTTCTTTTAGCTTAATTTATTATTTTTCTCCCTTTTTCAGCTTTTTGCCATTTTTTTGTTACTGTGAATTTGATCATGGTTTGTTAGCCAATTCTATTTCTTTTTGCCTAAGAGACTTTTTTTTTTAAAGAAAATATCATTTTTTTCCGCTAAAAAGAAACAGATGAAACAAAGTTAACTTAGAAAATGGTGCAAATGAAATCGTGAATGAGGTACAAACAAAAAAAAAAGCAGCATGATTTTAGTAGTAATGTGGTCCATAACCTTCCTGGTGGAACCTTTGATTTTTTTTTTTGAATGTGTAACATTTTAAAGAATCATGAAACTTTTTACTCTAAAGAGGAAAAAACTAAAGTAAAATCACCTCTGAATTTGCACAAAGCCAATCACACACTGTTTGGATGAATGAGGTGTGAAAAAAGTGATAAAATAATTAAAAAAAAATGAATCAAGGCTTTTCTAAGTCTTTTTTTGTCTTGTCTTTTTCTTTTTTCTGCATTAAATTCATCAAAGCAAACGTAAAGTTTCATGAATTGGCGGAAAATCAAATATGTTATTTTTTGCTGTTTGCTTGGATAAAAAGCTTTAAAATGTTGCACACTGGTCTCTTCACCTCTAGGGTTGAGTGCAATTCCCAATAATAATTTGGGGACATTTAAGAAATTAGGTTAAAATATCTGTGTAACAAAACCAGGCACATAATACCAAACAAAGAAAAACAAAAAAGGCAGACGAATCCAAAAACAAAAATGAGATAATGAATGAGGGGCAAAAAAAACATCTAGAAACATTTTACCCCCAAAAAAGTAACAATGAATCATCCCCAATGTATTCAATGTAACAAATGTCGGAGTTTTCCTTACATGTTGCCCAGTGGCAGATTTTTTTTTATTCTTAGTTGTGCCTGTTCCCACTATGAGTTTTTGCCAAGTTTTTTTGATGTTGCAGATTTTCTGCACTATTTCTGCATCCATTAAGTAAGAAAGGTTACTTGCATTTTAAAAAAAAAGCATCAAAAGCTCATTGTGGGAATGTAGCTTTATACACAGAAGAAATGTATCATTGCTTGCACCACCTATGTATACAACATATGAAAAAAGATCAGACACTCTTAAAGGGGTTTGTTCATCTTATTAAAGGGAATCTGTCAGCAGATTTTTGCTATTTAATCTGAGAGAAACATGATGTGTGGGCTGAGACCCTGATTCCAGGGAAGTGTCACTTATTAGGCTGTATGCTGTAGTTTCAGTATAATCAGTGTTTTATCAGCAGGAGATTTTCACTGCTGGACTAGGTCTCACATGTAGGCCAGTCAGGCTAATTTGTGAAACTCCGCCCACACCACTGATTGGCAGCTTCCTGGGTACATTTTCAGCAAGCTGCCAATCAGTGGTGTGGGCGGGGTTATACAGAGCTCAGCATTTGAGCTCTGTGAGATCTACAGCAGAGAAAACAGAGATTCACTGCAGTCAATGAGGAGCGGCTTGTTTCCTAGGCAAGGAGTGTGAGCTGTTTTACTGGTTCCAGCATGTGTTAGTGCCCCGCACTACTTGCTGCACAGGAGATCACGCAGTTCAGACACACGGCGCGACCATGACACTGCTGATCCATCCCATTGCAAGCAGGAAACAGGGTTGTCCCAAATAATGTAAGTTTCAACAACCCCTTTAAGTGCTGACAATTCTGTTACTGCATCAGGCTGCCCAGGATGAGCACAGTGGATGAGGTATTTTTACACTGAATGGAGGGAGGAAAGAAGAAATAATAAGCCAATCCATTGCATAAAATATTTGCGCTGGTACCTCTACCGTCCCTTTATCTACAGGGTGACAATGTTGCCCTATTATAAGGCGCATTTAAGGAAAATAAAAGACCCTTTCTATCTGCAGAACACAGAACACTGCAGCAGAGTCAGGTCCGGCCCAGACTGGTGCAGTAGCCCATTGTAACGACATCCCAGCACAGGTAGGCAGCCAGTCACCCTTCCCCCGCTTGGCCGGTTTTACTGGGCTGCGTCCCCTGCAGCATAAGGAGATGAATCAATGTGGGCCGACATCTGTCAGACTATTGAGCTCCTCGCTGTCGTTATCGGCTGCCTGCACTTCAGGCAAAGCGTCTGTGTAATATTCAGCCTCATTATCTGCCTCTCTCCACACAGGCGCACCAAGCACAGCGACGCTAAGCTCGCCACCAGCACAGGGGTTGGCAGCCATTCAGCCGCGCTTGCCAACTCTCCTTGAACTTCACTGAGACTTTTGAAAAATTCGTAATGTTCCCCTGGTAATAAAAGACCCAAAACATGAGCTGTTGAAATAATAGCGCCATACCAGACCAACACATAGTGCTGCACAGGGCCAAAAAGGAAACCTAGATAACAGCACCATGCTGTGCAAAAAGGAGACGATGGAGAAGAGCTCAAATCCGTGTCAAAAGGAGTGTAAATAACAGTCTGTACAGTACAAGGAGTGCAAAATAGGGCCATACAGTGCCAAATGTCAGAGCGCCAAACAGTGCCAAAAGGAGTGCAAATAACAGTCTGTACAGTACAAGGAGTGCAAAATAGCGCCATACAGTGCCAAATGTAAGAGCGCCAAACCGTGCCAAAAGGAGTGTAAATAACAGTCTGTACAGTACATGGAGTGCAAAATAGCGCCATACAGTGCCAAATGTAAGAGCACCAAACCGTGCCAAAAGGAGTGTAAATAACAGTCTGTACAGTACATGGAGTGCAAAATAGCGCCATACAGTGCCAAATGTCAGAGCGCCAAACAGTGCCAAAAGGAGTGTAAATAACAGTCTGTACAGTACAAGGAGTGCAAAATAGCGCCATACAGTGCCAAATGTAAGAGCGCCAAACAGTGCCAAAAGGAGTGTAAATAACAGTCTGTACAGTACAAGGAGTGCAAAATAGCGCCATACAGTGCCAAATGTAAGAGCGCCAAACAGTGCCAAAAGGATTGTAAATAACAGTCTGTACAGTACAAGGAGTGCAAAATAGGGCCATACAGTGCCAAATGTCAGAGCGCCAAACAGTGCCAAAAGGAGTGTAAATAACAGTCTGTACAGTACAAGGAGTGCAAAATAGGGCCATACAGTGCCAAATGTAAGAGCGCCAAACAGTGCCAAAAGGAGTGTAAATAACAGTCTGTACAGTACATGGAGTGCAAAATAGGGCCATACAGTGCCAAATGTAAGAGCGCCAAACAGTGCCAAAAGGAGTGCAAATAACAGTCTGTACAGTACAAGGAGTGCAAAATAGGGCCATACAGTGCCAAATGTCAGAGCGCCAAACAGTGCCAAAAGGAGTGCAAATAACAGTCTGTACAGTACAAGGAGTGCAAAATAGCGCCATACAGTGCCAAATGTAAGAGCACCAAACCGTGCCAAAAGGAGTGTAAATAACAGTCTGTACAGTACATGGAGTGCAAAATAGCGCCATACAGTGCCAAATGTAAGAGCGCCAAACCGTGCCAAAAGGAGTGTAAATAACAGTCTGTACAGTACATGGAGTGCAAAATAGCGCCATACAGTGCCAAATGTAAGAGCGCCATGCAGTGCCTAAAGGAGTGCAAATAACAGTCCGTACAGTACAAGGAGTGCAAAATAGCGCCATGCAGTGCCAAATGTAAGAGCGCCAAACAGTGCAAAAGGAGTGCAAATAACAGTCTGTACAGTACAAGGAGTGCAAAATAGCGCCATACAGTGCCAAATGTAAGAGCGCCAAACCGTGCCAAAAGGAGTGTAAATAACAGTCTGTTCAGTACAAGGAGTGCAAAATAGTGCCATACAGTGCCAAATGTAAGAGCGCCAAACAGTGCCAAAAGGAGTGCAAATAACAGTCTGTACAGTACATGGAGTGCAAAATAGCGCCATACAGTGCCAAATGTAAGAGCGCCAAACCGTGCCAAAAGGAGTGTAAATAACAGTCTGTACAGTACATGGAGTGCAAAATAGCGCCATACAGTGCCAAATGTAAGAGCACCAAACCGTGCCAAAAGGAGTGTAAATAACAGTCTGTACAGTACATGGAGTGCAAAATAGCGCCATACAGTGCCAAATGTCAGAGCGCCAAACAGTGCCAAAAGGAGTGTAAATAACAGTCTGTACAGTACAAGGAGTGCAAAATAGCGCCATACAGTGCCAAATGTAAGAGCGCCAAACAGTGCCAAAAGGAGTGTAAATAACAGTCTGTACAGTACAAGGAGTGCAAAATAGCGCCATACAGTGCCAAATGTAAGAGCGCCAAACAGTGCCAAAAGGATTGTAAATAACAGTCTGTACAGTACAAGGAGTGCAAAATAGGGCCATACAGTGCCAAATGTCAGAGCGCCAAACAGTGCCAAAAGGAGTGTAAATAACAGTCTGTACAGTACAAGGAGTGCAAAATAGGGCCATACAGTGCCAAATGTAAGAGCGCCAAACAGTGCCAAAAGGAGTGTAAATAACAGTCTGTACAGTACATGGAGTGCAAAATAGGGCCATACAGTGCCAAATGTAAGAGCGCCAAACAGTGCCAAAAGGAGTGCAAATAACAGTCTGTACAGTACAAGGAGTGCAAAATAGGGCCATACAGTGCCAAATGTCAGAGCGCCAAACAGTGCCAAAAGGAGTGCAAATAACAGTCTGTACAGTACAAGGAGTGCAAAATAGCGCCATACAGTGCCAAATGTAAGAGCACCAAACCGTGCCAAAAGGAGTGTAAATAACAGTCTGTACAGTACATGGAGTGCAAAATAGCGCCATACAGTGCCAAATGTAAGAGCGCCAAACCGTGCCAAAAGGAGTGTAAATAACAGTCTGTACAGTACATGGAGTGCAAAATAGCGCCATACAGTGCCAAATGTAAGAGCGCCATGCAGTGCCTAAAGGAGTGCAAATAACAGTCCGTACAGTACAAGGAGTGCAAAATAGCGCCATGCAGTGCCAAATGTAAGAGCGCCAAACAGTGCAAAAGGAGTGCAAATAACAGTCTGTACAGTACAAGGAGTGCAAAATAGCGCCATACAGTGCCAAATGTAAGAGCGCCAAACCGTGCCAAAAGGAGTGTAAATAACAGTCTGTTCAGTACAAGGAGTGCAAAATAGTGCCATACAGTGCCAAATGTAAGAGCGCCAAACAGTGCCAAAAGGAGTGCAAATAACAGTCTGTACAGTACATGGAGTGCAAAATAGCACCATACAGTGCCAAATGTAAGAGCGCCAAACAGTGCCAAAAGGAGTGCAAATAACAGTCTGTTCAGTACAAGGAGTGCAAAATAGTGCCATACAGTGCCAAATGTAAGAGCGCCAAACAGTGCCAAAAGGAGTGCAAATAACAGTCTGTACAGTACATGGAGTGCAAAATAGCGCCATACAGTGCCAAATGTAAGAGCGCCAAACCGTGCCAAAAGGAGTGCAAATAACAGTCTGTTCAGTACAAGGAGTGCAAAATAGTGCCATACAGTGCCAAATGTAAGAGCGCCAAACAGTGCCAAAAGGAGTGCAAATAACAGTCTGTACAGTACATGGAGTGCAAAATAGCACCATACAGTGCCAAATGTAAGAGCACCATGCAGTGCCAAAAGGAGTGCAAATAACAGTCCGTACAGTACAAGGAGTGCAAAATAGCACCATACAGTGCCAAATGTAAGAGCGCCAAACAGTGCCAAAAGGAGTACAAATAACAGTCTGTACAGTACAAGGAGTGCAAAATAGCACCATACAGTGCCAAATGTAAGAGCGCCAAACAGTGCCAAAAGGAGTGTAAATAACAGTCCGTACAGTACAAGGAGTGCAAAATAGCGCCATACAGTGCCAAATGTAAGAGCGCCAAACAGTGCCAAAAGGAGTGCAAGAAGGACTGCCTAATGATGGCTACAAGCACAGCAGTGCATCGAGTGGTCATGTCGTGTTATTGCACCAATACATAGAACAGAAGGATGTAATTGGCACAAAAAAGTTTTTTTTTTTTTTTTTTATGTGAGCTTATCTTGTCCTACTGCCTACCATCAATAAACATTTTCTATAACTTTGATACTTTCTATAACTTTTTGTATAATGTTACACAAACACAAAAATTCGAAAAAAAAGTAACTTTTTGTATTATTTTTCTCCTACTAGTTCGCTCAGTGTAGCTTTGAAAAATAAAATAATGAAAAACTTTTTTGTGCTGCTTGGAGTAGATTTTTATTCAACAGCACCCCACATGGCCAGACCTGGTACTGCATGTAAAACAGATATTTGGAGTTTATGGGGAACATTCTCAGTCATTACTTGTCTTGGAGCATTTCACATTTGTAGCATGCTCGGATACAATGCATCATATAAATTCCTGAGAGATGACCTTGAGACAAGAGGCACTTTACAACCATAGGAGATGAGAACAGTAGGGGGCTTTATGTCTATTGGGGGGAGACATGATATTGAATGCACACGTGCCTCCCAGAGACAGGCGGTTATAGACTGACTCCCTACTTCATGGATCCCATTATGTTCTTATATAGAAGCCTTCTGTAGTGATGCTGCACAGATGGGGACGTGGCTGCTCGTTTACAGGCCTCCTCTTATAATCCCAGGTCACAATGATAGGAGGATGGGGCAGAGGAGTCACTTCATTCTCCGGGGTCTCAATGTAATGGGACCCCCATCTGCCATGTGCACCTGTCCTGGGGCCTGCCACCCTCTACGGATATCGGGATGGTGGATGCTGGAATCTTCCTTATCCCGGGACTCGGCGCTTGGAGCTCGTCTTACTCTGGAGAACACAATTCTTACTGAGAAAAGACAAATAATGTTCTGCAAACAAGAGGGATTCCATCCGCTGCGGCTGAAGCCGATTATTCTGCCAAGATGTTTATGGCCAAGAATAAGGAGCCAAGATCTCCATGTTTTGGGCTTCACTTGCTTTATGTGGGTTCAGATTTTTTTCATAAAATTCAATATTTATCTTTAGAATCAAAAACATAATTCCTGTAAACTGAAAGGTGGAGAAACACAGGGGCATAGATATTGGGAGATGGGGCAGTAGTCTCCAGGGGTCCCTGTACCATCGCTCTAAGGGGCACACGAGAGGAGGAGGTCCTAGCCCAGATGTACTCGGGCCTAGGAGCTCCGGGTTACATCTTCAAGGATTAATAACGAGGGACGACGAGAGATTTACTGATTTCTATCTACAACTTATGTATTGGCTAGAGTTTAATGAGAATGTCTACGGCTACAGTCAGTGCATGAATGGATAATAGATAGATAAATAGGTAATAAATTATAGATAATAAATAGATAACAGATAGATAATAGATAGATAGATAATAGATAGATAGATAATACATAGATAATAGATAGATGATAAATAATAAATAGATAATAGATGATAGATATAAAAAATGGATAATAGCTAATACAGTAGATAATGTATACAGAATAGATAGAGAATAGATAAATAATAGATGAATAGTTAGATGGACAATAGATAGATAATAGATAGATAAGAGATAGATAGATAGATAGATAATAGATAGATTGATAGATAATAGATAGATAATAGATAATAGACAGATAATAGAGAGATAATGTGTAGATAATTGTCAAAAATCCATTTTGTACCTAGAAATTCTGAACTGACTCTTAGAGAACAATCTGCTTTGTGGTCGGTTTTGTGGTCGGTTTTGTGGTCGGTTTTTTGGTCGGTTTTTGTGGTCGGTTTTGTGGTCGGTTTTTGTGGTCGGTTTTGTGGTCGGTTTTGTGGTCGGTTTTTTGGTCGGTTTTTGTGGTCGGTTTTGTGGTCGGTTTTTGTGGTCGGTTTTTTGGTCGGTTTTTGTGGTCGGTTTTGTGGTCGGTTTCGTGGTCGTTTTTTGTGGTCAGTTTTGTGGTCATCCTGCGGAGCTCGGCCCCAGGTTTCTGTAGCTCCTCGGTGTCGCAGTGACCTCCGGCCGCACACAATCTTTGCCTGTTCAGATGACATAAACCGTCTGACACTACATTTATTATTCCACGTTACTGACCTGCAGTTCTATAAGAAGAACCACTACTAACGTGCGATATCGCTGCTGCACATCTCCCCAGCTCTGCTACATCTGCTTCACTTTAGAACAGACAATAAAGTCCATTTCTTCTCTAGTCTTCGGCTGATCATTTCCTGGCACTGAGGACATGACATTTTCTCGGTCTATAAATGTCACCCTGTGATCCTCCGGACGTGATCCGTAGAGCTGAAGTGTATCAGGCTTCATACAATGGCGGCGCGTTATCTCGGCAGATACAAGTTGTCAGCCTATTATTGGTCAGGACAATACCCGGCCCGCTGCTCCCGCCGAGCACCAGCGCCTGGCTGCTTGTGGTGCGGTGTAAAGCCTTGAGAAAATGTCATTGTTTCTTTGTATCGAGCTGCTGTTGACTTTCTGCTGCTTCAGGTAACAAACAATGATTCCCCGGCTGCTTCCAGATTGTTGCAGATCAGATCCCCTGAGATAAATAAATTAGATAGGTTCCGCCCCTGAGTACTCTGGACACTCCCTTTAAATTGCTACTGCACAAATCCTTAGAAAGGACCTGTCACTAAAATATGTAACTTTTCCATAACAGGTGTTAATGCCGCTGTTCTCCTGAATCCGGCGATGTCTTTCATTCATTTCTGCACCTCCCCATTCCTGAGATAGGACCCTCTCTTCCCTTTATATATATATTAAGCCAAGTGGGTGTGGTCCAATTGTGAGCCTCTTTAGAATCACGCCCAATTGGATAAACAACCAGATTTCTGTACAGGAAAGAGAGTTCCATATCTCAGGAACGGAGAGGCTCAGGAACAAAAGAAGAGCATCGCCAGATTCAGGAGAATAGCGGCAACAATTGCAGCAAGCGAAAGGTCCTATTTAAAGGGGTTGTCCACTTCATAACAAGTATCTTCAAATATGTTTAATGTAGTAAATTGTACCTTTTACTAATATTCTGCTGACTTAGAGGTGCCCGTTTTCAGTTATAAGCGTTGGGCCCTGGAACTCCTGTTAAAGCCCGCTGCTCTCTGTGAAGGGGGCTGGCTGACTGCTTATTTCAAAAACTCAGCCAGCCCCCTTCTCTGTCTATGCATTGTATTGGCTGAGGTGTTGAAAGTAGAAGTCAGTCAGCCCCCTTCACAGCCAGCTCTGGTCTTCATGGGGTGGCCTTGGTGCTGCCCCTATAATCGGGGAATGGTAATGCCACTCCCTTCCTTTGAACTGGGCACACCCCTGCTTATGTGAAACTGACCAATCCCAAACATCATCACATTCTCTACTTACTGATCCTCTCCATCTTCAGCAGGTGACTAGTATGGATGTAACTAGAGTGTAGTAGTGGTTTTATCCCAGTCCTGTAGAAAATGTAAAGTTACCACTAATCCACCATAAATCTGAATTACATGGATGATAAGTGGCTGCCCTAGCTCTACGGTGCCGCCTGTCTGTACAAGGAAGCCTTAGAATTAGACAGTCTTAAAGAAATCAGAAGATCTGGATTATTTTTTGGGGGGGAGATTTTGGGATTTTTTTCCTGTAATTTCTAGATAATATCCATCATATAATAAGTCAGAACCCTGAGATAAAACATCAGTGCTCTTGGAGATTGCGATCGTCCGCTTTGGATGTGTGTTGGGTCCCCCGTCCCTTTAATTTGCTGCAGGTGGAATGGTTACACGGTGCATCCCTCATTCCGTTTTAATCTCGCTGAATACGATGTAACATAATATATTATTTAATGCCTCCTTTTAATTTGGGAACAGAAGAAAACGAGCTGTCTGGGAGGACGCTGCGGAGCTGAACTCTGCAGAGAATTCTCCGGAATAATTAGACGCACGCCGTGTATTGCAGGACGCCGCTTTCTCCCATCCCTCACACATTTTATAAGGTGCCGTTATTACAGTTTTAATATGCCTTGTAAAATTAATTATAATTAACTTTTCAGTTGGAGAAAAAAAAAACCCTGATTGTAATTAGATTTATAGTTTGGTTATAAATCTTGCTCACCTTTATTTTCCTTATGCTTTAGCTGCGTTTTATGGGATTTGATCTTCCTTAGCATTCCTTAGATACTTATCCAGAAATAGCGCCACGCTTCCCTAGTGGTTCTGTCTGGTATTGCAGCTCATTTCCACTGCGGAATCTTTAGCAGTGCCCCACAACTTCATATTATTATTATTATTATTTTTTTTTTAAATACTGCTCATTTCCTCTTCCGTGGCTAAGCGGTCATTTCTTACTTTCTAAATATCAAGGCGGGGGGAGTGACAACAACTTCTGTCCCCTATAGTTGCATCATTGAGTTGAGGACATGGAAATTGTGGGCTTTTCTGTAGATAAAAAAGTGGCTGATTTCTTCAAAAACAGAGCCCCCTTGTCTACAGGTTGTACTTGGTATTGCAGCTCATCTCCATTCACTTCGATAGAGTTGTGCTGCAATACCACACACAACCTGTAGACTGGAGGCGGCGCTGTTTTTGCAAAAAAATAGTAGCCAATTTTTTTTTCTAACTTTTTACAACTCTTTTAAAGAGTTTGTCTTATATCATGTCACCAAACTCTTTTCCTTTTTGTTTTCTTTCTTGACATTGTTCTGCAAAATGACTCGGCAGGCTTTTGCTAATGTGCCTACAGAGGGTTTTTATTTTAAAGGATGTTTTATGAGAATTTCTGGAATATTGGAGGGAGGTCTTAAAATGGTCAATCAATGAATGTTGGGGAAAAGGTTCTCTACTATGGCTGGTCCACTGCTGGGGAAATGATGGCGGACATGGCTACCAGTGAAACCAGTGGGAACTCAATGAAATGCTGGGATATTAAGGTTTCTGCTTTGAAGCAGGGGTTTCATTGGAACCCCCAACTACTAACTTGTCTAGTGAAATGACCAGATCTAAAAAAAACAAGACAAAAAACATGACTTTGTGTCACTCTGTTGGGCGATGTTTCTTCTCTGTGTGTTTTATGTCACGAGGATTGTGGCCTGTTAAGGGTTTTACCATCATGTTGTCATTAATATTTTGAATTTATATTATTAAATATGGAAATCTATAACAAATCTCATGGAAAGGTCACTGGAATAATGGAGGACTCAGATATGTAAACACTATGTCTTATTTCCAATGGTGGAGTCATCAAGGTTTTCTTAGGCTTAGGCTTTTCTTCAAGTGGCTTCATTGTTCCAATACTTTCAAACTATGAGACAAATAATAATAATCTTTATTTTTATATAGCGCTAACATATTCCGCAGCGCTTTACAATTTGCACACATTATCCTCGCTGTCCCCGATGGAGCTCACAATCTACATTCCCTATCAGTATGTCTTTGGAATGTGGGAGGAAACCGAAGGACCCGATGGAAACCCCTGCAAACACGGGGAGAAGATACAAACTCCTTGCAGATAAACAAAGACTCCGAAGAATAAACAAGATACTTCTTGTAACTGTTTCTCAATCCTGAAGCAGTGAAATAAGTAACAAAATGTTCACCTGAAAAACAGATGTTGTGCACAGACTCACATTCCGTCATTTGCAACATTGTAGTCACGGTTTGCAACATTGTAACCAAAACTTCCTATGCTTCTTTCATAAAATGTCTTCTTGTCAGTGTTTAGAGGAACGCCACGTCGCACATTCTTGAGTCGCCCTCGTGACATTGAAGCCGGTGGAGCAGTTGGCAGAGTCCTGGCGGCATCTAAAATTTCGCTTTATCAGTGGGTCCCGGATAATCCCAACAGCAATTAAAGCCTCCCAGTCTCGGCCGGACGGTCACCTTCAATTATTTTGTTTTCTTTTTTATATTTTTGTTCTTCAGTAACTGGAGGAGGAAAATGAATGACAAAAATGGCGGAACAGCGAATCTTGATACAGTGACGCTGAGGACACAAAGGTCTGATGCTTTGATGTTTTTGTGTAGATTTTGGGGGGCTTCACAGACACCCTGTGAGCACATGGAGATTATTTTTACATACAGGAGAGATTCCAATGACTTTCATTCGTTTTATTGATCCGTTTCTGGCCTGGAACCAATTTTCAATGACTATTTTAGCAGCCCTGTTGGACACGCGATATCTAATGGTGGCTTCTCCTCGTAAATGAAGCGTGAGACCTCTGAGTTATACCTGAGCGCCCCACCGATGGTGACCCCCCCGGGTGATCACTGAAGACGGGGTGCCTAGAATAACGCAGCACAGATGTAGCAGGGCTGAATGTATTACCCGCGTTTGGACTGAAATGCATGCATCCATCTTTACAGATCACTAACTGCGTCTATGTGAACTTGAGGTGCTGCACGGTTACTAGTTGTGAAAAATCAGCGATTGTAAATATTACGGCTTGTTTACGACATAAAATTAAAGCAATTAACAAATTCCCTTATTCTCTGAATGTCACAGAGTCTATTGTAGCAATACTGCGCTGTTCTGCTGCAGCAGGGGCGCTGGGCTCAGTGCTTGGGCTACCGGCGCCCGAGGCAAGAATTAAGCTCCCCTAACAATGGACGATTGGCGCTGTCATGAACCCGTTATCCTCCAAGCACAAGTCTTGCAATTTACCTTTTGGCCCTGTGTGTTTTTTCCTGCATTTTGATTAAATCTAGCATGACATTAAAAAAAGTTATACATTGCTAAAAAAAAACCTTTTCACCTTTTATTTTTGTGTTTAATTATTTTATTAACCTAGAACTAACCCTAGCACTAATTCTAGCCCTAACCCTAGGCCTACCCTATAGCAATGATTCTAGTCCTAAATTTAGTCCTAAGCCTAGCCCTAATTCTAGCTCTAACCGTAGCACTATCTCTAGCCCTAATTCTAGCACTAAGCCTACCCTATAACAAGCCCTAACGCAAGCAATAATTCTAGCCCTAAGTCTACCTTATAACAAGCTCTAACCCTAGCAATAATTCTAGCCCTAACCCTAAGCCTACCTTATAACAAGCACTAACTCTAGCAATGATTCTAGTCCTAAATTTAGTCCTAAGCCTAGCCCTAATTCTCACTCTAACCTTAGCACTATCTCTAGCCCTAATTCTAGCACTAAGCCTACCCTAAAACAAGCTCTAACCCTAGCACTAATTCTAGCCCTAATCCTAAGCCTACCTTGTAACAAGCTCTAACCCTAGCAATGATTCTAGTCCTAAATTTAATCCTAAGCCTAGCCCTAATTCTAGCTCTAAACTTAGCACTATCTTTAGCCCTAATTCTAGCACTAAGCATACCCTATAACAAGCTCTAACCCTAGCAATAATTCTAGCCCTAACCCTAAGCCTACCTTATAACAAGCTCTAACCCCAGCAATAATTCTAGCCCTAAATTTAGTCCTAAGCCTAGCAATAATTCTAGCCCTAAGCCTACCCTATTAAAAGCTCTATCCCTAGCACTAATTCTAGCCCTAACTTTAGTCCTAAGCCTAGCCCTAATTCTAGCTCTAACCCTATCACTAACTCTAGCCCTAAGCCTACCCTATTGAAAGTTCTAACCCTAGCCCTAACTTTAGTCCTAAGCCTAGCCCTAATTCTAGCCCTAACCCTAGCACTAATTCTAGTCCTAAGCCTACCCTATTAAAAGCTCTAACCCTAGCACTAACTTTAGTCCTAAGCCTAGCCATAGTTCTAGTTCTAAACCTAGCACTAACTCTAGCCATAACTTTAGTCCTAAGCCTAGCCCTAATTCTAGCTCTAACCCTATCACTAACTCTAGCCCTAAGCCTACCCTATTAAAAGCTCTAACCCTAGCACTAATTCTAGCCCTAACTTTAGTCCTAAGCCTAGCCATAGTTCTAGCTCTAACCCTAGCACTAACTCTAGCCCTAAGGCTACCCTGTTACCAGCTCTAACCCTACCTGTAACCCTGTTGCCAACCCTGGTTTCAATCCTAGCCGTAAGGGAGACATATTATGCTCCCATAGAATTTGGTGACTGAGACGGTCACCTCTGAGCCCCCACTCCACGACTATGCCACTGCCTGGGGCCTTCAGTCTTCAGGGCTATCAAGAAGATTTTTTTAACTCTGAAATCAAGGTTGAGGGGGAACACCACACCTTTTTTTGTTCTAGAAAAAAGAACTTGGCGGAGGGTGAAATAGGCTCACATAAATCTTGGGACCCTGTGAGTGGCATTTCTGCCCCCGCCATAGATGATACTTTTTTTGAGCCCTGGATGAGGGAAAGCCGAGCTACAGCTCATGAGAAGATCTTCTTCACGCATGAGTCTTTTTCACTAGAAGAACCCTGGTACTAGAGTCAATGTCAAGTGCAGAAAAGTCGGCGATGTGCTTCATCTTGAGATTTGAAGAGAAGAAAAGGAAGATGGACAGCGATGGTTGAGCCTCGTAAGGCTGGGAAGTGGGAGCGACGCTCAGGCTGAAGACAGTTGCCTCATTAGGATGTCAGGACTGGAAGTGACAGAGCTCTTTGTCCTCAATTCGAGACAATTGAATTAAGAAGCTCCCTGTCCACCCCATCACTCCTAATTATGATCTATGATGAGACTGTCGCTCTTGTGTCTCCTGGCAGACGCTTCCGTTGGATGTCTACAGCTTGACCTGTTCACTGCTGGAAACCTCTCCTCTCCGGTGTACAGGAGGACTGGCCATCAATGCCAGGCTGGTAGTTAATAAGCCTCAGATTGCTGTGATCCAGAGATGCGGACAACCTCAGCGTTAGTGGGACACGTCTCCCAAATGTACAGTTCTCCTGCTGACACGATGATTGATGAAGGAAGATGAGGTGCTACTGACTAGAATTTTCAATTACCTTTTTTCAGAGGCCCAGAAAGCACCAGGCAAACTATATATAGATCCATCGCCCATGAACGCCTGGTGAGATATTCCGTCATTGGCTTCAGTTTCATCTCCATCAATCAATCCTTTTAGAATAAACACCACAAGCATCAGAAAGAACAGAGGAAATATAGGAGCAGTGAAAAGCAGAAATATCGCAGAACAATCAAGACTTGTTTTGTAAAATGTTGTCGGATTTTAATTTAAAATTCTTTTAATTTATGTATTAATATGGCAGTATTATTGTAGTTATATTCTTGTACATAGGGGGCAGTATTATAGTAGTTATATTCTTGTACATAGGGGCAGTATTATAGTAGTTATATTCTTGTACATAGGAGCAGTATTATAGTAGTTATATTCTTGTACATAGGGGCAGTATTATAGTAGTTATATTCTTGTACATAGGAGCAGTATTATTGTAGTTATATTCTTGTACATAGGAGCAGTATTATTGTAGTTATATTCTTGTAGATAGGGGCAGTATTATAGTAGTTATATTCTTGTACATAGAGGGCAGTATTATAGTAGTTATATTCTTGTACATAGGAGCAGTATTATAGTAGTTATATTCTTGTACATAGGGGCAGTATTATAGTAGTTATATTCTTGTACATAGGAGCAGTATTATTGTAGTTATATTCTTGTACATAGGAGCAGTATTATTGTAGTTATATTCTTGTACATAGGGGCAGTATTATAGTAGTTATATTCTTGTACATAGAGGGCAGTATTATAGTAGTTATATTCTTGTACATAGGAGCAGTATTATAGTAGTTATATTCTTGTACATAGGGGCAGTATTATAGTAGTTATATTCTTGTACATAGAGGGCAGTATTATAGTAGTTATATTCTTGTACATAGGAGCAGTATTATAGTAGTTATATTCTTGTATATAGGGGGCAGTATTATAGTAGTTATATTCTTGTACATAGGGGCAGTATTATAGTAGTTATATTCTTGTACATAGGAGCAGTATTATAGTAGTTATATTCTTGTACATAGGGGCAGTATTATAGTAGATATATTCTTGTACATAGGAGCAGTATTATAGTAGATATATTCTTGTACATAGGGAGCAGTATTATAGTAGTTATATTCTTGTACATAGGAGCAGTATTATAGTAGTTATATTCTTGTACATAGGGGCAGTATTATAGTAGTTATATTCTTGTACATAGGGGCAGTATTATAGTAGATATATTCTTGTACATAGGAGCAGTATTATAGTAGTTATATTCTTGTACATAGGGGCAGTATTATAGTAGATATATTCTTGTACATAGGAGCAGTATTATAGTAGTTATATTCTTGTATATAGGGGGCAGTATTATAGTAGTTATATTCTTGTACATAGGAGTAGTATTATAGTAGTTATATTCTTGTACATAGGAGCAGTATTATAGTAATTATATTCTTGTACATAGGGGGCAGTATTATAGTAGTTATATTCTTGTACATAGGAGCAGTATTATAGTAGTTATATTCTTGTACATAGGAGCAGTATTATAGTAGTTATATTCTTGTACATAGGGCAGAATTATAGTAGTTATATTCCTGTACATAGGAGCAGTATTATAGTAGTTATATTCTTGTACATAGGAGCAGTATTATAGTAGTTATATTCCTGTACATAGGGGCAGTATTATAGTAGTTATATTCTTGTACATAGGGGCAGTATTATAGTAGTTATATTCTTGTACATAGGAGCAGTATTATAGTAGTTATATTCTTGTACATAGGAGCAGTATTATAGTAGTTATATTCTTGTACATAGGAGCAGTATTATAGTAGTTAAATTCTTGTACATAGGGGCAGTATTATAGTAGTTATATTCTTGTACATAGGAGCAGTATTATAGTAGTTATATTCTTGTACATAGGAGCAGTATTATAGTAGTTATATTCTTGTACATAAGAGCAGTATTACAGTAGTTATATTCTTGTACATAGGAGCAGTATTATAGTAGTTAAATTCTTGTACATAGGGGCAGTATTATAGTAGTTATATTCTTGTACATATGAGCAGTACTATAGTAGTTATATTCTTGTACATAGGAGCAGTATTATAGTAGTTATATTCTTGTACATAGGGGCAGTATTATAGTAGTTATATTCTTTTACATAGGAGCAGTATTATAGTAGTTATATTCTTGTACATAGGGGACAGTATTATAGTAATTATATTCTTGTACATAGGGGCAGTATTATAGTAGTTATATTCTTGTACATAGGAGCAGTATTATAGTAGTTATATTCTTGTATATAGGAGCAGTATTATAGTAGTTATATTCTTTTACATAGGAGCAGTATTATAGTAGTTATATTCTTGTACATAGGGGCAGTATTATAGAAGTTATATTCTTGTATATAGGAGCAGTATTATAGTAGTTATGTTCTTGTACATAGGGGCAGTATTATAGTAGTTATATTCTTGTACATAGGGGCAGTATTATAGTAGTTATATTCTTGTACATAGGAGCAGTATTATAGTTGTTATATTCTTGTACATAGGGGCAGTATTATAGTAGTTATATTCTTTTACATAGGAGCAGTATTATAGTAGTTATATTCTTGTACATAGGGGACAGTATTATAGTAATTATATTCTTGTACATAGGGGCAGTATTATAGTAGTTATATTCTTGTACATAGGAGCAGTATTATAGTAGTTATATTCTTGTACGTAGGAGCAGTATTATAGTACTTATATTCTTTTACGTAGGAGCAGTATTATAGTAGTTATATTCTTGTACATAGGGGACAGTATTATAGTAGTTATATTCTTGTACATAGGGGCAGTATTATAGAAGTTATATTCTTGTACATAGGAGCAGTATTATAGTAGTTATATTCTTGTACATAGGAGCAGTATTATAGTAGTTATATTCTTGTACATTGGAGCAGTATTATAGTAGTTATATTCTTGTACATACGAGCAGTATTATAGTAGTTATATTCTTGTACATAGGAGCAGTATTATAGTAGTTATATTCTTGTACATAGGAGCAGTACTATAGTAGTTATATTCTTGTACAGAGGGGCAGTATTATAGTAGTTATATTCTTGTACATAGGGGCAGTATTATAGTAGTTATATTCTTGTACATAGAGGGCAGTATTATAGTAGTTATATTCTTGTACATAGGAGCAGTATTATAGTAGTTATATTCTTGTATATAGGGGGCAGTATTATAGTAGTTATATTCTTGTACATAGGGGCAGTATTATAGTAGTTATATTCTTGTACATAGGAGCAGTATTATAGTAGTTATATTCTTGTACATAGGGGCAATATAATAGTAGATATATTCTTGTACATAGGAGCAGTATTATAGTAGATATATTCTTGTACATAGGGAGCAGTATTACAGTAGTTATATTCTTGTACATAGGAGCAGTATTATAGTAGTTATATTCTTGTACATAGGGGCAGTATTATAGTAGTTATATTCTTGTACATAGGGGCAGTATTATAGTAGATATATTCTTGTACATAGGAGCAGTATTATAGTAGTTATATTCTTGTACATAGGGGCAGTATTATAGTAGATATATTCTTGTACATAGGAGCAGTATTATAGTAGTTATATTCTTGTATATAGGGGGCAGTATTATAGTAGTTATATTCTTGTACATAGGGGCAGTATTATAGTAGTTATATTCTTGTACATAGGGGCAGTATTATAGTAGTTATATTCTTGTACATAGGAGCAGTATTATAGTAGTTATATTCTTGTATATAGGGGGCAGTATTATAGTAGTTATATTCTTGTACATAGGAGCAGTATTATAGTAGTTATATTCTTGTACATAGGGGCAGTATTATAGTAGATATATTCTTGTACATAGGAGCAGTATTATAGTAGTTATATTCTTGTACATAGGAGCAGTATTATAGTAGTTATATTCTTGTACATAGGGGGCAGTATTATAGTAGTTATATTCTTGTACATAGGAGCAGTATTATAGTAGTTATATTCTTATACATAGGAGCAGTATTATAGTAGTTATATTCTTGTACATAGGGCAGAATTATAGTAGTTATATTCTTGTACATAGGAGCAGTATTATAGTAGTTATATTCTTGTACATAGGGGGCAGTATTATAGTAGTTATATTCTTGTACATAGGAGCAGTATTATAGTAGTTAAATTCTTGTACATAGGAGCAGTATTATAGTAGTTATATTCTTGTACATAGGGCAGAATTATAGTAGTTATATTCCTGTACATAGGAGCAGTATTATAGTAGTTATATTCTTGTACATAGGAGCAGTATTATAGTAGTTATATTCTTGTACATAGGGGCAGTATTATAGTAGTTATATTCTTGTACATAGGGGCAGTATTATAGTAGTTATATTCTTGTACATAGGAGCAGTATTATAGTAGTTATATTCTTGTACATAGGAGCAGTATTATAGTAGTTATATTCTTGTACATAGGAGCAGTATTATAGTAGTTAAATTCTTGTACATAGGGGCAGTATTATAGTAGTTATATTCTTGTACATAGGAGCAGTATTATAGTAGTTATATTCTTGTACATAGGAGCAGTATTATAGTAGTTATATTCTTGTACATAAGAGCAGTATTACAGTAGTTATATTCTTGTACATAGGAGCAGTATTATAGTAGTTAAATTCTTGTACATAGGGGCAGTATTATAGTAGTTATATTCTTGTACATATGAGCAGTACTATAGTAGTTATATTCTTGTACATAGGAGCAGTATTATAGTAGTTATATTCTTGTACATAGGGGCAGTATTATAGTAGTTATATTCTTTTACATAGGAGCAGTATTATAGTAGTTATATTCTTGTACATAGGGGACAGTATTATAGTAATTATATTCTTGTACATAGGGGCAGTATTATAGTAGTTATATTCTTGTACATAGGAGCAGTATTATAGTAGTTATATTCTTGTATATAGGAGCAGTATTATAGTAGTTATATTCTTTTACATAGGAGCAGTATTATAGTAGTTATATTCTTGTACATAGGGGCAGTATTATAGAAGTTATATTCTTGTATATAGGAGCAGTATTATAGTAGTTATGTTCTTGTACATAGGGGCAGTATTATAGTAGTTATATTCTTGTACATAGGGGCAGTATTATAGTAGTTATATTCTTGTACATAGGAGCAGTATTATAGTAGTTATATTCTTGTACATAGGGGCAGTATAATAGTAGTTATATTCTTTTACATAGGAGCAGTATTATTGTAGTTATATTCTTGTACATAGGGGACAGTATTATAGTAATTATATTCTTGTACATAGGGGCAGTATTATAGTAGTTATATTCTTGTACGTAGGAGCAGTATTATAGTACTTATATTCTTTTACGTAGGAGCAGTATTATAGTAGTTATATTCTTGTACATAGGGGACAGTATTATAGTAGTTATATTCTTGTACATAGGGGCAGTATTATAGAAGTTATATTCTTGTACATAGGAGCAGTATTATAGTAGTTATATTCTTGTACATAGGAGCAGTATTATAGTAGTTATATTCTTGTACATAGGAGCAGTATTATAGTAGTTATATTCTTGTACATAGGAGCAGTATTATAGTAGTTATATTCTTGTACATAGGAGCAGTATTATAGTAGTTATATTCTTGTACATAGGAGCAGTATTATAGTAGTTATATTCTTGTACATAGGAGCAGTATTATAGTAGTTATATTCTTGTACATAGGAGCAGTATTATAGTAGTTATATTCTTGTACATAGGAGCAGTATTATAGTAGTTATATTCTTGTACATAGGAGCAGTATTATAGTTGTTATATTCTTGTACATAGGGGCAGTATTATAGTAGTTATATTCTTTTACATAGGAGCAGTATTATAGTAGTTATATTCTTGTACATAGGGGACAGTATTATAGTAATTATATTCTTGTACATAGGGGCAGTATTATAGTAGTTATATTCTTGTACATAGGAGCAGTATTATAGTAGTTATATTCTTGTACGTAGGAGCAGTATTATAGTACTTATATTCTTTTACGTAGGAGCAGTATTATAGTAGTTATATTCTTGTACATAGGGGACAGTATTATAGTAGTTATATTCTTGTACATAGGGGCAGTATTATAGAAGTTATATTCTTGTACATAGGAGCAGTATTATAGTAGTTATATTCTTGTACATAGGAGCAGTATTATAGTAGTTATATTCTTGTACATTGGAGCAGTATTATAGTAGTTATATTCTTGTACATACGAGCAGTATTATAGTAGTTATATTCTTGTACATAGGAGCAGTATTATAGTAGTTATATTCTTGTACATAGGAGCAGTACTATAGTAGTTATATTCTTGTACAGAGGGGCAGTATTATAGTAGTTATATTCTTGTACATAGGGGCAGTATTATAGTAGTTATATTCTTGTACATAGAGGGCAGTATTATAGTAGTTATATTCTTGTACATAGGAGCAGTATTATAGTAGTTATATTCTTGTATATAGGGGGCAGTATTATAGTAGTTATATTCTTGTACATAGGGGCAGTATTATAGTAGTTATATTCTTGTACATAGGAGCAGTATTATAGTAGTTATATTCTTGTACATAGGGGCAATATAATAGTAGATATATTCTTGTACATAGGAGCAGTATTATAGTAGATATATTCTTGTACATAGGGAGCAGTATTACAGTAGTTATATTCTTGTACATAGGAGCAGTATTATAGTAGTTATATTCTTGTACATAGGGGCAGTATTATAGTAGTTATATTCTTGTACATAGGGGCAGTATTATAGTAGATATATTCTTGTACATAGGAGCAGTATTATAGTAGTTATATTCTTGTACATAGGGGCAGTATTATAGTAGATATATTCTTGTACATAGGAGCAGTATTATAGTAGTTATATTCTTGTATATAGGGGGCAGTATTATAGTAGTTATATTCTTGTACATAGGGGCAGTATTATAGTAGTTATATTCTTGTACATAGGAGCAGTATTATAGTAGTTATATTCTTGTACATAGGGGCAGTATTATAGTAGTTATATTCTTGTACATAGGAGCAGTATTATAGTAGTTATATTCTTGTATATAGGGGGCAGTATTATAGTAGTTATATTCTTGTACATAGGAGCAGTATTATAGTAGTTATATTCTTGTACATAGGGGCAGTATTATAGTAGATATATTCTTGTACATAGGAGCAGTATTATAGTAGTTATATTCTTGTACATAGGAGCAGTATTATAGTAGTTATATTCTTGTACATAGGGGGCAGTATTATAGTAGTTATATTCTTGTACATAGGAGCAGTATTATAGTAGTTATATTCTTATACATAGGAGCAGTATTATAGTAGTTATATTCTTGTACATAGGGCAGAATTATAGTAGTTATATTCTTGTACATAGGAGCAGTATTATAGTAGTTATATTCTTGTACATAGGGGGCAGTATTATAGTAGTTATATTCTTGTACATAGGAGCAGTATTATAGTAGTTAAATTCTTGTACATAGGAGCAGTATTATAGTAGTTATATTCTTGTACATAGGGCAGAATTATAGTAGTTATATTCCTGTACATAGGAGCAGTATTATAGTAGTTATATTCTTGTACATAGGAGCAGTATTATAGTAGTTATATTCTTGTACATAGGGGCAGTATTATAGTAGTTATATTCTTGTACATAGGGGCAGTATTATAGTAGTTATATTCTTGTACATAGGAGCAGTATTATAGTAGTTATATTCTTGTACATAGGAGCAGTATTATAGTAGTTATATTCTTGTACATAGGAGCAGTATTATAGTAGTTAAATTCTTGTACATAGGGGCAGTATTATAGTAGTTATATTCTTGTACATAGGAGCAGTATTATAGTAGTTATATTCTTGTACATAGGAGCAGTATTATAGTAGTTATATTCTTGTACATAAGAGCAGTATTACAGTAGTTATATTCTTGTACATAGGAGCAGTATTATAGTAGTTAAATTCTTGTACATAGGGGCAGTATTATAGTAGTTATATTCTTGTACATATGAGCAGTACTATAGTAGTTATATTCTTGTACATAGGAGCAGTATTATAGTAGTTATATTCTTGTACATAGGGGCAGTATTATAGTAGTTATATTCTTTTACATAGGAGCAGTATTATAGTAGTTATATTCTTGTACATAGGGGACAGTATTATAGTAATTATATTCTTGTACATAGGGGCAGTATTATAGTAGTTATATTCTTGTACATAGGAGCAGTATTATAGTAGTTATATTCTTGTATATAGGAGCAGTATTATAGTAGTTATATTCTTTTACATAGGAGCAGTATTATAGTAGTTATATTCTTGTACATAGGGGCAGTATTATAGAAGTTATATTCTTGTATATAGGAGCAGTATTATAGTAGTTATGTTCTTGTACATAGGGGCAGTATTATAGTAGTTATATTCTTGTACATAGGAGCAGTATTATAGTAGTTATATTCTTGTACATAGGGGCAGTATAATAGTAGTTATATTCTTTTACATAGGAGCAGTATTATTGTAGTTATATTCTTGTACATAGGGGACAGTATTATAGTAATTATATTCTTGTACATAGGGGCAGTATTATAGTAGTTATATTCTTGTACGTAGGAGCAGTATTATAGTACTTATATTCTTTTACGTAGGAGCAGTATTATAGTAGTTATATTCTTGTACATAGGGGACAGTATTATAGTAGTTATATTCTTGTACATAGGGGCAGTATTATAGAAGTTATATTCTTGTACATAGGAGCAGTATTATAGTAGTTATATTCTTGTACATAGGAGCAGTATTATAGTAGTTATATTCTTGTACATAGGAGCAGTATTATAGTAGTTATATTCTTGTACATAGGAGCAGTATTATAGTAGTTATATTCTTGTACATAGGAGCAGTATTATAGTAGTTATATTCTTGTACATAGGAGCAGTATTATAGTAGTTATATTCTTGTACATAGGAGCAGTATTATAGTAGTTATATTCTTGTACATAGGAGCAGTATTATAGTAGTTATATTCTTGTACATAGGAGCAGTATTATAGTAGTTATATTCTTGTACATAGGAGCAGTATTATAGTAGTTATATTCTTGTACATAGGAGCAGTATTATAGTAGTTATATTCTTGTACATAGGAGCAGTACTACAGTAGTTATATTCTTGTACAGAGGGGCAGTATTATAGTAGTTATATTCTTGTACATAGGGGCAGTATTATAGTAGTTATATTCTTGTACATAGGAGCAGTATTATAGTAGTTATATTCTTGTACATAGGAGCAGTATTATAGTAGTTATATTCTTGTACATAGGGGCAGTATTATAGTAGTTATATTCTTGTACATAGGAGCAGTATTATAGTAGTTATATTCTTGTACATAGGGGCAGTAATATAGTAGTTATATTCTTGTACATAGGGGGCAGTATTATAGTAGTTATATTCTTGTATATAGGAGCAGTATTATAGTAGTTATGTTCTTGTACATAGGAGCAGTACTATAGTAGTTATATTCTTGTACAGAGGGGCAGTATTATAGTAGTTATATTCTTGTACATAGGGGCAGTATTATAGTAGTTATATTCTTGTACATAGGAGCAGTATTATAGTAGTTATATTCTTGTACATAGGAGCAGTATTATAGTAGTTATATTCTTGTACATAGGGGCAGTATTATAGTAGTTATATTCTTGTACATAGGAGCAGTATTATAGTAGTTATATTCTTGTACATAGGGGCAGTATTATAGTAGTTATATTCTTGTACATAGGGGGCAGTATTATAGTAGTTATATTCTTGTATATAGGAGCAGTATTATAGTAGTTATGTTCTTGTACATAGGAGCAGTATTATAGTAGTTATATTCTTGTACATAGGAGCAGTATTATAGTAGTTATATTCTTGTACATAGGGGACAGTATTATAGTAGTTATATTCTTGTACATAGGAGCAGTATTATAGTAGTTATATTCTTGTACATAGGAGCAGTAGTATAGTAGTTATATTCTTGTACATAGGGGCAGTATTATAGTAGTTATATTCTTGTACATAGGGGCAGTATTATAGTAGTTATATTCTTGTACATAGGGGCAGTATTATAGTAGTTATATTCTTGTACATAGGAGCAGTATTATAGTAGTTATATTCTTGTACATAGGAGCAGTATTATAGTAGTTATATTCTTGTACATATGAGCAGTATTATAGTAGTTAAATTCTTGTACATAGGGGCAGTATTATAGTAGTTATATTCTTGTACATAGGAGCAGTATTATAGTAGTTATATTCTTGTACATAGGGGATAGTATTATAGTAGTTATATTCTTGTACATAGGAGCAGTATTATAGTAGTTATATTCTTGTACATAGGGGCAGTATTATAGTAGTTATATTCTTGTACATAGGAGCAGTATTATAGTAGTTATATTCTTGTACATAGGGGCAGTATTATAGTAGTTATATTCTTGTACATAGGGGCAGTATTATAGTAGTTATATTCTTGTACATAGGAGCAGTATTATAGTAGTTATATTCTTGTACATAGGAGCAGTATTATAGTAGTTATATTCTTGTACATATGAGCAGTATTATAGTAGTTAAATTCTTGTACATAGGGGCAGTATTATAGTAGTTATATTCTTGTACATAGGAGCAGTATTATAGTAGTTATATTCTTGTACATAGGAGCAGTATTATAGTAGTTATATTCTTGTACATAGGAGCAGTATTATAGTAGTTGTATTCTTGTACATAGGAGCAGTATTACAGTAGTTATATTCTTGTACATAGGAGCAGTATTATAGTAGTTAAATTCTTGTACATAGGGGCAGTATTATAGTAGTTATATTCTTGTACATATGAGCAGTACTATAGTAGTTATATTCTTGTACATAGGAGCAGTATTATAGTAGTTATATTCTTGTACATAGGGGCAGTATTATAGTAGTTATATTCTTTTACATAGGATCAGTATTATAGTAGTTATATTCTTGTACATAGGGGACAGTATTATAGTAATTATATTCTTGTACATAGGGGCAGTATTATAGTAGTTATATTCTTGTACATAGGAGCAGTATTATAGTAGTTATATTCTTGTATATAGGAGCAGTATTATAGTAGTTATATTCTTTTACATAGGAGCAGTATTATAGTAGTTATATTCTTGTACATAGGGGCAGTATTATAGAAGTTATATTCTTGTATATAGGAGCAGTATTATAGTAGTTATGTTCTTGTACATAGGGGCAGTATTATAGTAGTTACATTCTTGTACATAGGGGCAGTATTATAGTAGTTATATTCTTGTACATAGGAGCAGTATTATAGTAGTTATATTCTTGTACATAGGGGCAGTATTATAGTAGTTATATTCTTTTACATAGGAGCAGTATTATAGTAGTTATATTCTTGTACATAGGGGACAGTATTATAGTAATTATATTCTTGTACATAGGGGCAGTATTATAGTAGTTATATTCTTGTACATAGGAGCAGTATTATAGTAGTTATATTCTTGTACGTAGGAGCAGTATTATAGTAGTTATATTCTTTTACATAGGAGCAGTATTATAGTAGTTATATTCTTGTACATAGGGGACAGTATTATAGTAGTTATATTCTTGTACATAGGGGCAGTATTATAGAAGTTATATTCTTGTACATAGGAGCAGTATTATAGTAGTTATATTCTTGTACATAGGAGCAGTATTATAGTAGTTATATTCTTGTACATAGGAGCAGTATTATAATAGTTATATTCTTGTACATAGGAGCAGTATTATAGTAGTTATATTCTTGTACATAGGAGCAGTATTATAGTAGTTATATTCTTGTACATAGGAGCAGTACTATAGTAGTTATATTCTTGTACAGAGGGGCAGTATTATAGTAGTTATATTCTTGTACATAGGGGCAGTATTATAGTAGTTATATTCTTGTACATAGGAGCAGTATTATAGTAGTTATATTCTTGTACATAGGAGCAGTATTATAGTAGTTATATTCTTGTACATAGGGGCAGTATTATAGTAGTTATAATCTTTTACATAGGATCAGTATTATAGTAGTTATATTCTTGTACATAGGGGACAGTATTATAGTAATTATATTCTTGTACATAGGGGCAGTATTATAGTAGTTATATTCTTGTACATAGGAGCAGTATTATAGTAGTTATATTCTTGTACATAGGGGCAGTATTATAGTAGTTATATTCTTTTACATAGGAGCAGTATTATAGTAGTTATATTCTTGTACATAGGGGACAGTATTATAGTAATTATATTCTTGTACATAGGGGCAGTATTATAGTAGTTATATTCTTGTACATAGGAGCAGTATTATAGTAGTTATATTCTTGTATATAGGAGCAGTATTATAGTAGTTATATTCTTTTACATAGGAGCAGTATTATAGTAGTTATATTCTTGTACATAGGGGCAGTATTATAGAAGTTATATTCTTGTATATAGGAGCAGTATTATAGTAGTTATGTTCTTGTACATAGGGGCAGTATTATAGTAGTTATATTCTTGTACATAGGGGCAGTATTATAGTAGTTATATTCTTGTACATAGGAGCAGTATTATAGTTGTTATATTCTTGTACATAGGGGCAGTATTATAGTAGTTATATTCTTTTACATAGGAGCAGTATTATAGTAGTTATATTCTTGTACATAGGGGACAGTATTATAGTAATTATATTCTTGTACATAGGGGCAGTATTATAGTAGTTATATTCTTGTACATAGGAGCAGTATTATAGTAGTTATATTCTTGTACGTAGGAGCAGTATTATAGTACTTATATTCTTTTACGTAGGAGCAGTATTATAGTAGTTATATTCTTGTACATAGGGGACAGTATTATAGTAGTTATATTCTTGTACATAGGGGCAGTATTATAGAAGTTATATTCTTGTACATAGGAGCAGTATTATAGTAGTTATATTCTTGTACATAGGAGCAGTATTATAGTAGTTATATTCTTGTACATTGGAGCAGTATTATAGTAGTTATATTCTTGTACATACGAGCAGTATTATAGTAGTTATATTCTTGTACATAGGAGCAGTATTATAGTAGTTATATTCTTGTACATAGGAGCAGTACTATAGTAGTTATATTCTTGTACAGAGGGGCAGTATTATAGTAGTTATATTCTTGTACATAGGGGCAGTATTATAGTAGTTATATTCTTGTACATAGAGGGCAGTATTATAGTAGTTATATTCTTGTACATAGGAGCAGTATTATAGTAGTTATATTCTTGTATATAGGGGGCAGTATTATAGTAGTTATATTCTTGTACATAGGGGCAGTATTATAGTAGTTATATTCTTGTACATAGGAGCAGTATTATAGTAGTTATATTCTTGTACATAGGGGCAATATAATAGTAGATATATTCTTGTACATAGGAGCAGTATTATAGTAGATATATTCTTGTACATAGGGAGCAGTATTACAGTAGTTATATTCTTGTACATAGGAGCAGTATTATAGTAGTTATATTCTTGTACATAGGGGCAGTATTATAGTAGTTATATTCTTGTACATAGGGGCAGTATTATAGTAGATATATTCTTGTACATAGGAGCAGTATTATAGTAGTTATATTCTTGTACATAGGGGCAGTATTATAGTAGATATATTCTTGTACATAGGAGCAGTATTATAGTAGTTATATTCTTGTATATAGGGGGCAGTATTATAGTAGTTATATTCTTGTACATAGGGGCAGTATTATAGTAGTTATATTCTTGTACATAGGAGCAGTATTATAGTAGTTATATTCTTGTACATAGGGGCAGTATTATAGTAGTTATATTCTTGTACATAGGAGCAGTATTATAGTAGTTATATTCTTGTATATAGGGGGCAGTATTATAGTAGTTATATTCTTGTACATAGGAGCAGTATTATAGTAGTTATATTCTTGTACATAGGGGCAGTATTATAGTAGATATATTCTTGTACATAGGAGCAGTATTATAGTAGTTATATTCTTGTACATAGGAGCAGTATTATAGTAGTTATATTCTTGTACATAGGGGGCAGTATTATAGTAGTTATATTCTTGTACATAGGAGCAGTATTATAGTAGTTATATTCTTATACATAGGAGCAGTATTATAGTAGTTATATTCTTGTACATAGGGCAGAATTATAGTAGTTATATTCTTGTACATAGGAGCAGTATTATAGTAGTTATATTCTTGTACATAGGGGGCAGTATTATAGTAGTTATATTCTTGTACATAGGAGCAGTATTATAGTAGTTAAATTCTTGTACATAGGAGCAGTATTATAGTAGTTATATTCTTGTACATAGGGCAGAATTATAGTAGTTATATTCCTGTACATAGGAGCAGTATTATAGTAGTTATATTCTTGTACATAGGAGCAGTATTATAGTAGTTATATTCTTGTACATAGGGGCAGTATTATAGTAGTTATATTCTTGTACATAGGGGCAGTATTATAGTAGTTATATTCTTGTACATAGGAGCAGTATTATAGTAGTTATATTCTTGTACATAGGAGCAGTATTATAGTAGTTATATTCTTGTACATAGGAGCAGTATTATAGTAGTTAAATTCTTGTACATAGGGGCAGTATTATAGTAGTTATATTCTTGTACATAGGAGCAGTATTATAGTAGTTATATTCTTGTACATAGGAGCAGTATTATAGTAGTTATATTCTTGTACATAAGAGCAGTATTACAGTAGTTATATTCTTGTACATAGGAGCAGTATTATAGTAGTTAAATTCTTGTACATAGGGGCAGTATTATAGTAGTTATATTCTTGTACATATGAGCAGTACTATAGTAGTTATATTCTTGTACATAGGAGCAGTATTATAATAGTTATATTCTTGTACATAGGGGCAGTATTATAGTAGTTATATTCTTTTACATAGGAGCAGTATTATAGTAGTTATATTCTTGTACATAGGGGACAGTATTATAGTAATTATATTCTTGTACATAGGGGCAGTATTATAGTAGTTATATTCTTGTACATAGGAGCAGTATTATAGTAGTTATATTCTTGTATATAGGAGCAGTATTATAGTAGTTATATTCTTTTACATAGGAGCAGTATTATAGTAGTTATATTCTTGTACATAGGGGCAGTATTATAGAAGTTATATTCTTGTATATAGGAGCAGTATTATAGTAGTTATGTTCTTGTACATAGGGGCAGTATTATAGTAGTTATATTCTTGTACATAGGGGCAGTATTATAGTAGTTATATTCTTGTACATAGGAGCAGTATTATAGTAGTTATATTCTTGTACATAGGGGCAGTATAATAGTAGTTATATTCTTTTACATAGGAGCAGTATTATTGTAGTTATATTCTTGTACATAGGGGACAGTATTATAGTAATTATATTCTTGTACATAGGGGCAGTATTATAGTAGTTATATTCTTGTACGTAGGAGCAGTATTATAGTACTTATATTCTTTTACGTAGGAGCAGTATTATAGTAGTTATATTCTTGTACATAGGGGACAGTATTATAGTAGTTATATTCTTGTACATAGGGGCAGTATTATAGAAGTTATATTCTTGTACATAGGAGCAGTATTATAGTAGTTATATTCTTGTACATAGGAGCAGTATTATAGTAGTTATATTCTTGTACATAGGAGCAGTATTATAGTAGTTATATTCTTGTACATAGGAGCAGTATTATAGTAGTTATATTCTTGTACATAGGAGCAGTATTATAGTAGTTATATTCTTGTACATAGGAGCAGTATTATAGTAGTTATATTCTTGTACATAGGAGCAGTATTATAGTAGTTATATTCTTGTACATAGGAGCAGTATTATAGTAGTTATATTCTTGTACATAGAGGGCAGTATTATAGTAGTTATATTCTTGTACATAGGAGCAGTATTATAGTAGTTATATTCTTGTATATAGGGGGCAGTATTATAGTAGTTATATTCTTGTACATAGGGGCAGTATTATAGTAGTTATATTCTTGTACATAGGAGCAGTATTATAGTAGTTATATTCTTGTACATAGGGGCAATATAATAGTAGATATATTCTTGTACATAGGAGCAGTATTATAGTAGATATATTCTTGTACATAGGGAGCAGTATTACAGTAGTTATATTCTTGTACATAGGAGCAGTATTATAGTAGTTATATTCTTGTACATAGGGGCAGTATTATAGTAGTTATATTCTTGTACATAGGGGCAGTATTATAGTAGATATATTCTTGTACATAGGAGCAGTATTATAGTAGTTATATTCTTGTACATAGGGGCAGTATTATAGTAGATATATTCTTGTACATAGGAGCAGTATTATAGTAGTTATATTCTTGTATATAGGGGGCAGTATTATAGTAGTTATATTCTTGTACATAGGGGCAGTATTATAGTAGTTATATTCTTGTACATAGGAGCAGTATTATAGTAGTTATATTCTTGTACATAGGGGCAGTATTATAGTAGTTATATTCTTGTACATAGGAGCAGTATTATAGTAGTTATATTCTTGTATATAGGGGGCAGTATTATAGTAGTTATATTCTTGTACATAGGAGCAGTATTATAGTAGTTATATTCTTGTACATAGGGGCAGTATTATAGTAGATATATTCTTGTACATAGGAGCAGTATTATAGTAGTTATATTCTTGTACATAGGAGCAGTATTATAGTAGTTATATTCTTGTACATAGGGGGCAGTATTATAGTAGTTATATTCTTGTACATAGGAGCAGTATTATAGTAGTTATATTCTTATACATAGGAGCAGTATTATAGTAGTTATATTCTTGTACATAGGGCAGAATTATAGTAGTTATATTCTTGTACATAGGAGCAGTATTATAGTAGTTATATTCTTGTACATAGGGGGCAGTATTATAGTAGTTATATTCTTGTACATAGGAGCAGTATTATAGTAGTTAAATTCTTGTACATAGGAGCAGTATTATAGTAGTTATATTCTTGTACATAGGGCAGAATTATAGTAGTTATATTCCTGTACATAGGAGCAGTATTATAGTAGTTATATTCTTGTACATAGGAGCAGTATTATAGTAGTTATATTCTTGTACATAGGGGCAGTATTATAGTAGTTATATTCTTGTACATAGGGGCAGTATTATAGTAGTTATATTCTTGTACATAGGAGCAGTATTATAGTAGTTATATTCTTGTACATAGGAGCAGTATTATAGTAGTTATATTCTTGTACATAGGAGCAGTATTATAGTAGTTAAATTCTTGTACATAGGGGCAGTATTATAGTAGTTATATTCTTGTACATAGGAGCAGTATTATAGTAGTTATATTCTTGTACATAGGAGCAGTATTATAGTAGTTATATTCTTGTACATAAGAGCAGTATTACAGTAGTTATATTCTTGTACATAGGAGCAGTATTATAGTAGTTAAATTCTTGTACATAGGGGCAGTATTATAGTAGTTATATTCTTGTACATATGAGCAGTACTATAGTAGTTATATTCTTGTACATAGGAGCAGTATTATAGTAGTTATATTCTTGTACATAGGGGCAGTATTATAGTAGTTATATTCTTTTACATAGGAGCAGTATTATAGTAGTTATATTCTTGTACATAGGGGACAGTATTATAGTAATTATATTCTTGTACATAGGGGCAGTATTATAGTAGTTATATTCTTGTACATAGGAGCAGTATTATAGTAGTTATATTCTTGTATATAGGAGCAGTATTATAGTAGTTATATTCTTTTACATAGGAGCAGTATTATAGTAGTTATATTCTTGTACATAGGGGCAGTATTATAGAAGTTATATTCTTGTATATAGGAGCAGTATTATAGTAGTTATGTTCTTGTACATAGGGGCAGTATTATAGTAGTTATATTCTTGTACATAGGGGCAGTATTATAGTAGTTATATTCTTGTACATAGGAGCAGTATTATAGTAGTTATATTCTTGTACATAGGGGCAGTATAATAGTAGTTATATTCTTTTACATAGGAGCAGTATTATTGTAGTTATATTCTTGTACATAGGGGACAGTATTATAGTAATTATATTCTTGTACATAGGGGCAGTATTATAGTAGTTATATTCTTGTACGTAGGAGCAGTATTATAGTACTTATATTCTTTTACGTAGGAGCAGTATTATAGTAGTTATATTCTTGTACATAGGGGACAGTATTATAGTAGTTATATTCTTGTACATAGGGGCAGTATTATAGAAGTTATATTCTTGTACATAGGAGCAGTATTATAGTAGTTATATTCTTGTACATAGGAGCAGTATTATAGTAGTTATATTCTTGTACATAGGAGCAGTATTATAGTAGTTATATTCTTGTACATAGGAGCAGTATTATAGTAGTTATATTCTTGTACATAGGAGCAGTATTATAGTAGTTATATTCTTGTACATAGGAGCAGTATTATAGTAGTTATATTCTTGTACATAGGAGCAGTATTATAGTAGTTATATTCTTGTACATAGGAGCAGTATTATAGTAGTTATATTCTTGTACATAGGAGCAGTATTATAGTAGTTATATTCTTGTACATAGGAGCAGTATTATAGTTGTTATATTCTTGTACATAGGGGCAGTATTATAGTAGTTATATTCTTTTACATAGGAGCAGTATTATAGTAGTTATATTCTTGTACATAGGGGACAGTATTATAGTAATTATATTCTTGTACATAGGGGCAGTATTATAGTAGTTATATTCTTGTACATAGGAGCAGTATTATAGTAGTTATATTCTTGTACGTAGGAGCAGTATTATAGTACTTATATTCTTTTACGTAGGAGCAGTATTATAGTAGTTATATTCTTGTACATAGGGGACAGTATTATAGTAGTTATATTCTTGTACATAGGGGCAGTATTATAGAAGTTATATTCTTGTACATAGGAGCAGTATTATAGTAGTTATATTCTTGTACATAGGAGCAGTATTATAGTAGTTATATTCTTGTACATTGGAGCAGTATTATAGTAGTTATATTCTTGTACATACGAGCAGTATTATAGTAGTTATATTCTTGTACATAGGAGCAGTATTATAGTAGTTATATTCTTGTACATAGGAGCAGTACTATAGTAGTTATATTCTTGTACAGAGGGGCAGTATTATAGTAGTTATATTCTTGTACATAGGGGCAGTATTATAGTAGTTATATTCTTGTACATAGAGGGCAGTATTATAGTAGTTATATTCTTGTACATAGGAGCAGTATTATAGTAGTTATATTCTTGTATATAGGGGGCAGTATTATAGTAGTTATATTCTTGTACATAGGGGCAGTATTATAGTAGTTATATTCTTGTACATAGGAGCAGTATTATAGTAGTTATATTCTTGTACATAGGGGCAATATAATAGTAGATATATTCTTGTACATAGGAGCAGTATTATAGTAGATATATTCTTGTACATAGGGAGCAGTATTACAGTAGTTATATTCTTGTACATAGGAGCAGTATTATAGTAGTTATATTCTTGTACATAGGGGCAGTATTATAGTAGTTATATTCTTGTACATAGGGGCAGTATTATAGTAGATATATTCTTGTACATAGGAGCAGTATTATAGTAGTTATATTCTTGTACATAGGGGCAGTATTATAGTAGATATATTCTTGTACATAGGAGCAGTATTATAGTAGTTATATTCTTGTATATAGGGGGCAGTATTATAGTAGTTATATTCTTGTACATAGGGGCAGTATTATAGTAGTTATATTCTTGTACATAGGAGCAGTATTATAGTAGTTATATTCTTGTACATAGGGGCAGTATTATAGTAGTTATATTCTTGTACATAGGAGCAGTATTATAGTAGTTATATTCTTGTATATAGGGGGCAGTATTATAGTAGTTATATTCTTGTACATAGGAGCAGTATTATAGTAGTTATATTCTTGTACATAGGGGCAGTATTATAGTAGATATATTCTTGTACATAGGAGCAGTATTATAGTAGTTATATTCTTGTACATAGGAGCAGTATTATAGTAGTTATATTCTTGTACATAGGGGGCAGTATTATAGTAGTTATATTCTTGTACATAGGAGCAGTATTATAGTAGTTATATTCTTATACATAGGAGCAGTATTATAGTAGTTATATTCTTGTACATAGGGCAGAATTATAGTAGTTATATTCTTGTACATAGGAGCAGTATTATAGTAGTTATATTCTTGTACATAGGGGGCAGTATTATAGTAGTTATATTCTTGTACATAGGAGCAGTATTATAGTAGTTAAATTCTTGTACATAGGAGCAGTATTATAGTAGTTATATTCTTGTACATAGGGCAGAATTATAGTAGTTATATTCCTGTACATAGGAGCAGTATTATAGTAGTTATATTCTTGTACATAGGAGCAGTATTATAGTAGTTATATTCTTGTACATAGGGGCAGTATTATAGTAGTTATATTCTTGTACATAGGGGCAGTATTATAGTAGTTATATTCTTGTACATAGGAGCAGTATTATAGTAGTTATATTCTTGTACATAGGAGCAGTATTATAGTAGTTATATTCTTGTACATAGGAGCAGTATTATAGTAGTTAAATTCTTGTACATAGGGGCAGTATTATAGTAGTTATATTCTTGTACATAGGAGCAGTATTATAGTAGTTATATTCTTGTACATAGGAGCAGTATTATAGTAGTTATATTCTTGTACATAAGAGCAGTATTACAGTAGTTATATTCTTGTACATAGGAGCAGTATTATAGTAGTTAAATTCTTGTACATAGGGGCAGTATTATAGTAGTTATATTCTTGTACATATGAGCAGTACTATAGTAGTTATATTCTTGTACATAGGAGCAGTATTATAGTAGTTATATTCTTGTACATAGGGGCAGTATTATAGTAGTTATATTCTTTTACATAGGAGCAGTATTATAGTAGTTATATTCTTGTACATAGGGGACAGTATTATAGTAATTATATTCTTGTACATAGGGGCAGTATTATAGTAGTTATATTCTTGTACATAGGAGCAGTATTATAGTAGTTATATTCTTGTATATAGGAGCAGTATTATAGTAGTTATATTCTTTTACATAGGAGCAGTATTATAGTAGTTATATTCTTGTACATAGGGGCAGTATTATAGAAGTTATATTCTTGTATATAGGAGCAGTATTATAGTAGTTATGTTCTTGTACATAGGGGCAGTATTATAGTAGTTATATTCTTGTACATAGGGGCAGTATTATAGTAGTTATATTCTTGTACATAGGAGCAGTATTATAGTAGTTATATTCTTGTACATAGGGGCAGTATAATAGTAGTTATATTCTTTTACATAGGAGCAGTATTATTGTAGTTATATTCTTGTACATAGGGGACAGTATTATAGTAATTATATTCTTGTACATAGGGGCAGTATTATAGTAGTTATATTCTTGTACGTAGGAGCAGTATTATAGTACTTATATTCTTTTACGTAGGAGCAGTATTATAGTAGTTATATTCTTGTACATAGGGGACAGTATTATAGTAGTTATATTCTTGTACATAGGGGCAGTATTATAGAAGTTATATTCTTGTACATAGGAGCAGTATTATAGTAGTTATATTCTTGTACATAGGAGCAGTATTATAGTAGTTATATTCTTGTACATAGGAGCAGTATTATAGTAGTTATATTCTTGTACATAGGAGCAGTATTATAGTAGTTATATTCTTGTACATAGGAGCAGTATTATAGTAGTTATATTCTTGTACATAGGAGCAGTATTATAGTAGTTATATTCTTGTACATAGGAGCAGTATTATAGTAGTTATATTCTTGTACATAGGAGCAGTATTATAGTAGTTATATTCTTGTACATAGGAGCAGTATTATAGTAGTTATATTCTTGTACATAGGAGCAGTATTATAGTAGTTATATTCTTGTACATAGGAGCAGTATTATAGTAGTTATATTCTTGTACATAGGAGCAGTACTACAGTAGTTATATTCTTGTACAGAGGGGCAGTATTATAGTAGTTATATTCTTGTACATAGGGGCAGTATTATAGTAGTTATATTCTTGTACATAGGAGCAGTATTATAGTAGTTATATTCTTGTACATAGGAGCAGTATTATAGTAGTTATATTCTTGTACATAGGGGCAGTATTATAGTAGTTATATTCTTGTACATAGGAGCAGTATTATAGTAGTTATATTCTTGTACATAGGGGCAGTAATATAGTAGTTATATTCTTGTACATAGGGGGCAGTATTATAGTAGTTATATTCTTGTATATAGGAGCAGTATTATAGTAGTTATGTTCTTGTACATAGGAGCAGTACTATAGTAGTTATATTCTTGTACAGAGGGGCAGTATTATAGTAGTTATATTCTTGTACATAGGGGCAGTATTATAGTAGTTATATTCTTGTACATAGGAGCAGTATTATAGTAGTTATATTCTTGTACATAGGAGCAGTATTATAGTAGTTATATTCTTGTACATAGGGGCAGTATTATAGTAGTTATATTCTTGTACATAGGAGCAGTATTATAGTAGTTATATTCTTGTACATAGGGGCAGTATTATAGTAGTTATATTCTTGTACATAGGGGGCAGTATTATAGTAGTTATATTCTTGTATATAGGAGCAGTATTATAGTAGTTATGTTCTTGTACATAGGAGCAGTATTATAGTAGTTATATTCTTGTACATAGGAGCAGTATTATAGTAGTTATATTCTTGTACATAGGGGACAGTATTATAGTAGTTATATTCTTGTACATAGGAGCAGTATTATAGTAGTTATATTCTTGTACATAGGAGCAGTAGTATAGTAGTTATATTCTTGTACATAGGGGCAGTATTATAGTAGTTATATTCTTGTACATAGGGGCAGTATTATAGTAGTTATATTCTTGTACATAGGGGCAGTATTATAGTAGTTATATTCTTGTACATAGGAGCAGTATTATAGTAGTTATATTCTTGTACATAGGAGCAGTATTATAGTAGTTATATTCTTGTACATATGAGCAGTATTATAGTAGTTAAATTCTTGTACATAGGGGCAGTATTATAGTAGTTATATTCTTGTACATAGGAGCAGTATTATAGTAGTTATATTCTTGTACATAGGGGATAGTATTATAGTAGTTATATTCTTGTACATAGGAGCAGTATTATAGTAGTTATATTCTTGTACATAGGGGCAGTATTATAGTAGTTATATTCTTGTACATAGGAGCAGTATTATAGTAGTTATATTCTTGTACATAGGGGCAGTATTATAGTAGTTATATTCTTGTACATAGGGGCAGTATTATAGTAGTTATATTCTTGTACATAGGAGCAGTATTATAGTAGTTATATTCTTGTACATAGGAGCAGTATTATAGTAGTTATATTCTTGTACATATGAGCAGTATTATAGTAGTTAAATTCTTGTACATAGGGGCAGTATTATAGTAGTTATATTCTTGTACATAGGAGCAGTATTATAGTAGTTATATTCTTGTACATAGGAGCAGTATTATAGTAGTTATATTCTTGTACATAGGAGCAGTATTATAGTAGTTGTATTCTTGTACATAGGAGCAGTATTACAGTAGTTATATTCTTGTACATAGGAGCAGTATTATAGTAGTTAAATTCTTGTACATAGGGGCAGTATTATAGTAGTTATATTCTTGTACATATGAGCAGTACTATAGTAGTTATATTCTTGTACATAGGAGCAGTATTATAGTAGTTATATTCTTGTACATAGGGGCAGTATTATAGTAGTTATATTCTTTTACATAGGATCAGTATTATAGTAGTTATATTCTTGTACATAGGGGACAGTATTATAGTAATTATATTCTTGTACATAGGGGCAGTATTATAGTAGTTATATTCTTGTACATAGGAGCAGTATTATAGTAGTTATATTCTTGTATATAGGAGCAGTATTATAGTAGTTATATTCTTTTACATAGGAGCAGTATTATAGTAGTTATATTCTTGTACATAGGGGCAGTATTATAGAAGTTATATTCTTGTATATAGGAGCAGTATTATAGTAGTTATGTTCTTGTACATAGGGGCAGTATTATAGTAGTTACATTCTTGTACATAGGGGCAGTATTATAGTAGTTATATTCTTGTACATAGGAGCAGTATTATAGTAGTTATATTCTTGTACATAGGGGCAGTATTATAGTAGTTATATTCTTTTACATAGGAGCAGTATTATAGTAGTTATATTCTTGTACATAGGGGACAGTATTATAGTAATTATATTCTTGTACATAGGGGCAGTATTATAGTAGTTATATTCTTGTACATAGGAGCAGTATTATAGTAGTTATATTCTTGTACGTAGGAGCAGTATTATAGTAGTTATATTCTTTTACATAGGAGCAGTATTATAGTAGTTATATTCTTGTACATAGGGGACAGTATTATAGTAGTTATATTCTTGTACATAGGGGCAGTATTATAGAAGTTATATTCTTGTACATAGGAGCAGTATTATAGTAGTTATATTCTTGTACATAGGAGCAGTATTATAGTAGTTATATTCTTGTACATAGGAGCAGTATTATAATAGTTATATTCTTGTACATAGGAGCAGTATTATAGTAGTTATATTCTTGTACATAGGAGCAGTATTATAGTAGTTATATTCTTGTACATAGGAGCAGTACTATAGTAGTTATATTCTTGTACAGAGGGGCAGTATTATAGTAGTTATATTCTTGTACATAGGGGCAGTATTATAGTAGTTATATTCTTGTACATAGGAGCAGTATTATAGTAGTTATATTCTTGTACATAGGAGCAGTATTATAGTAGTTATATTCTTGTACATAGGGGCAGTATTATAGTAGTTATAATCTTTTACATAGGATCAGTATTATAGTAGTTATATTCTTGTACATAGGGGACAGTATTATAGTAATTATATTCTTGTACATAGGGGCAGTATTATAGTAGTTATATTCTTGTACATAGGAGCAGTATTATAGTAGTTATATTCTTGTATATAGGAGCAGTATTATAGTAGTTATATTCTTTTACATAGGAGCAGTATTATAGTAGTTATATTCTTGTACATAGGGGCAGTATTATAGAAGTTATATTCTTGTATATAGGAGCAGTATTATAGTAGTTATGTTCTTGTACATAGGGGCAGTATTATAGTAGTTACATTCTTGTACATAGGGGCAGTATTATAGTAGTTATATTCTTGTACATAGGAGCAGTATTATAGTAGTTATATTCTTGTACATAGGGGCAGTATTATAGTAGTTATATTCTTTTACATAGGAGCAGTATTATAGTAGTTATATTCTTGTACATAGGGGACAGTATTATAGTAATTATATTCTTGTACATAGGGGCAGTATTATAGTAGTTATATTCTTGTACATAGGAGCAGTATTATAGTAGTTATATTCTTGTACGTAGGAGCAGTATTATAGTAGTTATATTCTTTTACATAGGAGCAGTATTATAGTAGTTATATTCTTGTACATAGGGGACAGTATTATAGTAGTTATATTCTTGTACATAGGGGCAGTATTATAGAAGTTATATTCTTGTACATAGGAGCAGTATTATAGTAGTTATATTCTTGTACATAGGAGCAGTATTATAGTAGTTATATTCTTGTACATAGGAGCAGTATTATAATAGTTATATTCTTGTACATAGGAGCAGTATTATAGTAGTTATATTCTTGTACATAGGAGCAGTATTATAGTAGTTATATTCTTGTACATAGGAGCAGTACTATAGTAGTTATATTCTTGTACAGAGGGGCAGTATTATAGTAGTTATATTCTTGTACATAGGGGCAGTATTATAGTAGTTATATTCTTGTACATAGGAGCAGTATTATAGTAGTTATATTCTTGTACATAGGAGCAGTATTATAGTAGTTATATTCCTGTACATAGGGACAGTATTATAGTAGTTATATTCTTGTACATAGGGGCAGTATTATAGCAGTTACATTCTTGTACATAGGAGCAGTATTATAGTAGTTATGTTCTTGTACATAGGGGCAGTATTATAGTAGTTATATTCTTGTACATAGGGGACAGTATTATAGTAGTTATATTCTTTTATATAGGAGCAGTATTATAGTAGTTATATTCTTGTACATAGGGGACAGTATTATAGTAGTTATATTCTTGTACATAGGGGCAGTATTATAGTAATATTCTTGTATATAGGGGCAGTATTATAGTAGTTATATTCTTGTACATAGGGGCAGTATTATAGTAGTTATATTCTTGTACATAGGAGCAGTATTATAGTAGTTATATTCTTGTACATAGGAGCAGTATTATAGTAGTTATATTCTTTTACATAGGAGCAGTATTATAGTAGTTATATTCTTGTACATAGGGGCAGTATTATAGTAGTTATATTCTTGTACATAGGAGCAGTATTATAGTAGTTATATTCTTGTACATAGGAGCAGTATTATAGTAGTTATATTCTTGTACATAGGAGCAGTATTATAGTAGTTATATTCTTGTACATAGGGGCAGTATTATAGTAGTTATATTCTTGTACATAGGAGCAGTATTATAGTAGTTATATTCTTGTACATAGGAGCAGTATTATAGTAGTTATATTCTTTTACATAGGAGCAGTATTATAGTAGTTATATTCTTGTACATAGGGGCAGTATTATAGTAGTTATATTCTTGTACATAGGAGCAGTATTATAGTAGTTATATTCTTGTACATAGGAGCAGTATTATAGTAGTTATATTCTTGTACATAGGAGCAGTATTATAGTAGTTATATTCTTGTATATAGGGGCAGTATTATAGTAGTTATATTCTTTTACATAGGTGTTATGATCCTGGTGGCAAGGATCGCAAACTGACCTGCTAAGTAACAGAAATCCTTAGGACAAGCTCTGGGGATGTGGGAGCTATACTGACCGCAACCCTGATTCTATCAATACACACTATAGGCAGCCGTGGAGCGTTACCTAAAATCCTAGACGCCTCGTCACAGCCTGAGAAACTAGCTACCCCTAGAGAGAAAGCAAAGCCTCACTTGCCTCAGAGAAATCACCCCAAAGTTTAGACAGCCCCCCACAAATAATAGCAATGGTGAGTTAAGGGGAAAACACAAACGTAGAAATGAAAACAGGTTTTTAGCAAATGAGGCCCGCTAACACTAAATAGTCAGAAGATAGCAAGGGATCTGTGCGGTCAGTATAAAATGCTATCAAAAACAATCCACGCAGAGATTACAAGAACCCCCACACCGACTCACGATGTGAGGGGCGCAACTCTGCACTCCAGAACTTCCAGCAAGCGAGAATATTACATATAAGCAAGCTGGACAGAACTCATCATATACAGAGAAACATTTTCAAGGAAATAATGAGCAAACATGAACTAGCAAGACTTAGCTTCTCAGGAGGAGACAGGTCACAAGGAAAGTCCAGAGAGATCAGAACCAGTACTGAATACAACGACAGCAGGCAAAAAGTGAAGGTCCAGGTGGAGTTAAATAGAGGCCAGACTAGCAGAAAACGAGGCAGCTGGATTCCAGCTACAGACCCGCAGTAAGCACTAAAGGCCACCAGAGGGAGCCCAAGAACAGAACTCACACAATACCACTCATGACCACAGGAGGGAGCCCCAGGATGGAATTCACAACACATAGGAGCAGTATTATAGTAATTATATTCTTGTACATAGGAGCAGTATTATAGTAGTTATATTCTTGTACATATGGGCAGTATTATAGTAGTTATATTCTTGTACATAGGAGCAGTATTATAGTAGTTATATTCTTGTACATAGGGGCAGTATTATAGTAGTTATATTCTTGTACATAGGGGCAGTATTATAGTAGTTATATTCTTGTACATAGGGGCAGTATTATAGTAGTTATATTCTTGTACATGGGGGCAGTATTATAGTAGTTATATTCTTGTACATAGGGGCAGTATTATAGTAGTTATATTCTTGTACATAGGGGCAGTATTATAGTAGTTATATTCTTGTACATAGCAGTATTATAGTAGTTATATTCTTGTACATAGGAGCAGTATTATAGTAGTTATATTCTTGTACATAGGGGGCAGTATTATAGTAGTTATATTCTTGTATATAGGAGCAGTATTATAGTAGTTATGTTCTTGTACATAGGAGCAGTACTATAGTAGTTATATTCTTGTACAGAGGGGCAGTATTATAGTAGTTATATTCTTGTACATAGGAGCAGTATTATAGTAGTTATATTCTTGTACATAGGAACAGTATTATAGTAGTTATATTCTTGTACATAGGGGCAGTATTATAGTAGTTATATTCTTGTACATAGGAGCAGTATTATAGTAGTTATATTCTTCTACATAGGAGCAGTATTATAGTAGTTATATTCTTGTACATAGGGGCAGTATTATAGTAGTTATATTCTTGTACATGGGGGCAGTATTATAGTAGTTATATTCTTGTATATAGGAGCAGTATTATAGTAGTTATATTCTTGTACATAGGAGCAGTATTATAGTAGTTATATTCTTGTACATAGGGGACAGTATTATAGTAGTTATATTCTTGTACATAGGAGCAGTATTATAGTAGTTATATTCTTGTACATAGGAGCAGTATTATAGTAGTTATATTCTTGTACATAGGGGCAGTATTATAGTAGTTATATTCTTGTACATAGGAGCAGTATTATAGTAGTTATATTCTTGTACATAGGGGCAGTATTATAGTAGTTATATTCTTGTACATAGGAGCAGTATTATAGTAGTTATATTCTTGTACATAGGAGCAGTATTATAGTAGTTATATTCTTGTACATAGGGGCAGTATTATAGTAGTTATATTCTTGTACATAGGGGCAGTATTATAGTAGTTATATTCTTGTACATAGGGGCAGTATTATAGTAGTTATATTCTTGTACATAGGAGCAGTATTATAGTAGTTATATTCTTGTACATAGGGGCAGTATTATAGTAGTTATATTCTTGTACATAGGGGGCAGTATTATAGTAGTTATATTCTTGTATATAGGAGCAGTATTATAGTAGTTATGTTCTTATACATAGGAGCAGTATTATAGTAGTTATATTCTTGTACATAGGAGCAGTATTATAGTAGTTATATTCTTGTACATAGGGGACAGTATTATAGTAGTTATATTCTTGTACATAGGGGCAGTATTATAGTAGTTATATTCTTGTATATAGGAGCAGTATTATAGTAGTTATATTCTTGTACATAGGAGCAGTATTATAGTAGTTATATTCCTGTACATAGGGACAGTATTATAGTAGTTATATTCTTGTACATAGGGGCAGTACTATAGCAGTTACATTCTTGTACATAGGAGCAGTATTATAGTAGTTATGTTCTTGTACATAGGGGCAGTATTATAGTAGTTATATTCTTGTACATAGGGGACAGTATTATAGTAGTTATATTCTTTTATATAGGAGCAGTATTATAGTAGTTATATTCTTGTACATAGGGGACAGTATTGTAGTAGTTATATTCTTGTACATAGGGGCAGTATTATAGTAATATTCTTGTATATAGGGGCAGTATTATAGTAGTTATATTCTTGTACATAGGGGCAGTATTATAGTAGTTATATTCTTGTACATAGGAGCAGTATTATAGTAGTTATATTCTTGTACATAGGAGCAGTATTATAGTAGTTATATTCTTGTATATAGGGGCAGTATTATAGTAGTTATATTCTTTTACATAGGTGTTATGATCCTGGTGGCAAGGATCGCAAACTGACCTGCTAAGTAACAGAAATCCTTAGGACAAGCTCTGGGGATGTGGGAGCTATACTGACCGCAACCCTGATTCTATCAATACACACTATAGGCAGCCGTGGAGCGTTACCTAAAATCCTAGACGCCTCGTCACAGCCTGAGAAACTAGCTACCCCTAGAGAGAAAGCAAAGCCTCACTTGCCTCAGAGAAATCACCCCAAAGTTTAGACAGCCCCCCACAAATAATAGCAATGGTGAGTTAAGGGGAAAACACAAACGTAGAAATGAAAACAGGTTTTTAGCAAATGAGGCCCGCTAACACTAAATAGTCAGAAGATAGCAAGGGATCTGTGCGGTCAGTATAAAATGCTATCAAAAACAATCCACGCAGAGATTACAAGAACCCCCACACCGACTCACGATGTGAGGGGCGCAACTCTGCACTCCAGAACTTCCAGCAAGCGAGAATATTACATATAAGCAAGCTGGACAGAACTCATCATATACAGAGAAACATTTTCAAGGAAATAATGAGCAAACATGAACTAGCAAGACTTAGCTTCTCAGGAGGAGACAGGTCACAAGGAAAGTCCAGAGAGATCAGAACCAGTACTGAATACAACGACAGCAGGCAAAAAGTGAAGGTCCAGGTGGAGTTAAATAGAGGCCAGACTAGCAGAAAACGAGGCAGCTGGATTCCAGCTACAGACCCGCAGTAAGCACTAAAGGCCACCAGAGGGAGCCCAAGAACAGAACTCACACAATACCACTCATGACCACAGGAGGGAGCCCCAGGATGGAATTCACAACACATAGGAGCAGTATTATAGTAATTATATTCTTGTACATAGGAGCAGTATTATAGTAGTTATATTCTTGTACATATGGGCAGTATTATAGTAGTTATATTCTTGTACATAGGAGCAGTATTATAGTAGTTATATTCTTGTACATAGGGGCAGTATTATAGTAGTTATATTCTTGTACATAGGGGCAGTATTATAGTAGTTATATTCTTGTACATAGGGGCAGTATTATAGTAGTTATATTCTTGTACATGGGGGCAGTATTATAGTAGTTATATTCTTGTACATAGGGGCAGTATTATAGTAGTTATATTCTTGTACATAGGGGCAGTATTATAGTAGTTATATTCTTGTACATAGCAGTATTATAGTAGTTATATTCTTGTACATAGGAGCAGTATTATAGTAGTTATATTCTTGTACATATGGGCAGTATTATAGTAGTTATATTCTTGTACATAGGAGCAGTATTATAGTAGTTATATTCTTGTACATAGGGGCAGTATTATAGTAGTTATATTCTTGTACATAGGGGCAGTATTATAGTAGTTATATTCTTGTACATAGGGGCAGTATTATAGTAGTTATATTCTTGTATATGGGGGCAGTATTATAGTAGTTATATTCTTGTACATAGGGGCAGTATTATAGTAGTTATATTCTTGTACATGGGGGCAGTATTATAGTAGTTATATTCTTGTATATAGGAGCAGTATTATAGTAGTTATATTCTTGTACATAGCAGTATTATAGTAGTTATATTCTTGTATATAGGGGCAGTATTATAGTAGTTATATTCTTGTACATAGCAGTATTATAGTAGTTATATTCTTGTATATAGGGGCAGTATTATAGTAGTTATATTCTTGTACATAGGGGCAGTATTATAGTAGTTATATTCTTGTACATAGGGGCAGTATAATAATAGTTATATTCTTGTACATAGGGGCAGTATTATAGTAGTTATATTCTTGTACATAGGGCAGTATTATAGTAGTTATATTCCTGTACATAGGGGCAGTATTATAGTAGTTATATTCTTGTACATAGGAGCAGTATTATAGTAGTTATATTCTTGTACATGGGGGCAGTATTATAGTAGTTATATTCTTGTACATAGTAGGCAGTATTATAGTAGTTATATTCTTGTACATAGGGCAGTATTATAGTAGTTATATTCCTGTACATAGGAGCAGTATTATAGTAGTTATATTCTTGTACATAGGAGCAGTATTATAGTAGTTATATTCTTGTACATAGGAGGCAGTATTATAGTAGTTATATTCTTGTATATAGGGAGCAGTATTATAGTAGATATACTCTTGTACATAGGGGCAGTATTATAGTAGTTATATTCTTGTATATAGGGGCAGTATTATAGTAGTTATATTCTTGTACATAGGAGCAGTATTATAGTAGTTATATTCTTGTACATAGGGCAGTATTATAGTAGTTATATTCTTGTACATAGGGGCAGTATTATAGTAGTTATATTCTTGTACATAGGGCAGTATTATAGTAGTTATATTCTTGTACATGGGGGCAGTATTATAGTAGTTATATTCTTGTACATAAAAATAAACCAAAAAGCACCAACACCAGCTTTTTTGTCCAAAATAGCAAATAATACTTTATTAAAGATAATAGAATAAAAACAGATAAACGGGGAATATGGGGAAGCATGCAACAGTGCAGCACAAACCGTGCCTACTAAGAGCCGTGGACGGCATATCTCTATAATATAAATGAACAATGCATAGATGGAATAGGCATATTACAGCATAGACAGATATATAGCCACTGTTGGCTTTATTCAGATGCCATAAGGATATAGGGCATTTACCATAAATACATAGGGGGCATTTGGTAATATAACATACAAACTGACGTAAAAAACATACCCAGGTATATGTGCCCGTCACCACGCCGTACACCGCTGACCCCGACGCGCGTTTCGGTTATGTAAACCTTCCTCAGGGGGCGTACATAGTAGGCAGTATTATAGTAGTTATATTCTTGTACATAGTAGGCAGTATTATAGTAGTTATATTCTTGTACACTGTGGCAGTATTTTCATTCTTTTAGCTATGGTCAGCATTGTTGTACAATAGTAGAATATTAGGGTAGGTGCACACAGTCAGTAATTGGCAGTGCTTTGGATGCATTACATGTCCTCTGCGTCCAAGGCGCTGATGGCTTTTGAACGTAGGTGTATCTGCATCTGATGATTGAACCGTGTGGAATGATCGTGTCCAATACATTGTTCTGGTAAAGTTTATCTTGCGGAGGTTTGCGGCTTCGTAAGAGAAATAGGCATGCTGCGGTCTGGAAAGACGCCCCGCATGTCCGACTCCATGGGTAAACCGCAGGTGTTTCTGGATGCATAGTAAATATGGTGATTCTTGAAATCCCATCACTATGCTGTAACCTCTGGATGCTGGGTGAGTACACAACGTTCAGCCCGCAGCGTTTACTGATCGTGCGCACTTACTCTTTTAGTAGCCATACTTGTTTCTATGTGACGTGAAGGTTTATTACATTCAACCTTTGAATTTCTGGAAGGGCAGTATTATACCATTTATATATATAGTTTTGTATTTCCAGATTACTTTTTATACAGTACAGACCAAAACTTTGGACACACCTTCTCAGATTTTTCTGTATTTTCATGACTATGAAAATTGTACATTCACACTGAAGGCATCAATACTATGAATTATCACATGTGGAATTATATAGTTAACAAAAAAGTGTGAAGCAACTGAAAATATGTCTTATATTCTAGGTTCTTCAAAGTCGCCACCTTTTGCTTTGATGACTGCTTTGCACACTCTTGGCATTCTCTTGATGAGCTTCAAGAGGTAGTCACCGGGAATGGTTCTCACTTCACAGGTGTGCCCTGTCAGGTTTAATTAGTGGGATTTTTTGCCTTATAAATGTGGTTGGGACCATCAGTTGTGTTGAGCAGAAGTCTGGTGGATACACAGCTGATAGTCCTACTGAATAGACTGTTAGAATTTGTATTATTGCAAGAAAAAAGCAGCAAAGTAAAGAAAAACGATGCCATCATTACTTTAAGAAATGAAGGTCAGTCAGTCCGAAAAATTGGGAAAACTTTGAAAGTGTCCCCAAGTGCAGTGGCAAAAACCATCATGCGCTACAAAGAAACTGGCTCACATGAGGACCGCCCCAGGAAAGGAAGACCAAGAGTCACCTCTGCTTCTGAGGATAAGTTTATCTGAGTCACCAGCCTCAGAAATCGCAGGTTAACAGCAGCTCAGATTAGAGACCAGGTCACTGCCACACAGAATTCTAGCAGCAGACACATCTCTACAACAACTGTTAAGAGGAGACTTTGTGCAGCAGGCCTTCATGGTAAAATAGCTGCCAGGAAACCACTGCTAAGGACAGGCAACAAGCAGAAGAGACTTGTTTGGGCTAAAGAACACAAGGAATGGACATTAGACCAGTGGAAATCTGTGCTTTGGTCGGATGAGTCCAAATTTGAGATCTTTGGTTCCAACCACCGTGTCTTTGTGCAACACAGAAAAGGTGAACGGATGGACTCTACATGCCTGGTTCCCACCGTGAAGCATGGAGGAGGAGGTGTGATGGTGTGGGGGTGCTCTGCTGGTGACACTGTTGGGGATTTATTCAAAATTGAAGGCATACTGAACCAGCATGGCTACCACAGCATCTTGCAGCGGCATGCTATTCCATCCGGTTTGCGTTTAGTTGGACCATCATTTATTTTTCTACAGGACAATGAACCCAATCGAGATGGTTTGGGGTGAGCTGGACGCAGAGTGAAGGCAAAAGGGCCAACAAGTGCTAAGCATCTCTGGGAACTCCTTCAAGATTGTTGGAAGACCATTCCTGGTGACTACCTCTTGAAGCTCATCAAGAGAATGCCAAGAGTGTGCAAAGCAGTCATCAAAGCAAAAGGTGGCTACTTTGAAGAACCTAGAATATAAGACATAATTTCAGTTGTTTCACACTTTTTTGTTAAGTATATAATTCCACATGTGTTAATTCATAGTTTTGATGTCTTCAGTGTGAATGTACAATTTTCATAGTCATGAAAATACAGAAAAATCTGTAAATGAGAAGGTGTGTGCAAACTTTTGATCTGTACTGTGTTCTGTACTGAATGGCCGTTACACACCCTGTTCTTTTTCTCTTTAGTTTAATAGTCGTCCTTCGTTTGACCATGAAATACGTGTTTGTCATGTACCAGAATAACTGAGATTACCCTGTAGAGATTTACTGATCCTATATTCAGTTTAGGTCAAGAAGCATAAGATTAGGGGGAGTAGGATCTGTCTGTACAATAATCCCATGTAATCATTGCCTTCCTCTTCAATCACACAGGATTCTTTTTTCCTTATTATGTATCTATTGATTATTTTACTTTTGCATTGAAAGGTGAATAATTTACTTTTATACTTTTTGATTCCCACAATATTTCACATATATCTATTATATTAATGATCAATTGACCATTGGGCGTAAGAGCGTTCACTTTGTTACATTTGTGTCCAGCCATTATTATATAAATGTGGGTTTTCCAACCTTTTGGTAGAGTGATACAACCAGTGATACCCCAATAGACACCACACTTAATCCCGCAGTGTAGGATACTGTATGAAGCCACTTTGGTGTCCGTGTGAGTTCTGCTGTCCCTTCTCTTTTCCTCCATCAATGATACATTGAAGTTCCATCATTAACATGGGTAATTATATAATATCCCTATCAAATAGGGGGAGGCGTTGGCAGGTCAGAAATGGAGGCTATTTTGATATGTGGCTCTTAGGTTGGTGTCCTGGTTAAAGAAACCCAATTTATGATGTCTACAAACCTTATTACAGTGCAGTGATCTTAAAGGGGTTGTCCATCACTTAAAGGGGGAGAGGCACAACTGACATGCCGTTCATTTACATTCAGACCCTGGCGTCCCCTTGTAGGGATCAGGAGGTGTCGATGTGTCCGTGGAAGGTTAAGTAACAACTTTCATCGCCACAGAAAAGACACTAAATAACCCCTTTAACGAAGAAACCTCTTTATTAAAAGCCTTTATTGTCACCATCAGGCATAAAAAAATGTCATACAAGGAGCCCCAGAAATTGTGGGGTTCAGTTTAGAAGATGGGAGACTCCATGTTAAAGGTCTATGCGGGAGATTAGAATCCCGCAGAAAGAAGTAATTACTTTAAGCCAAAGACTAAACGCGGGCGCTCCATAAGGGTCAGAGGAAGGCGAGTGCTACTGAGCTAATAATTAATTACCGGGGATTTCACCGGCAATCCGTTTAGCCCTGATCTTTGAGGAGGTGATACAGTAGATAGCTCGGACCAGTCTTAATTAACAGTTGGACCATGCGTCAGAAGGGATTTAGAGGGGAAACTTAAAATTACTTTTTCCAAGCTGAGGAAGATTGACGGGCTGATAATATGTCCGAGATAGAAGATCCGTGTTTATTAAAATCCGTGGAAATATCAATATGGAGATCGTTTAGAAAGCCGGCGCCCCCTGACTGCCGGGACACGAGGCCCGGACTCCCGTAATTCAAGAGCATGAGATTGTGGGTGAAAAAAAGCCGAAAATGTTTGATTATTGAAAACTCCCAGGACACAGGCAGCTTTTTAATGAGATCATTTTCCGTGCGCTTTGAAGGAGTCTGGCAGCGCGGAGCTGATAGTTGGAGAAATAGATTAATTAAACTCGATAAAAAAAAGGGAAAAATACAATTTCAAACAAAGACGTCGAGAATTCATCTCCTTCTGCAGCCATTTTTAATCACAGTTTTTTAGGGGGAAAGGATATTGTGGGGCTGCTGATGCATTGTTTCTGCATTTTAGTCATCATTCGACGCGTTTCTTGGACTTTCATTAAATCTGAGACTAATATGAATTGCAAAAGAGTTTTAATACTAATCTCCTTAGAGCTTCTGCATGCGGGAGCGTTACCGGCCAGGGTGCACTGCGCAATGACGCCTGCTGCACAATACAGTGCACATATAAGGCCTTCCCAGATCTCCGGACTTCGCCATTTGTATGAGGTTACATTTTATTAAATACGTGGAGGGTTCGCTGGATTTGTACCATGGATTCATTGACTTTCTGGTCATTCAGATCTGCTGGCAGCGCTGCAGACATAAAGCATCATTCCCATTGTATCCAGTTATATATATTGTACGATTGCAGCAACCATCAGAGTGATACATTGTAACAATATTCAAAGAGGAAACCAAGGAGTAACTGGCTGACAGTGGACTTCTCTTGGGCTTCTCCTCAACTGTCTTCATTATTCTGTACGTCCAACCTGCCAAACTAACAATATTTCCCGATAACAAACTTCTTCAGATAAGCCCCTACCCCGCTCTAAAGAGGTTCCACCTTCACCTGATACGTCTTGGTCTGCAGGGCTCAGGTCACACTTTCTTTTGCACTTTTCATGTAGAGGAACAATGAAATGGACTTCATATGCGAATTGTATCTGTTGTTACTGATATAAACAGAAATAAAAGGCCCCATTGATTATTACGGGGTTTGTTAGGAGTCTGTTTTTACAACAGAAGGAAAAGCACAGCAATGTTCTAAAAATGGATACAAATTGGAACCCAGACGGATCCTATAATAATGATATTTGTATTAGGCTTCTTTCACACATAAGTTTTTTGCCATCAGTCACAATCCGGCGAATTTAGAAAAAAAAACGGATCCGGCAAAAGCTGGTGCCGGATCCGTTTTTTTTCTCATAGACTTGTGTTAGCCACGGATTGCAACGGATGGTCTCATTTTTCATTCAGATCCATCGAAAATTGGTTTTCTGGCAGCCGCAGAAAATGGACATAGTAACGTTTTTTGTGTCCATCGAAAAAACGGACGGTGGCGGATCCGTCGCTGTCCATCGTTTGCTAGAATGGAACCCTATGGGCGACGGATTCCGTTTTTTTAACTGAGCATTCTCCGATTTTTTTTTCTATCCGATTAGCTGGATCAGCTAGTCGGATCCATTGAAAAAACGGATCCATCGCATCAGTTTTTAACAGTCTGCAACAGATCGTTTTTTTTCAAGATTCGACGGATTCTGCCTGATGCCAAAAAACTGATGTGTGAAAGCAGCCTGAGTGATGTAATGTATTATTTTTGGAAATTAATTCTATTTATTCCTCAAAATTGTACAGACAAACATGAGAGTTTTGGATCAGTATGTCATTAGTGTTTGACCCGTGTGCCCTTTTTGGTCCGTGTGCCCATTTTTACTATCAATGTCACCAGTGTTTTTCATGGATGGACAGATGAATGGATGACAGCTTCTCTTCTCTTCTGCAGTGTTAAATACAGATATCACGTAGATTGCACACTGGTGCCAGCCATGCGCTGCGCATGTTTTTCTCGGAATCGGAGACTTGTATTGGCCCTGGTCATCAATGCTGCCTGCAAAAAACAGTCCAGGAAATAGCATAGACATGTTATTATTACTGTAGATTATAATAGGGAACGTCTTCTATCCATGAAAAGCACAGAACCTGGAGAGGAGAGCTAGGCAGGAGGATATTTAAATACATTTTTTACCCATTAACTTGTTAAGTTGTAATATCCAAAGCAGCCTGTGGACAGGAGTGGTACTGTTGGTGGAGGAAAGAAATCATATTTTTCATATACACAACCTCATTAAATGTTTATTTTTTTAGGGGAGACTCTTTTAAGAGCCCCCAGTGCTGTCAGTATACAAGGTGAATTTGGGTCACCGCCCCTTTAAGACGCTCCAGTTGTTAATGTTCTACGATGGTCTTGAGATCTGCCAGTCATCGGCTCGTCTTCTCACAAAGGCTTGTAGATCAGCGGGGACAGCCAGGAGGCTGAATGTCTTCTTTCCCTTTAATCATCTGGTTTAACCCCCTGCGGTGCAGATGGTCGCCGCACTGCAATGATGACTTGGGCGCTCATCACCTGACAGCTCCAAGAAGCGTCATAGACGGAGATTGAAATGAAATCTTGTTCCCCCTCTTATTCACCCGTCATCCGTCATGTCACTGAATGGACATCAGCTGGAAGAAAAAGAGATTAAAAGGTTAAGATTGGATTACCGGGTCAGAAAAAATCACTTTATCACTGCTGCAGCAGCGCAGAGGGGCCCAGACAATGTGCACAAGAGCCCCCTACTCATGTCTTATGGGGGGGTGCAAAGTCATAAAAAGGCACCGTGCCCCGCAAAGACGAGACCACCGAGGATCGCGAGATGGAAATAAGCTGAAGAACGGCTTTCCTTCCATCAGAAATGACAATTCTCATTATACCTTCATAATCCTAATGGCTACTTTCACTGATTCATCCTATACTCTACTCACATCCGAAGCTGCAGCAAGGAGTGTAAAGCAGTGGTTTACCTGCAAGAATCCACGTGCAATGACTGCTTTGGCCTCCAGTGAGCTGATGACTATTGGGGAAGGTCATGGAGGAGATTAGTGCCAGGGCTGTGTGGGGGCCATTACATTGTGTAGTGGGCTGTTTTGGAGCCATCATACTGTATATGGGGCCATCATACTGTGCTGAGGCCACTGTGGGGCCATCATACTATAAGGATGGCTGTGTGTGGGCCATTACATTGTGTAGAGGGCTGTGTTGGGGCCATCTTACTGTGTGTTGGGGCCATCATAGTGTGTAGAGGCCACTGTGGGGCCATCATGCTGTATAGATGGCCATGTTGGGGTCATTACATTGTGTAGTAGGCTGTGTTGTGGCCACCTTACTGTGTATTGGGGCCATCATAGTGTGTAGAGGCCACTGTGGGGCCATCATGCTGTATAGACGGCCATGTTGGGGTCATTACATTGTGTAGTAGGCTGTGTTGTGGCCACCTTACTGTGTATTGGGGCCATCATAGTGTGTAGAGGCCACTGTGGGGCCATCATGCTGTATAGACGGCCATGTTGGGGTCATTACATTGTGTAGTAGGCTGTGTTGTGGCCACCTTACTGTGTATTGGGGCCATCATACTGTGTTGAGGTCACTTTGGGGCCATCATACCGTATGGAGGACTGTGTGGGGGCCATTACATTGTGTAGAGGGCTGTGTTAGGGCCATCTTACTGTGTGTTGGGGCCATCATAGTGTGTAAAGGCCACTGTGGGACCATCATACTGTATGGAGGGCCATGTTGGGTCATTACATTGTGTAGTAGGCTGTGTTGGGGCCATCTTACTGTGTGTTGGGGCCATCATAGTGTGTAGAGGCCACTGTGGGGCCATCATGCTGTATAGATGGCCATGTTGGGGTCATTACATTGTGTAGTAGGCTGTGTTGTGGCCACCTTACTGTGTATTGGGGCCATCATACTGTGTTGAGGTCACTTTGGGGCCATCATACTGTATGGAGGACTGTGTGTGGGCCATCATACCGTATGGAGGACTGTGTAAGGGCCATTACATTGTGTAGAGGGCTGTGTTGGGGCCATCTTACTGTGTGTTGGGGCCATCATAGTGTGTAGAGGCCACTGTGGGACCATCATACTGTATGGAGGGCCATGTTGGGGTCATTACATTGTGTAGTAGGCTGTGTTGTGGCCACCTTACTTTGTATTGGGGCCATCATACTGCGTTGAGGCCACTGTAGGGCCATCGTGCTGTTTGGAGGACTGTGTGGGGGCCATTACATTGTGTAGTGGGCTGTGTTGGAGCCATCATACTGTATATGGGGCCATCATTCTGTGTTGAGGTCACTTTGGGGCCATCATACCGTATGGAGGACTGTGTGGGGGCCATTACATTGTGTAGAGGGCTGTGTTGGGGCCCATCTTACTATGTGTTGGGGACTCTAGGGGCCATCATACTGTGTTGGGGTCACTCTGGGGTAATCATACTTTGTGGTGGGCACTGCAGGGTCATCGTACTGTGCGAGTGGAGGGTACTGTGGAGGAATTCACTGTGTTTATATCTTACTGTTTTGGGGGATACATTTTTTGGCATCGTACTTTATGGGGGCCATGAAAGGAGTATGGTAGTGAGTGGAAACACAAGGGGCTTCAGTAGGGGCAGCATTACTTTGCAAGGGCTAAAAAGTTGTGCGATATGTTCTTCTGTAAACCCAACAAATGTTTTTTTAGAGCCGGTGGGGATCCCATAAGTTTCCTAGACATTGTGCTGAACACAGCAGCTGCCATTTCAAGTAACATTTTATTATTATTATTATTATTATTATTATTATTATTTGTAAACACTGTTGGTTCCACGTTGCCGCACATGTGAAGGACCTGGCTGGTGACCATTATTTAGTAAAGAGCAGGACACATCGTCATCTCTCTGCAGTCATGCCATTGCTGCCATTTGAATAGTCATGGCGTGGTGGCGTCTTCCAGGAGGGCACTAGATTCCCTTAGCAAGGTGACATATAAAAAATAAAAGTTTAATACTGAGTTAACCCTCTGGATAATTATAGGTCAGAGCCATTTTTTCTCCTCCAATCAGTGATGTGTATGAGGAGGCTGAAAGCAATAACAAAAATGGGGTCCCTTTACAGGAGCTGCTTGACGCTGTTACACTCCGGACACTATCACATTTTATAGAGAGTCCCCAGCAGAGTCAGATTATCTGTGTACGGGGGTCACAGGAGCCAACCCCAAAACCTTACACCCTTCTTGGGTGGAATATTCTAGATGTTGCCATCACTGCAGAGAATTTAGGCTTCTCATAAAAATGGTGCATATCCAATAAGATTATACTGGTATCACTTAAAGGGGTAATCCAGTCTTATGCATAGAATGTGATCACGGGGGGGCCGCCCATGGATCCCGAGTAGAGCACTCAGCTGTTTCCCACTGTCTTCTAGACAATGGGCAGAGTGGTGCTTTATTCTACTGTGGCCTATTAGAGCCCTATTTTGGGCATTATTGGGGGTCCTAGGATTCAGACCCCATCCATCAGTAAGTTAATACCTATCCAGTTAAGTTCCTACAATGGGAAAGTCTCCATCTAAGATCTCTGTATCTACACTACTGTAGCCAGAGCTGCACTCCGCAGTCAGGGTGGGTACAGGGGTGCTGTAGGGCAGAGGTGTCAAACTGCATTCCTCGAGGGCCGCCAACAGGTCATGGTTTCAGGATTTCCTTAGCATTCCACAAGGTGCTGGAATCATTCTGTGCAGGTGATTAAATTATCACCTGTGCAATACAAGGAAATCCTGAAAACATGACCTGTTGGCGGCCCTCGAGGAATGCAGTTTGACACCTCTGCTGTAGGGAGTATGGCGGCAGCAGTTATGGTGCATAAGGGTATGTGTCCACGTTCAGTTTTGCTTCAGGCTTTGGTCAGGATTTTATGCAGGTAAAATCCTGACCAAAACTGCACCTGAGGTCACTGGCAGGTCACCTGCGGTGTACCTGCGTGTTTTGCTCATAGTAGCAACATGCTGCGTTTTGAAAAAACGCACCGCATGTGCGTTTTCGCGGCAAAACCGCATGCGTTTTTTAACGCACAGTGGAGTCAGGATTTCATGAAATCCCCTCCACTATGCTGTAACATCTGGACGCTGCATTTTTAACGCTGCGGAAAAACGCAGCGTCAAAAACGCAGTGTTTCCTGAACGTGGAAACATACCCTAAAGGGGTTCAAGGCTCCTCCGTCTTCCTGTAATTTGCTCGTCTGTTCTGAACATTCTATGGAAATCAGATTTTTCTTCCGATCTTGAGATTTTGGAGACCTGCATCTTGTGAATCTGCACTAATTGCAGTGCAGACAGGCGGCGCAGAAGCTTCCTCTGTGCCCACCTGTAACGTCTGGTCCAACTAATGCCCAGCCACAAAAGTCAGAAGAAGCATATACTGTAGGGCCTGATTAGAAATGAACGGAGAACGTTCCTAAACTGGGGACACTTCCTAAACCGCACGGTGCAGAATGCCGCCCAGCTGTGCTGTCTGCCCACCGGAACATACGACGCCATCACCAGCCGGTCTGGGAGGCCCACAGATCAGCGCGGCGTGCAGGATGCAAAATGTAACCGTTTGTAGGAAGCGATAACATTTATGGGATCCACATAAACACTTTACCTGCAGGAGTCCGGGAGTGACACATGCGCCTCCGCTGCCGGGGCTGGAATGATGGATGGCATCAGTGGGCGACGACCGCACTTGGTGCTGCCCCCGCGGTGACTCTACCCGGGGCAAACTGGCACCGTCCAGACCGTAAAGTGCAATGATGGATTCTATCCCTGAGAACATTCTGTCACTTTGGAAATGATCCATTTTGTCATTAAATGTAGCGAATCGTCTGCACCGAACCTGCATGGCGAAGTTAACCCTTCATGGTGATATATAACAGGCACAATAATCTCCGTGACTGCCTGCAAACTCTACAGTGAAAATTACAGGGATCACAAAACTGTGATTCTCCAGGTGCTGCAAAACTACACACCCCATCATGTCCTGACCAAGCACACTGGGAGTTATGGTTCTGCTATTTACTAACTCAGGATCAGTAATATAATGCATGTACACAGTGACTGCACCAGCAGAATAGTGAGTGCAGCTCTGGGGTATAATACAGGATGTAACTCAGGATCAGTAATGTAATGTATGTACACAGTGACTGCACCAGCAGAATAGTGAGTGCAGCTCTGGAGAATAATACAGAATCAGTAATGTATGTACACAGTGACTGCACCAGCAGAATAGTGAGTGCAGCTCTGGAGTATAATACAGGAGGTAACTCAGGATCAGTAATATAATGTATGTACACAGTGACTGCACCAGCAGAATAGTGAGTGCAGCTCTGGAGTATAATACAGGATGTAACTCAGGATCAGTAATATAATGTATGTACACAGTGACTGCACCAGCAGAATAGTGAGTGCAGCTCTGGAGTATAATACAGGAGGTAACTCAGGATCAGTAATATAATGTATGTACACAGTGACTGCACCAGCAGAATAGTGAGTGCAGCTCTGGAGTATAATACAGGATGTAACTCAGGATCAGTAATGTAATGTATGTACTCAGTGACTGCACCAGCAGAATAGTGAGTGCTGCTCTGGAGTATAATACAGGATGTAACTCAGGATCAGTAATGTATGTACACAGTGACTGCACCAGCAGAATAGTGAGTGCAGCTCTGGGGTATAATACAGGATGTAAATCAGGATCAATAATGTAATGTATGTACACAGTGACTGCACCAGCAGAATAGTGAGTGCAGCTCTGGGGTATAATACAGGATGTAAATCAGGATCAGTAATGTAATGTATGTACACCGTGACTGCACCAGCAGAATAGTGAGTCCAGCTCTGGAGTATAATACAGGATGTAACTCAGGATCAGTAATGTAATGTATGTACACAGTGACTGCACCAGCAGAAAAATGAGCGCAGCTCTGGAGTATAATACAGTATGTAACTCAGGATCAGTAATGTAATGTATGTTCACAGTGACTGCACCAGCAGAATAGTGAGTGCAGCTCTGGAGTATAGTACAGGATGTAACTCAGGATCAGTAATGTAATGTATGTACACAGTGATTGCACCAGCAGAATAGTGAGTGCAGCTCTGGAGTATAATACAGGATGTAACTCAGGATCAGTAATGTATGTACACATTGACTGCACCAGCAGAATAGTGAGTGCAGCTCTGGGGTATAATACAGGATGTAACTCAGGATCAGTAATGTAATGTATGTACACAGTGACTGCACCAGCAGAATAGTGAGTGCAGCTCTGAGGTAAAATAGAGGATGTAACTCGGGATCAGTAATATAATGTATGTACACAGTGACTGCACCAGCAGAATAGTGAGTGCAGCTCTGGAGTATAATACAGGAGGTAACTCAGGATCAGTAATGTAATGTATGTACACAGTGACTGCAGCAGCAGAATAGTGAGTGCAGCTCTGGAGTATAATACAGGATGTAAGTCAGGATCAGCAATGTAATGTATGTGCACAGTGACTGCACCAGCAGAATAGTGAGTGCAGCTCTGGGGTATAATACAGGATGTAACTCAGGATCAGCAATGTAATGTATGTGCACAGTGACTGCACCAGCAGAATAGTGAGTGCAGCTCTGGGGTATAATACAGGAGGTAACTCAGGATATGTAATGTATGTACACAGTGACTGCACCAGCAGAATAGTGAGTGCAGCTCTGGGGTATAATACAGGATGTAACTCAGGATCAGTAATGTAATGTATGTACACAGTGACTGCACCAGCAGAATAGTGAGTGCAGCTCTGGGGTATAATACAGGATGTAACTGAGGATCAGTAATGTAATGTATGTACACAGTGACTGCACCAGCAGAATAGTGAGTGCAGCTCTGGAGTATAATACAGGATGTAACTCAGGATCAGTAATGTAATGTATGTACACAGTGACTGCACCAGCAGAATAGTGAGTGCAGCTCTGGGGTATAATACAGGATGTAACTCAGGATCAGTAATGTAATGTACTGCAATACCCTATGAGTACGGTATATCTGATGGCTGATTAATTTTTTGGTGTATTTGCTCCTTTTCCAGCTTTTTATGATTTTCCCTGTGTCACAGCTGCAGTCTGAGAATAGATATAACAGGGACACAGCGCAGTGATTTTTACATTTCTACGGCCCATTCAGTGCCCTTTATTTAGTAACATGAGGGTTAAGGATTCGGCCCGGGAATAATGTGCATTCTGTGTGATGACACTGGATCTGCTTCATCTTTACCTTTGCTGACAGAGCAGCGGTGAGATCTGAGCCCCTCGGTCCGGACTCTCCGGGGGATCGTGTTCTCCTACATCAGACTCTCACAGAATCCATGAACGGTGCGGCAGAGATCAGAGCTCAGTGTTTCCTGCACCATATAAAAAACAGCAATCAAGACTTTTACAGAAGAGGATTTTTTAAAGATTTTTTTCTAGAGGTTTTGTTGTTGTTTTTTAGATCTCTTTTAAGTTATCACTAGTTTTGTGCATTGTTTTAAGGACATTTATTCTGATGAGAAGGTGACTACTCACATCCACTGTTACTTTTCTTCCTAATTTGGGGAGTTTTACCCCTGATAGACCCTCATCACTTCCTAGGTTGCAGTTCTAGGCCATGAAAACCAATGGTCCCCCATAAATTACATTTGAGAGCTGTCAGGTGCTCCCATTACACAGGATTCACCCACGACCTCCTCTCGGTTTGCAATTTCTCCTCAATATGGGGGTCGACATCATACGGCTCATTTCTGTATCAGAGGGGTAGCTTCTCCCATTTCTGCCTTACCCTTTTCTTGCATGTTCACCCAAAACACCTTGTGACCCCCAAAGTCCAACATTCATTGGATTCTCTAAATCTGACTACTTAAAGGGGTTGACTCACACAAGACATCCCCTTTAATCGGCGGGCTGCATGGGACAGGTTCTTGATTACTGCAAGGAATTTTAGTGATACATGGCGGCCACTCAGATCAAAAGTCACTGTGGCTCAAAAAGGGATAATTAACCCCCAAATTGTGACCTCCAACTGAGATAATAGCGCACATAGACTGTGGGTGTCCTGATGTCCCTTTAAGAAGGGGTATAGGAACTGGGATATCATTTACTTATAGAGCTAAACCCTTGAGTCATGAGATCGTCTCCTTGGGTAATCCTGTATTTGAGGTCATTTCTCCTTTAAATCCCTGCTGTATCCCCAGGTTGCTACATTGTATTTCCTCCTTGTCTGGATCCATGTGACAGTGGACCATCTATGACGCGACACTGTGACCGCGGATCACTAAGTGGTTGTCACATCTCATCTTAGGTGACCAAGTGTAAAAACCGCCGCTATGTCATCTGTACCCAAGTAATAATGGCGGACGCCCCGGTGTGACCCGAATCTGCGCCGATCTACTGCGGCTTCATATTTTATCACTTTGGAGAATACAATGTTGCAATCATCCGTGTAAATAGTCCGAGCTGTCAATACCTGCATTATTCATGGTCACTATAAGAGAGGAGGGGAAATGATGCATTTTTTGGATGTAGCAGAGCTCAGCGGGTCAGATGGGTTTGTCATGACGCACAATTCCTTTTGGGTCTTATGCTCCAGTCACAACCAGAACTGCACTCACAGTTCTGCCAATTTATGGTTACATCTCAATCTGCAAGGTGGGTTACCTCTCTACTGCCCCCTGATGGTTAGTTGTGTGTATTACATAGGTGCTGTCCTTGCAGGATGTGGTGCTGAAGTTGCAGAGACCTTTCCCTTACTAGCAGAATCAGTGACCCAGCCCAGTGACAAACACGGTGCTCAGTGATATGAAATGCAAGCTGGAGAGATGTAGCAGAGCTGAATGTGCTACTTACTGTGCCTCTTTGTGCCTTGTAAGGACTAAGTGATGGAAAATATCATCTGCAGTGCTATAATATTGCATTGGAAAGCGTCAGTGTGCACCTGAGCATGGGTGGACCAGATGACCAGCACAGCTCTGCTATATCTGCTGTGCAGTCTGTAGATTAGTTTTGGGTCAGTGCTCTCTCAGGGAAGCCTCCTCTTTCCTATCCCGCGCTCACTTATGGCGTTCGGTGAGATTCACTCTGTAGTCGGCCATTTCTCGCCTCCTTCCAAACTCAATTCTTGAATAAAAGATGTGGAATCTTCAGGCCATTTACACCCAGAAAACCTTTCTACCAATTACTTGCATGTGGCTGCCCCGGCCCGGGATGCGTTTCGCTGGGAGATTGCGTGATTCCTTTAAGAAAGGGCTCTGCGCTAATGGTGGTCAGGAAGCCGACCGACTATCAATTATTAAAATCAGACTTGGCTGCTTTCGAGAGGGATCCAACAGTAACCGTATGACTGCTGGATGGAAGAAGACAAGTCTCGGGATTCTAAGCCTGAACAATGACACATGCACGACACCATGGGAGGTGTAGTCTTGGGACCAACAGGTGGAAGAGCTTCCAGTGGATGAGGTGCAATCTGGGCCATCGAGAAAGCTTTGACCCTTGAATGTCAGAGGAACGGTATTACATAATAGGGTTCCTTTATGATGTCCAATCTTGCGTCCTCATGATTGCTCTGGTTCTCCCCACACATCTTCATGTTACTCCTTATCTTTCTCTTTTTGTTTCCTTTCTCCATTTAGTTGATTCTTCTCACAATATGCAAGGAATAAGATATTGGGTTTGGTCCATGGTGATCTGGCCCTGTCTTGTGTTGAAGTCTTTAAGAGGAACGACCCTCTAGTCAAGGATTGTTTGGTTCTTTTCCTTTCTGGCTTTGTCAAATCTATGTCAACACCAAAGGTCAATGACTTCATACTTTTCACGCGTTGTCTCTTTATTGTCCGCTTTTAGCATCTATTGTAGATCTTTTCTGTGTTTCTTATGTCTATCATGGGACCAAAGGTTCTCCAAAATGCTTTATCTCATGAATTTTGTTGCTTTCTCCATCCACATTGCTGCCACTTCTGGTCTTCATTTCCTTTCTCCATTATTGTCTTCTCCAATGAGCAGGAGAATTCTCTTGATATATGATGAAGCTTCAGTCAGATCATTTGTGATTTAAGGGAAAGATCAAAGATCCAACCTGATCTTCTTTAAGACTTTTCCTCATTTTCCAACATTTAGATAAGTCTGAGCCAACCCTAAGAGGTCAACTAGGTCAATACATTTTGCTACATTTGGATAAAATATCATTACTATGTTCTATTGTGTTTTCTGGTCTTCAGGCTTTATGACTTCATGATTCCTGATGTTGTCTCCATCCATCTTGTTGCTACGTCTCATCTTAGTTGTTTCTTTTGCTGCCCCTATAAGCTAGACCTAAGTACAATATTTGATGAAGCTTAAGTCTTCTCCTTTGACCTAAAAAAGTAAGCTTACATTTTATCTTCTAAATTATTTTCATGAATTAAAAGGTCAATGACAACACCAGAGGCTAAATGCTAAGTATTTTTTCTCTGACTCCATTATTTTCTAGATTTTGTTTTAATATCACTTGTGTATTTCTGATGAATCCCATAGTAACGATGTTCCTCTAGAATACCCTCCCTTGTGTGCCGAGGTCTTCATGCTTCATCACGATGTCATCATTCTTGTGGTGGTCTTCATCCATTTTGCTGCTACTCTTCCTCTTTGATTTTTTCTTTATGATTGTCTTATTCACTAGAAATGATCTTCTTATTATGTCTAGGAGTAAGATGAAGCTTCATGCTGGTTACTTGAGGAGTTCCAGCTCTATGTGTTCAAGGATTCACCAGTTCCTTTCTCTTGCTCTCCAAGTCTTTGCCAGGTCTACACCAACACCAAAGGTCAACACCATCAATACATTTTTTAGGTTTCATTTGAGGTTACGTACAGGCTCCATAGCCATGATTACTTAATTTTTCTTATTGCTAGTCACTTCATTTTGTTTCCTTTCCTCCTAATTGTCTTCTCCGGTAATCTGGACCTTCTCAAATTCAGTTTGGTCTTGGTTTGGACTTTTGATGTGAAGATCTGTTTGGATGTAGTTAAGAATTTTCATTATCCATGAATTAAAAGGTTAATGATAATACTTGAGGTCAAATACCTAATATTTCTTCCTCACATTTTTCTTTATTGTCCAACACTTAGTTTAACTTCTCTTCTATGTTTCTCTTGGCTCCTTATAGACCAATGTTCCTCCAGAACGCTAAGTATGGTGCTCTGGCATCTTCAAGCTTCTCACTGTCATCTTCTCGATTCCTGTGGTTGTCTTCATCTATCTTGCTGATACTCTTTTTTATTTCCTTCTGTTTCTCTCCTCTGTTGGACTAGATCTTCTTACTATATGTCAAAAGTGAGCAGAAGCTTCATTCCGGTCACTTGAGAAGGTCCAGCTAGATCTGATGAAGCATCTACTTGTTTCTTTCCCTTTCTGTCCAAGACTTTGTCGACTCTACAAAAACACTAGAAGTCCCTGGCTTCTTTTTTTCTATCTTTGGGTTGAAGATGTTCTTTCCTCCTCTAAATACCAGGTGGTGTCGCAGAGTAGAACTTATTGGACACAATGTATCCATGGAGGCTTTCCACCTTCAACTGTAGGACATCCTTCTGTGTCATCTGTGGTCACAATGCAGAAAAGAAACCAAGAAACTTTTACTATTTCTTATGTTCTTACCATTATAACTCTACATAATAAGGTAATAAAGCAGATTTTTCTGAAATCCCATGTAAAACCACAAAGAAAAGGAACTCTTAGGAATGGCAAACTAAGCTTTCCTCCATGGCTGATAAATGCCTCTTTTATAAAGATGTAGCGGAGCTCAGTTTGTCATGCACAGCTCATCATGGCATATTATGGTTTCTTATGGGATTGCAATAAAAACTGTTTCATAGTCTCCAGTTCCTTGACGCAGAGGATAGACCTAGTACGTTCAGCTCTGCTACATCAGTAGATAATAATGGACATTAAGCTCCTGTTCCTGGCTCCGTATAACCATAATAATGGTAGTAATAATAATAATCATGATGAATGATACAAATACCGCTACAAAGTGCCGTAAATCCTAAACTACGGAGCTTTCTTCTCCCCAAGACATCCAGAATTTCCTCCTAACATTTCTAACTAGATCTGGGATATCATCCAGTAATTACGGAGCGCACAACCATCGGATCAGCCTCTCCGCGGCGAGCTAGCCAACAAAAGGGAATTAGCCCCAGGAAGCGGAAAGTGCGGAGCGCTGCACATCCCAACCTCAGGTATCGCGGGCGGTGACGCCGGATTTCAGGCCGCAGATTGAGTGTCAGGACTCAGGACTGATAAAGCGCCATGAAATAAATGGCGCTATAATAATAAATAATAATAACAGAAGCAACAAATTACAAGAAATCGCTCAGTGATGACTCAGCGACCGAAGAACACCGAGAACCGCGCAGATCCCAAACTCCGGCTACCAGAAGGCGCCACATTATTGTAGACACCTATTACACAAGTCAGATGACATAATCTGGCAACAATCAGATAACAATGTCATTCACGTGTCCTCTATCTATCCAGCTCTACGGTATCCAGTGGCGGAACTAAAGTCTGACAGGCCCAAAAGCAAAATTTGGATGTTAGTTCCCACTAGCAAGTTGATCAAAAATAAGGGACCCTGTAATAATGTCCTCCATCTGGGCCTCTATTTTGTAAAAATGTTCTCCCTCCCGGCCCCATCCTGTAATAATGTCCTCCGTCCTAGCCCCATCCTGTAATAATGTCCTAAATCCTGGCCCCATCCTGTAAAAATGTCCTCCGTCCTGGCCCCATCCTGTAATAATGTCCTTCAGCCTGGCTCCATCCTGTAAAAATGTCCTCCGTCCTGGCCCCATCCTGTAATAATGTCCTTCAGCCTGGCTCTATCCTGTAAAAATGTCCTCCGTCCTGGCCCCATCCTGTAATAATGTCCTTCAGCCTGGCTCCATCCTGTAATAATGTCCTCCATCCTAGTCCCATCCTGTAATATTGTCCTCCGTCCTGGCCCCATCCTGTAATAATGTCCTCCGTTCTGGCCCCATCCTGCAATAATGTCCTCCGTCATGGCCCCATCCTGTAAAAATGTCCTCCGTCCTGGCCCCATCCTGTAATAATGTCCTTCAGCCTGGCTCCATCCTGTAAAAATGTCCTCCGTCCTGGCCCCATCCTGTAATAATGTCCTTCAGCCTGGCTCCATCCTGTAATAATGTCCTCCATCCTAGTCCCATCCTGTAATATTGTCCTACGTCCTGGCTCCATCCTGTAAAAATGTCCTCCGTCCTGGCCCCATCCTGTAATAATGTCCTTCAGCCTGGCTCCATCCTGTAAAAATTTCCTCCGTCCTGGCCCCATCCTGTAATAATGTCCTTCGTCCTAGTTCCATCCTGTAATAATGTCCTCCGTCCTAGTTCCATCCTGTAATAATGTCCTCCGTCCTGGCCCCATCCTGTAATAATGTCCTTCGTCCTAGTTCCATCCTGTAATAATGTCCTCAATCCTAGTCCCATCCAGTAATAATGTCCTCCGTCCTGGCCCCATCCTGTAATAATGTCCTCCGTCCTAGTTCCATCCTGTAATAATGTCCTCAGTCCTAGTCCCATCCTGTAATAATGTCCTCCGTCCTGGCCCCATCCTGTAATAATGTCCTCCGTTCTGGCCCCATCCTGTAATAATGTCCTCCGTCATGGCCAAAACCTGTAAAATGTCCTCCGTCCTGGCCCCATCCTGTAATAATGTCCTTCAGCCTGGCTCCATCCTGTAAAAATGTCCTCCATCCTGGCCCCATCCTGTAATAATGTCCTTCAGCCTGGCTCCATCCTGTAATAATGTCCTCCGTCCTAGTCCCATCCTGTAATATTGTCCTCCGTCCTGGCTCCATCCTGTAATAATGTCCTAAATCCTGGCCCCATCCTGTAATAATGTCCTTCGTCCTAGTTCCATCCTGTAATAATGTCCTCAGTCCTAGTCCCATCCTGTAATAATGTCCTCCGTCCTGGCCCCATCCTGTAATAATGTCCTTCGTCCTAGTTCCATCCTGTAATAATGTCCTCAGTCCTAGTCCCATCCTGTAATAATGTCCTCCGTCCTGGCCCCTTCCTGTAATAATGTCCTCCGTTCTGGCCCCATCCTGTAATGATGTCCTCCGTCATGGCCCCATCCTGTAAAAATGTCCTCCGTCCTGGCCCCATCCTGTAATAATGTCCTTCAGCCTGGCTCCATCCTGTAAAAATGTCCTCCGCCCTGGCCCCATCCTGTAATAATGTCCTTCAGCCTGGCTCCATCCTGTGATAATGTCCTCCGTCCTAGTCCCATCCTGTAATATTGTCCTCCGTCCTGGCTCCATCCTGTAATAATGTCCTTCAGCCTGGCTCCATCCTGTAATAATGTCCTCATCCTAGTCCCATCCTGTAATATTGTCCTCCGTCCTGGCCTCATCCTGTAATAATGTCCTCTGTCCTGGCCCCATCTGGTAAAAATGTCCTCCATCCTGTAATAATGACACTCGGCCTATAATACTATCCCCATCCTGACCCTTTTCTTTAATCATGTCCTCTGTCCTGATCCTTTTCATTAATAATGTCCCCTGTGCAGGTCTCTGTCTTGTAAATATCTTCCCCGTCCTGTAATAATGCCTCCATCCTATTAAAATGCCCCCATACTCTAATAATGTTGCTATAACCTGTCCCCACTCCCAGGGTGAGCAGTGTCCGCCTCCTCCTTCATCACCAACTACCAGGCTCGGGGTAGGCAGTGCATGGCAGTTTCTTTTATCCCTCTGTATCTATAGATAGAATTCTATTTTGTATATATGATGTAGACAGAATGGCCGCTTTGCGTTACTTTGTAACCTCTCTGTTATTGCTTTGCTCCTGTGATGCCAGCAGTCAAATTATGTTACAAAGTCTTTAGGGGAGAAGATTAATTCTGAATGAAATTATTCTTACACTTGTGATGCCCCCGATGACTTTGGAGATGAATAATCCGAAATATTTGATTAAATTAAACTTTTCACAGCCTTTTACTTATAGAAATAAAACTGTGGTGCACTTGGACATTTTCATATTAAACTTAGGAAATTCAGGTCTGCCGTTGGAGACACGTATAGGTCATGGAGACGAGCGTCTCAAGATGTTACAATGTAGAAACCATTCTGTAACACAGACCTGTGCAAACTGTGGCCCATAGACTGAGACAGCCAAAGGGCTGAAACAGTGGCCCACGGGCCGCACCATGCCCCAGCCCACCATCCATCCACCGCCACCCGCTGTCATCTGCATCCTCAAGATACAAACAATGGTGAATACATTGGTGGAGGACAGGGCCACCGGCTCCATCTTCCACAAATCAGCGTGAGACAGCAGACACGAGTACGTCATTGCATTGCTCTGCTGCTGAGCCTCAGCGCCCAGGAGTGAGGAGCAGAGCCGGGGGGACGGGCGATAGCTGAGTATGTGGGGATGTTTTTTTCGTCTGTATGGGATATTTGTATGTATATAGAGAGGCTATATGGGGCTCACACTGTATATATGGAGGCTATGTGAGGCTCACACTGTATATATGGAGGCTATGTGAGGCTCACACTGTATATATGGAGGCTATGAGGGGCTCACACTGTTTATATGGAGGTTATGTGGGGCTCACACTGTATATATGGTGGCTATGTGAGGCTCACACTGTATATATGGAGGCTATGTGAGGCTCACACTGTATATATGGAGGTTATGTGAGGCTCACACTGTTTATATGGAGGCTATGTGAGGCTCACACTGTATATATATGGAGGCTATGTGAGGCTCACACTGTATATATGAAGGCTATGTGAGGCTCACACTGTATATATGGTGGCTATGTGAGGCTCACACTGTATATATGAAGGCTATGTGAGGCTCACACTGTATATATGGAGGCTATGTGAGCCTCACACTGTATATATGGTGGCTATGTGAGGCTCACACTGTATACAGGTCCTTCTCAAAAAATTAGCATATAGTGTTAAATTTCATTATTTACCATAATGTAATGATTACAATTAAACTTTCATATATTATAGATTCATTATCCACCAACTGAAATTTGTCAGGTCTTTTATTGTTTTAATACTGATGATTTTGGCCTACAACTCCTGATAACCCAAAAAACCTGTCTCAATAAATTAGCATATTTCACCCGACCAATCAAATAAAAGTGTTTTTTAATACCAAACAAAAAAAAGCATCAAATAATAATGTTCAGTTATGCACTCAATACTTGGTCGGGAATCCTTTGGCAGAAATGACTGCTTCAATGCGGCGTGGCATGGAGGCAATCAGCCTGTGACACTGCTGAGATGTTATGGAGGCCCAGGATGCTTCAATAGCGGCCTTAAGCTCATCCAGAGTGTTGGGTCTTGCGTCTCTCAACTTTCTCTTCACAATATCCCACAGATTCTCTATGGGGTTCAGGTCAGGAGAGTTGGCAGGCCAATTGAGCACAGTAATACCATGGTCAGTAAACCATTTACCAGTGGTTTTGGCACTGTGAGCAGGTGCCAGGTCGTGCTGAAAAATGAAATCTTCATCTCCATAAAGCATTTCAGCCGATGGAAGCATGAAGTGCTCCAAAATCTCCTGATAGCTAGCTGCATTGACCCTGCCCTTGATGAAACACAGTGGACCAACACCAGCAGCTGACATGGCACCCCACACCATCACTGACTGTGGGTACTTGACACTGGACTTCAGGCATTTTGGCATTTCCTTCTCCCCAGTCTTCCTCCAGACTCTGGCACCTTGATTTCCGAATGACATGCAAAATTTGCTTTCATCAGAAAAAAGTACTTGGGACCACTTAGCAACAGTCCAGTGCTGCTTCTCTGTAGCCCAGGTCAGGCGCTTCTGCCGCTGTTTACCTGGGGAATGCGGCACCTGTAGCCCATTTCCTGCACACGCCTGTGCACGGTGGCTCTGGATGTTTCCACACCAGACTCAGTCCACTGCTTCCTCAGGTTCCCCAAGGTCTGGAATCGGTCCTTCTCCACAATCTTCCTCAGGGTCCGGTCACCTCTTCTCGTTGTACAGCGTTTTCTGCCACATTGTTTCCTTCCAACAGACTTACCATTGAGGTGCCTTGATACAGCACTCTGCGAACAGCCGATTTGTTGAGAAATTTCTTTCTGGGTCTTACCCTCTTGCTTGAGGGTGTCAGTGATGGCCTTCTTGACATCTGTCAGGTCGCTAGTCTTACCCATGATGGGGGTTTTGAGTAATGAACCAGGCAGGGAGTTTTTTAAAGCCTCAGGTATCTTTTGCATGTGTTTAGAGTTAATTAGTTGATTCAGAAGATTAGGGTAATAGGTCGTTTAGAGAACCTTTTCTTGATATGCTAATTTATTGAGACAGGTTTTTTGGGTTATCAGGAGTTGTAGGCCAAAATCATCAGTATTAAAACAATAAAAGACCTGACAAATTTCAGTTGGTGGATAATGAATCTATAATATATGAAAGTTTAATTGTAATCATTACATTATGGTAAATAATGAAATTTAACACTATATGCTAATTTTTTGAGAAGGACCTGTATATGGAGGCTATGTGAGGCTCACACTGTATATATGGAGGCTATGTGGGGCTCACACTGTATATGTGAAGGCTATGTGGGGCTCACACTGTATATATGAAGGCTATGTGAGGCTCACACTGTATATATGGAGGCTATGTGGGGTCTCACACTGTATATATGGAGGCTATGTGAGGCTCACACTGTATATATGGAGGCTATGAGGGGCTCACACTGTATATATGGTGGCTATGTGAGCCTCACACTGTATATATGGAGGCTATGTGAGGCTCACACTGTATATATGGAGGCTATGTGAGGCTCACATTGTATATATGGAGGCTATGAGGGGCTCACACTGTTTATATGGAGGTTATGTGAGGCTCACACTGTATATATGAAGGCTATGTGAGGCTCACACTGTATATATGGAGGCTATGTGAGCCTCACACTGTATATATGGTGGCTATGTGAGGCTAACATTGTATATATGGAGGCTATGTGAGGCTCACACTGTATATATGGAGGCTATGTGAGGCTCACACTGTATATATGAAGGCTATGTGAGGCTCACACTGTATATATGGAGGCTATGTGAGGCTCACACTGTTTATATGGAGGTTATGTGAGGCTCACACTGTATATATGAAGGCTATGTGAGCCTCACACTGTATATATGGTGGCTATGTGAGCCTCACACTGTATATATGGTGGCTATGTGGGGCTCACACTGTATATATGGTGGCTATGTGAAGCTCACACTGTATATATGGAGGCTATGTGGGGCTCACACTGTATATATGGTGGCTATGTGGGGCTCACACTGTATATATGGAGGCTATGTGGGGCTCACACTGTTTATATGGAGGTTATGTGAGGCTTACACTGTATATATGGAGGTTATGTGAGGCTTACACTGTATATATGGAGGCTATGTGAGGCTCACACTGTATATATGGAGGCTATGTGAGGCTCACACTGTATATATGGTGGCTATGTGAGGCTCACACTGTATATATGGAGGCTATGTGAGGCTCACACTGTATATATGAAGTCTATGTGGGTCTCACACTGTATATATGGAGGCTATGTGAGGCTCACACTGTATATATGGAGGCTATGTGAGGCTCACACTGTATATATGGAGGCTATGAGGGGCTCACACTGTTTATATGGAGGTTATGTGAGGCTTACACTGTATATATGGAGGTTATGTGGGGCTCACACTGTATATATGGAGGCTATGAGGGGCTCACACTGTTTATATGGAGGTTATGTGAGGCTTACACTGTATATATGGAGGCTATGTGGGGCTCACACTGTATATATGGAGGCTATGTGAGGCTCACACTGTATATATGGAGTCTATGTGGGGCTCACACTGTATATATGGAGGCTATGTGAGGCTCACACTGTATATATGGAGGTTATGTGAGGCTTACACTGTATATATGGAGGTTATGTGAGGCTTACACTGTATATATGGAGGTTATGTGGGGCTCACACTGTATATATGGTGGCTATGTGAGGCTCACACTGTATATATGGAGGCTATGTGGGGCTCACACTGTATATATGGAGGCTATGTGAGGCTCACACTGTATATATGGAGGCTATGTGGGGCTCACACTGTATATATGGAGTCTATGTGGGGCTCACACTGTATATATGAAGGCTATGTGAGGCTCACACTGTATATATAAAGGCTATGTGAGGCTCACACTGTATATATGGAGGCTATGTGAGGCTCACACTGTATATATGGAGGTTATGTGAGGCTCACACTATTGAGGCTATGTGGGGCTCACACTGTATATATGAAGGCTATGTGAGGCTCACACTGTATATATGGAGGCTATGTGAGGCTCACACTGTATATATGGAGTCTATGTGGGGCTCACACTGTATATATGAAGGCTATGTGAGGCTCACACTGTATATATGGAGTCTATGTGGGGCTCACACTGTATATATGGAGGCTATGTGGGGCTCACACTGTATATATGGAGGCTATGTGGGGCTCACACTGTATATATGGAGGCTATGTGAGGCTCACACTGTATATATGGAGGCTATGTGGGGCTCACACTGTATATATGGAGTCTATGTGGGGCTCACACTGTATATATGAAGGCTATGTGAGGCTCACACTGTATATATAAAGGCTATGTGAGGCTCACACTGTATATATGGAGGTTATGTGAGCCTCACACTGTATATATGGTGGCTATGTGAGCCTCACACTGTATATATGGAGTCTATGTGAGGCTCACACTATATATGGAGGTTATGTGAGGCTCACACTGTATATATTGAGGCTATGTGAGGCTCACACTGTATATATGGAGGCTATGTGAGGCTCACACTGTATATATGAAGGCTATGTGAGGCTCACACTGTATATATAAAGGCTATGTGAGGCTCACACTGTATATATGGAGGTTATGTGAGCCTCACACTGTATATATGGAGTCTATGTGAGGCTCACACTGTATATATGGAGGTTATGTGAGGCTCACACTGTATATATGGAGGTTATGTGGGGTTCACACTGTATATGTGGGGGCTCATACTGTATATAGTAATGGTATTTGGGGGTTCATACAGTATATGGTGAGGCAATGTGGGGCACCTGTTTTATATCAGAGGCTATATGCGGGCTCATACTGTATATAAGAGTCTAGGTGGAGGCTCACACTATATATATGGAGGTTATGTTGGTTCTGATACTGTATATAAAAGGCTATGTGGGGGCTTATACTGTATATGGTGGCTATGTGGGGGATCATACAGTATATAGAGGACTGTGTGTGGGCTCATACGGTATATATGGGGTTGTGTGTGGACCCATACGGTATATAGGGGCAATTTAGGGTTTCATGCTGTATATTGGAGGCTATGTGGGGGCTCAATACTGTGCATAGAAGGCTATATGGGGCTTATACTGTATATAGTGGCTGTGTGTGGGCTCATACAGTATATAGTGGACTGTGTGGGCTCATACGGTATATAGGGGAGGTCAGCATACTTAATGCTGTTCAATATTAAGTGATGCAATTAATTTTAATGTAAATAATTCTAATTAATATGTTAATATTAATATTGAGCAGAAAAATAATTTCAGCCTATTAGTCCTCCACAACAGTCATGGTCTTTCTTGTGGCCCCTTGGGAAAACTAATTGCCCACCACTGCTGTAACATCAGGTAGATATAGAACATGGGCATCATCATATCATAGACTGACAAAATTTCACTTGACTTTTCCTTGAAGCATTTTTCTAGAAAAAACAAATGTGATAAACCTGGGCATTGTCTGGATCATCAAAGAGGACCATGGGCAGGTGGGACGGAAAAAGTCAGGACAAAGAAGACAAATTCAGATCTGATGAAAATTTCACTTTAGAGAGATGGCCTTTCTGGAGTTACCTCGCACCTAGCCCATCCATCAGCAGTGGTCGGAGGGAGCTGTCAGCGCCCAACACAGCCGGCGAGAACACAACGTGCCGGACGCATCCTTTGTTTTATAGAGCTCCACACAAGGGTGAAGGAGATGGCGATATTTCTAACCGTGAAAGGTCTGATGAGTTAGGCGAGAAACAGATCCTGAAGTCAGTACATTACCAGAGAGCCCAGAAAGCTGCTCTACCAGACGGCGCTATGCTCACTACACAGCTCATCAGCTACACAGGACCAGAGACCGGGGCCTGAACCAGGAACCGAAACTAGAGACAATGTAAGAAAGGAGAAACCATGAGGGTTTAATAATGGTTTAAGGTGTTTTAATAGGATTTTATGTGATACCAACACAAAGTAGCAAGTATTTGATCATGGAAATTATGCGATACTTTCTAAATAATTTATAAATGTAAATCTGAAAATTGCAAGGTGTATTTGTGTTGAGACCCTGAGTCAGTGCTTTGCTGCCACCATGTGTGACGGTGGGGATGGTGTTTTCAGGGTGATGTGCTGTGCTAATTTTCTGCCACACATAACGTTTTGTATATACATGAAAATGTTCTTCTTTGGTCTCATCTGACCAGAGTTCCTTCTTCCACATGCTTTCTGTGTGCCCTACATGGCTTTTTAAAAAAACTGCAAATGGGGCTTCTTATGGTTTGCTTTCAATAATATCTTTTTTTATTGTCACTCATCCATAAAGGCCAGATTTATGGAGTATACCACTAATAGTTGTCCTGAGGACAGATTCTCTCACCTGAACTGTGGATCGCTGCAGGTCCTCCTGACTGACCATGGACCTCCCAGCTGCTTCATCTTTTAGTGCTCTCCTTGCTTGGGATGTCTGGTTAGCTGGACGGCCATGTCTTGGTAGGTTTTCAGTTGTGTCATACTCTTTCATTTTTGGATGATGAATTTAATAGTGTTCCTTAAGGCGTTCAGAGCTTGGGCTATTTTTTTTTTTTACCTACGGTAGGTCTGCTTCTCTCTTCTTCACAACTTTATCCCTGACCTGTCTGGTGGGCTCCTTGGTTTTCATAACCTTGTTTGTTCTCTAATGTTAATCAAGCATCAGTCTATGCCTCTTATATTGTGGAGGAGATATCAGAGTACCCCGGACTTCATTAGACGATGGAGTCACTGATCATAGCTGTTTCCTTATGGAATAAAACTGAAACTACACATAAAATTAAAGAGTGGAGAAAATTTTTTTTTTGAAATATTCAAAAGCAAATCCATGTGCTGCACATTCTCATATATTTCTGCTGAGGTTTCTTCTCAAATTGCGCCCAGAACACGATTTTCTGCTCGTTATCTGGAATGTGAAGGGTTAATGTGTAGCATAATGAGTCTAAATGGCGTGAAATCTTCATTTAATTGTTTTTTTTTCCTTCCCGCCGTCATAATTGTTGGTTTTGTTCCCGCGCCTGACGCTGCATACGAGGGCTCACTTTTCAGGTGGCGCTTGCCCCTCCGCAGGTTGCAGCGAAATGATGCGGGCAGCGAGAGGGAGGCTAAGTGGCGCTTTTAGATGCCGATATGCTAACGAGCACAAGATGGCACGTAATCAATGTGTGAAGAATGGGTAATTCTCACTAATGCCTGCTAATGTTCTCATAATGATCTGTCAGAGCACCGCAGCTAATTACCATCATGGAAATTTGGCACTCATCCGGTGAAGGTATCGCCAATGCTGTTCAACGTGAAATGCGCATTGTCCTCCGTCTCCCCCGTGGCACCATGTCTCCTCTTCTCATCCTTTTCTTTTGCGCCCATGTTTCATTGTACTGTATCAATAGGTAACTTGTTTCTTCTTATGGGGTCCACCACTCCTGGGCCCACTCAGGAGACACCTGGAGAAATGCAGCCACCCACGAAAGCGTCCAGAATTGTCTTCATGAAGCTCTATAGGATACAATAGAAAAAGGCTTTTTTTTGACCAATGCAGGCGGCTGTATGTAGACCCTCCGGTGGCCATTTCGAGCCTTCACAATGATAAATTAACATCTTCACTTTCTTCAGATGCACAAACGGATGTGACAAGATAATGAGATACAATGTATTCCCAGCAGGTCTCATGTGTTAGTCAAATATACAGGTAATAAGCAAAAGGCACCTGGTTATTACCATCAAATGTGTGATCGAGATGATACAAATGACTGCTGTATCCAATATAGAGAGGAGAACTATGCAAACACCAACGTGAAAGATAAAGGATGGAACAAATGGTCAATGCTTTCAGGGAATGATGACAGAAGTGGTAACAAACCAGCAAATTGTTGGTCTTCTAAACCAAGCCAATTATTTTATCCATATCAGTATTATTATAATGCTGCCTGCCAGTGCCAGACACGGGCAGAAAAGGGCCCCTGTGCAAGAACAGTATATGGGCCACTCTTTAGAAAACGCTGGTTACTGTTTCAGAGTTGGAAGTGAGACCCCTTACGTCTTGGGTCCCTGTGCAGCTGCCAAGTATCACCTATGGTATATCCACTCTGCTGCCAGTATACACAAGCATATATGTTATAGCAAAGCTTAATTTCTATGTATATAACTACTAAGTCATTGCACCCTATATACAAGAATATAACTACTATAATACTGCCCCTATGTACAAGAATATAACTACTATAATACTGCCCCTATGTACAAGAATATAACTACTATAATACTGCTCCTATGTACAAGAATATAACTACTATAATACTGCTCCTATGTACAGCAATATTACTACTATAATACTGCTCCTATGTACAAGAATATAACTACTATAATACTGCCCCCTATGTACAAGAATATAACTACTATAATACTGCTCCTATGTACAAGAATATAACTACTATAATACTGCCCCTATGTACAAGAATATAACTACTATAATACTGCTCCTATGTACAAGAATATAACTACTATAATACTGCTCCTATGTACAGCAATATTACTACTATAATACTGCTCCTATGTACAAGAATATAACTACTATAATACTGCCCCCTATGTACAAGAATATAACTACTATAATACTGCTCCTATGTACAAGAATATAACTACTATAATACTGCCCCTATGTACAAGAATATAACTACTATAATACTGCCTCTATGTACAGGAATATAACTACTATAATACTGCTCCTATGTATTAGAATATAACTACTATAATACTGCTCCTATGTACAAGAATATATCTATTATAATACTGCTCCTATGTACAAGATTATAACTACTGTAATATTTAATATTGTCTTTTATATTCTACCGTAATAATGCTGCTATAATCCAGGAGTACATCATAGCTGACTGGGTTGGATGAGTCCTCCATCAATCTTGCTGGCAGAGAATATATAATAATATAATAGAATGTCAAGGTCTTAAAACGTAATGAATCTGCTCTTGCTTTTTGTGTGTTTCTTTGCCTGATCTTCAGGACTCCTCGTCGCTCTTCATTTTGGTATAATTTCTCCTTTTATGTTCGCTTCTCCTCTTTAGATGGACGTTGCCTCCAGCTTTCTTGGCGCTTCTTCGTGCTTCCCGCTGTAAATTTTCCTAGCAGGAGCCGATCACGGAGGAGACCGCAGAGTGTTGTCTGTTTGAAAATTCACATTGTTGTTATGAAAATTCCTTGTGATTCTCGAATTGTCGAGAGCGACAGGGTCGTAAAATGCCGAGGGGTAATAATCAGAGAATAGAGGATATGTCACCCCCCACTTCGTCATGTGCAGGAAGGGATGGAAAAGTGAAAAATAGTGGAATTTTCAATCACTGGGATAATTTGCGACGTCAGTTCAGTACATAGGAGTGAATTGCTAATAAATGCACAACAAACTTTTCTTTTACCGTTTTTTCCATGTGCCGGTGTTTCCTGGTGCGAGGAGCGGAGATTTGTGCTGTCGTTGACCCCAGCGTCTCTTACACTGTGTCTGCTCTCTGGCGTTGGAGCTCCCAGTAATATAATATTAGCTCCCAGGTAGCAAAGAAGAGCGAATCTGCCAAAAATCAGAGTTTGGCAAATTGACCTCAACTCAGCCAGAAAATTTGATTTGCATCAGATTTATTGGATGTGACTTTAATGAGCTCCGATTGCCATGAAAGCTCTTGTATTTTATACCATGAAGTCTCCTGACACTGGTGGGTTAAAAAAAAAAACAAGCAATTTAGAATTTTTGGTTAATTCGACAAATCCAATTTTTTCTTTATTTATAAGGACCAGGAAAGAGTTAAAATACAATAAAGTAAATTAGTCACCTCGTCCGTCTCCTGTTTCTGCCGCCTCAGCTCCCCGCCAGTTCTCCGCTCACTCCCTACGGCTCCCGTCCGCCTCTGGTCTTCTCTGCTTTCCTCGTCAACCCTAGCCCTTGACGTTCATTTTGATTGTCCCTTTTGACTGTGATGTCATAATGTAATGTAAGAGGAGCGAAGTGGAGACCAGATCCGGAGTGGGAGCCGGTGGAGAACTGGGGGTCACGGCGGTGGCAGAGTCAGGTGAAGATTGAGCGTAGTGTGATTTTTTTATAGATTTTTAATCCACTATGGTCTATAAGAGTCCAGCAAAATTATGGCATTCTGGATTAAGTGATTCCAATTAATCAAAAATTTGTATTTGCAAGAATCCACAAATTTTTGGAAATTTCAAACAAAATTGCCTCTTTTTTTATCGATTTGCTCATCCGTACCTGATACAGTTATGAAATAATACAATGTCAGGAAGATATGAATTAGTTTCCATTGTTTGGGGGATACAACCAGAGCTGGCCTACTCCTCCTCCCATGATTGGTTTCTGTAGGACCAAGACCTACTCTCTCTCTCAGTGAATTTCCACCCCCCTCCCTTCAGGCAAATTGTCAGTGTGGAATTTGAGCTTTTATTAACTGCCAGCTAGCAGAGCTGAATGTGTTTTCCTTCCGAAAATCCCTTTGTCTTCTAGGCATGACACTCAAAGTCCAATTCAATAACACACATTAATCCCAGAAACATGAAAATTAGATTTCCAGGATCTGGGCATTTGGGGTTACGCATGGCAGCGTTTTGCGGCATTTAGGGCCATCAGAAATCTGGGAAATGAATTTATATCCACCAGCAAATCACAGACATATACTAGGTTTGGACTCTAAAGAACGGTAAAATCGCGGGGGGAAAACTAATGCCAATATCGTTGGGCTGTGAGCTTCCAGGCACCAAAGATATGAAGAAAAGGAGTTATTAGTAACTTTCCTAGCTATGTGTACCCCAGAAAACAGCCCATATGTGAGCTCAGCAAAGTGGGAGTACCTAATTTTATGGCCCAAGCACAAAACAAGAACGTCCATCTTTGGCATTTATCCAGAGCCAGGACAGACAGCTAGACACCATCCTGTGGTACTGGATCATTTCTTTGGGATCTTTCCTCCCCTTCATCAACACGTCATACCTGTGACTGAGATTTAGCAAGTTTCGTATTTTCATCCCTTTTATTTCATAACTGTCTGTACATACTTGTATTTTGTCTCTTTTGTATTATCATTTGTATCTTTTGTAAACACTGATTATTTTTTTCTGGAGTAAACTTATAAATTCGCTAGTTTTTTTCTTCTTGCTCTATGAGCGATCTGTCATGTACTTCGTGCAAATTTATACCAACTGGTGTCCGATCCAACTACAAGAGGGCAGTGGTGGCAGCATAGTTTTCGTATTTATGTGGTGCTGGGGGCTTGATGATGACTGGATCGTGGTATGTATATGTTCCAATCAGGAACTGATGGTATATATACATCCCGTCACATCATGCGCCACAATACTCAACATAAATTAGAGCAGCTGCACCCTTTTTCTTATCCTCTGTCAGTACCCTTATTGGCCAGCAGGATAGGGGGGCACCAGAGAACTGCAAGTCCCTGACTAAAAGAGAAGTGTTTCCTGAGATGCAACATTTGTGATACAGTGCTATGTAGAAGACATTGTTTAGGCCCCTCTGACCTTCCTGACGGCCGTCCAGGAAGCTTAGGTTTGGGGTGCTGTTTTGTGCCGTCGTTGTACATGATATCAGGCCGTGCATTCTGAGTTTTCAGCTGTCTTCCTATAGGGAATATAACATAATTCTAGCCCCCTCATGTTGTGGATCGCACTTTCCCCACCCCATTCACTCCAGGCGCCGCTGATCCCCCATCACGTTCCCACGTCAATGTGTAGCAGCTTCATTTTTCCGACATATGTGCTGCAAGGTTACAGAAGGCAGGATTAATATTTGCTCAGCAATGTCATGACTTTGTGAGACCCAACAGAGAGTGGCGCAGCATGGCGCAGCGGGGATTAACCCCTTCCTGCCTCCACCTGTCAGGGGCAGGATTATCCCCCAGCTTCTCCCCACAGGTCACACTGAGGATTAGATTTGACTGTTTATCTCCTGATCTCCGGGGCAGACCCCATCATTCTAGAACAGCTCCTCGGATTAACCCATTTACAGCCCACTGAGTTTTACTCCATTGCAACCCAAAACAAGCAAACGACCTTGGACTTTTTGAGACTTGCTTATTGTGATTGCGGTGCTGTCAGGGTTGCAGCGCGAACCCATTCGCTAGTATTGTGCTGCGGTGGAAGAGTAACACATTGAGGACTTTGACCGTGCGACAGGTCTCATGGGCAAAGTCATCTAACACTTTCCCACCTGTTCAAGGTCAAATTCCCTCATGCAACAAGTTTGCAAAGAGCTGTTTGTTTTTTTTTAGCAGATCCTCTCAAAAATCCATCCCCAAAACTGTTTGAATAACACTTGGATAGCTCTTCCACTTCACTTCCGTGAGAAATCCACTTTGCTTTTCCTACAAAGAGTTCCAGACTTATTTTGCAACTTTTATGCAGAAATCGAATCATCTCTATATCCTACTGTGCAGGTTAACCTTGTCATTTTCAAGTTTTGATGCAGGAACTAAAGATGGAGTAAAAACAGTGATAAATTTAGGTCAGGAATTAACAACAATGAAACGTAAAAGATTATTGCAAATGCAATCGTAAATATCCAAGACTTTGATGCCTTCATAATCATTAGAACCTTCTACTGCTCGTTGACTGAAGTGAAATCTTTGAGATATCCACCCAACATTGCAAGTGGACTTCTAGGAGGAGGTCTTCTAAAAGAACATTGCCAGTATATATATATATATATACAGTCATATGAAAAAGTTTGGGCACCCCTATTAATCTTAAGCTTAATGTTTTATAAAAATTGTTTTTTTTGCAACAGCTATTTCAGTTTCATATATCTAATAACTGTTGGACACAGTAATGTTTCTGCCTTGAAATGAGGTTTATTGTACTAACAGAGAATGTGCAATCGGCATTCAAACAAAATTTGACAGGTGCATAAGTATGGGCACCCTTATCATTTTCTTGTTTTAAATACTCCTACCTACTCTTTACTGACTTACTAAAGCACTTTTTTTGGTTTTGTAACCTCATTGAGCTGTGAACTTCATAGCTAGGTGTATGCAATCATGAGAAAAGCTACTTAAAGTGGCCACTTGCAAGTTGTTCTCCTGTTTGAATCTCCTCTGAGGAGTGGCATCATGGGCTCCTCAAAACAACTGTCAAATGATCTGAAAACAAAGATTATTCAACATAGTTGTTCAGGGGAAGGATACAAAAAGCTCTCAGAGATTTAACCTGTCAATTTCCACTGTGAGGAACATAGTAAGGAAATGGAAGAACACAGGTACAGTTCTTGTTAAGGCCAGAAGTGGCAGGCCAAGAAAAACATCAGAAAGGCAGAGAAGAAGAATGGTGAGATCAGTCAAGGACAATCCTCAGACCACCTCCAGAGATCTGCAGCATCAACTTGCTGCAGATGGTGTCACTGTGCATCGGTCAACTATACAACGCACTTTGCACAAGGAGAAGCTGTATGGGAGAGTGATGCGAAAGAAGCCGTTTCTGCAAGCACGCCACAAACAGAGTTGGCTGAGGTATGCAAAAGCACATTTGGAGAGCCAATTTATTTTTGGAAGAAGGTCCTGTGGACTGATGAAACTAATATTGAGTTGTTTGGTCATACAAAAAGGCGTTATGCATGGCAGCAAAAAAACACAGTGCGTTGTATAGTTGAGCGATGCACAGTGACACCATCTGCAGCAAGTTGATGCTGCAGCTCTCTGGAGGTGGCCTGAGGATTGTCCTTGAATGATCTCACCATTCTTCTTCTCTGCCTTTCTGATGTTTTTCTTGGCCTGCCACTTCTGGCCTTAACAAGAACTGTACCTGTGTTCTTCCATTTCCTTACTATGTTCCTCACAGTGGAAATTGACAGGTTAAATCTCTGAGACAGCTTTTTGTATCCTTCCCCTGAACAACTATGTTGAATAATCTTTGTTTTCAGATCATTTGACAGTTGTTTTGAGGAGCCCATGATGCCACTCTTCAGAGGAGATTCAAACAGGAGAACAACTGGCAAGTGGCCACTTTAAGTAGCTTTTCTCATGATTGCATACACCTAGCTATGAAGTTCAAAGCTCAATGAGGTTACAAAACCAAAAAAAGTGCTTTAGTAAGTCAGTAAAAAGTAGGTAGGAGTATTTAAAACAGGAAAATGATAAGGGTGCCCATACTTATGCACCTGTCAAATTTTGTTTGAATGCAGATTGCACCTTTTCTGTTAGTACAATAAACCTCATTTCAAGGCAGAAACATTACTGTGTCCAACAGTTATTAGATATATGAAACTGAAATAGCTGTTGCAAAAAAAACAATTTTTATAAAACATTAAGCTTAAGATTAATAGGGGTGCCCAAACTTTTTCATATGACTGTATATATATATATAATATATAGTGGAAGTGAATATCTACTGTTGTGAATTTGGATTCTGGGCTCCCCCGGTGGCTACTGGTGGAATTGAACTTGTGACATCATCTTCCCTGTTCACCTGTTCTGATTAGATCTGGGTGTCGCTATATAACCTGGCTTCTCTGTTAGATGCTTGCCGGTCAACAATGTTATCAGAAGCCTCTCTGTGCTTGTTCCTGCTCCCAGACATCTACTAGATAAGTTGGACATTCGTCCATGTTTTGTTTTTGTATTTTGGTTCCAGTTCACAGCTGCAGTTTCGTTACTGTGTCTGGAAAGCTCTTGTTGATCAGGAATTGCCACTCTGGTATTATGAGTTAATGCCAGAGTCCTAAAGTAATTTCTGGATGTGTTTTGTTAGGGTTTTCTACTGACCATGAAAGTATGCTTTCTGTCTTCTGCTATCTAGAAAGCGGACCTCAAATTTGCTAAAACTATTTTCCTGCTGCGTTTGTTGTTTCATCTCATATCACCGCCAATATATGTGGGGGGCCTCTGTCTCCTTTTTGGGCATTTCTCTAGAGGTGAGTCAGGTCTTATATTTCCCTCTGCTAGCATTATTTAGTTCTCCGGCCGGCGCTGGGCATATAGGGATAAAAAGTAGGACATGCTACCTGGCTACTTCTAGATGATGCGGTAGGTTTAGTTCATGGTCAGTATAGTTACATCTTCCAAGAGCTTGTTCCTATTGAGGCTTATGCTAGTTCTCTGGCCATGGAGATCATGACAGTTTGACCGGCCGGCTAAAGGGTTAAAATCCTTGGCTGAGAAAGGAGAGAAATAAGAAGTCTGCTGAGAGTTTTTTTTTTTTTTTTTTTTTTTTTTTTCTCTGTGCTCTTAATTGGATCACTTGCCAGTCTGTCTATGCTGCAGTCTTTCTTTTTTTTCTCTCTCCTTCTAATCTTTGAATGGCTCTATGTTCACCTGTCTATAATGGATCTACAGAGTGTAACTGCAGGTTTGAATAATCTCGCCACGAAAGTACAAAGTTTGCAAGATTTTGTTGTTCATGCTCCGGTATCAGAGCCGAGAATTCCTTTGCCGGAATTCTTCTCAGGGAATAGATCTAGCTTTCAGAATTTTAGAAATAATTGTAAGTTATTTTTGTCCCTGAAATCTCGTTCTGCTGGAGACCCTGCACAGCAGGTTGGGATTGTGATTTCCTTGCTCCGCGGCGACCCTCAAGATTGGGCTTTTGCATTGGCACCAGGGGATCCTGCGTTGCGCAATGTGGATGCGTTTTTTCTGGCCTTGGGCTTGCTGTATGAGGAACCTCATTTGGAACTTCAGGCAGAAAAAACTTTGATGTCCCTATCGCAGGGGCAAGATGAAGCTGAAATTTACTGCCAAAAATTCCGTAAATGGTCTGTGCTTACTCAGTGGAATGAGTGTGCCTTGGCGGCTACTTTCAGAGAGGGTCTTTCTGATGCCATTAAGGATGTTATGGTGGGGTTCCCTGTGCCTGCAAGTCTGAATGAGTCCATGACAATGGCCATTCAGATCGATAGGCGTCTGCGGGAGCGCAAACCAGTGCACCATCTGGCGGTGTCCACTGAGAAGACGCCAGAAAACATGCAGTGTGATAGAATTCTGTCCAGAAGCGAGCGGCAGAATTTTAGACGGAAAAATGGGTTGTGTTTCTATTGTGGGGATTCTACTCATGTTATATCAGCATGCTTTAAGCGCACTAAAAAGCTTGATAAATCCGTTCCCATTGGCACTTTACAGTCTAAATTTATTTTGTCTGTGACCCTGATTTGCTCTTTGTCATCTATTGCTACGGACGCCTATATCGACTCTGGCGCCGCTTTGAGTCTTATGGATTGGTCCTTTGCCAATCGTTGTGGGTATGATTTAGAGCCTTTGGAGACTCTTATTCCTCTGAAGGGGATTGACTCCACCCCATTGGCTAATAATAAACCACAATACTGGACACAAGTAACTATGTGTATTAATCCGGATCACCAGGAGACTATTCGTTTTCTGGTGCTGTATAATCTACATGATGATTTGGTGCTGGGATTGCCATGGCTGCAATCTCACAACCCAGTCCTTGACTGGAGAGCTATGTCTGTGTTGAGCTGGGGATGTAAGGGGACTCATGGGGACGTACCTTTGGTGTCCATTTCATCATCTATTCCCTCTGAAATCCCTGAGTTCCTGTCTGATTATCGTGACGTCTTTGAAGAACCCAAGCTGGGTTCACTACCTCCGCACCGTGAGTGCGATTGTGCTATAGATTTAATTCCGGGTAGTAAATACCCAAAGGGTCGTTTATTTAATCTGTCTGTGCCTGAACATACTGCTATGCGAGAATATATAAAGGAGTCCTTGGAAAAGGGACATATTCGTCCATCGTCATCTCCCTTAGGAGCCGGTTTTTTCTTTGTGTCAAAAAAAGACGGCTCTTTGAGACCATGTATTGATTATCGGCTTTTGAATAAAATCACGGTTAAATATCAATACCCATTGCCGTTGCTGACTGATTTGTTTGCTCGCATAAAGGGGGCCAAGTGGTTCTCTAAGATTGATCTCCGTGGGGCGTATAATTTGGTGCGGATCAGGCAGGGGGATAAGTGGGCGTTTGAGGAGTGGCGCCATTGGCTCGAGGGGGCCAGACATCAGGTGGTGGTATTGACTGACCACAAAAATTTGATCTATCTTGAGACCGCCAGGCGCCTGAATCCTAGACAGGCGCGCTGGTCATTATTTTTCTCTCGGTTTAATTTTGTGGTATCGTACCTACCGGGTTCTAAGAATGTTAAGGCGGATGCCCTTTCTAGGAGTTTTGAGCCTGATTCACCCGGCAACTCTGACCCCACAGGTATTCTTAAGGAGGGAGTTATCTTGTCAGCCGTTTCTCCAGACCTGCGGCGGGCCTTGCAGGAGTTTCAGGCGGATAGACCGGATCGTTGTCCGCCTGATAGGTTGTTTGTTCCTGATGATTGGACCAGTAGAGTCATCTCTGAGGTACATTCTTCTGCATTGGCAGGTCATCCTGGAATTTTTGGTACCAGGGATTTGGTGGCAAGATCCTTCTGGTGGCCTTCCCTGTCACGAGATGTGCGAGGCTTTGTGCAGTCTTGTGACGTTTGTGCTCGGGCCAAGCCTTGTTGTTCTCGGGCTAGTGGATTGTTGTTATCCTTGCCTATTCCTAAGAGGCCTTGGACACACATCTCGATGGATTTTATTTCAGATCTGCCTGTTTCTCAGAAGATGTCTGTCATCTGGGTGGTGTGTGACCGTTTTTCTAAGATGGTCCATTTGGTTCCCCTGCCCAAATTGCCTTCTTCTTCCGAGTTGGTGCCCCTGTTTTTTCAAAATGTTGTTCGTTTGCATGGTATTCCTGAGAATATCGTTTCTGACAGAGGGACCCAATTCGTGTCTAGATTTTGGCGGGCATTTTGTGCTAGGATGGGCATAGATTTGTCTTTTTCGTCCGCTTTTCACCCTCAGACTAATGGCCAGACCGAGCGGACTAATCAGACCCTGGAGACATATCTGAGGTGTTTTGTGTCTGCTGACCAGGATGATTGGGTTGCTTTTTTGCCATTGGCGGAGTTCGCCCTCAATAATCGGGCCAGCTCTGCCACCTTGGTTTCCCCGTTTTTCTGTAATTCGGGGTTCCATCCTCGATTTTCCTCCGGTCAGATGGAATCCTCGGATTGTCCTGGAGTGGATGCGGTGGTGGAGAGATTGCATCATATCTGGGGGCAGGTGATGGACAATTTAAAGTTGTCCCAGGAGAAGACTCAGCTTTTTGCCAACCGTCACCGTCGTGTTGGTCCTCGGCTTTGTGTTGGAGATTTGGTGTGGTTGTCTTCTCGTTTTGTCCCTATGAGGGTCTCATCTCCTAAGTTTAAGCCTCGGTTCATCGGTCCGTATAAAATATTGGAGATTCTTAACCCTGTTTCCTTCCGTTTGGACCTCCCTGCATCCTTTTCTATTCATAACGTTTTTCATCGGTCGTTATTGCGCAGGTATGAGGCACCGGTTGTGCCTTCCGTTGAGCCTCCTGCTCCGGTGTTGGTTGAGGGTGAGTTGGAGTACGTTGTGGAAAAAATCCTAGACTCCCGTGTTTCCAGACGGAGACTCCAGTATCTGGTCAAGTGGAAGGGATACGGCCAGGAGGATAATTCTTGGGTCACTGCATCTGATGTTCATGCCTCTGATCTGGTTCGTGCCTTTCATAGGGCCCATCCTGATCGCCCTGGTGGTTCTGGTGAGGGTTCGGTGCCCCCTCCTTGAGGGGGGGGTACTGTTGTGAATTTGGATTCTGGGCTCCCCCGGTGGCTACTGGTGGAATTGAACTTGTGACATCATCTTCCCTGTTCACCTGTTCTGATTAGATCTGGGTGTCGCTATATAACCTGGCTTCTCTGTTAGATGCTTGCCGGTCAACAATGTTATCAGAAGCCTCTCTGTGCTTGTTCCTGCTCCCAGACATCTACTAGATAAGTTGGACATTCGTCCATGTTTTGTTTTTGTATTTTGGTTCCAGTTCACAGCTGCAGTTTCGTTACTGTGTCTGGAAAGCTCTTGTTGATCAGGAATTGCCACTCTGGTATTATGAGTTAATGCCAGAGTCCTAAAGTAATTTCTGGATGTGTTTTGTTAGGGTTTTCTACTGACCATGAAAGTATGCTTTCTGTCTTCTGCTATCTAGAAAGCGGACCTCAAATTTGCTAAAACTATTTTCCTGCTGCGTTTGTTGTTTCATCTCATATCACCGCCAATATATGTGGGGGGCCTCTGTCTCCTTTTTGGGCATTTCTCTAGAGGTGAGTCAGGTCTTATATTTCCCTCTGCTAGCATTATTTAGTTCTCCGGCCGGCGCTGGGCATATAGGGATAAAAAGTAGGACATGCTACCTGGCTACTTCTAGATGATGCGGTAGGTTTAGTTCATGGTCAGTACAGTTACATCTTCCAAGAGCTTGTTCCTATTGAGGCTTATGCTAGTTCTCTGGCCATGGAGATCATGACAATCTACAGTATCTGGATGAGGAGTTGGTCTCCTGGGGAAATTGCATATTTTTTATCTTCAAAATCAGAGGAGAGATACAATGTATCTTTGTGATTATTCGCTCCTTTCTCTCCTCATTGGCAGTAATAGTAGTTGGTGTTCTGGGACATGATGCAGAGCAGGACCTTCCCCATTGAAGCGGTGAAGAGGCGTCCATATCTACCCTACCGGTGTGTAGTGGACAGATGGATCACTGACCTAGATTTTCTCTCCGATGACGACGATGAGCACAGATGATGTTTGGCCGACCCAATCATTGGCATGTTCATCCCTTCTGTACTGTCAGGTGTGGTGTGACATGTCCTACTGTCAGAAGTTCTGCCAATTAATCTAGGTCACGTTATAAAATAAGCAATTAAAATGAACAAAATCTAAAAATAACTGACTATAGAAAACCATTGGAATGGAGTGACTAAATAATGTTCTCCTTTTCTCCATGCGTATTACTTTGGGCATTCACCATCCTTATCTGCCGGTTTATTATTTGTTTTCCTTTTTTATTTGTTTATTTTTTTCGTTAGATTTACAAACAACGGTTCAAAGCAAAACATAAAATAATTCAATATAAAACAAGCCCCTGTTCTGAATAATGGAGAGAGGAAGATAAAAAAAAATCAAATATTATTGTCCATTTATTAAGGGTCTTACACTAACTTGTGCAAACATGTAGCAACTTTTGGATTTTTTTCTTTTAGCCAAGTAACTTTTCTGAAAAAGTTGATGGAGGCCAACTGCATCCCGAGAGATTCACTATAGATTACGCAAGAAAAAGGCGTAAATTACAGCAAAAAATTAACTCCAGCTCATAGCTGGCACCCAACATAGATTCTGGCATGCGGGAGGCCGGAGAAATACGCTCCAAATTCATTAAGTGGTTTTCGGCTTTTAATAAATTTGGCGCATCATACGCCTGCAGAATATGTTTTATTTTAGATGAATTGGTCCTTAAGGTTGAGAACGAGTAAATGCATCCCCAAATATACACAGAAATGGTCACTTAATTCTGATACATAAAGTACTGACTGCAGATTCGGAAACCCCATTCATCTCCATGTGTTAGTTTTTACACGGATTAAACGCACCACAATGAATCCAGTTTTTAGGTTTAAACATAACGCACATGGACGCTGTAGATTTGTTTAAAAAATAGTTTATGACTCACATTTTGGAAATAGTTTGAATAATGCGCTGCAGTTTACCAGGGAGGAGGGAGATGCAGCTGCAGGAAATTAGACAAGATGGAGATTATCCCATTTATACTGTAAGCATGGACGGGGTCCGAGTTTGCTCAGCGAGAAGTAGTAAATTGTCCACATTATGACATGACTATGGCGCTTATACTATGGAGGGGAATGTCTGTAGTAATATCATAATTCCATCCACCAGAAAAAGTAAGTCTTTTGTGAGCCACCTTGATTCACAGACACTTTTTCCATCCAAGACTATAATAAATGCTGAGGTCAACATACGCCAGGAAATACTACCAGTACAAATAGGGACTGTGATCCCTTTATTTGCAAAATGGGGGACATTAATTGCAATTTTTTTGGAAGCAATTGATGACGCCCATCTAAGAGAAGGCTACATTTTGATTTTGTAACTTTTATCTAACTATTATAGGTCCAAATATGATTCCCAAGTCATGCCTAAGGGATTATCGAATTTATAAAAAAGCTTGTTCTTATACAATATTAATACATTTCGGAGTTAATAGGTCTGTGATCAGGATCCTAATTTTTTTAGACAAAATGTAGAGACGTTGAAAAGACCATCTCTCTGGAGGACCCATACTGTCATTTGAATGGGTGCTGTGTAATACCCGAGTTTGCCTGCGGGAGTGCTGTAGAAAGCGTAACCACTTACTAATTAAAGCTGATTGCAGATGGTCTCAGCAGTTTGACACTTAACGAATAGATTGTTGACGGTGACCCTTCCAAACAGTTGAGATTGTCCAAATTGGAGAATGTCCTTTAACACCTCTGTTAATGCTTGAGATGGGATTTATGGGAATTATCTATACTTCTGAGCAATCATCTTGTACAGAAGGATTAGACCTGTACACGACTCGTGGTATCAACAGGTGCTGTAAGAAAACAATTAAAAACAATCATTACGTGAACAGTGCGCTGCTCTCTGTTCGTTAATTAGCGGAGTTAGTGCGCTGCCGTAGGAGGTTTAAACAGTAGGTGTTTGGTCTTTACTCTCGTCTTCACGAGATATCGTGCCACTTTTGCAAAGAAATAATACCGCACTTCTGCACTTCCCTGCCGAGTTCTGCGATCATCTTCTGGAACATAATCACCATTATCCACTCAAGACCCTCTGTGCAAAATAAAGAGAGAAAAAAAAGAAAAAAAAAAAACAACAACTCTTCCCCGTTCATTTCACAATTCCCTCTCAAACGCTACTTCTCTCTTCCATCTGTTGTCTCTGGCAGATTTCTGCATCCAATTAGTCACATTTAATGCTGCTGTCAAGTTTTCGGAAGGGCTGTAGTTTGGAATAAATTATTAGTAAAGGCTTTACAGACGTTTGGGGCGATTTAGAGTTTACTCGTAACTGTAAAAATAAAGGCTTGTAAAATGCTGGCGAGGAGGAGGGAGAGGAGGAGGGATGTGTGATCATGAAGATGGGGGAATAAACTGGAAAAGTTCATATGTGCAACTAGAGAAGAGATCAAGTGCTGGACAATGGATTATATTCATAGAGGTGATACAGTATAATGATTGTGCTACTATGTAACTGTCACCGTATTGTAGCAGTTATATTCTTGTACATAGGGGCAGTATTATAGTAGTTATATTCTTGTACATAGGGGCAGTATTATAGTAGTTATATTCTTGTATATAGGGGGCAGTATTATAGTAGTTATATTCTTGTACATAGGGGCAGTATTATAGTAGTTATATTCTTGTACATAGGAGCAGTATTATAGTAGTTATATTCTTGTACATAGGGGCAGTATTATAGTAGTTATATTCTTGTACATAGGGGCAGTATTATAGTAGTTATATTCTTGTACATAGGGGCAGTATTATAGTAGTTATATTCTTGTACATAGGGGCAGTATTATAGTAGTTATATTCTTGTACATAGGGGCAGTATTATAGTAGTTATATTCTTGTATATAGGGGGCAGTATTATAGTAGTTATATTCTTGTACATAGGGGCAGTATTATAGTAGTTATATTCTTGTACATAGGAGCAGTATTATAGTAGTTATATTCTTGTACATAGGGGCAGTATTATAGTAGTTATATTCTTGTACATAGGGGCAGTATTATAGTAGTTATATTCTTGTACATAGGGGCAGTATTATAGTAGTTATATTCTTGTATATAGGGGGCAGTATTATAGTAGTTATATTCTTGTACATAGGAGCAGTATTATAGTAGTTATATTCTTGTATATAGGGGGCAGTATTATAGTAGTTATATTCTTGTATATAGGGGGCAGTATTATAGTAGTTATATTCTTGTACATAGGGGGCAGTATTATAGTAGTTATATTCTTGTACATAGGAGCAGTATTATAGTAGTTATATTCTTGTACATAAGGGCAGTATTATAGTAGTTATATTCTTGTACATAGGGGCAGTATTATAGTAGTTATATTCTTGTACATAGGAGCAGTATTATAGTAGTTATATTCTTGTACATAGGAGCAGTATTATAGTAGTTATATTCTTGTACATAGGAGCAGTATTATAGTAGTTATATTCTTGTACATAGGAGCAGTATTATAGTAGTTATATTCTTGTACATAGGGGCAGTATTATAGTAGTTATATTCTTGTACATAGGAGCAGTATTATAGTAGTTATATTCTTGTACATGGTAGGCGGTAATACTAGGGACAAGAGTTAACTCTAATCAGTGTGTAGGTGATTGTCTTCTGACATCTGAGTTCTTGCTGACGGACAGCTCCTGGTGTGTGATTGGCTAATTTATTACATTATAAACCTCCCTGAACCTGAATTTACTCTCCACTGTTCGGTCAGTTAGGGAAATACTAGTGTGCTGGATTTATTTTTTTCTCTGTGATGTTTTGTCATGTTTTCTCGTGTAACATATTATTCTCTCTACAAACAGCAGAGACTGCGTGATAATTACCAGAAAATGGGCAAGTTCCCTTCTGTCCGCTGGATGAGACTCATTAATATTGTAAGGAGCCCAGATGTTTACGATGAGACACCAAGGACCTTCCACAGAGCTGCCGCCATGTGATCACGCACCTCTGTCACTGACCCATCCAGCGTCCTCTACTGTGTGTATAACATGCAATATTCCGCTCATCTAAGGTTCCGTATAGTGTTGAGCAATACCGTCCGATACTTGAAAGTATCGGTATCGGAAAGTATCGGCCGATACCGGCAAAGTATCGGATCTAATCCGATACCGATACCCGATACCAATACAAGTCAATGGGACACAAGTATCGGACGGTATCCCTGATGGTTCCCAGGGTCTGAAGGAGAGGAAACTCTCCTTCAGGCCCTGGGAACCATATTAATGTGTAAAATAAAGAATTAAAATAAAAAATATTGATATACTCACCTCTCCGACGCAGCCTGGACTTTACCGCCGTAACCGGGAGCCTTCTTTGCTTAAAATGCGCGCGTTTAATGGTTTCCGTGACGTCACGGCTTCTGATTGGTCGCGTGCCGCCCATGTGACCGCGACGCGACCAATCACAACAAGCCGTGACGTAATTTTCAGGTCCTGAATGCCTAGAATTAGGCATCAGGACCTGAAAATTACGTCACGGCTTGTGATTGGCGGATGCTTGGCCAAGAAAAAGGGTCATGGTTTCAGCTAATGGTTGTGAGCCGTATGGGATATTAGCACTGATGTCTACAATGATGGTCCAGACTTGGTCGCCTTTAGAAGTGGCATTGCGTAAAATATTGAACACTGATGGTCTGGATGAGTTCACTTTGTGCAGGTTTTTATTTATTTTCTAGAGAATTTAGGGGATTTTTCACCACTGTCCATCTCAAATACAATACTACGCGATTTCCGTAAACCTTTCAATACTAATTGTTGACCAAATATGATTGCGAGTTTTAAAGACATTATGGTCATTGGAGTTGGAGGAGAGAACAATGCTTGTACTACAGAAGCGCCAGACAGCTGCAAAAAGTGTTTATGGGGGGTTTCACGGATTACAAATTGGCTTCATTGGTTAAGAAATGTTACTTCTTTGGTGGAAAGTAGTCTAATATTTGCTTTGGATGTAACCAGAGAAGAATTCAGGATGTAAAAAATGATCAGTTCGAGATCAGAAACACAAAGTATTTGCAAAGTTACTTAAAAGTCATTAATGTAAAGTTCACCTTTAAATTCCCCCGAGGCCCAGCAGCACCGAGGACGTCCAATCCTCGTTTTTGACTTTTGATTTCAGTCCCCTCCAACGTTAACTTCACGGTTTAATTTTCCACCTTTAAATATTTTAATATTCATTTAAAAAAAAAATCCTTAATATTTAATATTCCTCTTAAGTAGCGCAGACTTGTAATATTCATGTTTAATAAGGATTGCTACAATGTATGTTATAGACATTTTAAATGTCTGTCTTTTTTTTTTTAAGGCGAAAGTGCAAAGAATGTAAATCATTTTCAACCTTTTCGGGAAGACGCGGAGCTGAGGAAACTTGTAAAATACCTGCCTGGCTCCAAAGTCACATTGAATAAGAATCGATCTATAAGAAGAAAGTATCAATGAATAGATCTGATTTTTTGGGAGAATTGTTTTTTATAGTGAAATTCCAATGGAATTTTCTCTTGTGTTCAGCAGGAGGGATGATGGGAGTCATGGATGTCTACTCTTAAAGAACTCGCAAATGGGACTCTGAAATGGTGGTCTGACCTCTGAGTCTGAGTTCAACATTATGTGAAAAAAGCACAAAAGTTCTAAAAGTAGTCATCTATGTCGGCTAACACAACAAATATGGAAGAGGGAGGAGGGGGATGAAGCTGCATCTTCTCGGTTTCTCAGCATGTTGTAAGAGAGAAACAAATATAAAAAAGTCTCTGATTGGCTCAAATGGCTGTAAATTGTGTTCGACTTGATGTGGGCAGCAAGAAACAAGATGCAGGTAATGGCAGACAACACTTAAGAAAGTGCTTGACCACTCAGAAAGCATGCTCGGAAAAGTAATCCGAGGTAGGATAGACAAAAGTGCGCAGGCTTGTCTAAAAATCATCAGCTGCCCTGCCACTCCTATACACGTACAGCTGCAAAATGAGGGATTGGGATTCTTCCCGAATTTGTTAACTTTCATGTTGGATTTCTAGAAACTTTGTACTAGTGCAGCGCCCCCACTGCCGCAGGGCCGAGGGGTACCCGGTACCGGGCCTCTGAGTCTCTGCTCCGGGGTTGTCATGGTGGCTAGGCCCGGTCCGTGACGAGGGGCGTACAGTAATTGATGGTAGTGAATGTGGATAGTGGTGGTGGTGCGGTGCAGGAAATAACGAGGACACCAAGTTGCAGTCTCTTTACCTCTTTACTGAAGGTCTCTGGGTCCTCAGTCCGGAATATGAATCACCAGGCTGCGCAAGTCCGGCCGGTCCAATGGCACCTCCAGAGTTCTCTTCGCAGGTGGAGATCTGTGCCTTCCTACTTGCGCTATGTGTTGCGGTCCTCCCCTGCTGTGCTTACGGAAAGTCCCCACAACTGTTGTGTCCATTTCTTAAGTTCCCTCACAACTCGATTAGATGATGCTCTGCTAATCCTCCGTCCCTCCCTGATGTTACGGTTAGGACGGCACCCGTATGACAGGTAGGCTCGGAGCTCTTCCGGGACCCTAGAGTCGCCCCTCTCCACAAGTTGCCCCCCAAGACTGCATAGGTGATTTAGGTGAGACAGCCCGCCTTAGACTGACTGTCCTGCCGTTGGTTTGAAGTATTGCCTGAAGCTGAATATAGTAATACTTCCTCGGCGTTCCGGCCGCCGGTTGTGCGCCTCAGTAGGATGTTGCCTCGGTCTTACAGCACGACTCCTACTGGTATTCTCCTTGTTGCTTTGATCTCGTTTTTCACTCAGCACAATATATCTCGCTTCTGTTCCTTTCTTAGGGCACCACCGCTATACTGAGCAGGCACGGTCCCGTGACGTTCCTTCTTGTAGCCAGGCCTCTGTCAGGGTCCCAAACCTGACAGGGACCCTACCGAATCTTTCCCCACAACACCCCCTGCCACAAGGTGTTGCCTGGTCCAACCCAGTCAGCTTTCTGCCTAACTTCCTGCCTGACCCCCAGTTTTTACCCACAGTGGTGAGGAGTGGCCTAATAAATAGCACCCTTAGCTCCCCCTGGAGGCCCGACTGTGAAATGTATTGGTGTATGTGATACCTGGTCAGATGAACTCCTTCAGTGCCATCAGACGTACCATAGCCCCCCTTAGCGGCGGAGCCACAGTACTGCAACGACCAGGACTCTGGGGCGCTGCACTCCCCCCCGGTTAAATCCAGTACTCCGGGACTGGGAAGAAAACAACAATACATGTCAGCAAAAAGACACACAATTTTTGTGAGTGCAATAACAATAAGCATACTTGAACAGAGCTTCCCTTTATGGGAGGTGAGGACACTTGAACGTTACAAACATGGTTAAATACTTTTAAACAACTTTTCTATAAATAACTCTTCTTACCCAACCGGGTATTCTACTAAGTGCAAAATTTTAAACATTAATTCAACATTGCCTTTAAGGATGTACACTCTAAATCCACTAAAGACCTTCTTATACTCATTATAAGGCTTGAGCAACTGTGCTACATTCTCCTACTTTACATCTGCAGGACCGCCTGTCCTAACGGCTCCAGACCTACTGCCTCTCCTTTCTATTACAGGACCACCCCTTTCCGCCCGAGCCTTCTGTCCTTCCACTACTATACACAGTATAGAACATGTTTTTCTTTCAGTTGGAGATTACTGAGCCATCCCTATATGGCTCCTAAGAGGACTCACCACTAACCCCTACGGGTTCACTTCCTGTCCTCATCCTTCCATTAACATTATTGAACATTTCCTACAATCAACTAGTTGGATACATATAACTTTTACACGTGAGCATCATCATCATTTTCTTTTTGTCAAGACATTATTGCCATCTATCTGTCTTAAAGCAATAACATTCTTTAAGTGCAACAAGTGAACATCCCCTTTAGGAGGGGATCCAGTCTGTATGAGGTAGCACATCTTCTCAAGCTACCAGTCCGTACTCAGCAAAGGCTCCGGTGCAGTATCTTCGCAAAGAGTCCTTCTTTAAGTAAAACCAGTAGGGAGCACCTTTAAGAAGGTGCAAACTATTTACAAGCAGTTTGTATCATGCACTGTTCATGATTGCGGCAGTTCTTGGTAACGGAACAAAAGGTAGAAACACAAACAAAAAGCAGAAACAATAGGGATCCCGGGTCAACAAAGGGATCCCTTTAAGAGTTAACCCTGGACGGGTTTAGCAGCAACATAGCAGAAAAACAATGAACTATTTACAATCATTAAAGCATTCTTGCTTACTCGAACCACTCAGGAGGCAGCACCGGCGGAGGCAACCCCTTTGGGTATTGCGAGCCGCCCGGTACTGCATAAGGGGGTCTGTTGTCCCATCTGGGGGTCTGCGTACCCACATTCTTCAATTCTGGAGCAGCACGGGCACCACCCCCCTGAAGAGGTGCCTCCTTGGCCACGAGGGTGGTGGAGGTGACAATACTGCATGTCGTGGTCTTAAACATAGTGCACGTACGGGTGACCTCGGTGGTCCTGGTAATGACCATGGGCTGACCACAAGGGGGCACCTTGGCTACAGGGGTTAGCTTCATTGGCACCTTAATCGGGGGTTTCACAGGGGTCTGCCTCTTGCGGACATTCAGGGCAAACCACCCCTTTTTCCCAAAGTGCCTGGTGTACGAGACTTCATCCCCCGGGTAGAGATCCCGGTCTGGGTGGCCCTCTCTGAGATGCGACTCGACATCTCTGCGGTTTACAAACACCTCCGCATACAGACCCGGCTCTTTAATGAAGCCCCAGCCTCCGCGGAGCTTGAAGGTGGTGATGATGCCCTGCCTGCGCGGGGCCTGGTGAGCGGTGGGGTCCTTGCGGGCCGGTCCTTGACCGCCACGTCTTTCTGATGGTAGGCCTCCAGCCCGGCCTGGTACTCCTTTTCTCTCTCCTTCCACTGCTGTTCCAGCTGGGCCTGGTATTCTTCCTAGCTCAGAGCCTGCACCATCTCCCCTTCCCGTGTCTTCACCCCGGGGAACCCCATGAGATCAGATCCCGGGTTCACCCAGCGGCATACCGTGCGCTCCGCACGGGTCTCACACAACAGGGTGGTTGGCGCAATCGGGGCCTTCAGGCGGTGTTCCATGCCCGTTGCCTCCTCCCATGGTAACAGGCGTTGGAGTCTATGGGTCCCAGGGAGAGGGGGTGCAGCGACGGGGCCTATCAGCAGGTCCTCTGCTGGCGGAGCAGGGTCGACGGACTCACCAGCCAATGCAAGTTCCTCCTCCGCGGCGGGTTCCGCTAACGGTGTCGGCGAGGGCCTCAGCAACAACTCCGGTAGCGGTACAGGATCCGATGTCAGAGGATTTCCTTCCGGCGCTACCTGGTGCGGAGCCTGGGCCCCCGTGTTCAGCTGAAGGAGCTGGTGAATCAGGTCTCCCATCTCAGCCTGCAAAAGATCAGCGTTGTCTGTGGAGTAGTGGCTGCGGTACTCGTCCGGGTAGTTGGGGGAGACTTCTGCTTCCACCCCGCATTCGGGTTCCGAGCTGCTGGCCATGGCATCATCCACGTGAGTCGCTTCCTGGTTCTTTTCCCGCTCTCTCCTTCGTGGGCGGTTTCGCTTTCTCTGTTTCCGCCCACCATTGAGAATCAGGAGGTGGATCTCTGCTGCTGACGGACACATCCTCACGGTGCAGAAATATTTAGACTGGGCGGCCATTGTCTTTCGCGCTCTCCAGCTTGTCCATGCCTACTCCACGCCCCTCTTCTCCTGCGCTCTCCTCAGCGCTGTAATGGCGGCGGATTTTGGCGGCAAGTGGCACCGCACAGTCTTTTTAATAAAGTACAGTCCAAGCACAGTAAATTACAGTTCCAAGGCACACATGACCCGATTCCTCAGGCTTAAGTAGATCCTGTTCGTGACGCCAAGTTTGCAGCGCCCCCACTGCCGCAGGGCCGAGGGGTACCCGGTACCGGGCCTCTGAGTCTCTGCTCTGGGGTTGTCACGGTGGCTAGGCCCGGTCCGTGACCCTAACGAGGGGCGTACAGTAATTGATGGTAGTGAATGTGGATAGTGGTGGTGGTGCGGTGCAGGAAATAACGAGGACACCAGGTTGCAGTCTCTTTACCTCTTTACTGATGGTCTCTGGGTCCTCAGTCCGGAATATGAATCACCAGGCTGCACAAGTCCGGCCGGTCCAATGGCACCTCCAGAGTTCTCTTCGCAGGTGGAAATCTGTGCCTTCCTGCTAGCGCTATGTGTTGTGGTCCTTCCCTGCTGTGCTTGCGGAAAGTCCCCACAACTGTTGTGTCCGTTTCTTAAGTTCCCTCACAACTCGATTAGATGATGTTCTGCTAATCCTCTGTCCCTCCCGGTGTTATGGTTGGGACGCACCCGTATGACGGGTAGGCTCGGAGCTCTTCCGGGACCCTAGAGTCGCCCCTCTCCACAGGTTGCCCCCTATGTCTGCATAGGTGATTTAGGTGAGACAGCCCGCCTGAGACTGACTGTCCTGCCGTTGGTTTGGAGTATTGCCTGAAGCTGAATATAGTAATACTTCCTCGGCGTTCCGGCCGCCGGTTGTGCGCCTCAGTAGGATGTTGCCTCGGTCTTACAGCACGACTCCTACTGGTATTCTCCTTCTTGCTTTGATCTCGTTTCTCACTCAGCACAATATATCTCGCTTCTGATCCTTTCTTAGGGCACCGCCGCTATGCTGAGCAGGCACGGTCCCGTGACGTTCCTTCTTGTAGCCAGGCCTCTGTCAGGGTCCCAAACCTGACAGGGACCCTACCGAATCTTCCCCCACAACACCCTCTGCCACCAGGTGTTGTCTGGTCCAACCCAGTCAGCTTTCTCTCTAACTTCCTGCCTGACCCCCAGTTTACCCACAGTGGTGAGGAGTGGCCTAATGAATAGAACCCTTAGCTCCCCCTGGAGGCCCGACTGTGAAATGTATTGGTGTCTGTGATACCTGGTCAGATGAACTCCTTCAGTGCCATCAGACGTACCATAGCCACCCTTAGCGGCGGAGCCACAGTACTGCAACGACCAGGACTCTGGGGCGCTGCACTAGCAGAAGTATAAAAACAAAGGAAAAAGTAGAATTTATGAACAATAGTTTGACAATGACATAGTCATAGTCATCCATAGTTAGACAATGGATCTTGTCTCTTTTTAGGAATCTGTCAGCAGATTTTGGTTTGTAATCCGAGAACAGCATGATGTAGGGGCTGCAACAATGTATTACTTGCTGGGCTGCTTGCTGTCATTTTGATACAATCACGGTTTTCTCTGCAGATCTAGCGTTGCTCAGAATGTTGAGCTCTGTGTAACCTCGCCCCCACACCACTGATTGGCTGCTTTCTGTGTACACTCTGCATAGGCAGAAAGCTGCTAATCAGTGATGGGACGGGGTTATACAGAGCAGGAGGACTAGGCGTGATAATCTACTGCTGATAAAATACTGATTGTATTGAAACAACAAAACCAAACCCAGTAAGTGATACATTGCTGAAATCAGGACTCTGCCCCTACATTGTGCTGTTCCCAAATTACGTTAAGTAAAAAAAACCTGCTAACGGATTCCTTCCATTTTTTAATTATGTTTTTGGAGCACAAAACTACAAATCTTGAAGTTTCTACACTTAAAGGTTTGTTGTCATGATATTGTCTTCTCAATCTTAAAAACATAGCAGAGACCACAAGCCCCCTTTACAAAGAGGCAGAATTAAGAAGGGGCATTGATATCACTCCATCATTTGGTCTTGTCCCCAGGATGTCCCACCTGATCTTCCACCACATATTGTCCATATTACTGACGTATATTGGGAGAGCTCAGTAATGGCCGCCGTGTCTTCTCATCACTACATAAAGAACATATAAAAGAATACAATTACGTTCAGGATATTTCTTCCATGTCCAGTAACCTGAGGTCACCATCTTTCGGCCCGTCGGCTTGGTTCCCTTCCCAGTCGATGGTCCGATTCTCCCACTTTGTAGACCACACGTGACTCAGAGATCAGGGTTAATGGTTCCAGCGCCTCGTCTCCGTACAGTCTTGGCATTGGAACGACTGTCACAGCTGTGTTTATGTTCGGGAGGCGACGTGGGTGTCTTCGTTGGAGCCTCGAGACGACTTTGTTTTTGTAGTTTTTTTTTTCTTTCTAATTAACCAGCAGTAAAACTATCCATATGTTACCAAAGTGATAGAGTGAGATTGATATATGTATAAATTACCTCCGAGACTCTAATTAGGCTCCTCAGAAATAAAATATCTTTATAAAGCTATGGAGGCTGACCTTCTGCTTTACGACGTCTCGGAGGCACCTCCCGAGCTCTGCGGGAAGGATATATGGATGCTAATGGAAAAGCCAAGACCATGTGCGGCTCGCAAACGGTTTTCAAGTGTATTGTATTTTATCCCATTACGTCCGTTGATTATTGAGTCATTCGGAAAGTAGACATTGTCCAAGAAAATACATGGTACGAGCCACCGAGGAGGAACTGCTGAGAATGTAGACATGGAACAAGATCCAAGACCCGAGACCTCAGGTGTTGGGAAGTCTCATCTTAGAGATGCTTCCTCGGGAAACACCGTCCATAGAAATGCAATAGATGGCGGCACACCGGAGGACTGCGGTAAGGCTTCTGTAACCCACTCATCTCCTCTACTTTTGAGGTCCTCTGAAATCTAAGTGATGGGCAAAACTTGTTGAATGATGGGGGTCCAACCATTGGGAACCTCACGATTGGCAGAACGAGGCTCTTAAATCCCTGTTAGAACGGAGTATTCGACTGCCGCTCCATTCATCCCTTATAGGACTCTCTACTTAGCTTTTTTACCAGAATGGAGCGATGGTCAAGGGTCTGACCTTCCATGCCATGATGCAACAGAGATAAAATCGCCATCACTCTCCATACTAAACCCCATGGAGTTGAGCTGCAACACCAGTCACGACCTGCGGAGAGTTGTGGCGCTATCTTTTTTTTGGAATATAGCCATTTTGTTTTTATATCTGGACACAATCATTCCATTGATAATTGTCAGATCTCTGGGGTAAAACTGCTTGAACCCCCAACGATCCCGATAAAAGTGGGAATAGACCACTCCACCATATATTATAATATCAATGAAAACAAATAATGAACAGTGACCCCTGTATCATTCAACGACAAACTTTCTCAACTTTACTAAAATCATAGTGAAGAACATGATCTGAGACGTGGTCATCGGGGTCCTTGAAAGAAAATGGAGCAGGATTGGTTGCAAATGTCCTGAGGAATAACAGCACCATGAGGGTTTATGCTGCCGAGACCTTGATGCCCTGGAGACGTAAACCCAAAGACGTTCTGCCATCGAGGCTTCTGGTTCCGCTGGACATAAACAGCCGGTCGTAACTCATCCGTGGAAATGGACACAACGTATCCTGGATGGACGCAGTAATGACAGAGGATTGTTACTAAAGAGACGGATGCAGCTACTCTGTTAACCTTAATGAGCGGCTCCAGCTGAGAGCGATGTCTTAATGCTCCGTCCATCGACTGTTAGGGGGTCAAAGATTATTAATATCGTCATTTATTGACTAAAGATTGTACATTAACAAGGCCTCCTGCAGGGAAAGGACAGTCAATTTATAGCCACGGAATATGACATGTTACGGGATTTATAGGGGTCTTTTTATTGATCAGATGAAATGTAAAGTATAAAAAGGAACCAATTAGAAAATTGATATTCTGCAAACACAGATTGTTACCCACAATTACTCCATGTAAAGGAATCGATGGCTATATATCTTATGACTAAGAAATCTGGGTACACAGTGTTAATAGGTATGCAGAAAAAATAAAAATAATTCTCTGTTAGTGCAATTATAAAACTACTATACTGCCCCTAAGTGTAAGAATATACCTACTATAATACTGCCACCTATGTACAAGAATATAACTACTATAATACTGCTCCTATGTACAAGAATATAACTACTATAATACTGCTCCTATGTACAAGAATATACCTACTATAATACTGCCACCTATGTACAAGAATATAACTACTATAATACTGCTCCTATGTACAAGAATATAACTACTATAATACTGCCCCTATGTACAAGAATATAACTATTATAATACTGCTCCTATGTACAAGAATATACCTACTATAATACTGCCCCTATGTACAAGAATATAACTACTATAATACTGCTCCTATGTACAAGAATATAACTACTATAATACTGCTCATATGTACAAGAATATACCTACTATAATAATACTGCCCCTATGTACAAGAATATAACTACTATAATACTGCTCCTATGTACAAGAATATACCTACTATAATACTGCCCCTATGTACAAGAATATAACTACTATAATACTGCTCCTATATACAAGAATATAACTACTATAATACTGCCCCATGTACAAGAATATAACTACTATAATACTGCTCCTATGTACAAGAATATACCTACTATAATACTGCCCCTATGTACAAGAATATAACTACTGTAATGCTGCCCCTATGTACAAGAATATAACTACTATAATACTGCCCCATGTACAAGAATAAAACTTCTATAATACTGCTCCTATATACAAGAATATAACTACTATAATACTGCCCCATGTACAAGAATAACTACTGTAATACTGCCCCTATATACAAGAATATAACTACTATAATACTGCCCCTATATACAAGAATATAGCTACTATAATACTGCCCCTATGTACAAGAATATAACTAATATAATACTGCTCCCATGTACAAGAATATAACTACTATAATACTGCTCCTATGTACAAGAATATAACTACTATAATACTGCCCCTATGTACAAGAATATAACTATTATAATACTGCTCCTATGTACAAGAATATAACTACTATAATACTGCCCCTATGTACAAGAATATAACTATTATAATACTGCTCCTATGTACAAGAATATAACTACTATAATACTGCCCCTATGTACAAGAATATAACTACTATAATACTGCTCCTATGTACAAGAATATAACTACTATAATACTGCCCCCTATATACAAGAATATAACTACTATAATACTGCCCCTATGTACAAGAATATAACTACTGTAATACTGCTCCTATGTACAAGAATATAACTACTATAATACTGCCCCTATATACAAGAATATAACTACTATAATACTGCCCCTATGTACAAGAATATAACTACTATAATACTGCTCCTATGTACAAGAATATAACTACTATAATACTGTCCCCTATGTACAAGAATATAACTAATATAATACTGCCCCTATGTACAAGAATATAACTACTATAATACTGCTCCTATGTACAAGAATATAACTATTATAATACTGCCCCTATGTACAAGAATATAACTATTATAATACTGCTGCTATGTACAAGAATATAACTACTATAATACTGCCCCTATGTACAAGAATATAACTACTATAATACTGCTCCTATGTACAAGAATATAACTACTATAATACTGCCCCCTATATACAAGAATATAACTTCTATAATACTTCTCCTATGTACAAGAATATAACTACTATAATACTGCCTCTATGTACAAGAACATAACTACTATAATACTGCCCCTATGTACAAGAATATAACTACTATAATACTGCCCCTGTGTACAAGAGTATAACTTCTATAATACTTCTCCTATGTTCAAGAATATAACTACTATAATACTGTCCCTATGTACAAGAATAAAACTACTATAATACTGCTCCTATGTACAAGAATATAACTATTATAATACTGCTCCTATGTACAAGAATATAATTACTATAATACTGCTCCTATGTACAAGAATATAACTACTATAATACTGCTCCTATGTACAAGAACATAACTACTATAATACTGCTCCTATGTACAAGAATATAACTACTATAATACTGCCCCTATGTAGAAGAATGTAACTACTATAATACTGCTCCTATGTACAGGAATATAACTACTATAATACTGCTCCTATGTGCAAGAATATAACTAATATAATACTGCCTCCTATGTACAAGAACATAACTACTATAATACTGCCCCTATGTACAAGAATATAACTACTATAATACTGCCCCTATGTACAAGAATATAACTTCTATAATACTTCTCCTATGTACAAGAATATAACTACTATAATACTGCTCCTATGTGCAAGAATATAATTACTATAATACTGCCCCTATGTACAAGAATATAACTACTATAATACTGCTCCTATGTACAAGAATATAATTACTATAATACTGCCCCTATGTAGAAGAATGTAACTACTATAATACTGCTCCTATGTGCAAGAATATAACTAATATAATACTGCCTCCTATGTACAAGAATATAACTACTATAATACTGCTCCTATGTACAAGAATATAACTTATATAATACTTCCCCTATGTACAAGAATATAACTACTATAATACTGCCCCTATGTACAAGAATATAAGTACTATAATACTGCTCCTATGTACAAGAAAATAACTACTATAATACTGCCCCTATGTACAAGACTATAACTACTATAATACTGCCCCCTATGTGCAAGAATATAACTACTATAATACTGCCCCTATGCACAAGAATATAACTACTATAATACTGCCCCTATGTACAAGAATATAACTACTATAATACTTCTCCTATGTACAAGAATATAACTACTATAATACTGCCCCTATGTACAAGAATATAACTACTATAATACTGTTCCTATATATAATATAACTACTATAATACTGCCCCTATGTACAAGAATATAACTACTATAATACTGCCGCTATGTACAGGAATATAACTACTATAGTACTGCTCCTATATACAAGAATATAACTACTATAATACCGCCGCTATGTACAAGAATATAACTACTATAATACTGCCCCTATGTACAGGAATATAACTACTATAATACTGCTCCTATGTACAAGAATATAACTACTATAATACTGCCCCCTATGTACAAGAATATAACTACTATAATACTGCTCCTATGTACAAGAATATAACTACTATAATACTGCCGCTATGTACAAGAATATAACTACTATAATACTGCTCCTATGTACAAGAATATAACTACTATAATACTGCTCCTATGTACAAGAATATAACTACTATAATACTGCTCCTATGTACAAGAATATAACTACTATAATACTGCCCCTATGTACAAGAATATAACTACTATAATACTGCTCCTATGTACAAGAATATAACTACTATAATACTGCCCCTATATACAAGAATATAACTACTATAATACTGCTCCTATGTACAAGAATATAACTACTATAATACTGCCCCCTATGTACAAGAATATAACTACTATAATACTGCTCCTATGTACAAGAATATAACTACTATAATACTGCTCCTATGTACAAGAATATAACTACTATAATACTGCCCCTATATACAAGAATATAACTACTATAATACTGCTCCTATGTACAACAATATAACTACTATTATACTTGCCAACATGTGAAAGAACATGGATTTTAATTAGTAATTAATTTCCTTTCTAGGTGGGAAATATTATAAAATGATATGCTAATGACATTCTTACATGCGGTGTTTTCAGTCATATTCTCCATGAACTCTATAGGATGACAGTTTTCTGATAGCCCGTGTGGACAGGAGATCACGGTGTATTATCATGGTGTGTATAAAGATTGGTGCTTTGTCTCTCTGAGCTTCTGCAATGTCTCTACACTTTTCTCCTCTCATTATCTTCTTCTTCAAGCCTCACGCTGTTCTCTGTAACTTTGGGCTTAGCTGGTGAGATGCTCTTGGATCTTTGCAGGTAACCTCCAAGGTTTGCCATTGTGTTAATGGTTTGGGATTCTTAGTCTTTGAACCCTTTGTATTTCTTTGGAACTGTGAACATATTAGAACAACACTAAACAATGTTTCATCTGCAACAATGTATCTTTGTCATCTCTGTGATGTTAAATTCCTTAAACTGCCAGGGCCCAATTGTAGTCTGTGAGTCTAGACTAAGAGTTAAAGAGTTTCATTATGGGAATAAAGCCTAATTAGTGCATGTCGACTTCCTAGAGAATGGACCCAACAATGGAACCTAAGTTGAGTTCTGCTAAATTAAAGTTTGAGTGGATGTGACCATACATTGAAAACAATCTTTTTGTTTACCAAGTTAAAAATATTTTTTTCTGGCCCCTTGTGACATATTTGTGGTTGGCTTTGTGCAAGTTCTTAATAGTCTATGGGTACTACCCCATTGTAGATGTTTTTTGAGATTCGGCATGTTCTATTTTAATGTAATTACGATCTAGTCTGTGTTAGGCACAGCAGTGGTCCTTGTGGTCACAGTGGCCATGAGCATTGGTGCAGCATAAGCATTTACAAATATACGAGAGGGTCTGTAAACCACAGACTATAGCAGATGTACTGGAAGCCGCAGGCAAATAGAAGATGTCTTCCTGAATACTGCAGACAGGTTACAGAGTTATTGAGAGCTGCAAGCAGACTGGAAGCTCAAGAACTGGAAGCTGCAGGAAAACAAATATGTCCTGGAGACCGCATACATGTTACAGAGATACTGGAAACCACAGGCAGGCAGGAGACTTCCTGAAGATGCAGACAGGTAGCAGAGATACTGGTAACCACAGGCAGGAGACATCCTGGAGATGCAGACAGGTAACTAAGATACTGGAAACCACAGGCAGGCAGGAGACATCCTGGAGATACAAACATGTAGCTGATATACTGGAAATCACAGGCAGGCAGGAGACATCCTGAAGATGCAGACAGGTAACTGATATACTGGAAACCACAGGTAGGCAGGAGACATCCTGGATATGCAGACAGGTAGCTGAGATACTGGGAACTGCAGGCAGGCAAGATGCATCCTGAAGATGCAGACAGGTAACTGAGATACTGGAAATCGCAGGCAGGAGACATCCTGGAGATGCAGACAGGTAGCTGAGATACTGGAAACTGCAGGCACTCAAGAAGACTGAAGACTGCAGACAAGTACTGTCAAGGTGCACAGACAAACATAGAGTCTTAATAACAAGACCTAGGTGTGTGTCTTTGTAGGCCTTATATAAGCCTAGGAAGCATATTACCTAGAAGCACACAAAGCTACTCGCAAAACCCAAAGTGATGCACAAGAAAGTCTAGAGGACCGGGATAAAGAGTGCAAAGCCCAGACCCAGGACAGATGTGTAATATTTTGGATATGAGTGCATCTAACCTGGCTTCCTGTTTGGTGACACCCTTTGTAAAAGCATTTTATAGGGTATTAAGCAAAAGTAAGCGATGCTAAACTACTCCTTCAAGAATTTCCAAGTTTATACTGATGATCCTCCATTCAGCATTCCATCACACTTTTGTAGAACTTGGGAGGACTTGGCATGTTCCGCTTGTTTTTTAATGACCAAAATGTATGGTTTCACTTCCCCTCTGGAGCAAACTATAAGGAAATTAAAAATTAGCTATAAAGTTCATCCTCCTGGTCAGACTAATTGCTGAAGGTTCCAGCAGCAGCAGGGAATCGTGAGATCCTTTTATCACTTAGGGATTCCTCTCATTCATTTCCCCAACAATTTTATTTATAGGAGTTTTGATATTTTTCCTTCCTTGTATCACCATGTGTTACACATTTACCATCGTCACTTCTTTATTTCTGCACATAGTAAGGCGACCAGGAGCATTTCCTCTCTCAGTTCTATAGAGATACTTTGTGGTTGTAGAGGAGGGAAGGTAATTGTATGCGGGGTATTAACACCTTCCGCCTGATAAATAATTTATACTTTCTCCAGCAGATTTAGCAAATTCAGCACAAGTCAGACCCAGCAGAACCTATTAATTGAAGACCACAGATATTTTGGAAACCAAAGATGGAATAACAAAAATGAACGTGGGATAGAACTGTTTACAGACATCCATTATATTATATGAGAATAAGTCGTTGTGGTCTGGTGTATCGGGCATCTGACGGCACATCACATGTTGGCTTAAAAGGGTTTCCGTCAATCAGAATTGATACATTCCTAGATCCGTTTTGCTCTTTTATCACTTTGGATGTGATTATAATAGATTGATTTAAAGGTAATTTACATTAACTCTTCCCACTTCCTCCTTTACTATACATACACAGGAAAAAGCTCATATCCAGACCTTAACCTTAGATACATTTCTATGATGTAGTAAATGAGATTGGCATTAATGAAGACCAATAAGTTATTTTCAATCTTTTTTTATGTCTCCGGTGACATCGGGTATTACATAAATGGATGACTGTCTTTCAGATAAGTTAAGATCGCGCTGACACTGATGAATAACTTGAACCTGTCATTTCGGATGACAGTTCACACTAAGTGTATATCGTATATATAACAACAGTATTTCTAGTCATTATATGATTTGTAACCTGCATTTTTCACTAATTCTTCACGTTGATGGTTCTATCTCTAATTTTCACTTGTCTCTGAGCTGGTGGGAAGGCACTAGCTGCTGTGATGTCTTCCATACAAAGTGCTCAGAGACATGAGTGATTCCTGCTCCCTTTTCTTTGTAGCACCGTTTCTGCAGCAGCATGGAGGATATGATAGAGCAGCACTGAGCGGTGTAGCTGTGAATCCAGCTATAGGGTGAGATTATTGCGAAGTATCAGCATGGAGGACAATATAAAGCAGTCCTGAGCAAAGTAGATGTGAATCCAGCAATATTCCTACAAGAAAATGGTGAACATATGACAGGATTATTAAAAAACATGCCTGTCCATACAGTGTATGGAAGTCACATTTACTCCATAGGGTCTGTTTAACCTTAAGCTGGTAAATACAGAGGATCAATAACATGTAAAGACATAATACCTCCTGCCAGGGTGGCACAGTTGAACCCATTAAACGCAGCTGCGTGAAACAGCCGCCATTCTCTGTTTATCCACTGAACACTCCATGCCCTTCGCTCTGCTAGTCTCTGTTCCAATGAATTGGAAATAAAGGACTTTTCATACCTGGTGTGTGCAGCTTTTCATTTTTTTCTTGGATGCACTATGTAAACACATAATACCTCCTGCCGTTGAGGCGCAAAGTCCCGATGCAAATTTTGGTACTATACCTCCATCTGCTGTGAGATTGAGATAAAACAGTTCATAAAAAGCAGCAGCTTCAAACTGAAAGACTGAGCAGTGTAGATGTGAAACCAGCAGTGGGGCTAAATAAGCACTTACAGGAAACAGATACACAGAGTGCATTATAAAGCAGTGTTGACTAATGGAGCTGTGAATTCAGCTCTGATTGAGAAATACACACTAAGTAGAAAGCAGCATTTTGGACATTTTAAAGCAGTACTGAACAGTGTGGTTGTGAATCTAGCTTTAAAGTGAGATAATACACTTAATAAAAAGCTTCAAAATGGAGGCTATTGTACAAGAGAACTCTGCTGCGCAGTTGTGAATCCAGCTCAGGGGTGAAATAAAACACTAAGTAGACTAGAACAGCATGGAGGAATAATAAACAGAAGTACTGAGTAGTGTGGCTAAGAATCCAGGACTGAAGTGACATAAAACATTTACTAGAATGCATCAGGGAGGAAATTACACAACAGAACTGAGCAGGGTATGTGTGCATCCTGCACAGGTAATGCAAAGGGCTTACGTGTATTTTTTTCTGTCTCGCCCTTACCCTCTCTCTTCATAGACTTGAGGGGACAGTTTATACGTTGAGGAAGTGGGAGGAGAAATGGCTCATAAACGGAGAAAGAAAGTGATTTTTCTGAACAAAGATATTGTAAAGTCACTTTTATTTGCTTTAATTTATAGTGTTCTACAAGTGAGACAAAAAAAGATCAGAACTTCTGTTTTTCTACACATATCTCACCAAAAGTGATTGTATCTCATTATACAGATCCTGAGTAATGTGCACAACTTGCACAATGTGCCAATTAAAGAGCATGCCCCTCCCCAGCAATCTGTGAGTTGATAACATTTTTTGGATGAGGCGGAGGAGGGGCAGAATGAGACTCATTACAGGTCTCTATGGAATGAAAAAGAATAAAAGTCACACAGACTCCCCGACGCGCGAAGGTCTGCGGATGAAAGTCACTTTGTGAGAGGAAGACTTTCCCGATGCATAATTTCCAGGTCACATCTGCTCCTATACAATCAGCCGAGCGGTTAATGGCTCGTCCTATGGAGGCTGCTCTATATGGAGGCTGAGGACTTTCCTCAATGGCCCTGCAGCCATCACCATTGTATCCCTGCAATGTGCCACATATTATATAGATGGGAACACCAGTGGCCATCAGTGTCCTGATCATCCAGGGATAATAACACCATGTATGAGCCCAGTGTACAATGGAAAGGGAATGTTACAAAACATCTATTAGCAGCAAAAATAAAAAACAGAAAATCCATAAACAACAAGGTTGAATCGCATTGTTAATCATAGACTGCACCCAGACCGCCTGCTGATGCCGTCCATGTGTTAGTGATTTTCACAGATCCATAGACTTATATGGATAATTTTGATTCATGACTTCACTCAAACCCGGACATATCTCTGGGACGCACAGTCCACAGTAAAACACAGATATATGATTAAGACCATAGGCTAGAATGGGAACATGATTTATCCGTGAAATTTACGAATAGAAAACATCAGCGATTTATGGATGTCTGAATGAGGTCTAGGACTGAGGCAGGTGCAACATTGTATCAAAGGTCTGAGGCTGGTGCAACATTGTATCAAAGGTCTGAGGCTGGTGCAACATTGTATCAAAGGTCTTCGGCATGTGCAACATTGTATCAAAGGTCTGAGGCTGGTGCAACATGTATCAAAGGTCTGAGGCTGGTGCAACATTGTATCAAAGGTCTGAGGCTGGTGCGACATTGTATCAACGGTCTGAGGCTGGTGCAACATTGTATCAAAAGTCTTAGGCAGGTGCGACATTGTATCAAAGGTCTGAGGCAGGTGCAACATTGTATCAAAGGTCTGAGGCAGGTGCAACATTGTATCAAAGGTCTGAGGCTGGTGCAACATGTATCAAAGGTCTGAGGCTGGTGCAACATTGTATCAAAGGTCTGAGGCTGGTGCAACATTGTATCAAAGGTCTGAGGCAGGTGCAACATTGTATCAAAGGTCTGAGCAGGTGCAACATTGTATCAAAGGTCTGAGGCAGGTGCAACATTGTATCATAGGTGTGAGGCAGGTGCAACACTGTATCAGGTCTGAGGCAGGTGCAACATTGTATCAAAGGTCTTAGGCAGGTGAAACACTGTATCATAGGTCTGAGGCAGGTACAACATTGTATCAAAGGTCTGAGGCAGGTGCAACATTGTATCAAAGGTCTGAGGCTGGTGCAACATTGTATCAAAGGCCTGAGGCGGGTGCAACATTGTATCATAGATGTGAGGCAGGTGCAACATTGTATCAAAGGTCTGAGGAAGGTGCAACATTGTATCATAGGTCTGTGTCCGGTGCAACATTGTATCAAAAGTCTGAGGCTGGTGCAACATTGTATCAAAGGTCTGAGGGAGGTGAAACATTGTATCATAGGTCTGAGGCAGGTGCAACTTTGTATCATAGGTCTGAGGCAGGTGCAACATTGCATCAAAAGTCTGAGGCAGGTGAAACATTGCATCAAAGGTCTGAGGCAGGTGCAACATTGTATCAGGTCTGAGGCAGGTGCAACATTGTATCATAGGTCTGAGGCAGGTCAACATTGTATCATAGGTCTGAGGCAGGTGCAACATTATATCATAGGTCTGAGGCAGGTGCAACATTGTATCATAGGTCTGAGGCAGGTACAACATTGTATCAAAGGTCTGAGGCAGGTGCAACATTGTATCAAAGGTCTGAGGCTGGTGCAACATTGTATCAAAGGCCTGAGGCGGGTGCAACATTGTATCATAGATGTGAGGCGGGTGCAACATTGTATCAAAGGTCTGAGGAAGGTGCAACATTGTATCATAGGTCTGTGTCCGGTGCAACATTGTATCAAAAGTCTGAGGCTGGTGCAACATTGTATCAAAGGTCTGAGGGAGGTGAAACATTGTATCATAGGTCTGAGACAGGTGCAACATTGTATCAAAGGTCTGAGGGAGGTGAAACATTGTATCATAGGTCTGTGTCCGGTGCAACATTGAATCATAGGTCTGAGGCAGGTGCAACATTGTATCATAAGTCTGAGGCAGGTGCAACATTATATCTTAGGTCTGAGGCAGGTGCAACATTGTATCATAGGTCTGAGGCAGGTGCAACATTGTATCATAGGTCTGAGGCAGGTGCAACGTTATATCATACGTCTGAGGCAGGTGGAACATTGTTTCATAGGTCTGAGGCAGGTGCAACATTGTATCATAGGTCTGAGGCAGGTGCAACGTTATATCATACGTCTGAGGCAGGTGGAACATTGTATCATAGGTCTGAGGTAGGTGCAACATTGTGTCATAGGTCTGAGGCAGGTGCAACATTGTATCATAGGTCTGTGTCCGGTGCAACATTGTATCAAAAGTCTGAGGCTGGTGCAACATTGTATCAAAGGTCTGAAGGAGGTGAAACATTTTATCATAGGTCTGAGGCAGGTGCAACATTGTATCAAAGGTCTGAGGCAGGTGCAACATTGTATCATAGGTGTGAGGCAGGTGCAACATTATATCATAGGTGTGAGGCAGGTGCAACACTGTATCAGGTCTGAGGCAGGTGCAACATTGTATCAAAGGTCTTAGGCAGGTGAAACACTGTATCATAGGTCTGAGGCAGGTGCAACACTGTGTCAGGTCTGAGGCAGGTGCAACACTGTGTCAGGTCTGAGGCAGGTGCAACATTGTATCAAAGGTCTGAGGCTGGTGCAACATTGTATCAAAGGTCTGAGGAGGGTGCAACATTGCATCATAGGTGTGAGGCAGGTGCAACATTGTATCATAGGTCGGAGGGAGGTGAAACATTGTATCAAAGGTCTGAGGAAGGTGCAACATTGTATCATAGGTCTGTGTGCGGTGCAACATTGTATCAAAAGTCTGAGGCTGGTGCAACATTGTATCAAAGGTCTGAGGGAGGTGAAACATTGTATCATAGGTCTGAGGCAGGTGCAACTTTGTATCATAGGTCTGAGGCAGGTGCAACATTGCATCAAAAGTCTGAGGCAGGTGAAACATTGCATCAAAGGTCTGAGGCAGGTGCAACATTGTATCAGGTCTGAGGCAGGTGCAACATTGTATCATAGGTCTGAGGCAGGTCAACATTGTATCATAGGTCTGAGGCAGGTGCAACATTATATCATAGGTCTGAGGCAGGTGCAACATTGTATCATAGGTCTGAGGCAGGTGCAACATTATATCATAGGTCTGAGGCAGGTGCAACATTATATCTTAGGTCTGAGGCAGGTGCAACATTGTATCATAGGTCTGAGGCAGGTGCAACATTGTATCATAGGTCTGAGGCAGGTGCAACGTTATGTCATACATCTGAGGCAGGTGGAACATTGTATCATAGGTTTGAGGCAGGTGCAACATTGTATCATAGGTTTGAGGCAGGTGCAACATTGTATCATAGGTCTGAGGCAGGTGCAACATTGTATCATAGGTGTAAGGTAGGTGCAACGTTATATCATACGTCTGAGGCAGGTGCAACAGTTTATTACGGGACTAAAAAATGTGCAAAATGGTAACAAGTCTGTAAAAGGTGCAGCATTGTATCAGAGGTCTGAGGAAGATGTAACATTGTGTTTCTTAGGTCTAAGGAAGGTGGAACCTTGTATCAATACTGAGCCAGATGCAACAATGTGTGATAAGTCCGAGGTACATAGGTGAGGCAGATATCACATGCACATTACAAAGAATGATCCGTTATAATGAGGAGAGTTATCAGAATTAATACTGATGGCTACGAGGACTTGTGATTTTTGTAGTTCTCCTTGTTTTGCTTCCAGTACACAAGTCATCCGAGCAGCCGGGTGATCAGCCAGAAGCCGCCACCACCGCTGTTCCTGACATGCAGTTATATGACCCACTTCTTGCAGACTCCGAGAAAAAAGGGCCTGTGTTTAGGCCTTTGGAAACTGCCTTTAATAAGACCATTCGTTTCCCCTGTCGCATGGGTCCTACTAAGCCATTGCTCATGTTCTGTGTCTCTCAGCTGAATTCCCTGCAGCCAGCCATTAGTGTGGGAGGTATAGGGGGATAATGAAGCCGTCTGGTTCAGTAAATATTGCCCAGCTCCTCGGAGGCAGCAGGGCCCATTATTTAGGTTGTGGAGTCCAGGAGGAGTTTATATTATTGCATTGGAGAAAGGGAGGTGGAGGACGTGTTGGATTGAGGCCAGGAACCGCTGCTCCTTGTTTAATGCTCTCCAGCTCTCACAGGGAAGATTGAGGCAACTTCTCATGACCCCGGTGTCAGCAGGTGCATTGCAGAACGTATAACTTGATTCATACATCAAGTAGACAAGTAAAGAGCATGGAATATGGAGCTGGGGACAATATATTGAACACTGTACCCATACAGAATGCAGACAAGAAGGGGACTATTGAGTCTCATCGAGGCAAGGAGGTGACCACTGAGTTTTATCAAGGCAGGAAAATGGCCATAGACTTTTATTGTGGCAGGAAGGAAAAACAGAGAAGATATCATTGACCTATCAAGGCATTGAGGTGACCATCAATTCCTATTGAAAAGAGGTGACTATTGAGTCCTATTAATGAAGGGAAGTGACCACTGAGTCCTGTTGAGGCACGGAGTTGGCAATTGAATCTCCTCAAGGCTGGAAGGCAGCACTTGGGCCCTTTTGAGGCAGATGAGATGGTCATTGAGTTCCAACGAGACAACAACTGAGTCCTGTTGAGTTGACCATTGAGACTTATCAAGGTAGGAAGGTGACTATTGAGTCCTGTTGAGTTAGAAAGGCAACTATTGGGTCTTACCAATGTGGTAAGAAGACCGTTGAGTCCTGTTGAAGCAAGGAAGTGACAATTGATTCCTGTTGAGAAGACCGTTGAGTCTTAGCAAGGCAGGAAGGTGACTATTGAGGCCTACTGAAGTAGGAAGGTGACCATTGACTTATATTGAGACAGGCAGTTAATAGTTGGGTCCTATAAATATATTAGTATGACCATTGTGTCCTATTGAGGCAAAGGCGGGACAACTGAGTCTTATTGAGTCAGAGAGGCTACCATTGAGTCCTGTTTAGTTGATCATTGAGCCATTTTTAGGTCATATCAATGTAGTAATATGAACATTGAGCCCTATGAAAGCAAGAAAGTGACAATTGCTCCTTGTTGAGATGACCATTCAGTCTTATCAAGATAGGGAGGTGGCTATTGAGTCCTATTAAAGTACAAAGGTTACTATTGAGTCCTATTGAGGCAAGGAGGCAACTATTGTGTTCAATCAATGCAGTAATATGATCATTGGGTGAGGGTTCTACTGAGGCAAAGAGGCAACCATTGAGTCCTGTTGAGACAGGGAGACAACCATTGAGTCCTGTTGAGACAGGGAGACAACCATTGAGTCCTGTTGAGTTGACCATTGAGTTTTATCAAGTTAGGAGGGTGACTATTAAGCCCTACTTAGTAGGAAGGTGACAATTGAGTGTTATCAAGGAAGAGAGGCAACTATTGGGTCTTATCAGTATAGTAATATGGCCACTGAGCCCTATTGAAACAAGAAAGTGACAAGTGAGTTCTATTGAGATGACCATTGAGTCATCAAGGCAGGAGACTACTAAGATCTACCAAAGTATGAAGGAAGGCAATAGTTGGGTCCTATCAATATAGTAATATGACCATTCGGTCCTCTTGAGGCACAAAGGTGACCATTGAGTCCTGTCTTCATGGATTGTATGCTTCGATAAATGAATTGGTGTCCTCGGACATTCCCACCCCTGATACCTTCAATAGTCTGGATTAGTTTTTGCCACAGATAATTGATAATCTAACCTGCTCACCGGTCTGTTGACATCACTAGCCTAAAAACAAAGGAACTGGTCATCTGCTCTTGTTTTCGGGAGAATGGTGAATGGAACGATATTGCAAAGCAAAAATACAGATTTTTAGGAAACTTAAGTTAAAAGATATATATGGAATAATCATATAATCATCATTTTATATTGATGGTGTAAAGATGTTCACATAAAAACCATTGCCCACGAATCAAATAGTATTAGTGGTGGTTATCTGGTCCTTGCTGATCCGCCGGGACAGTATATCCCATATATCTCCAGCCCTAATAAGATGGAGACAGACTGAGCTAAACCTTTACATCTGTAGTACCCGGTATTTGGGTATTAATTTCTATATTTTTTGTTTTTTATTTTGCAATATTTTTATTATTTTTTTCTATTATTCGGGATTTGAGTTTATCAGCATAGCACAATCTCCTTCTTTACCACCTCTCTTGGGTCTGAGGCAGCGTGACACTCATGAGCATAGGATTTGGCATGGGGGAGGAAAAGCTTCGTATTTTTGACAGGAAAGGGAGGAGGGCCGGAGACTTGTAACCAACCTGCCAAAAAATAATCTCCGGGCCTCCCGGAGTAATCAGTCTCTGTAATAGGTTGGGACTGTCCATGAGATGCCGCGCTCTGCCGAGGGATTCCTCAAGCAGCTGGTCAAGGACAAGCAAAATCTCATAAGAGGAGATGAGAGATCAGATGGAGATGGGATCTTTAATGTTTTGGGCTAAATTTAGGTACTTTTTATAGATGTATTGCCGAGAAAACAGTCCGGGCAGCCGAGCGAGAGGTTTGGGATGGATGATAGAAGAGCCACTAATAATTAATCTATTCTTACATTTTCAGGGTTTAGGCCAAGTTGTCTAAATAAAAAAAAAAAGTCCCCAAATTCCTGGGGGGCTAATTAAGGTTATTTGTAAATCCACTAGTGGACTAAGGGTTTAATGTCACGCTTGCTGATGGTCTAGGGCAGCGAAGAGGTCATTAGTAAATTTAGGTTGCTTCTGAGGGTCCTTTTCTAGATGGGACCCCAAGAAAAAGTGATCCTGAAAATGTCCCAGTTTTCCACCTACGAATGTCGACCTCAATGCGGAGAAAAGATAAAGAAGCAAAGTTGAAAAAAGTGAGGAGAGATTGCAACCTTCTAGAAAGTGAAAGGGTGTCCCAAGATTGGAGATGGTAGAGGTCAACCCGAACATGTAGCACCCCCTTCTTCATATGTAAGCCCTTTTCCTGGAATATGAAGGTTTTTTTATTGGAATAGAGTCCCTCATGGGTGGGGGATCGGAGGAACAGGGGACGGTTGATTGCAGGTTTGGCTCTTGAAGGTGTGTGGATGCAAGAAAGGAGAAAAGGAAGTAAGTCCTTTCTGAAAAAATGCTGCTCACTTGCAGTCGAGATGGGGAACTTGCAGTTATTTTTGGGGTTCGGCTTTCAGATAAATCTTCAGAACATAAGAAAGGTCATTTGTATCAGAAATGTTGTTCTTTGCATTGATTATAAAATAATAACTCAATTTAGAATTAAAGTAAAAAAAAGAGCAAATAGAAAGAACGGATCCACGAGTAGATGTGATAAAAAGGGGAAATTATCACATCATTATAAGTTTTACTAATTATACTTCAACAACGCGCCCACGTGGGCGACGCACTAATTATGCTAATGGGTTTCCAATTGATACAAGATTGCCGAGGTTCATTCACACTTTATATTAAAAGTTAAAAAAGTCTCGATTGAAGAATGTTTCCCACTTGGTCGGATTGTTTTCTGCATTCGCTTTAGGATTAGGATTAGGATATCGCTGCATCCTTTAGAAATGTTTGTCACTAGGTTTGATCGGTTGAGGATCTGGGGGCCGAGATCATGTCTGAGCGCTAAAATGAGGGTGCAGAATCGCTCCTCCAAGTGCTGCTCCTGAAGATGAAGATGGGCGCGTCTCAAGGGAACGGCAAAAGTGCAAAAAAATGTTTTTTTCGGACTGACTGACCTTCATTTCTTAAAGTAATGATGGCCACTCGTTTTTCTTTACTTAGCTGCTTTTTTCTTGCCATAATACAAATTCTAACAGTCTATTCAGTAGGACTATCAGCTGTGTATCCACCAGACTTCTGCACAACACAACTGATGGTCCCAACCCCATTTATAAGGCAAGAAATCCCACTTATTAAACCTGACAGGGCACACCTGTGAAGTGAAAACCATTCCCGGTGACTACCTCTCGAAGCTCATCAAGAGAATGCCAAGAGTGTGCAAAGCAGTCATCAAAGCAAAAGGTGGCTACTGTGAAGAACCTACAATATAAGACATAATTTCAGTTGTTTCACACTTTTTTGTTAAGTATATAATTCCACATGTGTTAATTCATAGCTTTGATGCCTTCAGTGTGAATGTACAATTTTCATAGTCATGAAAATACAGAAAAATCTTTAAATGAGAAGGTGTGTCCAAACTTTTGGTCTGTACTGTACTTCTCAGTACTGATATAGAATATCCTCCATGTTTCTGATTTCTAGTAAGTGTTTGATGTCACACCAGTGCACGATATATAGCTACACGCTTCAGTACTGATATTTAATATCCACTAATTTGCTGGTTTCTAGTAAGGGTTTTATTTCATCCAGTGCAGGATTTGCAGCTACATTGCTCAGTACTGCTGTTTAATATATTCTATACTGGTGGTTTCTGATAAGTATTTTATCTCACTCAGTGCAGGATTATAACTACACTGCTCAGGACTGCTGTATAATATCCTTCATGTTCCTAGTTTTTATTAAGTATTTTATCTCGCCTAGTACAGGATTTGCAGCCACACTGCTCAGAACTTCTGTATAATATCCTCAAGAATGCTGCAAATCAGTAGGTTGAACACAATGGTCTTTTCTCAACCTCAAAACTATGAAGCATGAACCATGTAGGGACAAGACAACAAGAGCCCTGAAAGTCTGTGTGCTGAGCATAGGAGACATTATAGCAACTAGTCTCCACCCACTAGCTCAGAGACAACTGAAAATAGAGCCTTCAGAGGGTAAAACTGGTAAAAAATGCAAAATACAAGGAGCATAATGCTCTTTTATCTCCATTACTTGAAGTAAAGTAATGGGTTTTCCCTTCAGCTAAATTAACATGCATGCTCAGCCGAGCTGAGTGTGCATGTGCAAGGGGATTTTGGGAGGAATAGCTGTCAGATGAACAGCTAAGTTAAATATGAAAAAAGAGAACCTTGGATGATCAACATGTTAACATCCAAACCCCAAGTACAAGGAAGTAATATGTATATTGTGCCGCTATAACATAAGCGCCTCATAAGCAATAGGATTTATAGAGATAATGGGATTATCCATTCAGATCCCAAATAACAACGTAAAATACTTCAGTCACGAAGCTCAGACTCCAGGGCCAATGTCTTATGAGAAGAACTCTATTATAGTACCTTTCATCGGACCTCCTAGAAGAATCCTCAGCGAGCGCCAGAGGAGTTTCTATATCGCCCTCTACTTACCTTTCTTCCCTCGGGCTAAGTGTGTGTGACTTTCAATGAAGTTTTTGCGAGTCCCTGGAGACTTTCTAATGTATTCCTCAGCATTACTTCCATCATCCTATCACTATAAATCTGAAATGTGAGGACCTTATCTGTCCGGTTGTAGCCCTCCGTCTATGTGCATGGAGAGGCCAGGAGGACCCACAATGTGCAGTGATTAAAGGGGGCAACAATATAAAACCTTACAATATAGAATCACTAATTTTACAAAGTTGGTTCATACCCTATAAAACATAATCAGCATTTTATTTATTTTTTTCATAAATCCATGTTACATGTGATAATATGAGAATTTGTAAGATATGTTCATAGAGAAACTTGCTGGATTGATCACGTATTCTCTAAATTCTCAAATCATGGGTAAAAATCTGTCTGAGGCGAATACAGGTTTTCCCATTACTGACATAGAAGCTCACGGTTGGTGCTCATAACATTCTATGGAGAACTGTAACTGTTGCTTGCAGTAGAATGTCTGTATCTGCTCCTCCTCCATAGAATTTTACAAGCACCAACTGTCATCTCCTGTCTTAGGAATGGGACAGCCTGACTTTACTGAACACAGATTTGACTGATTTTACCCACAAATTGATGATCAGTCCGGGAGAAGAAAGAAGCAGATTTCTTTGATGAGATACATTACAAAGTTTCTTATTTTTACTTGTACTATCATTTTATGAACTAAAAAAGTAAAGCGAAGGTTACCCTTGTGTCGGACATGAGGACGGAGCTGTTTATCTTCTTTTCTTACAATTAGAGGGAACGTATAGTCCTAAAATAAAAGCTTAAGTTGCTGAATATTTTTTTGGGACTTTCTATGCCATTAAAATGCTTGGGGGGGAACTTAACCCTTTGAGTGTATGAAAGAATTAGAAGGGGGGATGTGACTCAAATCTTGAAATATGAAGAGTATTTGACCAGAGTTCAGAAGGTCAGAAAGTAGCCGAGGTCGCGAACAAGGAGACGTTGTCTGAGCCGAGACCCGAGTGTGGAGCGAGGAGGCCAATATTCCTGGGTAGTTAGTGGATACTTTGTAACTTTCTTCTCTGGTCACAAAGATGATGCTGAGAATTATGAAGTCTATTCTCAATGTATCAGTTCGCTGTAAATTGCTAATTTGTAACACGCTGAGGTCTCGTATGAATGTATCCAGCCGCCTTCAAGCGTTAAGTCCAACACAGCCTTTGTAATGTCCAAGTTACCTCCACATTTATGGTTTTGGGTCAGTGGATGGCGATGATTTTTCACTGCTGTAATGTTTATTCAGGGTTTTATGGCTTTCTCCTCCCCTTCTCTATTGCTGAGCTGTGACGTCCTCTCACTATGCAGATTCACCTTACAATGGCTGCTGCATTCCCTGCCTTGGTTTTTATGCAGGCTTATACTAGTAGCCCATATAAAAGCTGCAGGGCATTAAAGGATAACCACCCGGCCGCGCCCAATGTTATGTGAGCCTTCTCTGACTGATGGAATCTTCTGCATTTTGTATAATGTTTTCAGGCATTTTTGGCGATTTGTGAAAGTCATTTGAATTCGCCAAATTATCAAAACAACTCAATTTACATCAATCCACCCACCTCCGGTATCTACAGTATAGAGCTGCAGAGGAAGCCGGGCGTCTGTGTCCGATCTATGAAAGCAAAGTAGACGCTCAGCAGTGGCTCATTGCAGGTAGGAGCAGAATTGGTGATTTTTCATTAAGGAACAGTCATTTTTCAGGGGTCCTCCTGAGGAGAGAACCCCCTTATGTCTGATTACAGGTTTCATTAGCTCCTGTTCCTGGAGATTCAAACTGTCCTTGTGTTATGGAGTCTTAGCAAATGTCCTGTCCTGGCCGCACATATAATCCACCCTGAGATACTGTCCGGCCACCGTCGCTCATGGTGCGGAGGTTGGATCTGACATTATGCCCTTGGGGTAACTCACAGGGTATGTTCCTAGGACCAGCCCTCCATAATACATGGACAGTAGCACATCCGGAGCAGATGTCTCATGAGTCATTTATGTGAAGGATCTGATTAACTTTGCTTTCAGCAATTTGTCGTCTCCGTCTCTCAGATTCTCCATTAACGACCTCATAAAAGCGCCTGCTCTGTAACGGTCCGGGTGCTCTGCACAAACCAGTAAAACCCTTTCATTTGCCGTAGTGAAGATGTCATTAATGCGCCATCTCTGTCAATCCTTCTGTTAGTAATTTATGCTCCATACAGAAGGCTACGAGAACGGATTAGGGGTCATTGCACTGGCGAGGTCACATGGTGCTCATTACCTCTGGCAGATCTGGGGACTCTGAAATAGCGGTCCTAACTTCAGTAGAGGTCATCTCATACCACTTGGAACATCTATGAGGCCTCCGCTTCCCAAAAGTGGCAACTGTATGGTGGTGTAATCCAGGATCGGCACACAAATTGACATTTGCTCTGCCTTTCTTGTGAGCATGTTAAACTCACCAGGTAAGGTGGATCCCCAGGTCCAAAGTTTGGGTGGGCACATAGGCCACATGCATTGGGGCAGCAGATAAGTGGGGCACTCGGGATTCAGGCAGCCCAAGGACAAGGACACCACAGGCAGGTAGGCTGAATGTAGGAAACCACAGGCAGATAGATGGGGTGTAGAAAACTGCAGGCAAGCAGACGACATGCAGGAAGCTGCAGGCAGGGGGGAGACGTGTGGAGACTGCGAGTAGGCCAGCGAAGTTCAGGGAACCACAGGCAGTCGGAAGACATCCAGGAGACCACAGGCAATCAGGCAATAGATTTCCAGGAGAACGCAGCTAGGAAGCTGGGAACCGCTGGCAGGCAGGAGACATCAGGCAAGTGGGTGGGAGATGTCCAGGAGACCAAAGGCAAGCAGGCGGGATGCTGGAAATGGCTGCAGGTAATAGACTTCCAGAACACAACAGGCATGCAGGAGGGGGACGTACAGGAGACCGCAGGCAAGCAGGCAGATACTGGAGACTGCAGGCAGGTGGGAGACATCAAGGAGACTGCAGACAGCAGCTGAGCAGGTCAAGGTGTGCAGAACAAGTTGTGTAGCAGCACTAAAGTCTTAATACCAAACACAACCCATAGGAAGAGGAGTCACTGTTTCTGGAAAAAATCCTGGAAAGGAAGGTGAAATTTGCAAATGAGCTTCTTTCTTGTAATTGAGGGGCACTCCCTTTAACCTTCCCAAATGACGCATTATCCGCCGGGCCCCGAGGCTCGCTATGAGGAATCAGCGCCCTCCTCGGCTATAGACCCGTCTATTAAGCTCTGAATAGGTGGTAATTGTGCATGAAATCACCATTTCAATTCCCCAAATCTGAGTTTGCCTGTCGTGTCCCCTGCACCTATCTGAGCGCCCGGATTGTGTAATTTAATTTGTATGCAATTCCGCGACATACATGAGATTGATTGCCGGGGATGCGGGAGGAATAAATATACATTCACAATCGCTTTCCATCTTAGTAAATTGGGCCCATAGTCAGAAATCACAGGATTGGGAAGAATTGTTATTAACCGAGTTCATGTAAATCATCGCAAGTTCCTGAGCGGATTCTGCCGTCGCCTGGATGATGGGATTGACACGTGTCCGGAGCGGCGAGTGATTGATTAAGGGGAGAATAAGCTGCAATAACGCCGAGCGATCAAAGCGCTGCACAATCACAACATCAATAGTCCCTGGAAAGCTCTTACCTGCATTGTCGTAGAATGTCAGGACAGATGTAGCAGATCTAGGTTTGCTTCTAACCAACCTTTATATTTACATTAGGTTTTATCCATCATTAACAATGTAACAATGTAACACATGTATCTACAAAGAAAGAAATATGTCCTTACCCTTCTATACAAATGTATTACTGTGTCTTAAAGTTCAGTGTTTTTCTTCTGCCTTCATAATTAGCCACATTCCCTCTTAATCAGATGCAAATCAATGCAGCGTTTCCTAATGGATACATTCACCTCTGGGTTTGGTTTCGCACCTGCTGTTGTGTCACATAATGTTATCAGAATCAACTCTTTCCCATTATAAACTTTAAAGACTTGGTGTTTATAAACATATAAATAGCTTGATGATTACTTCTAATGACAAGATGACAATGTATCATATGTGACAGAAGACGTCTCTACCCGACTGCTGCAGAGCCAGTTATTAATCACCGCCACTAACAGGAAAGTGCCTGCTCGTTAGACGACACTGGTACTTATGTCGAGTGGCTGGTTGTGCCATTTGTTAATTTGGTGCATGATACATCTCTGCTATGTTTGCACACGTCATTGTATACAGTACATGTACTCTCCATTTATTTTCATAACTTGTGGATTGTGACTTAATACAAATCCGGTGTTCGGGAGACTACACTGAAATGATTGGATCCTAATCCATAATAGTAACCATGCTCTCTACTCCCTTTATTAAAATTGGCATTCACTATTAGGTTTTTAGGTCCAATTTTCTGTGCTCATTCATTTAATAAATCCTGAGTAGATATGCGCGACTAGAGAGTCCACACTGAATGCAAGGTGCTTAGATGATAAGATCCTGTCTGCAGCCACCACTAGGGGGAGCTCCCTGAATACAGAGATACATGATAAGATCCTGTCTGCAGCCACCACTAGGGGGAGCTCCCTGTATACAGAGATACATGATAATATTCTGTCTGCAGCCACCACTAGGGGGAGTTCCCTGTATACACAGATACATGATAAGATCCTGTCTGCAGCCACCACTAGGGGGAGTTCCCTGTATACAGAGATACATGATAAGATCCTGTCTGCAGCCACCACTAGGGGGAGCTCCCTGTATACAGAGATACATGATAAGATTCTGTCTGTAGTCACCACTAGGGGGAGCTCCCTGTATACAGACATACATGATAAGATCCTGTCTGCAGTCACCACTAGGGGGAGCGCCCTGTATATAGAGATACATGATAAGATCCTGTCTGCAGTCACCACTAGGGGGAGCGCCCTGTATATAGAGAGATACATGATAAGATCCTGTCTGCAGTCACCACTAGGGGAAGCTCCCTGTATACAGAGATACATGATAAGATCCTGTCTGCAGCCACCACTAGGGGGAGCTCCCTGTATACAGAGATACATGATAAGATCCTGTCTGCAGTCACCACTAGGGGGAGCTCCCTGTATACAGAGATACATGATAAGATTCTGTCTGCAGCCACCACTAGGGGGAGCTCCCTGTATACAGAGATACATGATAAGATCCTGTCTGCAGCCACCACTAGGGGGAGCTCCCTGTATACAGAGATACATGATAAGATCCTGTCTGCAGCCACCACTAGGGGGAGCTCCCTGTATACAGAGATACATGATAAGATTCTGTCTGCAGCCACCACTAGGGGGAGCTCCCTGTATACAGAGATACATGATAAGATCCTGTCTGCAGCCACCACTAGGGGGAGCTCCCTGTATACAGAAATACATGATAAGATCCTGTCTGCAGTCACCACTAGGGGGAGCTCCCTGTATACAGAGATACATGATAAGATCCTGTCTGCAGCCACCACTAGGGGGAGCTCCCTGTATACAGAGATGCATGATAAGATCCTGTCTGCAGCCACCACTAGGGGGAGCTCCCTGTATACAGAAATACATGATAAGATCCTGTCTGCAGTCACCACTAGGGGGAGCTCCCTGTATGCAGAGATACATGATAAGATCCTGTCTGCAGCCACCACTAGGGGGAGCTCCCTGTATACAGAGATACAGGATAATATCCTGTCTGCAGCCACCACTAGGGGGAGCTCCCTGTATACAGATATACATGATAAGATTCTGTCTGCAGCCACCACTAGGGGGAGCTCCCTGTATACAGAGATACATGATAAGATCCTGTCTGCAGCCACCACTAGGGGGAGCTCCCTGTATACAGAGATACATGATAAGATCCTGTCTGCAGCCACCACTAGGGGGAGCTCCCTGTATACAGAGATACATGATAAGATTCTGTCTGCAGTCACCACTAGAGGGAGCTCCCTGTATACAGAGATACATGATAAGATCCTGTCTGCAGCCACCACTAGGGGGAGCTCCCTGTATACAGAGATACATGATAAGATCCTGTCTGCAGCCACCACTAGGGGGAGCTCCCTGTATACAGAGATACATGATAAGTTTGTCTGCAGCCACCACTAGGGGGAGCAGAGCTTCAGAGAGTAGCAATGACGTCATTGAAGCTGCGCTGACTCACAGCCTGAACTCAAATGAACTCTTGAGAATAGGAAAATCAGCTGGTATATTGTTGGTTTGTTATTTTATCATTTATTACAGGAGATCAAGGGCATCGTTTGGAATGGCAGACGAATAAAGATGGCAAAACTGTGTGTTCTTTCATTTCATTAAAATACTGTATTCTGCATGTGTGTGTTTATGTATCCCTGTACAAACTTTAGGATAAGTAATGGATAGGCGTCTTATTGACTCCTCTCCATTACTAAGCCAGGCTTAATGTCACCTGACAATAGCAAGGTGACATTAACTCCTATTTACCCCATATCCCACCGCTACACAGGAGTGGGAAGAGAGAGGCTAAGTGCCAGAATAGGCGCATCTTATAGATGTGCCTTTTCTGGGGTGGCTGGGGGCAGATGATTTTAGCCGGGGGTGCAATATCCATGGACCCTCTCTAGGATATTAATTTCTGCCCTCAGTCACTGGCTTTCCCACTCTGGTGCAGAAAATTGCGCGGGAGCCCACGCCAGTTTATTCCGTGAATACATTCTTTTAGTAAATACATACAGGTCCCAAATTTTGCACACACAAACTACTAACAGTATAAGACACTGGCATCTATAAATCTAAGTGTTCTGCAATGGTTTACTGTATGTAAACCATGTCTCATATCCTGTGGGGTTCTGCAATGATTTTACAGAAGCCGACAAATGAATTACCGGCTGTTCTACTATTTCTCTATGAAATATAAAGCTATAGATATGTCAATGGCAAATATAGGCAGAGAAAACAACGGATGGTAGGAGCTGCCCCATAGATTAACGTTGTGCTGTGCGATTTCTTATGGCTGAGCTTTCGTCCGTATCCCTCTCTAGTGTGACTCCGGCCTTACCTGTAGGATGATGGTAAGAAAGTTACTATTTGTGAGTCTTTACATATTGGATATCTGCTGACATTAGTAGAAGTATCCAAACCTCCTCTTCAGTTGAAGACGCGACTGAACTTCTTTAGGGCTCCAGTGGAAGGCAGCGTTTTTATAGCTTTTATCTCCTATGTCTGGATTATTGACATGGCCACAAATTTACCTCTCTCCTCAAGAATGAAAACTTCCGCACATTTCCTACAATGATGGCCCGTGGTCCTACTTACACAGATAAAATAAATGGGATTTGTCAGAAGTGGCTGCGCGGAGAGAGGGAAGTCATTTCCTACGCCGGCTCCTATCCCCCCGTGGTGATAATTGTGTGGGGATCTTGATTAGACATTTTCATCTTTGTTTTTACTTGTGATTTTTATGTTCATGTAAAAGAAGCCTGTGAAATCGAAGCCTCCGCAAATCACATTATCTCTAATGGGAAATCTCTGCGCTGGATGACAGAACAGATGCCATGCCGGGAACCTACTAACCTTTCATTTTAAATTATTAGAGGCGTCTTTGTCATCTTCTCAGCAATGAAGGAGTGCGGAGGGGCAAATCCTTCATGTGGAAGCAACGGGGGCAACATCTGTCTCCATGATGAGCTGCTACAAGTGACATTTCTAGCAGAATTATTGGGACCGAAGCTGATCAGACATTGCTAACTATAACCCATCAAGGTGTATTACACTCCCTGCAAGAATATGTAATGAGAGGATATACTGAGGTCGGGGGAGAAAAACCATACAGAGAGGTGGAGGAGAGAACATCAGCCACAGAAACTGCAACGCACTCTATGGAAGGCAATATATGCATACATTACATTACTGATCCTATATTATACTCCAGAGCTGCACTCACTATTCTGCTGGTGCAGTCACTGAGTACATGCATTACATTACTGATCCTGAGTGACATCCTGTATTATACACCAGAGCTGCACTCACTATTCTGCTGGTGCAGTCACTGTGTACATACATTACATTACTGATCCTGAGTTACATCCTGTATGATACCCCAGAGCTGCACTCACTATTCTGCTGGTGCAGTCACTGTGTACATACATTACATTACTGATCCTGAGTTACATCCTGTATTATACTCCAGAGCTGCACTCACTATTCTGCTGGTGCAGTCACTGTGTACATAGATTACATTACTGATCCTGAGTTACATCCTGTATTATACCCCAGAGCTGCACTCACTATTCTGCTGGTGGAGTCACTGTGTACATACATTACATTACTGATCCTGAGTTACATCCTGTATTATACTCCAGAGCTGCACTCACTATTCTGCTGGTGCAGTCACTGTGTACATACATTACATTACTGGTCCTGAGTTACATCCTGTATTATACCCCAGAGCTGCACTCACTATTCTGCTGGTGCAGTCACTGTGTACATACATTACATTACTGGTCCTGAGTTACATCCTGTATTATACTCCAGAGCTGCACTCACTATTCTGCTGGTGCAGTCACTGTGTACATACATTCCATTACTGATCCTGAGTTACCTCCTGTATTATACCCCAGAGCTGCACTCACTATTCTGCTGGTGCAGTCACTGTGTACATACATTACATTACTGATCCTGAGTTACATCCTGTATTATACCCCAGAGCTGCACTCACTATTCTGCTGGTGCAGTCACTGTGTACATACATTACATTACTGATCCTGAGTTACCTCCTGTATTATACCCCAGAGCTGCACTCACTATTCTGCTGGTGCAGTCACTGTGTACATACATTACTGGTCCTGAGTTACATCCTGTATTATACTCCAGAGCTGCACTCACTATTCTGCTGGTGCAGTCACTGTGTACATACATTACATTACTGATCCTGAGTTACCTCCTGTATTATACCCCAGAGCTGCACTCACTATTCAGCTGGTGCAGTCACTGTGTACATACATTACATTACTGATCCTGAGTTACATCCTGTATTATACCCCAGAGCTGCACTCACTATTCTGCTGGTGCAGTCACTGTGTACATACATTACATTACTGGTCCTGAGTTACATCCTGTATTATACTCCAGAGCTGCACTCACTATTCTGCTGGTGCAGTCACTGTGTACATACATTCCATTACTGATCCTGAGTTACCTCCTGTATTATACCCCAGAGCTGCACTCACTATTCTGCTGGTGCAGTCACTGTGTACATACATTACATTACTGATCCTGAGTTACATCCTGTATTATACCCCAGAGCTGCACTCACTATTCTGCTGGTGCAGTCACTGTGTACATACATTACATTACTGATCCTGAGTTACATCCTGTATTATACCCCAGAGCTGCACTCACTATTCTGCTGGTGCAGTCACTGTGTACATACATTACATTACTGGTCCTGAGTTACATCCTGTATTATACTCCAGAGCTGCACTCACTATTCTGCTGGTGCAGTCACTGTGTACATACATTCCATTACTGATCCTGAGTTACCTCCTGTATTATACCCCAGAGCTGCACTCACTATTCTGCTGGTGCAGTCACTGTGTACATACATTACATTACTGATCCTGAGTTACATCCTGTATTATACCCCAGAGCTGCACTCACTATTCTGCTGGTGCAGTCACTGTGTACATACATTACATTACTGATCCTGAGTTACATCCTGTATTATACCCCAGAGCTGCACTCACTATTCTGCTGGTGCAGTCACTGTGTACATACATTACATTACTGGTCCTGAGTTACATCCTGTATTATACCCCAGAGCTGCACCCACTATTCTGCTGGTGCAGTCACTGTTTACATAGATTACATTACTGATCCTGAGTTGCATCCTGTATTATTCTCCAGAGCTGCACTCACTATTCTGCTGGTTGTTGTGAATTAGACTTTTTGGCTCCCTCTTGTGGTCACTAGTGGTATGACTCTGGGATTGTCTTTTTTCTGTTTGGCACTCACCTGGGTCGTTAGTCCAGGGGTGTCGCTATATTAACTTCCTGGATCCTTAGTCCAGTGCCTGGCATTGTTGTAATCAGATCCTTCTGTTGCTCCTGTCTGCTGGTCCTGGCTCTTGCAAAATTAAGCTAAGTCCTGCTTCTTTGTTTTTTGAGTTACTTGCTTTGCTACTATTTTTGTCCAGCTTGTACTAAATGTGATTTCTGACCTTGCTGGAAGCTCTAGGGGGCTGGTGTTCTCCCCCCGGCCGTTAGACGGTTCGGGGGTTCTTGAATATCCAGCGTGGATATTTTAATAGGGTTTTTTGCTGACCATATAAGTCATCTTGCTATATTCTGCTATTAGCTAGTGGGCCTCTCTTTGCTAAATACCTAGCTCATTCTTATGTTTGTCTTTTCCTCTTGCCTCACCGTTATTATTTGTTGGGGGCTTGTATCCTACTTTTGGGGTCTTTTCTCTGGAGGCAAGAAAGGTCTTTCTTTTCCCTTCTAGGGTTAGTTAGTTCTCCGGCTGGCGCGAGACGTCTAGAACCAACGTAGGCACGTTCCCCGGCTGCTTCTATTTGTGGTGCTAGGATTAGATATATGGTCAGCCCAGTTACCACTGCCCTATGAGCTGGTTTTTTGTGTTTGCAGACTTGGTAGTTATTCCTGAGACCCTCTGCCATTGGGGTCATAACAGTATGCCAGGCCAACATTGAATGTTTAATGCATTGCAGAAGTGGGATATAAGAAAGGAAATTCTGAATTTTTTTTTTTTCCTCTCTTCCTCCCCTTTACCTCTGAGTGGCGTGAGCTTGCTGCAGACATGAATGTCCAGACCTTGATTACAAGTGTGGACCAGCTTGCTGCTCGTGTGCAAAGCATACAAGATTTTGTTACCAGTAGTCCTATGTCTGAACCTAAAATACCTATTCCTGAACTGTTTTCTGGAGACCGATTTAAGTTTAGGAATTTCAGGGATAATTGTAAATTGTTTCTATCTCTGAGACCCCGTTCATCTGGAGACTCAGTTCAGCAAGTTAAAATTGTTATCTCTTTTTTACAGGGCGACCCTCAGGATTGGGCTTTCTCGCTAGCGCCAGGAGATCCGGCATTGGCAAATATTGATGCGTTTTTTCTGGCGCTCGGATTGCTTTACGAGGAACCCAATCTTGAGGCTCAGGCAGAAAAAGCCTTGCTGGCTATTTCTCAGGGCCAGGATGAAGCTGAAGTGTATTGCCAAAAATTTCGGAAATGGTCCGTGCTTACTCAGTGGAATGAGTGTGCTCTGGCCGCAAACTTCAGAAATGGCCTTTCTGAAGCCATTAAGAATGTGATGGTGGGTTTCTCCATTCCTACAAGTCTGAATGATTCCATGGCGCTGGCTATTCAAGTTGACCGGCGTTTGCGGGAGCGCAAAACCGCTAATCCTCTGGTGGTGTTGTCTAAACAAACACCTGATTTGATGCAATGTGATAGAATTCAGACCAGAAATGAGCGGAAAAATCATAGACGTCAGAATGGGTTGTGTTTTTACTGTGGTGATTCTACACATGTTATATCAGCATGCTCTAAACGCCTAACAAGGGTTGTTAGTCCTGTTGGTAATTTGCAACCTAAATTTATTTTGTCTGTGACTTTAATTTGCTCATTGTCCTCTTACCCTGTTATGGCGTTTGTGGATTCAGGTGCTGCCCTGAGTCTTATGGATCTGTCATTTGCCAAGCGCTGTGGTTTTGTTCTGGAGCCTTTGGTTAATCCTATCCCTCTTAGAGGTATTGATGCTACGCCATTGGCGGAAAATAAACCGCAGTTTTGGACGCAGGTGACCATGTGCATGACTCCTGAACATCGGGAGGTGATTCGTTTTCTTGTTCTGCATAAAATGCATGATTTGGTCGTTTTGGGTCTGCCATGGTTACAGACTCATAATCCAGTCTTGGATTGGAAGGCTATGTCTGTGTCAAGTTGGGGCTGTCAGGGAATTCATGGTGATTCCCCGCCGGTGTCTATTGCTTCCTCTACTCCTTCGGAAGTTCCTGAGTATTTGTCTGATTATCAGGATGTGTTCAGGGAGTCCAGGTCCAGTGTTCTGCCTCCTCATAGGGACTGTGACTGTGCCATAGATTTGATTCCAGGTAGCAAATTTCCTAAGGGAAGACTATTTAATCTGTCTGTACCTGAGCATACCGCAATGCGTTCGTATATCAAGGAGTCTCTGGAGAAGGGGCATATCCGTCCATCCTCTTCCCCTCTTGGTGCGGGATTCTTTTTTGTGGCCAAGAAGGACGGATCTTTGAGACCTTGTATTGACTATCGGCTTCTGAATAAAATCACTGTTAAATTTCAGTATCCTTTGCCTCTGTTGTCAGACTTGTTTGCCCGAATTAAAGGTGCCAAGTGGTTCACCAAGATAGATCTTCGTGGTGCGTACAACCTTGTGCGCATTAAGCGAGGAGATGAATGGAAAACCGCGTTTAATACGCCCGAAGGTCATTTTGAGTACTTGGTGATGCCTTTCGGGCTCTCTAATGCTCCTTCAGTGTTTCAGTCCTTTATGCATGATATTTTCCGGAAGTATCTGGATAAATTTATGATCGTTTATCTGGATGATATTCTGTTTTTTTCTGATGATTGGGACTCGCATGTAGAGCAGGTCAGGATGGTGTTTCAGATTTTGCGTGAGAATGCTTTATTTGTTAAGGGCTCAAAGTGTCTCTTTGGAGTACAGAAGGTTCCCGTTTTGGGGTTTATTTTTTCCCCTTCTGCGGTGGAGATGGACCCAGTCAAGGTCCGAGCTATTCATGATTGGACTCAACCCACGTCGGTTAAGAGTCTTCAGAAGTTCTTGGGTTTTGCTAACTTCTACCGTCGTTTTATTGCTAATTTTTCTAGCATTGCTAAACCTTTGACGGATATGACCAAGAAAGGTTCTGATGTTGCTAACTGGGCTCCTGCAGCCGTGGAGGCTTTCCAGGAGTTGAAGCGCCAGTTTACTTCGGCGCCTGTTTTGTGCCAGCCTGATGTCTCACTTCCCTTTCAGGTTGAAGTGGATGCTTCTGAGATTGGGGCAGGGGCCGTTTTGTCGCAGAGAGGCCCTGGTTGCTCTGTGATGAGACCTTGTGCCTTTTTCTCGAGGAAGTTTTCGCCTGCTGAGCGGAATTATGATGTTGGCAATCGGGAGTTGTTGGCCATGAAGTGGGCATTTGAGGAGTGGCGTCATTGGCTCGAGGGTGCTAAGCATCGTGTGGTGGTCTTGACTGATCACAAAAATTTGATGTATCTCGAGTCTGCTAAACGCCTGAATCCTAGACAGGCCCGCTGGTCATTGTTTTTCTCTCGTTTTGACTTTGTGGTCTCGTATTTACCAGGTTCAAAGAATGTGAAGGCTGATGCTCTTTCAAGGAGCTTTGTGCCTGACTCTCCGGGAGTCGCAGAACCAGTTGGTATTCTTAAAGAGGGAGTTATCTTGTCAGCCATTTCTCCGGATTTGCGTTGTGTGTTGCAGAGATTTCAGGCTGGTAGACCTGACTCTTGTCCACCTGACAGACTGTTTGTTCCTGATAAGTGGACCAGCAGAGTCATTTCCGAGGTTCATTCCTCGGTGTTGGCAGGGCATCCGGGAATTTTTGGCACCAGAGATCTGGTGGCTAGGTCCTTTTGGTGGCCTTCCTTGTCATGGGATGTGCGGTCGTTTGTGCAGTCCTGTGGGACTTGTGCTCGAGCTAAGCCTTGCTGTTCGCGTGCCAGCGGGTTGCTCTTGCCCTTGCCTGTCCCGAAGAGGCCTTGGACACACATTTCCATGGATTTCATTTCAGATCTCCCGGTGTCTCAGGGCATGTCTGTCATCTGGGTGGTATGTGATCGCTTTTCTAAGATGGTCCATTTGGTACCTTTGCCTAAGCTGCCTTCCTCTTCCGATCTGGTTCCTTTGTTCTTTCAGAATGTGGTTCGTTTACACGGCATTCCTGAGAATATCGTGTCTGACAGAGGATCCCAGTTTGTTTCCAGGTTCTGGCGATCCTTTTGTGCTAAGATGGGCATTGATTTGTCGTTTTCGTCTGCCTTTCATCCTCAGACTAATGGACAAACGGAGCGAACTAATCAGACTCTGGAGGCTTATTTGAGGTGTTTTGTTTCTGCGGATCAGGATGATTGGGTGACCTTCTTGCCGTTGGCTGAGTTTGCCCTTAATAATCGGGCTAGTTCCGCTACATTGGTTTCGCCATTTTTCTGCAACTCTGGTTTCCATCCTCGTTTTTCCTCGGGACATGTGGAGCCTTCTGACTGTCCTGGGGTAGATTCTGTGGTGGATAGGTTGCAGCAGATCTGGAATCATGTGGTGGACAACTTAAAGTTGTCACAAGAGAAGGCTCAGCGTTTTGCCAACCGCCGCCGCGGTGTGGGTCCCCGACTTCGTGTTGGGGATTTGGTATGGCTGTCTTCTCGATTTGTTCCTATGAAGGTCTCCTCTCCTAAATTTAAGCCTCGCTTCATCGGTCCTTACAAGATATTGGAAATCCTTAATCCTGTGTCCTTTCGCTTGGATCTTCCTGTGTCGTTTGCCATTCACAACGTGTTCCATAGGTCTTTGTTGCGGCGGTACGTTGTACCTGTGGTTCCTTCTGTTGAGCCTCCTGCTCCAGTGTTGGTTGAGGGCGAGTTGGAGTACGTGGTGGAGAAGATCTTGGATTCTCGTCTCTCCAGGCGGAGGCTTCAGTATCTGGTCAAGTGGAAGGGCTATGGTCAGGAGGATAATTCCTGGGTGGTTGCCTCTGATGTGCATGCGGCCGATTTAGTTCGTGCCTTTCACGCTGCTCATCCTGATCGCCCTGGTGGTCTTGGTGAGGGTTCGGTGACCCCTCAAGGGGGGGGTACTGTTGTGAATTAGACTTTTTGGCTCCCTCTTGTGGTCACTAGTGGTATGACTCTGGGATTGTCTTTTTTCTGTTTGGCACTCACCTGGGTCGTTAGTCCAGGGGTGTCGCTATATTAACTTCCTGGATCCTTAGTCCAGTGCCTGGCATCGTTGTAATCAGATCCTTCTGTTGCTCCTGTCAGCTTAATTTTGCAAGAGCCAGGACCAGCAAAGTCTTGCTTCTTTGTTTTTTGAGTTACTTGCTTTGCTGCTATTTTTGTCCAGCTTGTACTAAATGTGATTTCTGACCTTGCTGGAAGCTCTAGGGGGCTGGTGTTCTCCCCCCGGCCGTTAGACGGTTCGGGGGTTCTTGAATATCCAGCGTGGATATTTTAATAGGGTTTTTTGCTGACCATATAAGTCATCTTGCTATATTCTGCTATTAGCTAGTGGGCCTCTCTTTGCTAAATACCTAGCTCATTCTTATGTTTGTCTTTTCCTCTTGCCTCACCGTTATTATTTGTTGGGGGCTTGTATCCAACTTTTGGGGTCTTTTCTCTGGAGGCAAGAAAGGTCTTTCTTTTCCCTTCTAGGGTTAGTTAGTTCTCCGGCTGGCGCGAGACGTCTAGAACCAACGTAGGCACGTTCCCCGGCTGCTTCTATTTGTGGTGCTAGGATTAGATATATGGTCAGCCCAGTTACCACTGCCCTATGAGCTGGTTTTTTGTGTTTGCAGACTTGGTAGTTATTCCTGAGACCCTCTGCCATTGGGGTCATAACAGCTGGTGCAGTCACTGTGTACATACATTACATTACTGACCCTGAGTTACCTCCTGTATTATACTCCAGAGCTGCACTCACTATTCTGCTGGTGCAGTCACTGTGTACATACATTGCATTACTGATCCTGAGTTACATCCTGTATTATACTCCAGAGCTGCACTCACTATTCTGTTGGTGCAGTCACTGTGTACATACATTACATTACTGATCCTGAGTTACATCCTGTATTATACTCTACAGCTGCACTCACTATTCTGCTGCTGCAGTCATTGTGTACATACATTACATTACTGATCCGGAGTTACCTCCTGTATTATACTCTACAGCTGCACTCACTATTCTGCTGGTACAGTCACTGTGTACATACATTACATTACTGATCCTGAGTTACATCCTGTATTATACTCCAGAGCTGCACTCACTATTCTGCTGGTGCAGTCACTGTGTACATACATTACACTACTGATCCTGAGTTACATCCTGTATTATACTCCAGAGCTGCACTCACTATTCTGCTGGTGCAGTCACCGTGTACATACATTACATTACTGATCCTGAGGTACATCCTGTATTATACTCCAGAGCTGCACTCACTATTCTGCTGGTGCAGTCACTATGTACATACATTACATTACTGATCCTGAGTTACATCCTGTATTATACTGCAGAGCTGCACTCACTATTCTGCTGGTGCAGTCACTGTGTACATACATTACTGATCCTGAGTTACATCCTGTATTATACTCCAGAGCTGCACTCACTATTCTGCTGGTGCAGTCACTGTGTACATACATTACATTACTGATTCTGAGTTACATCCTGTATTATACTCCAGAGCTGCACTCACTATTCTGCTGGTGCAGTCACTGTGTACATACATTACTGATCCTGAGTTACCTCCTGTATTATACTCCAGAGCTGCACTCACTATTCTGCTGGTGCAGTCACTGTGTACATACATTACATTACTGATCCTGAGTTACATCCTGTATTATACTCCAGAGCTGCACTCACTATTCTGCTGGTGCAGTCACTGTGTACATACATTACATTACTGATCCTGAGTTACATCCTGTATTATACTCCAGAGCTGCACTCACTATTCTGCTGGTGCAGTCACTGTGTACATACATTACATTACTGATCCTGAGTTACCTCCTGTATTATACCCCAGAGCTGCACTCACTATTCTGCTGGTGCAGTCACTGTGTACATACATTACATTACGGATCCTGAGTTACCTCCTGTATTATACTCCAGAGCTGCACTCACTATTCTGCTGGTGCAGTCACTGTGTACATACATTACATTACGGATCCTGAGTTACCTCCTGTATTATACTCCAGAGCTGCACTCACTATTCTGCTGGTGCAGTCACTGTGTACATACATTACATTACTGATCCTGAATTACCGTATATACCCGAGTATAAGCCGACCCCCCTAATTTTGCCACAAAAAACTGGGAAAACTTATTGACTCGAGTATAAGCCTAGGGTGGAAAATACAGCAGCTACCGGTGAATTTCAAAAATAAAAATAGATGCTCCATTCCGTTCATTATTGCCCCAAAGGAGGTTCCATATAAAGCTGTGCCATATATAATGCTCCATACCGTTGATTATTGCCCCATAGATGTGCCATATAAATCTGTGCCATATAGTGCTCTGCACCGTTGCCCCATAGATACTCCACATAAATCTGTGCCATATATAGTGCTGCTGCTGCAATAAAAAAAAAACAACACATACTCACCTTTCTTGCTTGCAGCTCCTCAGCGTCCGGTCCCGGCGTCTCTCTGCACTGACTGATCAGGCAGAGGATGGCGCGCACACTATATGCGTTATCGCGCCCTCTGACCTGCACAGTCAGAGCCAGAGGACGGGAAGACTGAGCGGCGCCCGGCGGGTGGAACGTGGACAAGTGAATATAAAATACTCACCTAGTCCCGGCGCTCCTGACGCTCCCCCTGCCTGACACACTGTCTTCGGGTGCCGCAGCTCTTCCTCTGTCAGCGGTCACCGGCACCACTGATTAGAGAAATGAATATGCGGCTCCACCCCTATGGGAGTGGAGTCCATAATCATTTCTCTAATGAGCGGTCCCACGTGACCGCTGAACAGGGGAAGAGCTGCGGCACCCGGAGACAGTGTGTCAGGCAGGGGGAGCGTCAGGAGCGCTGGGACTAGGTAAGTATGCCTCAGCGCCCTCTCACCCTCACCCGCCGACCCTGCCACAGACCGTGACTCGAGTATAAGCCGAGAGGGGCACTTTCAGCACAAAAATTTGGGCTGAAAATCTCGGCTTATACTCGAGTATATACGGTACCTCCTGTATTATACCCCAGAGCTGCACTCACTATTCTGCTGGTGCAGTCACTGTGTACATACATTACTGATCCTGAGTTACATCCTGTATTATACTCCAGAGCTGAGCTCACTATTCTGCTGGTGCAGTCACTGTGTACATACATTACATTACTGATCCTGAGTTACATCCTGTATTATACTGCAGAGCTGCACTCACTATTCTGCTGGTGCAGTCACTGTGTACATACATTACATTACTGATCCTGAGTTACCTCCTGTATTATACTCCAGAGCTGCACTCACTATTCTGCTGGTGCAGACACTGTGTACGTTCATTACTGATCCTGAGTTACATCCTGTATTATACTCCAGAGCTGAGCTCACTATTCTGCTGGTGCAGTCACTGTGTACATACATTACATTACTGATCCTGAGTTACATTCCGTATTATACTCCAGAGCTGCACTCACTATTCTGCTGGTGCAGTCACTGTGTACATACATTACATTACTGATCCTGAGTTACATCCTGTATTATACTCCAGAGCTGCACTCACTATTCTGCTGGTGCAGTCACTGTGTACATACATTACATTACTGATCCTGAGTTACCTCCTGTATTATACTCCAGAGCTGCACTCACTATTCTCCTGGTGCAGTCACTGTGTACATACATTACATTACTGATCCTGAGTTACATCCTGTATTATACTGCAGAGCTGCACTCACTATTCTGCTGGTGCAGTCACTGTGTACATACATTACATTACTGATCCTGAGTTACCTACTGTATTATACTCCAGAGCTGCACTCACTATTCTGCTGGTGCAGTCACTGTGTACATACATTACATTACTGATCCTGAGTTACGTCCTGTATTATACCCCAGAGCTGCACTCACTATTCTGCTTGTGCACTCACTGTGTACATACATTACATTACTGATCCTGAGTTACATCCTGTATTATACTCCAGAGCTGCACTCACTATTCTGCTGGTGCAGTCACTGTGTACATACATTACTGATCCTGAGTTACATCCTGTATTATATCCCAGAGCTGCGATCACTATTCTGCTTGTGCAGTCACTGTGTGCATACATTACTTATCCTGTACAGAATATATATTTGGTCGTACCAAACACGTAGCTTATGGAGCAGGATACTCTCTTTTTGGAGTGACGTTAGAGTCCCCTTTTCCTTCAGCTAAAAAGAAGTAAGCAGCTATAATTGTATGTTGCTGCACTTGTGGACGGCCGGCACCGGGCGCCGCTCATCTTTCATGGACGTTTTGAATTAATTTCTCCTTATTTATTTTTGCCACATGTAATATAACCTATAATGTTTCTTACTGTATGACTAAGGGCAGATCTGTACTCCGGAGGCCGAGTACGAGATGGTGAGGAGACCTTGGGAGTAATGTGACTCTTTGAATTATTTTCGCACTCGGTCTGTCGGACAAGCACAAGACTTTTGGGATTTTATTCTACGGCGCTGTAGAGGAAATCAGCCACATAATGGAAGGAATGATAAATCCATTGTTACATTCCTGTGTTCTATCGGATATGGCCCCGTGTTTACTGTTCTCAGCCGGGATAAAGATACTTATGTGGCTGCAATGGAGAGGTGTTTGCTCTATGTGATCTCCTGCAGGGTCTGTGCACCCATCTCCTGAAATACTCTGTGCTTCTTTTGACATGCATTGCGAGGACACTGCTTATTTAACTATGTAACTATCAGTCTGTGACTTCCAAAATGATCAGCTCGCAATATCTGTAGAATTGCTGCAGTCTTTATATGCAGTGGATTTTCCTGATATCTGGTGGACAGTCCCGATATCCGGTGGGCCAACCATCCTGATATCCGGTGGACCGTCCTGATATCCGGTGGGCTGAACATCCTGATATCCAGCGGACCGTTCTGATATCCGGTGGACCGTTCTGATATCCAGCGGACCGTCCTGATATCCGGCAGACCATCCTGATATCCGGCGGACTGTCCTGATATCTAGCGGGCCATCCTGATATCCAGTGGATCGTTCTGATATCCGGCGGACCGTTCTGATATCTGGCGGGCCGTCCTGATATCCGGTGGACCGTTCTGATATCCGGCGGACCGTCCTGATATCCGGCGGACCGTCCTGATATCCGGCGGACCGTCCTGATATCTGGCGGGCCTTCCTGATGTCCAGTGGATCATTCTGATATCCTTTGGACCATTCTGATATCCGGTGGAGCATTCTGATATCCAGCGGGCCGTCCTGATATCCGGTGGACCGTTCTGATATCCAGTGGACTGTTCTGATATCCGGTGACCGTCCTGATGTCCAGTGGGCTGAACATCCTGATATCCAGTGGGATGAACATCCTGATATCCGGCGGACCGTTCTGATATCTGGCGGGACGTCCTGAAATCCAGTGGACCGTCCTGATATTCGGCGGGCCGTCCTGATATCCGGTGGACCGTCCTGATATCTGGCGGGCTCTCCTGATATCCAGTGGATCGTGCTGATATCCGGTGGACCGTTCTGATATCCGGTGGACCGTTCTGATATCCGGTGGGCCGTCCTGATATCCAGTGGATCGCTCTGATATCCGGTGGACTGTTCTGATATCCGGTGACCGTCCTGATATCCGGTGGGCTGAACATCCTGATATCCAGCTGACCATCCTGATATCCGGTGGGCCATCCTGATATCCGGTGGACCGTTCTGATATCTGGCGGGCTGTCTGATATCCAGTGGATCGTGCTGATATCCGGTGGACCGTTCTGATATCCGGTGGACTGTTCTGATATCCGGTGACCGTCCTGATATCCGGTGGGCTGACCATCCTGATATCCGGCGGGCCGTCCTGATATCCGGTGGACTGTTCTGATATCCGGTGACCATCCTGGTATCCATTGGACCGTTTTGATATTCATCAGATCGTTCTGATATCCGGCGGACCGTCCTGATATCCGGCGGGCCGTCCTGATATCCTGCAGACCGTCCTGATATCTGGCGGGCCGTTCTGATATCCGGCGGACCGTCCTGATATCCGGCGGGCCGTCCTGATATCCAGTGGATCGTTCTGATATGTGGTGGACCGTCCTGATATCCGGTGGACAGTTCTGATATCCAGCAGACCGTCCTGATATCTAGCGGGCCGTCCTGATATCCAGTGGATCATTCTGATATCCGGTGGACTGTTCTGATATCTGTTGGACCATCCTGATATCCGGCGGGACGTCCTGATATCCAGCAGACCGTCCTGATATCCGGTGGGCCGTCCTGATATCCAGCAGACCGTCCAGTGGATCGTTCTGATATCCAGTGGACCGTCCTGATATCCGGCGGGCCGTCCTGATATCCAGTGGATTGTTCTGATATCCGGTGGACTGTTCTGATATCCGGTGACCGTCCTGATATCCGGTGGGCTGAACATCCTGATATCTGGCGGGCTGTCCTGATATCGAGTGGATATCTGGTGACCGTCCTGGTATCCATTGTACCATTTTGATATTCATCAGATCGTCCTGATATCCGGTGGGCTGAACATCCTGATATCCAGAGGACTGTCCTGATATCCGGCGGGCCGTCCTGATATCCGGTGGGCTGAACATCCTGATATTTGGTGGATCGTCCTGATATCCAGCGGACCGTCCTGATATCCAGAGGACTGTCCTGATATCCGGCGGGCCGTCCTGATATCCAGTGGATTGTTCTGATATCCGGTGGACTGTTCTGATATCCGGTGACCGTCCTGATATCCGGTGGGCTGAACATCCTGATATCTGGCGGGCTGTCCTGATATCGAGTGGATATCTGGTGACCGTCCTGGTATCCATTGTACCATACATCAGATCGTCCTGATATCCGGAGGGCTGAACATCCTGATATCCAGAGGACTGTCCTGATATCCGGCGGGCCGTCCTGATATCCGGTGGGCTGAACATCCTGATATTTGGTGGATCGTCCTGATATCCAGCGGACCATCCTGGTATCCATCGGACTGTCCTAATAGTCAGTGGACCGTCCTGTGAACAAGGCTGCAAAGGGAATTTACTGGTCAAAATTAAGTGGCGCTTCTGCCTAGGAGCCGGACTGGGATCTCGAATTCTAACAACCTCAAATTACAAATACTGGAAAGTATCAGCACATTTCAGAGTATTTCAGGAAAGGAGCGGATTCAAATTCATGTACAGTGGAAGGGGCAGGGTTTTCCCAGCAGCACAGAGTATTTTAGAAGAGCATTGTGCTGATCTTAAGGGATGTGACAGAGTGCAAGAAGCAGGGTCTCCAGCAGCACTATATTATATAACACTATAGAGTATTTTTTGGAGCTGAAATCGCTGATCTTCTGGACAGTCACAGGCTAACATCACAGAGTATTTTAGAAGAGAAGAGTATCAGGATAAAAAAGGAGTTATACAGTGTAATGCAGTCCTAGCAGCACAGAGCACTTCAGGAGAGGTCAGAAATACAGATGAGTGAGCCAGAAAGTAAAAGTTCAGCTAAACCCCGAACTCAGACTTCACCCGGAAGAGAAATATATACAGGTGCTTGTCACAAAATGAGAATATCATCAAAAAGTGAATTTATTTCAGTTCTTCAATACAAAAAGTGAATCTCCTATATTCTATAGAGTCATTACATACAGTGATCTATTTCACGTGTTTATTTCTGTTAATGATTATGGCTTACAGCCAATGAAAACCCAAAAGTCATTATCTCAGTAAATTAGAATACTTTATAACACCAGCTTGAAAAATACTCCTGTTCTGAAATCCTCTGTGCTGCTGAGAATATAATGTTTCTATCACTGCACAACAGTTCTGAATGACAACGTCCATTAATGGTACAAATAAGACAATGTGAATGTGTTACGAGGTTATTTCAGCAGTTATTGATCCCGATAATGATGTGTATGTGATGTATGTGGTTGTGACGCCCACCGATGTGTCAGAAGCCCAACTCTGAATGATTGGTATGAATTATGTGGACGTCAATTATCACCTAACTAAAACCTAATATATAACTCAACCAGGTAACATTGTGTGCATTGGTACGAGCTTGTTTCGAGGAGGAGTAACAAGGGACAATCCCTCTACTAAATATAAATGTTCAGATACAATCACAATTCTGGGCAGAATGTTCCATATCACAGTGGAAGCCGTATTGTGATGTATCAATATTGTAACATGGGTCGTAATGGTAGATATAGGCAAGGGCAATAATGGTGATAATCGAGGCTCTTTCCTGCCATTACAGTCAGGATCATTCCTCCATATCCTGACTCAGCCGGAGCCGGTAATTTGCATCTTGCTCGCTCAATCTTACACTTATCACATCGTCATTAAGTAACTAAAGTTGTGATTTTACTTCTACAGTTTATGGTCTTAAACATTAAGATGTGAAAATAATCCTCTCCAGACAGTAAATACAATTAGATAGGAGCGAATTTGATCGGGTCAGGGCTTATTCGGCAATATACAGCACTTACCGAATAATCTGCAATAATCTGCAGAGGGATCCCGGATATATGGATCGCTCCGGCTGATCCGCTATCTGGTGCTGCAGCTGCACGTGTCGCATCTGTATGACAGTGACAACAAGCAGGCTCTCCATGGATGTCACACGGCCGCGACACATGCAGCTGCGGAGCCGAACAGCGGATCAGCCGGAGCCATCCAGGAAGCCACGTTCCCTCTGCAGATTTTTTGGTGTTATATCGTGCAAATAAGAGAGAACCTGAACAAATTCGCTCACCTCTAAATAAAATCTCCTGATAATCAAACAATATCTGCCACTTCACATGAAAAGCTAATTCATCTTTTTATGGTTTCTTCAAAATTCTCAGAGCTGATAAGCGCAGAACATAGTACTACACAGCACAGGTAAACCGTACATCATACATGGAAGATACTCTTCTACTATGATAAAATAGCTCTCCTTTTCGTTAAAATCAATATGTATCACTAACTACTGCCGTCTGTATAAGAACTTAACTACTATAGTACTGCTCCAATGTACAAGAATATAACTGCTATAATACTGCCCCCTATGTACAAGAATATAACTACTATAATACTGCTCCTATGTACAAGAACATAACTACTATAATACTGCCCCCTATGTACAAGAACATAACTACTATAATAGTGCTCCTATGTACAAGAATATAACTACTATAATACTGCCCCTATGTACAAGAATATAACTACTATAATACTGCTCCTATGTACAAGAATATAACTACTATAATACTGCTCCTATGTACAAGAATATAACTACTATAATACTGCCCCTATGTATAAGAATATAACTACTATAATCCTGCTCCTATGTACAAGAATATAACTACTATAATACTGCTCCTATGTACAAGAATATAACTACTATAATACTGGTCCTATGTACAAGAACATAACTACTATAATACTGCTCCTATGTACAAGAATATAACTACTATAATACTGCTCCTATGTACAAGAATATAACTACTATAATACTGCTCCTATGTACAAGAATATAACTACTATAATACTGCTCCTATGTACAAGGATATAACTACTATAATACTGCCCCTATGTACAAGAATGTGACTACTATAATACTGCCTCTATGTACAAGAATATAACTACTATAATACTGCTCCTATATACAAGGATATAACTACTATAATGCTGCTCCTATGTACAAGAATATAACTACTATAATACTGCCCCTATGTACAAGAATATAACTACTATACTACTGCCCCTATGTTCAGGAATATAACTACTATAATACTGCCCCTATGTACAAGAATATAACTACTATAATACTGCTCCTATGTACAAGGATATAACTACTATAATACTGCCCCTATGTACAAGAACATAACTACTATAATACTGCTCCTATGTACAAGGATATAACTACTATAATACTGCTCCTATATACAAGAATATAACTACTATAATACTGCCCCTATGTACAAGAATATAACTACTATAATACTGCTCCTATGTACAAAAATATAACTACTATAATACTGCCCTCCATGTACAAGAATATAACTGCTATAATACTGCTCCTATGTACAAGAATATAACTACTATAATACTGCCCCTATGTACAAGAATATAACTACTATAATACTGCCCCTATGTACAAGAACATAACTACTATAATACTGCTCCTATGTACAAGAATATAACTACTATAATACTGCTCCTATGTACGAGAATATAACTACTATAATACTGCCCCATGTACAAGAATATAACTACTATAATACTGCTCCTATGTACAAGAATATAACTACTATAATACTGCTCCTATGTACAAAAATATAACTACTATAATACTGCCCTCTATATACAAGAATATAACTACTATAATACTGCCCCTATGTACAAGAATATAACTACTATAATACTGCCCCCTATGTACAAGAATATAACTACTATAACACTGCCCCTATGTACAAGAATATAACTACTATAATACTGCTCCTATGTACAAGAATATAACTACTATAATACTGCCCTATGTACAAGGATATAACTACTATAATACTGCTCCTATGTACAAGAATATAACTACTATAATACTGCCCTCTATGTACAAGAATATAACTACTATAATTATCTTTTTATTTAAAAACTGACAACCATATATTACAGAATATTTACACTGAAATCGCAACATTACCAAATCCCAACAGTTTCCTCCGCTTTTTCATGGTCTATAGAACATAAATGTTTATCTCTCTATAATGGACGGAGTCCACTATAAAGTTCAGCATCAGACAGCGGCCGGACATATCTCCAGGACTCTGTCCACTTGGACTTCCATGGTATTACACAGAATCCACACGCCGTCATTTCTCTCCAGCCCGAAGGACCAAAATGACGGACCCAGTCTTTAATCTCTCTTTGCTGCAGCCACATGGGCATTGTCCTTCAGACACTGTTCACATTACTGGAGCTTATTCTCTGCCACATCCTGGTCACTTAGACTTTCTGGTCTTCTTCCTCCTTCCACTGCTGTCACCTGCAGTGCCCCACCTCTTCGTGGACACGGGAGGGTCAGGATCCATCTCATCAGAGGCATTTTCTATGGTGTATGAAGGACCTTGCTCCATCTGTGCCTCCTCATCTTTGTCTTCTCCCAATACATTGTAACGTCCGGGACTTACCTCCAGCACTGGAGACTCAGAGGTTTTCTGCTCTGCTATGATTTTTCTGATGGAATCCACAAAGGGTTTTTTCCTTCTTACAGTCACATACCCGTCCACAGCCACACTGGACACTGCGGACAGATTAACGGCTTCTACAGATGTACTGGGCTGCTGCTCAGGCGGTTTGGAGACAGGTTTTCTGGACACTGTAGGTCTCTCTTTAGTTACTGGTATTTTAGACCCTACTTTAACCCCTTCCCGACCTTTGACGCCACGTAGGCGTCATGAAAGTCGGTGCCAATCCGACCTATGACGCCTATGTGGCGTCATGGCGGGAATGCTTCCCTGCGGGTCCGGTGACCGGGGTCATTCAAATGTCACCATACCCGCAGGTGCAGGGGGACCTGTACTTCACCCCAGGGGGGGTGGCTTTGCCCCCCCGGGTGTACGATCGCTCCCGGTGACCTTTTTTTAACCCCCTCCAGCTCTGATTGGAGCTAGCGTCCTTGTGACACTAGCTCTCCAATCAGACCTGGAGGGGCGGAGTAAAATAGCTCTGTCCTCGTTCTCCATACTCATCCCGTTGCTGGAAGCTGGAGAACGAGGACCCTCCCCTCATATCTCCCGCCGATCGCCGCCGCTGCCGCTCCTCTTGCCGCGTGTGCCGCCGCCGCTTGTGTTCCTGCCGCCGCCGCCGCTGCCGCCTGTGCTCCTGCTGCCGCCGCCAGGTACTCCCCTCTCTGCCATCTACCTCTGCGCTCTGCTCCCCTGATCACCCTCCCCCCCGATCTTACCCCCTGCCCCCCTTTTCAACCCCCCCCTGCTGCTGCTGCCAGCTCCATCATCCCAGCTCCCCTAGCTCCTGACAGCCCCCGCCTGCCCCCTGGTGATCACCCCCTGCCCCGGTGATCACCCCCTGCCCCCCTGATCACCCCCCCACCCCCCTGATCACCCCCCCCCGCCCCCCTGATCACCCCCCCCTGATCACCCCCCCGCCCCCCTGATCACCCCCTGCTGCTGCCGCAGATTTCATCTGCTCCTGCTGCATTGCTTCAGCCCCCCCGTGCCTGACAGCCCCCTCCTGCCCCTCGGTGTTCACCCCCTGCCCCCCTGATCACCCCCTGCCCCCCTGATCACCCCCTGCCCCCCTGATCACCCCCGATCACCCCCTGCTGCTGCCGCTGATTCCATCTGCTGTTGCATCGCTTCTGCCCCCCCGCACCTGACAGCCCCCTCCTATCCCCCAGTGATCACCCCCTGCCCCCCTAATCACCCCCTGCCCCCCTAATCACCCCCTGCCCCCCTGATCACCCCCCCGTCCCCCTGATCACCCCTGCTGCTGCCGCTGATTCCTTTTGCTGCTGCTACTGCATCGCCTCTGCCCCCCGCGCCTGTCAGCCCCCTCCTGCCTCCCCTGATCACCCCTACCCCCCTGATCACCCCCCGTCCCCCTGATCACCCCCCGTCCCCCTGATCACCCCCCGCTGCTGCCGCAGATTCCATCTGCTGCTGCTACTGCATCGCCTCTGCCCCCCCACGCCTGACAGCCCCCTCCTGTCCCCCGGTGTTCACCCACTTCCCCCCTGATCACCCCCTGATCACCCCCTGCTGCTGCTGCCGCCGATTCCATCTGCTGCTGCATCGCCTCTGCCCCCGCGCGCCTGACAGCCCCCGCGCGCCTGACAGCCCCCGCGCGCCTGACAGCCCCCGCGCGCCTGACAGCCCCCTCCTGCAGTGGAAAGTTTCACCAAACACTCGCACATACACACACGCACACTATAATAAAGTTTATTTTACACACACCACACACACAATGTCCCGCTCATCCCAGTCCCAGTCACAAAGGCTGTACTCAGCTGAGGAGGCATATTCCTTTCTTGCCTCCGAAGCTGATAGTTAGGGTGAGGACCCCACTTTTCTGTATTCCTCCCCCTCTTCCTCCTCCAGTGACACGGACTCGCCACCCCCAAGATGTCGCAGGACGAGAAATCGCCCGGAGCCCAGCGGAGGAGAGCCGGAGCCCAGGGGAGAAGACACACAGCCAAGGGTGAGTATCCCCCAACCTAGTGCTAGTCACGCCCAACCTAGCACTAGTGCCCCCACCTGGACCCCCGTCCCTCAAAACTTTGCTCCACGGATTCCTGATTTCATTCCCCAATCAGGAATCCAATTTGAGACTGCCAACCTCAGGGAAATAGACTTTTTCAAAGTCTTTTTCTCCGAGTCAATTGTCAGTCTCATGGTGGAGCAAACAAATTTGTACGCCCTGCAATTTTTTGCCGAAAACCCAAGTTCATCATTTACTACTTGGAATCCCGTTGACTCCGTAGAAATGATGAAATATTGGGGACTGGTCCTTCACATGGGGATTGTGAAGAAACCAGAAATTCGCCAATACTGGAGTACTGATATTTTATATCAAACTCCAGTATATGGCATGGTTATGATTCGCAAACGCTTTGAGGCGATTCATAAATTTCTTCATTTTAGGGACAACACTGACATCCTTCCCCGCGATGACCCGAATTTTGACAGACTGTTCAAAATTCGGCCTGTCATCGAACACTTCAGCAACAAGTTTGCTGAAGTGTACATTCCCCAAAGGGAAATTTGTGTGGATGAATCCCTCATCCACTTCAAAGGGCGGCTTCAGTTCCGTCAGTACCTGCCCAGCAAAAGGGCGAGGTACGGGATAAAGCTCTATAAGCTCTGCGAGAGTACCTCAGGGTACACTCTCAGCTTTAGAGTTTATCAAGGAAAGGACAGCAGTATACAGCCCCCAGAATGTCCACCCGCTCTGGGGGTGAGTGGGAAAATAGTGTGGGATTTGGTTCACCCACTGCTTGATAAAGGTTACCATCTGTACGTTGATAACTTTTATACAAGCATCCCACTCTTTCAATCCCTCTCTGCCAGAGCTACCGTCGCTTGCGGTACAGTGCGCAGAAACAAGAGGGGTCTCCCTTTGTCGCTAATTGAGCAGGCTCTCCCAAAGGGTGAGAGCCGGGCCCAATCTAGCGGCAACATGCTTGTGGTCAAGTTCAAAGACAAAAGGGACGTCTTTTTCTTGACCACAATCCATGGTCCCGGCACCACGGCCACCACCGTTCGAGGTACCCCAGCACGTTGGTCAAATTTTAACCCTTATAACTTCCTAGCAAAAAAAAATTTTGTTTCCAAAATTGTGCTGATATAAAGTAGACATGTGGGAAATGTTATTTATTAACTATTTTGTGTCACATAACTCTCTGGTTTAACAGAATAAAAATTCAAAATGTGAAAATTGCGAAATTTTCAAAATTTTCGCCAAATTTGCATTTTTTTCACAAATAAACGCAAAAATTATCGACCTAAATTTACCACTAACATGAAGCCCAATATGTCACGAAAAAACAATCTCAGAATCGCTAGGATCCGTTGAAGCGTTCCTGAGTTATTACCTCATAAAGGGACACTGGTCAGAATTTCAAAAAACGGCAAGGTCATTAAGGCCAAAATAGGCTGGGTCATGAAGGGGTTAAGGGCTGAACATTGTTTAGATCTTAGTTTCATGGTCAATGATGGTAATTTACGTCTTTCCTTAACGACTGAATGTACTTTATATGGTCCTTCAGTGGCTGGTGGTACTTTATATGGTTCTTCAGTGGCTGGTGGTCCTAGTAGTGCAGCATCCGTTAGTAATATCCCACTCTTTGGAGCATGTTGGCTGCTACTATGGCTTGTCACCTCATCAGTGCCGGCTTCTTGGACAACATCTGCACCTTTGGTGACTTTCATAATTTCCAAGGAGGTCTGGCCATTATATTTATTGTGTTCTGCATAAGGGCAATTCCGGAACGTATGTCCGGGTCCTGAGCACAAGTTACAGATAACGGGCCCTGTGCATGTATCCCTTGTATGCCCGGACTGTCCACATAATGAGCACGTGATACGAGAGCAGTTCATGGCGAGGTGCCTGCCCCCACATCTATGGCACAGACGCGGCTGACCGGGGTAGTAGCATATCCCCCGCTCTGAGCCCAGGTAGAAGGAGTGCAGCAGATGTCTGGTTACACCATTCTCTTGTAGAAGCTCGATTTTCACAGAATATCCTCCATTCCATATATGCTCCTCATCATAGATCTTCTCGGGATGACTTCTCACCATGCACTGCCGGCTCAGCCAGTGCTGCAGATCCGCCAGCGCCACCACCTCAGACTGGAACAGAACAGTGGCCGTTATTTCCTGCGGCTTAGACAGCTGGATACACTGGAGATAATCCCAGATCTCATCTCCTCTGGTGTCATTATAGATGTTCCAGAACATATCTAGATCACACTGGAGCTTAAAGCTGATGTCATAGATCCTGCTGGATGGGACATGGATCAGAGCATAGACCTCAGACGCCTTAAACTTCATAAACTCTTTCAGGAGAACTTTTCCAATATAGATTCTGGATGGGATCTTCTCCTCTGGTCCTGTGTACTTTATCCTGACTGCGTTCCTCCTCTGAGGTGGAGGGTTCACTAGTCTTGTGACATTGGAGAACAGTCTCCTGAACTGATGTTGGTCAGCAGAAGGGTCAGTGCCGGAGCTTTCCCCAGGTAGAGGTGGATCAGTGCTGGAGCTTTCCCCAGGTAGAGGTGGATCAGTGCTGGAGCTCTCCCCAGGTAGAGGTGGATCAGTGCTGGAGCTTTCCCCAGGTAGAGGTGGATCAGTGCTGGAGCTCTCCCCAGGTAGAGGTGGATCAGTGCTGGAGCTCTCCCCAGGTAGAGGTGGATCAGTGCTGGAGCTTTCCCCAGGTAGAGGTGGGTCAGTGCTGGAGCTCTCCCCAGCCCCATGATTACTGACACCTGTTTGTGCTGCAAAAACGCCCAGATCCACTACTGATTGTTGTACAATGCGGTCTCCATTCACTGACATGGAGGGTTCAGAGTCCATTACCACTGACGACTCACAGTCCATTATTACTGCAGTGTGGTCTCCATTCACTGACATGCATGACATAGACTTCATTATTACCACTGACTGATGTACAATATTGTCTCCATTCACTGACATGGAGGGTTCAGACTCCATTATAATGTTTGTATCTGTTGCAGGCAGGCAAGCACCAGTGAGCGGGGTCTCACACACAGCACTGAGCGGGGTCTCACACACAGCACTGAGCGGGGTCTCACACACAGCACTGAGCGGGGTCTCACACACAGCACTGAGCGGGGTCTCACACACAGCACTGAGCGGGGTCTCACACACAGCACTTAGCGGGGTCTCACACACAGTGTCAGTACAGGGGGCACTTTCTTCATCATACACAGGAGCTGTGCTCACTTCATTGCTGCATACAGAGTCCACTGCAGTTAACCCTTCGTTTGCCGAGACATTTTCCTCTGCAGCGATCCCTGCATTATCTGCTGCCTCAGACCCCTCACATTGTGCGGCTGATATGGGGGCTGCATTTCTTTCTGGACTTCCTTGCTCCACACTCTGCACAGTTTTATTTTTAATGTCCTTTTTATCAATGAAGCTTTTTCCACTCACCTTCGGGGCTCTGGATCGCCTCTTTTTCTCCATAGTGCAAGTTACCTTTCTAGGCACAGAGTTTACATCTTTCACCAGCTTTCGTTTGCAATCATCCAGTCTCTCACTTTTCATCAATTTTAGCTTTGGATCAGTTTCATTCCTAATTTCATCTTTTAATTTGCTGATTTGCAATTTAAGCTTAAAAATACTTTGCCTTGTAACTTCATCACTCAATCCAGCACCATAGCAAGCAGGTCTAGAAGACTCACCAGCCACCATTTCCAGCTTTCCATTACCATCAGGTCCATGCTGCAGGCCACACTCCAGGCTGGGAGCTTCCCCTGGATCATCAGCCCAGCTTCCCTCCCCTCCACCTGGGTCAGAAGCCGAGACCTCCGCCCTGCTGGGAGCTCACAAACACACGTCTATCCTCTCCTATGGACAAGAATAGAACTACTATAATACTGCCCCCTATGTACAAGAATATACTAGAATACTGCTCCAATGTACAAGAATATAACTACTATAATACTGCCCCTATATACAAGAATATATCTACTATAATACTGCTCCTATGTACAAGAATATAACTACTATAATACTGCCCCTATGTACAAGAATATAACTACTATAATACTGCCCCTATGTATAAGAATAAAACTACTATAATATTGCCCCCTATGTACAAGAATATAACTACTATAATACTGCTCCTATGTATAAGAATATAACTACTATAATACTGCCCCTAGCTACAAGAATATAACTACTATAATACTGCTCCTATGTACAAGAATATAACTACTATAATACTGCCCCCTATGTACAAGAATATAACTACTATAATACTGCTCCTATGTACAAGAATATAACTACTATAATACTGCCCCCTATGTACAAGAATATAACTACTATAATACTGCCCCCTATGTACAAGAATATAACTACTATAATACTGCCCCCTATGTACAAGAATATAACTACTATAATATTGCCCCCTATGTACAAGAATATAACTACTATAACACAGCTCCTATGTGCAAGAATATAACTACTATAATACTGCTCCTATGTACAAGAATATAACTACTATAATACTGCCCCCTATGTACAAGAATATAACTACTATAATACTGCTCCTATGTACAAGAATATAACTACTATAATACTGCCCCTATGTACAAGAATATAACTATTATAATACTGCTCCTATGTACAAGAATATAACTACTATAATACTGCCCCTATTTACAAGAATATAACTACTATAATACTGCCCCTATGTACAAGAATATAACTACTATAATACTGCCCCTATGTACAAGAATATAACTACTATAATACTGCTCCTATGTACAAGAATATAACTACTATAATACTGCCCCTATGTACAAGAATATAACTATTATAATACTGCTCCTATGTACAAGAATATAACTACTATAATACTGCCCCTATTTACAAGAATATAACTACTATAATACTGCCCCTATGTACAAGAATATAACTACTATAATACTGCCCCTATGTACAAGAATATAACTACTATAATACTGCCCCCTATGTACAAGTACAAGAATATAACTACTATAATACTGCTCCTATGTACAAGAATATAACTACTATAATACTGCTCCTATGTATAAGAATATAACTACTATAATACTGCCCCTATGTACAAGAATATAACTACTATAATACTGCCCCTATGTACAAGAATATAACTACTACTAGACTGTGGCCCAATTCTAAAGCATCGGGTATTCTAGAATATGCATGTCCCCGTAGTATATGGACAATGATGATTCCAGAATTCGCGACAGACTGTGCCCGTCGCTGATTGGTCGAGGCAACCTTTATGACATCATCGTTGCCATGGCAACCATTATGACATCTACGTCGATACTGTGCCCGTCGCTGATTGGTCGAGGCCTGGCGGCCTTGACCAATCAGAGACGTGGGATTTCCATTATGACATCATCGTCGCCATGCTGTGCCCGTCTCTGATTGGTCGAGGCCGCCACGCCAGGATTTCCAGGACAGACAGACAGACAGACAGACAGAAAGACAGACAGACAGACAGATGGAAAAACCCTTAGACAATTATATATATAGATAATACTGCTCCTATGTACAAGAATATAATTACTATAATACTGCCCCTATATACAAGAATATAACTACTATAATACTGCCCCTATGTACAAGAATATAACTACTATAATACTGCCCCCTATGTACAAGAATATAACTACTATAATACTGCTCCTATGTACAAGAATATAACTACTATAATACTGCCCCCTATGTACAAGAATATAACTACTATAATATTGCTCCTATGTACAAGAATATAACTACTATAATACTGCTCCTATGTATAAGAATATAACTACTATAATACTGCCCCTATGTACAAGAATATAACTACTATAATACTGCCCCTATGTACAAGAATATAACTACTATAATACTGCTCCTATGTACAAGAATATAATTACTATAATACTGCCCCTATATACAACAATATAACTAATATAATACTGCCCCCTATGTACAAGAATATAACTACTATAATACTGCCCCTATGTAAAAGAATATAAGTACTATAATACTGCCCCTATGTACAAGAATATAACTACTATAATACTGCTCCTATGTATAAGAATATAACTACTATAATACTGCCTCTACGTACAAGAATATAACTACTATAATACTGCCCCCTATGTACAAGAATATAACTACTATAATACTGCCCCTATGTACAAGAATATAACTACTATAATACTGCTCCTATGTATAAGAATATAACTACTATAATACTGCCTCTACATACAAGAATACAACTACTATAATACTGCTCCTATGTACAAGAATATAACTACTGTAATACTGCTCCTATGTATAAGAATATAACTACTATAATACTGCCTCTACGTACAAGAATATAACTACTATAATACTGCCCCTATGTACAAGAATATAACTACTATAATACTGCTCCTATGTATAAGAATATAACTACTATAATACTGCCTCTACGTACAAGAATATAACTACTATAATACTGCCCCCTATGTACAAGAATATAACTACTATAATACTGCCCCTATGTACAAGAATATAACTACTATAATACTGCTCCTATGTATAAGAATATAACTACTATAATACTGCCTCTACATACAAGAATACAACTACTATAATACTGCTCCTATGTACAAGAATATAACTACTGTAATACTGCTCCTATGTACAAGAATATAACTACTATAATACTGCCCCCTATGTACAAGAATATAACTACTATAATACTGCCCCTATGTACAAGAATATAACTACTATAATACTGCTCCTATGTACAAGAATATAACTACTATAATACTGCTCCTATGTACAAGAATATAACTACTATAATACTGCCTCTACGTACAAGAATATAACTACTATAATACTGCTCCATATGTAAAAGCATACAACTTCTCATATATTACAGATATAATTGAAGTACTTTTTTCCATTGATTTTTCTTCTATTTCAGGTTTATTTTTGACTTTCACCATACATACTATATATATAATTTTTTTCTTCCCTTCATTATAAATAAATCCCCATTGGAAAGGTAAACAATTATTAGATCGGTTGGAATCCCTCAGCTGAACTCTCTGTGACTTCTCCAGGGTTGTCTCTTTTTCTCTTACAAGAAAGATAAAATTCATTAAATATTTGCTCACATCTTTACGTGCTGCCTGTCGATCATTCCAAGGTCGTCGTCATCTCCTAGGTTTCTGCAGAACGGGGCTGCTCCGGTATATAGAGGACGGGGCTGCTCGGGTATATAGAGGACGGGGCTGCTCGGGTATATAGAGGACGGGGCTGCTCGGGTATATAGAGGACGGGGCTGCTCGGGTATATAGAGGACGGGGCTGCTCGGGTATATAGAGGACGGGGCTGCTCGGGTATATAGAGGACGGGGCTGCTCGGGTATATAGAGGACGGGGCTGCTCGGGTATATAGAGGACGGGGCTGCTCGGGTATATAGAGGACGGGGCTGCTCGGGTATATAGAGGACGGGGCTGCTCGGGTATATAGAGGACGGGGCTGCTCGGGTATATAGAGGACGGGGCTGCTCGGGTATATAGAGGACGGGGCTGCTCGGGTATATAGAGGACGGGGCTGCTCGGGTATATAGAGGACGGGGCTGCTCGGGTATATAGAGGACGGGGCTGCTCGGGTATATAGAGGACGGGGCTGCTCGGGTATATAGAGGACGGGGCTGCTCGGGTATATAGAGGACGGGGCTGCTCGGGTATATAGAGGACGGGGCTGCTCGGGTATATAGAGGACGGGGCTGCTCGGGTATATAGAGGACGGGGCTGCTCGGGTATATAGAGGACGGGGCTGCTCGGGTATATAGAGGACGGGGCTGCTCGGGTATATAGAGGACGGGGCTGCTCGGGTATATAGAGGACGGGGCTGCTCGGGTTTATAGAGGACGGGGCTGCTCGGGTTTATAGAGGACGGGGCTGCTCGGGTATATAGAGGACGGGGCTGCTCGGGTATATAGAGGACGGGGCTGCTCGGGTATATAGAGGACGGGGCTGTCAGGATGTGGCGAAGAGGATGTGTAAAAAGAGAGAAGATACAAAGTATAGACCGGTGACGTTACATAAGTAGGAGGTGATTCGTTGAATGAAACGTTCCATGTTTTCAGAATTCTTTCTGTCTCGTTCCTGGAGGTTTTTCAGGATCTCTACTTGCCATCATTTAAGAGCAACCTTCATTCTTCATCCACACAGGATAGACCCCCGTCCTGGCCATATGGGGGCTCCTGAGCTGTGATCTGTGTGCACAGAACCAGGACGGATTTTAGTTAAATCACAACAAATATTTGGTAAACCTTAAAGGGACCTGTCATTAGGATTTTACATATGACGGTAAAGGAATGGCTGGATTCATATTTTCTCCTCCTATAAAATTGATACTTTTTTGTAGAGATTCCAGGTGCCAGTAATCAAGTATAGAAATCATATGCAAATTAGTCAGGATGTGCACTGGGGGCGTGTCACTATATGCAGGCAGCTACTTACAAGTGCACTGACACGCCCCTTGGGCACTTCCAGCCTCATCTGCATATGGCTCATACATTAGATGACTCAGATCCAATCTCTACAGAAAAGGAATCATTTTAATTAGTGGACAAGGCTTTACATTGTGGTTCTGCATCGCCTAGAAGTGGCCCAAAACCTTTCCAGGACCCGGCTCCTGTGGTCCCATAGCTCGTCCGCTACCTCCGGGCCAGCGCCCTATGAATAATAATGTCATTGATGTGGTGATTGTGTGCTCCGCTGGCTGTCGTTATGTTTGGGGGGTCCTCTTAGTATCACTGATCTGGTGCTTTGGTCTCTGTGATGGTCTCCTTTTGCAGACTCTATTTTGCGGGGTATCCTTGATGTCACTGTTATGGGGTCCAATGGCAGACCCTGTATTCAGCTGTACTCTTGCCATCACTGTTATGAGGTAGCAGTAGCAGACCCTGTATGTGGGGGTCTCCGTTGATGTCACTGTTATGAAGGTACGGTGGCAGACCCCTGTATGTGGGTGTTCCACTGATGTCACCATTATGGGGGTCTAGTAGTAGACCCTATATTTAGGGGTACTTTTGATGACCATTATGGGGGTGTTGTAGTAGACTGTGTGTTTGAGGGGTTCCCTGAATGTCACTTTTGGGGGGTCGAATAGCAGACCTTGTATTTGGTTGTCCCCATTGATGTCACTGTGATAGCTGTCCAATAGCAGACCCTGCATTTAGTGGTACCATTGATGACCCTATTATGGGGGTGCAGTAGTAGACCGTGTGTTTGAGGAGTCCCCTGGATGTTACTTTTGGGGGTCCAGGAGCAGACCTTGTATTTAGGGGTACCCTTGATTATCCTGATATGGGGGTGCAGTAGTAGACCATGTGTTTGAGGAGTCCCCTGGATGCCACTTTTGGGGTGCAGTAGCAGACACTATATTTGGTTATCCCCATTGATGTCATTGTTATAGGGGTCCAATAGCAGACCCTGTATTTAGGGGTACCCTTGATGACCCTGATATGGGGGTGCAGTAGCAGACACTATATTTGGTTATCCCCATTGATATCATTGTTATAGGGGTCCAGTAGCAGACCTTGTATTTAGGGGTACCCTTGATGACCCTGTTATGGGGCTGCAGTAGTAGACCATGTGTTTGAGGGGTCCCTTGGATACCACTTTTGGGGGTGCTGTAGATGACCCTGTACTTGGGGTTCTCTTGATGTCACTGTTATAGGGTTCCAATAGAAGACCCTTTATTTAGGGGTACCCTTGATGACCCTGATATGGGGGTGCAGTAGCAGACCCTATATTTGGTTATCCCCACTGTTATAGTAACAAACCCTGTATTTGGGGTTGATGATCCTGTTATGGGGGTGCAGTAGCAGACCGTGTATTTGAGGGGTCCCTTGGATGTCACTTTTGGGGGTGCTGGTGCAGACCCTGCATTTGGGGGGTCTCTCGCTGTCCCCCTGTTGGCATCACTATTACTGAGTAACATTTCCTCCATGTCACTATTTCCTTTCCAGACAATCTCAGGACCTTTCTCGCTGTGTTCGCTCTTTTGCGGTGACCTTACCCTCCTTGGGACGTCGGCTCTCTAGAGAATCTCTGTGCGACTCTTTGGTGTTGTTTATCAGGTGACATTAACCAACTAATGGACCCAATTTCGGATGACGAAGCTTCTGAGGAACGTTCTGCCCCTCATTTTAGTGTTCCTGTTAGGTGTGCTTTTCCTTTGATCTGCCGCTTTATCTGTTGCTCGGCTCATTTGACCTCGTCGTCTCAAGGTCGGGGATGTTGGATGTCTTGGAGCCTTGTCGCTGTTCCCGTTGGCCGCTTCTTTCTTCTGTCCTTCCGCGTTGAACATCACCAGCTACATAAAACATTACAAATTGCTTTCAGATCTTGAGCGGTTGCGCTCGGCTTTGTGCGTTAGAGGCAGAGAACAGATTGTGCTGATCCCCCGACCTTATCAAGCCTTCAGGATCAGGAACCCAACCGGCCGGCCGCCTTTTATCACTCGCTCCGCCGGGGCCCAAGGAACTTCATCTACATTATCGTGTTTAGTTTCTTTCTTTCGTCATCCTTGATACTACGAATATAAAGAAAAACGCAAGGACAGCGGAAATCTAAGTGGTAGACGTCCGATGGTGCCGCTATCTGTCACTGGCCGGCGGCTCGTCAGCAGCTCTGCGGTAGATCTGTTTAACCACCTAAATGCCATTAAGTTGCGCATTCCAGATTGAGGGTCCATTCCGGCACCAATTTCCCCCCCATTTCACAATGAGAATCTTCTGTTGCCACCATCTTGGTACACCTAAGATGCTCAACCAGGGACTTACAGGTTCGAGTCCCTAATGTGGAAATTAAAGACACAAAAAAGTTTTAAAATCTTCAAAAAATAAAGAAATTAAAAAAAATCAACAAACTTGTTATTGCGCCACATAAGTTTCATCCATCAGCATTTTAATTTAAGACGTCCGCTACATGATTTAAAGGGGTTGTCCACTACTGGGAGAACCTCTTGTCAATCTGTATGTTAGTAACATAATAACGAGGTTGTTCCAGCGGTCGTTTCTTCCAGGGCTCATTGTTACGTCCCTTGTGGCCAATCAGCGACAGTTTCTCTTTCCTCGCCTTCACACTTCATCCAGAAGACAATCCCTTTAAAGAAAATCGAAGGTCAAAATTGTCCCTTTCTTTGTCGCCGCAAATCTCCTAGAAAAGTACAAAATCAAAATGTCATAAACGCTGCAAAATGAAGTCAATAAAAAACTACTGCTCGGTCTGAAAAAAAAAAAAAAACATGCCCGAAAGAAAAATAAAAAGTAACAGGTCTTGGAAAATTGGCAACATAAACGACCTTTTTTATATAAAGTTCAGACATTTTTAACTATTAAAATCTAAAAAAAAATGATACAACCTTGTTCTTGTTATTGCCGTTATGGTACTGACCTGAAGGTTATTTTTACCGCATAGTGAGCACAGGAAAAAATAAAACAAAAGGCATTAAACAATGACGGAATCTTGTATTTGAACTTCTATTTTCATGGCACAAAGTGAAGGTGGCATCTGCTGTAACTGGAGGTGTGAAGGGTGTGATGGTGCCCAAAGATCTCCAACATTGAAGAGAATCTGTCAGCAGGTTTTTCTGTGTAATCTGACAGCAGCATAATGTAGAGGCAGAGACCCTGATTCCAGCGATATGTTGCTTAGTTTTCTGGGTGCAGCAGGTGTGATAGAAAACTCCTTGTTTTCTCTGCTGCTGATCTAGCAGAGCTCAGAATGCTGCGCCCTGAATGACCCCACTTATAAAAGTGATTGGCAGCTTTCTGTGTACATTGTACATTGACAGAGGGAAGCTAACCAGTGCTAAGGGGCGAGGTTGGACTAGGAGGCATGAGACACCTAGTCCTGTACTGATAATCTCCTGCTGATAAAACGCTGATTGTATTGTACCATCGAAACAGCCCAGTAAGTGACACATCACCGGAACCAGTCAATCATCCCTTAAAACATGCTGATCTCAGCTTACACAGCAAACACCTGCTAAAAATGCTAAGGTAAATGTTTTAACCCCTTCAGCATGTGGTCAATGTTTATTTTTTTGTGTTATTTTCCGAAGCTGTATCATTTTTATTTTTACATCTATAGAATCTGGGTAAGGGCTTGTTTTTTGCGAGTCTGCAAATTACTGAACCATCAGAGAGAAAAGAAGAGTCTATGTATCAACACTAAATGACCATGGAGGGGAATGAGTTCCTGAAAATCTATGTACAACTCCTCATATACTGATTAGCGTAGCTTATATGCCGGTGTCTTATGTGATTTCCATCTTTGTTGGCGACAACTGGGCCTCTTGTGTTGGCTTCACTTCTGAGGTGACCTTCACAATTTTGGTGGATTTCCACTTTAGAGGCAATGTGTCGTCAGAAAATTACCTATTGTTTAAATAAGGCTTTTTGTGTTACATTTATTTTTTTTAAATTGCCATCTTTATTAAAAACAAAACTTAGTAACTATCTTGCAATTTTTACAGTGGCCACTGGAGCTTTCTTACACTCATACTTTCCTTTAAGAAAGAGTTTACAACAGGAGCATTATCCTAAGAGGCAGGTTTACAATGATCGGAATTACTTCTACATACAACTGATAGGATCAACATTTACAATAGGTGATGTCACAGCTCACCTCCTCCTCCTGTACAATGACTGATAACACCTCTATATAGAGTAGATAACACAGAATCCACCATTCACAATAGGTGATGTCACAGCTCACCTCCTCTTCCTCCTGTACAATGACTGATAACACCTCTATATACAGTAGATAACACAGGATCCACCATTCACAATATGTGATGTCACAGCTCACCTCCTCCTCCTGTACTATGACTGATAACACCTCTATATACAGTAGATAACACAGGATCCACCATTCACAATAGGTGATGTCACAGCTCACCTCCTCCTCCTGTACAATGACTGATAGCACCTCTGTATACAGTAGATAACACAGGATCCACCATTCTCAATAGGTGATGTCACAGCTCACCTCCTCCTCCTGTACAGTGACGGATAACACCTCCATATACAGTAGATAACACAGGATCCACCATTCACAATAGGTGATGTCACAGCTCACCTCCTCCTGTACTATGACTGATAACACCTTTATATACAGTAGATAACACAGGATCCACCATTCACAATAGGTGATGTCACAGCTCACCTCCTCCTGTACTATGACTGATAACACCTCTATATACAGTAGATAACACAGGATCCACCATTCACAATAGGTGATATCACAGCTCACCTCCTCCTCCTCCTGTACAATGACTGATAACACCTCTATATACAGTATATAACACAGGATCCACCATTCACAATAGGTGATGTCACAGCTCACCTCCCCCTCCTGTACAATGACTGATAACACCTCTATATACAGTAGATAACACAGGATCCACCATTCACAATAGGTGATATCACAGCTCACCTCCTCCTCCTCCTGTACAATGACTGATAACACCTCTATATACAGTAGATAACACAGAATCCACCATTCACAATAGGTGATGTCACAGCTCACCTCCTCCTCCTGTACTATGACTGATAACACCTCTATATACAGTAGATAACACAGAATCCACCATTCACAATAGGTGATGTCACAGCTCACCTCCTCCTCCTGTACAATGACTGATAGCACCTCTGTATACAGTAGATAACACAGGATCCACCATTCTCAATAGGTGATGTCACAGCTCACCTCCTCCTCCTGTACAGTGACGGATAACACCTCCATATACAGTAGATAACACAGGATCCACCAGTCACAATAGGTGATGTCACAGCTCACCTCCTCCTGTACTATGACTGATAACACCTCTATATACAGTAGATAACACAGGATCCACCATTCACAATAGGTGATGTCACAGCTCACCTCCTCCTGTACTATGACTGATAACACCTCTATATACAGTAGATAACACAGGATCCACCATTCACAATAGGTGATATCACAGCTCACCTCCTCCTCCTCCTGTACAATGACTGATAACACCTCTATATACAGTATATAACACAGGATCCACCATTCACAATAGGTGATGTCACAGCTCACCTCCCCCTCCTGTACAATGACTGATAACACCTCTATATACAGTAGGTAACACAGGATCCACCATTCACAATAGGTGATATCACAGCTCACCTCCTCCTCCTGTACAATGACTGATAACACCTCTATATACAGTAGATAACACAGGATCCTCCATTCACAATAGGTGATGTCACAGCTCACCTCCTCCTCCTGTACAATGACTGATAACACCTCTATATACAGTAGATAACACAGGATCCACCATTCACAATAGGTGATGTCACAGCTCACCTCCTCCTCCTGTACAATGACTGATAACACCTCTATATACAGTAGATAACACAGGATCCACCATTCACAATAGGTGATGTCACAGCTCACCTCATCCTCCTCCTCCTGTACAATGACTGATAACACCTCTATATACAGTAGATAACACAGGATCCACCATTCACAATAGGTGATGTCACAGCTCACCTCCTCCTCCTCCTGTACAATGACTGATAACACCTCTATATACAGTAGATAACACAGGATCCATCTATCACAGCTCACCTCCTCCAACTTCCTTCACAATGGCCTTTGCACATGTTTATAAGATGCTTTAATATAAAAGAAAGTCTAAATTTGTTCCTAGCTGATAATTTAAAATAAAATGTCTTCAAACAACAGGAAATTTGAGTCTGAAAAAGCGTCAGTGACCGGGGAGAAAATTGCAAGATTTATATATGTCAAAATTACATTTAACACAGAAAGTTGATTTAAACAATAGGTAATTTTCTGGTGACACCTTCTCTTTAAATTCCCTCCACCTAACTAATATCCATACGCTGTAATCCGGGATATGCGCAGTGCTGGACCGTCACCACATCTCCTCTGGAAGGATCGCTAATGAGCAGACGGAGAACATCTACGTAGATGTCACTTCTGAGAACTTACTTACGGTAATCCGCTTCCATATGTCAAGTATTTAGGCGTTTTCTCCAATTTAATGTGATCGCCGCGATCTTGGGACGAGTGGTGGTAGCACCTGGGACCGCCACAGGAACGTTCTCTCCTCCTTAATTGAGAGCGACTTAACTAATATTTCAATTCTTAATTAGTTCTTGTCAGTTGCTGGAAGGCCAAGTACGCAGCTGGCTCCGCGCCCGCCGCCCTCTTAACTCAACACTTCTCGACATATGTTGGAGAGTAACCCTCTATAGTACAGTATGGTAACGTTGTATTTGGCGAGGGTCCGACCTCAGGACACTTCTCCCTCTATTTATTACACTTTGGGGTCTCCTTCTATCCCAAGAAACGATGAGTCTTAATTAGCGATAAGTGAATCGATTAATAACAAATTCCTTGTTGAAATTCCTTAAAAATTCCAATTTCTGCTGAATCCAAAAATGTTTCCTGTTTGGGGGTCTGGAGAAACCTCCGATTACAGGAAACGTCACTTCATGGCAATCGCGGAACTCAGAGCTTGGACTGAATTTATTCCAACTGGACCAAATCTGCCCAAGATGAATTTTGGGTGATTGACTGATCGCTGAGATCTCTGATCCCTCCTCTGACATTTGTGGACGAGTATTTTATGTTGCGGAATCTGCAGATTTGATTTATTTACTAACAATCATTTCTGGTTTCTTTCTTTTTGATTGGCCAGCAGGTTCTTCCTGTGCCACGTGCTCTGAACCAATGAGATTTTCCCACTGCTGTTACCTCTTCCTTTGCTGTTTACAGTGAAATGTTGCAGCCACATCTCCCTCCTCTCCCTGTTACTCATCCATTATTAAGCTGTAGCCTGCCTGATACTTTATGTATCTTTTTCTCCAGCCCCCACATACACATATATTCTCAGTTCAGCAGAGCATACATGTTTTCAGAATAAGGGAGGGTATATCAGTATTATTTATATACAGTATTTTGGTAATATTCACTTAGTATATCACAGTAATGTTCATGTACAATATTGCTGTATTTATGTACAATACAGTGGAAATATTTCAGTATGTTACGGTGGTATTATCCACATAGAGTATAACAGTAATATTTGTGCACAGTATTGCGGTAATATTCATTTACTGTATAACAAATATTCCTGAACAGTATGATTAAAAAAAAATTGTACAGTATGGTGTTAATCACATATTTAAGTATAGCGGTAATATTTCTGTACAGTATAGTGATAATATTTACAGGCTATAGCAGTAATATTTATGTAGAGTATGGTAATCATTCTTATAAGGTGCAGTTTAGCGGTAATTTTACATAGTATTGTGGTAATATTCATTTATAGTGTGGCAGTAATATTTATGTAGAGTATAGTAATCATTCTTATAAGGTACAGTTTTGCGGTAATTAAACATAGTATTGTGGTAATATTCATTTATAGTGTGGCAGTAATATTTCTGTACAGTATAGTGATAATATTCACAGGCTATAGCAGTAATATTTATGTAGAATATGGTAATCATTCTTATAAGGTACAGTGTAGCACTAATTAAACATAGTATTGTGGTAATCATTTATAGTTGTGGAGGTAATATTTATTTACAGTATAGTGATAATAATCACCTAGGGTAGAGCAGTAACATTTGTGTACACTATGGTGATAATCCCACAGTATAGCAGTAATATTTATGCATAAAATGTGATAATAATTACTTACCGGAGAGCGGTAATATTTATGTACAGTATGGTGATAAACTTCATATGGCTATTGCAGCAATACTTATGTAGTGTATGGTAGTCATATTCATATAAGGTGCAGTATAGCAGTAATTAAACACAGTATGGTGGTAATATTCACTTAAAGTATTGCAGTAATATCTGTGTACAGTAAATTGATAATCTCATGAGGTTGATTATACCAGTAATATTTATAATCAGTATATTGCTATCTTCACACAGGCTATAACACTGATGTTTATGTAGAGTATAGTAATCATAGTCACAAAGTACAGTATGGCGGTATTTATGCACAGTATGGTGGTAGTCACTCACAGTATGGCGGTAATTGTGTACAATATGGTGATGATATTCTCATACAGTATCAGTAATATTTAGATATTGAAAGGTATAATATTCACATTGGGTATAGCAGGAATATTTATGCACAGCATGGCAGTAATATGCACTGATGATGAGGGTAACATGCACAGGCTATTTATGTGTTATCTTTATGAAAGCTCAGAAACAAATGTGCCCTGACAATAATTGCTCAGTGTAAATGAAACTTTCATGGCAATGTATTTGTATTGAACACCCATAGGATGGCGTGTATAGGACAGTTTTTTTTTATTTTATAAATTTGCCAAAATTACTACATTTCTGTTTTTTTTCAGTGACGATACGGTGCAGAGTGAACATTAATGAGGAAAAAATTAACTTTTTTCAATTTACCAAATGGCCGCAATGAAACAAAGTGAAAAATGCAAAGTGGTCTGAATACTTTCTGTACCCACTGTATATGTTTAGTAAATGCAAAAAAAATTCTTCATAAATCTTCAGCTCCGATGCTTTAATAGATTATGTTGTTCCTCTGTTTCTCCTCTTGGAAATGTATGAACAAATTAATATCTAGGTGTAATTGATTATCGGGGTGTCAACTCTTGTCTACCGTAATCTGGGCACTTAATGTGAGACCGTGCAGGAACATAACCCAAACTGCAGGCAGAGAGAGATTAATGTCCTCATACGTTACCAGGAGGAACAGCAGAGGGACTGTGAATAGTAATCAGAAAGGAGAGAGCAAAGTTGTTATTTTATGGGGAATACATATATGCCATTTATTGTGAGAAATCGCGGATCTTAATGAAATTCAAGGCAAATTAAGGAAGAGCACATGTGTAAAGTTTATTTGGGCATATTATGTATATACACTGCTCAAAAAAATAAAGGGAACACTAAAATCCCACATCCTAGATATCACTGAATGAAATATTCCAGTTGTAAATCTTTATTCATTACATGGCAATGGTACCATGGGAATGGGAAAAATGGTAACAAAATTCTCATTGGGGTCTGTTACAAACCCCCAAATATAACAGAAATCATGGAAAGTCTACTTCTAAGGCCGGTTTCACACGTCAGTGGCTCCGGTACGTGAGGTGACAGTTTCCTCACGTACCGGAGACACTGACACACGTAGACCCATAAAAATCAATGCATCTGTGCAGATGTCATTGATTTTTTGCGGACCGTGTCTCCGTGTGCCAAACACGGAGACATGTCAGTGTTCGTGGGAGCGCACGTTTTACACGGACCCAATAGAGTCAATGGGTCCGTGTAAAACACGGACCGCACACGGACATTCTCCGTCTGGGGTCCGTGTGCGTGCAGGAGACAGCGCTACAGTAAGCGCTGTCCCCCCCACATGGTGCTGAAGCCGGTATTCATATGTTCCCTGTAGCAGCGTTTGCTGTAGAGAAAATATGAAGAATAGTGTTAAAAATAAAGATTTAGGTGTCCGCCGCCCCCCCACCCCCTGTGCGCCCCCCCGCTGGTCAGAAAATACTTACCCGCTCCCTCGCTCCTTCCTGGTCTGGCCGCGCCTCCTACTGTATGCGGTCACGTGGGGCCGATCATTTACAATCATGAATAGTCGGCTCCGCCCCTATGGGAGGTGGAGCCACATATTCATGCCAGACCAGGCCAGACCAGGAAGAAGCGACAGCCGACGGGGGACCCGGGTAAGTATTTTCTGACCAGCGGGGGGGCGCACAGGGGGTGGGAGGGCGGCGGACACATAGATCTTTATTTTAAACACTATTATTCATATTTTCTCTGCAGCAAACGCTACTGCAGGGAAGATATGAATCGCAGCTTCAGCACCATGCAGAGTGGGTACCACACGCTCCGTGTGGTACCCACTCGCCATACGGGCGGCACACGTGTGCCGCACGTATGGCCTCCGTGAGTTCCCAGGCACACGGACACGGATAACTCCGGTACCGATTTATTCCGGTACCGGAATTATCTGGACGTGTGGGACAGCCCTAAAGCAGATAGATGAAGCTGCAACCCATAATGAGGTCCTGGTTATGGGGGACTTTAACTACCCGGATATTAACTGGGAAACAGAAACCTGTGAAACCCATAAAGGCAACAGGTTTCTGCTAATAACCAAGAAAAATTACCTTTCACAATTGGTGCAGAATCCAACCAGAGGAGCAGCACTTTTAGACCTAATACTATCTAATAGACCTGACAGAATAACAAATCTGCAGGTGGTCGGGCATCTAGGAAACAGTGACCACAATATTGTACAGTTTCACCTGTCTTTCACTAGGGGGACTTGTCAGGGAGTCACAAAAACACTGAACTTTAGGAAGGCAAAGTTTGAGCAGCTTAGAGATGCCCTTAATCTGGTAGACTGGGACAATATCCTCAGAAATAAGAATACAGATAATAAATGGGAAATGTTTAAGAACATCCTAAATAGGCACTGTAAGCGGTTTATACCTTGTGGGAATAAAAGGACTAGAAATAGGAAAAATGTGGCTAAACAAAGAAGTAAGACAGGCAATTAACAGTAAAAAGAAAGCATTTGCACTACTAAAGCAGGATGGCACCATTGAAGCTCTAAAAAACTATAGGGAGAAAAATACTTTATCTAAAAAACTAACTAAAGCTGCCAAAAAGGAAACAGAGAAGCACATTGCTAAGGAGAGTAAAACTAATCCCAAACTGTTCTTCAACTATATCAATAGTAAAAGAATAAAAACTGAAAATGTAGGCCCCTTAAAAAAGAGTGAGGAAAGAATGGTTGTAGATGACGAGGAAAAGGCTAACATATTAAACACCTTCTTCTCCACGGTATTCACGGTGGAAAATGAAATGCTAGGTGAAATCCCAAGAAACAATGAAAACCCTATATTAAGGGTCACCAGTCTAACCCAAGAAGAGGTGCGAAACCGGCTAAATAAGATTAAAATAGATAAATCTCCGGGTCCGGATGGCATACACCCACGAGTACTAAGAGAACTAAGTAATGTAATAGATAAACCATTATTTCTTATTTTTAGGGACTCTATAGCGACGGGGTCTGTTCCGCAGGACTGGCGCATAGCAAATGTGGTGCCAATATTCAAAAAGGGCTCTAAAAGTGACCCTGGAAATTATAGGCCAGTAAGTCTAACCTCTACTGTTGGTAAAATATTTGAAGGGTTTCTGAAGGATGTTATTCTGGATTATCTCAATGAGAATAACTGTTTAACTCCATATCAGCATGGGTTTATGAGAAATCGCTCCTGTCAAACCAATCTAATCAGTTTTTATGAAGAGGTAAGCTATAGGCTAGACCACGGTGAGTCATTGGACGTGGTATATCTCGATTTTTCCAAAGCGTTTGATACTGTGCCGCACAAGAGGTTGGTACACAAAATGAGAATGCTTGGTCTGGGGGAAAATGTGTGTAAATGGGTTAGTAACTGGCTTAGTGATAGAAAGCAGAGGGTGGTTATAAATGGTATAGTCTCTTACTGGGTCACTGTGACCAGTGGGGACCGCAGGGGTCGGTATTGGGACCTGTTCTCTTCAACATATTCATTAATGATCTGGTAGAAGGTTTACACAGTAAAATATTGATATTTGCAGATGATACAAAACTATGTAAAGCAGTTAATACAAGAGAAGATAGTATTCTGCTACAGATGGATCTGGATAAGTTGGAAACTTGGGCTGAAAGGTGGCAGATGAGGTTTAACAATGATAAATGTAAGGTTATACACATGGGAAGAAGGAATCAATATCACCATTACACACTGAACGGGAAACCACTGGGTAAATCTGACAGGGAGAAGGACTTGGGGATCCTAGTTAATGATAAACTTACCTGGAGCAGCCAGTGCCAGGCAGCAGCTGCCAAGGCAAACAGGATCATGGGGTGCATTAAAAGAGGTCTGGATACACATGATGAGAGCATTATACTGCCTCTGTACAAATCCCTAGTTAGACCGCACATGGAGTACTGTGTCCAGTTTTGGGCACCGGTGCTCAAGAAGGATATAATGGAACTAGAGAGAGTACAAAGGAGGGCAACAAAATTAATAAAGGGGATGGGAGAACTACAATACCCAGATAGATTAGCGAAATTAGGATTATTTAGTCTAGAAAAAAGACGACTGAGGGGCGATCTAGTAACCATGTATAAGTATATAAGGGGACAATACAAATATCTCGCTGAGGATCTGTTTATACCAAGGAAGGTGACGGGCACAAGGGGGCATTCTTTGCGTCTGGAGGAGAGAAGGTTTTTCCACCAAAATAGAAGAGGATTCTTTACTGTTAGGGCAGTGAGAATCTGGAATTGCTTGCCTGAGGAGGTGGTGATGGCGAACTCAGTTGAGGGGTTCAAGAGAGGCCTGGATGTCTTCCTGGAGCAGAACAATATTGTATCATACAATTATTAGGTTCTGTAGAAGGACGTAGATCTGGGGATTTATTATGATGGAATATAGGCTGAACTGGATGGACAAATGTCTTTTTTCGGCCTTACTAACTATGTAACTATGTAACTATGTAACATAGTGGAATGTGTTGAGAACAATAAAACCTAAAAATGATCAACGTAAATCACAACTAATATCCCACGGAGGTATGGAGTTGGAATGATGCTCAAAATCAAAGTGGAAAATTAACTTACAGGCTGATCCAACTTCAGTGGAAATGCCTCAAGACAAGAAATGATGCTCAGTAGTGTGTGTGGCTTCCACGTGTCTGTATGACCTCCCTACAATGCCTGGGCATGCTCCTGATGAGGCAGCGGATGGTCTCCTGAGGGATCTGCTCCCTGACCTGGACTAATGGCAGTCAGGCTACCTCTGGCAAACACATGCAGGGCTGTGCGGCCCTCCAAAGAAATGCCACCCCACACCATTACTGACCCACTGCCAAACCGGTCATGCTGAACGATGTTGCAGGAAGCAGATCGCTCTCCACGGTGTCTCCAGACTCTGTGACGTCTGTCACATGTGCTCAGTGTGACCCTGCTTTCATCTGTGAAGAGCACAGGGCGTCAGTGGTGAATTTGCCAATCCTGGTGTTCTGTGGCAAATGCCAAGCGTCCTGCACGGTGTTGGGCTGTGAGCACAACCCCCATCTGTGGACGTCGGGCACTCAGACCTTCCTAATGGAGTCGGTTTCTAACTGTTTGTGCACACACATGCACATTTTTGGCCTGCTGGAGGTCATTTTGCAGGGCTCTGGCAGTGCTCCTCCTGTTCCTCCTGCACAAAGGCTGAGGTAGCGGTCCTGCTGCTGGGTTGTTGCCCTCCTACGGACCCCTCCACATCTCCTGGTGTACTGGCCTGTCTCCTGGTAGCGCCTCCAGCCTCTGGACACTACGCTGACAGACACAGCAAACCTTCTTGCCACAGCTCGCATTGATGTGCCATCCTGGATGAGCTGCACTACCTGAGCCACTTGTGTGGGTTGTAGAGTCCGTCTCATGCTACCACGAGTGTGAAAGCACAACCAACATTCAAAAGTGACCAAAACATCAGCCAGAAAGCATTGGTACTGAGATGTGGTCTGTGGTCCCCACCTGCAGAACCACTCCTTTATTGAGTGTGTCTTGATAATTGCCAATAATTTCCATCTGTTGTCTATTCCATTTGCACAACAGCATGTGACATTGATTGTCAATCAGTGTTGTTCCTAAGTGGACAGTTTGATTTCACAGAAGTTTGATTTACTTGGAGTTAGATTCTGTTGTTTAAGTGCTCCCTTTATTTTTTTGAGCAGTGTGTATATATATATATATATATATATATATATATATATATATATATATATATATATATATATATATATATATATATACCCCGGTACAGTCACTGCTGGCTCCGCAATAACCCAGGAAAAACTACTAGCTGCCACCACCAATCGTTTATACGGGCCGATTGGATGCCCGTTACAGGTAACGTATGGCTTCAAGGGTGTGGTTCACAGAGCAAAAGGAACAGAGCTGTTACATTTTTATCTACTTAACCTGAAAAGTAGGCAGTGTTTATAAAAAATATTCAAAAGATTTTACAACGGGGACAAAATAGTACGATATATACAATTAAATAAAAAATCATTTTTTTGAGCAGTGTATTTTTGTATTAATATTGATAATATAATGTGTAGTTTATTATTGTTATTATTAATACAGCCGGTAATAAAACACTACTACAATTGATTATAATTACAAATACTATTATTATTAATAATAATAGTAATAATAATACATTATAAATATACATTCGATTATTATTAATACTACTTATTAATAATAATTTGTAGTAGTATTAATAATAATAATAATAATCATCATCATCATCAGTACTAGTAGTGTTTCTATTACCGGCTGTATTTGCTGGACGTGTCATATAACTCTGGATGAAGCATCCCATGGGTGATACACACAGTCCCTATAAATACTGCATGAAACATATCCGCCCTCCGGAAATAATCAATACATGAGAAATCCCCTTTATCAACCATGTAGAAGGGGCTTGTGTATCACGACAACCTGAATTACCGCGCAATGAGCAGACTTGGGAGATGAATACATAACTTCTCGCCGTCTGTAGTCTAAACCCCAGAAATGCTGAGAACATCAGCTTTCCCGGAGAGGAAGAAAAGGCTAATTTCCAGCGAATGTTACACGGTGGCTTTACGTGGCGGTGGAAAGCTCTGACAGATGCTTTAAATTCTCTTTACAGTTTAAGTTACTTATGATGATGACTTTGGAAACATAACGCTGGGATCCGGAGAACGGCAGACAAATAAAACCGTCTACATATGCACGCTATTACCGAGCCGAGCATTATACCTGACACATCTAGGCAAACAGAACGAGAAGTGTTTATGGCCCGAATCATTGCTGGATGTGAGAGCGAATGCTGCTCCTCCATCCTGGAGACTATTACCGCGCTCCCCCGCCATATAAACAGCCACCGCACCCCGCGGTGAGGAAGACTGTAGGTACAAGCGCGCCAGGGTGGGCGCCAGACTAGTATCACCTCATTATGTGATCTGCAGACAGGGCCGTATTTACAGCGCACACAGTGCTAGGTGTGTAATACAGCTATACCGCCATTAGTGGCTCATTTACACTGGACGAATACTACCATGACATTTTTGTTTCTGAGATTTCATAATGATAATATATAATAGAAAAGGATAGCTGCACAGTGAACGTTCCCATCATAGTCTGCATGAATATTACCGCCATACTATACATGAATATTACCGCCATACTGCCCATGAATTTTGCTGCGGTACTGTAGATGAATATTACCGCCATACTGTACCTGAAATTACCACCATGCTGTATATGAATATTACCTCCATGTTGTACGTTAATATTACCGCCGTGTTGTATCTGAATATTACTGCCATACTTTACATGTATAGTTGTGCTCAAAAGTTTACATACCCCCGTAAAAATGTTGCTTTCTTGGCCTTTTTTTATGAGAATATGAATGATAACACCAAAACTTTTCCTCCACTCATGGTTAGTGGTTGGGTGAAGCTATTTATTGTCAAACTACTGTGTTTTCTCTTATTAAATCATAATGACAACCCAAAACATCCAAATGACCCTGATGAAAAGTTCACATCCCCTGGTGATTTTGGCCTGATAACATGCACGGAAGTTGACACAAATGGGTGTGAATGGTTACTAAAGGAAACATCTTCACCTGTGACCTGTTTTCTTGTAATCAGTGTGTGCATAAAAGCTGAGTGAGTTTCTGGGATCCAGACAGACTCTTGCATCTTTCATCCAGCCACTGACATTTCTGGATTGTGAGTCATGGGGAAATTTTGGCAAATTTTAATTTTGATTCTTTCATCTCTAATACTAAGGCTTAGCACAGTGACACAAAATGGTCAAAAACAGGAGGTCTGCGGAGTATTTTCCTTCTGCAGCCTGGACACATGGGATAAAATTAATCTTCGTGACTCTACCCCTCTTACAGTTTCTATTAGTCCAATTAGACGCGCCAATTTTGGCCAGCTGACGAGCACCAATCAGATAAGTTGTCCAATTACTGGCCATTTACACTGATAAATGTGGACTGTATGGGGAAGTACAATGGCTGAGGTTGATACATTTACACTTTACTTTGCCATTCTTCATCCAGACCACAATGGCTGCTTCTGAATATCTTAAAGAATGGGGGGTCCGACACCCCCATTCCTCGGCTGTTCCTCTCTAGATGTATACTCATTAAACAGAGCTGCAAAGTGTTCTGCAGAGCAGTCTCTGTGTCCGGCAGCGGCCACTACACACTGAATGGCGAAAATAACAGCTGATCAGTCGGGGAAACTAGGGGTCGGATCCTACCGATCTCATATTGGTGACTTATCCTGTGCACAGGGTCATAGATATGATGTGACCCCACCATTCCTTTAATCCCGAGGGCACTAATGTGGCTGACTATGATGGATGCCAAAAAGCCAACCTCTTATTCCAAAAAAATTAGGGCTGGAAAATTCTGCGCACAGACAAGTTATGACAATCAAAGAAAAGGAAGACGCTAGTGATGAGCCCCAAAAGCAAAGGGATTTAGGCGGAGGGGGGGGGGGGGCTTTTTTTTCTTTTTCTGTTTCTTTTATTATCTCTGGAAGTGTATGAACAAAAGACATTGTAAGGACTCATCCCCAAATCTGTTACACCCAGTTGTCAATTAATTAAAGAGGAGGAATAGCACAATGCAAAATGATACAAAATGATACTTAAGAATTCCGGGGGGATACAAAGGATAAGTCTGGACTGAGGATGATGGGAGTTGTTGTTACACAATGAGCCGCTTGTTCTCTTTTCATCCCTCCTTCTATGAGGATGGTCAGAATTAATTACAATGTATCTTCCGTTATCTCATTAATAAATGCATCCTAATGAAACGGCTGAGAATTCCGGAGGAATCGCTTCATCTAGGTACGGCCTGACAGCGGATAACAATTAGGCAATTACTGTATGTACCGGTAACGCCACTTAATTGGCCGTGCGGGGAGACAGCCGCGCTCTCCTTTCAGACGCGGGCCAGAGGTCGGCCATATTTCTTAAGAAGCTGGAATTGTACATGAAATTGTTACCCGAGGCCGTGAAGGAATAGATCATAGGACTGTTTAACTATGCCATGAGATTCGATGCAGCGGCGGCCGGCGGGCGCCCGGGGACCAAACGCATTATATAACCGCTAATATTCCTGGGATGTGACCCTATGGTGCATTCCCATGACAGTACGACGCAGCTGGGGGCGCTCTGCTGTAATCATACACTCATGACCAGCACCGCACATGAAATACACCGGTGATCAGCCAGTGGGGCGAGCGGCATATGTGTGCCCGTGACTAGTCAGGGTCAGAGTACCGTATGTGTGCGAGGATCCCAGCGGACAAGGTCCTATAATACATAGGCTACATGAAGGCTATAGAAATATCCAAGATAAAGGGGCGCTCATCTGACCTCCTTGGGTAGAAGAATTGCCCCAACTCCTGCCATAATACCACCCGGCACTGGACACAATCTGTAGTTCTTATGGTAAATTTTCTCTCTTAAACTCAATCTGCACAAGTCCGAGGGGTTACTGGCCCTTATTACGGAGATCCAACAGGTGTATGGAATTCTGGGAAAAAAATATGCTAATGAGCTGCATCCCAGGAGGAAATAAACCTTTCTCTCTAGTGCCACCTATAGGCAACCGCCATGTATGTCGATGTGCAAATAAATCCAAATGTTGGTGAGTGCAAGGACTTTCATGATACAAATTCAATACATTGTCACTATCTATAGGCTGCAATACACATCACAACCACTGGGTGGCCGCATATAGACACATATAGCATAATCATCTCCTGGCAGAGTATCACAGTCATTTTTTTTTATGCAGCTACAGTATCTCAGCGGCACTCATTTTGGAAAATGTTGGGCCAATAACTGGAAAGCAGCTTCCTTTGTAGTCTGGAGGTCGAGCGTCTGGAAGTGTTTTCTTGATACAGTTTTCATTGTTAAGCCTGGTGATCTGGGTGTCATAGAGTCATCTCACCCGCAGAAGCTGTTTTTGTTTTTCTTCTGTATTATTATTAGTTTACTATCAGTCTCTGACTTGTTCCCACCTTTTTTTTGTAGTTCTAGACTACAAAAATAGAAACACTCCCTTACGCTAAAGGAGAGCCCCATCCATATGGATATTTACATAGACAGTCTCTTCTCTACCAAAACTAATTATTTTCCTTAAAGACTTTTATGAATAAGGATTTAATTTAAAAAAAAATCAGAACAGCGCCACCCCTGTCCCAAGGTTGATCTTTGTATTACAGGTCAGCCCATTCCCTACAGTGGAGCGGAGCTGTATTATCAGCCATTGAGTCATTGCTTTTCTAATCCTGGAATGATACAAGATTCCATATATTTGTAATATACTTTATTCTTTATATATACCATTTCCAGTATCTCCGCTTGCTGTCAGTAAAATGAAACATTGTTTACATCCAGAGGCTGAGAATGTTACACTTGACAAGTGGATTCCTCTGTGAGCAAAACATTGTGAACTTCTGCTCCCATCAGATACATTCTACCTGCAGAGATACAATGTAACAATCAGGACAGAAGGGAGATTTGTGCCTTTGATGTGTTTTGCTCACAGAGGATTATTATCAAAACAGGCAACAAGCAATTGTAACGCACCCTCAGCTGTGACAAGTGTTAGGTCTGCACTGATTTTTTTTTTTCTTTTGAATGCAAACAAGATTATTCCCTTTTATTGACAGCAAGCAGAGATCTATAAAATGGTGAGACGTTAAAGCACATATTATGTTAGATAGTTCCAGGACCGGGCAAACATCTCCCGATACATATTTTTCAGAGGAGGCAGAGAATATAATATAATAAAAGGTGTTAGTCGCAGCGCTGAACTTCTCCGCACCCCGCTGTACGCCGCCCTGATGGAAGCAATTTCCCAAATGCAGAAATCCAGCACTCGGCCATCACCAACTTGCTCCACTTCAATAATCTCCCAAAATCGAGGAGAACGGAGAATAGTGATGAGCGCACAGTCATTTCCAAAATGCATTTATTCTGCATTATCCGGGAAAATATTCTTTCCTTCCGCGTTCAGCTCCATCTCCCTCCGAGGAGGAGAGAAGTCTCACAGTCAGCAAATTAGTGATGTAAGAAAACAACCAAAAAATGGCTTCTTATATCGAGGGGCACAGTTGCATCCAGATCCTAGATTTTGGGAACCTGTTCCCTTAGCTTTATTTATTCCGATGCACACATATACAGGACCCCCTCTGCAAAAGAACCTCAAATACCACATTAGTGCCCCCTACATGGTGCCCAAAAAGTAACTCCATATTTCTGATGCAGCAGGCGCCATTTGTATGGATGGGTATACTTAGAGAAATCTCTTCTTGGTGATGTTCCCACCACCCACGGTCACCTAAGTGCTGGCAGACACAGCTAACAGTAATGTGCATATTACACTGCAGAACATCTATGTAATATGTGACATCCATAGAGCATCATCAGCCGCTTAGATGCAGTATCTGACTGGTTATAAAGAAAAATTTATAGGTAGAGATTTTCTTTTTATCAAATACACAAATTGAGCCCCTGCCTTTAATGGCGCTCTAGGCAACTGCCCGCCATGCCCACCCCTTATCTTGAAATTGCATAGAACGCAGTGCTACTTTGGGTAGCGGATCAACTTATTTTGGGTGTTACCGCCCTTATATTTCTGCGGTCTCCGCATCCATGACTTTTCCCCCGTTCCTGAACCATAATGCAGCGCCACCTGCTGGCCGCACTTAGAAAGACAGTGTCTGTTGTAAAAATTAGAAATAGATGATGACAGGCGCCGAATACAACCTCGACACCGGATATATTGGTCTGTGATAATTATGGATAAATATATATATAGCTTCAATTCAGCCTAATGCCTTGTGGGCAGAGAGAAGAGGTGGCTCGATAGCGGATGTGGACCGCCGACAGGCATACTGAGCCAGCGAATTGCTGCCCCATTATTGCCGGCAATGAGACGCTTTACTGTGAGTTTAAAATGGCAAATAAAAAGAGAAGATTCACATCCATCAGATGTAAACACCGGTTCCATCACCCAAAATAATAGCTTTTCTCCAAATACAAATAACGTCGTCCAATTTCGAGAGCAGGTTTGGTGATGGGTTGTGAAGGCTGTTATTAAATAGAGAGTCGATGTATCATCTCTGCATTAAATGTCGGCTCAACTCCAGAGGAACAGTACAAAGCGTAAACCCCCCCAAAAAACAAAAAAGTTTAATAAATAGTTAAAAATACCAAAGGGGTCTGTTATGATCCAAGAATCCTTGCATCCTTCCCGAAGCAGAAGACCTTAATTGTTCCGTGTCCTCACTGTGTGCCATTGCATGTTCTCCGCGTCCCTGATCTGATCGTTGCAATTAACCAACTTAATTAAGCAAAGAGGAAAAGAAAACATAAATCTGGATGGTTTTAGAGAGGGGGCGAAAAAAGACCTCAGAAGATATTACAAGTACGTCTCTGTTTGGGAAGGAGAATAGAGCAGAAGAGACTAATTAGCTGTCACCAGTATAATAAGCGTGAAATCCCCGGGCAGCACATGACCAAACACCGCAGACACATATTCCCTGACACATAGAACTAGGCGCGACAAAAGATCCTCATATGTTCTGTACATTATACACAGCAAAGAAACTCAAGGTCCAAAAGCATGAAAGTGATTTTAAAACTTAAAATCAATTACATCATCATACTGCCCCTATGTGCAAGAATATAGCTACTATAATACTGCCCCCTGTGTACAAGAATATAACTACTATAATACTGCCCCTATGTGCAAGAATATAGCTACTATAATACTGCCCCCTATGTACAAGAATATAACTACTATAATACTGCTCCTATGCGCAAGAATATAACTACTATAATACTGCCCCTATGTGCAAGAATATAGCTACTATAATACTGCTCCTATGCGCAAGAATATAACTACTATAATACTGCTCCTATGTACAAGAATATAACTACTATAATACTGCTCTTATGTACAAGAATATAACTACTATAATACTGCCCCTATGTACAAGAATATAACTACTATAATACTGCTCCTATGTACAAGAATATAACTACTATAATACTGCCCCTATGTACAAGAATATAACTACTATAATACTGCCCCTAGGTACAAGAATATAACTACTATAATACTGCCCCTATGTACAAGAATATAACTACTATAATACTGCCCCTATGTACAAGAATATAACTACTATAATACTGCTCCTATGTACAAGAATATAACTACTATAATACTGCTCTTATGTACAAGAATATAACTACTGTAATACTGCTTCTATGTACAAGAATATAACTACTATAATACTGCTCTTATGTACAAGAATATAACTACTATAATACTGCTCTTATGTACAAGAATATAACTACTATAATACTGCCCCTATGTACAAGAATATAACTACTATAATACTGCCCCTATGTACAAGAATATAACTACTATAATACTGCTCCTATGCGCAAGAATATAACTACTATAATACTGCCCCTATGTGCAAGAATATAGCTACTATAATACTGCTCCTATGCGCAAGAATATAACTACTATAATACTGCTCCTATGTACAAGAATATAACTACTATAATACGGCTCCTATGTGCAAGAATATAACTACTATAATACTGCTCCCTATGTGCAAGAATATAACTACTATAATACTGCCCCTATATACAAGAATATAACTACTATAATACTGCCCCTATGTACAAGAATATAACTACTATAATACTGCTCCTATGTACAAGAATATAACTACTATAATACTGCCCCTATATACAAGAATATAACTACTATAATACTGCCCCTATGTGCAAGAATATAACTACTATAATACTGCCTATGTGCAAGAATATAACTACTATAATACTGCTCCTATATACAACAATATAACTATTATAATACTGTTCCTATGTACAAGAATATAACTACTATAATACTGCCCCTATGTACAAGAATATAACTACTATAATACTGCCCCTATGTACAAGGATATAACTACTATAATACTGCCCCTATATACAAGAATATAACTACTATAATACTGCCCCTATGTACAAGAATCTAACTACTATAATACTGCTCCTATGTACAAGAATATAACTACTATAATACTACCCCCTGTGCACAAGAATATAACTACTATAATACTGCTCCTATGTACAAGAATATAACTACTATAATACTGCCCCTATGTACAAGAATATAACTACTATAATACTGCTCCTATGTACAAGAATATAACTACTATAATACTGCTCCTATGTACAAGAATATAACTACTATAATACTTCTCCTATGTACAAGAATATAACTACTATAATACTGCTCCTATGTACAAGAATATAACTACTATAATACTGCTCCCTATGTATACGAATATAATTACTATAATACTGCTCCTATGTACAAGAATATAACTACTATAATACTGCCCCTATGTACAAGAATATAACTACTATAATACTGCCCCTATATACAAGAATATAACTACTATAATACTGCCCCTATGTACAAGAATCTAACTACTATAATACTGCTCCTATGTACAAGAATATACCTACTATAATACTGCCCCTATGTACAAGAATATACCTACTATAATACTGCCCCTATGTACAAGAATATAACTACTATAATACTGTCCCCTATCTACAAGAATATAACTACTATAATACTGCCCCTATGTACAAGAATATAACTACTATAATACTGTCCCCTATGTACAAGAATATAACTACTATAATACTGCCCCTATATACAAGAATATAACTACTATAATACTGCCCCTATGTACAAGAATATATCTACTATAATACTGCTCCTATGTACAAGAATATAACTACTATAATACTGTCCCCTATGTACAAGAATATAACTACTATAATACTGCCCCTATGTACAAGAATATAACTACTATAATACTGCCCCTATGTACAAGAATATATCTACTATAATACTGCTCCTATGTACAAGAATATAACTACTATAATACTGTCCCCTATGTACAAGAATCTAACTACTATAATACTGCTCCTATGTACAAGAATATAACTACTATAATACTGTCCCCTATGTACATGAATATAACTACTATAATACTGCCCCTATATACAAGAATATAACTACTATAATACTGCCCCTATGTACAAGAATCTAACTACTATAATACTGCTCCTATGTACAAGAATATAACTACTATAATACTGCCCCTATGTACAAGAATATAACTACTATAGTACTGCCCCTATGTACAAGAATATAACTACTATAATACTGCCCCTATGTACAAGAATATAACTACTATAATACTGCTCCTATGTACAAGAACATAACTACTATAATACTGTCCCTATGTACAAGAATATAACTACTATAATACTGCCCCTATGTACAAGAATATAACTACTATAATACTGCTCCTATGTACAAGAATATATCTACTATAATACTGTCCCCTATGTACAAGAATATAACTACTATAATACTGCTCCTATTTACAAGAATATAACTACTATAATACTGTCCCCTATGTACAAGAATATAACTACTATAATACTGCCCCTATGTAGAAGAATATAACTACTATAATACTGCCCCTATGTACAAGAATATAACTACTATAATACTGCCCCTATATACAAGAATATAACTACTATAATACTGCCCCTATATACAAGAATCTAACTACTATAATACTGTTCCTATGTACAAGAATATAACTACTATAATACTGCCCCTATGTACAAGAATATAACTACTATAGTACTGCCCCTATGTACAAGAATCCAACTACTATAATACTGCTCCTATGTACAAGAATATAACTACTATAATACTGCTCCTATGTACAAGAATATAACTACTATAATACTGCTCCTATGTACAAGAATATAACTACTATAATACTGCTCCCTATGTACAAGAATATAACTACTATAATACTGCTCCTATGTACAAGAATATAACTACTATAATACTGCTCCCTATGTACAAGAATATAACTACTATAATACTGCTCCTATGTACAAGAATATAACTACTATAATACTGCCCCCTATGTACAAGAACATAACTACTATAATACTGCTCCTATGTACAAGAATATAACTACTATAATACTGCCCCCTATATACAAGAATATAACTACTATAATATTGCTCCTATGTACAAGAATATAACTACTATAATACTGCTCCTATGTACAAGAATATAACTACTATAATACTGCTCCTATGTACAAGAATATAACTACTATAATACTGCTCCTATGTACAAGAATATAACTACTATAATACTGCCCCCTATATACAAGAATATAACTACTATAATATTGCTCCTATGTACAAGAATATAACTACTATAATACTGTTCCTATGTACAAGAATATAACTACTATAATACTGCTCCTATGTACAAGAATATAACTACTATAATACTGCTCCTATGTACAAGAATATAACTACTATAATACTGCCCCCTATATACAAGAATATAACTACTATAATACTGCTCCTATGTACAAGAATATAACTACTATAATACTGCCCCTATGTACAAGAATATAACTAGTATAATACTGCCCCTATGTACAAGAATATAACTACTATAATACTGCCCCTATGTACAAGAATATAACTACTATAATGCTGCCCCTATGTACTAGAATATAACTACTATAATACTGCCCCTATGTAGAAGAATATAACTACTATAATACTGCTCCTATGTACAAGAATATAACTACTATAATACTGCTCCTATGTACAAGAATATAACTACTATAATACTGCCCCTATGTACAAGAATATAACTACTATAATACTGCCCTTATGTAGAAGAATATAACTACTATAATACTGCTCCTATGTACAAGAATATAACTACTATAATACTGCTCCTATGTACAAGAATATAACTACTATAATACTGCCCCCTATGTACAAGAATATAACTACTATAATACTGCTCCTATGTAGAAGAATATAACTACTATAATACTGCTCCTGTGTACAAGAATATAACTACTATAATACTGCTCCTATGTAGAAGAATATAACTACTATAATACTGCTCCTATGTACAAGAATATAACTACTATAATACTGCCCCTATGTACAAGAATATAACTACTATAATACTGCCCTTATGTAGAAGAATATAACTACTATAATACTGCTCCTATGTACAAGAATATAACTACTATAATACTGCCCCTATGTAGAAGAATATAACTACTATAATACTGCTCCTATATACAAGAATAGAACTATGATAAAACTGTTCCCTATGTTCCGGAATATAATAAATCTTTGAAGGTGATGAGACGTTGTCATGTTGCTGTAGATATCTTTTATTTTTCGAGTTCTCGGTGGTAAGTGTGTGGATTGGTGCAGACTGATCTCCTCCATGGTGAACATTTTTTTAAGATTTCCAGCATCTTGATAAATACACCCTACAGATGTGTCTCCCTTCCAGCAGGGCTGGGGCTCTATAATTGCTTGGCTGTTATCTAGACTCATTAGCGCAATGCGTGCAGGATCTGAACTGTTAATTAGAGATGTGCTGTTATAATTAACTGATTCTTCTATGAGATTCACCCACCACTTCACCCCCACTAAGTGAGTGCTGGGAATATTGATAAACAATTCGATACGTGACGTGCTGCAGAGAAGCTTAAAGTCTTTGCCGAACCATGTCAGGATTTGTGGGACACATCTTTAAGTTTCAATATAAAAAAATGTATATTTTGATACAAAAATATGTATCAATTGCCCAAGGTTTTGGCAGCATTTATTGACTTGTCCTGTGTTGTATGCACCAGAAGGAGAACAGGTTCGCTTCATAATTAAAAGTTCTGGAACATTTCAATTTACTTTTTTGTATTTGTTCCTTTTTTTTCCCTTTGTTTCTTGTATCTTTTATGTCAATGAGTTGAAAAATTCTTACAGTAACTGAATTGTAACTGCTCAAACATCTTTTGTCTCAATGTATCAGGCCAGACAATTTGATTGCTTTGCTTGGTTACAATTGAAACAAACCCTCAGCTGTTAACAGTATTGTGTTTCAGGTTTTAAAGCCTTTGTATGTAAACTAGACTAGTTCCATTCACTAAAATAAGCACAGATATGGAAAATATTTTGCAAAACATCATCACTATCTAGGCAGCTGCAGTTGTATATTATATATAATGCATCATGAAATATAAATGCACCAGTGGGTGGGTTTTCTCTGGGTGGGTGTGATGGAAAAGCTTTGCTGTGTGCTCTGAGCAATCCAATCTTTCCCCATGTATTTAACAGATTGCAGCCTCACTGCCACAGAGAGAGAAAGAAGCTGCAGCTGCATCCCCCTCCTCTCCTCCTGCCTGTCACCTACTAACTGTAGAAAAACAATGCCTCAAAAAATGATGCAAAAATGGCTCAGGCTTCATTCTGAAAATTTGCACCAATGGTGCCGGCAGAGAAATAGGAATTACATGCTGTTGGTTGATATTTTTACAAATGTAACAAAAATGTGATAGGGACAATGTGATTGTCATCGTTTGGGGTGAGGAGGAGCATGAGATCTGAGAACATAAATCCTTCCCTTACATCTATCTCTCTATAACCTTTTGATGTTCTGTAAATACCTTGATCTGTTCCCTTGTGGATACATCTGAGTGATACATGACACTAGGATGTAACCAGTGTATCAGATCTGTGAATGCCCCCGAGTGATACATTTATAGCAGATCGTAATGATTTTCTGTCTTCAAATTCATCATACAGCGAATGTCTAAATTGACTGGATGACAGCGTGTTTAAAAAAAATGTAAATGATATTAGTATCACGTATGTTACACGTCTGTCATGGTATCTATCAGAAAAGAGAATTTGGCCAACGGCAACCTTAGAAATAATGTTTTTTTAAATAAAAAAAATGAATGTTGCAAATATCTATCGTATTGTGTGTCAGTACAGACCTATGCAGTTTTGCCTGTAGCTGCTCTTTGGTTACAGACTACAAACAAACTTTAGTATAATATGAACCTGCAGTTGAAAAATTTCAAGAGCTAAGTTGATTTAATAGTAACACCCGCTGCGGCACAAGCAGCACCTAGAAACTCTGGATAAAATATGCACCTGCAGTCATATATCAGAAGTAGAGCAAATTAATAGGTAACACCCACTGAGCTCTAAACCTGCAGCTCTACATGCATCATTCATGTCCAAAACCTATGTATAGTATGAACATGTAGCTATATACCAAAAGGAAAGAGGGCAATTCCACAGGTTACATCCACCAAACTTTAAACCTGCAGCTCCATAACCATGATGTCCAAACTCTGTTTACATTATAAACCTGCAGTCGTATATTAGAAGAGAGAGTATATTCACAGGTGAAACCCACTGAGCTCTGAACCTGCAGCTTAACAAGGACATATCCAAACCTTGGGCATAGTGTGACCCTGCAGTTATATACCAGTAAGAGAGAGCAAATCCATAGGTACTCCAACTGAGTTCTGAATCTGCAGCTTTAAAAGCAGCAAGTCGAAAACCTGTGTAGATTATAATCTTGCTGTCATATACCAGATGAGAAACAGTATATTTCCAGGTGATAACCACAAAGTTCTAAACCTGCAGCTCAATAAACAACATGTAAAAAACCTTGTGTCAAATATGAGCATGCAGTCATATAGCAGAAGAGAGAGCAAATCCAAAGGTAACAACCACCGAGCTCTGAACCTGCAGCTCCATAAGCATTATCTCCAAACTTTGTTTATAATATAAACCTGTAGATATACAGGTCATACCCACTGAGCCATGAATCTGCAGCTCAACAAGCAGATGGATAGTATGAGACGGCAGTTATATACCAGGAGAAGAGAGAGCAAATCCAGAGGTAATACCCACTGAGTCCTGAACCTGCAGCTCAACAAGCACACGTATAGTATGAGACTGCAGTTATATACCAGGAGAAAGAGAGCAAATCCAGAGGTAACACCTAACGAGCCCTGAACTTGCAGCTCCATAAGCACCATTTCCAAACTTTGTTTATGATATAAACCTGTAGATATACATCAGAAGAGAGAGTTTATTCACAGGTGAACCCACAGAGCTCTTAACCTGTAGCTCAACAAACACATGTATAGTATGAACCTGTAATTATATACCATGAGAACTAGAGCGAGCAAATCCAGAGGTAACACCTACTGAGCCCTGAACCTGCAGCTTCACAAGGAGCATGTTCAAAAAAGGGTATCTTAAGAAACTATTAATTTAATTGTAAGTGTTAACAAAAATGTAACAAGCAGAAAAATTAAGCAATTTAAATTTTTTAATCCATTGTTCCTGTTAGCAGACATAGGGACATCCTTAAAGGGTTTGTCCACCTTCAGTGACATTATTTATAATATATATATATATATATATATATATATATATATATATGTAATAGGGGCTAAAAATAATTTTTGTAGTTGGGTCTCTCTAAAGTTTGGCCCAATTTGCCTTCTACAGACTCTATGTTGCATTATTATTGCTGGCTGCAAAATGAGTCAACTGAGAATCTGTCAGTGAGCCCGCTATGATTGTCTGACAGTGCGTTTGTAACTCTTTTATCTGTATTTTTCTGTGCTCCTCTCAGTTGATTTGTGACCAAAGACCAGGAGGGAAATTAAAAAAATCTTGTAAAAGCCAAACAGTGCAACATTTTTAGTGAGACCCAATAGCAAAACTGATTTTTACTCCAAATACATGCAGATAAGTGAAAGGAAAATGTCCCCTTTAAATCTCTTTCCTACAGTAAACAGTATATCCTATAGGAATAGTAATGTCTGGAATGACCCGCTGTGCTGGATCAATATATACTGCTAATACAAACCACCCTGGGTGTCCTTTCGGGGCTGAAACATCAAGTATAAATTTTCATAATATTCCGTAATCCAGTGAATAAATTTTAGACCCGGTCAGTGGCAAATCCCTTTTTTGTAATCGTTCTTCTAGGAATACTCCATAGTCAATACAATATACTTGAGTCAGGACGTGTTTGTGCTTTACTGTAAAATCCTTTAATCCTGGCAAAAAATAGCTTTAAAATAGGATCATGAAACATTGATTGACCTCCGCGTCCTCCATCGAAGAGGCCCACGTGTCAGGAGGCCTCCAGATGTTATGTAATACCAGATCATCGGGAGATATTTCTGCGTCCACGATGAGCGCAGCTCTTGTCTTACTTTCGGCTCAGTTTGGTAATGTATTGATCCGGCTATTGGAAATGGCAGCCTGTGGAGTCGAAGATTGAGTCTTGGAAGGAGTAACGAGCTCTTCACATATACAGCACAATTACTCAATGCATGAGCGCCGGTGATTATATTGGTGACATTGTCGGCTTCTGGCTCATTTTTAATGACTTCTTGTTACCGCGGCGTATTCGACGCGCTTCAGTCAATACTTTCATGTGAACAGAAGCATTGAGGCTGATAGAAGACCCTATGGGGTCTGGCAACAATGGGATGATTCATTACTGGAGACTTTATACAAAAGAAGTGGATAACAGAAAAAAAAAAAATTGTAGTTTTGCCAATATCCAATTTATTAAATCCTTAATAAAGTGAAATCTGGCCCAGGATTGGTTGCTAGAAAAGATGATCTGTTTAGAAGTGCAAGAAGTGCAATCGCATTAGCCTCCAATTTCACCAAAAATTCTGATTTGCCAGAATTCTGATTTTTAGTGATTCGATTTGCAAAAAACTTCCAAAAAAAAGTGTGTTTGTCCTTTGCTGGATTCAAACCTGGCAAAAAGGGGTTACAAATTAGTGGAAATTAATACTCCTCTGATCCTCATCTGTTTTCTGCTTGGATGGTGGGTCGACATTGGGCCATCTTCACCATCCTCCAGATCACAAGTCAAGTCACCTGCCAAGTTTGCACAGTAGATATTGAAGATGTCGGGTACTGGGAGAGGCTGAAAATGGCCCAGTGAAGACCGGACGGCCGGACAAGAGTCAGTCTGTGCGGGAGACAAGTACTAGGATACGCTGAAGATGGCCCAGTGAAGACCGGACGGCCAGACAAGAGTCAGTCTGTGCGGGAGACAAGTACTGGGATACTATGTACAGGAGAAACACAAGTCAAAAAATGGCTAAGAAAATGAAAAGTACCATGAGATTGTATTTTATTTAGAATCCATTAAAAACACATCATATGCAATAATATGCAAAAAGTGTCAAAAATAGTGATTAGTGACTACATACAAGGTGCATCATATGTTCCAGGAACCATGAACGGAGCATTGAATAACATATTATTGCGGTGCTTTATAGTCTGTATACATGTGCAAACTAGCACTTGGTAGCGATGTGTAGAAAGGTATAGCTATATCAATGGTGCACCCTCGCTGTATCAGCCGCACATCGCATCCCAGCTATCCGCAGAATAAGTGTATAAATAGTGTACAAAAGGTTATTTACCCATAGATATCTGTAACCGTCCGTCCAGGTCCTGGAAACTACCCCGACGCGCGTTTCGCGTTTAAATGTGTGACCGCTTCCTCAGGGGGCGTGGCTAATAAGGGATCAACGTCCATCTTATATAGTGACTACATCCGGTCATGTGACTTTAAAAGAAGTAACCGGTGCGCATGCGTGAACCGCAGAGAGACGCCAACGCTGAATTCCAAGCCTCCCTCCCAGCAAGAGGTCCCCGTCACGTGAGCGGGCCGGTACCACGCCCACACCACGCAGCGGGGAACCGCTACCAAGAGACAGGCAAGCAACAGCGCACGGCGTATATCAGCGCATAAAATGACAAGTGCTTTGTGCCAGTGAAAAGATATCGATCAATAGAACGAAAAGAAAATAATGAAGTAAATGCTGCGCATAACAAATGCATTAATCTAGTATAACACTGCCCGATGACACACATCGTTCAGATAAACCAGATCATATAGAAAATGGGCCGCGCAGCAGATGTCCTAAAATTCTAAATTAGTGAATAAATGATTAAATACGATATCATACATATGATGAGTTACACAATATAAATTATATAAACAACAATTAACAAAACACTAAAATATGCTAAAGACCAGCACATACATATTCAGCATGAGGGCAGTATATGGGGGCAAAAAACTTCAGTAGAACACATCTCATAAATAAATAATACTCAATGTCCATTAATAAATATCTTCTGAAAAGGGAATCCATTTTCATCCATTAATATTCATCCAGAGACTTTTTAAGTATCCTTCCATATTGCATTCTCCCCAATGCCTCCTCCCAACATCGAGAATGGTATGGGCATGATCAGAAACATAAGCACACTAAAATTGGAACAAAGATACCAAATTAAAAACTGACAAGAATGCAACAGAGACAATTAGAACATATTATTCCTGGGCAATAATCTAGAGGAAAGAGGAAAATCCATGTGCCTCATTTAAACCTTTTGGTGTGAGGGTGCCAAGAATAGTAATCCAGCGACATTCCCGTTGTGCCAAAATACGCTTCACATCCCCACCTCTAATGCCACATTGGATGTGATCAATTCCACGTGCTTTGAAGGATTTAGGGTTGCAGTCATGGAATTGCCTATAATGGCGTGGTATAGTTTTCAATTTTGACGGATCCAACACCTCCCTAGCTGCCACTATGTCGCGTATATGCTCCCGTATTCGTGTACCTAGTCTGCGAGATGTTAGTCCGATATATATTTTAGGACATCCACATACGGCATAATATACAACTTGTTGCATTCTTGTCAGTTTTTAATTTGGTATCTTTGTTCCAATTTTAGTGTGCTTATGTTTCTGATCATGCCCATACCATTCTCGATGTTGGGAGGAGGCATTGGGGAGAATGCAATATGGAAGGATACTTAAAAAGTCTCTGGATGAATATTAATGGATGAAAATGGATTCCCTTTTCAGAAGATATTTATTAATGGACATTGAGTATTATTTATTTATGAGATGTGTTCTACTGAAGTTTTTTGCCCCCATATACTGCCCTCATGCTGAATATGTATGTGCTGGTCTTTAGCATATTTTAGTGTTTTGTTAATTGTTGTTTATATAATTTATATTGTGTAACTCATCATATGTATGATATCGTATTTAATCATTTATTCACTAATTTAGAATTTTAGGACATCTGCTGCGCGGCCCATTTTCTATATGATCTGGTTTATCTGAACGATGTGTGTCATCGGGCAGTGTTATACTAGATTAATGCATTTGTTATGCGCAGCATTTACTTCATTATTTTCTTTTCGTTCTATTGATCGATATCTTTTCACTGGCACAAAGCACTTGTCACTTTATGCGCTGATATACGCCGTGCGCTGTTGCTTGCCTGTCTCTTGGTAGCGGTTCCCCGCTGCGTGGTGTGGGCGTGGTACCGGCCCGCTCACGTGACGGGGACCTCTTGCTGGGAGGGAGGCTTGGAATTCAGCGTTGGCGTCTCTCTGCGGTTCACGCATGCGCACCGGTTACTTCTTTTAAAGTCACATGACCGGATGTAGTCACTATATAAGATGGACGTTGATCCCTTATTAGCCACGCCCCCTGAAGAAGCGGTCACACATTTAAACGCGAAACGCGCGTCGGGGTAGTTTCCAGGACCTGGACGGACGGTTACAGATATCTATGGGTAAATAACCTTTTGTACACTATTTATACACTTATTCTGCGGATAGCTGGGATGCGATGTGCGGCTGATACAGCGAGGGTGCACCATTGATATAGCTATACCTTTCTACATATCGCTACCAAGTGCTAGTTTGCACATGTATACAGACTATAAAGCACCGCAATAATATGTTATTCAATGCTCCGTTCATGGTTCCTGGAACATATGATGCACCTTGTATGTAGTCACTAATCACTATTTTTGACACTTTTTGCATATTATTGCATATGATGTGTTTTTAATGGATTCTAAATAAAATACAATCTCATGGTACTTTTCATTTTCTTAGCCATTTTTTGACTTGTGTTTCTCCTGTACATATTATGTGCTATTGAGTCGTGGCATATGGCAATTTACTGACGCCCCTTGTTTATAAGTACTGGGATACGCTGAAGATGGCCCAGTGAAGACTGGACAGCCAGACAAGAGTCAGTGTGTGTGGGATACAAGTACTGGGAAACGAAACGCTGAAGATGGCCCAGTGAAGACTGGACGGCCAGACAAGAGTCAGTCTGTGCGGGAGACAAGTACTGGGATATGCTGAATATGGCCCAGTGAAGACCGGACGGCTGGACAAGAATCAGTCTGTGCGGGAGACAAGTACTGGGATATGCTGAAGATGGCCCAGTGAAGACCGGATGGCCAGACAAGAGTCAGTCTGTGTGGGAGACAAGTACTGGGATATGCTGAAGATGGCCCAGTGAAGACTGGACGGCCAGACAAGAGACAGTCTGTGCGGGAGACAAGTACTGGGATACGCTGAAGATGGCCCAGTGAAGACTGGACGGCCAGACAAGAGTCAGTCTGTGCGGGAGACAAGTACTGGGATACGCTGAAGATGGCCCAGTGAAGACCGGACGGCCAGACAAGAGTCAGTCTGTGCGGGAGACAAGTACTGGGATATGCTGAAGATGGCCCAGTGAAGACCGGACAGCCAGACAAGAGTCAGTCTGTGCGGGAGACAAGTACTGGGATATGCTGAAGATGGCCCAGTGAAGACCGGATGGCCAGACAAGAATCAGTCTGTGCGGGAGACAAGTACTGGGATATGCTGAAGATGGCCCATTGAAGACCGACGGCCAAACAAGAGTCAGTCAGTGTGTGAAACTAGTAACGTCCGGATTAATATATTTATTTATTTATTTTTTTACAGTATTGTATTATAGTCTGGAGAGAGATCAATGTATAATAATGTATATTAGATTGACCTTGAATAAATGTGATATTAATCGACCAAATTAGATCAAGGAATTTGGATTTCGGCAGATTGACTCATCACTGGTTTCTATCAGCAACCTCATATATAATTAATAGTCTCATGAAATGTAAACATTTTAATACCAACAAGTATCAGTATTAATCTGAAGAAATGACGATGCTGCATTGCAAAATTTTGCCTCTAGGCAGTATTATGAGCTAATCAATTTATGAGTATCACCTCCTCTTCCTTCCTTCCTCATCTGGAGCAATGTTAGAAGGTTTCATTTATAGAGTAGTAGTAGCTTGGAATAAGGGCCTTGCTGATGGAGCAGAGAGATCAACAGATTTGTACAGTATGTTTAATAGGAAATCCCAATTTTTTTTGAAGGGTCCTTCAGACGTGAGCTTATAAACTCCAACAGTTTTATACTTCTGCTAGGAATAGAGCAAGTGTTACATTTCCCTACCACCATGGCGGAGTAAGGAATTACACAGGATGCATGAACATGAGTGACCGCTCTGTGTAATGTACAGGTGTCCTGTGTAGTGATGGGCGAACGCCAGGATGTTCGGGTTCTGCCGAACATGTAAAAATAAGTTTGGTTCGGGTATCCGAATAGTACCAAAACCCAAACCTGGACCCCATTCAGACAAATGGGAGGCCCACACATCCATGGTTTGCCACCATGTCATCTCTATGAAAGCGTGGTAAACACTGCCTCTGATTGGTGGCGAAATCAACCCCAAAAATATTAACCCCACTTGCCACCGCCACAGGAAGGCGGGCAAAGCACCAGAATTAGCTAATCTATTAGATGTGCCTTGTCTGGTCGGTTGCGGGCTGCTATTTTTAGGCTTGGGGGGTCAATATCCATGGCCAGCCTGAGAATACAAACCCCCTGCTGTCTTCTTTAGCTTGGTTGGTTGTCAAAAATGGGAGGGACCCCACAGCGTTTTTTAAAATTATTTATTCAAATAATAACAAAATACAGTGTGGGGACCTCTCTATTCTTGATAACCAGCCAAGATAAAGCTGACAGCTGAGGGTTGCAGCCTGCACCTGTCAGTTTTGCCTGGCTGGTTATCAAAAATAGAACAGGCCTCACATCATTTTTTTTTTAAATTTATTTATAACGCAGGCGATAACTGATGGCGTAGGCTAATGGGAGTAGTACTCTCTCATCAGCCAACGCCTTTGTGACCGGAGGTAAACTTTTCACTGACTGGCGATAATGATCTTACAGCAAATCAGAGCCGCCGGTGTTTCTCGCACTATCATGCAGATGAAACACCCGATGTTTGGGGTGCCGAACCCGAACAGTAACACATACTTCCTTGAGAAGGCCGTGTTTGGGGTGTGTGCCCTAAAGGAAGGTGTTCAGTACAGTCCCCAAACTTTACTGTTTAGGTTTGCCCATCACTAGTCCTGGGTCTTCCAAAAGGGGAGAAGTTCTTTGTTTTATCTCCATAAGGGTCTTGAATCCTTCTCAGCTATCATTTTGGCTATGTGAACATCGTTCCTTATTCAGATACTTAAGACCTTTTCTGCATTTCCTTTTTCTCAAGAATAGCACTTAGCAAAATGTAAAACTAAGCAGTTCTCATCCGGAATGGAAAAACACTCGAGCGCGTAAAGCGTAGAAAGAACAGTCCGCGGCATTTTAATTCTCAGAGCTGCATACATTTGATGCCAACTTTCCCGAAGAACCATTAACAGATCGCACAGAGATCAAATACTCAATGTGCGAGGACTTAAATCAGATTCTGTCAAATTGTTTGGAGCAAGGAGGAAATGTATCCCTTTATTTCCAAGCAGAAAAATAAAAAGTATCAAGTTTGAGAAGTCACGGACTCCCGGTACCTCTGCTTGAAGGTCTGCTGCACATCAGGTCTGGGATATCTCCTCTCCCTGTGTCTTTCTTGATGAAAAGGGGGATTATACGATGGCTCTGGGTGTAAGTGGGACACAGTTTGTCTTCTTTTTGACCAAAAAATACAAATCACATGATAGTTGAAAAAAAGGAAACAGACTGAAACTTTTTGTATCAAAGGCTCTAGGGAGAGAGGAAAACAAAAAGGAAAATCATATTGAAACAATAGGAATAGAGAAAATAAACATTCTCTAACTTTTCTTCTTAAAGTAGGATAGAATTGTAGCAAAAGGATGAATGGAAATATTATGTAGCTTCAGTAGAATCATAGCACAAGAAATAGGCAAAGTTTTCCCTAACATTTTAATCAAGAAGAATATAATATCATAAATTCACAACACTAAGTAAAGGGGAAACATTTCTCGTTTGTATTTCTTAAATCAAGGGGTTGATCGTGTGGCAACAAAAGGGGAAGTTCGATTTTTTTTTTACGGTCAATTAAATATAGCATTTTTGCAAAGGAAGAATTGACAAAGTATCTGAGTTTTTTAATCAAAGGGAGAAAAAAATTGTGGCACAAGGGAAAAAGGAAACATTCCCTAACTTTTTGCATCTAAAGGTGGATACAATCATAGTACAGGGAAGAAGAGAAATATTTCCTGGCTTTTAAGACAAGAGCAATGTAATATCAGAGGAGGCAACATTTCCTTATTTTTTTGGATCAAGATAAGGATGATGTGGTAACAAAAGGAAGAGGGAACATATTCCCTAACTATGAGTCTATGAGAACATAGAACGAAGAAGGCAACAATCTCCTGACTTTTCGGATCATAGGGAGGATAGAATTGTGAAACAAAAGAAAAAGAAAACTACTTGAATTTTGGGGTCTAAAGGAGGATAAAAGAAAGGGGGTTTGATTCCCTGACTTTTTGGGTCAATGAGAGCATATGATTGTGGCACAAAGAAGAAAGGAAAAAGTTTTTAGAATTTTTAGATCAAAGGGAGAACAAAATTGTGACACTAGGGAAAGAGGAAACATTCCCTATTTGTTGCATCTAAGGGCCAATAAATCATAGTGTAGGGAAGAAAGGACATATTCCCTGACTTTATAATTGAGAGGAGTTTACTATCAGGGGCGGCATCACTTCTTTGGGTTTGGATTAAGATGAGGACCATTTGTGGCAAAAGGAAGGGGGAACCATTCCCTGAGTATTCGAATCAAAGGAAAGAGGATTGTGGCACAAAGAAAAGAGAAAACTTAAGTTGTTGGATCTAGAGGAGGATACATTAATGGAAGGAAGAAGAAAAGCATTGATTAACTTTTCAGTCAAGTGTAAGGCGAGATAATTCATTTTTGGATCATACGGTGGCAAAAAGAGGGGGAAAAGTTAAGTTTTTTCTTCCGTCTATAATAATATAGATCAGTGGAGGTGCATGGGGCATTTCTTTATTTTTGGAACAAAAAGAAAATCACGTGGTGGTAAAAGGAGGGAAAAAACATTTCCTGACTTTTTAAAGTTTCCATGAAGATAGGATCATGGCGCAAGGAAGGGGAAAACAATCCCTGACATTCTGGATAAAGAAACCCAAGATGGAGGAAAACATTTTCTATATATTTCTTTTATAAACAAGAAGAATATAATATCACAATAATAGGTAACACGGAACCATTCCTCTACTGCTAGATATAGTTGGGGATCATAAATAGGGAAACGTAATGAGGAAACATTTGTAATTTTTTTAAATCAAAAAGTAAAGGGGAAACATTTTCAGAGTCTTTTATCGCTTGAGTGAAAATATCACAGATTAACAGAGAAGGAAAACGTTCAACTTTTTTCGATCAAAGAGAAAAAATGATCACGGCATAATAGAAAGGGAACGCTAGGGAGAAAAAATCAAAGCGGGAACATATTACTGTACGAGGTAAACATTCCTGTCTTTTTGTAGAGGATACGATGATGGCGCAAGGAAATGTTTTTAATCGAGATGAGTATGTAATTAGAACAATACATAATTAATTTTTGTATCACGGGGTGGCAAAAGCTTACAGAGGACTGTGCAATTTAGAGACACCCGGGGAAGGTGTGACTTCATGATAGCTCTATAGGTAAGTCTGCAATGTAGATTTTCCCCAGATCCAGTTATAAGTGGAAGTAAAGGTCAAGGGCAGAACTGAGAAACAGGAAAGAGACCATAGAAAATGTAGCATGTAGTGATGGAGCATGAAGAGCTCTCGGCTCCGTTTAATTCTGATGTTTGAGCCATAACTCAGCGCCATTAATCACCCTGTCATGGGTGCATGTATTCATAAAGCAATCTTATAAAAGACCTTGTCCTCCCGAGTGAAATTAATGTACAATATAAATCATATGATTATAGTTTACATAAAATCCTCACATTCTCGTTGCCATTTCAATGGCCAACAAATAATGCAAGTAGCTCTACGGCATGTGTCATGGTGGGAAGAGTGGAGCAGAAAGGAAAGATACCTACATGGCTAGGCCAACAGAAAAATATATCTATACCCCATGTGATAGAAATCAATGATTTGGATGACCCCAAACTAATCCGGATTCAATCCAGGAAAGAAAGCGCAATCATTGTTAAGTTCATCGGTAAAGGAAACCTCTCACCTGATTCAGGCTGTCCGTGGTTTGGACACACTTGCAACCAGGTATGTTCTTCTCTGAAACTCTCCAATGTTAAAGACCCGGCCAAAATACCATAGCCATAGATGAGACTAGACCAGGTCTACCCCTGGCCGGCTACATATCTGGCCAAATAACTATCACCGGAGATGAGACTAGACCAACTCTACCCCTGGCCGGCTATATATCCAGCTAAAAGACTATAGCCGGAGATGAGACTAGACCAACTCTACCCCTGGCCAGCTACAGATCCAGGCAAAGAACTATAACAGGAGATGAGACTAGACCAAGTCTACCCCTGGCCGGTTCCAGAGCCAGGCAAAGAACTATCACCGGAGATGAGACTAGACCAAGTCTACCCCTGGCTGGTTACAGATCCAGGCAAAGAACTATAACTAGAGATGAGACTAGACCAACTCTACCCCTTGTCGGCTTCAGATCCAGCCAAAGGACTATAGCCGGTGATGAGACTAGACCAAGTCTACCCCTGGCCAGCTACAGATCCAGCCAAAGAGCTATATCTAGAGATGAGACTAGACCAAGTCTACCCCTGGCCGGTTACAGATCCAGCCAAAGAACTATAACTGGAGATGAGACTAGACCAAGTCTACCTCTGGCTGGCTACAGATCAGGCAAAAAGACTATAGCTGGAGATGAGACTAGACCAACGCTACCCCTGGCCGGCTACAGATCCAGCCAAAGGACTGTAGCCGGAGATGAGTCCAGTTGAGTCTCTTTTCTGGCTATAGTCCTTTGGCTGGATCTGTAACCAGCCAGGGGTAGAGCTGGTCTAGTCTCTTTTCCGGCTATTGTCTTTTGGCTTGATCTGTAGCTGGCCAGAGGTAAAGCTGGTCTGGTCTCTTTTCTGGCTATAGTCCTTTGGCTGGATCTGTAGCCAGCCAGGGGCAGAGCTGGTCTAGTCTCTTTTCTGGCCATTGTCTTTTGGCTTGATCTGTATCCAACCAGGGATAGAGCCAGTCTAGATTTTCTTCAGATATGTTCCTTTAGCTGGATCTGTAGCCGGTCAGGGGTAGAGTTGGTCTAGTCTCATCTCCGGCTATAGTCTTTTTGCTGGATCTGTAGCCGGTCAGGGGTAGAGCTGGTCTAGTCTCTTTTCTGGCTATGTTCCTTTGGCTGGATCTGTAGCCGGCCAAGGGCACAGCTTGTCAGGTCTCTTTCCCAGCTAATTTCCTTTGGCCAGATTTTCAAACAATATTAGCTTTGAAACTCTCCGGCATTAGAGAAACTATAGTTTAAAGATTGAGCCAAAGGACTATAACTGAAGCTGTGAATAGACCGACTCTGCCCCTGGCCGGCTTCTCCCAATGCTGCAGCAGGTGAAACATATGTCTCTTGCTATATGAAAGACCTGTCAATCATTTCCTGCAGCACTGTGTGTAGCCGGCCAGGGGCAGAGACGGTCTAGTCTATATTCCGGCTATGATCCTTTGTCCGGACCTTTAAATGTTATTTTCTTAGGCTCAGATACATGCTGCCTGTGTTATTTAACAGGTTTCCTTAAAGTTTTGCATCTTTATAAAGTACTTTGGGGTTCAATTCCTCTCTGTGTTCAAGACCTCTGCCTGCTGTGAATTTGAAGATTTTCTTTTACAAGTAGAAGCTGAAAATCCATGCTGGCCTTCTCCTGCTCATACGGCTGCATGGTCTGTCTAGTAAAGAGATTGTCCGGGATTATTTTAGAATAGGTCATCAACATCAAGTTGGTGGAGGTCCAACACCTGAAGCTGATTTTTTGCCTCCTCTTTCCACAAAAATCCCCTTAGCAAAAGAGTAAAGCAGAAACAAAAACTTTTGCTTCATTAATTTCTTTTTGCCACTTTTCTTGTGCTATGTGGAGCCTAAAGATAAGATATACAGGATCTGTTTTTTCTGCCTCTTTATGTTCCTCGGTAATTACCCAGTCCTCCGGAAACTTGTTTTCCACATCGAGTTTTCCTATTAGTGAACAGTAACTGTAATAATGCATTACTTAACTGAACAAAACACGTCTCCGAAATGTAAGATGTGGTGGGAGGGGGACATCTACCAAGAGGCTGGTAATGAATAGTGTCTGCAGGTGGCTTCTCGGGAGCATTAAAGATTCATCGCTAGCAAAAATCTAAATTAATTACATTTTGCTGCCGATGACTTCCAAAGATTAGAAAGTCTTAAGTTTCTTAGATGTTAAAAGGCCAAATGATTCACTTATTAACATGCTGACACCCGCCGCGCGCCGTTCTGTGATGGGGGTTGTGTGCGTTTGTGTATTTTTCCATATCGGGGGTAATAATAGGGAATCTCTTGGGATGTTTGTCTGTGAGGAACCAACAGGATTAAATGAGGTCAGAAATTCTAGAATAAATTATCACGTTCTATCTACGACTTCACCAAGTAAGTGCAAGATGCATCTCGAATGCAAAGCAAGTCTGGACCCCAAAAATAATGTATTCATCGTTTTATTTTCTGATGTTCTGGCTGCCCATGAACCTTCAAATTATTTTACAAACATATCATGGTGGGTAGGTCTCTCCTTTGACTTTGAGACTTGGTGCCTAAAGAAGACCATTTATTTCTGGTAACTATTTTGAATAAGCCGTCCTGTGTGTGCGCATGAGGAATAATATTATTTCTGGCCATTACCTGACTTGTATCCGGCATTTTCACCAGTTTTCCCCTCTGCAGTCTCCGTCTGCAATTTTCAGTTGTCTCTTAGCTAGTGGGTGAAGATTAGCCACTATGCTGTCTCCAAAAAACAGCACACACAGACGTGAGGAATATCTGCTCCCATGTCTCTATTTAGCACACATTCCTCAACTGCAGTAGGGAGGTAATTATTCAGTAGTACTTAGCAGTGTAGGTGTGAATCCAGCACTGGGGCGAGATAAAGATTTACCAGCAGAAGCATTGAGGATATCAGCATTGAACAGTATAGCTGTGAATCCATCACTGAGGTTAGATAAAACAAGAAGCAGTAGCAAAGAGAACATTATACAGCTGTACTGAGCAGTGCATCTGTAAATCCAGCACTCAGTAGAGACCATAACTTGAAAGCAGCAGCATGGTGTACATTATACAGCAGTACTGAGCAGTGTTTCTGTCAATCAAGCACTCAGTAGAGACCACGACTTACTTGAAAGCAGCATCATGGAGTACATTATACAGCAGTACTAGTCAGTGCAGTTGTGTGTCCAGCTCTGGGATTACATGCATATGGCATGTTTTTTTTCACCCCTGGTCAGAATAACTGTTATTGTGAAGAGTTAAACAAATTGAAGATGCAATTATCTCTAAAAGGCCTAAAGTTACAGATGACACATTTCCTTTACATTTTAGGCAAAAGAAATATGTATTTTCATCATTTACATTTTAAAAATTACAAAAAAGGAAATCGTTTGGGCGCCCTGCAAGGTTAGTACCTAGTAGCGCCTTCTTTTGCAAGTATCACAGCTTGTAAACACTTTTTGTAACCAAACGAGTCTTTCAGTTCTTGTTCTCAAGAACTTCCTAGGAGAATTCCTCCAGTTCTGTGAGATTCCTGGGGTGTTTTACTTCCTCTGCTATTTTGAGGTTTAGCCACAGATTTTCAATGATGTTTAGATCAGTGGACTGTGAGGGCCATTGTAAAACCTTCAGTTTGCATCTTTTGAGGTCGTCTGTTGTGGATTTTTCTGCGTGTTTATGATCATTATCCATTTGTAGAAGCCATCCTCTTCCTCTCTTCACCTTCAGTTTTTTACAGATGGTGTTATGTTTGCATCAAGAATTTGTTGAAATTTTATTGAATCCATTCTTTTTTTCCTGCTTTGCCATTGCTGATTTTACAGCGTACCCATGCGGACTGACCTACAGACCATACTGACTGGTCATCAAACAGTGTATCTTCTTTCAGTAGGGTACTGTTCCCATGTAGGTCACTCAGTTCTGTAGAATTGACCATTATGCCAATCTACATAGGAGGGGGGTGACTTTACTGTTAAAACGAGCAGTCAACCAGCCCCCTTCATCACAGCTCCTGCCATGTTGAGACACAAGAAGAAGTGATTTCTGATATCAAGCACATGACTGAAGATCCATGAGCCCAGATGTAGGAATGCAAAGATACCAGAAAATTGGAGCACCAGAGCTAAGTTCTAAAATTTGTTATTTCAAGCCCCTTTTACAATCCTGCGGCCTGTACTATAACTTGGCATGCGTCATCCATTTATAGGTTACTATATATTGTTCGTCAAGTCCTTCACTAAGTTTAAGTCATTGTCATCTCCAGCTGGAAAAAGATTGATGTCTTCAAACTTTCCTACAAGGTCACTCTTGAAGACCAAGCATGATGTCACGATGTCCTACAACAAGGTTAATCTTCCATAAAATTCTGGGATTTGAGACTGTTGATATAATATTGGATGGAATGCAGATTTTTCTTGAATTCACAAATGTATCAAAATACAGAAAAGTATAACACAGCATAACCTATACAAATTCAATGGTTATTATTGGGTAAGGTGTGAAGCTACCATTTGCCTTGTGTTATCTTGTTTGAGTGTTAGTTTAGGAACAGCCTCATCCATAGTTCTGGCATCATGGTTGACCTCATTGAAAAATGATTGGGTTTCAAATCAATTATATACAATTGAATGATGTAGTAGGACATCAGGACAACATGGCTGACCTCGTGGAAAACTAGGGATTTGAACCATTGATGTACTAATGGATGGTGCACTAAGTGATTGTCACATCTTGGTTGACCATGTAGTAAATTCTTGGGTTTCAAATCATTGATATACTAATGGATGATGTAGTAAGATTCTGATATCATGGTTGACCTTGTTGAACCTTGGATTTGCTAATGGATGATGTAGTAGGACATAAAGACATCATGACCTACCTTTTAGATGTTCATGCATTTTGAAGCATAATGTCAAAATCTCCTTCTACATCATCAAATAAAATATAAATGGTTCTAAGCCTAGGAACATCTACAGAATGAACATGATGCTTTAATGTCCCATTACATCATCAATTAGCCAATCCAAGATTCAAAACCCCAAGAATTTTCCAAAAAGGTCAACCTTGATGTCATAATGTCCAACTACATCATCCATTAGTATATCAATGGCTCAAAGCACAATAGTTTCCTAACAACGTCAGCCATGATGTCTTGATAACCTACTTAATCATTCATTAGTAAACCCAAGGTTGAAAACACCAAGAATTTCTGAACAAGATCAACCATGATGTCACAATCTCTTACTACATCGTCCAACATTATATTAATTGTTTTAAACATATTATTTTCCAACAACGTCAACCTTGATATCATAATGCTCTATTATATCATCCATCTAATTTTATATTAATAGATTGAAACACAAGAATTTTCCAACAAAGTAAATCATGATGTCATAGTCTTCTACATCTCCTACTGCATCATCCAATATCCACCATCAATGGTCTGAAACACAAGAATTTTCCAACAAGGTCAACCATGATATCATAATGTCCAACTACATCATCCAATAGTTTATCAATTATTCGAAATCCCCCAAATTTACTACCTGGTGAACCATGATGTCATAATGTCAAACCACACCATCCATTAGTATTTTAATTGTTTGAAACCTAAGATTTTCCTTTCAAAGTCAACCTCTATATCATAATGTCCCATTATATCATCCATTCAATGGGGTATCAATGGTCCGAAACTCAATAATTTTTTTTAACAAGGTCAACCATGATGGTCATCCAGGGGTGGATTAAGGGTAGCCAGGGCCCCGGGCTGTCCAGACACTGTGGGCCCCCCCCCGGTCATGTGACGGGGGGTCATGTGACGGGGGGTCATGTGACGGGGGGTCATGTGACGGGGGGTCATGTGACGGGGGGTCATGTGACGGAGGTCATGTGACGGGGGGGGTCATGTGACGGGGGGGGTCATGTGACGAGGGGGTCCATATTATACCCGAGCCAGATTATTCTAGAAAAATGGCCGGGCCCTACTCTACTGTAACCTATTAAATATTTGTTAAAATCTGCAATATAATTTAGGTATATTTTGACCAATAATATCACATACAAGGAACAAATACCACCGCGCCATGACCAGACCACAAATTACAAACACAGTGATCGAATAATATCACATACAAGGAACAAATACCACCGCACCAGGTCAAGACCACATATTACCACCACTTGGTGACCAAATAGCACATTCAAGGGACAAATACCACAACACCATTTCCAGACCACATATTATCACCACATAGTGACTGAATACTACAATACTGATCAGTAATAATAATAAAAAAAACCCACAATACTATCACCATAAGTGCCAGTATTCACAGGAGATCTATACTTAGTATGCAGTGTCTGTGTAGAGGTAATACAGAGATCACTGGTGACATTATACACAGGAGCTCTGTATATAGTGTATAGGTAATACAGTGATCACTGGTGACATTGTACACAGGACCTCTGTATATAGTATAGTGTATAGTGTCAATGTATAGGTAACACTGACTCACCAATGATGTCTCTAGGTGAAGTCCTTCATCTTTCATCCAGCACAGACCGCCATCATTTCTTCCAGCCAGGACTCGTTTCTGCAGGAAATAACACAGTTATCTCGAGCTCTGCTTGCAGAACACATTACTTAATTTTTCACAACTTCTACATTACACCACATGAAGAAAAAAAGGCGATATAGAGTCACTCTGCACAGTAACAGGACTGCCCCCCCATTTAAAACAGTATACTCAAAAAATAAAATAAATACATCACTGCAGTAATAATATCCCTTAATTAGCCCCTATGGTAATAATATTCCCCACCCTGGCCCCGTGTGTCTCATTCCTGGCTCCTGCCATATGTTCTCCCATCCTGCACTCATGAGTATCCATTCTACCCCATGTGATCTCCCCATCCTGCCCCATCTGTCTCCATCGTATTCTCCTGCCCCATGATCCAATCCTGCCCCATGTCTTTCATTCTGCCCCGTGTCTACATTCTGCCCATGCCTCCAGTCCTGCCCCCAGTGTGTCCAGCAATCTGCCCCAGTGTGTCCAGCAATCTGCCCCAGTATGTCCAGCATATTGCCCCAGTAACCAGCAATCTGCCGCAGTGTGTCCAGCATTGCCCCCAGACAGTGTCTCCAGCAATCTGCCCCAGTGTCTGACTCCAGCATATTGCCCCCAGACAGTGTGTTCAACAATCTGCCCCAGTATGTCCAGCATATTGCCCCAGTGTGTCCAGCATATTACCACCAGTGTGTCCTGCAATCTGCCCCAGTATGTCCAATTGTCCAGCATTGCCCCCAGTGTGTCCAGCAATCTGCCCCACTGTCTCCAGCATATTACCCCCAGTGTGTCCAGCAATCTGCCCCAGTATGTCCAGCAATCTGCCCCAGTGTCTCTAGCATTGCCCCAGTGTCTCCAGCAATCTGCTCCAGTGTGTCCTCCAGCATTGCCCCAGTGTCTCCAGCAATCTGCCCCAGTGTGTCCTCCAATCTGCCCCAGTGTGTCCTCGAGCATTGCCCCAGTGTGTCTCCAGCAATCTGCCCCAGTGTCTCCAGCAATCTGCCCCAGTGTCTACAGCATTGCCCCAGTGTCTACAGCAATCTGCCCCAGTGTCTACAGCATTGCCGCAGTGTCTCCAGCATTGCCCCAGTGTCTCCAGCAATCTGCCCCAGTGTCTCCAGCAATCTGCCCCAGTGTCTCCAGCAATCTGCCCCAGTGTCTCCAGCAATCTGCCCCAGTGTCTCCAGCATTGCCCCCAGTGTGTCCAGCAATCTGCTCCAGTGTTTACAGCAATCTGCCCCAGTGTCTACAGCAATCTGCCCCAGTGTATCCAGCAATCTGCCCCAGTGTCTCCAGCAATCTGCCCCAGTGTCTCCAGCATTGCCCCCAGTGTGTCCAGCAATCTGCTCCAGTGTTTACAGCAATCTGCCCCAGTGTCTACAGCAATCTGCCCCAGTGTCTACAGCAATCTGCCCCAGTGTCTACAGCAATCTGCCCCAGTGTCTCCAGCATTGCCCCCAGTGTCTACAGCAATCTGCCCCAGTGTCTACAGCAATCTGCCCCAGTGTCTCCAGCAATCTGCCCCAGTGTCTCCAGCATTGCCCCAGTGTGTCCAGCAATCTGCCCCAGTATTGCCCCAGTGTCTCCAGCATTGCCCCAGTGTCTCCAGCAATCTGCCACAGTGTCTCCAGCAATCTGCCCCAGTGTCTCCAGCAATCTGCCCCAGTGTCTACAGCAATCTGCTCCAGTGTCTACAGCAATCTGCCCCAGTGTCTACAGCAATCTGCCCCAGTGTCTACAGCATTGCCCCAGTGTCTACAGCAATCTGCCCCAGTGTCTACAGCAATCTGCCCCAGTGTCTCCAGCATTGCCCCCAGTGTGTCCAGCAATCTGCCCCAGTGTCTCCAGCATTGCCCCAGTGTCTCCAGCATTGCCCCAGTGTCTCCAGCATTGCCCCAGTGTCTCCAGCAATCAGCCCCAGTGTCTCCAGCAATCAGCCCCAGTGTCTCCAGCATTGCCCCAGTGTGTCCTCCAGCATTGCCCCCAGTGTGTCCACTGTCCACCGTTAGCTTATTAAAACACAAAACAAAAAAAAACCAAACAGTCTCCTCACCTTACCAGCGCTCCACGCGGCGAGCTCCCTCCAGCCGCGCACACTCGCCGGCGACTGACAATGACGTCAGACGCCGGCGACGTGTGAGCTGCGGCCGACTTCAGCTGCCAGCCTCCAATTGGCTGGCTGGCGGCTGTTGTTAACTATTGAGGTGCGGGCGCGCGCACGCACCTCAATAGGAAAGCGCCGCAGCGCCGGAAGGGGCCCGGTGAGCAGATGAGAAGGGGCCCGATGCGGACCCCCTCTCTCTGCCCACCGGGTCCGGGGGGCGGGGCACATAAATGGCGGCAGGCCGGGCATTCAGTCACACTCCGGCGGATTATCAGAGGGTCAATCTGCGGTGGCCCAGGGCCCCCCCAAGCCACTGGGCCCTGGGCTACCGCCCATATTGACCCTCTGATAATCCGCCCCTGTGGTCATCTCCTTCATCACCTACTACATCATCCAATAGTATATTGATCTTCAAAACTCAAGAATTTTCTAACAACGTCAACCATGCTGTCAATCTCCAACATCTCCTACTACATCATCCAATAATTTATTGATCTTTGAAACCCAAGAATTTTCTAACAACGTCAACCATAGTTTTATAATCTCCTACTACATCATGCAACAGTTAATTGAGGGTTTAGAAACCCAAGAATTTTCCAAGAAGGTCAACCATGATGTCATCATCATCTCTTACTACATCATCCAATAGTTTATCAATGATTCAAAACCCAAGAATTTACTCAACAATGATGTCATAATGTCTTACCACATCATCCATTAGTATATTAATTGTTTGAAACCCCCAGAATTTTTCACTTTCCTCTTCATGCGAAGCAATTAATGAAGGAAGAGTAAACACCTTTCAATAAACAGTTTCGTACTTACTGGAGAGAATAAACCTTTATCAAACATTTAATCCGAAACCTGGCTTTGAACCAAGAAGGCATACAATTCCATAATTAATTTTTTTTATACCTCCTTTTGCTAATCACTGATAAAAAGCTTAATTCTATTAACAACTCGACTTGACAAATTGCACGGCTCAACAGAACCGTTTAGAAATTAATTACGCATTTTATGGCATTAGATAGGATAGACGCAGGAGTCGGACAGTGTTGGGAAGAGCCTACATATGGATTATGGCAGCATCCTGGACTGGGAAGAATGACAAAAGCAACAGATAAGAAAAGGTTACAAAGATGGCTTCAAACGCCGGCTTTGCGCAGGTGAAGGCTGTAAGTTGTAAATACGGAAATATCTTATGCTTGGGGCAAGTTGAACTGCGCCAAGTAATTAGAGGCTGAGAAGGTATGCTAATGGAGTCTTTAAGACAATGTTTTACATATTTGCTTCCTTAAAGCAAAAGTCTAGAATATTAGACTCAACCATTAGACTTCTCAATCTCACTCAAAACAACTTCAAATGTAAAGTTCATCTGTCCAAAGATGGAGCTAAAAGATGACACTATGCATGCAGTGTGTACTTCTACACTTCATTTTTGGGGGCAATCAGCAGTGTAGAAAGAGCTCACATTAATGTTGACCCCATGGCTGCTTGGCAGAAGTATTTCCAGAAATTACAGATGTCTCCTTCCTTAACTTTCCTCTGGGTTTGACATATTCGGAGGTGAGTGGAGAGAGTTGACCATTTTTGCAACAAAAAAAAACCCAACCCAAAACTTGACTTTGTGATCATGCTTGTAGAGAAGAGGACTTGTAGATCCCAGACTAAATAACTGCATGCAATGTCAATCAGCAGCTTCTAAAGCCAGCAGGATATTGTCATGTACAGGCATGGACTTGTGGTACAACCACTTTACAAAGCGGTAGTACAACCTCATCTGAAATATGCTCTTCAGTTCTGGCACCAGTTCCTAGAAAGGATGCACTGGAGCTCGTAAAAGTACGAAGAAGAGGGTCTTAGTTACAAGGAAAGATAACAGAATTACATTTATTTAGTCTAAGGAGGATATGATTAACTTGTACAAGTACATAAATGGCCCATACAAAAGTGTGGTCAAAGATGGTTCATGTAAAGTCCTCCTCTAAGGACAAGGGACATTGCCTTCATCTCAAGAAAGAAGGGTTCACTCTCCAGAGGATACAATGACTCTTTACCATAAGATCCATTAATCTGAACAATAGTCAGCCTCAGCAAGAACCATGGATGGTTTTTAGTAGAAAAAAACCCCATAAATTCTTATCCTCTCACACAGCCAAACCAGATCTCCACTTTGCACTGACGAGGGGCAGTACCCCGAAACACAGTGTCTGCAAATTGAGATTCTGCTTTGGGTTTTATCCTAAGTCATGTGCCAAGGCTCGTTAAAGGGTCGACATTGACTGTTAGGATCGCTACTTCCAATAGGTGGCACTAGAGTTCTCGTCCTCTTCCTCTCTGAAGAGACAATTTATATATAAAAAGTATAAAATTCTTGTTCTAAATGTTGATCCAGTTGTTTGACATTCAAGATCAGGAGGCAAATATCTACTTGTTTTAGGGTAGACGGGATCATGTACTATAGTTGTACCTATACCCCATGTCTATCCCTTGGTTGAGCTTGATATACATGTGTCTTCATCAGTTGTGCTAATTCTGATACCCAGTGGGTGTGATATGAACGGCTTATCAAACATGTTGCAACAATGTATCAAATTTTTAAATTGACAGACCAGAATTTGAACCAAATTGGTAGAAAGACATGAATGGTCACATGTGTATGGTTCATTGTGGAACGCAACAAATAGTGACACAGAAAATCATCTCTTTCTTCAATAACTATAACTATTGATAGAAGGAATAAATATTTTGTATCACTGATCAATGAGGTTAACAAGGAGTCAGTCGTTCTCTAATATTATAAGCTTAGTTTAATATTTATTTGTTTTTTGTTTCTTTTAAAGTCCATCAAAATAAGGTATTCTCAGAAACCCCCTGGAGATCCAGAAGAAGGCAGGAAGCTACCGATAAAGTAAAAAAAAATTCTGAGATTCCTGGCAATGACGGAGATCTCTGGATCCACTTTCTACATTGGTGACAATAACTCTGTTACTTTATAAATGATAACATATGTTCCATAATTCTCGTACTAAACAGAGATTACACCTCAAAGTAAATAACATGATGTAGGAGGAATCTTGCAGGATCATGAACTTTTTAAAAGGTCAAAACGTTTTCTGGACTCACTTTGTCATTTGCATACTTTCAGTCACATTCTGACTAGACGTGACCAGCGTCTCTCAATACAAAAGAGCTGGGAGAAGTCGAGCACGTCTAGTCAGCATGTGACCGCATGAATGCAAAGTCACATAACCACCCACTCTCACCGGCAATATCAGAGAAGCCTGCACACCACACAGTGTCAGGATTCAGAAGTCTGCAGTCACATAGAGTGTCAGCAGCTGTTTATCACATGACCGGACAACCCCTTTAAGGAAACCGACTGAATATGGGAGTCATCCCCACCCAAAAAAAATTATGCAAATGAGCTTTCTCCAAAACAAAACTATCTCACAAGTGTCATTTAGTAGTGAGGATACCCAACTAATCAATGTCTGACCCTTTACGGTACCTTACAACATCACTGGGAATCAAAGCCATGCCAACAACTCAGCTGCAGGCGTCTGTTTCAGGGCGCTTTCCTCTCACCATAGCGGAGGTTTGGCTGGCTGAATGAGCTGTCCTTGACTCATCTTTGAGGTGAGACTGACTCTCCTTAAGGAGTTTTTCTCTTTTTGGACATTTCTAGAATATCCATGGGATATGCCATTTGGACCATCATTCATCCTCGAAAAAGGGTTCCCCGTTGTGTGTCATCAGATGCTGGTCCTAGCTGTTGGACCTTCAGTCATTTATGGTCTCTGCTGTGAATGTACCGTAAATGCCATATGTGGAACAACACCTTTATAGAGGACCTATCACTTGCCATAAATATGTAATTGTGATGCAGCTGCAGTGCAGTTTAGCGCAACCTCCACCAGGGGGTGCTGGTGAGGGAAGAGAGGTTGCACACTCACAGGGTAGCAACACTGAGCAGCCGCACAGGTGTCACATGTAACGAAAGAGTGGTCAGACGAGTCAGAAACTGTCAGGAGAAGAAGTACCAGAGGTCACAGCAATGCACGTAGTCAGACACAAGCCAGAAGTCAGAGCCAAATGGGAGTGCGGTATCCAAAACGTGAGACGTAAGACGAAGTCGGGGTACAAGTCAGAAGTCAAAGCCGGTAGGGGAACGAGGTATCAGAGATGGAAAGCAAGAGACGGGTTCAGAGATCAGACCGAGTCATACACTGTACGGAAAATCATCAGACGAACACTAAATCAGGGATAGGGAGCGGGTCTCACACAAATACGGGAAGTCAGAGGCAGAAGGATCACCAGGGTATACGGGTCAGCTGCTCTAGCCTGGAAGCATGAACTATCACTGACGCTGGCCAGCAGACTGCAGAGGACTGAAAAAGCCCAGCCAGCTCCAGAATGTGGCAGAAGGGGTTAACCCCCACATGACCAGTCCAGAGAGAGGAAAGCAGAAAACAAACTCTGGACTGGATCATGACAGTAATCTTCTTTATCTGGTGTAAATGCCGCTGTTCTCCTGAATCCGGTGATGTTTTTCTCTTGTTCCTGCCCCTCTCCTGTCCTGGGATACGGCCTCCTTTTTCCTATATCGAAATCTACTTTTGTTTAACAGGGCGTGACCCTGCTCTTCTCTGTGGGTATATTCTTGATGACCACGCCCAGTTGGCTTAAAAGACTAGATTTATATACAGTGAAGAATTGGCCATAATTCCCGAACAGAGAGGCGCAGGAACAATAGAAAAATATTGCCAGATTCAGGAGAACAGCGCATTTACACCGGGTATAAAAATTACATATTTATGGCCAGTGATGGATCCTCTTTTGATTGCACTATTAACCCCGATCATTTTGCAAGGCAACACACATTGACTGAAAGGATATCAAAGGCACTTTAATTCTGGGCTCAGTTTTTAGGAATTATCATCTAAGCTCTCTGCTAGAACATGACCATTGACCTGAAGATCGTACGATCATGACTACTGAAGCAATGAAATTCCAAAATTTGGTCTGAATTGTAAACAGATTTTTCCGAGATGTATTTATTTCCCTTGATAAATGTCTTAATTTCCTGTAAGATCTTAGAATCCTCCTATAAAACATAAAGGGATATGCATTTTATAGCACAAGATACATATTTAATCTCATCATCACGAACAGTTCAAGAGGAACAATATTGTTTCCAGCGACTCAAAGAAACGATGAAGCAGCTTGAGCCGGAAAGGTCGGGTATTAGTGAAGCATGAAATGCGTCAAGATTCCCACGAGCCAAGCCATATGTTCTCCCGAATACTCTAATAATAGCCCCTCGTGACTCATTGTGACTGGATCAGACGATTCTACCTTCTTGATCAGATGTTACTTCTTCATTTAAGCAAATGGTAAATGTTATCATCTTCTGTGAGGGTTGTTTTTTATTGAGGGCATTTGTTTGGTTTTAATACCAAATTTTGCGCCGGCTCCATGTCTGATGGGATTGACTAATGTGTAAAAATGCTGAAAATGGTTTAATGATCTTAATTGTTGTTACCAATTATTTTTTAATTTCTGGAAATGTCCAAGAAGAAACATGAAGCAAGTTAAAAAAAAAAAAAAAGTTTTGAAAGTTTCTTAAAAGTTTCAAACTTTATATTGGTAAACTTAAGTTATTTCCGATTTCTTTGTTTACAATTAGTTATTTCCTATTTATTTATTTTCCTATTTACCTTATTTCTAATTGAAGACAGTAAAGGCTAAAATAATAACACATTTCTTAAGCTTGATTGGTTTCATCAGGTTAAATAATGCCTGGAGTATAATTGATTGATTTGAGATTTTTTTTTGTAGATTTGAGAATTAATTGATTTGAGGGTTTTTCTAATTGGTAAATTAGTAAAAAAAACAAGCAAACAATAAAAACTAAAAATTACATTCTCTAAGGTGTCTTTTTTGCATTATGGTTGAGCGTACATGACAACAGTTTTGCTTTTGGTTGGGCAACCCCAATAAAACAGACCAAAAAATTGCCTGGGATTATATAAATCCTCCCTAAAACTTGGTATTTGGGGGTTTCCTGGTCTCCTGACTTTCTCGTTCAGTCTAGTCTGAATTTATTTGGGGGTTTTCTGCTTCTATACTACAAGCATAACTCTATGGAGTTAAGGGGCATGTGCCCAATATGTCTTGGGGACCCCAAGAAGTCATTTAGCCTTGGCCAGAGTATTTACAGAATGGGTTGGGGTATTGGATTTTTCATGTAGGCTATGACCACGTGATGCCACATTGAGGGGCACCCATCTTATGCCCTTGGATGGGTCAGTAGAGGACACTTGGTGAGCTGTCGTAGAACTAAACACAACCGTAAAACCTCTTCTTGATCTCTATATCCTCCCTGGCCTACATTTCTATGAATAACTCTAAGAACCCAAGGGTCGATCTTACTAAAAAGCATAATTACTATAGCATAAGATATTCTGCAGTAATAGAAGATGTTACAGGAGTGGGAATGAATTTTTGTTCCAGGGAATTATCTTTTCCTTTCTAGCTTTAGGCTTTCTGATCATAGAAGGACAGGCAGCCGAGTAGAAAGCTGATTGGCTACGCTTGATGATCACCGTTTTCTAGGTGTCGCTTGGAGCGAGATGTGCCGAGTCCGTGTCTCTGTTTTATTTAAGTGAGAAATTTTTCGAGCCAATGATCCACATTCTTGGCCAGAGTTGCGCAAACATCATCAGCCACAAATAATGCAGGAATTAGATGTTTTCATAATTTTCTTACAGTTCCCACCCTAAGCTGGTCTCGGAGTAAACATCTTATTTGTTCCGGCAACCTTCATTCTTGTTTTGCGCATTTTCTTATCTTTTTATGGAGTGATTGTTTTCTTTCTCATACTTCCAATTCATAGAATCGAAAACTCTGGGTTGGATTGGAACATCAAAATATCAGAGGGTCCCACATGCATCCAGACTCCGGTATCAAAGGTCCAACATAAAGCAATTCCATTTGTAGTTGACTTACGGCCAATTTTAGACCATGAGTCTGCTTAGGGGGCTTTAAGAATACAAACTGAACTCTGGCAGGTCCAATCCCATTTGGAATTGACTTTGAATCTAATATTAAACTATCTGTCTACTTAGGGGTCTTTGAAAAGAGAAACTAAACTCTGGTAAGGTCAAATTTCATTATTTGGTGACTTTGGAACCCATGCTAGGCCATGTGTTTGCTTTGCGATCCTTGGAAAAAGGAAACCGATCCCTCATAGGTCCAATCCCATTTAGAGTTTACTTTTGAGACAATTCTAGACCATGGGTCTACTTAGGGATTCTTGGAGGAGAAAAACTGAACCCTCACAGGTCTAATCCCATTTATAGTTTACTTTGGAGACAATGTGAGAGCATGTATCTGCTTTGCCATCCATGGGGATGGAAACCAAACCCTCATTAGTCCAATTCCATTTGGAGTTTACAATAGAGCCTATGCTAGATGAAGTGTCTGCTGAGGTGTCCTTGGAAAAGGGAAGCAATCCCTCATAGATTCAATCCCTTTTGAATTTACTTTGGAGCCAATGCTGAACCATGTGTCTGTTTTAGGGTATTTGGAGAAGAAAAACTGAATTTTCATAGGTCCAATTCCATTTAGAATCAAAAAAAGAAAAACTGAACCCTAGTAGATCTTATCCCATTTATAGTTTACTTTAGAAACCGTGCTGGACCATATGTCTGCTTTAGGGTTCTTTGAGAAGGAATAGGTCCAATCGCATATTGAGATTACGTTGGAGCCAATGCTAGACCACATGTTTTCTTAGGGGTCTTTAAAGAATAGAAACTTAACTTTGGTAGGTCCAGTCCCATTTGGAATTGACTTTGATGACAATACTATACCATGTTTCTCCTTTTCAGCACCATGGAGAAGGGGAAATGAACCATCGTAGGTCCAATCCCATTTACAGTTTACTTTGATGCCAATACTAAATCATGTATTTACTTTTGGGTCCTTAAAAAAGGAAAACAAGCCCTCATAGGTCCAATCCCATTTGGAGTTTACTTCAGAGCCAATGCTTGACCATCTGTCTACTTAGGGGTCTTCAGAGAATAAACAATGAACCTTCATAGTTCCAATCCCATTTATAGTTTACTTTGGAGATAGTGCTAGACCATGTGTCCATTTTGGAGTCCTTGGAGAATGGAAACCAAACCCTCATTAGGTCCAATCCCTTTTAGAGTTTGTTTTGGAGCCAATACTAAACCATGTGTTCTCTTAGGGGTCATTGGAGAAGAGAACCTAAACCCTCATAGGTATTTGGAGTTTACCATGGAGCCAACACTAGACCATTTGTCCGATAATGGTAGCTAGAGAAGAAAATCTGAACCCTTGTTGGTCCAATCCCATTTGGAGTTGACTTTGTAGTCAATACTATATCATGTGTCTGCTTTGGGCTCCATGGAGAAGTGGAACCCAATTGTTATAGGTCCAATCTCATGTGGAGTTTATTTTGGAGCCAATGCTAGACCATTTGTCCGATAATGGTAACTAGAGAAGAAAATCTGAACCCTTGTTGGTCCAATCTCATTTGGAGTTTATTTTGGAGCCCATGCTAGACCATGTGTCTGCTTTGGGGTCCTTGGAGAAGGGAAATTGAACCCCCAGAGGTCCAGTCCCATTTAGAGGTGACTTTGGAGCCAATAGGGAGAAATCAAGTCAAATCCTATTTTCCAATGAGGGCAAATATTGAGGCAAGATTCCCCTATACAAAAGAACAAAGAAAAAGAGGTTGGGATTTGGGTCAATTATTGTGGAAAGGACACAATGGGGCAATGATAATTGAGTTTATGGTGCAATGAAAAGTGGATGTGCACAGAGATGAGATTTAAGGTTCATGTACCCATTATAAGATATTTAATGGTGTTCAATCTACTATTTGACCTTCCTGTTACTGGTGGCTGAGTATGAGGCCCAAGGACCCTATTATTATAGCAGAGGGGCTTTGGGCTTCTTAGGAACTAGGGCCCAGATGCAACTTCTACCTTGCCCCCCTATAGTTACCCTACTGTGTGCGTCTTCTGTACAGATGGAGGATTTGCCAAATCAACCCAAACCTGACACCAAGCCTGACCAGCCCGAAGAGAAAGTGTTCATCATTCCTTCGAATGTCGACCAGGCAGGAAAGTAAGGGGTTATACCTCGACTGGAGCTAAAACAGCCTTCTGAATACACTAAAGGGGAGCTACAAGACATGAATTCAGCATTCCCTGAGGCTGTGCATAAGAACTCTGTAATCCTTGGATATGAAAATGTATTTTATCATCATAAAGGATAAAGAGAAAAATAATGCAGACTCAAGCAAAGCCGGCAGTTCCCAGAAGGCTTCATATTGGAAAACCAAGTCTGAAGAACTTGTTCTTGATGATTAAAAGTAAGTTGATTGTGAGAAATATAGGATCGCAGCTGTAAGGGGGAGAGGGATTGTGGTTGTAACCGTGGTTGTACCGTGGTTGTGGGGGAGAGGGATAGTGGTTGTACCGTGGTTGTGGGGGAGAGGGATTGTGGTTGTACCCGTGGTTGTACCGTGGTTGTGGGGGAGAGGGATAGTGGTTGTACCGTGGTTGTGGGGGAGAGGGATAGTGGTTGTACCCGTGGTTGTACCGTGGTTGTGGGGGAGAGGGATAGTGGTTGTACCGTGGTTGTGGGGGAGAGGGATAGTGGTTGTACCCATGGTTGTAACGTGGTTGTGGGGGAGAGGGTTAGTGGTTGTACCCAGGCCTTGCGGATGCGTCCCCATGCGGCGTTTTGATGTGCCCGCCAAACGCAATGTAACGGGGGCCAGGATGGTCGCCGTACCGAGGGATTGCTGCTGCTGCTTCCTCATCACACCCCGACGCTCCGCTACAGAAATATCATGTCCATTTTGTGGTGTGCTGTGTGTGTCACATGTTTCACCAACCTGTGGGTCAGAATCCTTCACAGCATACAGGGCTCCAATCCGTTGCAGACACACACAAATGTTATCAAAGTCCAAGTTCATTTTCAATAAGACTTTACTTAACTCGTGCATCTTCATAACAGTTACAGTCCATCCACTTTCCCAATACATGAGTAATCCATCGCCTGCGTTTTCCCTGGTCTGCTCCCTCAGCTTTTCTTCCTGCACCATAGCTCCCAGGCCCGCAGCTTCCTGAACCATCCAGCTAGCTGATACTGAGTGCTCCCCGTCCACTTTCCCCATCTTGGGTGAAAATTCAGGTTGCCTCCGCAATTCCTGTTTGGACCGTAAGTCCCGGACGTCACGGGAGGTAACCCACAGACTAGCCACTGATTCTTCCAGGCTGCCTTGATCTCTTAACTCTACACTGTTGCGCTCTTCAGCTTTCTGTCACAACTCCTTCTAGAACAATTCCTCTCACTCTGCTCTAGCTCCTCCCACTAACTGAAAATTACCTCAGGGAGGCCCTCTCCCTGCCACTATTTTGGCTCCGCCCCTTTCTCAACTGTCACTACTCTGACTGAAACCAGTTCTCAACACAATCTAATCTCCTACTCTACAGCGCCCCCCTTATCACTAACCTGTAACTACACTGCCATAACCCTTACCAGTGCTGAGCTACCACTGCCACTGACTGTCCCTATTCCTGTCCCTAACACACAGATATCAGAACAATGTCAGCCATTATCATATTAAACAGTGTCAGCTATCATAAACTACACAGGGCACACAGCAAACACAAAACATACCCAGTTTCATTAGGTAGGCATGCACAGGAATGCAGGGCTCAAACCAGCCGCCTGCACACCCCCTTACACACAACATACAACGCATGACCATACATGTCCCTGCGTACACAATTGTTAAAGATAGGTACGCAGGATGGATGCAGATCTGAAGGTAAGAAGTATGCAGCCCTATGCTACGTACACAAACACTACTGTGAACCTAGCCTAACAAAATGTCTTTTTGTTGATTTTTTTTCCTTTAAGAACTCTCCCAAAAGTATTATGGAAGGTATGGCATGGAACTGAAAATCTGTCACTGGAAATTTGGTCTTGATACAGAAGTTAAGTTCTTAATGGTTGGTATTTTGATGGAAATGCCACAAATAGGCTTAGGCTGGCCGACAGGAGAACAGGAGAATCCTCCGGTGGGCCTCTGTGCAGGATTGGACCACCACCTATTTATATGAGCTATATAACCTGACTCCGTATGTACAGACCAAGGCGGCATCTTTGTAATTTCACAATCCACCTGGTTTATTGCTATAATAATTTGTGAGTGATAAAGTGATATTTGCATGTAGCTAAAAAGTGGCTCCCCGGAGTTTGTCACTGGTGGGCCCTCTGGCCACAAAAATCTGCATATCCCACCACATGCATCTCAAGAATGGGTGCTTTTCCTGCACTGGAGAGGTGACCTCTCTACATTCATTGTCGTTGGGGTTCCAAAAATTCCCGTGTCCCATGTACACTTACTTGGAAATCCGCATTCGTGGCTACCTCAGTTCTCAAATCTGGAATCTTTTAGAGAATTGTGGAACATCTTATAAATACGTCATAAATGTCCTTTTTGGGACAACCCCAGTGAGTGACATCGGGACCCGGTCTATGAGCCAGTATGAAGGTCTCTCATTCTGCCAGTCTTAGATACATGGATACCGTTCCTCTAAACAATCGCCGTGTGATATTACATTTTTCTATCCTCAAATGCAGCAGGGAAGATATCTAGCTGTCCGCGGCTTTCAATCGTTAAAATCTACCCTTTGCCCCGGAATAAAACCCTTCAATAGTTTATCGTTACCTTCCAAACTTCGAGTAAACTTTGAGCAAACTTTCTAAACTCTGAGGATACTTTTTTTTTTATCCCATCCAGCCACTTCATAACGCTTTTCAGCTTAGCTTCCCGGAGATTTGCAGAGGATTTCATCTGAAGCAACAAAATAAAAAAAAAAGCATATTATCCTGATTTTGAAGCAGTGCAGGTATCGCGGATAGAAACCTTTAATCTTTCAATGTTGCCAATAAACTCAGCCGGTGGAAGACGCCTTCTGCTGAGCGATATGGAAAGAAATGCAGAACGCGGCTGATTTTTTTCCTATTTTTTTTTTTGCTTCAATCTTCTCTATTGTCGGGGAGATGGCGTCTAACGGCCGCGTCTCCTGCAGAACGTGTAAATATCTCCGCTATGAAGTCGTTTAGTATTTTAGCTCTACATAAGCCCTATATCCAGCGACGTCTATGAGTTCTCTCCACTTAGAGATATAAATTGTCTCCATACACTGATGTGGTGAAAATTGCTCTCGGACCCCCGTGGCTACGAGCAGAGGGAGAGATGAGATAATACCAGCTATGGATAGATAATAAGATGATTCGCAGGTGGGGGATCAGAAATGGCTACAAAATTACCTCTGAGCACAAACTTGTTGTCAGCAGCGCTCATCGGGGAGATGAGTGAATCCGCCATGATCGGAGCGCTGGATCTTTTTACATATGGAACGCAACACTTGCATTTTTTATGACTATGCACAACGTATAAACTATAATTTCTGCTATTTAAAAAGAACGAGTCGGCAGGTCAAAAGTGGTCGATTTTTTTTTTCCTATGTTATTCTCTCTGCTTCCCTGAGTATTAAGATTTTTTTTTTTAATCTTTTATAAATCCACCATATGGTTCCCAAAATAATAGTCTTTTTATGTCTTGCTAAACATTATGGTTTTAAACCAACGGGGTGTGGTTCACAGGGTGAGTATGCAAAGCAGCCTAAAGACACGCCCATGAGGAGCCTCCTTGGTAAAGATGATTAAAAATTAGCACTAGAGTAAAGGAATCATATCTTTGGAAGCGTACGGCGGATATAAAAGAAACAAAAAAAACGGGATACTTGGGGGAGCAGCAGGTTTATAATTGGTCAAAACTTGGTCACTTTTGACCTGTCGACAAGTCTTCTTTAAAGCAGATTTTACACCCTGTTTTGGAGATCGCATGATCATGAAGCAACATCCAATAGTTGCCTTTATAGCAGCAGTGAACGAGCGCATTGTGTTTGCTCAGCCGGTGGATGTGACACAGGCAGAAAATGGAGAGAACAAGGAGGGTTGTAGACAATCACCATGTACCCGGGCGGCAGGCAGGCCGGTACACTGGCACCAAGGCCTCCCGCTTGCCTTCATCTAGGATTCTGTGCTGCAATTTTGAGCTAATTTTCTTTTTCTTGTTTTAAGCTTAAAAGCTGACGGAGCATGGCTGCCATTGACAGCAAGCAAAACGCAGAAAAATGAAAGCCTGAAACATATTTATAGCAATAGTAAATTTTCTGTTTTCCATTGAGATCTACCCATCCGGACGCTCGGCGTCTCCTGCCCCGGTGACCAGATAGAATCAGAGAGCGAGGATGTTACACCGCGACCACCAGAGCTCTGGAGATCCAACATACTATCCTCCTCTCTGATGGCCACCTAACCTACGACTGAGCCGCCGGCAGAACCGTAAGAAGGAACCAGTCGCAACAGAGAATGGGCTTTATGGTTCACTTCATTGGTGCTTTACGCCATCTACAAATGTTGCAATTTGTAATTATTTCCATTCCAATTAGTTTTCTGCAAATATGTCATGTAAATGTGCCGCTCCTTCCAATACTTCCATTGATTTACTGCCTGGTGATAATGGCTACGTGACCAGCAGCCAGGAGAGGGGTCAGGGGACTTCAGTTTTGGAGATGGATGTGGTTACAGCAGTTTGGCCCAAATCTATCAAACATTTATCGCATATTCTGTGCACAGGCCATTTATGTCTAAGGTGGAGATGCCCCATTAAATCCAGTTGCCATTGGCCTCCTATTGATGCTAAGGTGTAATTTCAGGGTCCTCATCCCGGCGCACTTATAATCTAATGCCCTTCACCTACCATGTGATTAGATTACCGTAGATCAGATTAGATTAGGGGGCCATGTGTTCCCCTTAAACACTAGGACTTAGGTGCAACTGTTGCCTTACATCTTTAGCTATGCCAGGTAGGGGGTCGTCAGCGTAAATGAGGTTTTTTCCAAGGTTCCACACTGAGTTCCTATAAATTGGGTCAACATCTTCTAAGAAAGTATCACACCCACCTCTAAAAGATTTTTTTTTGCAGTGGTTTCAAGTTCTCGTCTTATACAAGTCCTATGATGTAAATGAGACTGATGAGAACCCAACATCAAGAACGGCATTTCTATAGACAACTGAGCTGGATACATTGTTCCAAATCATTTAATTCATGAATTAATTAAACATTTAGGACATTGAAAACACAGTGATTAGATCTCAGATGTTTTGGGAATAAAGTAGTTTAACAGGCTCGTCCGATGGAGATGGTTCAATAAGACATGGGTCAGTGAAGCACAGACCTGAGACAGCGATGCACTGGAGTAGGACAGCCGAACATTACAACAGGTAGAAGCAGAGAGGCACAGAGGCAGGTGGATCACTGGAGTTGAAAGTATTAGATGCAGCTGTCACGCAGGCAGGTAGGTGCAGGCTCCACTAGATGGCAGTAGAGTGGAAGCAGGACTGCACCTAAACAAAGCTGGCCTGCAGTGCAGCAGTGACGCTACCACAGGTGTCAGCAGAATAGTCAAAAAATCCGGGTCAGATCCTAGACTGTAGCACAGTACCAAAGGAATAAGCAAACTCACGGTCAGAGGCAAGCCAGGGAGTCAGTAATGGTTAGGAGCGGATAAGACAAAAGACAGAAGCAGGTCAGGATACAAGTCAAGTCAAAACCAGGTAGTCAGCACACTAGCAGGAAACAAAGAGTCAAGACGGGAATAGGGGAATACAGAGACACAGGTTCAGACAGCAACGCAGCAGGATAAATCAGAGCAATCAGAGTCAGCTACAGCAGCACTAGGCAAAAACTATAGCTGACATCGCCTGCAGGAAGCAGCGGCAATAAATAGCCAACCTGAACCCAGACAGAGGCTGAGAAAGGTTAACTCTTGACATGACCAGACTGGGAAAAAAGGAAAACAGGACTCAAAACCCAGTCTGGATCATGACAGCAGCAGAGCCAATACAAGGAGAGCACACAGGAATAGCAGAGTTGAGTAGGCAGTCAGATACCTTGTTACAGGAGTGTGTGAGTATTACGCAGAAATACAAAACCAAGGAAATTAAATCCCTATTTTTCCTTGTTGTATCGTGGACAGCAGTGTGGGTCAGCCAAATCAAACGCATTGTATGTTGTGGTTTCACAGCCCAACAGGGTGAGAAATTCCCTGTACCCCAATATCCTAGTTACCCCGGATAAGACACACTTACGCCATTGTTTTATCACACAGGAATGGCAGTGCCTAGTATGCTGGTAGTTCCTTGAGACAGCAAAAGAAAAGGTGCAGACAGCCACTGGAAATTAGTACGTTTATACCTTCATTTAGAAGAATTTCATGTGTGTACAGCACGAAGAATAGCGGAGAGGAGCTGGTTATCCAGTACCTTGATAGCAGAGATGATGGTGGAAGCATCACCAGGATTAGCAGGACAGAGCATAGAGTAGTTGTCATGATCCAGGCCAGGTTTTGAGTCCTGTCTTCCCTTTTTCCAGTCTGATCATGTCAGGGGTTAACCTTTCTCAGCCTCAGTCTGGTCTCAGGTTTACTATTTATCTCCGCTGCATCCTGCAGGCGGTGTCATTTATAGCTTCTGCCTACGGCATGAGTAGCTGACTCTGGTTATATCCTGATTTGTCCTGCTGCGATTCCTGACTGTTCGCATGTCTGTTCATTCCCCTCCCCCGTTCTGACTCATTGCTTTCTCTTCATCTTTGGACTCTCTGGTACTTGACTCGGCTTTGACTCTGACCTGACTCTGTCTTTTGCTCCTGGTACTTCTGCTTACATCTCTCTGAGTTGATATTCCCCTTTGTTCTACGTTACTCTCCTGGTTTTGATGCGGCTCGTTTGACTACCCTGTTGCCACCTAGTGGTGGCCTCGCTGCAGGTCTGCTCTGGCAACTGTCGCAGTCTTCCTTCCACTCTACTGCCATCCAGTGGAGCGTGCACCTACCTGCATAGCTGCGGCGTGACAGTAGTTGGTTGTAGGTGCAGCTGAGGAGACAGTCAGGTACATGGATGATTTGCCAGATAGGAGGTATGCTTTGCCTTTTGGAAAGTATATAGTAGCAGCATGTACTACTACCTGAATACTGCTGCGGCACACAGCTATCTGAGCCGGCCTGAATAGGTCTTGGATGATGAAATCAGAGGTGCGTGCGGGGTTAGCAGGGTTAGCAAAGCAACCCGATGTGGACTATTAAAGAGGGAGCTGGCCACAGAGGAACAAAGCAAAGACCGATGCTGGAGCCAGGACACGTAAGTAGGTAGGTAAAGTAAAAACAATCATAAGGCATGCGCCTACTTGTCGTAGGGGGTGACAATTTTCATCCAGGACCTTGATGGTGATCAAACTATACCTTGAATGGCTCTATACAGTCACACACTGGTCAGATTGGTGGAGTTCGGGCATCTAGAACATATAAATATTCAGACAAGAAGCTTCCTGTTGTCCCAAGGAAATCGCAACATCAGGTAAAGGTAGGTTAGAAGAGGGAGGAAACACCAGAAGTTCCGTTTTGGAAAGATTCCGTTTTAGATAGAGGGAGGACATGACGATAGCGGACAGACAGACAACATAAGTGAAAAAAATGTAAATAGTAAGTATCTTAAATATGTACAAAACTGACATAAAATACATGAGAGATAAAAAAAAAGCAAATAAAATATGCAAAAAACTAACAAAGATAAATGAAACATCTAAAGAAAACTGGTCAAGACAAAATATAAATAAAACGTATATACAATGTGCCTAAAAGTATGGAAAATTAAGTGTAAAAAATGAAAAGGAATAATAATTAAGTAAAATGATGTAAATAAAGAAGTAAAATGATGTAAATAAAGAAGGGTTAAATGACAATTCAATTCCCAGACAAATGCTGAGTGATTCTGTCATTCTCTAATCCAGTGCGCACTGTCACCTTCTTACGCCTGTGGCTTTGCTGTCTTATTAAGTTCTTACTGTTGCACCTAATTCCCTTTCAATAATTACTATTTTTTGGACTTTTATAAAATTACGGTATGTCTTCATTTTTTTTTTTTTACTAAGCTCCTTAAAATCAGGAGCTCATTAACATAATCTTCTTGCCGTTCAGACTGTTCTAATTAAAATCATTCATCTGTGCTCGTCCGCCTCCTTCCTCGTTCCCCCGCTTTTCAGTCCCAAATCTTGCTTCTGTCTTTGTGGAGATCACAGAGCGTCTTTTCTCCCTCCACATAAATAAAGGTGTGTGATTTCTTCTGCCCGCGCTGCCTTTGATGTATGTCTGCTTGCCACAAAGTTTCCTTACAGAAACTCAATTAAGAATTCCGTCCCTCAAAAAAAAAAAAAAAGAGGAAAAAAACTTAAAAAATGAAATACAAATAATACATCTTCCTTCTCTCTACTGATCTGAAAGCAAAATTAACATCAAACATTGAAAGTAAAAAAAAAAAAATCTGAATGAATAAAAAAAAAATCACAAAAGACATAAATTACAGCTGCATATCCAAAATAAATGAATATTGTCTGAAGATCAAGAAAAAAATGAAATTTCTGTAATCTGCCATTGGGTAATAGAGAAGTCCTGATTGTATGAGAGATATACGGGCGCAAGCTTTTATTCACTGATTGTTTGATCATTGGTCACATATCACAAATGTTCTCACTTTTTTTTTTCCAAATTAAAATTAGGGCAAATTGAGAGCTTTTGCCATTTATAAATGTTTGTATCTCTTCTTGGTTGGATACTATTATAATCGTGAGTGAACCGGTCATATCAGGTGTCTGTTCAGAATAAGCTGTTACATGTGTACATCTGGAATAACATTATATCTGACCCATTACACGACTTGTATCCTGCATTTTTCACCTTAGCAGTTCTTCTCTGAGCTGGTGAGTGGATACTAGCAGCTGTGATGTCTCCTATACACAGCACATAGAGAGAGAGAGGAGCGGGAATTCCTCTTGTCTATGTAACACGTGCAGAAAAAGCAGCATGAAGGACATTATACAGTAGTACTGAGCAGTGTAGCTGTGAATTCAACATTATACAGTAGTACTGAGCAGAGTAGCTGTGAATTCAACATTGGAGTGAGATAAACATTAGCAAGCAGCAGCATGGGAGACATTATACAATCATTCTGAGCAGTGTAGCTGTGAATTCAACATTGGAGTGAGATAAACATTAGGAAGCAGCAGCATGGAAGACATTATACAATCATTCTGAGCAGTGTAGCTGTGAATTCAACATTGGAGTGAGATAAACACTAGGAAGCAGCAGCATAGAGGACATTATACCGAAGTACTGAGCAGTGTTGCTGTGAATTCAACATTGGAGTGAGATAAACACTAGGAAGCAGCAGCATGGAGGACATTATACAGAAGTACTGAGCAGTGTTGCTGTGAATTCAACATTGGAGTGAGAGAAACACTAGGAAGCAGCATCATGGAGGACATTATACAGTTGTTCTGAGCAGTGTAGCTGTGAATTCAACATTTGAGTGAGATAAACACTAGGAAGCAGCAGCATAGAGGACATTATACAGTAGTACTGAGCAGTGTTGCTGTGAATTCAACATTGGAGTGAGATAAACACTAGGAAGCAGCAGCATGGAGGACATTATACAGCAGTACTGAGCAGTGTAGCTGTGAATTCAACATTGGAGTGAGATAAACACTAGGAAGCAGCAGCATGGAGGACATTATACAGTACTACTGAGCAGCGTAGCTGTGAATACAGCTGCGCAGTTGCATCTATCGCTTACCGATATCTATGACCAATCTATAACGTGTTATATCTATTATCTATGACCTGTTTTTTATCTTCTTGCAGAACATGATGTCACATTCACCTTTATTGCAGTGTGCTGCAGCTGCGCTCCGTGTGTAGCCAGAGTCTGACATCCACTCCCGTCTCCCTTCTATCTGTGTATATCACTACTTAATCAGATACTTCCGCGGGTTCATGACTTATCGACACGCGGCAGATATAAGACTCTCTCCATAGTCCTTACATTTAAACATGTGCAATTACCCGTCAGATAAAACTGCAGTTTTACACTTTTTTGGTAAATTGAGCTCGATTTGCTGGGAGGCAGCTCCGCGGATGATGTGAGCACAGACCTGTTATTGTCTTGTCTTCTTCTTGTCATGGGAAGAAACTCAGAGAACAGTGGGAAGGAATGAAATATGCAGCGAGATTAACTGCTCTGAAATTATCCCCAGCCTGTCATGTGGAAGGACAAGCGTACCCAAAAGGAGGAAAAAGCCAGAATATGCCTCGTGTAACCATTGCATGCACCTGTGTCCCCATGATAACACTTACTGTACTGTAGGCTTTCCCAGACTGGATGTGTTCCGGAGTTTAGTCCTGGAATAGTTGTCAGTAAGGTTTCTTGCTTGTTGTGTCAGGGTCAGATATGGTCTCTGAGTCCCTGACTGTAATATTTGGGTATTGTATTATTTGGATACGGTGTAACTATTTTTTTCATCACTATATGATGATGATATTATTTAGGCACTCACTGTATGACTACATTATTGTAGCTCTGTATGACAGCACTTTTTGGACACAGTATTGTTATAATATTTGGAGATTATATGTTTGTTTTATCTGTGCAAGTTAAGATTGTATTAATTGAGCACTATGATTATAATTTTTGGACACAGCATGATAATTTTTAGGCACAATATGATAGTAATTTGGGCACTATGAATGTTATATTTAATTACTGTATAGTTATAATATTTGAGAACTGTATGACTATTATATTTTTACTGTATGACCAGGGCCGTATTTGCCACTAGGCATTCGAGGGCACGTGCCTAGGGCGGGGACGATGCGGGGGGCGGCACCTGAGCAAGTGAGCAAGGTTTTTTTTTTTCACCTCCCGACCGCCCCAACCCCCGCCCGTCCCCCCCCGGGCCCAGAATCCCACCCACCCTCCGACCGCCGCCCCCCCGCCTCCCCCTGACCTCCTTGAAGACGATACTCACCCTGCTCCAGCGATGCCTGGTCTCAGCTTCTGTAGCGCGTCCTGAGTGAGCGGTCACGTGGTACCGCTCATTAAGGCTCATGAATATGCGCATATTCATAAGCCTTAATGAGTGGTATCACGTGACCGCTCACGCAGGAAGAAGGTGCTGCGAGCCTGCGCCTGTGCGCCGGGAGTCGGGACAGAGCCGGAGGGATGTCGGCGCACCCACTCGGTGTGAGACAGCTGACAGGTGAGTATGAGGGACAGGGGGGATGAAGGAGGATGGTAAGCCACCCGCGCCATGGGAGAAGGAGCGGGGAGCGGAGAGCGGAGGGGGGTGGTGGAGTGATCAGCCATGCATGGGGGGGAGGGTGGAGTGATGAGCCATGCATAGGGGGGAATATGAGTCATGCATACAAGAGGTGGGGGGATATGAGCCATGTATACAGGAGGGCTGGGGGGGGATGATATGAGCCATGCATACAGGGGGGGAATTATGAGCTATGCATACAGGAGGTGGGGGGGAATTATGAGCCATGCATAGGGGGATATGAGCCATGCATACAGGAGGTGGGGGGGAATTATGAGCCATGCATACGCGGGGGGATATGAGCCATGCATATGGGATGGGAGGAAGATGAGCCATGCATACAAGATGGGAGGGGGGCATTATACACTATTGAGCATCATATGGGGTCATTATACAGTATGGAGCATCATGTGTGGTCATTACACAGTATGGAGCATCATGTGGGGTCATTATACAGTATTGAACATCATGTGGGGTCATTATACAGTACGGAGCATCATGTGTGGCCATTATACAGTATGGAGCATCATGTGTGGCCATTATACAGTATGGAGCACTGTGTAGCCATTATACAGTATGGAGCATCATGTGTGGCCATTATACAGTATTGAGCATCATGTGGGGTCATTATACAGTATTGAACATCATGTGGGGTCATTATACAGTATGGAGCATCATGTGGGGTCATTATACAGTATGGAGCATTGTGTGGCCATTATACAGTATGGAGCACTGTGTGGCCATATTTTTTTGGTTATAATTATTGTATATGAAACAGTGTGATCAGCAGTGCTAAATGGCTGTGGTTGGGACTTGGATATGGGTGTGACTAGTTGTGAAATGGGTGTGGTCAGAGGCGTGGCCTAAAATTTGCCGCGGCGCACTACGTGCGCCGCAACCTTTATGCCTCTTTCCCTTCAAGAGTTGGGAGGTATGGTACCGCATTTGCCAGATCATGGCAAGTGCCGCAAATCCCATAGGGAATGAATGAAGCCAAACGCAGTGTTGCCGTAAGTGATCCGTTACGCGGCAGATGCGAAAAAACTGCCGGATCTGCTGCAAAAGGCGACTTTCACAACAGCGATTCTTGCCAAAGTCACTGCCGATAGTGTCATACTCACCAAAGGGGGAGGCAGAGCTAAAAGTGCCTAGGGCAGCAGAAACTCTAAATACGGCCCTGGGTGTATGACTATTATTTAGGTAGATAATGATTGTACTATTTGGGGACTATATGGTTATAATACTGGGACATTGTATGACTATTATCTGTTTACTGTATGAATGTAGTATTTAGTTACAATATTTGATTATTATATAGTTATATTTGGGCACAGTGTAAATGTATTACATGAGCACTGTGACTGTATTATTATGGCACTGTATGGCTGTAGTACATGAGCACTGTATGACTATTATAGGAGTACTGTATTGCTGTAATATATGAGCACTGTATAACTGTATTTTATGGACACTGTATGGCTGTAGTATATGAGCACTTTATGACTATTATATGGGTACTTTATGGCTGTAGTATGTAAGCACTGTATGACTTTATTATTTGGGCACTGTATGGCTGCATTATATGAGCACGGTATGACTATTATTTGGGCACTACAGGACTGTATTATGTGAGCACTGTATGACTGTACTTTTTGACCACTGTATAACTGTATTATATGGGCACTATATCACTATTATATGGACACTGTTTTTTTTTGGTGCGTATTTGGTGCGTTTTTTGGGTAAGTTCACACAGGACTTTTTTGCTGCGTATTTTTGCTACTTTTTTTATGCTAATTTAGGTGCGTTTTTTTGGTGCGTATTTGGTGCGTTTTTTGGGTAAGTTCACACAGGACTTTTTTGCTGCATATTTTTGCTGCGTATTTTTGCTGCGTATTTTATGCCAATTTTCAGCTGCTTACAGATGCGTGTTTTGTGCGGTTTTGGTGCGTTTTTTGTCTATTTGTGCATGATAATAAAGTTGAGTGACCCCAGTGGAGCTTAGCATCGCCTTCATCCCAGCGGGGGAACAATTTACGGCGAATTACATGCCATGCATCGGCCTTTTTTTGACGATCACTGTAGTTTGGGCAAGCTACATCCCAAATTACAGGCATTGCTTCCACCTTGGAAAAATAAATGAAAAAGTAATTACCAAATGCAAGATGAAATGAAGCCAACATTCATGACAAGGAAGATACAAACATGCACATGAACATGTAGATAACAGCACATGAGCATCGCAAAGTGTACCACTGCAAACAATCGGATAGATAAATATATCACAAATTAAAAAAAATATTACCTCCATGATTAGTTGGGAAACATTAATGCTCATCCTCCTATACCAAGACATGGCTAACACCTCACTACCAGGAACTCCCTCACAATAGATCACAAACAGGACACCTCACAATGGCTCCTCACACCTCACTAACCACACCCCTAAGCTCTTGGCTGTGAGATCACTTCCTGCTGGCCATGATTTTTCTGCACAAAAAACGCAGCAAATAATGCTACATGCGTTTTTGCAGCGTTTTTTCCATCACCCATTCAAGTCAATGGGTGAAAAAACGCTGCAAAAACGCAGCAAAAACGCTGAAAGAAGTGACATGCCCTATGTCCAAAAAACGCAGCAAAGCAGAAAATACTGATCAAACAAAAAACCCAATGTGTGTGCATGAGATTTCTGAAATCTCATAGGCTTTGCTGGTACTGTAAAAAGCAGCTGAAAATTAGCATAAAAAAACGCAGCAAAAGTACGCAGCAAAAAAGTCCTGTGTGAACGTACCCTATGACTGTATTTGGGCACTGTATGACTGTTTTTGGGCACTGTATAACTGTATTATATGAGCACTGTATGACGGTATTCTATGGCCACTGTATGACTGTATTATATGAGCACTGTATGACTGTATTATATGGGCACTGTATGACTGTATTATATGAGCACTGTATGACGGTATTCTATGGCCACTGTATGACTGTATTATATGAGCACTATATGACTGTATTACATGAGCACTCTATTACTGTATTCTATGGCCACTGTATGACTATTATATGAGCATTGAATGACTGTATTATATGAGCACTGTATGACTGTATTATATGGCCACTGTATGACTATTATATGGACACTGTATGACTATTACATGGCCATTGTATGACTATTATATGGACACTGTAAGACTGTTATTTGGGCCCTGTATGACTTTATTATATGGCCACTGTATGACTGTCTTATATGGACACTGTAAGACTGTATTATATGGCTACTGTATGACTGTAGTATATGGACACTGTATGACTGTAGTATATGGGCACTGTATGACTGTATTATTTGGCCACAGTATGACTGTATTATATGAGCATTGTATGACTGTATTATTTGGCCACTGTTTGACTGTATTATATAAGCAATGTATGACTGTATTATATGTGCATTGTATGACTGTATTATATGAGCACTGTATGACTGTATTCTATGGGCATTGTATGACTGTATGAGGCCGGTTTCACACGTCAGTGTCTCCGGTACGTGAGGTGACAGTTTCCTCACGTACCGGAGACACTGACACACGTAGACCCATAAAAATCAATGCATATGTTCAGATGTCATTGATTTTTTGCGGACCGTGTCTCCGTGTGCCAAACACGGAGACATGTCAGTGTTCGTGGGAGCGCACGGATTACACGGACCCAATAGAGTCAATGGGTCCATGTAAAACACGGACCTCACACGAACGTTCTCCGTGTGGCGTGCCGGAGACAGCGCTACAGTAAGCGCTGTCCCCCCCACTGGTGCTGAAGCCGCGATTCATATCTTCTCTCCAGCAGCGTTTGCTGCAGAGAAAATATGAAGAATAGTGTTTAAAATAAAGATCTATGTGTCCGCCGCCCTCCCACCCCCTGTGCACCCCCCCGCTGTCCTGATAATACTCACCTGCTCCCACGTTGGCTGTCGCTCCTTCCTGGTCTGGCCGCGGCTTCCACTGTATGCGGTCACGTGGGGCCGCTCATTTACAATCATGAATAGTCGGCTCCGCCCCTATGGGAGGTGGAGCCACATATTCATGACTGTAAATGAGCGGCCCCACGTGACCGCATACACTAGAAGCCGCGGCCAGACCAGGAAGCAGCGAGGGAGGCGGGTAAGTATTTTCTGAACAGCGGGGGGGCGCACAGGGGGTGGGGGGGCGGCGGACACATAGATCTTTATTTTAAACACTATTCTTCATATTTTCTCTGCAGCAAACGCTGCTGCAGGGAACATATGAATCCGCGATGCAGGGTACCACACGCGTGGGTACCACACGTTCCGTGTGGTACCCACTCGCCATACGGGCGGCACACGTGTGCCGCACGTATGGGCTACGTGAGTTCCCAGGCACACGGACACGGATAACTCCGGTACCGATTTATTCCGGTACCGGAATTATCTGGACGTGTGGGACAGCCCTTATATGGTCACTGTATGACTGTATTATATGGCCACTGTATGACTATTATATGGACACTGTAAGACTGTTATTTGGGCCCTGTATGACTTTATTATATGGCCACTGTATGAATGTCTTATATGGACACTGTAATACTGTATTATATGGCCACTGTATGAATGTCTTATATGGACACTGTAATACTGTATTATATGGCCACTGTATGACTGTAGTATATGAGCATTGTAAGACTGTATTATTTGGCCACAGTATGACTGTATTATTTGGGCACTGTATGACAGTGTTATATGAGCATTGTATGACTGCATTATATGGGCACTGTATGACTGTATTATTTGGGCACTGTATGACTGTAATATTTGGGCACTGTATGACTGTATTATATGGGCACTGTATGACTGTATTATTTGGGCACTGTATGACTGTATTTGTGCATGTCATGTCCATTTCATCCACCACTCTCCATAATCTAGACTCTAGAGTGTGCTTCTTTGGTCCGGGCTATGGCCCAGTTCCTTCAGACACTTCTTCTGACCTTACGTCCTTGGGATACATGTGTTGCTCTCTACGTCTCTTGGAAGCAATTACTTCAGGGCTTATTTGAATAGTGCAGGAATATTAAAAAGGTCAACTCCGCTGATTACAATTGTCAAATAGATTGCTGCAACTTGGTACTCACTGAACCTTCCCTATCAAAATGTCAGGGAGACTTGCCTGTAGCCCAAAGACAGAAGAAACAAGGGTGAGAAAATGAGCCACGTTGTTCCTCGGAAGGTCAGGAGGCTGCTGCACCTGCGGCAGATACACATGGTGCGGGCGCTGTAATTGCTGCATGCATGAACCGCGTCATTAATGGCTTGTACGTCCCTGATGGGATTAGGCTTCTATACCTGCCGCCATAATGATAAAATACAGATGTAGCAGAGCAGAGATTGTCCTGGGACAAAAGTCATTATAAAACGTAGCAACCAAAATGGCAACATTGTAACCTCTCCAAGACATTGCCATCCACTTAATTATGTGATTTCACATCTATGACCGTACGACTAAATGAAATCTTTATTCAGAGTTCTAGAAAAAAAAAGAATGCTAAATTTTGTTTCAAGATTTTAGGGGTTGGCAAATTAGTAAACTACAACCGTCCAGTATTTAGTACCATTGTGTGGCGGTATTAATATGGAAGCAAATTACTGTTTTTTGTAGCAAGTATCTGCCGGTATGATGTTGGCGCTAACAAGTAAGGAATAATTGTTTAGATTGTTTCGTATATTACTTGTATACTGTATGGCGGTATTCAATGATCTGTATATTGCAGTATTACCTATTCACAATTTGGTGGTGTTAATACAGGACCAAATTGAAAATTTATGTAGGAATTATTTGGCTGTATGATGTTGGCGCTAATAACTAAATTATTATTTTTTTCTTATTTCGGTATATTATTTGGAAATTATATGATGGTGTTATATGAGCTGTATGTTTTACCTTGAGCTTTATGAAGGAAGTATATGGCAGCATGATTTGGGTGCTAAAGAACAAGATCATTTTTCTTATTTATGTGTATTATTTAGCCACTATATGGTGGAATTATTTGAGCTGTATAAGGCAGTATTACTTTTATCAGTTTATGGCAATATTTTATGGTATATATTACCATTGTATGATATGGTGGTATTATATGAGCTGTATATTGCAGCATTAACTTTGCACTATATGGCAGTATTATATCATCTGTATTCTGCAGTATTACCTATGCACTATATGACAATATTATATGATCTGTATACTGCACATTTGCACTGTATGGCAGTATTCTATGATTGCTATTCTGTAACATTACCTTTGCACTATATGGTCGTATTTTATTACCTGTATACTGCAGTGTTATATTTGCACTATATGGCAGTATTCTATGATCTCTTGTCTGCAATGTTATCTTTGCACTATATGGTGGTATTATATAATCTGTATAATGCAATATTAACTTTGCACTATATAGCGGTATTATATTACCTGTATACTGCATTGTTACATTTGCACTATATGGCAGTATTCTGTTATCTCTATTCTGCAGTATTATCTTTGCACTATATGGCGGTTTTATATAATCTGTATACTGCAGTATTAACTTTACACTATATAGTGGTATTATATGAGCTGTGTACTGCAGTGTTACCTTTTCACTATTTGATGGTGTTAGCATAAGATTGAATTGCAGATTTATGTTGGAAGTATATGGCAGTATGATGTATGGCCGAGGGCGTGTTTTTTGGGTTCTGTTTATTATTTAGGCACTATAGGGTGGTATTATATGAGTAGCAATAATAATATGAGCGGCACATGAATATTACCTCTGAACTGTATGGCGGTATTAATAGCTGAAAATGTATATAAGTTGAAAATATGAATAAATGGCAGGTGGTTGCTATAAAATAAGTCCTAGCGTGTGAAAGTTTTTTCCTTCTTGTTTTGGGCAGGGGTCACACAATACACTGTTTGCTGTATACAGCACTTGTTAGATTTACCACGGTGATTATGTCCCAAGAAAACAACAAAAAACCCACTTAAAATAACAAAAGGATCTTTTAGAACTTTCTACAACGTTCGGAAGTTTAGAGCAGAGATAAATAGAAGGTTGCAGCCGCTGACCTCACAAAGGGTAATTCACATTATCAATTCACATCAGAATTGTCTTGTAATGAAATTCCCATCCTGTCCTCTTATAACGCCGAAAACTCTAAGAAATCCAGCAGGACATGACTACAATTACAATGTGATCAAGGCAAGGAAACAAAGTTGGATGGAGTTGATGAGTGCTGATTAAAATGAAGCAGCTATTCCGAAACTGACTTAATTAACTCCTGGGGAAAACGGCTTTCTGCCGAAGGAAAAGTGATTGTTGGCGCGGCTACAGAACCGGCCACCGGGGGAATGTTTCAAAGTTTTGCTTAAGTTTTCAAATCTGGGGTACAGACGGAGGACCGGACCGTGCCGGGCTCCCCAGGGCGCTCCACGTAGATGTTATTATCACCTCTTCTCTTGTCCTGATTTCAAAAACAACAAACTTCTGCTTTGTAGCAAAAATTGCAGTAATTATAAAGATAAAAAAACAAAAACTGATACAAACCTGAAAAAGATACAAATATGAAATATTGATACAAATTCTACATCAATGGTTTCCTGAGAAGCCCGAGGGTGCGACGCCTGGTATAAACATTACGTTTCATGCATACTTGGTGACTCCAATGGTGTACCTTATTACATTGCATTCTAAAGTACATTAACTGGCGCACGGTATGGCGGTACATTATATCAGAAGTCATCAATGCAGGATACTGCACAAGGCTTTCAGTGTGGGAAACTCTTCAGTACTAGTTTTATTGCTCCCTATGTCCTATCAGTAGTTAAGTGGTGTCTCAAGTTTCCAACACCCCATAACTGAATGAGAGGAGGAATTTCTGTCCAGGACAACAATCGGCACTGTAAAGGGAAAACCTATAGAGATAAGCAGGGCTTCGTGTTCTGCTATTCTCCTGATTCAATAAGTTGTCAAAGTATCAAACTGATTTGTCCAATGTAACTAAATGTTGAGTATATGCTTTATTTGCTATATGTTGCAGATTTTGGACCTGAAAATCTTTGCATTAGTCTTGGACTACATATAGTAGTGCGATGTAATTTCTAGATTGCAATGAATCCTCTAGATGTTTTTGCACTATGAAGACATGAGGAGCTATTAGGCTCACTAGTGAGGTGGATCCTAAAAACCCAAAGTCCTGGTGGGCACAAGGGCCACGGGTGAGGCAAGCAAGAAACAGGTAGGAGGGGTACTGGAGACCACAGTCAGACAGGAGACCCGAAACAGGTAGTAGAGGTCTGGAGACCGCACACAGGTGGCAGAGGTCCTGGAAGACCGGGAACAGATAGCAGAGGTCATGGAAGGTGCAGGGTGATGGGAGATATCCTTAAAGCCGCAGGCGGACAAAAGACCAGGAATAGGTAGCAGAGGTCTTGGAAGCTGGAGGTTGACCGGAGATGTCCTGTAAGCCACAGGCAGACAGAAGACTGTGAATAGGTAGCAGAGGTCCTGGAAGCTGCAGGGTGACCGGAGATGTCCTGTAAGGCAGAGGTGGACAGAAGACCAGGAATAGGTAGCAGTGGTCCTGGAAGCTGGAGGTTGACCGGAGACGTCCTGGAAGCCACAGGTGAACAAAAGATCAGGAATAGGTAGCAGAGGTCCTGGAAGCTGCAGGGTGACCGGAGATGTCCTGTAAGGCAGAGGTGGACAGAAGACCAGGAATAGGTAGCAGTGGTCCTGGAAGCTCGAGGTTGACCAGAGATGTCCTGTAAGCCACAGGCGGACAAAAGACCGGGAATAGGTAGCAGACATTCTGGAAGCTACAGATGACCAGAGATGTCCTGTAAGCCAGAGGTGGACAAAAGACCGGGAATAGGTAGCAGAGGTCCTGGAAGGTGCAGAGTGACCGGAGATGTCCTGTAAGCTGCAAGCAGACAGAAGACCAGGAATATGTAGCAGAGGTCCTGGAAGCTGTAGGCAAAAAGATGACTGTTTTTATGCCATGACCATAACTTCGATGTAAGAAGTGGAAGAACAGGTGGATAAAAAAAAATTTTTTTGCACCCATTTGTCTTCCCAGCAATTAGACAACTTTCGATTCAGATCAAATGGAATCTGCTTCAGTTGAATTTTAGGAGTTTTCCTCATCTCTCATCCTGGCCATTCTAGCAGACTGCAGTCAAATCAAAGCCTTAAAATTTGTGACTTGGCTGTGTATATTAGAATTTAGCAGCTGCGGGAGATCTTTCATTTAACGAGCTTGACCTTCAGGTCACCATTTGCTTTGGAGGACCCGGTGTGTGTAATGCTTTATTTAACCTGCGGAGGTGCTACATTGGATTGAACAACCACTGGTAGGTTCTATAATCTGATCGCAAGGGGTTTATTAGGAGGATACCTTGTGATTAGCCTAACCAGTATAACATAAAAGGGACTGGTAAAAAATAAACTCTCCCTTTAAGATGCTAGGCTTACATCTCAACCCAGATAATAAGACTTCTATCAAAACACCAAGTTCTAAAGACGATGTGTGAATATTTATTAACCCCCAACTGCATTGAAAGGTTTGGTCACCTCTACGCCATCGAGGCTTTTGCTGTGGTGGTAATTACTGCCTTTAGCTTTCTAATTAAAAATAATAATTTTAGGACTAGTGGCAGCTGGGAGAATTCATTAAAACGAGATGAATCGCCTTCAGAAAAAACGTACAGACAGAAAGAATATGAAGAATAGAGACAGAAGATAAAGGGAGGTGCAAAAACATGGGAGACAGTTTGTAAAAAGAGACGTATGTAAAAATAGCAGAAAACAGTGGACTGCATCCATAACCAAGGGCCCGGCAGCTGAAGGGCCCCACGACCCTCCCTAGAGCCCCACTGTAAGGTAGTGTGGGTTACTGATTGTTACAATGTTTAACCTTCTTCCCAGTGAGGTTGTAGCACTACCTAGGGGTAACATGTAGCTTACGGGGCCCAATTGGGGCCCCCACAACTATCAGGTGCTATTTATAATGCTGGTTTTGGGGTCAGGGCTTCTTATCTCTCTCTGTAGCTGTCCCTCAAGGTTGGTTTCGCACTATTGTTGTTACTTTTCTGAAATATTAGGAAGGCAGTAAAGCGTCTTATTCTTTACTCTTCAGCATTCTTTCCTTTTGCTTTTCCTGTTTACAGTCTATAAATCTTCAGAAACCTCCTCAGTTGTCATAAAGTAAAAACATATATATATATATTTGTAGGTAGGAGGGAGATGCAGCTGCAGATTCTCTCCCTCAGTGCTGTGACTGCTTGCTGTGAGAGGGGACGAGGAGCAGTCTCCTCTGACTGTGAGGCTGTGAGAAGGCAGGCCGCATTTCCCGCTGCTCCACATCTGATACACCTCCACGTAATGAGGGCATGATGGCTACGCTTTATATGAAGTTGTTCCATTTTTTATTTTCTGCCGTGATTTGCAGCCATTAGACGTATATTTCGCTTGTCAGTTGTGGAGAACCATTAAAATGTATGCATGCACTAATACTTTTTCTGGTTTTAGTCAAGAACTGGAGGAATGAAGATGTAAATGTCACATAAGAGAAAATGGCTTTGATTTATGGATCTCGCGGCAGTCGTAGCTGTTACTCGGGGAAGATATAGCGGTTCGGAGATCTGCTCGCCCTACGTGTGACTGTATTTCTTGTATGTGCAGGAAACAGTTGCACAACGTATATTGGGAAGCTGTGGAGACAGTCAGCGCAGCCAGGATGGTGACCGGAGTATAATATTAGGGGTTGGGTGACTGCGGTGCCCGGGGCGGGGGCCTTCACTGCACATTGACCATTATAATCCGGAAATCTAATGCTGTTCTTTATCACTTACTATTGACACATTATTTACCTTTGTTTTTTTGGTGAATCGGACGAGTTGTTATACCAGGTGCAGCCAGGAGTGGCGCTGTTTCTGACAACAAATCAGACCCTTTTTTTTACGAATGGTTCCCAAAACTGTATGACATGTTGGTCAAATATGGAATTGTCTAAATAACAATGTCTCTTTCTCTGTGCTCTGCAAAAATAATATAATGTATACTGTATACTACATACACAACGCCAGATAAACATACAGTGCTTAAATAATAACGCCATATAGTGCTCTAATAATAATACTGCTCAGTGCTAAAGTACTGCTATCATACAGTGCCTAAATAACACAACTGCTCAGTACTTAAATAAAACCAAACATACAGTGCTCTAATAATACCGCCACTCAGTGCTCAAATACTACTAACATAAAATGCTCAATTAATGCCACTGTTTACTTCCAAATAATGCCATCATACAATATTCTAATACTACCAACATATACAGCTGAAAAATTACCAGTGGTCAAATAACAAAACCATTTAATGCCCAAATAATACCAACATATAGTGCTCAAATAATACAACTATACAGTGCTCAAATAATACAACTATACAGTGCTCAAATAATACCACTATACAATGCTTTAAACAATCTGATCTTGGTGCTGGAATAATATCACCATGTAGTACTCAAATAATACCACCATACAGTGCTTATTAATACAATAATACAGTACCCTAATTATATCACCATATAGTGCTCATATAATACCATTGTACAGTGGTTTAAGTAATACGGTAATACAGTGTTCAAATAATACCGTGTGACCGTCATAGCCTGTCGTGGGTCCAGACTACAGGGTCCTGCTGTTTCTTTCTCATGTTTTTGTGCTCTATTATTGAAGCGCCATATACTGATGGGCAGAGAGTATAGAGAATGTTTGCACGGTTTTCTGTTGTGCCACCATATACGATATATGTATCCCCCAATTCCATGTATATGACCCTCTAAATACATATAACTGCCTGATTCATTATTACACTTGTAAGACTTTTTCGGTTTGGCGCTAATTTCCTCTTTCACTTATAACCCAAAAACATATGAAACAAATTCATAATTTGCAACTATTGTATTTACAAAACTGCAACTTTGTATTCCAAGAGTGGTGTCATGTATGGCAGAAATCTTTGCATAAATGATACAGTTGTATGTGACATTTGTAACAAATCATGCAACATTTTGCTACAAGAAGGTGCAAAAAAAAAAAGGGAAAAATAAAAATTATTTTTGATTTGCACGAAAAACTCATGAGCCTGCATGCGCAATATTGAAGAAGAAGAAGAAAAAAAAAATGATAAATTGGGCTCTAAGTTTTTGACATGAGCCCAGTTTACTGTAGATTGGGAAAAGGTTTTGAAAGTCTTCCAGAGGTAAGAGAGAACAGGTGAAGTATCATTTCATTCCCAGCTCCAATCCCAGCTGAAAGCAGAATAACATTATTTTGACTTGTGGATATTTCCAGTCGGCAAGACTTTAATAGAACCAGGATTTATTGGAAGTCTCTTTATGGTTATAAGTCCAGGTAAAGCCGTAAGAAGAGACCGCGGCAGATGATTTGTTTGACGCGGTCTGAGGGCATTGTATACTGATAATTTCCTCAATGCTGAATATTTCTCTATGCGGCAGAAAAAATTATAACTGAGGAATAAATACTAGAATGTCCCAAATTATCAGTAATTTACAATGTTTCCAACAGTTTGACATTAAGAATGTCCTGGTTTTGATTATATATCTGTAAGTACGAAGCAGGAAAATTAAAGTTATATTATTGTACATAGGAACAGTATTATAGTAGTTATATTCTTGTACATAGGAGCAGTATTATAGTAGTTATATTCTTGTAAATAGGGGCAGTATTATAGTAGTTATATTCTTGTACATAGGGGCAGTATTATAGTAGTTATATTCTTGTACATAGGAGCAGTATTATAGTAGTTATATTCTTCTACATAGGAGCAGTATTACGGTAGTTATATTCTTGTACATAGGAGCAGTATTATAGTAGTTATATTCTTGTACATAGGGAGCAGTGTTATAGTAGATATATTCTTGTACATAGGAGCAGTATTACGGTAGTTATATTCTTGTACATAGGGGCAGTATTATAGTAGTTATAATCTTGTACATAGGGGCAGTATTATAGTAGTTATATTCTTGTACATAGGGGTAGTATTATAGTAGTTATATTCTTGTACATAGGGGCAGTATTATAGTAGTTATATTCTTGTACATAGGAGCAGTATTATAGTAGTTATATTCTTGTACATAGGAGCAGTATTATAGTAGTTATATTCTTGTACATAGGGGCAGTATTATAGTAGTTATATTTTTGTACATAGGGGCAGTATTATAGTAGTTATATTCTTGTACATAGGAGCAGTATTATAGTAGTTATATTCTTGTACATAGGAGCAGTATTATAGTAGTTATATTCTTGTACATAGGAGCAGTATTATAGTAGTTATATTCTTGTACATAGGAGCAGTATTATAGTAGTTATATTCTTCTACATAGGAGCAGTATTACGGTAGTTATATTCTTGTACATAGGAGCAGTATAATAGTAGTTATATTCTTGTACATAGGGAGCAGTGTTATAGTAGATATATTCTTGTACATAGGAGCAGTATTACGGTAGTTATATTCTTGTACATAGGGGCAGTATTATGGTAGTTATATTCTTGTACATAGGGGCAGTATTATAGTAGTTATAATCTTGTACATAGGGGCAGTATTATAGTAGTTATATTCTTGTACATAGGGGTAGTATTATAGTAGTTATATTCTTGTACATAGGGGCAGTATTATAGTAGTTATATTCTTGTACATAGGAGCAGTATTATAGTAGTTATATTCTTGTACATAGGGCAGTATTATAGTAGTTATATTCTTGTACATAGGAGCAGTATTATAGTAGTTACATTATTGTACATAGGAGCAGTATTATAGTAGTTATATTCTTGTACATAGGAGCAGTATTATAGTAGTTATATTCTTGTACATAGGGGCAGTATTATAGTAGTTATATTCTTGTACATAGGGGCAGTATTATAGTAGTTATATTCTTGTACATAGGAGCAGTATTATAGTAGTTATATTCTTGTACATAGGGGCAGTATTATAGTAGTTATATTCTTGTACATAGGGGCAGTATTATAGTAGTTATATTCTTGTACATAGGAGCAGTATTATAGTAGTTATATTCTTGTACATAGGGGCAGTATTATAGTAGTTATATTCTTGTACATAGGGGCAGTATTATAGTAGTTATATTCTTGTACATAGGAGCAGTATTATAGTAGTTATATTCTTGTACATAGGAGGAGTATTATAGTAGTTATATTCTTGTACATGTGGGCAGTATTATAGTAGTTATATTCTTGTACATAGGAGCAGTATTATAGTAGTTACATTATTGTACATAGGAGCAGTATTATAGTAGTTATATTCTTGTACATAGGAGCAGTATTATAGTAGTTATATTCTTGTACATAGGGGCAGTATTATAGTAGTTATATTCTTGTACATAGGGGCAGTATTATAGTAGTTATATTCTTGTACATAGGAGCAGTATTATAGTAGTTATATTCTTGTACATAGGAGCAGTATTATAGTAGTTATATTCTTGTACATGTGGGCAGTATTATAGTAGTTATATTCTTGTACATAGGAGCAGTATTATATTAGTTACAATATTGTACATAGGAGCAGTATTATAGTAGTTATATTCTTGTACATAGGAGCAGTATTATAGTAGTTATATTCTTGTACATAGGGGCAGTATTATAGTAGTTATATTCTTGTACATAGGGGCAGTATTATAGTAGTTATATTCTTGTACATAGGAGCAGTATTATAGTAGTTATATTCTTGTACATAGGGGCAGTATTATAGTAGTTATATTCTTGTACATAGGGGCAGTATTATAGTAGTTATATTCTTGTACATAGGGGCAGTATTATAGTAGTTATATTCTTGTACATAGGGGTAGTATTATAGTAGTTATATTCTTGTACATAGGGGCAGTATTATAGTAGTTATACTTTGTATATAGGGGCAGTATTATAGTAGTTATATTCTTGTACATAGGGGCAGTATTGCAGTAGTTATATTCTTGTACATAGGGGTAGTATTATAGTAGTTATATTCTTGTACATAGGGGCAGTATTATAGTAGTTATACTCTTGTATATAGGGGCAGTATTATAGTAGTTATATTCTTGTACATAGGGGCAGTATTGCAGTAGTTATATTCTTGTACATAGGAGGCAGTATTATAGTAGTTATATTCTTGTACATAGGAGCAGTATTATAGTAGTTATATTCTTGTACATAGGTGCAGTATTATAGTAGTTATATTCTTGTACATAGGGAGCAGTATTATAGTAGTTATATTCTTGTACATAGGTGCAGTATTATAGTAGTTATATTCTTGTACATAGGGGCAGTATTATAGTAGTTATATTCTTGTACATAGGGGCAGTATTATAGTAGTTATATTCTTGTACATAGGGAGCAGTATTATAGTAGTTATATTCTTGTACATAGGTGCAGTATTATAGTAGTTATATTCTTGTACATAGGGGCAGTATTATAGTAGTTATATTCTTGTACATAGGGAGCAGTATTATAGTAGTTATATTCTTGTACATAGGTGCAGTATTATAGTAGTTATATTCTTGTGCATAGGGGCATTATTATAGTAGTTATATTCTTGTACATAGGGAGCAGTATTATAGTAGTTATATTCTTGTACATAGGGGCAGTATTATAGTAGTTATATTCTTGTGCATAGGGGCAGTATTATAGTAGTTATATTCTTGTACATAGGGAGCAGTATTATAGTAGTTATATTCTTGTACATAGGGGCAGTATTATAGTAGTTATATTCTTGTACATAGGGGCAGTATTATAGTAGTTATATTCTTGTACATAGGAGCAGTATTATAGTAGTTATATTCTTGTACATAGGAGGAGTGTTATAGTAGTTATATTCTTGTACATGTGGGCAGTATTATAGTAGTTATATTCTTGTGCATAGGGGCATTATTATAGTAGTTATATTCTTGTACATAGGGAGCAGTATTATAGTAGTTATATTCTTGTACATAGGGGCAGTATTATAGTAGTTATATTCTTGTGCATAGGGGCAGTATTATAGTAGTTATATTCTTGTACATAGGGAGCAGTATTATAGTAGTTATATTCTTGTACATAGGGGCAGTATTATAGTAGTTATATTCTTGTACATAGGGGCAGTATTATAGTAGTTATATTCTTGTACATAGGAGCAGTATTATAGTAGTTATATTCTTGTACATAGGAGGAGTGTTATAGTAGTTATATTCTTGTACATGTGGGCAGTATTATAGTAGTTATATTCTTGTACATAGGAGCAGTATTATAGTAGTTATATTCTTGTACATAGTGACAGTATTATAGTAGATATGATAATAATCTTTGTTTACTGTTTTTCCTAATTCTGGTGCCGCTATCAGTGCCCAACTTCTACCTCCCTCCTTCCACTTCGTACCTCCCAAAACGACCATTTCGGCTATGTGCACACAATGCTTATTTAGTGCGGATCCGCAGCGGATTTTTCCGAGCAGAAAAGCTACAGATCCGCACTGTGATTCACAGTACAATGTAAATCAATGGGTAAAAAAAAAAAGCTGCGCAGATGGTGCGGAAAAATCAATGCGGAAATGCGGCGGATTTAAAAGAAGTGCATGTCACTTCTTTTGTGTGAATCTGCAGCGTTTCTGCACCCTTCCATTATAGAAATCCGCAGTGGGAAAAACCGCAGAAAATCCGCACAAAATCTGCATCAATTCCGCGGCAAATCCGCACAAAATTCGCATAAAAACTGCGGCAAATCCGCAGCTGTGGATTCTGCCAGGAGATGCGGGTTTTGTGCAGAAAATTCTGCACCCCATTCCCTACGTGTGCACATAGCCTTACAGTTTCCTATGTTACAGAATTATAATGTATGCAAAAAAACGGACATTAATCTGTGGCTGTGCACGACATCCGACTACCTCTTGAAGCTCATCAAGAGAATGCCAAGAGTGTGCAAAGCAGTCATCAAAGCAAAAGGTGGCTACTTTGAAGAACCTAGAATATAAGACATGTTTTCAGTTGTTTCACACTTTTTTGTTAAGTATATACAGTAATTCCACATGTGTTAATTCATAGTTTTGATGCCTTCAGTGTGAATGCACAATTTTCATATTCATGAAAATACAGAAAAACCTTTAAATGAGGAGAAAGGATTGTATGCGAAACGGCGCCACGCCATTTGGGCAAATAAACATCACTTTTTTTCTTGAAGTCTTTTGTGCTGTTTTCCCCTTTTTTTATGCTATATATATATATATATATATATATATATATATATATAAATTACAAAAACGGGCAGCACTCCATATTCAAAGGAAAAACAGCAGGTCTTTATTGAGCCCACATCTCCACGCAACGTTTCGGCTCTGACTGAGCCTTTCTCAAGCTTGAGAGTGCTGCCCGTTTTTGTAATTTATATGGACTGAGAGCAACCAAGGGATGGGTTGCTTGGGCTTTGCACCCGAAGATAAGTATAGACTTTGTGCTGTTCCTTCTTTTTTTCCATTATATATATATGTATATATATATATATATATATATATATATATATATATATATATACACACCCCAGTACAGACAGTCACTGCCGGCTCCACAATAACCCAAGAAAAACCACTAGCTGTCACCACCAATCATTTATACAGGCCGATTGGATGCCCATTACAGGCAGCGTATGGTTTCAAGGGTGTGGTTTACAGAGCAAAAGGAACAGAGCTGTTATATTTTTATCTACTCAACCTGAAAAGTAGGCAGTGTTTATAAAAAATATTCAAAAGATGTTACAAACGGGACAAAATAATACGATATATACAATAAAATAATACGATATATACAATAAAATAAAAAGGAATAACAAAAGAAAACGACTAAACTTGGGTCACGGAGATGGCTCAGATTTATGGAGGGAAGCATGGATCAATCCAACACAGCAATGTATCTTCCTAGCACTGAACAAAGATGATAATTTGTTATTTGCCTTTTATTAACACAAGTTACTCCCACACGCCTCCCCTCCGGTTACTTATAACAGGGCTGGACTTCAGAAAAACTATGGGATGGGTCTTTATCATAAAAAATTATGAGATTCTCAGCTTTTATGATATCTTCGCCCCTGAAGGTCCTCGGAGGGAGATCTCACCATCATCTTTCCAATCATGATTTTATATGTTCAGAAAGGGAACATGGCAAATATATTGTCATCTATCTGGCGGCACATCGGCCATCACCCAACCATGCTTGGCGTTCGCCATTACATCACGTTTCCAAAAATATGACTTTGCTACCTATTGTATTGACGTAGTTCATAAAACCTCACTTCATAATTTCTATAAGGTGGGCAAGGGATGCTCTTGTACTAAATGTCATTATATTCATAGTTCAGCATTTAAGCATTTCCTGTGTACAATATGGCGTCGTTATTTGTTTTACTTAATAGCACTCTAATGTATTTTTTGTATGGCAGCACAGTTACTTTGCACTAAGTGTTGGTATTATTTTGGCAGAGCATTTAGGAAGCGTTCTTTCTCATTATTTTCCATTGAGTACGCATTTATATTTTGTCTTCTGCCTAGCTCGAATCTTCATCTGTCCCTAGTGGCAGCAGAACTTCAAATCCTCAGTTCTTTTCATGGTGACATTTTTAGAGAAGGTATAGAATTCCCAATCTGCGGTGAAGACTGACACACAATGGAGAAAGGATGCTCGGACGGGCGGTGTAACTCTGGCTAGAATATAACATAACAATATTCACCCATGCCGATAGCCAAATTCTGAAGCGTTGATCCTCAGGCCTACCTGGAACTTGTAGTTCCCCAAAAACTGATATATCCTCCCCACTCTCCTCCTCTTTTCATTTGCATTAATGAAACTCACATTTCCGACATTAGAAATTAGGTCACATAGCAGTTGGGGAACATTGATCAACATCCCGTTCTCCTTTCATTTTAAATTAGAAAGATAAATATGCAAATTGATAGTGAAATGTTAATAAATGTAATTAAAATGTTATTTTCCATTCCACTGCTTAAGGGGAAAAAAATCTAATTGTTATAAAATAGAATGTGTTTAGCATAAGGTTACGGAGAACGAACGTGATGGAATGAAATAACAGATGAAAGCCGAGAATTCAGTGAAATGAAAGTTTGTTTCCTCATGGAAAACTCCGGACGTCACAGAAGTTACATGGTTACATCGATGATCTCTCTGTGAAGAGTCTGGAGCATTGATACCTCCATGCAACATTTTCTGGTGATATTTCTTAAAGTGATTGCCCTATGATGACAGACACTTATCTATAGATAGTAATCCAGCTTTTAGCACCCTTAATCGGCTACTTTTACTATAAGGATTACTTAGGTTGTGGTCGCACCTTGTCCCTGAAGAACCTGGGATCCAAAAGTATAGTAACTACCATCATCTTACTCCTTGAGGCTTTCAAATGTAGTATCCCAAGACAGTCATTCATACATAGTGGCGGACCCTTAGAGAGGGATTACTGCTGGTGGATCCCTCCATGGAGTCATATGCACCAACAGGATATATGGATTCATATTGTGTTTATGAAACAAAAACCCCTTCAAATCTTCAGACAGTGAACACAGCCTGTTTATTACATGGCTGCATGCACCTGTCCATTAACGCTATTGTGGAGAGAGAGAAAGAAGACCATGCAGTGCTCAAATAATACCAACATACAGAGCTCAAATAATATCACCATACAGTGATCACATAATATCACTATACAGTTCTCACAAAATACCACCATACAGCACTCAAATAATATAACTATACAGTGCTCAAATAATATAACCATGCAGTGCTCAAATAATACCACCATACAGAGCTCAAATAATATAACCATACAATGCTAAAATAATACCACCATACAGAGCTCAAATAATACCACCATACAGTGCTCAAATAATATCACTATACAGTGCTCAAATATTACCACCATACAGTGCTCAAATAATATCACTATACAGTGCTCAAATATTACCACCATACAGTGCTCAAATAATACCACCATACAGTGCTCAAATAATATCACTATACAGTGCTCAAATATTACCACCATACAGTGCTCAAATATTACCACCATACAGTGCTCAAATAATACCACCATACAGAGCTCAAATAATATCACTATACAGTGCTCAAATATTACCACCATACAGTGATCAAATAATACCACCATACAGAGCTCAAATAATATCACTATACAGTGCTCAAATATTACCACCATACAGAGCTCAAATAATACCACCATACAGAGCTCAAATAATATCACTATACAGTGCTCAAATATTACCACTTTACAGTGCTCAAATAATACCACCATACAGAGCTCAAATAAAATCACCATACAGTGCTCAAATATTACCACCATACAGAGCTCAAATAATATAACCATACAATGCTAAAATAATACCACCATACAGAGCTCAAATAATACCACCATACAGTGCTCAAATAATATCACTATACAGTGCTCAAATATTACCACCATACAGTGCTCAAATAATACCACCATACAGTGCTCAAATAATATCACTATACAGTGCTCAAATATTACCACCATACAGTGCTCAAATAATACCATCATACAGAGCTCAAATAATATCACTATACAGTGCTCAAATATTACCACCATACAGAGCTCAAATAATACCACCATACAGAGCTCAAATAATATCACTATACAGTGCTCAAATATTACCACCATACAGTGCTCAAATAATACCACCATACAGAGCTCAAATAATATCACTATACAGTGCTCACATATTACCACCATACAGAGCTCAAATAATACCACCATACAGAGCTCAAATAATATCACTATACAGTGCTCAAATATTTCCACTATACAGTGCTCAAATAATACCACCATACAGAGCTCAAATAAAATCACCATACAGTGCTCAAATATTACCACCATACAGTGCTCAAATATTACCACCACACAGAGCTCAAATAATACCATCATACAGAGCTCAAATAATATCACTATTCAGTGCTCAAATATTACCACCATACAGTGCTCAAATAATACCAGCATACAGAGCTCAAATAAAATCACCATACAGTGCTCAAATATTACCACCATACAGAGCTCAAATAATATCACTATACAGTGCTCACATATTACCACCATACAGAGCTCAAATAATACCACCATACAGAGCTCAAATAATATCACTATACAGTGCTCAAATATTTCCACTATACAGTGCTCAAATAATACCACCATACAGAGCTCAAATAATATCACTATACAGTGCTCAAATATTACCACCATACAGTGCTCAAATATTACCACCACACAGAGCTCAAATAATACCACCATACAGAGCTCAAATAATATCACTATACAGTGCTCAAATATTACCACCATACAGTGCTCAAATAATACCAGCATACAGAGCTCAAATAAAATCACCATACAGTGCTCAAATATTACCACCATACAGAGCTCAAATAATACCACCATACAGTGCTCAAATAATATCACTATACAGTGCTCAAATATTACCACCATACAGTGCTCAAATATTACCACCATACAGTGTTCAAATACCACCATACAGAGCTCAAATAATATCACTATACAGTGCTCAAATATTACCACCATACAGTGCTCAAATAATACCACCATACAGTGCTCAAATAATATCACTATACAGTGCTCAAATATTACCACCATACAGTGCTCAAATATTACCACCATACAGTGTTCAAATAATACCACCATACAGAGCTCAAATAATATCACTATACAGTGCTCAAATATTACCACCATACAATGCTCAAATATTACCACCATACAGAGCTCAAATAATATCACTATACAGTGCTCAAATATTACCACCATACAGTGCTCAAATAATACCACCATACAGAGCTCAAATAAAATCACCATACAGTGCTCAAATATTACCACCATACAGGGCTCAAATAATACCACCATACAGAGCTCAAATAATATCACTATACAGTGCTCAAATATTACCACCATACAGTGCTCAAATAATACCACCATACAGTGATCAAATAATACCACCATACAGAGCTCAAATAATACCACCATACAGTGCTCAAATATTACCACCATACAGGGCTCAAATAATACCACCATGCAGAGCTCAAATAATATCACTATACAGTGCTCAAATATTACCACCATACAGTGCTCAAATAATACCACCATACAGTGATCAAATAATACCACCATACAGTGCTCAAATAATACCACCATACAGAGCTCAAATAATATAACCATACAGTGCTCAAATATTACCACCATACAGAGCTCAAATAATACCACCATACAGAGCTCAAATATTACCACTATACAATGCTCAAATAATACCACCATACAGTGCTCAAATAATATCACCATACACTGCTCACAAAATACCTCCATTCATTGCTCAAATAATACCACCATACAGTGCTCAAATATTACCACCATGCAGAGCTTAAATAATGCCACCATACAGTGCTCAAATAATACCACCATACAGTGCTCAAATAATACCACCATACAGAGCTCAAATAATATAACCATACAATGCTAAAATAATACCACCATACAGAGCTCAAATAATATCACTATACTGTGCTCAAATAATACCACCATACAGAGCTCAAATAATATAACCATACAATGCTAAAATAATACCACCATACAGTGCTCAAATAATACCACCATACAGTGCTCAAATAATACCACCATACAGAGCTCAAATAATATAACCATACAATGCTAAAATAATACCACCATACAGTGCTCAAATAATATCACTATACTGTGCTCAAATAATCTCATCTTAGTGCTAAAATAATCCTACCGTGGGTTAGTTGATTTATTACCCAAAATGGTTGCAAGCCGACCCTTCTTGTTAATAAACCAAATATTTCGCACAAATTTGATGTGAACGTGACCCAATTGCCACTAGAAACTATAAATAATAATCTAAGAATTATAAATAAATACATATTTTAACTGAAAACTAAAAATACAATAAAAACAAATATAAACACAACAGAGCCTGTTAAGAACAGATGTGTAGGCCGACATCTAATTGTGTTATGTATAATTAAAGACTAAATTCACGGCCACAGAAAACTAATAAATAAAACAATCATAAAGTATAATGTTTACATGTGATCCTGTGATCCCAGAATTTTCCTCTTCACCCCAAAGTCTGTTCCCCTTGCCTGAAACAATTAGTGTTGGTGGCGGGTAGCCGGGACTGTCTCCTCCTGTAATTCTGTCGCTTTTTATGAAGCTGATTACAGTATTTTTATTTATTTCTGGCAGATCTGTTCCGCTTAACTGTGATTTATTTTCCTTTACAGCGCGGCATAAATAACCCGTCACTCCATTGTCCTCATTTCTATGAAATATATTCCTGCCTGGCTCCAAACTTTGTAATTATTGTGGCCACAGATTGTGTTTTTATGTCTGAGCCGGGAAAAATGTGAAAAATCCCTTTTATGTTACATTTCTGGATGAATATTTTGAAACAAAGGAAATGTAAAAATCTGAAAGTTATTGCTTTAATTTGTATAATAGGCCAGCTGTGTGAATGAGGCGCTAAATGGTAAATATGGCAGTATACAGTAGTGTGCGGCACTATTACATGGTCACAATATGGCGTTATAAATAAGGCAGTGTACTGTGATCCTATCTGGTCAATGTAGTGTGATATGTTTGCTACATGATGATGTTATAGGACACTATATAGTAATGTTACAATGTTACACGTTGGGATTCCTCTCTTGTGATGCTTTGCCGGCATTTACTGCACTGCACTTCCACCACCCATACTTATCAGACATTGATGACCTATGCTAAGGATAGGCCATCAATGTTAAAGTCACAGACAACCCCTTTAATAAGACCCTCTATGGAGTATTATCAGAGAATTAAATAGTACTTTTATGCATTTACAGATAGCCATCATCAATACTGTTCTATATGGAAGTATTATGAGGGCAATACATAAATAATTGCCTCACACGTCTGCCATATAGTGCCTTATAGATAATGGCACTATATGAAAGTATTTATATTGGCACTACATGGCACACTGTATATAAATATATATTGGCGCTATGCGACATACGTTCATTATAAGGCACTATATGTTACTACAGTGGAGAAAATAAGTCTTGGATTCACTGCCGATTTGGTACATTTTCCCACCTACAAAGAATGGAGAGGTGTGTAATTTTTATCGTAGGTACACTTCACCTGTGAGAGACACAATCTAAAAATAAAAAACAGAAAATCACATTGTAGGATTATTACATAATTAATTAGCATTTTATTGCATGAAATATGTGTTTGATACAATAGAAAACAAAACTTAATATTTGGTCCAGAAACCTTTGTTTGCAATTACAGAGGTCAGACGTTTCCTGTGGTTCTTGACCAGGTTTGCACACACTGCAGCAGGGATTTTGGCCCCCTCCTACATGCAGATCTTCTCCAGATTGTACAGGTCTTGAGGCTGTCGCTGGACAACATTGCGTTTCTGCTCCTCCAAAGATTATATATTGGGTTCAGGTCTGGAGACTGACTAGGCCACTCCAGGAACTTAAAATGCTTCTTATGGAGCCACTCCATAGTTGCTCTGGCTGTCTGTTTTGGATCATTGTCATGCTGGAAAACCCAGCCATGACCCATCTTCAATGCTCTTACTGAGGGAAGGAGATTGTTGGCCAAAATCTCATGATACAGGACCCAATCCATCCTCCCTTCAATATGGTGCAGTTGTCCTATCCCCTTTGCAGAAAAGCACCCCCCAAAGTATGATGTTTCCCCCACCATGCTTCACAGTTTGGATGGTGTTCTTGGGGTTGCACTCATCCTTCTTTTTCTTCTGAAGTAGTAATAGCATTATCTTGGCACTGTGCGGTATATGTTCACTATAAGGCACTATATGATAGTATTATATTGGCACTGTGCAGTATATGTATGCGGTATGATAGTATTATCTTGGCAATGTGCAGTATATGTGCTCTATAAGGCAGTGTAATTAATTCTCTAAATAAGGACAATGTAGCAGTCCTCTGCTCGGATCTTTCCCGATATCCTGAGTAAACATTCCGTTATGTTTAGACAATGATCTGAGAACGTCGTCGGTCCCCGGAGTCCGGTGAGACATTTGCATGTTCTGTTCTCTGCTGAAGTTTGGCTGAACCTGACCGGCGCCTCCCCGGAGGGATCGCTGATGCTGGAGGGGCCGCACACCTGAAAGGAAGGAAACAACACTGACATGTTGATGCTTATCTAGATGTCCGGAACATTCACAGGGAAATCTCCAGAGAGACACAAACGATTTACCAGTCTGGCAGCAAGTTATGGAGAGTGGTAGGATCTGCACAACTTCCCAGGTAGTTCTGTAGACATTTCCACCACATTACAGGTGAGACTCTGGAGACTGCGGAACATTGCGGATATGGCTGCAGAACATTCCGGCTGCAGATCTGCGGAACATTCCAGGTGCAGCTCTGATAGAACATTTCCAAAGCTGAATCGTTCAATGGTGAAAATATAAATTACATTTTCAATATCTCTTGTAGTTACTGAATGAAAGCATCGGGTGTCCGCCTAGAACTAAATCTATGGACATTGGTTACTGCTCACTGTGCAGAAACATCTAGATTGTCGGAGAGAAAATGATGGTGGATGATCCTCCACAATTCACCATGGCCATAAAATGCAGTACTACAAATCTCTGACCACAGACAAAAGGGGCCCATGTGGAAGAACAGTATATGGACCCTGTGCATATACAGTATGTTAGTGCACAGGTTGCATCAATGATATGTCCACCCCTGCTCTCACTACCTATGACTATGGAATATCAAGGATAGACAGACAGACAGATAGATAAATAGATAGATAATAGAGAGATAGATAGATAGATAGATAGATAGATAGTAGATAATAGATAGATATTTGATAGATAATATAGATAGATAAGAGATATATATAGATAGATAATAGATAGATAGATAATAGATAGATGATGGATAAAAATAAATAGATAATAGATATATAATAGATAGATAGATAGAGTACAGAGCAAAAGTTTGGACACACCTTCTCTCTTCTCTTTAAAGGTTTAAGTGTATTTTTCATGACTATGAAAATTGTACATTCACACTGAAGGCATCAAAACTATGAATTAACACATGTGGAATTATATACTTAACAAAAAAGTGTGAAACAACTGAAATTATGTCTTATATTCTAGGTTCTTCAAAGTAGCCACCTTTTGCTTTGATGACTGCTTTGCACACTCTTGGCATTCTCTTGATGAGCTTCAAGAGGTAGTCACCGGGAATGGTTTTCACTTCACAGGTGTGCCCTGTCAGGTCTAATAAGTGGGATTTCTTGCCTTATAAATGGGGTTGGGACCATCAGTTGTGTTGTGCAGAAGTCTGGTGGATACACAGCTGATAGTCCTACTGAATAGACTGTTTGAATTTGTATTATGGCAAGAAAAAAGCAGCAAAGTAAAGAAAAACGAGTGGCCATCATTACTTTAAGAAATGAAGGTCAGTCAGTCCGAAAAATTGTGAAAACTTTGAAAGTGTCCCCAAGTGCAGTGGCAAAACCCATCAAGCGCTATAAAGAAACTGGCTCACATGAGGACCGCCCCAGGAAAGGAAGACCAAGAGTCACCTCTGCTTCTGAGGATAAGTTTATCCGAGTCACCAGCCTCAGAAATCGCAGGTTAACAGCAGCTCAGATTAGAGACCAGGTCAATGCCACACAGAGTTCTAGCAGCAGACACATCTCTACAACAACTGTTAAGAGGAGACTTTGTGCAGCAGGCCTTCATGGTAAAATAGCTGCTAGGAAACCACTGCTAAGGACAGGCAACAAGCAGAAGAGACTTGTTTGGGCTAAAGAACACAAGGAATGGACATTAGACCAGTGGAAATCTGTGCTTTGGTCTGATGAGTCCAAATTTGAGATCTTTGGTTCCAACCACCGTGTCTTTGTGCGACGCAGAAAAGGTGAACGGATGGACTCTACATGCCTGGTTCCCACCGTGAAGCATGGAGGAGGAGGTGTGATGGTGTGGGGGGGCTTTACTGGTGACACCGTTGGGGAGTTATTCAAAATTGAAGGCATACTGAACCAGCATGGCTACCACAGCATCTTGCAGCGGCATACTATTCCATCCAGTTTGCGTTTAGTTGGACCATCATTTATTTTTCAACAGGACAATGACCCCAAACACACCTCCAGGCTGTGTAAGGGCTATTTGACCAAGAAGGAGAGTGATGGGGTGCTACGCCAGATGACCTGATGGTTTGGGGTGAGCTGGACCGCAGAGTGAAGGCAAAGGGCCAACAAGTGCTAAGCGTCTCTGGGAACTCCTTCAAGATTGTTGGAAGACCATTCCTGGTGACTACCTCTTGAAGCTCATCAAGAGAATGCCAACAGTGTGCAAAGCAGTCATCAAAGCAAAAGGTGGCTACTTTGAAGACCCTAGAATATAAGACATATTTTCAGTTGTTTCTCACTTTTTTGTTAAGTATATAATTCCACATGTGTTAATTCATAGTTTGATGCCTTCAGTGTGAATGTACAATTTTCTTAGTCATGAAAGTACAGAAAAATCTTTAAATGAGAAGGTGTGTCCAAACTTTTGGTCTGTACTGTAGATAGATAACAGATATATAGATGATAGATAGATAACAGATATATAGTTATAGGGTCCCACCCCGTAATTCTAGTAGAGAAGAATCCTGCACTCCAATTCTAAGGATATCTTGTTTTATTCTAAACAATCCAGAAATGTGCAGAATGTGACGTTTCAGTAATTATGACCTTTCTCATACATGCACAAGGTTGCTGGAGTTCTGTACATGGGTAAAGCTTAAAGCGTTACAATAACGCGACCTCCGTCACTATAGAAATGTGTGTATTTGGCATGTGAACCAACCCTGTTACTACATTATAAGAGCAGGATGCAGCTTGAGATGTGACTGGAGTATTTGATACAATGTAACTTGTTGAGGGATAAATAGTAAATCAAGCACTAAAATGAGTTAAGAAATAACGATACAGTTACAATTGTATCTTGTGCTGTAGGTAGTCGGGGCAATTTACCTATACACACAAGAATGAACCAGGAGGCTCAGGATGCACAGTAGCACTTAAGCTCCAGGTGCCCCTCCAGACACAACATCCACCATATATTAGGGGCCTCAGCCTGATTCTTCCCCTCAGATTAGATTATGTAGGGGATGATCTGGTGATGGGCCCGTTGACCTTCCGCCATGTGTTAATCCTCCTGGTGCCACCTTGGTTTACGCTGTCACAGCCGGGCCCGTTATGTAAATGTATAGTAGTTACGGTGACAGCATTTCTTCAAGTGTTCGACAAGACAAGCTCTTCCCCTCGGCCCCGATCCCTTTATTTCCTGCAAGCGGACAAATCCCATCATGGAGACATGTACGCGGCCGGATACTGTAATTCTCGCTGCCTCGCATTCTACTTGTTGAGTCCTTGTTCTGTCATTCCTGGGAACGTTGTCGTCGTGTATCGGAGCAGAGGAGTCCGGCAGTATCCTGTGACTAAGATCTTCTGATGGTTTCCCATCTTCATGCTTCCAACAATGAGACTCGATACCCCTTATATTTCGTCAGACGCCTCTCACCGAGTGAACCAGAAACCTTCTTTACACTGATGAGAGGTGAGAACCCCGAAACAGCTGGATGGTGGAGCTTCTGGCTGAGCTGAATCTTCTAAGTCATGTGCAAGGTTCTTTAAAGGGAACCTGTCACCACGTTTTTGGAAGATGGGATAAAAATAGCGTTAAATAGGGGCAGAGGTGGGCGTTACATTAGTGTGTGTGTTATGCGTTTATTACCCACCTAAGTTGCCGAAATAACTTTGCAAAGTCTCCGTTTTCGCCTGTCAATCAGGCTGGTCAGGTCACATGGGCGTGGTGTCTTCACCCAGATTTGGCGTAGTTTTCCGTTGGTGGCGTAGTGGTGTGCGCATGCCCAAAGTCCGGAATCCTCTTCCAGGGGATTTAAAAATAGCGCGGTGTTCGTTATTGCATTGGTGATCGGTGGGCGCGGCCATCTTCCTTTGGCCGCGCGTGCGCAGAAGCGGCGCTCTGCTGGCCGCGGCTTCAGGAAAATGGCCGCGGGATGCCGCGCGTGCGCAGATGGATATCGCGGCGGCCATTTTCCTGAAGCCGCGGCCAGCAGAGCGCCGCTTCTGCGCACGCGCGGCCAAAGGAAGATGGCCGCGCCCACCGATCACCAATGCAATAACGAACACCGCGCTATTTTAAATCCCCTGGAAGAGGATTCCGGACTTTGGGCATGCGCACACCACTACGCCACCAACGGAAAACTACGCCAAATCTGGGGGAAGACAACGCCCATGCGACCTGACCAGCCTGATTGACAGGCGAAAACGGAGACTTTGCAAAGTTATTTCGGCAACTTAGGTGGGTAATAAACGCATAACACACACACTAATGTAACGCCCACCTCTGCCCCTATTTAACGCTATTTTTATCCCATCTTCCAAAAACGTGGTGACAGGTTCCCTTTAAAGAAAACCTGTCAGGAGACTCATGCTGCTCAATGCACGGGCAGCACAAATTGTAGCCTAGCGGCATGATTACAGCCAGGTATATTATTAGATTTGGTCAGAGACCAGACTAGTCCAGTATTGCCTTACTGTGTCTTCCCTGCGCCACTGTAGGTGATTGGCAGGTCATTCCCTCGCAGATGTGAACACAGACAGAAGCACTGGCAAGAGCCGGCTTGGGGCGGCTTAGAACTGTTCTGGCCTTTGCACCCTGATCTTCAAAGTATAATTTTTCTCAAATGCTGGTGACAGTATAAAAGCAGAGGCAGGGAATGCAGCAGAGATTCTGTGGTGTATCTGAATAGTAAGAGGACGTCACAGGTCACAAGGCAGCCATATAGATAAATGGAGAAAAAGCCATAACACATGGACAAATACTTCAGATAGTAATGTTTACCAAACTGCAGCAATGAAGAAGATGAGAGTCTGTGAATAATACAGAGATTTAATTGATAGGTGGAGAGAGAAATAGGAGAGGTGGCAGCAGCATCATTGCAGTACTGTCTGATTACAAAGTAATACAATGTAGCTGGCAGCTGCTGCATGTGAATTACACTTATTTTTCGATCTTTATACACTAGAAAGCAGCAGCAAGACAGCGCAATATAAAGCAAAAAGACTTTGTCGCAAAAAGGACAAATTACTGTACTTTGTTTTTGCATTTTTTTCTTCTATCCTTTTTATGAAGGAGGGGTCTCTAAATGTGTAAAAAAATAAACATAAGACATTTAACCTCAACTGTTTATCCCACAAAATGTGCGTGTCACAAACTGTTACCATCCATTTACCAACAGCCATATATGTGAAGGTCACTTTGACATTAGTAAAGCTGCAGTGGTGTTAAAGAGATTGAAAGGGATTGGATACAGTCATAGGAGACCCTAGAGGGTTCTTTTCAGGCCAATTGGAAGCTTTACAGTATTTACAATTCACAGAAAATCTAATTTTTGTGAAGAATTAGGTGAACTCACATTGTAAACAATTCACCCATCTTTAATTGCTGATAATAATAGGAGACTTTAGAGACAATTCACTTATCCCATATGAAGAGATTGTGTGCACTGCTGATAATAATAATAATAATAATAATAATAATAATAATAATAATAATAAATGTATCAGAACATCGGAACATTCCGAGGCCGCGGTGCCAACCATAAGGTGTCCTAGAATGAGGGGGACCCAGCTGAAGTTTCTTATGTCCTGGTTCACCCTGCAATGTGGGCTCCAAAGAGGTGTAATTTGTTTCCACAGAATAGCTAATAATATAATGATTGCTGGGGCCCCGGATCCAGGGAACCCAATCAACAATAAATTTAAACACCTCAGCAGATGGGATTAGATACACAGCTCAGCAGACAGCATCACACAGGATAGGATTAGATACACAGCTCAGAAGTCAGTATCACACAGGATAGGATTAGATACACAGCTCAGCAGACAGTATCACACAGGACAGGATTAGATACACAGCTCAGCAGACAGTATCACACAGGATAGGATTAGATACACGGCTCAGCAGACAGTATCACACAGGACAGGATTAGATACACAGCTCAGCAGTCAGTATCACACAGGAGAGGATTAGATACACAGCTCAGCAGACAGTATCACACAGGACAGGATTAGATACACAGCTCAGCAGACAGTATCACACAGGATAGGATTAGATACACGGCTCAGCAGTCAGTATCACACAGGATAGGATTAGATACACAGCTCAGCAGACAGTATCACACAGGATAGGATTAGATACACGGCTCAGCAGACAGTATCACACAGGACAGGATTAGATACACAGCTCAGCAGTCAGTATCACACAGGATAGGATTAGATACACAGCTCAGCAGACAGTATCACACAGGGTAGGATTAGATACACAGCTCAGAAGTCAGTATCACACAGGAGAGGATTAGATACACCTCTCAGCAGACAGTATCACATGGGTTACAATTAGATACAGCCAGGGGTGGATTAAGGGTAGCCAGGGCCCCGGGCTGTTCAGACACTGTGGGCCCCCCCGGTCATGTGACGGGGGGTCATGTGACGGGGGGGTCATGTGACGGGGGGGTCATGTGACGGGGGGGGGTGTCATGTGACGGGGGGGGGGGTCATGTGACGGGGAGGTCATATTATACCCGAACCAGATTATTCCAGAAAAATGGCCGGGCCCTACTCTACTGTAACCTATTAAATATTTGTTAAAATCTGCAATATAATTTCGGTATATTTTGACCAATAATATCACATACAAGGAACAAATACCACCGCGCCATGACCAGACCACAAATTACAAACACAGTGATCGAATAATATCACATACAAGGAACAAATACCACTGCACCATGTCAAGACCACATATTACCACCACTTGGTGACCAAATAGCACATTCAAGGGACAAATACCACAACACCATTTCCAGACCACATATTACCACCACATAGTGACTGAATACTACAATACTGATCAGTAATAATAAAAAAAACAAAACACAATACTATCACCATAAGTGCCAGTATTCACAGGAGATCTATACTTAGTATGCAGTGTCTGTGTAGAGGTAATACAGAGATCACTAGTGACATTATACACAGGAGCTCTGTATATAGTATAGTGTATAGTGTCAATGTGTAGGTAACACTGACTCACCAATGACATCTCTAGGTGAAGTCCTTCATCTTTCATCCAGCACAGACCGCCATCATTTCTTCCAGCCAGGACTCGTTTCTGCAGGAAATAACACAGTTATCTCGAGCTCTGCTTGCAGAACACATTACTTAATTTTTCACAACTTCTACATTACACATGTAGAAAAAAAGGCGACATAGACATAGTATCACTCTGCACAGTAACAGGACCGCCCCCCCCATTTAAAACAGTATACTCAAAAAATAAAATAAATACATCACTGCAGTAATAATATCCCTTAATTAGCCCCTATGGTAATAATATTCCCCACCCTGGCCCCGTGTGTCTCATTCCTGGCTCCAGCCATATGTTCTCCCATCCTGCACTCATGAGTATCCATTCTATCCCATGTGATCTCCCCATCCTGCCCCTTCTGTCTCCATCGTATTCTCCTGCCCCATGATCCAATCCTGCCCCATGTCTTTCATTCTGCCCCATCTCTACATTCTGCCCATGCCTCCAGTCCTGCCCCCAGTGTGTCCAGCAATCTGCCCCAGTGTGTCCAGCATATTACCCCCAGTGTGTCCAGCAATCTGCCCCAGTATGTCCAGCATATTGCCCCAGTAACGAGCAATCTGCCCCAGTGTGTCCAGCATTGCCCCAGACAGTGTCTCCAGCAATCTGCCCCAGTGTCTGACTCCAGCATATTGCCCCCATACAGTGTGTTCAACAATCTGCCCCAGTATGTCCAGCATATTGCCCCAGTGTGTCCAGCATATTACCACCAGTGTGTCCTGCAATCTGCCCCAGTATGTCCAATTGTCCAGCATTGCCCCCAGTGTGTCCAGCAATCTGCCCCATTGTCTCCAGCATATTACCCCCAGTGTGTCCAGCAATCTGCCCCAGTATGTCCAGCAATCTGCCCCAGTGTCTCTAGCATTGCCCCAGTGTCTCAAGCAATCTGCCCCAGTGTCTCCAGCAATCTGCCCCAGTGTGTCCTCCAGCATTGCCCCAGTGTGTCCAGCAATCTGCCCCAGTGTCTCCAGCAATCTGCCCCAGTGTGTCCTCCAGCATTGCCCCAGTGTGTCCAGCAATCTGCCCCAGTGTGTCCTCGAGCATTGCCCCAGTGTGTCCTCGAGCATTGCCCCAGTGTGTCCAGCAATCTGCCGCAGTGTCTCCAGCATTGCCCCAGTGTCTCCAGCATTGCCCCAGTGTCTCCAGCATTGCCCCAGTGTCTCCAGCAATCTGCCCCAGTGTCTCCAGCAATCTGCCCCAGTGTCTCCAGCATTGCCCCCAGTGTGTCCAGCAATCTGCCCGTGTCTACAGCATTGCCCCAGTGTCTCCAGCATTGCCCCAGTGTCTCCAGCAATCTGCCCCAGTGTCTCCAGCAATCTGCCCCAGTGTCTCCAGCAATCTGCCCCAGTGTCTCCAGCATTGCCCCCAGTGTCTCCAGCATTGCCCCCAGTGTCTCCAGCATTGCCCCCAGTGTGTCCAGCAATCTGCCCCAGTGTCTCCAGCATTGCCCCAGTGTCTCCAGCAATCTGCCCCAGTGTCTCCAGCAATCTGCCCCAGTGTCTCCAGCAATCTGCCCCAGTGTCTCCAGCAATCTGCCCCAGTGTCTACAGCAATCTGCCCCAGTGTCTCCAGCAATCTGCCCCAGTGTCTCCAGCAATCTGCCCCAGTGTCTCCAGCAATCTGCCCCAGTGTCTCCAGCATTGCCCCCAGTGTGTCCAGCAATCTGCCCTTGTCTACAGCATTGCCCCAGTGTCTCCAGCATTGCCCCAGTGTCTCCAGCAATCTGCCCCAGTGTCTCCAGCAATCTGCCCCAGTGTCTCCAGCAATCTGCCCCAGTGTCTCCAGCAATCTGCCCCAGTGTCTCCAGCAATCTGCCCCAGTGTCTCCAGCATTGCCCCCAGTGTGTCCAGCAATCTGCCCCAGTGTCTACAGCATTGCCCCAGTGTCTACAGCATTGCCCCAGTGTCTACAGCAATCTGCCCCAGTGTCTACAGCAATCTGCCCCAGTGTCTACAGCAATCTGCCCCAGTGTCTACAGCATTGCCCCAGTGTCTACAGCAATCTGCCCCAGTGTCTACAGCAATCTGCCCCAGTGTCTACAGCAATCTGCCCCAGTGTCTCCAGCAATCTGCCCCAGTGTCTCCAGCATTGCCCCAGTGTCTCCAGCAATCTGCCCCAGTGTCTCAGGCATTGCCCCCAGTGTGTCCAGCAATCTGCCCCAGTGTCTCCAGCATTGCCCCAGTGTCTCCAGCAATCTGCCCCAGTGTCTCCAGCATTGCCCCCAGTGTGTCCAGCAATCTGCCCGTGTCTACAGCATTGCCCCAGTGTCTCCAGCATTGCCCCAGTGTCTCCAGCAATCTGCCCCAGTGTCTCCAGCATTGCTCCCAATGTGTCCACAGTCCACCGTCGAGTGTGCGCGGCGACTGACAATGACGTCAGATGCCGGCGACGTGTCAGCTGCGGCTGACTTCAGCTGCCAGCCTCCAATTGGCTGGCTGGCGGCTGTTGTTAACTATTGAAGTGCGGGCGAGCGCCCGCACCTCAATAGGAAAGCGCCGCAGCGCAGGAAGGGGCCCGGTGAGCAGATGAGAAGGGGCCCGATGCGGACCCCCTCTCTCTGCCCACCGGGTCCGGGGGGCGGGCCGGGCATTCAGTCACACTCCGGCGGATTATCAGAGGGTCAATCTGCGGTGGCCCAGGGCCCCCCCAAGCCACTGGGCCCTGGGCTACCGCCCATATTGACCCTCTGATAATCCGCCCCTGGATACAGCAGATAATCACACAGTATAATATTCTATAGAAACTGATCAGATTATATAAAACCTACTTTGCTTGGATACGACGGCTGAACACGTCCCGTTATAGTTCTGTGCAGATACAGGGGCCGGTTTTCAATCAGAGTTTGTCTCTGAGCCGCGTTTAATAAGTTTCTGAAAACATAAAACCTTGAGTTTATGAAGAGCGCAAATGTTTAATTAAATATCACATTAATTGCCTGTAGATCAGGCAGGATTTCATTTGTTTAAAACGGCGGCAGCGAGAAACATTGTTAAGAGGACAACATTTAAAGGAAAGTGTCGGAGGAGAGCGCGGAGCATACGGAAAGAGCGAAATAACACTCCGCAATGATGCTAACGAAAAATTATATTTAATTAAAGGATAATCTTGTTCTGTGTGTTGAATACATAGCAATTAACTACATTTAGGCTCATTAAATACCAAATCTCAGCTAAGACATTATTACTTTTGTACCTGAGACACTTTCTGCTGCATGAGAAAGTCAGAGCCAAGATAATTACTGCACCACATTCTGCTTTACGGTTCAGTCATTTACTGGTTTTAGAGGCAAACATAGAAAATACTGCAGTTCTCATAAATATTACTATAACACTGTCTTCTATGTACAGGAATATAACTACTATAATACTGCCCCTATGTACAAGAATATAACTACTATAATACTGCTCCTATGTACAAGAATATAACTACTATAATACTGCCCCTATGTACAAGAATATAACTACTATATTACTGCTCCTATGTACAAGAATATAACTACTATAATACTGCTCCTATGTACAAGAATATAACTACTATAATACTGCTCCTATGTACAAGAATATAACTACTATAATACTGCTCCTATGTACAAGAATATAACTACTATAATACTGCTCCCATGTACAAGAATATAACTACTATAATACTGCCCCTATGTACAAGAATATAACTACTATAATACTGCTCCTATGTACAAGAATATAACTACTATAATACTGCCCCCTATGTACAAGGCTATACCGACTATAATACTGCTCCTATGTACAAGAATATAACTACTATAATACTGCCCCTATGTACAAGAATATGACTACTATAATACTGCTCCTATGTACAAGAATATAACTACTATAATACTGCCCCTATGTACAAGAATATAACTACTATAATACTGCTCCTATGTACAAGAATATAACTACTATAATACTGACCCCTATGTACAAGAATATAGCTACTATAATACTGCCCCTATGTACAAGAATATAACTACTATAATTCTGCTCCTATGTACAAGAATATAACTACTATAATACTGCCTCTATGTACAAGAATATAACTACTATAATACTGCTCCTATGTACAAGAATATAACTACTATAAGGGTATGTGTCCACGTTCAGGAAACGCTGCATTTTTGACGCAGCGCTGAGCCGCAGCGTCAAAAACTCAGCGTCCAGATGTTACAGCATAGTGGAGGGGATTTAATGAAATCCCGTCTCCACTGTGCATTAAAAAACACATGCGTTTTTCCCGCAAAAACGCACATGCGGTGCGTTTTTTTCAGAACGCAGCATGTTGCTACAATGAGCAAAACACGCAGGAACACTGCAGGTGACCTGCCAGTGACCTAAGGTGCATTTTTTATCAGGATTTTACCTGCATAAAATCCTGACCAAAGCCTGAAGCAAACCTGACCGTGGACACATACCCTCATACTGCCCCTATGTACAAGAATATAACTACTATAATACTGCTCCTATGTACAAGAATATAACTACTATAATACTGCTCCTATATACAAGAATATAACTACTATAATACTGCCCCTATGTACAAGAATATAACTACTATAATACGGCTCCTATGTACAAGAATATAACTACTATAATACTGCACCTATGTACAAGAATATAACTACTATAATACTGCCTCCTATGTACAAGAATATAACTACTATAATACTGCCCCCTATGTACAAGAATATAACTACTATAATACTGCCCCTATGTACAAGAATATAACTACTATAATACTGCTCACTATGTACAAGAATATAACTACTATAATACTGCCCTCTATGTACTAGAATGTAACTACTATAATACTGCCCCTATGTACAAGAATATAACTACTATAATACTGCCCCTATGTACAAGTATATAACTACTATAATACTGCTCCTATGTACAGGAATATAACTGCTATAATACTGCTCCCATGTACAAGAATTTAACTACTATAATACTGCCTCCTATGTACAAGAATATAACTACTATAATACTGCTCCCATGTACAAGAATTTAACTACTATAATACTGCCTCCTATGTACAAGAATATAACTACTATAATACTGCCCCCTATGTACAAGAATATAACTACTATAATACTGCCCCTATGTACAAGAATATAACTACTATAATACTGCCCCTATATACAAGAATATAACTACTATAATACTGCCCTCTATGTACTAGAATATAACTACTATAATACTGCCCCTATGTACAAGAATATAACTACTATAATACTGCCCCTATGTACAAGACTATAACTACTATAATACTGCTCCTATGTACAAGAATATAACTACTATAATACTGCTCCTATGTACAAGAATATAACTACTATAATACTGCCCCTATGTACAAGAATATAACTACTATAATACTGCCCCTATGTACAAGAATATAACTACTATAATACTGCCCCCTATGTACAAGAATATAACTACTATAATACTGCCTCTATATACAAGAATATAACTACTATAATACTGCTTCTATGTACAGGAATATAACTACTATAATACTGCTTCCTATATACAGGAATATAACTACTATAATACTGTCCCTATGTTCAAGAATATAACTACTATAATACTGCTTCTATGTACAGGAATATAACTACTATAATACTGCTTCCTATATACAGGAATATACCCGCTATACTACTCATACTGTACAAATTCAGCAGAGCATACATTTGATAACTCTCCGATATGTATCTGCTGTTTTCTCTTTTACGGGAGCTGTATTTGTATACTGAGATCGCCCCCTAGTGGTAGCCGTTGTTACCTTTTTCACCTCCTCACAACAAGCAGAGGTGACAGTTCAGCGCACAGCCCCCTGGTATTCACCTGTTGTGCTGTTATGTAAATTAGATGCAATCTAGTAAATTCTAAAGCATTTTTGACAAATCTGGGTTTATGGGGGAGGATATGAATCCTAAATAATATCTTTGTCCTTAATATCTGAGATGCAGAATGATTAGCCGTCTTTTACTTTCTTCTACAGGGGGTTGCTTTTACCTATTTCCCTGTGACAGGAGGTAGTCGCTCTGACTGCAGGGATTATTATAATAGGAATATGTATATGCATGAGTTCTCACTGCACATTGAGCACCCTCCATTGTCAGGCCGCGGATACAATGTATCATTCTCTGTAGAACCAGGATTTGTTTGTTTATCTGTTTGAGGAGAAGGTGAAAGAAGTGAATAGGTTCTGATTGGAAGGAGGCGAGGTACAGACCCGAGACTGAGCCCCATTGTAGTGTCACGTAGCGGGCACAATGTGCGTTATGGCTGATGCTTGCCTGCATAGAAAAAATGCAAACTAATATAGAACAAGTAGAAGTTTAGAGACCTAGAGGTTTACGGATCACTGAAAGACATCTGAAGTCCAAGTAGTTATCCCTTACCTTCTCAAAAAATAAAGACAGACTATGAATTCTGGCGCCATGGACCAGGACCCTCCCAACAAAGCGCCCAGGTGGAAATTCTAGTGACTTTGGCGCTACCTACTTCTACTCTATAGATGAAGACCATGTCATCAAGAGCATGGAGATTACCAGGATCACCTTTGCTCATTTCTTGGCATCACTTCCACTCACAAGAAGGGTGACCCTGCTGACCTTCATGATTGACCACGGACGCCTTCTATAAAGTAGAACTTGGTCTTGGGAAAGTGTATTATTTAGGGTATTAGTCTCCAACATGTGGCTCTCCAACTGGAGGATCTGAAGATCCACAGATTAGAGTCCAGAACATTACGGAGTGGAACAGGCGGCCACGAGAGGTGGTGAGTTCTCCTTCCATGGAAGTCTTCAAACAGAGGCTGGACAGACATCTGTCTGGGATGATTTAGTGAATCCTGCTTTGAGAAGGGGCTTGGAGCAGATGACCCAGAAGGTCCCTTCCAACTCTACCATTCTATGACTCTACAAGGAAAAGAGTCTAAAGAGGCTCAAAATTCTTGGGGTAACATTTGGGATATCCTCACACTAATGACATCATACATAATATTACATGACATTTTTTACACAATTGATCATGGGGTGGTGGCCACCAAATGTCTTCAATGGATGTGACAGGTTGGACTGTCAGCTGTTTTTAGGAACCGCCACCAGTGGAAATGTCCATCAACATCCGCCATCACTCCTTTATGGATGGAGCCAGGACCCATCTTAAGTGGTCTACAGAGTCATTAAAGGGTCATTCTACCAGGAGATGAATCTCTGTTTCTCACCTTTACATAACTTTAACCCTTGTTGCATTTTTTTTTACCATGGAGACCAATTTCCATTTCCATATTCTTCAATGCTGTAGTATTTCAATTAGAGTAGAAAAGGAACATGTGCTGCCCGTTTCGTGTCTTATCTGACCAATGGAAGTGATCGATCCTGATTCTGATCTATTCGCTCTTGAACAAATCCCTTTGTAGTGAACCGAACCAGGTCCTTCACTCATTGCAAACTCTTGGAGTTCCTCATGACCTCAGGTCCCATAGGGCCCAAAGGTGTAAAACTGGTTTCAGAGCAATTACTGACTATGGGAATGATAATCACACTTCACCATAGTAGGGTCTGGGGTTATAGGGGCCTCTTTTTACCCAGCTTGCCCACCCCCAGCATCGGCCCTGGTGTTTAGCGTGGGTCATGGTAATTCATGGGTTCCACTCCACCACCAGTGTCAGGCTCCAAGGACCCCTCATTTTCAGGATCATCCTGTGATACTAGTTCTTTGTCGGAGAGCCTCCTTCATTCCCCGTTCCTTTACCATAGTCATGAAGTTCAGGACGAAGATAGGACATTTCTGGCCGGGGCTCTGCTGCGCCGCGGTGACTGCAGAGCGGGGGATGCATTATTTATGTCTCATTTTACTATGCAGATTCATTACAGTATAATGAATGCATTATTAATATCATTGATATTTTATGTCAATACCATTATACATTCATAGACTGTGAAGATGATTGGTGGCTTCTCGGGCTCCTGTGTCACTTACTTAGAGGTCACCACTGTAGCCCAAGTCATAGCGTGAACTACCAGCCATAGAGGATACTAAGGGGTGGAGAGATGACCCAGAGGCGGACTGAATCTAACCCAGATCTGCTCTCACAGCAGAGGGTTTGTTACAATGTGTCCGTTCTGTGCAATTCTGTTCAACTCATCCTTTCTCCTGTTCTAAAAGTCAGTCCAGGTAAGATGAAGCCACCAAAGCATGGCCAAGACCTGATACAATGTAACAAACCCTCACTCCAATCCCAATCCTAATGAAGCTTGACCCTCGTTCCTCCTTTTTCGCAAGAGGGGTGTTTTTATGGTTTTTACCCCCATCATATAGGGCCCCATGGTGGCATATAGGCTTCCTCTATGGTACAGTGTGTAAACCCTTGGTCCCAGGGGGTGCAGAAGGAGTGGTCACATTCAGGTGCCTGATGGAGACAGTGGCGTAACTTGAAGCTCGTGGGCCCCAAGTCAAAACCTCCAACGGGACCCCTAATTATCACAGATCTTTATTAGCCCAAATGGACCTGTAACCCCTGCACCTATTCTGGTTATGCCGCTGTTTGGAGCATGAAAAGATCCCAAAATGATACAGATGTAGCAAGTGCCTCCGAATGTTCATAAATGGTGGCCACTGGTGGGCTTCTTTTCCGCGTTTTGCACTGGGGTCCGGCACTTCATTGTGTGACCCGAGTTGTGATGACCCTGGTGGCGGCCACTTTTCGTGTTTGCTGAGCTCGGCGTTAGTTTGGTAAACTCCTGTTTTCTTCTTTGCCGGCTGCCAGCGCTGATCCAGCAGCTGTAACTCTTCATGTGGCGAGCGAGAAGCTTAGCTTGCAATAAGATTTAATTAGGATACAGCGACCTGAGAATGTCTCAGAAAGTCTCGGAAAGTCTCAAAGTTTCAGAAAGTCTCAAATTCTCAGAAAGTCTCAAAGTCCCAGAAAGTCCCAAAAAGTCTCAGAAAGTCTCAAAGTCTCAGAAAGTCTCAGAAAGTCTCAAAGTCCCAAAAAGTCCCTGAAAGTCTCAGAAAGGCTCAAAGTCCCATAAAGTCTAAGAAAGTATCAGAAAGTCCCAGAAAGTATCTGAAAGTCTAAGAAAGTCTCAAAATCCCAGAAAGTCTCAGAAAGTCCCAGAAAGTCCCAGAAAGTCTCAGAAAGTCTCAGAAAGTCTCAGAAAGTGTGACATTTGTTGCAGCTCCGATACAGCAACAAACGTGGCACAAAATGACATTTTCATTACAATCTCTTTCTCCCCCTATTTATAAAAGACAGAAATATTCTAACAGACGCTATAATGGTCTCCGATAATCACTTTGACTCCAAAGTGGGCACAGAAAATATCAAATGCCTCTTCCATCACAGATCCCTGAGTCAGGATTTCCAAAAGACGCATAAAATAGTCAAATGGAAGATCAGAGCTGACTTTGTCATGGATAACTCGAAGCCTCGGATTCTGACAGCATGGCCTTTACACAATGCCTTACATCTCATTATAAAATGTCACTTTATTATTGATGTAGCTGAGGTGACTATGCCACTGAAGTGTTTCTTTTATGAAACTTTGAAGCCCCAGATTGTGGGAGTGTGACCAAATGATAGTCAGCTCTGATACATGCATACAATTGTACTCAAAAGTTTACATACCCCAGCAGAATTTTTGCTTTCTTGGCCTTTTTTCAGAGAATATGAATGATAGCACCAAAACTTTTTCTCCACTCATGGTTAGTGGTTGGGTGAAGCCATTTATTGTCAATCTACTGTGTTTTCTCTTTTGATGGTGGCCACCCCCTGATGAAGGCAGACGCCGAAACGCGCGTCGGGGTGGACGCATACAAGTAACAGACACTACGTGCACCAGGTAAACCACCTGAGGTCCTTATTTACTTCCACAGCGTTATTTGTTTTTTGTACCTTGTTACTTATCAATTACCATCTGAGGTTGTGGTCCTTTACTGAAAATCCTCTTGCACATTGCACTTTCTGCCCTAATATTTGCACGTATTTATTGTTTTCTTCCTGATAGCCGTACATTAAGCCATCAATGACTATTTAGCACTAAGACACTTTATTCCTTTTTAATGTATTTGTTATTAGTTTTGTGCAGCACTAATTGTACTGGATCTATTGATAGATATTGCAATCATCTTTTTCGTCCCTTGTGGTGCGTCTTTACTTTGTTATTCTTACCCCCACCCTTACCTCACCTGCTGTTATATATCTTTTAATTAATAAAAATATTTATTTCACCTTAATATCGGACTGTTATATCCTGTGTTTTCTTCATTTTTCGGTTACATCCATATGTGCACAATGCATTACATCCCAGTATACAATGACTATTATGATTGATGTAGCAGGGCTGACTTTGTCATTAAGTTGTTTCTTTATTGATCAGTTAAAGCCCCACACTGTGACAGCATGCCACAATCCAATAGGCAGACTCAGCTCTGCTTCATTACACAATAAACTATATTACGCTCCTCTAACAGTACAAAACTGGGTGTAGCAGAGCCGACTATGACTTTGGCTGATTTTGTCCCCTGTGATCACATTATGTTGCAGTTTACATACGATTTCCATTCATACATTTCCACACTGCGCTCTGCTACATCGGTTGATGACTTGTCTGTCTTTTAAGAATGATTGATGTTCACCAAATACAATGATTACTGATACAATACTCTTATAGTTATCAGTCAGTGATATATTGATATAGCAGAGCTGAGTTTGTCATTTATCATTGCACATGCTGAAATTGATATTTAGTATTTGCTGTCTTCCAGTCTAAACTTAACAAAAGTTTCCAACTTGTTTCAAAAGTTTTGAGCACCCCGCCCTTCATCCGCATACTTTATACACAGTAACTTGTGAAGAAATAAGAAAAGTAAAGTAGAGACCATCATGTGAGTAAGGTGCACCTATGCAGAGGGTCTCTATGTCTGGAGGGGTCCACTATACTCCATTGATATTTATAAGCACGGTGTAATACTTTGTTTCTCCTGTGGGGGCACTGTAGGGAAAGCCAACACTTGATGCCAGATTTCTTTGCAGATTACAGTTGATCATTGAGGGTCTCTTCAGCAGGAGGGCATGTGATTAGCCATTTTTGGGGGCAAAAAATAAAGGATTTTCCTTTCCCTATACTACAGCATGTAAAATAAAGGGGAGTCCCTAATTTTAGCCCACTATTGTTTCTAATTCTGTAGGATCTGGTACATGCATCAATTAAACTCCAGCGCACTGAAGATTACGGGCATGTAATACTTTTTTTCTCCAGTGGGGGCACTGCAGGGGAATTGAACACTTGCTGCCAGGTTTCTCTTGCAGATTAGAGTTGATCATTGGGGATCTCAGGATCGGGAACATCTGTGAACAGCTTATATTTGGGAGATCTTTATGATACAAAGGGATGTGTGTCCCTTACCCCTATGTAATTGATGTAGAGTGTAGAAAAATAAAAGGGATTCTATTGTTTGGGTTCACTTCTTATTAGATACGCCTAAATAAAAAGAGTCTCTCTGGAGGACCTAGCACATCTATTAGATTTATTAGCATGTAATTCTCTTTTTCTCCTCTGGGGGAGCTGTAGGGAAATGCAACAAGTCTTTTATAGATTATAGCTAATTGCTGGGGTTCTCAGCAGTGGGACCACCTTTGATCGGCTTATTTATGGAGGACCTATAAACCGACCAATAGATGAGTCTCCTCCTTTGGGTGTCCTCTTTCTCAGTAGAGTTCCCCTGCAGGCTCACCTTGCTGTCAGCCTTGGTTTAACCTCCTGCAGAGTTGACCATTGATTTATTGATGGGAATGTCGAGCTTTGGCAGGTTCCTCATATTCTGTATGATGGAGCCGAGGCTGCGAGGGATGTAAATGTCTCCCCTCCCTCCATTCTTCGTGTCCATAAATGATCTGGTGTTCGGACGGATGGAATTAAGGATGTTTAACCTTAGAGCGGGCTGCCGCTAGTGCTGCTGACTCGATGAAATATTATGTGGGAGCGGACTCCGCTACGCCGCGCAGCGCCGTATTGATTTGCTGCTCTCGTGCTGACTGCAGCGTATTTAATATGAAAGCTGAGATGCGGTTACTCGTGATTTCTGGCGGGATGATGAGCTCCGGGTTATCGAGACTGGACGGGTCTGTGCGGAGGGCAAACATTAATAGGCTACTGCCAAGAACGGGACCAAGATTGGGGCAGAGACTTTAGTAGATGAATAGGACTCCTTAAAGGGGAATTCTACCTATAGCCGCAGATATAAGGTACATTCAGAGGTGCCATCTAGTGGTGACAATGGGTAATGCATCGCCCTTTGTGCTTTTCCGCCCAGCATTCACATTTTCCACTATTTAGGTGATTAAAGACCTTCTCTAAGACTTCTGTAAGATCAGAACACTTCTCTCCTAAAATACTCTGCGCTGCTGGGGTAACTCCTGCCTTTCCCACTACATATCTTAGTCTATGACCTCTGTAAGATCAGAACACTTATCTCCTAAAATACCCTGTGCTGCTGGGGATCCTACATATTTCACTATGTAACTTTTAGTCTATAACCTCTGTAGGATCAGCACACTTCTTGTCATGATCCTATGGTAGCTTTTGGACTGACACGCCAGGGGTTAATTATTGTGGCCTCTTTCTGGATTTGGGAGGGCTTTTTATATCCTCGGTTAGCTCCAATCATTGTCAGTTATACTCCTGCCCTTGGAAGAGTTAGTTGACCCTGGTGTATTTCCGTGCTTGTGCCTTGTGCCTGCTTTGTGAGATTATATGCTGTTGCTGACCCGGTCTGTCCCCCACATTGCTCTTGCCTGTTGATTTGGTACTGTGCTGTTTGCTTCTATAGTTGATTGACTCTGGCTTGATCCTTGACTACCCTTCTGTCTCTGCACTTGGTAACCGTATTGCCCGCTCTTTTTCTGACTTCTGCCTGTACCGGTTTACCCCTCTGTGTGTGTGCTTGTTGGCTTCCTTTCTTCTTCTTCTTTCTTACCTTTCCCGTTAGTCTCCACTGCGTTCCGCTCAGCTATCCGTTAGCTCCTATGGCTGGCCCTGCCTCAGCCCCTCCCCCTTCGGTCATGTGCCACAGGTCCTGCGTGTCGGCGGTCAGGCTACCTCGTCCTCCGGACGCCGCCATCCACGTCCAGCATTGCACCATACCGGACACGTGTACTGTCTGTGACAGGTCGGTCACACAGTCATTGACATTATAACTGACCCGAACATTTTTCTCTTCTGTAGCATGGACCCAATGCATACTCTGCCTGAGCAGGAGAAGCACCTGACTCAGATGCTGCAGAAGTTAAACTTGGAGCAGCGTGCCCTGGCCCAGTCCCACACGCAGGTTGCAGATATGGTTCAGGGGGCTCTGGCCTTGGGGATTCAGACGTTGGGCTGCTGAGGTTTCTTGGGATGATGCAGCCCTCCGGGGTTTCTATCATAGAGGAATGTCTGAACATCTGAAGGATGCCTTGGCATTTCATCCTCCACCTGACTCTCTGGAACCCAAGCAGTTTGTATTGATGACAGACTATGGGCAAGGGGAGTAATGCAACTGAAACACCACTGTTCTCCAGTGGAGGTGAGGCCAGGGCTACTTCTGAGGCTATGGAGGTGGGCGCCATCACCTTTAAGGAAAAAGAGAGAAGATGCCACTGCGAGAAGTAGTTGTGCTTCTATTGTGGGGAATCAGGACACAGGAGGAAGGACTGTCCCTCCTGCCCTTCATCATCCAAGGTGGCGGGAAACGACTAGGTCTGGGTAGTAGTCAAGGAGGCTATCCAGACCTTCAGGTACACTTTTCCTCATGTTTCAAAGATTTGCTGCAGGTGGAACTTCTAGTGGACGATTGTCCTTCTTTTTCTACAGCTTTTGTGGATTGCAGGTCATCTATCAACTTGGTCAGCCCTCATTTGATTTCCCAATGCAAGATAGGGACAGTTAGACTCCAGACTCCTGTTAAAGGGGTGGCCATTGACTCTTCTTCCCTCACCAAGGAAGGGATTTGTTTAGTCTCGGAAGTCTTCTCGTTCAAAGTTGGCTCTGTTCACATTGAGAAAATAAGTTGTTTTGTTTTGGAGAATTTGCCGGCTGGGTTGGTGTTGGGTATGCCCTGGTTACAACGCCACAACCCTATCATCAATTGGGAGACGGGGGAGATTGTCCAATGGGGTCCTAATTGCGTTAACCATTGTGGAAATAGTCAATAAAGTGGCATTTAGGTTGCGTCTCCCCGCCTCGTTTAAAATATCCAATGTATTCCATAAATCTCTGTTGAAACCATTGGGGTCAGTCAAAGAGGATCCTGGGTCCGTGGTTCCTCCAGTGTTGGTGGAGGGTCGCATGGAGTATGAGGTTGGAGATATTGTGGATTCTCAGCTGGTGCATCGCTCCTTGCAGTATCTGGTTCACTGGAAGGGGTATGGGCCAGAGGATCGCTCGTGGGTCCCTGCTCACTTGGTACATGCGGATCGTCTGGTTTGGTCATTTCATGCCTAGCACCCAGGGATGCCTGGGGGTCCTTGGGCCCCCCATTGAGAGGGGGGTACTGTCATGATCCCATGGCTGGCCCCGCCTCAGCCCTCCCCCTGCGGTCAAAAGCCACAAGTCCTGCGTGTCAGCCGTCAGGCTACCTTGTCCTCCGGGCACCACCTTCCGAGTCCAGCGTTGCACCATACCCGGATGTGTGTACTATCTGCGACAGGTCGGTCACGTGGTCCTTGACACTTCTCTCCTGAAATACTATGTGCTGCTGGAGACATTTGTCGTCCACTATGTATATCACAGTCTGCGACCCACCACTTGTCTCCTTCCCCATCCTCCCCCTTGTACGTACAAGACTGACATTGTAATTTCCATGAAACACTCTGTGCTGCTTTGAGATCTCCACTCAGCTCATAGTCCTCTATGATGGCACTCATTGCTCAGGATTCATTTCTGCTCTGTAGTTTATGGATTTATTGGAGCAGAGAGCTGGAAACATACAGAAAAGTAATAAGCGATGGCTGTTTACGAGGGATCAGTGGGACTTGTGCGACTACGGAGCCAAATATTTGTTTTCAGTGATCATGCAGTGAATGTAAAATAAATACTCATCCTCCAGGGTTATGATCTAGGGTTATGCTCTATGGCAGGGGTGGGGAACCTCAGGCCCCAGGGCCATTTACAGCCCTAGATGACCTTTTATCAGGCCCCGGGTAGATTCTCAGGGATCACATTCTTGGGCAGGGAGGTGTATTTTGATTACAGCCAGCTCATTAATTTCTTCTTGCTCTGTTAGCACACATGCAGTGTTCACTACTGAAAACTGAAGTGCATGCAACAAAAGATTATGTCCTGGCACCAGTGCCAGAGTCAGGATGTACTTTGTGGGCGGAGATTGTACGGCCCCCGAAGGATGGTATAAATATCCAAATGACCCTTGGCAGAATAAAGATTCCCCACCCCTGCTCTAGGGTAATACTCCAGGGATATGCTCCAGGGTAATACTCCAGGGTTATGCTCTGATTATTCTCCAGGGTTATCCTCCAGGATAATGCTCCAGGGTTATCCTCCAGGGTAATGCTCCAGAGTTATCCTCCAGGGTAATGCTCCAGAGTTATCCTCCAGGATTATCCTCAAGGGTAATACTCTATGATTATTTTCCAGGGTAACGCGCCAGGGTTATCCTCCACGGTAATCCTCTACGGTAATGCTCCAGGGTTATCCTCCATGATTATACTCTATGGCTTTTCTCCAGTCCAGGGTAATGCTCCAGGAGTATCCTCCAGGGTTATCCTCCATGATTATACTCTACGATTATCCTCCATGGTTATCCTGCAGGGTAACATTTTAGTATTTTGTGGAGCGCCCCCACACCGCCGCAGGGCCGAGGGGTACCCGGAGCCGGGCCTCTGAGTCTCAGTCCTGGGGTTATCACGGTGGCTAGGCCCGGTCCGTGGCCCTGTCTGTCAGTGGGGGACGTCCGATGCGATAAGTGGGGTTAATGGTGGTGTAGCGGTGCAGGTCGCGGCAAATAACGAGGACACCAGGTTGCAGTCTCTTTACCTCTTTACTGGAGATCTCTGAGTCCTCAGTCCAGAATACGGTTCACCAGGCTGCGCAAGTCCGGCCGGTCCAATGGCACCTCCAGAGTTCTCCTCACAGGTGGAAATCAGTGCCCTCCTTCTAGCGCTGTGTGTTGTAGTCCTTCCCTGCTGTGCTCACGGAAAGTCCCCCACAACGGTTGTGTCTGTTTCTTAAGTTCCCTCACAACTTGATTACTTGATGTTCTTCTCTCCTTGATGTACTGCCTCTCCTTTCTGTTACAGGACCGCCCCGTTCAGCCAGGGCCTACTGCCTTTTCAACTACTATACACAGTATAGAACATAACTTTTTCTTTCAGTTTGAGAACACTGAGCCGGCTCTACTTGGCTCCTAGAAGGACTCATTCACTAACCCCTACGGGTTCACTTTCTGTCCTTAGTAACACATTATTAACTTTCAATGGGGAACGCAGGGTCTACCTTCTATCCCCCCCTTCTTTTTCTTACCAACATTATTAACTATCTTCTTTTCATAACGTTAAACTTGCTCTCTACTATGCATGCTGGACACCACATCTACCTCTACGGGTCCACTGCATCCTTCTATTACCTTTCACTTTCTTCTTTCCGAAAACATCATCAGCATTTCTTTACATTTAACTAATTGCATACACATAACTTTTACATGTGAATGTTATCATCATCACTTTTCTTTATCAGCATTATAGCTATTGGCCTTAAAGCATTATCAACAAATGAACATCCCCTTTAAGAGGGGATCAAGTCTTTCTGAGGTAGTTCGTCTTTTCAGACTACCAGTCCATGCTCAGCAAAGGTTCCAGTGCGGGATCTTCGCAAAGAGTCCTTCTTTAAGTATTACCAGCAGGGAGCTCCTTTAAGAAGGTGCAAACTATTTACAAGCAGTTTGTATCATGCATTGTTCATGATTCAGCAGTTTTTATAACATTGTGGAACAAAAAGCAAAAATGAAAGTGAAAGCAAAAATAAAAAGCAATAGGGATCCCGGGTAAACAAAGGGATCCCTTTAAGAGTTAACCCAGGACGGGTTTTAGCAGCAAAACAGCAAGGAAATAAACAGTTAACTATTTACAGTTTCAGGTTTCCGAGGCTTAGTTGGACGGCTCCCAGGGCTGCACCTGGCACTTAACCCTTCTCGGCCTGGGAAAAGTGAGGTCCAGGGTTGCACCCAGTGCTGGACAAACGCCGTTAATCCGTCTTGCATGTATGGTTAAGTCATGCGCAGCGATGGAGATCTGCGCAGCTTGAGTAGGGGCATTTGTTGCAGCAGAGGTAGAGGCTGCTGCAAGATCAGTCACTGGAACGGGGTCAGCAGCTGTGGCACCAGCAGTCACGGGAGTGGTGTCAGTCATCAGGGCAGGGTCGTCCTTCATACCTGCTTCAGATGCGGTCCCTCCGGTGCCGGTCTGCTCCGTCTCCGCTGGGGTCTGGAACGCTGGTTGCGGGACCTTGTGCTGCGGCGTTGTCATCTCTGCTCGCAGCATACCCCTTCCCGGCAGCGCCTTGCTTTCCAGCTTCGGAGCGCTGGGACTTCTTCCCTGCTCCGGACCAGATGAGGCTGCCGACAGATGTCCGGTGAGGCTCCTGATGATGGCCTTCTTCCACCCGGCCTCGGTGCTCAGCTGCGTCCGCCGGGGTCGGTCGCTGAGCTCGTCCACTCCGGCCTGCAGGAATTCAGCATCAGCGGTGGAGGCCTGGTTGCGGTGCCCCTCCGGGTAGCTGGGGGGGTCCTCGGCTCCGACCCCACGCCCCGGCTCCGGGTGGCTCGCCAGGGCGTCCTCCATGTCTCTGACTTCTTCTTCCTGGTCCTTTTCCCGCTCTCTCCTTCGTGGGCGGTTTCGTTTTCTCTGTCTCTGCCCACCATTGAGGATCAGGAGGCGGATCTCAGCTGCTGACGGACACGTCCTCAAGGGGCCGAGATATTTAGACTGGGCGGCCATTGTCTTTCGCGCTCTTCAGCTTGTTCACGCCCACTTCCACGCCCTTCTTCTCCTGCGCTCTCCTTAGCGCTGTAATGGCGGCGGTTTTGGCGCGAACTTTTGGCGGCAAGTGACAATCCACAGTCTTTGCAATAAAGCACAGTCCAAGCACAATAAATCACAGTCTCTAGGCAAATCCAGGAAAAAGATGTGCACACTGTCACTGGGTTGGTGCAGGCATGAACAAAAATAGTCCAAGTATAGGAAAAATCAGCCGCACTCAATTGGTTGAAAGTTCAGCAAACTGTGTAGTTTCTTTATTAACATATACAATAAACATCACCAGGTGCTTTTTTAGGAGGTAAATGGGTGGCGGACTATTCAATTCGGGTAACGTTTCACCCACCAGGCGGACGCGCTTCCACACAACTCCACCAGAGCTGTGAGGTTTTGATAAAGACCCGCTGGGGTCGAAACGTTACCCGAATTGAATAGTCCGCCACCCATTTACCTCCTAAAAAAGCACCTGGTGATGTTTATTGTATATGTTAATAAAGAAACTACACAGTTTGCTGAACTTTCAACCAATTGAGTGCGGCTGATTTTTCCTATACAGTCTCTAGGCACACATGACCCGATTCTTCAGGCTTAAGTAGATCCTGTTCGTGACGCCAAGTTGTGGAGCGCCCCCACACCGCCGCAGGGCCGAGGGGTACCCGGAGCCGGGCCTCTGAGTCTCAGTCCTGGGGTTATCACGGTGGCTAGGCCCGGTCCGTGGCCCTGTCTGTCAGTGGGGGACGTCCGATGCGATAAGTGGGGTTAATGGTGGTGTAGCGGTGCAGGTCGCGGCAAATAACGAGGACACCAGGTTGCAGTCTCTTTACCTCTTTACTGGAGATCTCTGAGTCCTCAGTCCAGAACACGGTTCACCAGGCTGCGCAAGTCCGACCGGTCCAATGGCACCTCCAGAGTTCTCCTCACAGGTGGAAATCAGTGCCCTCCTTCTTAGCGCTATGTGTTGTAGTCCTTCCCTGCTGTGCTCACGGAAAGTCCCCCACAACGGTTGTGTCTGTTTCTTAAGTTCCCTCACAACTCGATTACTTGATGTTCTTCTCGTATTCCATCCCGCCCTGTTATTCAGGTTGGAACGGCACCCGTTTGTCAGGTAGGCCTGGAGTTCTTCCGGGACCCTAGAGACGCCCCTCTCCCGCAATTGCCCCCCAAGACTTCATAGGTGATATGTGGTAGACAGCCCGCCTTAAACTGACTGCCCTGCCGCTGTTTGGAGTATGGCTTGAAGCTGTATGCTATTCCACTCCCTCGGCGTTCCGGCCACCGGTAGTGCGCCTCAGTAGGATGTTGCCTCGGTCTTACAGCATGACCCCTACTGGTATTCTCCTTTCGCTTGATCTCGTTTCTCACTCAGCACAATCTATCTCTCTTCTAATCCTTCCTTGGGTACCGCCGCTACCCGGAGCAGGCACGGTCCCGTTACGTTCTTTCCAATGCCAAGCCTCTGTCAGGATCCCACCCCTGACAGAGACCCTACTGTCTCTTCCTCCACAACACCCTCTGCCACAAGGTGTTGCTTCGTCCAATCCAGTCAGCTTTCTCTCCTAACTTCCTGCCTGACCCCCAGTTTACCCACTATGGTGGGGAGTGGCCTAATGAATAGAACCCTTAGCTCCCCCCCGGAGGCCCTGCGGTGAAATGTATTGGTGTCTGTGATACCTGATCAGACGAACTCCTTCAGTGCCATCGAACGCACCATGGCTCCCCATAGTGGCGGAGCCACAGTACTGCAACGACCAGGACTCTGGGGCGCTGCAATTGTACTCCACAATTATGCTCTAGGGTCTGTGTTTCAGTCCTGTAGTTATACAACACTGTATCACTGGATAATGGATCAGTGCAGCAACTTCAGCTCTGCTATTTCTATTATTTGCTATGGACCGATATTTTGTTGATATCTTATTAGTTCCAAAATGTATCATGAGAAAATATTTACATTTCTGACTCTACAAATAAAATGGTAGAACCTCAAAAATGGAATTCTACAGTTTCTACATCTCCTCCCTGGTCTCAGCCTACCACCCTACCCATGCTCTCCGTTCTGCTAATGACCTGAGGTTAGCATCCTCAATAGTCAGAACCTCCAACTCCCGTCTCCAAGACTTTTCACGTGCTGCGCCAATTCTTTGGAATGCTCTACCCAGGTTAACCTCTTAATCCCCAAGGGTGGTTTGCACGTTAATGACCGGGCCAATTCTTACAATTCAGACCACTGTCCCTTTATGAGGTTATAACTCTGGAACGCTTCAACGGATCCTGATGATTCTGACACTGTTTTCTCGAGACATATTGTACTTCATGATAGTGGTAAAATTTCTTTGATAAGACTTGCGTTTATTTGTGAAAAAATAGAAATTTGGCGAAAATTTAGAAAATTTCGCAATTTTCCAAATTTTTATGCCCTTAAATCACAGAGATATGTCACACAAAATACTTAATAAGTAACATTTCCCACATGTCTACTATACATCAGCACTATTTTGGAACCAACTTTTTTTTTGGTTAGGGAGTTATAAGGGTTAAAAGTTGACCAGCAATTTCTCATTTTTACAACACCATTTTTTTTTAGAGACCACATCTCATTTGAAGTCACTTTGAGGGGTCTATATGATAGAAAATACCCAAGTGTGACACCATTCTAAAAACTGCACCCCTCAAGGTGCTCAAAATAACATTCAAGAAGTTTATTAACCCTTCAGGTGTTTCACAGGAATTTTTGAAATGTTTAAATAAAATGAACATTTAATTTTTTTTCACACAAATTCACTTCAGCTCCAATTTGTTTTATTTTACCAAGGGTAACAGGAGAAAATGGACCCCAAAGTTGCACTGATGTGCCTAAACATTGAAACCCCCACAAGTGACACCATTTTGGAAAGTAGACCCCCTAAGGAACTTATCTAGAGGTGTGGTGAGCACTTTGACCCACCAAGTGCTTCACAGAAGTTTATAATGCAGAGCCGTAAAAATAAAAAATCATATTTTTTCACAAAAATGATCTTTTCGCCCCCAATTTTTTATTTTCCCAAGGGTAAGAAAAGAAATTGGACCCCAAAAGTTGTACAATTTGTCCCGAGTACGCTGATACCCCATATGTGGGGGTAAACCACAGTTTGGGCGCATGGCAGAGCTCAGAAGGGAAGGAGCGCCGTTTGACTTTTCAATGCAAAATTGACAGGAATTGAGATGGGACGCCATGTTGCGTTTGGAGAGCCACTGATGTGCCTAAACATTGAAACTCCCCACAAATTAAACCATTTTGGAAAGTAGAACCCCTAAGGAACTTATCTAGATGCGTGGTGAGCACTTTGACCCACCAAGTGCTTCACAGAAGTTTATAATGCAGAACCGTAAAAATAAAAAATCATATTTTTTCACAAAAATGATCTTTTCGCCCCCAATTTTTTATTTTCCCAAGGGTAAGAGAAGAAATTGGACCCCAAAACTTGTTGTGCAATTTGTCCTGAGTACGCTGATACCCCATATGTGGGGGTAAACCACTGTTTGGGCGCATGGCAGAGATCGGAAGGGAAGGAGCGCTATTTGACTTTTCAATGCAAAATTGACTGGAATTGAGATGGGACGCCATGTTGCGTTTGGAGAGCCACTGATGTGCCTAAACATTGAAACCGCCAAAAAGTGACACAATTTTGGAAAGTAGACCCCCTAAGGAACTTATCTAGATGTGTTGTGAGAGCTTTGAACCCCCAAGTGTTTCACTACAGTTTATAACGCAGAGCCGTGAAAATAAAAATTATTTTTTTGCCCACAAAAGTTATTTTTTAGCCCCCAGTTTTGTATTTTCCCAAGGGTAACAGGATAAATTTGTTGTCCAATTTGTCCTGAGTACGCTGATACCCCATACGTGGGGGGAACCACCGTTTGGGCACATGGCAGAGCTCGGAAGGGAAGGAGCGCCATTTGGAATGCAGACTTAGATGGAATGGTCTGCAGGCGTCACATTGCGTTTGCAGAGCCACTAATGTACCTTAACAGTAGAAACCCCCCACAAGTGACCCCATATTGGAACTTATCTAGATGTGTTGTGAGAACTTTGAACCCCCAAGTGTTTCACTACAGTTTATAACGCAGAGCCGTGAAAATAAAAAAATTATTTTTTCCCACAAACAATGTTTTTTTAGCCCCCCAAATTTTTATTTTCCCAAGGGTAACAAGAGAAATTGGACCCCAAAAGTTGTTCTCCAATTTGTCCTGAGTATGCTGATACAACCTTTTGTTGGGGTAAACCCCTGTTTGGGCACACGGGAGAGCTCGGAAGGGAAGGAGCAATGTTTTACTTTTTCAATGCAGAATTGGCTAGATTGAGATCGGACGCCATGTCGCGTTTGGAGAGCCCCTGATGTGCCTAAACAGTGGAAACCCCCAATTCTAACTGAAACCCTAACCCTAGCCCCAACCCTAACCCTAGCCCCAACCCTAGCCTTAGCCCTAGCCCTAACCCTAATCCTAACACTAGCCCTAACCCTAGCCCTAGTCCTAACCCTCACCCTAGCCCTAGCCCTAACCCTAATGGGAACATGGAAATAAATACTTTCTTTAACTTTATTATTTTTCCCTAACTAAGGGGGTGATGAAGGGGGGTTTGATCTACTTTTATAGCGGGTTTTTTAGCGGATTTTTATGATTGACAGCTGTCACAGACTAAAAGACGCTTTTTATTGCAAAAAATAGTTTTTGCATCTCCACATTTTGAGAGCTATAATTTTGTTTTTTGCGGGACAAGTTGACGTTTTTATTGGTAACATTTTTGGGCACGTTACATTGGCAGAATGACAAAAACCAGCTACTCATGAATTTCTTTTTGGGGGAGGCGTTTATACCGTTCCACGTTTGGTAAAATTGCTAAAGCAGTTTTATTGATCGGGTCAGTACGATTACAGCGATACCTCATTTATATCATTTTTTTATGTTTTGGCGCTTTTATACGATAAAAACTATTTTATAGAAAAAAATAATAATTTTTGCATCGCTTTATTCTGAGGACTATAACTTTTTTATTTTTTTGCTGATGATGCTGTATGGTGGCTCGTTTTTTGCGGGACAAGATGATGTTTTCAGCGGTACCATGGTTATTTATATCCGTCTTTTTGATCGCGTGTTAGTCCACTTTTTGTTCGGCGGTATGATAATATAACGTTGTTTTTTGCCTCGTCTTTTTTTTTTTACACCGCGTTCACTGAAGGGGTTAACTAGCAAGATACTTTTATAGGTGGGGACATTACGGATGCGGCGATACTAAATATGTGTACTTTTATAGTTTTTTTATTGTTTAGATAAAGAAATGTATTTTTTTGGGAACAATATATATTTTTTTCTTTATTTAGGATTTTTTTTTTTTTTTTTACACATGTGAATATTTTTTTTTTTACTTTACAACACTGCCCCATGGGGAGCATCATGTTATAGGGTCAGATTGCTGATCTGACATGCAGGGCTCCTGGCTTACCAGCGACTGCTCTGAGCAGACACTGGTAAGCCACCTCCCTGCAGGACCCGGATGCAGCCCCGCGGCCATTTTGGATCCGGGGCCTGCAGGGAGAAGAAGGTAGGAGACCCTCGGAGCAACGCGATCACATCGTGTTGCTCCGAGGGTCTCAGGGAAGCCCCCTCCCTGCGCGATGCTTCCCTATGCCGCAGGAACACTGCGATCATGTTTGATCGCAGTGTGTCGGGGGTTAATGTGCCGGGGGCGGTCCGTGTCCGCTCCTGACACATAGTGCCGGATGTCAGCTACGATAGTCAGCCGACATCAGGCCGCGATCAGCTGCTTTCCCCTCGTGAGCGCGGCTGATCGCATATGACGTACTATCCCGTCACTGGGAATTAAGTCCCAGGTCACCTCGACGGGATAGTATGTCATATGGGATTAAGGGGTTAATAGGATTAATCCCCAATCCCCACAGCTTTAAGCGTGCCCTAAAAACGCATTTGTTCAGACTGGTCTACCACCTCAACGCATTAACCTAACTATCCCTGTGTGGCCCATTCAAAAAACTTAAACCATAATCAGGTTCCTCGCATCATGTTCTCATACACTTTATGCAGTTAATAGCCCTCTGTGTCTGTAATGTTACATATTTAGGCTGTTAACTGCATACCTCCCAACTTTTGAAGAAGGGAAAGAGGAACAAAGCTTGCAGCGCGCACAGTGCGCTGTGGCAAATTTTAGGCCACACCTCTGACCACAACCATTTCACAACTTGTCACACCCATATCCACGCCCCAACCACACCCATTTAGCACTGCTGATCACACTGTTTCATAAACAATAATTATAAACAAAAAGAAATATGGCCACACAGTGCTCCACACTGTATAATGGCCACACATGATGCTCCGTACTGTATAATGCTCACACAGTGCTCCATACTGTATAATGCTCACACAGTGCTCCATACTGTATAATGGCCACACATGATGCTCCATACTGTATAATGGCTACACATGATGCTCAATACTGTATAATGGCCACACATGATGCTCAATACTGTATAATGGCCACACATGATGCTCCATACTGTATAATGGCCACATATAGTGCTCCATACTGTATAATGGCCCCACATGATGCTCCATACTGTATAATGGCCACGCATTATGCTCCATACTGTATAATGGCCACACATGATGCTCCATACTGTATAATGGCCACACATAGTGCTCCATACTGTATAATGGCCACACATGATGCTCCATACTGTACAATGGCTACACATGATGCTCCATACTGTATAATGGCTACACATGATGCTCCATACTGTATTATGGCCACACAGTGCTCCATACTGTATAATGGCCACATATGATGCTCCACACTGTATAATGGCCACACATGATGCTCCGTACTGTATAATGGCCCCACAGTGCTCCATACTGTATAATGGCCACACATGATGCTCCATATTGTATAATGCTCGCACAGTGCTCCATACTGTATAATGGCCACACATGATGCTCCATACTGTATAATGGCCACATATGATGCTCCATACTGTATAATGGCTACACATGATGCTCAATACTGTATAATGGCCACACATGATGCTCAATACTGTATAATGGCCACACATGATGCTCCATACTGTATAATGGCCACATATAGTGCTCCATACTGCATAATGGCCACACATGATGCTCCATACTGTATAATGGCCACACATGATGCTCCAAACTGTATAACGGCCCCACATGATGCTCCGTACTGTATAATGGCCACACAAGATGCTTCATACTGTATAATGGCCACACATAGTGCTCCATACTGTATAATGGCCACACAGTGCTCCATACTATATAATGGCCATACAGTGCTCCATACTGTATAATGGCCACACATGATGATCCATACTGTATAATGGCCACACATGAAGCTTCAAACTGTATAATGGCCCCACATGATTCTGCATACAGTATACTGGCCCCACGTGATGTTCCATACAGTATAATGGGCTCACATAATGCTGCATACTGTATAGTGGCCTCACATGATGATTTATACAGTATAATGGCCCAATGTGATGCTGCGTACTGTATAATGGCCCACATGATGCTGCGTACAGTATAATGGCCTCACATGAAGCTCCATACAGTATAACGGCCTCACATGATGCTGTGTACAGTAAAATGGCCACACATGGTTACCCCACCCCATCATTGCCCTCACACCCCCATAATTGCCTTCTCCATCACTACAGACACCTACACACACACACACCTCTCACCGCGCTCCCTTGCAGCAGCCGGCAGCTTCCACTCCCACGGTGCTGAATGATGTCATCCAGCCGCGCCATGCCGCTGACTGCTCACGTCGCTGCAGCTCCAGTACACCACTGATAAAGACCTCTCCGTGTCTCCTGTGCCAGTCAGTATCGGAGCGAGGAGCAATATCTGCTCCAATCCGACACAGCTAGCGTCCGCTCCGTACACTTCGTACACACACACGACTCCGCTCCGTACACCTTGCACACACGGCTCCGCACCATACACCTCGTACACACATGGCTCCGCTCTGTACACCTCGTACACACGCGGCTCCATGACGTACACCTAGTACACACACAGCTCTGTGCCATACACACACCTCGTACACACACACGGCTCTACTACATCCACACTGAAACCTCTCCTGACCCCACACATAAATGTACCCTCAACCAGCAGTCCTGCATACACGGAGCCCCTGATCATGTGACCCCTGACTCCTCCCCTCCTGTGACCTCACCACAGGTCCTGTGTGCACAGAGCAGCCATATATGTGGTGGGCTGCTCTGCGGGTGATGGGATGACTTGCAGACCTCCAAACCGTCCCAGATCCAGCAGGGCAGTCCCGATGAGGTTGAGGCTGAGATTCAGTGCGGAAAGACTGCTGTCCCGCCCGTGACCGCGGGGCAGACTATCAAAATCGTGTCTGCCCCTCCGGATCCGGGTTGGTTGAGAAGTATGGTTAAGTGGTTCATGCAGCTTTACATGAACACCCGAGCCTTACACTATGGCTGGTCCGAACAATGAAAGCAATTGTTACCATCCACCTCTCGTGTCTCCCCTTTTCCTCATAGATTGTAAGCTTGCGAGCAGCAGGGCCCTCATTCCTCCTGGTATCTATTTTGAACTGTGAATTCTGTTATGCTGTAATGTCTGTTGTCTGTACAAGTCCCCTCTATAATGTAAAGTGCTGCGGAATATGTTGGCGCTATATAAATAAAAATTATTATTATTATTATTGTTATTATTATTAGAACGTACTATGATACCTGCCAGGAGTTGTGTAATGTGCAGCATAACAAACTCGGCTCTGCTGCATTGGTCAGGGTGAAATCCCCCTTTAATCATTGTTAGATAGAGCAGAGTAGGGACCCTTGGCTCATGCTTTGTCCTCCTCCTGCCATTATGCCTGCACTTTCCATCACCTCCTGGCCGTAGACATAGTGGAGAACACTAATGAAGGTGGACGAGCTGATTACCCAATTACGGGCATGTGCCAAATCCATCCTGGCAAATCTACCGACTCCAGCAGAATCCTGCATGGCAGCCACCGGGCAGAGCGCGGCGCAGACTCCGATAATCACCGAAGAAAAAAGTCATATGTAGTGCGAAGCACAGGAGCGGAGACGTCACAGTGTGACAGTGCCGGTGGCCAGGAAACGGTTAATTAGAAACTTTACCACTGACACTCGGGGTACAGGATAATGACACTGACCCTGGGGTACAGGATAATGACACTGACACTAGGGGTACAGGATAATGACGCTGGGGGTACAGGATAATGACTGACACTCGGGGTACAGGATAATGACGCTGACACTGGGGGTACAGGATAATGACACTGACACTGGGGGTACAGGATAATGACACTGACACTGGGGGTACAGGATAATGACACTGACACTGGGGGTACAGGATAATGACACTGACACTGGGGGTACAGGATAATGACACTGACACTGGGGGTACAGGATAATGACACTGACACTGGGGGTACAGGATAATGACGCTGACACTGGGGGTACAGGATAATGACGCTGACACTGGGGGTACAGGATAATAACACTGACACTCGGGGTACAGGATAATGACACTGACACTCGGGGTACAGGATAATGACACTGACACTGGGGGTACAGGATAATGACGCTGGGGGTACAGGATAATGACTGACACTCGGGGTACAGGATAATGACGCTGACACTGGGGGTACAGGATAATGACACTGACACTGGGGGTACAGGATAATGACACTGACACTGGGGGTACAGGATAATGACACTGACACTGGGGGTACAGGATAATGACACTGACACTCGGGGTACAGGATAATGACACTGACACTCGGGGTACAGGATAATGACACTGACACTGGGGGTACAGGATAATGACACTGACACTGGGGTACAGGATAATGACACTGACACTCGGGGTACAGGATAATGACACTGACACTTGGGGTACAGGATAATGACACTGACACTTGGGGTACAGGATAATGACACTGACACTGGGGGTACAGGATAATGACACTGACACTGGGGGTACAGGATAATGACACTGACACTGGGGGTACAGGATAATGACACTGACACTGGGGGTACAGGATAATGACACTGACACTTGGGGTACAGGATAATGACACTGACACTGGGGGTACAGGATAATGACACTGACACTGGGGTACAGGATAATGACACTGACACTGGGGGTACAGGATAATGACACTGACACTTGGGGTACAGGATAATGACACTGACACTGGGGGTACAGGATAATGACACTGACACTGGGGGTACAGGATAATGACACTGACACTGGGGGTACAGGATAATGACACTGACACTGGGGGTACAGGATAATGACACTGACACTGGGGGTACAGGATAATGACACTGACACTGGGGTACAGGATAATGACACTGACACTCGGGGTACAGGATAATGACACTGACACTGGGGGTACAGGATAATGACACTGACACTGGGGGTACAGGATAATGACACTGGGGTACAGGATAATGACACTGACAGTCGGGGTACAGGATAATGACACTGACACTCGGGGTACAGGATGATGACACTGACACTGGGGGTACAGGATAATGACACTGACACTCGGGGTACAGGATAATGACACTGACACTCGGGGTACAGGATAATGACACTGACACTCGGGGTACAGGATAATGACACTGACACTGGGGGTACAGGATAATGACACTGACACTCGGGGTACAGGATAATGACACTGACACTGGGGGGTACAGGATAACGACACTGACACTGGGGGTACAGGATAATGACACTGACACTGGGGTACATGATAATGACACTGACACTGGGGGTACAGGATAATGACACTGACACTGGGGGTACAGGATAATGACGCTGACACTCGGGGTACAGGATAATGACACTGACACTGGGGGGTACAGGATAACGACACTGACACTGGGGGTACAGGATAATGACACTGACACTGGGGGGTACAGGATAACGACACTGACACTGGGGGTACAGGATAATGACACTGACACTGGGGGTACAGGATAATGACACTGACACTGGGGGGTACAGGATAACGACACTGACACTGGGGGTACAGGATAATGACACTGACACTCGGGGTACAGGATGATGACACTGACACTCGGGGTACAGGATGATGACACTGACAGTCGGGGTACAGGATAATGACACTGACACTGGGGGTACAGGATAATGACACTGACACTCGGGGTACAGGATGATGACACTGACACTGGGGGTACAGGATAATGACACTGACACTCGAGGTACAGGATAATAACACTGACACTGGGGGTACAGGATAATGACACTGACACTCGGGGTACAGGATGATGACACTGACACTGGGGGTACAGGATAATGACACTGACACTCGGGGTACAGGATAATAACACTGACACTGGGGGTACAGGATAATGACACTGACACTGGGGGTACAGGATGATGACACTGACACTGGGGGTACAGGATAATGACACTGACACTGGGGGGTACAGGATAACGACACTGACACTGGGGGTACAGGATAATGACACTGACACTCGGGGTACAGGATGATGACACTGACACTCGGGGTACAGGATGATGACACTGACAGTCGGGGTACAGGATAATGACACTGACACTGGGGGTACAGGATAATGACACTGACACTCGGGGTACAGGATGATGACACTGACACTGGGGGTACAGGATAATGACACTGACACTCGGGGTACAGGATAATAACACTGACACTGGGGGTACAGGATAATGACACTGACACTGGGGGTACAGGATAATGACACTGACACTGGGGGTACAGGATAATGACACTGACACTGGGGGGTACAGGATAACGACACTGACACTGGGGGTACAGGATAATGACACTGACACTCGGGGTACAGGATGATGACACTGACACTCGGGGTACAGGATGATGACACTGACAGTCGGGGTACAGGATAATGACACTGACACTGGGGGTACAGGATAATGACACTGACACTCGGGGTACAGGATGATGACACTGACACTGGGGGTACAGGATAATGACACTGACACTCGGGGTACAGGATAATAACACTGACACTGGGGGTACAGGATAATGACACTGACACTGGGGGTACAGGATAATGACACTGACACTGGGGGTACAGGATAATGACACTGACACTGGGGTACAGGATGATGACACTGACACTCGGGGTACAGGATAATGACACTGACACTGGGGGTACAGGATAATGACACTGACAGTCGGGGTACAGGATAATGACACTGACACTCGGAGTACAGGATGATGACACTGACACTGGGGGTACAGGATAATGACACTGACACTCGGGGTACAGGATAATAACACTGACACTGGGGGTACAGGATAATGACACTGACACTGGGGGTACAGGATAATGACACTGACACTGGGGTACAGGATAATGACACTGACACTCGGGGTACAGGATAATGACACTGACACTGGGGGTACAGGATAATGACACTGACACTCGGGGTAGAGGATAATGACACTGACACTGGGGGTACAGGATAATGACACTGACACTGGGGGTACAGGATAATGACACTGACACTGGGGGTACAGGATAATGACACTGACACTGGGGGTACAGGATAATGACACTGACACTTGGGGTACAGGATAATGACACTGACACTCGGGGTACAGGATAATGACACTGACACTGGGGGTACAGGATAATGACACTGACACTGGGGGTACAGGATAATGACATTGACACTCGGGGTACAGGATGATGACGCTGACACTCGGGGTACAGGATAATGACACTGACACTCGGGGTACAGGATAATGACACTGACACTCGGGGTACAGGATAATGACACTGACACTGGGGGTACAGGACAATGACACTAACACTCGGGGTACAGGATAATGACACTGACACTGGGGGTACAGGATAATGACACTGACACTGGGGGTACAGGATAATGACATTGACACTCGGGGTACAGGATAATGACACTGACACTGGGGGTACAGGATAATGACACTGACACTCGGGGTACAGGATAATGACACTGACACTCGGGGTACAGGATAATGACACTGACACTGGGGGTACAGGATAATGACACTGACACTGGGGGTACAGGATAATGACACTGACACTCGGGGTACAGGATAATGACACTGACACTGGGGGTACAGGATAATGACACTGACACTCGGGGTACAGGATAATGACACTGACACTCGGGGTACAGGATAATGACACTGACACTCGGGGTACAGGATAATGACACTGGGGGTACAGGATAATGACACTGACACTGGGGGTACAGGAGAATGACACTGACACTCGGGTTACAGGATAATGACACTGACACTGGGGGTAGAGGATAATGACACTGACACTCGGGGTACAGGATAATGACACTGACACTCGGGGTACAGGATAATGACACTGACACTGGGGGTACAGGATAATGACACTGACACTGGGGGTACAGGATAATGATACTGACACTGGGGGTACAGGATAATGACTCTGACACTGGGGGTACAGGATAATGACACTGACACTGGGGGTACAGGATAATGACACTGACACTGGGGGTACAGGATAATGACACTGACACTCGGGGTACAGGATAATGACACTGACACTGGGGGTACAGGATAATGACACCGACACTGGGGGTACAGGATAATGACACTGACACTCGGGGTACAGGATAATGATACTGACACTGGGGGTACAGGATAATGACTCTGACACTGGGGGTACAGGATAATGACACTGACACTGGGGGTACAGGATAATGACACTGACACTGGGGGTACAGGATAATGACACTGACACTCGGGGTACAGGATAATGACACTGACACTCGGGGTACAGGATAATGACACTGACACTGGGGGTACAGGATAATGACACTGACACTGGGGGTACAGGATAATGACACTGACACTGGGGGTACAGGATAATGACACTGACACTGACACTGGGGGTACAGGATAATGACACTGACACTGGGGGTACAGGATAATGACACTGACACTCGGGGTACAGGATAATGACACTGACACTCGGGGTACAGGATAATGACACTGACACTCGGGGTACAGGATAATGACACTGACACTCGGGTTACAGGATAATGACACTGACACTGGGGGTAGAGGATAATGACACTGACACTGGGGGTACAGGATAATGACACTGACACTCGGGGTACAGGATAATGACACTGACACTAGGGTACAGGATAATGACACTGACAGTTGGGGTACAGGATAATGACACTGACAGTTGGGGTACAGGATAATGACACTGACACTCGGGGTACAGGATAATGACACTGACACTAGGGTACAGGATAATGATACTGACACTGGGGGTACAGGATAATGACTCTGACACTGGGGGTACAGGATAATGACACTGACACTGGGGGTACAGGATAATGACACTGACACTCGGGGTACAGGATAATGACACTGACACTAGGGTACAGGATAATGACACTGACAGTTGGGGTACAGGATAATGACACTGACAGTTGGGGTACAGGATAATGACACTGACACTCGGGGTACAGGATAATGACACTGACACTAGGGTACAGGATAATGATACTGACACTGGGGGTACAGGATAATGACTCTGACACTGGGGGTACAGGATAATGACACTGACACTCGGGGTACAGGATAATGACACTGACACTCGGGGTACAGGATAATGACACTGACACTCGGGGTACAGGATAATGACACTGGGGGTACAGGATAATGACACTGACACTCGGGGTACAGGAGAATGACACTGACACTCGGGTTACAGGATAATGACACTGACACTGGGGGTACAGGATAATGACACTGACTCTGGGGGTACAGGATAATGACACCGACACTGGGGGTACAGGATAATGACACTGACACTCGGGGTACAGGATAATGATACTGACACTGGGGGTACAGGATAATGACTCTGACACTGGGGGTACAGGATAATGACACTGACACTGGGGGTACAGGATAATGACACTGACACTGGGGGTACAGGATAATGACACTGACACTCGGGGTACAGGATAATGACACTGACACTCGGGGTACAGGATAATGACACTGACACTGGGGGTACAGGATAATGACACTGACACTGGGGGTACAGGATAATGACACTGACACTGGGGGTACAGGATAATGACACTGACACTGACACTGGGGGTACAGGATAATGACACTGACACTGGGGGTACAGGATAATGACACTGACACTGGGGGTACAGGATAATGACACTGACACTCGGGGTACAGGATAATGACACTGACACTCGGGGTACAGGATAATGACACTGACACTCGGGTTACAGGATAATGACACTGACACTGGGGGTAGAGGATAATGACACTGACACTCGGGGTACAGGATAATGACACTGACACTAGGGTACAGGATAATGACACTGACAGTTGGGGTACAGGATAATGACACTGACAGTTGGGGTACAGGATAATGACACTGACACTGGGGGTACAGGATAATGACACTGACACTCGGGGTACAGGATAATGACACTGACACTAGGGTACAGGATAATGACACTGACACTCGGGGTACAGGATAATGACACTGACACTAGGGTACAGGATAATGATACTGACACTGGGGGTACAGGATAATGACTCTGACACTGGGGGTACAGGATAATGACACTGACACTGGGGGTACAGGATAATGACGCTGACACTCGGGGTACAGGATAATGACACCGACACTGGGGGTACAGGATAATGACACCGACACTGGGGGTACAGGATAATGACACTGACACTCGGGGTACAGGATAATGACACTGACACTGGGGGTACAGGATAATGACACTGACACTGGGGGTACAGGATAATGACACTGACACTGGGGGTACAGGATAATGACACTGACACTCGGGGTACAGGATAATGACACTGACACTTGGGGTACAGGATACTGACACTGACACTTGGGGTACAGGATACTGACACTGACACTGGGGGTACAGGATAATGACACTGACACTGGGGGTACAGGATACTGACTCTGACACTGGGGGTACAGGATAATGACACTGACACTGGGGGTACAGGATAATGACGCTGACACTGGGGGTACAGGATAATGACGCTGACACTCGGGGTACAGGATAATGACACTGACACTCTGGGTACAGGATAATGACACTGACACTGGGGGTACAGGATAATGACACTGGCACTGGGGGTACAGGATAATGACACTGACACTGGGGGTACAGGATAATGACACTGGGGGTACAGGATAATGACACTGACACTGGGGGTACAGGATAATGACACTGACACTCGGGGTACAGGATAATGACACTGACACTCGGGGTACAGGATAATGACACTGACACTGGGGGTGCAGGATAATGACACTGACAGTCGGGGTACAGGATAATGACACTGACACTCGGGGTACAGGATAATGACACTGACACTGGGGGTACAGGATAATGACACTGACACTCGGGGTACAGGATAATGACACTGACACTGGGGGTACAGGATAATGACACTGACACTCGGGGTACAGGATAATGACACTGACACTCGGGGTACAGGATAATGACACTGACACTCGGGGTACAGGATAATGACACTGACACTGGGGGTACAGGATAATGACACTGACACTGGGGGTACAGGATAATGACACTGACACTGGGGGTACAGGATAATGACACTGACACTGGGGGTACAGGATAATGACACTGACACTGGGGGTACAGGATAATGACACTGACACTCGGGGTGCAGGATAATGACACTGACACTCGGGGTACAGGATAATGACACTGACACTCGGGGTACAGGATAATGACACTGGGGGTACAGGATAATGACACTGACACTGGGGGTACAGGATAATGACACTGACACTCGGGGTACAGGATAATGACACTGACACTGGGGGTACAGGATAATGACACTGACACTCGGGGTACAGGATAATGACACTGACACTCGAGGTGCAGGATAATGACACTGACACTTGGGGTACAGGATAATGACACTGACACTGGGGGTACAGGATAATGACACTGACACTCGGGGTACAGGATAATGACACTGGGGGTACAGGATAATGACACTGACACTGGGGGTACAGGATAATGACACTGACACTCGGGGTACAGGATAATGACACTGACACTCGGGGTACAGGATAATGACACTGACACTCGGGGTACAGGATAATGACACTGACACTCGGGGTACAGGATAATGACACTGACACTGGGGGTACAGGATAATGACACTGACACTGGGGGTACAGGATAATGACACTGGCACTGGGGGTACAGGATAATGACACTGACACTGGGGGTACAGGATAATGACACTGACACTCGGGGTACAGGATAATGACACTGACACTCGGGGTACAGGATAATGACACTGACACTCGGGGTACAGGATAATGACACTGACACTCAGGGTACAGGATAATGACACTGACACTCGGGGTACAGGATAATGACACTGACACTGGGGGTACAGGATAATGACACTGACACTGGGGGTACAGGATAATGACACTGACACTCGGGGTACAGGATAATGACACTGACACTGGGGGTACAGGATAATGACACTGACACTGGGGGTACAGGATAATGACGCTCACACTCGGGGTACAGGATGATGACGCTGACACTGTGGTACAGCATACTGGCACTGATATTGGGGTCCTTGATAGTGAAATTGAACTTGGGTTAATAAATCACTTGATGCCTCAGAACTTTGTTTTTCGGTTGGACGTTTTCTGGATTCCACAACCTTCTCAATGACGTCCTCTGAGCGGTGCGGAGATCTGATGTGTGATTTATGCCGTGCGATTGTGTCCATCATCAGAGTCTTCCCCAGGACTGGAGACAATGTGATTTATCATCTTGGCCTTAACTCTGTGATTGCCAAAGCAGCAGATATTGACCGTGGTGAGAGCGAGGTACAATGTAAGGACGGACATGACAAGTCTCATCTTCCTGATGTGAGGACACAGCAGCTGCTTAGACCTGATGATCTGAAGAAGCCCCCAGGAGAGATTGTGAAGGGGAATGCCACATTCCTTATCTTCTGACCTGGCACAGAGTCCATCACAAACGGCCAAGACCTGGGACCACCACCGCTCCTCAGGAGATGCCTTGTTATTAGTGTAAGCCCCTCAGAGAAGGTCTGAGATCTTAGGACCCTGGAATCTCTGACGCAATTTTCTGTACAGTCAAATCAATCTTGTTACTTTGGTCACAGATTTTCTTACTGGAGGCATCTGCCCAGTGTGTCCTGCAGTATGGGGGAAATAGCAGACCTCCCAACCGTCCCGAATCCAGTGGGGCAGTCCCGATTTTGAGAGTCTGCCCCAGGGTCACGGCCGGGATCTTACTTGTCCCGCACTGCACTGACTGTGATTCACTGACTAAGAGACGTCGGGAAACTTCCTCTGCAGCTTTTCTTTGTACAACAGATCCGGAATCCCAGATGGCTGCTCTGTGTGCACAGGACCTGTGATGAGCCTAGTCTCCATTGTCTGTAATGTGTGGCACGAAGAATTCATCCGCCAAACTAAAGCGATCAATAAGGGAAGTCAGGTGATTCAGTGTGGACCAGGGGTGGACATACTGTATCGTCGGTATAGCTGCATCGGGGCCCGGTGTTGGAGAGAGGCCCGCCGGCACTAGCAACTATTTCACCTGGAGGTGCGTCCAAGGATGAACATTCAGCTGAAATGTCTTGTGGCGCAAGGAACCTACTGCATAACTGTGCTGCAATACAGCTGACGTCAGCCTGCCCAGGACTGGGCACATGGAAGTGCTGACATGAACCATGGCGAGGAAGCAAAAGTCAGCTGCCGACTATAAAAGAGGACCCCACATGGCAGGATGGGGGACATATATACCAATATGGGGCACAATATACCAGGATGGGGATATACAGTGGGGAAAAAATGAATTTAGTCAGCGACCAATTGTGAAAGTTTTCCCACTTAAAAAGATGAGAGAGGCCTGTAATTGATATCATAGGTGACCACAACTATGAGAGTCACAATGAAAATGCCACGCCGCATTAATGCAGTAATTGATGCAAAATGAGCCACAACCAAGTATTGAGGGCATTTACTGAACATACATTTCAGAAGGGAACATTTCTGATTATAAAATCATTTCTCAAGCTGGTGTTATTAAGTATTCTAATTTACTGAGATAATGACTTTTGGGTTTTCATTGGCTGTAAGCCATAATCATCAACATTAACAGAAATAGATCACTCTGTGTGGAATGACTCTATAGAATATAGGAGATTCACTTTTTGTATTGAAGAACTGAAATAGATTAACTTTTTGATGATATTCTAATTTTGTGAGATGCACCTGTATACACCGGGATGGGGGAACATTATAGCAGAATAGGGACGTGTATTACTGGATGGGGCACAGTACAGCAGGATGGGGACAAATACAGTTGTGCTCAAAAGTTTACATACCCCGGCAGAATTTTTGCTTTCTTGGCCTCTTTTCAGAGAATATGAATGATAACACCAAAACTTTTTCTCCACTCATGGTTAGTGGTTTGGTGAAGCCATTTATTGTCAGACTACTGTGTTTCCTCTTTTGAAATCATAATGACAACCCAAAATATCCAAATGACCCTGATCAACAGTTCACATCCCCCATTTTTTAATGCTGTCTATTGCCCCCTCTAACATCAATGACAGCTTGAAGTCTTTTGTGGTAGTTGAGGATGAGGTTCTTTATTTTCTCAGATGGTAAAGCTGCCCAATTCTTGGGCTGTCTAGCATGAACTGCGCGCTTGAGACCTCCCCAGAGTGGCTCAATGATACTGAGGTCAGGAGACTGAAATGGCCACTCCAGAACCTTCACTTTGTTCTGCTGTAGCCAATGACAGGTCAACTTGGCCTTGTGTTTTGGATCGTTGTCATGTTTGAACATCCAAGTACGTCCCTTGCGGCTTGGCGTTTCATGGGTGATTCCTTGGACCCCGGCTGGGATTTGCCCCCTCCCTCCTCATCTATCTGGATTTCTTCTAATTAGTGACACTATAATAATCAGGACTTGCATGAAGATAATCTGCGGCATTAACACTGATCCGCGACAGGTGACGAGGTGCCGCTCGCTGGCGGCTTTTCCAGGCTTCTGCACCTGAAGGATGTCATTATGCCGTTGATGAAATGGCTCTCGGAAGGCGCTGATGCATTTTAAGTCACAGGTGACAGCGATGGATGCGGTGGAAAGGCGTCATTTTAATGAAAGGTCATGTACCCGTCACGCTACTTACAGGAGGCTTTTATAGCAACACAGTGCAAAATGTTGACAACGCGTAATGATTAGAGAGTGAGAGAGAGTGAGTGAGAGAGAGAGGGAGCGAGACAGAGAGTGAGAGAGTGAGAGGGAGCGAGAGAGATAGTGAGAGGGAGCGAAAGAGAGAGCGAGAGAGTAAGTGGGATCGAGAGAGAGAGTGAGAGGGATCGAGAGCGAGAGGGAGCAAGAGAGAACGAGAGGGAGAGAGCGAGAGAGAGTGAGAGAGCGAGAGGGAGTGAGTGAGAGCGAGAGAGAACGAGAGAGAGCCAGAGAGAGAACAAGAGAGAGTGAGAGAGTGAGAGCGAGAGGGAGCGAGAGAACAAGAGAGAGTGAGAGAGCGAGAGAGAACGAGAGGGAGCCAGAGAGAGAAAGCGAGAGGGATCGAGAGAGAGAGCGAGAGGGATCGAGAGAGAGAGAGAGAGAGTGAGACAGAGCGAGAGAGAGAGAGGGAGAGGGAGTGAGCAAGAGGGTGCCAGAGAGAGAGAGCGAGAGAGAGAGCGAGAGGGATAGAGAGAGAGAGCGAGAGAGAGAGAGAGAGAGGGAGCAAGAGAGAACGAGAGGGAGAGAGCGAGAGGGAGCGAAAGAGCGAGAGGGAGCCAGAGAGAGAGTGAGAGAGAGCGAGAGGGAGCGAGAGAGAGTGAGTGAGAGAGAGAGGGAGCGAGACAGAGAGTGAGAGAGTGAGAGGGAGCGAGAGAGATAGTGAGAGGGAGCGAAAGAGAGAGAGCGAGAGGGAGCGAGAGAGAGGGATCGAGAGAGAGAGCGAGAGGGAGCGAGAAAGAGTGACAGAGAAAGATAGAGAGGGAGCGAGACAGAGAGTGAGAGAATGAGAGGGAGCGAGACAGAGAGTGAGAGCGAGAGGGAGCAAGAGAGAGACTGATAGGCAGCGAGAGAGAGAGCGAGAGGGAGCGAGAGAGAGTGACAGAGAAAGATAGAGAGGGAGCGAGACCGAGAGTGAGAGAATGAGAGGGAGTGAGAGAGATAGTGAGAGGGAGCGAAAGAGAGAGCGAGAGAGCGAGTGGGATCGAGAGAGAGAGTGATGTTAGTAAGGAAGGGTCTGCATGTTACAGGGGGTGATGCAAGGAGGTTAATTCACACAAGTGGAAAGTGTCAGTACTGCAGCACAGAGTATTACAGAGCGCCAATGGGTGGTGTTGGTGAGGCCAGGAACATGGCGCTGCAATGCTAAGATTTTCATATCTTGAAAGTAACATTTAGATAATAGATAAGACACAATAATAACACTGAGATGAGATACTTTCAGGAGATGAAGACAGTTTCACAGAAGAACCTGCCGTCTCATAAACTGTGAGCGAAGGAAGATAAAAACGCACAAAATGTTTTCTATGAAGAACAATATTTCTTTTGCAACATACGACACACAGAGACCTGTTTGATGAGCGGCGCCTTGAGAGAAAGAACATCTCTTTGTTCCTAGAAAAACTGTGAAAATTGCTCCAGAGACTCAGTCTTGTCTGTCACTGAACCTGGATCCTGGAGATTGCAGGAGAAGCTTAATTGACGTAAATGCCACTGATCACACAGGATACACGCACCGCGCACTCCTAATACTACAGAAAATATCACACAATGACATAAAATATTACCAGAAACAGGGTTCATCATGAGACTTATGTGTCTGTTCATAAAAAAATCTAAACTATTGTAGTTTTCTGAAGCTCATTTTTTACCTGTATAGACTGTGCCAATATCAGCAGAGTCCTCTCATTGTTATTAGAAAATCAGGTGAGCAAAATCATGGAGTCTTTATTAGAAAGCAGTCTCATTATCATTACATGACATGGTCAGCAGAGTCATCTCATTATTATTAGAGGGCAGGGTCAGCAGGGTCATCTCATCCTCATTAGAGGGCAGGGTCAGCAGGGTCATCTCATCATCATTAGAGGGCAGGGTCTGCAGAGTCATCTCATTATCATTAGACGGCAATGGCAGAGTCAGCAGAGTCATTTCATTCTCATTAGAGAGTAGGGTCAGCAGAGTCATCTCATTATCATTAGAGGGCAGGGTCAGCAAAGTCATCATTCACATTAGATGACAGGGTCAGCAGAGTCATCTCATTCTCATTAGATGGCAGGGTCAGCAGAGTCATCTCATTATCATTAAAGGGCAGGGTTAGTAGAGTCATCTCATTCTCATAAGACGGCAGGATCAGCAGGGTCATCTCATTATCATTAGAGGGCAGAGTCAGCAGAGTCCTCTCATTATCATTAGAGGGCAGGGTTAGCAGAGTCATCACATTATCATTAGAGGGTGGGGTCAGCAGAGTCATCTCATTATCATTAGAGGGTGGGATCAGCAGAGTCATCTCATTATCATTAAAGGGCAGGGTTAGCAGAGTCATCACATTGTCATTAAAGGGCAGGGTCAGCAGGGTCATCTCATCATCATTAGAGGGCAGGGTCAGCAGAGTCATCTCATTATCATTAGAGGGCAGGGTCAGCAGAGCCATCTCTTTATCAATAGAGGACAGGGTCAGCAGAGTCATCTCATTATCATTAGACGGCAATGGCAGATTCAGCAGAGTCATCTCATTCTCATTAGAGAGCACGGTCAGCAGAGTCATCTCATTATCATTATAGGGCAGGGTCAGCAGAGTCATCTCATTCTCATTAGATAGCAGGGTCAGCAGAGTCATCTCATTATCATTAGAGGGCAGGGTCAGCAGGGTCATCTCATTATCATTAGAGGGCAGGGTCAGCAGGGTCATCTCATTATCATTAAAGGGCAGGGTCAGTAGAGTCATCTCATTCTCATAAGATGGCAGGATCAGCAGGGTCATCTCATTATCATTAGAGGGTGGAATCAGCAGAGTCATCTCATTATCATTAGAGGGCAGGGTAAGCAGAGTCATCACATTATCATTAGAGGGTGGGATCAGCAGAGTCATCTCATTATTATTAGAGGGTGGGATCAGCAGAGTCATCTCATTATCATTAGAGGGTGGGATCAGCAGAGTCATCTCATTATCATTAGATGGCAGGGTTAGCAGAGTCATCACATTATTATTAGAGAGCAGGGTCAGCAGAGTCATCTCATTACCATTAGAGGGCAGGGTCAGCAGAGTCATCTCATTATCATTAGAGGGCAGGGTCAGCAGAGTCATCACATTATCATTAGAGGGTGGGATCAGCAGAGTCATCTCATTATCATTAGAGGGTGGGATCAGCAGAGTCATCTCATTATCATTAGATGGCAGGGTTAGCAGAGTCATCACATTATTATTAGAGAGCAGGGTCAGCAGAGTCATCTCATTATCATTAGAGGGCAGGGTCAGCAGAGTCATCTCATTATCATTAGAGGGCAGGGTAAGCAGAGTCATCACATTATCATTAGAGGGTGGGATCAGCAGAGTCATTTCATTATCATTAGAGGGTGGGATCAGCAGAGTCATCTCATTATCATTAGATGGCAGGGTTAGCAGAGTCATCACATTATTATTAGAGAGCAGGGTCAGCAGAGTCATCTCATCATTAGAGGGCAGGGTCAGCAGAGTCATCTCATTATCATTAGAGGGCAGGGTTAGCAGAGTCATTACATTGTCATTAGAGGGCAGGGTCAGCAGAGTCATCACATTATCCTTAGATGGCAGGGTCAGCAGAGTCATCTCATTATCATTAGAGGGCAGGGTCAGTAGAGTCATTTCATTATCATTAGATTGTGGGGTTAACATACTTATTTTGTTTTCCTCTTGAAATTTCACATGCATGATAATCCCTTCTTCCAAGAGATAAGCATTGCCAAATTTGATTGACTGCTGCTTAGATCAATTTTCCCAAGGCAATAAAAATGCACCATTGTTATTTCTAGTTCGCAGAGCTCAGAAAATTCTACAATAAAGTGTGAACGTTTAGTTGGAGTTTCAGTACATTAATTATCTTCAATTGGAAATGTGTTGCAGGGAATTGGAGGAAATCTGAAGTTCATGGGGCCGTGCTGGGGGCAGCCTGAGATAGTCAACAATTAAATGCTTGCACTATAACCAGAATCAACCTGCACCCCTAGTGGTCATCTGGAATATAGCAGGTTGAATCTTTCATACAATTGATTTTCAGCTGTGACTTTCCAGCTTATTGTGAAACTATTACTCCCAGCATGCTCTGTACACCCTTAGAGATGAATGTTGCTTCAAGTCCTGGAGATATTTTATACTTTGCTCTCAATGACAGGGCAGGGGTGGAGTGGGGCTACTGCTGTGATTCTGCTTATTTCTTATCTCTGTCCACATAATGTAGTAATCTTTGCACAGGCCGCAGCTTCAGAGGACAGAGCGCCTCTAAATCATCGTTATGAACTGCAAGCGCCGCTTAACATAATGAGAAACAACGGCAGCATCTGGATGGTACATTACATTTCATATGTCATCCATCATCCGACGAGGTCAGCACCACCGTGATGCTATGGGGAAGACAGGAGGGAAGTGGCGGAAAACACAGCTGAGGATCTAGGCCTGGAAAACATGGACTTTCAGGACTTACCTAGATATATAGATAATTGATAGACAATAGATAGATGATAGATAAATAATAGATACTAGATAGATAATAGATAGATAGATAGATAATAGATAGATAATAGATAGATAGATAATAGAATAGATAGATAGATGATAGATAGATAGATAATAGATAAATGGGTACATAATAAATAGATAATAGATAGATAATAGATAAATAGGTAGATAATAAATAGACATTGTGCATTGTTCTGATCGGGTTTATTGAGTTGATCTGAGCTGTAGATATTTGTGTTATTATTTGTGATGTTTTGTGTTTCTTTCCGCTCTTCGCGCCCGGGCAGTGGTTCCCAGCACAGATGCCTTGCAGTCAGTGGGACGTGCCTGGACGTTGAATTGTGCTGTTCTACCCCCTGGTGCACTTACTCTACTGGATAAAACTGTCAGAAAAATCAAGTGGGCTTCCTTCAAACCTGACAGATCAGGAACTGGAGGATTGTAAGAAGGCTGAACTCATCTGGAAAGTAAAATCTCGCTCGCAGCATTGTTGGGCTATTTCTGTAGGGACATGTACAGTCCAAGCACCGCAGACAGACATAAGACTAGATGTCTCCTGGATGTCTGGAAAAGGAAAGACTTCAAGTTTCTCATATTTTTTTTACTTTATTTTTGAACAGGCAGTAACAACCAGATATTATTATAGGAATCAGACATAAGAGCAGATATAGCACAATAACAGATACATTGATATAATAGAATGCCACATTGAAAGGGAAACTGTCATTAGAATAAAATGCATATGTCAGCAGCCACTCACACATTTGTCAGTCTGACTTGATGTTTAGCTGCAGGAAGAGATGAAGTTTTATTCTCCCTGCAGCTGGCGGCACCGATGTCAGAGAGCACTGAGATCATTCTGTACATTGTAGATTCTGTACTTTGAGAAAGGTTCACCTCTTGAATCAAAATATTACATAGTTAAATAGTTACATAGGTTGAAAAAAGTCCTATGTTCTTCAAGTTCAACCTTCCTCCAATTGTACATTTCACCGCTAATTTAACTATAACCCAGATCATTGGTGAACACTGATGAAAAGTGCCTGTTTAATATCTGAGCCTTTTCTTTGTCCTCTATAATTATCTTGTTATTGTTTTCTTTTAAGGGGCCGATACCATCTGTTTTTTTCTTTTTGGTATGTTGCCGCATGGGCTAATAAAGTCCACTTATATTGCACTTTATTTGTTGATGTGTTACCTCTATCTATCTATCTATCTATCTATCTATCTATCTATCTATCATCTAACTATTGTCTATTATCTATCTATTATCTATTTATCTATCATCTATCTATTATCTATCTATCTATCTATATCTATCTATTATCTATCTGCCTATCATCTATATATTAATAATAATAATTTTTATTTATATAGCACCAACATATTCCGCAGCTATTTATCTATCTATCTATCTATCTATCTATCTATCTATCTATCTATCATCTATCTATTATCCATCTATTTATCATCTATCTAGCTATCTATCATCCATCTATTATCTATCTATTATCTATCGATTATTTTTCTATTATCTATCTATTATCTATCATCTATTATCTATCTATTATCTATCGATTATTTTTCTATTATCTATCTATCATCTATCTAGCTATCTATCATCCATCTATTATCAATCTATCTATTACACTGGTCAACAGCATTTTTGGTGCCAAAGATATTTCATCGAATTTGGGGTATTTTTGGGGTGCTGATTCTGAATATGTCATCAGTTTTGCCAGATTGGCTCAAGTTTTTGAGATTTTTGGTATCTTATTTATAGCACTTGTTGGTAAATGCGACGCATCATCTCATTAATTTCTTTGGATTAGTACTTGAACTGAGCAGTTCTCAATATAGTTTTGTGTTAATTAGTGTTCTAAAAGTTTGTTCATAGCTTGATTTTTGCACTAACTTTATGTTGTTGTCTGTTTTCCAGTGAAAAGCATGAACTCATCAAGAAGAAATTGTCTTAACGATCCAGACTCATTCTGTTACATTTGTGGTGAATACACACTGCCAAAACATAGAAGAAACATAACAGACTTCGTAAAAAAAGTGTATTTTGCCTATTTTGGGGTTATGCTTGGGGACCAAGACAAGTTTTGGGCACCACACATAGTGTGCAAAGCATGTATCGAATTATTACGAAAATGGAGCAAAGGACAAAGAAAAAGCTTCAAATTTGGTGTTCCAATGGTGTGGAGAGAGCCAAAAAATCATCATGATGACTGTTATTTATGGTAACCACAGGTACAGGCACATCTTCACAATGAGGGACAGGCCTTCTTGCAGATTCCATGTTACTCCCATTTTCGTTTCTTATGCTTATTGAATCCTTGCACTTGCACTGCACAGAAATAACAGTCATCATGATGATTTTTTGGCTCTCTCCACACCATTGGAACACCAAATTTGAAGCTTTTTCTTTGTCCTTTGCTCCATTTTCGTAATAATTCGATACATGCTTTGCACACTATGTGTGGTGCCCAAAACTTGTCTTGGTCCCCAAGCATAACCCCAAAATAGGCAAAATACACTTTTTTTTACGAAGTCTGTTATGTTTCTTCTATGTTTTGGCAGTGTGTATTCACCACAAATGTAACAGAATGAGTCTGGATCGTTAAGACAACTTCTTCTTGATGAGTTCATGCTTTTCACTGGAAAACAGACAACAACATAAAGTTAGTGCAAAAATCAAGCTATGAACAAACTTTTAGAACACTAATTAACACAAAACTATATTGAGAACTGCTCAGTTCAAGTACTAATCCAAAGAAATTAATGAGATGATGCGTCGCATTTACCAACAAGTGCTATAAATAAGATACCAAAAATGTCAAAAACTTGAGCCAATCTGGCAAAACTGATAGCATATTCAGAATCAGCACCCCAAAAATACCCCAAATTCATTAAAATATTTTGGACACCAGAAAATTTTTTTTTTTTGTTGACCTGTGTTATCTATATATTATCTATCTATCTGTTATCAATCTATCTATTATCTATCTATTATCTATCGATTATTTTTCTATTATCTATCTATTATCTATCATCTATTATCAATCTATCTATCTATCTATCTATCTATCATCTAACTATTGTCTATTATCTATCTATTATCTATCTATTATCTATTTATCTATATCTATCTATTATCTATCTGCCTATCATCTATATATTAATAATAATTTTTATTTATATAGCACCAACATATTCCGCAGCTATTTATCTATCTATCATCTATCTATTATCTATCTATTATCCATCTATCTATCATCTATCTATCATCTATCTAGCTATCTATCATCCATTATCTATCTATTATCTATCGATTATTTTTCTATTATCTATCTATCTATCTATCTATCTATCTATCTATCTATCTATCTATCTATCTATCTCTCTCTTTGAGGAGCCCCTATGTAAGCCACTGTAATTAATGTCCCTTTAAAAAACAAAATAACTGTAATGAATTTAATGAAGAACTCAAACAAAGACTCGTTGACCTTTCTCCGAAATTATAGAAAGCAGTCCCCCTCTTTCCCCTCTCACAACCCCCTCTGTCTCATCAGCCGCTTTGAACACATTTAACAAACTGTAAAAAAATGAAATAATTTTTGAAAAAAAAAATCGATTGTGAGAACGCGCGGCTGACATCACCGGCCGTGACCTTCGGAATGTCATGTAAAAAGAGGCGCAGAACAAAACATAACGAGAGCGTGATAATAACGTGCAATTATACCTGTGATTACAGTCATAATAGACAGAACCAGGCGGGAAGTTCAGCTCCGCTCCTCCGAGCCACCATGCAATTTTCAGAAGTTCTGCAGTGGACACAGTGTTGCCAAGTAACTGAAGAAAAAGTTATTTTGTTTGTATTCTATTTTTTTTTTATTACTATTCCTCATCAGCTCAGTGGTTTATGCAACATATTATACAAAACTGTCTGGGGTCCAGGTATATTCATACATTGTGATAATACAGTAAGGGGGGCAGAGCTTAAAAAAAAAAGCAAAAAGATCCCTGGCCCAGTGCCCCATCTTGTAGCCCATGGGAGCAGACCAGAGCCCTTGGCACCTGCTACTACCAGTGACATCCCAGACATTTCTTCTGATTAGCAGGCTGCCTCAATTTAAAGTCTGCACGGCTCTGTTCTGGCAGCCACAGACCAGTGGACGAGGGTCCCACAAATGTTTGCTGGAAAGTTGCAACCTTAACTTAATTACCTTGGTTGCTGATCAGGGACCTTAAATCAATTCACTCTTGTACCTGTAACAAAGAAAAAAACATAAATATTTTATGGCCCTGGTTGCCAGATTTAAAGGGCTTGTCTCCTTGCAAGTCTTTTATCTGGTGGGCTGAGTTTTGTGCAAAATAAAAATCTGAGCGTTTCTCACAGTGCCTGCCTTTGTTGATCGGCTGCAGCTGTGACATCAGCGCTGCAGCCAATCACTGAACTCAGTGGCTTGCGCCATTTACATCAACAGGACATTCTTTTTAAGCCCCTCTCAGATTGACCCTTTAGGCTATGTTGCGTTTTTGCTGTGTTTTATTTTTTTTGCAGGTAAAACAGCTCTCTTGGCAGTAAAGAAACTGCTTAAAAAATAGTACGTTTTGCTGCTTATTTTGCTGCTTTTTTGGTGCATCGTTTAATGCAGATTACATGTGTCATTTGTCTACACTACATGTTTAATAAAATTAGTTTTCTTCACCAAAAGTTAACTCAGGAAAAACACAGTGTTGCGTTTTTTCCCCCAGCATTTTTGCACTTTTTCATCTGTTTTCTAAGGTGAAAAAACGCTGCAAGAAAACGCAACAAAAATGCTGCAAGAAAACACAGCAAAAGCGCTGCAAGAAAACACAACAAAAACGCTGCAAGAAAACAACAAAAACGCTGCAAGAAAACGCAACAAAAACGCTGCAAGAAAACGCAACAAAAACGCTGCAAGAAAACACAGCAAAAATGCTGCAAGAAAACACAACAGAAACGCTGCAAGAAAACGCAACAAAAACGCTGCAAGAAAACGCAACAAAAACACTGCAAGAAAACGCAACAAAAACACTGCAAGAAAACACAACAAAAACGCTGCAAGAAAACAGCAAAAACGCTGCAAGAAAGCACAACAAAAACACTGCAAGAAAACAACAAAAACGCTGCAAGAAAATGCAACAAAAACGCTGCAAGAAAACGCAACAAAAACGCTGCAAGAAAACACAGCAAAAACGCTGCAAGAAAACACAGCAAAAACACTGCAAGAAAACACAGCAAAAACACTGCAAGAAAATGCAACAAAAACGCTGCAAGATAACAGCAAAAACGCTGCAAGAAAACACAACAAAAACGCTGCAAGAAAACACAACAAAAATGCAGCAAGAAAACGCAACAAAAACGCTGCAAGAAAACACAACAAAAACACTGCAAGAAACAGCAAAAACGCTGCAAGAAAGCACAACAAAAACACTGCAAGAAAGCGCAACAAAAACGCTGCAAGAAAACACAACAAAAATGCTGCAAGAAAACACAGCAAAAACGCTGCAAGAAAACACAGCAAAAACGCTGCAACAAAACACAGCAAAAACAGTGCAAGAAAACACAACAAAAACGCTGCAAGATAACAGCAAAAATGCTGCAAGAAAACACAACAAAAACACTGCAAAAAACCACAACAAAAACGCTGCAAGAAAACGCAACAAAAACGCTGCAAGAAAACACAGCAAAAACGCTGCAAGAAAACACAGCAAAAACACTGCAAGAAAACACAACAAAAACGCTGCCAAAATGCTGCAACAAAAACGCTGCAACAAAAACGCTGCAAGAAAACAGCAAAAACGCTACAAGAAAACACAACAAAAACGCTGCAAGAAAACGCAACAAAAACGCTGCAAGAAAACAGCAAAAACGCTGCAAGAAAACACAGCAAAAATGCTGCAAGAAAACACAGCAAAAACACTGCAAGAAAACACAACAAAAACGCTGCAAAAAAGCACAACAAAAACGCTGCAAGAAAACTCAACAAAAACGCTGCAAGAAAACGCAACAAAAATGCTGCAAGAAAACACAACAAAAACGCTGCAAGAAAACAGCAATAACGTTGCAAGAAAGCACAACAAAAACACTGCAAGAAAACAACAATAACGCTGCAAGAAAGCACAACAAAAACACTGCAAGAAAACAACAAAAATGCTGCAAGAAAACACAGCAAAAACGCTGCAAGAAAACACAGCAAAAACACTGCAAGAAAACGTAACAAAAACGCTGCAAGATAACTGCAAAAACGCTGCAAGAAAACACAACAAAAACGCTGCAAAAAAACACAACAAAAACGCTGCAAGAAAACACAGCAAAAACGCTGCAAGAAATCACAGCAAAAACACTGCAAGAAAACACAGCAAAAACGCTTCAAGAAAATGCAACAAAACGCTGCAAGAAAACGCAACAAAAATACTGCAAGAAAACGCAACAAAAACGCTGCAAGAAAACACAGCAAAAATGCTGCAAGAAAACACAACAAAAATGCTGCAAGAAAACGCAAAAAACACAGCAGAAACGCTGCAAGAAAATGCAACAAAAACGCAGCAAAAACGCTGCAAGAAAACGCAACAAAAACGCTGCAAGAAAACACAGCAAAAACGCTGCAAGAAAACGCAACAAAAACGCTGCAAGAAAACACAACAAAAATGCTGCAAGAAAACGCAACAAAAACGCTGCAAGAAAACGCAACAAAAATGCTGAAAGACCAAACGGCAGATTTTAAAAACCAGCAGTTTTCTAATTCATTCAGCTAAAGAAACACAGCAAAAAAAAAAAAAAGCGCAACATGTGAACAAAGCCTTACTCTACTCATAAATTGGACTGTGCTGTCAAAATTAGGAGGGACTTTAGTCTGGCAGACTGCATATATATTTTACACTCACCTTTGCAATGATATTATTTGTGGTTATCAGTTGACCCAAGCTATAGCGTTTCTATAGTTTTCTGCAATTTCCACTTTAGGCTAACATTTTTTTTATACTATCTCAAGATTTCCCTAATTTTAGTACATATTTTGGGATTAATGTTACATATTGTAGCAATCCTGGCCAACTCCGTGCACAAACACTTTTTGGATTTCCATCTTGCATGTTGACCGTCAATATCTAGTTGTATCATTTACTACAACTCCTAATCAAGATTTTGTGCAAACTGGATAATGGAAAAGTAGTTGATACTGACGGTCGCTGATTGACCTGTCATTCTTTATAGGACTGAGGAAGAAATATTCTAAGTATTTCAGATTGCTTCATGGTACATAAGAGACGTAATTTCTGCCCGGACATGACCCTTAACATGAGTGGAGATCAGCGCCACATATCATTTACATATAATCATAATATGTGACCTTTCCAATGAGTATGACCCCCCCACCAATTTCCAGAACAAAAGGGTCTTGTTCTACTTATGGCTCGCCACTCTCCAATGTTGGCTTCTATGCGGTATACACTGACTGTACCTCCTGCCGAATAGCCTATCTGCTCCATAAATCATTAATTCAGATGGATAAAGCAATTATAGGATCGTTAGAGTCAGAAAGCGTCAGCGCTCATGGCCCGTGCCACTAAATGTGACTCCTGCTGTAATTATAATGATATTAACTCAGCCTGTATTATTATCTGAAATCACAAGGATCAGCAGAAATGTGTCATGGATCCAGGCAGATTTCTTCATCAGAAGATCTCCCTGAGGGAAAAACCTGACCTGGAAAAAAGTCCACACTAAATATTAGACAATTAGCGTCAGGAATCATTTTTACATTTTAATTATTTATTTTTTATCTGCAGTTGACACATTCATTTTATTTGTTTATGATTTCATTTATTTACATTCCTCATGTTTTATAAAACTTAATTTACTGATTTATTAGTATCTTTTTTCAGATTTTAAAAGAAATCTTTGTAATACTTTTTAGTTAATTTTTTTAATATGCTGTAATTTATGTTACTTTTTTCCTTAGAAGACAAACCCTTTACACATACTCTGTTTTAGACATATGGATGCCATCAAAGACGTTCATGGTATGGGATCCCTTCATGAACGAGAGCAGTAAGACGATAAAAAAAAGTATGTTTTACTCTGGAAGACTAAAATGTCAGTGGAAAATTCCTCCAGAGATACTTGCTGATTATTGGTAGTTTCTGAGGACGGACTTGTATATCATACAAGTGAATATAAAAGTCTTTATGATGCATCCGATCAGAGAAATTAGCTTATTTCTCCACTTGTGAGCCACTTCTCCCATTTACCTCCTGAGCTCATCTTTTACTCTGAAAAAGAAGCAGAAACCTATCTTGGTCAGGACAAAATAATATCAGCTGATTGAGGGATCAGACTTCAGCATCATATTAAAGTCTATGGAGAGGGCAATCAAATATACCCAAGCTGTTGTTTTTTAGTAAGTGGTTTTATCTAATTCCAGAGCTGGATTCACAGCAACACTGCTTACTATTACTAAATAATGTAATCTAACTTACAGTTGTCTAATAAGTGTTCTATTGTACCTCAGTGCTTAATTCACAGCCACACTGCTCAGTACTACTGTATAATTTCAGGCTAGAACTTTCTTGTAAATGTTCTATCTCACGTCAAAGCTGGAATAACTTATATTGCTCAGTATTTCTACAAATTGTCTTCAATATTGCTGTTTTTAGTAAGTGTCCTTGTCACGGGGCCCTTCTCCGGTACCACACTATCAACAGATTTATTTGAAAAAACTGACCATCACATCCATACATAGACTAAGTGTGAACAGGTGCTAAACCTAGAGTCGCCAACTCCTATATATTCAAGCAAATAAGGCAGCACACTGTAGCGCTGAAACATGCAAACATGAAACATGAAAATTTAACTTCATTACTGCACTAGAAATATGAAAAATCAGAGCGTTTAGCTTATAAAAAAGGCCAATTTTATGTGTACCTGGTAGCCACTTTACGGCATCTCTCTTATACCAGGTCCTACGCTTTCCTTCCTCCCTGAGAATAAACGTCTCCATCTGAATGGGTGCCTATGAAAACCTCTTATGAGACTAACATTCTCTCTCTCTGTGGAGGGGTACTGGACCTGCTGTAATTAAAACACCTGTGACTAGGAGGCGGAGTGCTCGGTCAGAAGGCAAAATAATACATTTGAAAAAACTGACCGTCACATCCAAACATAGACTAAGTGTGAACAGGTGCTGAACCTTAGAGTCACCAACTCCTATACATTCAAGCAAATAAGGCAGCACACTGTAGCGCTGAAACATGCAAACATGAAACATGAAAATTTAACTGCATTACTGCACTAGAAATATGAAAAATGAGAGCGTTTAGCACATAAAAAAGGCCAATTTTATGTGTACCTGGTAGCCACTTTACGGCATCTCTCTTATACCAGTTCCTACGATTTTGCCTTCTGACCGAGCACTCCGCCTCCTAGTCACAGGTGTTTTAATTGCAGCAGGTCCATTACCCCTCCACAGAGAGAGAGAATGTTAGTCTCACAAGAGGTTTTCATAGGCACCCATTCAGATGGAGACGTTTATTCTCAGTGAGGAAGGAAATCATAGGACCTGGTATAAGAGAGATGCTGTAAAGTGGCTACCAGGTACACATAAAATTTATGCGCTAAACGCTCTCATTTTTCATATTTCTAGTGCAGTAATGCAGTTAAATTTTCATGTTTCATGTTTGCATGTTTCAGCGCTACAGTGTGCTACCTTATTTGCTTGAATGTATAGGAGTTGGCGACTCTAGGTTTAGCACCTGTTGACACTATCAACAGAGCCAGCAAAAAATATGAAAGGTCCATATATAATCCACCACACAAAGGATAAAATAGTCCAGAATCCGAATGCAATTCAGTAACAGGATAAAAGTCCAACAATCCAGCAGACAAAGGATAGCATAGTCCATATATTCTTCTTTCTCTCTGAGGTGCTGTGAACACATCATCACTCCACACAGGACTGATCTGAGTCTCACCTCCCCGACATTCTCAAAAGTCTCCCTCCTCATTCACAGGTCAGGAGGGGGAAGGTCGCAGGGGCTCATTGTTTCAACAAGCTAGGTCAACATGTCATTAGCATATTAGCAAACAATACTGTGGGGGCTGATATCAGATGGCAGCAACAGCCATTCATCAATTAGCAAATATCACCTTCTACAAGAGAACACCATGAAAATAAGTAAAATAGAAATATACACAAAAATGATCCACATAGCATATCACACCATCACAACCTCTCCCCCCTCATAATAAGTGAGCATGCTATGAGGTCTACACAGACCTCTGGCCTGCTCACTTTAGTCCACATTGCTCAATAGTTTATAGTTCCTTGTACAGTGGCAGGGGTTGCAATAATCATGAGCACTTGTCCATAAATTCCCGGGTCCTGGCTTTATGGTCATACCAGGCTTTTTGACTGGACTGGGCCGTTCACTGATGTACATTAGCCAAGGTAGATAGCTGGGCAAGACAGTCTCTGAACTCTAGAACGTAGGGAATGATGGGCGTTCCGGTATCTGCGATATCTCCCTCCAATTGTTCTTTCAGAAGAAGGAGAGGCCCACGGACCTTCTGCTCCCACAATATGACTTTGTAACTCCCCAATGTCATTTCCAAGGAGGATATCTGCAGGAAGTCCTCCCATAACTCCAATCCAACACAGTTTTTCTCCAAAACCATAATCCAAACGTACCAAAGCTCGCTGTATATATTTGCGGACACCCCCTGCCAGGACAATGTGAATACCGGGCCCTGGTGAATTGCCTTGGGTCGAACCATACGGGGGTCAGCAATAGTCAGGAATGACCCTGTGTATCTAAATCCTGACACTTTGTATCCATCAATTAAGACATCCTGCAGGTGGCAATGCTGTTGTTCTGTATTTTTGATGGACAAAGGCCGGAGTCCGTACACTCCAGGAGGGGTATCTATGGTGCCGTGGTCGGTGGTCCACTCTGGTGGGGGTGGTGGTAGCTCTTCCTCAGGCGGGATGGAGTGCACAAGATGCACTGGACGAGGTGGGGCTGCGTAGGGCTCCCTCCGAATCCTTGAGGGACAGCCAGACTGCAAATGTCCAGGTTGCCCACACCCGTAACATCTCCTCTCTGTGATACCCCCAGGTCATGGTCGGAACTGTTGGGGCCCAGGATTGTGAGGCGTGATTGTCCTCTGCTTACAACTAGGTGGAAGGGCAGATATAATCGGAGAGGGATGGGGCGCAGGAGAAGGCCGTGATTCATTATCCAGAAGCCTCCTCCATTGCGGTCGGATAGCAAGGGCTTCATCGGCCAGGGCTGCAGCTCTATCCACGGTGCACGGCATGCGCTCCCGGACCCATTCCCGTACCTCTGTGGGGCACTTGGCAAGAAATTGTTCTATAAGGAACGCCTGTATAACATCTTCCACAGTAAAGGCGTTTTCTGCTTCCAGCCATCTCCTACATGCCTGGGACATCTTATGTGCATACATCCTAAACGATTCCCCCGTAGTGCATGGGAGGTCTCGGAACTTGGCCCTATATGAGTCTGGGGTGATACCATGGTAATCCAGGATAGTCCGCTTTATAATATTATAATCCCGATTCCGCTGTGAGTCAATGGTTCGGTAAGCCTCCGCCAGGCTACCGTTCAGGAGTCCCACTAATAAATGCATCCAGCTAGAGTGGGGCACCTCCATCACAGCACAGTGCTGCTCAAAGTCCTTGAAGAAGGAAGGGGTCCTCATCTCCTGGGCTTGTCCTTCAGACATATGGGAGTAGGTGGTCTGGCTATCACCCACCAGTAGGTCAATTAAGGCCTCTTTAGGCCTGGTTCACACTGCGTTATTGGCGTCAGTTAGACGGACTACGTTACACCGCAGCATAACGCGGTGTAACGTAGTCTGTTAACGCCGCCATTAATTCCTATGGCAGACGCATGGCTAGCGCACGCCCACAATGGAGGTGTGCTAGCTATGTGCCATCATTGAGTGACGGACCCTGGGACGCGGGCTGCAGTGTTTCCGGGTCCGTCACTGCTAGTGCAGATAGAGCTAGCAGATGCTCTATCTTCGCTAGCGCGATGACAAATTGGCACTTGCGTTAACAGCAGCTCTTTAACGCATGTGTAGAATGGGCTGCTGTTAACGCAATGTGAACCTAGCCTTAGTCAGTCCCTGGTAGTTCAGGCCCAGGTCTCTGGCTCTCTCCTGTAAACTGGATATAGTCCAATTTCTGTACTCACTCTGTGGGTGGTTCTCCATTAGGTTACACTCTGTTGATCCCGCTGCTTGCCAAAAGTTGTCATGGTGTCCTTCTCCGATACCACACAATCAACAGAGCCAGCGAAGAGTGAACAATCCCAAGACCTTTATTTAGGCAAAAAATATGAAAGGTCCATATATAATCCACCACACAAAGGATAAAATAGTCCAGAATCCGAATGCAGTTCAATTACAGGATAAAAGTCCAACAATCCAGCAGACAGAGGATAACATAGTCCATATATTCTTCTTTCTCTCTGAGGTGCTGTGAACACATCATCACTCCACACAGGACTGATCTGAGTCTCACCTCCCTGACATTCTCAAAAGTCTCCCTCCTCATTCACAGGTCAGGAGGGGGAAGGTCCCAGGGGCTCATTGTTTCAACAAGCTAGGTCAACATGTTATTAGCATACAATACAGTGCTGTGGGGGCTGATATCAGATGGCAGCAACAGCCATTCATCAATTTGCAAATAACTCCTTCTACAAGAGAACACCATGAAAATAAGTAAAATAGAAATATACACAAAAATTATCCCCACATAACATATCACACCATCACAGTCCTATCTAATCCCCAAGCTAGATTCATACTAACACTGCTCAGTAAAATGTTATCAACGCTGCTACTTTCTAGAATGTGTTCTATCTCACACCAGTGCTTTCATAATTCACAGCAACACTGGTCAGTACCTATGTATAATGTTTCTTGATGTTGTCACTTTCTAATATGTGTTATTGCTCACACCAGAGCTTGTGTAATTCACAGCAACACTGGTTAATACATATGTATATGGTCCTACATGCCGCAGCTTTCTACTAAGTGTTCTATTTTATCTCAGTGATAAGTTCACAGCTACACTTCTAGCCATGTATTACTGAGAGACCAGGGAACAGGAATCTCTTGTGTCTGTACATTGTGTATGTGATTCCAATCATTAGCTCATGATTATTATTATTAATAACACCAATAATCTCATACATTTTTGGTTATATTCTTATGTTTTTGTTTTCTGCTCTTCATTCTTAGATCTGCCACAGTTATCATGTATCATTTTTTTTTATTTTCAGAATACAGGGCTTCAAAGTCAATGTTGAATTTCGATATTGCCTTCCAAATATTCATAGCGTGTGCGTGTAGTGTCTATCCTCTAATTTTAGTCAGTAGCACACTGCTCCTCCTGCTTCAGATGAGTCGCAGTATTATTTTTTTTTAAGAGATGCTCCCCATCACTGTGGCCTTTCGGTGACCCAAGTTCAGGTGATTTGGACAGTGAGGGGTCTGAGTGTTGAGAACGTATTACAGACATTACAATGTAGCCACATTACATCCATCAGAATGTAACAGAATGTAAAGTGTCTAAATATTACCTTTCCGGATAAATATGTCAGCTAGTGTGACAATACAGGAATACGAATGTATCACTGCTGTAAACTCCATGTTGCATTATTTACTGTAGAATAAAAATGAAAAAGTAAAAGATGTTTTAGAGTTGATAACTGATAAGGGGAAATAAAGAAACAGAGTCAGCTGTTAGGATTTTAACATAATATGGAAAAACAGGGGTCGGTCCATTTCCAGATCACCCTTGTGAATGATATACAAAGGTGATAAGATGAAGCATATCCAAATCTATAGAGAACTGCAGTAAGAAAAGCAACAAAAATGTCTGCATTCTAAACTGATGAGCAATCTCTAGTTTCAAAAGCAGTTGTTGAATTTTCTCCTCTTACAAAATTTTCTGACTGTACATAGAGAATGTTCTCGTTTGGTCACAGGTCCCAAGACATTGTCTCTGCTGCCTCTATGAGGAGTTTCACACTCACTTTTAAAGGATGAACTAAAGTATGATTTCCAAAATGTCTGCCAGAGGTCAGTCCTAGCTAGATAACCGCAAAAGGAAGAGGGCGGAGGTCAATAATGTCAATACATAGTTAAAGGGATTGTCTAATATTTGGCAGACCCTTTTTCAATTGCCATATTCCCCCCTTCTAAAATAACAATAGCCTATACCCACCTCTGGTGCCGATTGTGATAGAGAAGGATGAGTCTGAGTAATGAAAAATACCTTTAATCTGTACATTTGCATTATAGTAGTAATATTCTTGTACATAGGGGGCAGTATTATAGTAGTTATATTCTTGTACATAGGGGCAGTATTATAGTAGTTATATTCTTGTACATAGAGGCAGTATTATAGTAGTTATATTCTTGTACATAGGAGCAGTATTATAGTAGTTATATTCTTGTACATAGGAGCAGTATTATAGTAGTTATATTCTTGTACATAGGGGGCAGTATTATAGTAGTTATATTCTTATACATAGGAGCAGTATTATAGTAGTTATATTCTTGCACATAGGAGCAGTATTATAGTAGTTATATTCTTGTACATAGGAGCAGTATTATAGTAGTTATATTCTTGTACATAGGAGCAGTATTATAGTAGTTATATTCTTGTACATAGGAGCAGTATTATAGTAGTTATATTTTTGTACATAGGAGCAGTATTATAGTAGTTATATTCTTGCACATAGGAGCAGTATTATAGTAGTAATATTCTTGTACATAGGAGCAGTATTATAGTAGTTATATTCTTGTACATAGGAGGCAGTATTATAGTAGTTATATTCTTGTATATAGGAGCAGTATTATAGTAGTAATATTCTTGTACATAGGGGCAGTATTATAGTAGTTATATTCTTGTACATAGGAGCAGTATTATAGTAGTTATATTCTTGTACATAGGAGCAGTATTATAGTAGTTATATTCTTGTACAATAGTAGTTATATTCTTGTACATAGGAGCACTATTATAGTGGTTATATTCTTGTACATAGGAGCAGTATTATAGTAGTTATATTCTTGTACATAGGAGTAGTTGTATAGTAGTTATACTCTTGTACATAACAGCAGTATTATAGTAGTTATATTCTTTGTACATAGGGGCAGTATTATAGTAGTTATATTCTTGTACATAGGAGCAGTATTATAATAGTTATATTCTTGTACATAGGAGCAGTATTATAGTAGTTATATTCTTGTACATAGGGGGCAGTATTATAGTAGTTATATTCTCGTACATAGGAGCAGTATTATGGTAGTTATATTCTTGTACATAGGAGCAGTATTATGGTAGTTATATTCTTGTACATGGGCAGTAGTATAGTAGTTATATTCTTGTACATAGGAGCAGTATTATAGTAGTTATATTCTTGTACATAGGGGCAGTATTATAGTAGTTATATTCTTGTACATGGGCAGTAGTATAGTAGTTATATTCTTGTACATAGGAGCAGTATTATAGTAGTTATATTCTTGTACATAGGGGCAGTATTATAGTAGTTATATTCTTGTACATAGGAGCAGTATTATAGTAGTTATATTCTTGTACATAGGGGCAGTATTATAGTAGTTATATTCTTGTGCATAGGAGCAGTATTATAGTAGTTATATTTAGAGTTGAGCGACTTTTGCTTTTTTCGGATCAAGTCGGGTTTCGTGAAACCCGACTTTGTCAAAAGTCGAGTCGGGTGAATTCGGCCGATTATTGCGAAAAGTCGGGGGCCGACTGAAACACGAAACCCAATGCAAGTCAATGGGGAATCAAAGTCGGCATTGAGTGGAGGACAGGAACACACCTACAGTGCCCATTTTAATGCCAAAAATATCAATTCTTATTACTGAAGCTTGTCAATCTTAATTTACCTTATAATAATAGTTGAGCATTGGAAATTGGGGGTCATTTGGCTAAAGTTGTGGGGGGGGTAGGGCTGGTTCAAGATTTTCGTGGGCCCAGGACACGCGGACTACGTCACAGCGGTGGAGCAGGTAGAGGTCAGTATTTCAACTTTGCAAGTGCTGTGATCCTGAGCAAGCAGGGGGCCCACTCGTTCGCATTGGCACTGGCACAGGGCCCCTCAAAGTACGGCGGTGTGTTTGACGGCGGGGGTGCCTCCCACCGGCAGCGACACTTTTGCGTACTATAAGGGGCCCTGTGACAGTGACGTCGCCAACGAGTATGCCCCCCACCTGATGAAGAAACCTGCACTTTCATCTGTACCTTCCTCTTTGTCCCCGTGTAAGGTGGTATAGTATGCGGGAAGGGGAACCTGACTTTCAGCAGGGTCAGATTGTGGCTGTGTAGAGTGCAAGGGGAATGTAGTGGTCTGGGTCAATGTACCAGCAGACTCATCTAGCACTGGCTGGGCAGTGGGCAGGATGAGGAGGAAACAGATATAGGCCCAAAGAATAAAGTGGGCTAAATGCAGTTCAAAATTGGTAACAGGACTAACCAGGCGGCACTGCTTTGTTCAGTGGAGGACAACTGTAAGGAGTGTCTGACACAGTGAGTAGGCCCAAATAATAAAGTGAGGTTAATGTCTGGCAAAAAATTGTTCATAAATAAACAGGTGGCATAGCTAGGTACAGGGGTGGGCTCCTCTGCTGACTTGCAGACAGTGGTAGTTGGCGCACAGTATTAACTGGTCTAAATGGAGGCCAGGGCCCCTGAATATTTTTACTAGCATCTATCATGTCAACAAATTTGTATTGGCAGTGCCATTGAAGGATTTAACAGCACAGACTACACAGTGGTGGAGCAGGGAGAGGTAAGTATTGCAAGTGGTAGAGCACTGTTTGAGCTGAGGAGGGGAACACTCTCTCGTGGGCGGCGGTACTGGCCCAGGGCCCCTCATGTTACGACGGTGTGTCTGACGTTGGGTGTGCACCACCACCGCCAGAGACACTTCATTGTACTATGAGGGACCCTGTGCCAGTGCCGTTGCCCAAGAGTGGGCACACCCACCTGTCCAGGCAAACGGCACTCGCACGGGTGCTTGCGCCAGGTGGTGACCACGGCCCTGTGGGGGAGTCAGCCCATTTAGGGAGGTGTAAAAATGGTCTATGGTGGACATACAGCAGCTGCAAATGGAGGAATTGGAGCAGTCAGTAAGAGGAGGCCAAAAGCAAGACATTTTCCAGGCAAGCTAGGTGTCAGCAGGGGAAGGTGGGGCAAAATAATTAGAAATCCATGATTGGTTCATTTTAATGAAGGTTAGATCATCAACATTTTGGGTAGCCAGACGAGTCCTTTTTTCGGTCAGTATTGAACAAGCAGCACTGAATACTCTTTCTGATAGCACACTAGCTGCTGGGCAAGCAAGCTCCTGTAATGCATATTCTGCCAATTCAGGCCAGGTGTCTATTTTAGATGCCCAGTAATCAAAGGGGAATGACGTGTGAGGGAGAACATCGATAAGGGAGGAAAAATAGTTAGTAACCATACTGGACAAATGCTGTCTGTCACTTTGAATAGATGCTGCAGTACCTGTCGTGTCAGCGGTCATTGCAAAATCACTCCACAACCTGGTCAGAAAACCCCTCTGTCCAACGCCACTTCTGAGTTGTGCACCTCTAACACCTCTGCCATGTTGCCCCCTACGGCTCGTGTGAGAACCATCACCGCCGCTGTGTGCTGGGAATGCCTGAACCAAACGGTCTACAAGAGTTGCTTGTTTGGTAGCCAATATTTGCTCAAGGTTCTCATGTGGCATAATATTTTGCAATTTCCCTTTATAGCGAGGATCCAGGAGGCAGGCCAACCAGTAATCGTCATCGGTCATCATTTTGATAATGCGGGGGTCCCTTTTTAGGATACGTAAGGCATAATCAGCCATGTGGGCCAATGTTCCAGGTGTCAATTCACTGCTTGTGCTGGGTTGAGGAGCACTTTCTGGCAAATCAACATCACTTGTGTTCCGCAAAAACCTGTACCTGACCTTGCAACGCCACCAGTTTCTATTGCCCCCTGAGAAGCTTCCTCCTCCCATAAATATTCATCCCCATCATCCTCCTCCTCCTCCTCTTCGTCCACCACCTCGTCCAGGAGAGTTCCCTGAGAAGGCAATGGCTGACTGTCATCAAGGCTTTCCTCTTCCTCGGCTGCAGACGCCTGCTCCTTAATGTGCGTCAAACTTTGCATCAGCAGACGCATTAGGGGGATGCTCATGCTTATGATGGCGTCATCTGCACTTAGCCGTGTGCATTTTCTCAAAACACTGAAGGACTTGACACAGGTCTTGTAGCTTCGACCACTGCACACCAGACAACTCCATGTCTGCCATCCAACTGCCTGCCCGTGTATGCATATCCTCCCACAAATAAATGACAGCACGCCTCTGTTCACACAGCGTCTGAAGCATGTGCAGTGTGCAGTTCCACCTTGTTGCAACATCGATTATTAGGCGGTGCTGGGGAAGCTTCAACGATCGCTGATTGTTCTGCATATGGCTGGAGTGTACGGGCGACCGGCGGATGTGCGAGCAAAGTTTTCGCACCTTCAGGAGCAGGGCTGGTAACCCCGGATAACTTTTCAGGAAGCACTGTACCACCAGGTTCAAGGTGTGAGCCAGGCAAGGAAAGTGTTTCAGTTGTGAAAGGGCTATGGCAGCCATAACATTCCTTCCGTTATCACTGACTACCTTGCCTGCCTCAAGATGTACACTGCCCAGCCATGACTGAGTTTTTTGTTGCAAGTACTCGGCCAGTATTTCCGCGGTGTGTCTGTTGTCGCTCAAACACTTAATTTCCAACACAGCCTGCTGACGCTTACTGCTAGCTGTTTGATGATGGGACACCTCGTGTGCAACACTGGCAGCTGCGGATGGGGTGGTCATGCGACTGCGCTCTGTGCACGAGCTTTGGCTTCTGGAGGAGGAGGGCGAGGAGGAGGAGGGGTGGCGAATGCCTACAGCCAACTGTTTCCTGGACCGTGGGCTAGGCAGAACTGTCCCACTATGGCTGTCCCCTGTGGACCCTGCATCCACCACATTAACCCAGTGCGCCGTGATGGACACGTAATGTCCCTGGCCATGCCTACTGGTCCATGCATCTGTTGTGAGGTGCATCTTTCCACTGACTGATTGCCTCAGTGCTTGGACAATGCGGTCTTTGACATACTGGTGGAGGGCTGGGATGGCTTTTTTCGCAAAGAAGTGTCGACTGGGTAGGTCATAGCGTGGTACTGCATAGGCCATCAGGTCTTTGAAAACTTTGCTTTCAACCAACCGGTAGGGCATCAACTCTAACGAGATTAGTCTAGCAATGAGGCCGTTCAAACCCTGTGTACGTGGATGAGAGGACGAGTACTTCCTTTTCCTAACGAGAGTCTCTTGTAGGGTGAGCTGGACTGGAGAGCTGCATATGGTGGAACTAGCGGTGGTGGTGGTGGTGGACATGGCGGATTGAGAGAGGGTTGGTGATGGTATTCTTGATGTTGGCCTACATACAGTGTTTCCTACCAATAACCTTGTGATTCCCTGACTGCTTTGTCCTTGCGACGATACCTCCACATTTGCTGCTGGTGGTGTCCTAACCAGTGGGCTTACAGTGAGGGAAGCAATGTAGCGTTGCTGACTACCTTCATTCTGAGCAGGTGCACCAACGGTATGGGACGTTTGGTAGTTAGTCCAGGCTTGCAAGTGCATGCTGGTTAAATGTCTACGCATGCACGTTGTATTTAAATTTTGGACATTCTTCCCTCTGCTAAAGGTCTTTGAGCATTTCTTACAGATAACTTTTGACTGATCATTCGGATCTTGGTTAAAAAATTGCCAGACTGCACGCTTCCTACTATCGAATACCTTTTCAGGCATTGCACGCTGTGCTACTTTCACCAGATGGCCACGCTGTCCTAAAACTGTTTTTGTTTTTGACACACGTTTTTAGCCTGATACGGACCTGCCAGATGACAGCTGTTGCTGTCAGTGGCACCCTCTTCCCCCAATGGCTGCCAATCTGGGTCAACAACTGGGTCATCTATCACCTCCTCTTCAATGTCCTGTGCACCGTCCTCTGTGTCACCGTGTAAGGTGCTATAGCGTTCGGGACGGGGCACCATAGTCTCATCAGGGTCAGATTCTGGCTCAGTACACTGCGAGGGCAATGTAGTGATCTGAGTCAATGGAACAGCATAATAATCTAGCTGTGGCTGTGCATCAGTGCACTCCATGTCCGATTCATCTTGTAATGGGCTGTTAACAATTTCCCTTTCTAACCCTGGCACGGTATGTGTAAAGAGCTCCATGGAGTAACCTGTTGTGTCGCCTGACGCATCCTTCACTTTTGGTTTGGGTGAAGGACACAAGGAAGCGACTTGTTCCTGACCGGGAGCATCCACTGACGACACGCTGCTTTTATATTTGGAACTTTCTGAAGAGGAGGCGAAAGAGCTAGAGGCTGAGTCAGCAAGGAAAGCCAAAACTTGTTCCTGCTGCTCCAGCTTTAAAAGCGGTTTTCCTACTCCTAGATAAGGGAGCCTTCGAGGCCTTGTGTAGCCAGACGATGACGCAGGCTCAACACCTCCAGCCTTAGGTGCTATTTTGCTTTTCCCACTACCACCAGATGCTCCACCACCACCACCACCATCATTACCAGCTGGCAACGACCACCCACGGCCTCTTCCACCAGACTTCCTCGTTTTTGGGAAAATCTAACCAAAATAACAACCGTTATATGGTACTGTAAAACAAGGTAGAAGGTGTATATAAACTTGTTGAGAATTTAATTCTCCCTTTTTTGGGGGGAGACTGAACCAAAACTCAGGTCCTGTGCATAACACAACACAATGTAAGTGGCAGACAGTGGCTGGAAGATATATGAAAAAATCCAAGGACTGTAGTACAATTTCAATCTCCTACAATGATCTCAGGACAAGTATGGCAGCAACAAAAAGGACTGCTGCACACAAAAGTGTGGACAAATAAACAAGATAACTGCAGAAAGGAGCAACAGGATTTTTGCTTTTAAAAAAGCAGTTGGTTTGCACAGCGGCGTAAAAACAGCAATGCAGCTATCAGGGAGCCTTATAAGCTACAGAGCTGATGCACAGAAATCGAGCCTCCACTGTCCCTGCAAAGAAAAGGTGGTGTGGGACAGTGGAAATCGCTACAGCACAAGTGGTTTGGGGTTAATCTTCCCTCCCTAACTATATCCCTTCTTCTGACGAAGCTGCAGCAACCTCTCCCTACGCTCAGATCGGCAGAAGTAAGATGGCGGTCGGCGTGCACGCCCCTTTATAGCCCCTGTGACGCTGCAGAAAGCAAGCCAATCAGTGTCATGCCCTTCTCTAAGATGGTGGGGACCGAGACCTATGTCATCACGCTGCCCACACTCTGCGTCCTCCTTCATTGGCTGAGAAATGGCACTGAAAGCGTCATAGGAAACGCGTATGTTTTTAATGTTTGGACTATGACTTTATTGTTTTAATGTTATCTGAAGCTATGGAATAAAAGAAAATGGATTTTATGGACAAACAGCGCTGGACTTATTCCTATCCAGTATTATAGTATTTATATTTTTGTACATAGGGGACATTATTATAGTATTATTCTTGCATATAGGAGCAGTATTATAGAGATACATAGCAATCTCTAGCCACCACTATGTGGAGCTCCCTGTATACAGAGATACATGATAAGATCCTGTCTGCAGCCACCACTAGGGGGAGCTCCTTGTATACAGAGATACATGATAAGATCCTGTCTGCAGTCACCACTAGGGGGAGCTCCCTGTATACAGAGATATATGATAAGATCCTGCCTGCAGCCACCACTAGGGGGAGCCCCCTGTATACAGAGAAACATGATAAGATCCTGTCTGCAGACACCACTAGGGGGAGCTCCCTGTATACAGAGATACATGATAAGATCCTGCCTGCAGCCACCACTAGGGGGAGCTCCCTGTATACAGAGATACATGATAAGATCCTGCCTGCAGCCACCACTAGGGGGAGCCCCCTGTATACAGAGAAACATGATAAGATCCTGCCTGCAGCCACCACTAGGGGGAGCTCCCTGTATACAGAGATACATGATAAGATCCTGCCTGCAGCCACCACTAGGGGGAGCTCCCTGTATACAGAGATACATGATAAGATTCTGTCTGCTGTCACCACTAGGGGGAGCTCCCTGTATACAGAGATACATGATAAGATCCTGTCTGCAGTCACCACTAGGGGGAGCTCCCTGTATACAGAGACACATGATAAGATCCTGTCTGCAGCCACCACTAGGGGGAGCTCCCTGTATACAGAGATACATGATAAGATCCTGTCTGCAGCCACCACTAGGGGGAGCTCCCTGTATACAGAGATACATGATAAGATTCTGTCTGCAGCCACCACTAGGGGGAGCTCCCAGTATACATAGATACATGATAAGATTCTGTTTGCAGCCACCACTAGGGGGAGCTCCCTGTATACAGAGATACATGATAAGATCCTGTCTGCAGCCACCACTAGGGGGAGCTCCCTGTATACAGAGATACATGATAAGATCCTGTCTGCAGACACCACTAGGGGGAGCTCCCTGTATACAGACATATATGATAAGATCCTGTCTGCCGCCACCACTAGGGGGAGCTCTCTGTATACAGAGATACATGATAAGATCCTGTCTGCAGCCACCACTAGTGGGAGCTCCCTGTATACAGAGATACATGATAAGATCCTGTCTGCAGCCACCACTAGTGGGAGCTCCCTGTATACAGAGATACATGATAAGATCCTGTCTGCAGCCACCACTAGGGGGAGCTCCATGTATACAGAGATACATGATAAGATTCTGTCTGCAGCCACCACTAGGGGGAGCTCCCTGTATACAGAGATACATGATAAGATCCTGTCTGCAGCCACCACTAGGGGGAGCTCCCTGTATATAGAGATACATGATGAGATCCTGTCTGCAGTCACCACTAGGGGGAGCTCCCTGTATACAGAGATACATGATAAGATCCTGTCTGCAGACACCACTAGGGGGAGCTCCCTGTATACAGACATATATGATAAGATCCTGTCTGCCGCCACCACTAGGGGGAGCTCCCTGTATACAGAGATACATGATAAGATCCTGTCTGCAGCCACCACTAGTGGGAGCTCCCTGTATACAGAGATACATGATAAGATCCTGTCTGCAGCCACCACTAGTGGGAGCTCCCTGTATACAGAGATACATGATAAGATCCTGTCTGCAGACACCACTAGGGGGAGCTCCCTGTATACAGAGATACATGATAAGATCCTGTCTGCAGACACCACTAGGGGGAGCTCCCTGTATACAGAGATACATGATAAGATCTTGTCTGCAGCCACCACTAGGGGGAGCACCCTGTATACAGAGATACATGATAAGATCCTGTCTGCAGACACCACTAGGGGGAGCTCCCTGTATACAGACATATATGATAAGATCCTGTCTGCAGCCACCACTAGGGGGAGCTCCCTGTATACAGACATATATGATAAGATCCTGTCTGCAGCCACCACTAGGGGGAGCTCCCTGTATACACAGATATATACTTTAGTCATTGATGAAATAATATGTACTCATTTTCTTCGTGATTGACTACCAATAAATATTCATATCACAATGTATCTCAATGCAGGAAATTTGTAGCTTTGTTTGAGAATAACTGGTCCCTAAATGTAATATTAATATAGAGATTTGTCAATGTTTTATCTGCAGATTACATGGCGAGTATTCATTAGGGGGATAATTACTCTGCAGTAGAATTTTTCTCCTTTTTGCCTTTTTTATTTGTTCTTTTTCCTTTCTTTTGTGTATTTGGTGAGTTTTAATCTATTATATGAGACCAAAAGACTGAATTAATAAATTCTAATGAAGGCGATAAATACAAATCCGGGGTCGGTACCGTCCATCCCCCGCTGTGAGTGCCCCCTTAGTCTGTCTGCGGTAAACAGTCTGGGGTCCGGGCCACCTCCTCTCGCCTGTGATCTCCTTCCGTTCTCCGGCAGCCGGCGCACGTCTCGCCATCACTGATCTCCTGTGTTTGTAGCATCAAGGAGGACATCTTTGAAGTTCCCTTTAGCATGTGTGTGTGTCACTCTCGCTGTCGCTTTTATACCTTCTCTTTGCATTTCTAATCTGTCTCTTTATGTTTGGGGCATTTGATGTGCGCGGCGTCTCGTCACTGATCTTGCTCTCGTGTCTTGTTCCTGCCTTTAACCATCTGTCTGTGTTTTACATTTCATGTGCCGCTCATTGGGGAAGCAGAGGTAGCGGTGCTGCAGGAGTAATTGCTGAAGGTTCCTACAGTCACCGCTGATTGCTAATGGTAGAAATGACAGTATCCAGAGAGGTGCTCACCCAGCTTTCCCTGACTCTGAATGGCTAGAGTCCTGCTGAAATCTTGGCTTTATATTGATGACACTTGATGGAAATCTGAATACAGCAGCTATTCTGGATGGCGCATCCTTATAAGAGCTGTATACAGATCGCCCACTAGTGGTCAGCACAAGGAAAAGGAAAAAGAGACACAGTGCTATTAGATTCTTTTAGGTTGTAATGCTCCATAAGTAAAAATTTGAGAAATGATGACATTATTTAAAGTAACATGCATACATCCATGTTCATACTGTGCTCCCCCTAGTGGTGACTGCTGACAGAATGTTATCATGTATCTCTGTATACAGGGAGCTCCCCCTAGTGGTGGCTGCAGACAGGATCTTATCATGTATCTCTGTATACAGGGAGCTCCCCCTAGTGGTGGCTGCAGACAGGATCTTATCATGTATCTCTGTATACAGGGAGCTCCCCCTAGTGGTGGCTGCAGAGAGGATCTTATCATGTATCTCTGTATACAGGGAGCTCCCCCTAGTGGTGGCTGCGGACAAGATCTTATAATGTATCTCTGTATACAGGGAGCTCCCCCTAGTGGTGGCTGCAGACAGGATCTTATCATGTATCTCTGTATACAGGGAGCTCCCCCTAGTGGTGGCAGCAGACAGGATCTTATCATGTATCTCTGTATACAGGTTGCTTCCCCTAGTGGTGGCTGCAGACAGGATCTTATCATGTATCTCTGTATACAGGGAGCTCCCCCTAGTGGTGACTGCAGACAGGATCTTATCATGTATCTCTGTATACAGGGAGCTCCCCCTAGTGGTGGCTGCAGAGAGGATCTTATCATGTATCTCTGTATACAGGGAGCTCTCCCTAGTGGTGACTGCAGACAGGATCTTATCATGTATCTCTGTATACAGGGAGCTCCCCCTAGTGGTGGCTGCAGAGAGGATCTTATCATGTATCTCTGTATACAGGGAGCTCCCCCTAGTGGTGGCTGCGGACAAGATCTTATAATGTATCTCTGTATACAGGGAGCTCCCCCTAGTGGTGGCTGCAGACAGGATCTTATCATGTATCTCTGTATACAGGGAGCTCCCCCTAGTGGTGGCAGCAGACAGGATCTTATCATGTATCTCTGTATACAGGGAGCTCCCTCTAGAGGTGGCTGCAGACAGAATCTTATCATGTATCTCTGTATACAGGGAGCTCCCCCTAGTGGTGGCTATAGACAGGATCTTATCATGTACAATGCCTACAAGTAGTATTCAACCCCCTGCAGATTTAGCAGGTTTAATAAGATGCAAATAAGTTAGAGCCTTCAAACTTCAAACAAGTGCAGGATTTATTAACAGATGCATAAATCTTACAAACCAAAAAGTTCTGTTGCTCAGTTAAATTTTTATAAATTTTAAACATAAAAGTGTGGGTCAATTATTATTCAACCCCTAGGTTTAATATTTTGTGGAATAACCTTTGTTTGCAATTACAGCTAATAATCGTCTTTTATAAGACCTGATCAGGCCGGCACAGGTCTCTGGAGTTATCTTGGCCCACTCCTCCATGCAGATCTTCTCCAAGTTATCTAGGTTCTTTGGGTGGCTCATGTGGACTTTAATTTTGAGCTCCTTCCACAAGTTTTCAATTGGGTTAAGGTCAGGAGACTGACTAGGCCACTGCAACACCTTGATTTTTTGCCTCTTGAACCAGGCCTTGGTTTTCTTGGCTGTGTGCTTTGGGTCGTTGTCTTGTTGGAAGATGAAATGACGACCCATCTTAAGATCCTTGATGGAGGAGCGGAGGTTCTTGGCCAAAATCTCCAGGTAGGCCGTGCTATCCATCTTCCCATGGATGCGGACCAGATGGCCAGACCCCTTGGCTGAGAAACAGCCCCATAGCATGATGCTGCCACCACCATGCTTGACTGTAGGGATGGTATTCTTGGGGTCGTATGCAGTGCCATCCAGTCTCCAAACGTCATGTGTGTGGTTGGCACCAAAGATCTCGATCTTGGTCTCATCAGACCAGAGAACCTTGAACCAGTCAGTCTCAGAGTCCTCCAAGTGATCATGAGCAAACTGTAGACGAGCCTTGACATGACGCCTTGAAAGTAAAGGTACCTTACGGGCTCGTCTGGAACGGAGACCATTGCGGTGGAGTACGTTACTTATGGTATTGACTGAAACCAATGTCCCCACTGCCATGAGATCTTCCCAGAGCTCCTTCCTTGTTGTCCTTGGGTTAGCCTTGACTCTTCGGACAAGCCTGGCCTCGGCACGGGAGGTGTCATGGTTCCCAATGGCAAGGGAACGTCAGAGAACTTAAATAACAGACTAGCTCTTGGGTGATGGAATCTCGAGCTGACCGTGAGCTAAACCTACCACACAACTAACAGTGGCCGGGTGACGTACCTACGTTTTATCCCTAGACGCCCAGCGCCAGCCGGAGAACTAACTAACCCTAATAGAGGAAAAAACAGACCTGGCTTACCTCTAGGGAAATTCCCCCAAAAAGGAGACAGAAGCCCCCCACATATATTGACGGTGAGTTCAGAGGAAAAGACATACGCAGTATGAAGGTATGTTCAGCAAAGCGAGGTCCGCTTACTAGATAGTAAGAAGATACAATAGGGAACTTCACGGTCAGCTGAAAACCCTATTAAAATACCATCCAGAAATTACTTTAAGACTCATGTGTCAACTCATGACACCGGAGTGGTAATTTCGGCCCACAAGAGCTTCCAGCTACAGAAACATAACATAACTGTGAACTGGAACAAAAATGCAAACAAACTTAGGACTAAGAGTCCAACTTAGCTGATAGTAGTCTAGAAGCAGGAACATGCAACAGAAAGGCTCTGGTTACATTGATGGCCGGCACTAGAATAACTGAGCAGCAAGGCTAAATAGGATACTCCCATATCCTGATGGAAACAGGTGAACAGAGAAAGTGAAGCACACAAGTCCAGTACCACCAGCGACCACCGGGGGAGCCCAAAAACCAAATTCACAACAGGGAGGAAACTTTCAAAGGCTGTCCAGGCCGTGGAAGGCTAACAGTAGTTCCATAAGCCTTCCACTTCCGGATGATGCTCCCAACAGTGGAGACAGGTAGGCCCAACTCCTTGGAAAGGGTTTTGTACCCCTTGCCAGCCTTGTGACCCTCCACGATCTTGTCTCTGATGGCCTTGGAATGCTCCTTTGTCTTTCCCATGTTGACCATGTATGAGTGCTGTTCACAAGTTTGGGGAGGGTCTTAAATAGTCAGAAAAGGCTGGAAAAAGAGATAATTAATCCAAACATGTGAAGCTCATTGTTCTTTGTGCCTGAACTACTTCTTAATACTTTAGGGGAACCAAACAGAATTCTGGTGGGTTGAGGGGTTGAATAATAAATGACCCTCTGAAAAGACTTTTCACAATTTAAAAAAAAAAAATAAACAAAGAAATAACATTCTTTTTTGCTGCAGTGCATTTCACACTTCCAGGCTGATCTACAGTCCAAATGTCACAATGCCAAGTTAATTCCAAATGTGTAAACCTGCTAAATCTGCAGGGGGTTGAATACTACTTGTAGGCACTGTATCTCTGTATACAGGGAGCTCCCCCTAGTGGTGGCTTCAGACAGGATCTCATCATGTATCTCTGTATACAGGGAGCTCCCCCTAGTGGTGACTGTAGACAGGATCTTATCATGTATCTCTGTATACAGGGAGCTCCCCCTAGTGGTGACTGTAGACAGGATCTTATCATGTATCTCTGTATACAGGGAGCTCCCCCTAGTGGTGACTGAAGACAGATTCTTATAATATAACACTATGTCAATGTTTTTAGTATTTTTCTATCAGAAAAGTGAAATTTTATGTTTTTTGAGTGATGAACCTAGACTTGAATCCATTTTTGCTTATAACGTATATTCTTCTTTTCTGCACCAGCCTTCTGTCTGATACTAATATCATCCCAGCAGGAACCAGATTAAAATTCCGTTTCAGGCGTCTGGGGGTTGAAACCACCTGCTGTAGCTACAAGGTTGTCCTATATACAGAATAGGGTCAGGTAGGAGACAGGTGTAATGATAGAGCAGCGCTGTCAGCACTTATACCTCACATCATCGCTTCTTATATTATCTTCTCAGCAGTGCCTTCATCTTATGACCTTCTTCTGAGGATGTTGTCAGCAGCTGGATAATGGTCCCATTCCCCTCTATATCTTGAGATGTCCATTGTACTACCATTTATACTTTATAATGTCTATCTTAAGCACTTACGCAGCATCTACAGTCTACTGGGAATTATTGGTTTGGCAACAATGTATCAACATTGAAGAGATATGCTAAGGGGAAATTGCGTTGCTTTACTTTACCATAAAGGAATCAAAGTTTCCATTGAAGTCCACAAATTGTGTGTGTGTATGCCTTTAAAAGAGAAATCTGCATAAAAGGCTCTTTAGGGAGGTTATCTAATGAAATCGGGTTTTCTTCATGGCTCCTGTCCTCATATGTGACTCATTGATCCGAATCTTCTCTATACAATTGATCCTCTGCAATTTCAGTGACTTTTCATATAAAATCCTCAAACCTATTAGTGGGCTAAGTACATGAGGACAGAGCAATTCGTCTGGGTTCTCCTTTATATAAGGTCTGAAGAAAAGTAACTAGTACATTCCGTGGTCTGAAAACAAAATCTGTAACAACCCTCCGTTCCCTCTAAATACTACTAATAATAATGATGTCTTCTTATATGGCAGAAGGGTAATTAATCTCCCCTAAGGCCTGTCCCACACATCCAGATAATTCCGGTACCGGAAAAATCGGTACCGGAGTTATCCGTGTCCGTGTGTCCGTGAGCTCACGTGGCACATCAGTGTGGCACACGTGCGGCAGCCGTGTGCCGCCCGTGTGCTGACTGGGTACCACACGGACCATGCAGGAGACAGCGCTAGAGATAAGCGCTGTCCCCTGCATCTGGTGCTGAAGCCGGAATTCATTCCTTCTTCCCAGCAGCGTTCGCTGGAGAGAAGGAATGAAAAATCATTGTTTCTTTTTGTTAAAATAAAGATCCTTGTCACCACCCCCCTCCCACCCCCTGTGCGCCCGCCCGCTGTTAATAAAATACTCACCCAGCTCCCTCGATGCTTCCTCTCAGCGCCGCAGCTTCTTCCTGTATGAGCGGTCATGTGGTACCACTCATTACAGTGATGAATATGCGGCTCCACCCCTATGGGAGGTGGAGCCACATATTCATCACTATAATGAGCGGTACCATGTGACCATTCATACAGGACAAGCTGCGGCGCTGAGAGGAAGCATCGAGGGAGCTGGGTGAGTATTTTATTAACAGCGGGCGGGCGCACAGGGGGTGGGAGGGGGGTGGTGACAAGGATCTTTATTTTAACAAAAAAAACAATGATTTTTCATTCCTTCTCTCCAGCGAACGCTGCTGGAGAGAAGAAATGAATGGCGGCTTCAGCACCATGCTGGGGGGACAGCGCTTACTGTAGCGCTGTCCCCTGCACGGCACATGGACGTCACACGGACAGCATCCATGTGCGGTACGTGTTTTACACGGACCCATTGACTTTAATGGGTCTGTGTGATCCGTGCACTCCCACGAACACTGACATGTCTCCGTGTTTTGCACACGGACACACGGTCCGCAAAAAATCAATGACATCTGCAGAGACACATTGATTTTAATGTGTCTACGTGTGTCAGTGTCTCCGGTACGTGAGAAAACTGACACCACACATTCCGGAGCCACTGACGTGTTAAACCGGCCTAAGACACCAGGGCTACTGTTACACCCCTGGTCCTGTGAGGAATCGTAAAACGGTCACCGTCATTGCAACAGAATTTACATAAATCAGTGGTACAAACGAATATAACAAGAAATGTTGTAATAGATCTTATAAGAGAAAAAAAAAGTGTTTTCTTTTCTCCACTTATGAGCCACTTCCATCAATTTGGTCAGGAAGTGGTTGTCAGATGACAACTCTTCCATCCGTTCCGGTAAAGAGATGGATGTGGGAGAGTAAGAAAATTGGCTTCCTAGAATAGAAGACTTGAAGTGCCAATGGATTGTTATGGCAGCCAAAAACCTGCTGAAGACCCAGTGTCTGCCAATACGAAACCCAACGAAAGTCCAGGCAATTCTGCATACAAGTGATTGAAGTCCCCTAAAACTAAAAAATAAAGTACCGTAAATGTATATATTTTTTTAAGATATTGAAAATAAAAGATTAAAATAATCTAAATTACCCCATTAAAAATACAGCATTAATACCACTTAATATACACATTTATGGCATCTCAGTGTCTGTTAAAGTCCAATCTATCAAAGTATAAAATGAATGAATATGATCCATATTCGCCTCTGAGAGATAAACGATCAAAATCTCAAATTTACATTATTTTGGTGACTGCAACAGCGCAAAAACTGTAACAAGAAATGATTAAAATGCCATATCTGCTCCAAAATATTATCAATAAAAAACTACAGGTCAGTACACAGAAATAAGCTTTCACGTCGCTGCAAAGAATCATCAAAATGTTACAAGTCTTGGAAAATGGCGACACAAGCAAAGGACTCCAAAGGAGTTTTGTTGCAATTTCCAGAAATTTTTTTTATCACTTACAAAACAAAAAACTGCATGTGTTTGATATTTCGGTAAATGTAGAATTCTATGGTCAGTGTCATGAATCCCAATGGCTAGGGATAGCAAGGGACAAGCAAAGTAATACAAAATATCGGACGAGCTCTAGGGTGATGGAACCTGGGCTGACCGCTGCCCTACGCCTGACAAACGCAACTAGAGATAGCCAGGGAGCGTGCCTACGTTGGTTCTAGACGCCACGCACCAGCCTAAGAGCTAACTAGTACTGCAGAGAAAATAAGACCTCACTTGCCTCCAGAGGAATGAACCCCAAAAGGTATAGTTGCCCCCCACATGTATTGACGGTGAAATGAGAGGAAGGCACACACATAGAGATGATATATATAGGTTCAGCAAATTGAGGCCCGCTGTAAACTAGAAAGCAGAACGATACAAAAGGGGTCTGAGCGGTCAGCAAAAAACCCTAATCAAAAAACCATCCTGAGATTACAAGAACCCATGTGCCAACTCATGGCACATGGGGAGAACCTCAGTCCACTAGAGCTACCAGCTAGCATAGAGACATAATACGCAAGCTGGACAAAAAACCAAACAACTGAAAATCAGCACTTAGCTTATCCTGAAAGATCTGGGAGCAGGTAGGCAGGAACCAAACAGAGCACATCTGAATACATTGATAGCCGGCAAGGGAATGACAGAAAGGCCAGGTAAAATAGGAAACACCCAGCCTCTGATGGACAGGTGGAAACCAAAGGCCGCAACCCACCAAAGTCACCCAGTACCAGCAGTAACCACCAGAGGGAGCCCACAAACAGAATCCACAACAGGTCAGGTCACTTTAATGAATTTTTTTTTTTTGCACACTGTCACCCAACCTGGGTTTTGTTTCTCATTGTCCAACATTGAATGGTAAAATTAATGGTTCATCCTGCAAAAAACAATCTCCCATTTGTCTGTGATAATGGACAAATTATAAAAAAAAGTTCTAGCTTTCGGAAGGAGGTGGAGAAACAATAACGGAAATCATGTAGGGAAGGGGTTAAAGGAACTAACGACAACCCCATCACCCGGCGATGAGACTCTGTCCCGCACATCTCAGGCCCGGTGATCCAGCCGCACAAGTGACATTATGTATCACCGCACCGCTCTGCTACTACTCATGTACACAGGCCCCTAACGAGCTCATGAATATGCAAATGTGCTACATTCAGCCGTCTCAGTCTAGTAAATCAGTGCCACATAGTGTTTATTCTTCTGGACAAAAGGAAAAATCTGCTGACTGCTATATAGAACAACAAAACAAGAAAAAAAATATATTGTGCAGTAAATTCTAGAGGTTTGGATAAAGTCACGGACTACAAACTGCACATAGTCGTATAGTAAGATAAGGCGAGAAATAAAACTCAATCAATAGCACAATGTTACTGCTCTATCACCATAAGATCAAATATTCATACACCAAGAGGAATGGAAAGAAAGTCTGTGTCCACAGATGTACTGGAGTCTGAGCAACAGCAACATAACTGCCCAAATACTGCCAACTATATGCAAAAGAATAACTACTATAATACTGCCCCTATGTACAAGAATGTAACTACTATAATACTGCTCCTATGTACAAGAATGTAACTACTATAATACTGCTCCTATGTACAAGAATATAACTACTATAATACTGCCCCTATGTACAAGAATATAACTACTATAATACTGCTCCTATGTACAAGAATATAACTACTATAATACTGCCCCCTATGTACAAGAATATAACTACTATAATACTGCCCCTATGTACAAGAATATAACTACTATAATACTGCCCCCTATGTACAAGAATATAACTACTATAATACTGCCCCTATGTACAAGAATATAACTACTATAATACTGCCCCCTATGTACAAGAATATAACGACTATAATACTGCCCCTATGTACAAGAATATACCTACTATAATACTGCCCCTATGTACAAGAATATAACTACTATAATACTTCTCCTGTGTGCAAGAATATAATTAATATAATACTGTCCCTATGTACAAGAATATAACTACTATAATACTGCCCCTATGTACAAGAATATAACTACTATAATACTGCTCCTATGTACAAGAATACAACTACTATAATACTGCTCCTATGTACAAGAATATAACTACTATAATACTGCTCCTATGTACAAGAATATAACTACTATAATACTGCTAATATGTACAAGAATATAACTACTATAATGCTGCTCCTATGTACAAGAATATAACTACTATAATACTGACCCTATTGTCATCGGTTTTACTGATTGGACTTGTCCTGTAAATCTATGGGGATCTCTGGAAAAAGTGATATTGAGGAAATAAAAAGAAGCATCTTGGATGACACTTTAGCAAACAATGTTTCCATTTCTCTGTGGTGGCCGCACTTACACGGATGTGTCGCTCTTACAGTGTAGCCTCAACATCGCAGTCTCCCAGCCTGATATTCTCCCATACGTCGGATGCCGCCGGCCATCAGTACCCGTTTCTGGAGATCTCGGCAGGGCCGGCCCGGACGTATAGGCGAACTAGGCGGCCGCCTTGGGCGCTGACCCTAAGGGGGCGCCAGAGAAAAAATAGAAAAAATTATAAAAAATCTTTTCAAAAGGCAAAAGGTGTATGGAGCGGAGCTGAATGTGTATGAGGTGTATGGATCGGAGCCGTGTGTGTATGAGGTGTACGGAGCGGAGTCGTGTGTGTATGAGGTGTACGGAGCGGAGTCTTGTGTGTATGAGGTGTATGGAGCGGAGTCGTGTGTGTATGAGGTGTATGGAGCGGAGCTAAATGTGTACGAGGTGTACGGAGCGGAGCGCGTGTGTAGGAGTAGCTATGTGTGGCCATTATATGGTACGAAGTATCATGTGCGGCCAATATACAGTATGGAGCATCATGTGCAGCCAGTATACAGTATGAAGCATCATGTGCGGTCATTATACAGTATGAAGCATCATGTGCGGTCATTATACAGTATGGAGCATCATGTGCGGCCAATATACAGTATGGAGCATCATGTGCGGCCAATATACAGTATGGAGCATCATGTGCAGTCATTATACAGAATGGAACATCACGTGTGGTCATTATACAGTATGGAGCATAATGTGTGGCCATTATACACTATGGAGCATCATGTGCGGTCATTATACAGTATGGAGCATCATGTGTGGTCATTATACAGTATGGAGCATCATGTGTGGCCATTATACAGTATGGAGCATCATGTGTGGCCATTATACAGTATGGAGCATCATGTGTGGCCATTATACAGTATGGAGCATCATGTGTGGCCATTATACAGTATGGAGCATCATGTGTGGTCATTATACAGTATGGAGCATCATGTGTGGTCATTATACAGTATGGAGCATCATGTGCGGCCAATATACAGTATGGAGCATCATGTGTGGCCAATATACAGTATGGAGCATCATGTGCGGTCATTATACAGTATGGAGCATCATGTGTGGTCATTATACAGTATGGAGCATCATGTGTAGTCATTATACAGTATGGAGCATCATGTGTGGCCAATATACAGTATGGAGCATCATGTGCGGCCAATATACAGTATGGAGCATCATGTGTGGTCATTATACAGTATGGAGCATCATGTGTGGCCAATATACAATATGGAGCATCATGTGCGGCCAATATACAGTATGGAGCATCATGTGCGGCCAATATACAGTATGGAGCATCATGTGTGGTCATTATACAGTATGGAGCATCATGTGTGGTCATTATACAGTATGGAGCACTGTGTGGCCATATTTTTTTGTTTATAATTATTCTTTATGAAACAGTGTGATCAGCAGTGCTAAATGGGTGTGGTTGGGACGTGGATATGGGTGTGGCTAGTTAAGAATGGGTGTGGTCAGAGGCGTGGCCTAAAATTTGCCGCGGCGTGCTTCGCGCGCCGCAAACTTTGTCCCTCTTTCCCATCTTCAAAAGTTGGGAGGTATGTTAAAAGTAGTAGGAGCGCAACAAAATAGTTTTGCCTAGGGCGCCATAATCTCTCGGGCCGGCCCTGGATCTCGGCTTTCTGTGCTGTGGTCGTGGTTGCGGTTTTTCTGCACTTACAGATTCTTTCTTGCTCCACTTTCCGCTTCTGCCATTATTACACCATCCGGCCATTTTACCGCTGGGGATGATTAGTGTAATTTTTCAGTATAAATATTTATTAGGTGACCCGGGTCGCCCCGTTAAAGAGCACACGCTGCCCTCATTTTTGTAGAGTGCACAGGGCGGATCTGCAGAAAACCTAAAATATTCCCTTGGCGACTTTTCTCCTCTTTGTGCTCAGCAGGTGGGACCTAAAATGCTAACGCTGTACAGTTATCAAGTAGAAGGGGCGCCTGGGATGGGGCAGGGGGCTTCTGCATCGACAATGCTGCCAAGTTAAAAAGGCTTTATGGTTCCATCTCCATGACAACCATGGGGAAGCATTCGGCCGGCTTGACCCCGCTGTTTGATAGTTTACTGCTAATGGCGGCCTCGGAGAATTTCACACTTCGTTGATTCCAAATTTTCTTTTTTTTTTGTAACATTTTCCTACAGAACTTGCTGAAATCCGCTGCATAAATTCTTGAATTAAAAGGTACAATATGATACAATGAATCTAAAACATGTAAACGATCACTTACAGGGGAAATGCACCAACTGCGGAACGGTGCACATTAATGGAAAATATACTGTCCACGATCTGCATCCAATAACTGAGCCCCGATCGTGCAGATGGAGGGTTACTCATTGCTTCATAAGTGTCAGGTCGTAAACGTTGGGGTCAGACCTATTAAGCTAAATGCAACGCAAGACTTAGAACTGATGTCCAGACTTTGGGCTTAATTTATTTTATGAGTGGCTTAAAGAAAAGGAAATGGGCTTATGGAAAGGAGCGTGGCTTCAAGGGAATCTGTGCAGGTTTTACTATGTAATCCGAGAGCAGCATAATGTAAGGGCAGAACCCATAAGTGTCACCTACTGGGCTGTTTACATAGAATCAGTGGTTTACCAGCAGGAGATTATCATTGTAGGACTAGGCGTCTCGTGCGTCCTAGTCCAACCACACCCCTACCACTGATTAGCAGCTTTGTCTCATGATACAATGTACACAAAGTTGTGGTGATGGTGGGTTGCACAACATCGCAGCCCTGCTAGATCTGCAACAGTGAAAATTCTGATTCTGTCATAACTGCTTCACTCTGGAAGCTAAGTGACACATCGCTAGAAGCAGGGTCTCTGCCCATACCTCATGCTGCTGTCAGATTTCATAGCAAAAAATATCCTGCTGATAGATTCTATTAAAATTATGCTACATTGAAACATAACTTTTTGATGCAAAAATTGATTGAAAGTAAAGAGCCAACCAAAAAGTGGGAAAAAGACCCTTAAAATGAATAATTTGGGCAACATTTGTAGCATCTAGTTCCGAGGCTATTTTTTTGATTTGTGTTTTTCATTCCATTGTTTTTTGTTTTCCATTCGGAGCAGAAAAATTGACGGCAGCAACAATTTTGATATATCCCAGACATAAATGGCGCCCAATGGACCTCATTGACCATAATTGTGTTAATTGGGTTTCCGTCATTGGAGCCAAAGGGGCAATCAGCCGATCTCAGCGTGTCTCCATAGAAATCTTTACTTCTGCTCAAAATGACTGCCCAGGTTCATAACGAGGGGTCATCCTGAGCCAGAGACATTGAGGCGTCATGTTTGGTCACATGCAGATGTATTTTGATGAGAAAGACCCTTCAGTATTTTCTAGTTCCCTAGAAGACATTATTGATATGGGTAGTGTATACACAGCTCAGTTTGGGGACCCTCATGACCTTCTCAGGTCATCTAATGATGTTGCCATCGAGCTCTAAAAAGTCAGTGGATAGTGCCATGTGAATGGCGCCCAATGTGGCCACAATAGCCTTCTAGAAAGGTCCTTCAGGAACTACATGGTTGAGCACAAGTGTTTAGCTGCCTTTCAAGATATTGCTGGATGGATTTGAGAATTCTTCTGGGGTCTGAGATTTCTTTCCTTTTTCTGGTATCTTTCTACACATTCTGGAACATTTCTGAATAGAGGGTTTGGTGCGGCACATAGCCTTCTAGAAAGGTCCTACAGGAACTACGTGGTTGACCTCAAGTCTTTAGCTGCCTTTCGAGATATTGCTGGAGGGATTTGAGAATTCTTCTGGGGTCTGAGAGTTCTTCGCTTTTTCTGGTATCTTCCTACACATTCTGGAACATTTCTGAATAGAGGGTTTGGTGTGGCACAGGTCCCTTAAACAGATTTCTTACCCGGTGCCCTCCTTTCCTTCACCTTCACTGGAGTTTACCTGGACCCCCTTTTTCTAATTCTCAGCATTTTCTGTTTTTTCTTTTTCCGCACTTTTCCGCTGCTGAGTTTACTGAAAAGATAACAATTACTTTTCTGTCTGCGAGCCGCTCTGCTTGAGTAGGAGAAATATTGATGCGGATATTATCTATAGAAGGCGCTCGGCTCTGGCTTCACTTTCTTCAGAATTAACAAGACGAGTGCAAGTGATGGAAAGGCAGCGAGAACATCAGATAGACTCAACATAAAATATTACAAGCACAAAACAGCCAGAAATTAATCCAGACAATGGCCCCATCCAACAAGAACAACACAAGAAAAAGCGAATGAGCCGAGCAGCGAAGAAAAAAAAAACCTCCCGTTCTTGTGATGTGGGGAGACGGTGATTTATGGTTTCCTCATGGGCGATCTGTCAGTGTCTTGTCTGTTCCGGGGCAGACGCTCTGAATCCACCATAGTAATTAAAGTAACAAGCTTCCTCGGATTGTTCTGTAGATGGAAGAACAAGTCACCATCAACTCATTTATTTATTATCGTGAGGTGCAAAGTGCAGCACTTGTGGGGGAAGAACGTCACCTTGTCTGTGTCCTTGAGATCCTAATGATGCCCAATTATCTTGTGAGATGGAAGGAGTTCTTGTTTTGTAGCCTTTCCATAATGTTCGTCATATCTTGTTATAGATATAGATTATGCATAAAGTTGCTGTGGAGACATAGAAAATATAGAATCCATAGATAGGATACAAGACCTGGCTCTAAGCAAGGTTGGAGATCCATTGTGACAGCCATGTGGCTTGACGTGGGGTTCTTGGGGTTCCACTAAGGCTGTCTACATTCTTATTTCCATAGAGTTCCCATTTCTGTGAACACAGTAGAAACACTAGAAGTTTATGGGACGAGCCTCAGAGCAACATTGTCATTCTCTACTGCACCCCATCTGCTAGGTCCTACACCTCTTCTGCTAGGCCATACACCTTTTCTGTTAGGTCCTACCCCAAATCTATTTTTTTCACATCCCTTTATAAAGTCTTACACAGCTTATATGAATTTCTATACCGCCTCACATATGTTTTACACCCCTTCTGTTAGATCATACACTTCTGTTAAGTCATACATCGCCTCTGTTTGGTCCTACTCCTCCATCAGAGCCTACATATTTTCTTCTAGGTTCTACATCTCTTATGTTAGGTCCAACACGTCTTCTGTTAAGTTCTACATCACTTCTGTTAAATCATATACACCCTTTATTAGGTCCTACTCCACTTCTGTTAGGTCCTATACTCCCCTTGTTAGGTACTACATCTCTTATGTTGTGTTAAGTCGTAAATCCTTTTCCATACCTGTTTTTCTTAGTCCTGACCTCACTTCTCTTAGCTCCTACACCATTTTTTGTTAGGTCTTACTCCTCTTCTGTTAGGTCCTATTCTCCCTCTGTTAGGTCCTACTCCTTTTCTGTTAGGCCCTACATCTCTTCTGTTAGGACCTACATCCCTTATGTTCAGTCTTACTTCTTTTCTGTTAGGTCCAACATCCCTTATGTTAGGTCCTACTCCTCTTCTGTTAGGTCCTACATCCCTTATGTTTGGTCCTACGTCTCTTTTATTATGTCCTATTTCCCTTCTGTTAGGTTCTAAATATCTTCTGTTAGGTCCTCCATCCCTTGTGTTAGGTCCTACTCCTCTTCTGTTAGGTTCTACACCTCTTATGTTAGGTTCTACACCCCTTATGTTAGGTCCTATGCCTCTTCTTTTAGGCCCTACTTCTTTCTGTTAGGTCCTACATCCTTTGTATTAGGTTCTACACCTCTTATGTTAGGTTCTATACTCACCTTGTTATGACGTACTCCTCTTTTATCAAGTAACTAAAGTCTTTGTATAAGGTCTTCTATCTGTTTTTCTTAGTTCCGACATTACGTTTCTTAGCTCCAATGCTCTTTCTGTTACTTCCTACAACCTATAGGTCTAACGCCTCTTCTACTGGGCTGAACTACACTTTTGTAGGTCCTACACCCCCTAGTTTAGGTCCAACCATTTCAATTTGATCATACACTTCCTCTGTTAGGTCCAACCCCTTCTATTACATCCTTCAAGCCTTCTCTTAGGACCAATAACCCTTTTGACGGATTTTGATAACATTGAGGTGCTTGTTATACAACATTCTATCCATGACTTTCATGAAAACTCTTATTCCATGTATCAGTCCACCAGTAATTGTGAGATCTACACGCGATGACTGTAGCCTTTAACTAGCTGTGACATCCCAACAGTTTACTTGAGAGTAACTAACTTATGACGTCACAATACTTGACCAAACTCTTGGTATGTCACGATGATGTCACAGCTGCTTATGTCCTGGTGAAGTCACAGTAGATTACACAACCGAATTGCAGTTTGGATATTGTAGAAGCTCAGAAGACTGAACCTCAATTGTGATGTCACTGCGGCTGACCAGTGTGACTCCTCTTGTGATGTCATAGTTTCTTTGTATACCGCCTCTGATGATGTCACAGCAGTATATAACCCCTCTCATGATGCTGCAGATCATTAGATGACAGTCACACAATGGAATATTACCTATGATTTGTAAACTTCGGCACAAGGCAGGAGATGAGTTTTCATATACTAGCCATTTTATCTCAATGAATAGAAACAACACGTGTCCATCAGGACAGGACCTCTGGTCTAGACGACTCCCTCTGTAACGGTTGCAGTGCCTTATATTGTCTAGTCACCGTGGCCAGGCCATATAATTATATGTTGTTCATCAATGGTGGGCACTGGGAGTGATGCGCTAAGTGCATCCTGTGGAGAACGTCCATGAGCTGCCGCTGCTGGCGGGGGGCATTTACACTTTGTTATGCAGGGACGTATTCTGCTGCTTTTTCGTCCTTTGTATGTCATTTTCCAGCAATTATAGAAATGTTTTTCACAGCAGAGGCAACATTAATATAAAATGTCAGGCCTAATTATATGACATCATCAGGGATGAGGCGAATCGATTAGATGCCAATCAAATTAGTGTTGAATTTTAGAAAAAATAGCTGGACCCGATGAATCAAAACAATTTACTGCATCTGCCACAGAAGAAGGCTCACAACATCTCATGCATGACCGGGTGGGATTCGCCATAATGCCTTGCAGTTATCACAAGATATAGTACAGCCAATCTGGACTTTCATAGCCAGTATAAAAGCCGAGGCAGGGAATGTATAAATGTATCAAAATGGTTCTCTGGTTTTGACAAACAATCTGCAGTTTACTCCTTTCTCCCAGGTCCAGCACCAATTCTCTGGTCTCTGATATTGTCTGCAGTGCTGATGTCACGTTGACAGCACTGCAGGCTATCAGTGAGCTCAGTAGCTCGTGCTGCCAACTGAGACAGAGCCGTTGAGCTCAGTTATTGGCTGCAGCGCTATGAGGTTACAGAAAATACCATACACCAGAGGAAACAATGGTGGAGACCCGGGAGTGATGAGTACACTATAGCTTGTAATTTTAAACTGCAGCCAGGAGATGGGAGTTTTCAAAAACTGGAAAATCTTTTTCAGTTATGTTAATAAAAGACTAGTGTGTATGCTATGCAACAAAAAGTTTACTCACTCTATATGTCTCTTTGAATAGCCAAAAAATCTGAGTTTTAGAGTGCGCATGCTCCAACATAAGAAAGCAGTGCCGATTGGTGGACATATATGGCTATAAGTAAATGGACGGTGACCATTCTTTATTCCTGTCATGTTACACAGAGACATCTGTTTGTTAAATGATTTATGGCTTCTTTCCTATCTCTAATGCTGAGCAGTGATGTCCTCTTAGCCAGATTCACCCTAAAATGGAAACTGCATTTCTTGCCTTGACTTTTATACTGGCTATTGTTCCTTTTGATTGGCTATGCTTTACCATGTGATGTAATAGCTGAAAGGCATGAGTGTTGTACAGGAGGTGTAAATGACAAGGATACCAAATATGTCCTCATTCTTTATTTGTGATATTTATTTTAAAAACTGTATTATGCAAATGTCATTATTGAAATTGTTTTTGTGCCATTATTCTCTAGCAGCCTTATGGAAAAAAAAAATCTGACTTTTCAGCTTTTTTTTTCCATAGATAAATGGCTGTATATACCACTACATTATGCTGCTCATAAGATAGATTGAGGATTTTAGGTAGATAAAAGTCACTCAAATATGCATTAAATATATGAATGATATAATTTTTACTATACTTTTTATATGACCTTTTTATGTCACTTTTCAATATATCTTGTTTCTATTTTTCCTCCAGATGTTTCATAGAAGACAAGAGCTCCAAAGTGGCATGGTTGAACCGCTCAGGCATTATATTTGCTGGACAGGACAAATGGTCTCTTGACCCCCGAGTAGAACTAGACAAGAGAAGCATTCTCGAATACAGTCTCCGCATCCAGAAAGTAGACGTCTACGACGAGGGACCTTATACCTGCTCAGTGCAGACGCTGCATCACACCAGGACAACCCAGGTTTATCTGATCGTCCAAGGTAAGGGCAGACTTCATTGTGGCTTCTTTGTTCATATTTTTTTGAGCGGGTTTCTCCCACTCTGGCCGTAAACAGACTGGAAGTTGTTATTGGCCATGATAGTTGAAGCATTTCTTAGGCAAAAAGTGTAATTGCTTCGGGACTTCTGCCGTTTATAGTCTTCCACCACCCAAGGATTTCGAAGCTGCTTGACCCAAATGGCGCTGGCTGAGGACATTATTTTTCAGGGCAGTGGTATGGTATTACGTTTTGAGAGGTATTATCACATTTGCCTCTTTCCGAAAAGAATCGGGTGGAAGTCCAAAGATGTTTTGTCCAATAACAGGACTAGTATGAGCACTAGGTGCCAGCACCCTCATGGCCTTGGGCAATCATTAAACACAATTGTATAGTATAATAAATAGGGCACCCAACGGTTTACCTAGACCTGGAATTGGCCCATGAGCCTCGAGAGACTTTGATTTAGTATTTCTGGGTATTATTTCTCTTGATTCTCACATTAACATGCCTGTCTATTTGGCAAAAGAGATGTGGTATCATAAAGGGCACCAAGAGGTCCAGATACACCTAGAACTGGTCAATGTGATTAAGTCCATGTTGTTATTATTAATCTTAATCTCCATATTAACTTGTCTGGCAACTTGGTCAATGAGAAGTGGATAAGCAAACAACTAATATACAGGTGCCATTTGGCTTTTCCACCTTGAGAAAAGCACCGAAATGCGTTGGTGTGAATAAAAAAACCTTGCTTATACGCTCTGGATTTTCATCCTTTCCATTGATTTGGTGGTCACACTCGAAAGTGTACAATCCTATTAATTGTCTGCTGCCAAAGCTAGCTTACACATTGTGATAATCTCCGCTGCACCAAAAACAACCTGGAGTTGGGCCATGACGCACCATAGACTGTGATTAAGTCCTTCTGGCAAATATTACTCTTGATCCTCACAATAACAAATCTGTAAACCAAGCCAAAAAGGAACGATATGATACAAGGCACCCTGAAACTGACCCATGAGCCCTGACAAATGTTATTAAGCCCCATTGGTCATCATTACTCGTAATCCTCACAATAATATTCCTGTCAACTTGGCGAAAAGGATGATACGGGACCCTCAGGGGTCCACATATTCCTGGACCTGGCTCATGAGCCCCTACATACTGTGGTTAAGTCAAGCTGGGCATCTAACTGTGACCCTCACATTAACATGCTTGGCCACTTGGCCAAAAAGAGGTGGTTGTCTGAGAACCCCAATCAGAAAATCAAGCGGGGATAGACCAATTCAAACCTTATCCATCAAAAAAAAAAAGAAAATATATATCACTTCCTCAATTTTCAGGCTAAAAAATCATCAATATGGAAGTTTACGTGGGTCTTGTGCTTGGAGAATCTGCATTGTAACTTTTTAGACTTTTTTTTTCTCTTCGGCTTTTCTAATAAAACCCCAGTGATACTTTCTCCGCTACGGATCAAATTGAAATGAAATTTAATCTAATCTAAAATGTAATCTGCTGATTTGGGATTAATATTTAATGGGCAGGAGATGAACAAAAAGACTTTGTGTGGAAAGTTTCTGGCCGGCCGGGGTCCTCTCATTAGGTTTAGAATAATAACCGCGCTGAGAAAAGTTACTTTTTGCCCTAAATTGTTACTTTAATGGAATCTAACTCTCGGAATGCGACAATCTCATTTATCATCTCTCAAGGGAAGGCTTTAAATGTCACATTATCCAACCGGACTGATGTTTTTAGGTCTTGTAACATGAATATTTTACGATAACTCATCAAAAAATTACAACGTTTTGTATTAAAGGGGTTGATTGCCGACAGATGACTTTTATAACTCGTCAATTAGACAGGTCATAAAAGTTAATATAAGTGGTGGTCAAACCCCTGCTACTCCACCATTACCAAAAATGACAGACCCTATATCTCTCGGTACCAACATGTGGTGTCCCTCTACCAAAAGGTGGATGAAAGCGACTGATGCAGCTAAGAGTGCAATCGTTCCCATTCACGTCAATGGAGTTGAGCGGTGCTCATGGTGCGCTCTAGCTGAACCTGTGGATTTAGGTCTCTTTAGTAATGACACTTGTTTTTGGTTTGGAAACGTCAGATCTAATTGCGCTTTTTAATCTATTGTAACCTGTTAATTCTCAGTCAACCACCATAAAATAAAATTTACACTTACAGTGGGTGAAATAAGTATTGAACGCGTCACCAATTTTCTAAGTAAATCTATTTCTAAAGGTGTTATTAGCATGAAATTCTCACCAGATGTCGGTAACAAATAACAACCCATCCAATTCGCACAGGAACAAAGAAATCAAACCATAGTTATACTAACATATGTGTAACGATGAGAAAAGAACAACTCTTCTAATAATTCTTTCCACTCCTCTGTCTGACATCTTGTGGGGAGCACCTGGTTGGGGCTGGTTTATGGTCAAATTATGTTTTTTCCACTTCCAGATTATGGCCTAACAGTGCTCACTGGATCCTTCAACAGTTTAGAAATTCTCCTGTAACCAATGTTTTGTTTTTGCAACAATAAGGTTGTGCAGGTCTTGAGACAGCTCACTGGTTTTACCCATCAGGAGATTTTTCTTGTGTGGCATCTTTGTAATGAGACACCTTTTTATAGGCCATCAGTTGAAACGGCTGATATTATTTATCACTAAGTGGCAGGATAAATAGATTTACTTAGAAAATTGGTGACACTCTCAATAGTTATTTCACCAGCGGGTTTATATAAATATCTCTGCAAGGAATTTCTATGTTCTCCTCGTGTTTATGGTGGTTTCTCTGAGGTTCTCCGGATTCCTCCCTCACTCCAAATACATAGGGTACATAGGGGACAGTGATGATGATGATGTCTATAAACCATTGATGAATTAAATGTCGTTATGTAAGTAAAATAATAAACATTGTGCTGTTTCCTAAAATAGTGTCCAAAAAAGCCCTAGTGGCCAGAGTGAAAATAGCAAGACTTCTATTTTTTATTTGTAAAATAGATTGTGATACGTAAACGTAAAAAAACATTGCCAAATTAATAAAATGAATACATTTTGTTCAGAATTAATAGAAATTTTGAATTTTTGAAGATTACTTTTATTATTGCACATCTCCAGTGCTGTCATCAATCTAAAAGGTTAATATATAAACCTGAAACCTGAATATTGAAGAAATTAACATTGTAGTTTTTGTCTTTCTTAGGAGAGAATATCTGTGTGAGCAGAATTATTGGGCAATTAAATGAAAAATGTAAATTTTCCATCTCAGTTGTTTCTTTCCATCTGTTACAGTGAGAATTAGAACCGAACACCTGAATGTATGAAATACATTTCTGACATTTTCCGTAAAGAATCTCAGTAACAGATATAGCAATATTGTCAGCTTAAACCAGTCAAATTGACATATTATAAAGATAAAATTTGCACTGGTGATTTTTTTTCTGCTGCGTGTGGGTCAGGTTTTGTAAAATTAGTGGCTGCATTTCCACCACGGATCATAACGTTGTGCTGTAGAATGATGGGACCCTCAGACAACACAGAAGTAGGGGTACGACAAGTCACACAGAAAGTGATACAAATGTATCTATATTCCGTCTATAGAATAAGCTGCGATGCATTTCGGGTACAGTTCACAGTCCCCTCGGCTCTCTGCAGTTGGGAGTAATAACATTGGTGTGATTTTTTTTTTCTTTCGTCTTCCTCTTTATTTTTAGTATAATTTTTGCAGGTCTCCCAGGAGTTTCACAAACAAAACAACCCAAGCAGTAGATTATATATATTTTTTAAGCATTGCACAATTTGGCTGAGAACCTCCTCTCACCGGGGCCTTGAAGTTCTCCGGCACAGAATTGAGTTCACCGGCTCCTCTGTACGAGAATGAATTATTAACATTATTATTTCAAGGTAACTCAGTGGCGCTCGGTCATATTTCAAGGCTTGAGATGGATTCATAAGAGCCGCGACTGAGCCCCCGCCGGTGATTACCTAAGAACAATGTATATTGAAAAGTCATCTGTGGTGATGGGAAAGGAAGGGAAATGTGAGCTGGACATTTTGATAAATTCAGACATTGTCAAGTTGAAGAAAGAATTTGAAACAGGACCAAACATAAGCCCAGGCAGGGCTGAAAAAGCCGAATGGGCCTAATGTCACGGAGGCTTAGCTAAACTTCCACTCCACTGAGTGGTGTCATTACACCCAAGTGGTGATGTCAATTCTGCTTCTAGCCAAGTGGTGATGTCACTTCTGCTTCTACCCAAGTGGTGACGTCACTTCTGCTTCTACCGAAGTGGTGACGTCACTTCTGCTTCTACCCAAGTGGTGACGTCACTTCTGCTTCTACCCAAGTGGTGACGTCACTTCTGCTTCTACCGAAGTGGTGACGTCACTTCTGCTTCTACCGAAGTGGTGACGTCACTTCTGCTTCTACCCAAGTGGTGACGTCACTTCTGCTTCTACCCAAGTGGTGATGTCACTTCTGCTTCTATCCAAGTGATGATGTCACTTCTGCTTCTACCCAAGTGGTGATGTCACTTCTGCTTCTATCCAAGTGGTGATGTCACTTCTGCTTCTATCCAAATGCAGACGTCACTTCTGCTTCTACCCAAGTGGTGATGCCACTTCTGCTTCTACCCAAGTGGTGATGCCACTTCTGCTTCTATCCAAATGCAGACGTCACTTCTGCTTCTACCCAAGTGGTGATGTCACTTCTGCTTCTAGCCAAGTGGTGATGCCACTTCTGCTTCTACCCAAGTGGTGATGTCACTTCTGCTTCTATCCAAGTGGTGATGACACTTCTGCTTCTACCCAAGTGGTGATGTCACTTCTGCTTCTACCCAAGTGGTGACGTCACTTCTGCTTCTACCCAAGTGGTGATGTCACTTCTGCTTCTACCCAAGTGGTGATGTCACTTCTGCTTCTACCCAAGTGGTGATGACACTTCTGCTTCTACCCAAGTGGTGATGTCACTTCTGCTTCTATTCAAGTGATGATGTCACTTCTGCGTCTACCCAAGTGGTGATGTCACTTCTGCTTCTAGCCAAGTGGTGATGCCACTTCTGCTTCTACCCAAGTGGTGATGCCACTTCTGCTTCTATCCAAATGGAGACGCCACTTCTGCTTCTACCCAAGTGGTGATGACACTTCTGCTTCTACCCAAGTGGTGATGGTACTTCTGCTTCTATCCAAGTGGTGATGACACTTCGGCTTCTACCCAAGTGGTGATGTCACTTCTGCTTCTACCCAAGTGGTGATGTCACTTCTGCTTCTACCCAAGTGGTGACGTCACTTCTGCTTCTACCCAAGTGGTGATGATACTTCTGCTTCTACCCAAGTGGTGATGTCACTTCTGCTTCTATTCAAGTGATGATGTCACTTCTGCGTCTACCCAAGTGGTGATGTCACTTCTGCTTCTAGCCAAGTGGTGATGCCACTTCTGCTTCTACCCAAGTGGTGATGCCACTTCTGCTTCTACCCAAGTGGTGATGATACTTCTGCTTCTACCCAAGTGGTGATGATACTTCTGCTTCTACCCAAGTGGTGATGTCACTTCTGCTTCTATTCAAGTGATGATGTCACTTCTGCGTCTACCCAAGTGGTGATGTCACTTCTGCTTCTAGCCAAGTGGTGATGCCACTTCTGCTTCTACCCAAGTGGTGATGCCACTTCTGCTTCTATCCAAATGGAGACGCCACTTCTGCTTCTACCCAAGTGGTGATGACACTTCTGCTTCTACCCAAGTGGTGATGGTACTTCTGCTTCTATCCAAGTGGTGATGACACTTCGGCTTCTACCCAAGTGGTGATGTCACTTCTGCTTCTACCCAAGTGGTGATGATACTTCTGCTTCTACCCAAGTGGTGATGACACTTCTGCTTCTACCCAAGTGGTGATGACACTTCCGCTTCTATCTAAGTGGTGATGACACTTCTGCTTCTATCCAAGTGGTGATGACACTTCTGCTTCTACCCAAGTGGTGAGGCCACTTCTGCTTCTATCCAAGTGGTGATGACACTTCTGCTTCTACCCAAGTGTTGATGACCCTTCCGCTTCTACCCAAATGGTGATGCCACTTCTGCTTCTACCCAAATGGTGATGCCACTTCTGCTTCTACCCAAGTGTTGATGACCCTTCCGCTTTTACCCAAATGGTGACGTCACTTCTGCTTCTATCCAAGTGGTGATGACACTTCTGCTTCTATCCAAGTGGTGATGACACTTCTGCTTCCACCCAAGTGGTGATGTCACTTCTGCTTCTACCCAAGTGGTGACGTCACTTCTGCTTCTACCCAAGTGGTGATGTCACTTCTGCTTCTACCCAAGTGGTGATGTCACTTCTGCTTCTATCCAAGTGGTGAAGTCACTTCTGCTTCTACCCAAATGGTGATGTCACTTCTGCTTCTACCCAAGTGGTGATGCCACTTCTGCTTCTAACCAAGTGGTGACGTCACTTCTGCTTTTTGCCAAGTGATGATGTAATTTCCACGTCAAGGTCATGGTGATTCACTACTCGTTGACCAACTTATCAGAGCATAAATAGTCCTGTCAAACTATGGCACACGTGACACACTATTTTGGATACAGAAGAGAACGTTAATTAACTTTTTGCAGTGCCTCAAAAGCAATGGGCCGCTCATATGTATTGTGCCCAGGGGTTTGCCCAGCTTTGCCAGGGTGCTGATGCCATCCCTGTATCTGGCATTCTTCCTACCAAAAGTTAACTGGTAAAAAAAAACTGAAAAAAGCAGATTCCTATCCGGAGTCTAATTTATCCACCTATGTGCCTCGCTCCCTCACCAGATCAGACACATCGCTTATTATTAAATCTGCTGCCATTCAATTAATTTACCGCTGGAAAAAAAAAAACCTTTGTGAAATGAGAACTTTACTTAAGCGTCCATGAAATAATAATAATAGAAGAAGACTGATAATTATTTTCCCCAGAAACCTTCAGATCATCCCATTTTCATTAGTTCTCACATAAAAGTTGAGCCGTCTGGCCTAATTAAACTCCCATCCTGTCTGGTGTACGGCACTCGTGCCCGGCCGGCATTACGTTTCCCGCGCACGCACTCTCATATTATATCGTATATCACTACTGTTTCATGTTTGTAAGAAGGAGGAGATCAGAAACAGGGAATGTTTTAATGATGTGTGAGTCCGGCAGCGGTGAGGGGCAGCAGCCTGATTAATTTGAAGCTCTTCTGAGCTGTCGGTTTTGTCAAGGCTCTTACGAAACCCCTCTAATTTATTTCTCTTTAAAGTTAACCACGTCAAAAGTGACCACGCTGTGGGCTCAACCGGACCGGCATTAGCTTCCCATTACTGCTCCACACCCTTCTTTTATCATGTCGTGGGGGTGCAAATTGTTTTAAAGGGGGCGTTGGTTATGAAAGCATTCCGAATGTGTTCATAGACGGAGTTGGGTTGGTCAACTTAGGAATGACAGAGACTTTTGCTTATGTCATTTACCCAATCAACAAAATAAATTTCCAAGTTTAGAAAATCTGTCAGATCTCAAACTCATGTGAGCCGCTTCTTAAAAGAATTTTATAAAACGTGGCAGGTTTACCAGAAGTGTCAGAAGTGAGAAATAGAGCTGTAATATCATATTGGTTGGATAATATGGGTGACATTGACTGTGATGATATTGGTGACCAGTGGTGTTAGGAGTCAAGTTCCTGCCGCTGCACAGGGGGAATCTCGAACCATGTCTCCCATTCTTCTCCAGCCACAGTGGAGCCTGCTCAGCAGAGACGTCGGTCCCAGCGTCTGGCTCAAGCTGATACTGTGCGCTTGGTTACTGCTGCCTTTCCAGGCTCTACCTTTGTAGCCAGTACTCATCAGCAGCAAGCAGGCGTTTCAGGGACTAACTCCTGCTTTTCCCATACTGAGCGTGCCCACAGGAGGACCTCCCATTGGAGGTCAGGGGTCACACGCTCAGGTCCTGCAGCAGCTCCTATTGGACCACTAGGAAGGTCCTTGAGTGCTACAGCTATAAAAGGTTTGCATGGCTGCACGGCCATGCGCTAGTATAGACTTGATATGTGTGTGTGTAGATGAATGTCTGTCGATGGATGAAAGCTCCTTAATCATTCCCATTCCTTGTGTTGATGACTGCTCGCGAATGGTGGAAGCTACCTAGCGCCCGACAGTGCTACCTGCACATTAAGCACACGTTTCAGTATCTATTTGCAGTGCCCGTCTTTATGGCACCGTGCGCAGTCAGTGCGCTTTCCTGACAGCCGGTCAGAGTAGGGTGGGAATTCCTGCTTGGACTCTGCATCTGACTCAGAGCGTCCTCAGGCGCGGGCTCAAAAGCCACCAAGGGTCAGAGCGAGTCCAATCATCAGTTTAGTGGGGGTGATTCATAGGAATTCCACTAGTGTTTTTCAGCTGCACCCTGTGACTGCTAACAGGGCTCAGCGTAATTACGGCGACTCTGTGAAGCAACAGAGTTCACTTCCATTCACACTGGGTGAGGTCTAACCTACGTGTGAGCAAGCGTCCATCCGCCATTACTCAGCAGCAGGTGCCATCTCTGCACGGTGGACTCCGGACTGCGAACGCACCTCATATTCTTTAATATTATTATTTGGTGCGTTCCGCCAGTCCTAACAAGTGGTGTAACTAGAGTCTGCTGGGCCCCAGTGCAAAATTTGGACATGACCCTCCACCTGTATGTTGGTCAGATATATTAGCAATGTAGCATTCTAAATCCTATAAAACATATGTTGACAATCCACCTTAATGTAATAATGTCCCCCATTCTGGTCCCTTCCTGGTATAATGTCATCTATCCTGTGTCCTTTCTGATAATTATATCCCCCATCCTGTGCCTCTTCCAAAAAGAATGTTTCCATCCTGCTCCCATTCCTGTAATAGTTTCCAACATTCTAGGTCCCATCCTGCTATAAAGTCACCCATCCTGATCCCCTTCCTTCCATAATGTACCTTATTCAGAGTCCCTTCCTGCCATAATGTCCCCATCCAGAGCCCTTTCCTGTAATAATGTCTGTCAAAGATGCACAGCCAGGGAAGTTACACAGATCCACCCGCTGTTCCCTTTTTTGTCAAGGGAATGCAACTCCGATGCCTCTAATGAGCAAGACAATTACGCAATTGACAGAGTATTAACGGACAAGACTGTGGCTGCCTCCACTACTAGGCCGGATTTCAGCTAGCGGAATATATATATATATATACATATATATATATATATATATATATATATATATATATACCCTGATGCAGTCACTGCCAGATACACAATAACAAAAAAGGCACTGCCACTCGCTGCTACCAACAATCATTGATTCAGGCTGACTATGGCTTCAGAGGTGCGGTTTAGAGAACAAAAGGAACAGAACTATTAAATTTATATATTTAGTCCAATGTGATTTTCTGGATTTTATTTTTCATAGTCTATCTCTCAATGTTAAAATTAACCTACCCTTAAAGTTACAGACTGTTCATGTCTTTGTCAGTGCATCCCAAACCCATCAAGGGATCAAATACTGTACTTATTTCTCCCACTGTAGATAACAGATAGATAGGTATATTGATAGATAATAGAAATATATAGACAGATAGATACAGTAAAAAGATAAATATGAGATATAGATATAGTAGGTAGATTGATAATAGATGATAGATAATAGATGATAGATAATAAATATATAATAGATAGATACAGTAGATAGATAAATGTGAGATATATATATGACATAGTAGGTAGATAGATAATAGAGAGATATTTTAATACACAGGACTATAAAGAAAACGATGTTTTGTGATAGTTTATTTTGATCTTTGCCTTCAGTTTTCCTAGCATTGAGTAAAGTGTCAGCCGTGATGTCTGGCTGTGAGGGGTTTTTAGCAAGGGTATAATTTTCTCAGTAAAAAAGCTGTTTACAGACCGGAGAATTAAGTCGCCTTAATGAACTGCGACAACTACTACACCCATTAATAACCTCTCTGCCAACCAGTTAAGTGAATGCAAAACAGCCATTAGTAATGTAGTCAGCGCCAACCATAAGTGATCGCGCCCGTGCAGAATACATCATTTAGTATCGCACTGAGTGCAGAGATTTCCCCGCAATGAACATTTATATCTGATATGTGTTTCCCATTGAAGGACTAATCGACAGAAAACTTCATTTTACAAGGAGTGAAGGACCCATCTTGTCCATCATGGAGACATATGATACTTACCTCTGAATTTTAAGAATTAGGATATTGGAAATACAAGATGTATCTCTTGACTTGATACATTGTAGCGAGTAATAACACAATCATGGTAAATGAATGCGAGACGATTTCCTCCAAAGATCTAATAAAAGCCTTCAAGAATGAAATGTTCCTTCTGTGTACTGCAGATAATGTCTGCAAGAAAAATAAATATTCATCTTCTGGTGACCCCCAATGAAGTTTTCTGATATTAAATGAGTGTGGTAACATACTAATGAGGTCTGTGTCCTTCAGGGTCTAGAGAGTTTATTTTACTGGTGGCCTCCATGATCTACTAAGCATTGACCTTCTCAAACATGTGTTTGATGATAGGAGCAGAGTCTTCCAAGGCATAGATAAGGCAACGAGGATTATCCACCCCATGTTTTCTTCATTTGTCATCGCACAAAACAAGTATGGAGAAATAATATAGATCATAGTGTCTAACTAAACCTCAGCGCACAAACTTCCATGCATGAAGACCCAAAGGTCTTGCCCTATGAAAAGAGAAGAGATTGACTTGACTTCGATCCTTTGGTTGGTAATGTTCTTCTGTGGCTGCCAGATGTCCTTTCTGGGTCTGAATGCCTATTATGAAGCTTTGGTATATATAGAATATGTCTTTTTGGAACCTTTTGTAGCTGCGGAGTGGTCATTATACCCTTGCTAACAAGATACAACTGTGATCCCCTAATGTGAGCCCCTTTGCCATTGAGACCTTATAGTGGTACACATATCAATGATCTATAAACATGGCAGAGACAATATGAGCCAGGAACTGGGGTGGGCTAGTAACATGCCATATGACTCACAGAGGTCTCAAGGTGTTACACATGCCCAAATAATATGCAACAACTTTGATTCCTGTGTGAAATCATAGTACTCCAATCACCATGCACGACCACTGCTGTACAGATGCTCTTGATTTTATTGTACAACCGTAGTTCCACCATGAGGGTGGTATTAAACTGATGAAACTGATGTTCCCTGTTCCTGGACCCTATCGTAGTTGCAGTGCGGCACAAATGCCCTTGGTCAGAAGTTGGGTTGATGAGTAGTGTTGAGCGATACCTTCCGATATCGGAAAGTATCGGTATCGGAAAGTATCGGCCGATACCGTCAAAGTATCGGATCTAATCCGATACCGATACCCGATCCCAATGCAAGTCAATGGGACGAAAATATCGGAATTAAAATAAACCCTTTCTTTCCTTGTAGGTTAATTCTACATGAAGGAAAACAACTAAGAATAATGTAGGATGTATTGGGGGACGTGGCGGAGACATTAAAGGCACAGAGGTTTAGCCCAATGTAATAGAATAGCAGGTTTTTTTGTTTTTTTTATGACGTTCGGCGTTAGAAAGATTTTGACTATGTTTTTTTTTTGTTTTTTTCTTCAGATATTGATGTTTCACTACTTCCACGTCCTTCACTTTCTTTTTTACTTCTCCCACTTTCTTCTTCATTATCCTCATCATCAGCTTCTTTGACATCAACTATCTTCACCTTATTCATCTTCTTCTTCTTCTACCTATATTTTTTTTTTTTTACATTGTTCATATTCTTTTTATTTAACTATTATCTTTTTCATATTCAACTTCTTCATCATATTCTTATTTGTGACAGGCATTCCCGTAGTTGTTATCTATAAAAGTTTGAAGATTACACCTTCCGTTCTGCCTGTCACAAAAGAGTCACATTTGTCCGCGTTCAGATTGGCCTGCAGCATCAGGCTTTATCCAGGGGCACCACGAGGAGGAACGGACTCACCCCCATACACTGCTTAGTCTTCTTCTGCTTATAATTTAGATAATATCTTTTGCTCTGATATTTAGTCTTATGCTTAATGTTCTTCTGCTCTTTGTTCTGCAGCCTCTTGTTCTTCTGCTTCTCGGTCTCCCATGTCGTCGTCGTCTCCAGGGTCGTCGTCTCCAGGGTCGTCGTCTCCGGGGTCGTCGTCATCGGGGTGGTCTGCAGGGTCATCGTCTCCAGGGTCATCGTCATCTCAGTGGTCGTCGTCTCTGGTGTCGTCGTCATCTTTGGGGTGGTCTTCCGGGTCGTCGTCTTTAGGGTCTTGAACTTGGAAATGTAGCAGAAGGTACAAGAAGGCTGAGAAAATGCCGAGAAACAGCTGATGGAACTGGAACTCGGATGGCTACCCGAAGGTCCAAGAGCCAATGGAACTACCGAGGACCAGCTGACGTTACTGGAACCCGGTTACTAAGCAGGAGGTACCCGTGCCTGAAAGCACTACCAAGGACCACCTGACGTTGGTGGAACTCGGATACCCACAGGGAGGCACCTAAGCCAAAGGCTCTGCCCGGACCTAGCTGACGGTACTGGAACCAGGATGGGGAGCAGAAGGTACAAGAGCAAAAGACACTGCCGAGAACCAGCTGACGGTACTGGAACCCGGATGGGTAGCCGAAGGTCCAAGAGCCAATGGAACTACCGAGGACCAGCTGACGTTACTGGAACCTGGTTACTAAGCAGGAGGTACCCGTGCCTGAAAGCACTACCAAGGACTACCTGACGTTGGTGGAACTCGGATACCCAGAGGGAGGCACCTAAGCCAAAGGCTCTGCCCGGAACCAGCTGACGGTGCTGGAACCAGGATGGGGACCTATTCAAGCTTGTCTTCCTAGAGCCCCAACTAGCGGTGTTGGAGCAAAGGGTCAGCAGGGGGAGAAGAGTGTAGGCCGAAGCCTGCACTGGAGGCATTTGTAGGTCTGTTGTGTCTGCGTGGCTGTTGCAGGACACGTTGCCGGCTGCACAGCAGGGGAACAGCTGGCGGTGCTGAACCCCACTGACACATTGGCTGGTGTTTTTCTCTGTGCAGCTAGCAGTACCGGGCCCCAACTGGCGGTGTTAGAGCCCAGGCTCTGCAGGGGGAGCAGAGTGTAGGCCGAAGCCTAATTGAACCAATTTCAAAGGTAACCTTTAACCCCCTGTTGTGAAATTGGATTCTGGGCTCCCCCGGTGGCCACTTGTGGAATTGAACTTGTGTGCATCATCCTCTCTGTTCACCTGCCCCTATCAGGATGTGGGAGTCGCTATATAACCTTGCTCCTCTGTCAGTTTCTTGCCGGTCAACAATGTAATCAGAAGCCTTCTGTGCTTGTTCCTGCTACTAGACAACTCCCAGCTAAGTTGGACTTTTGTCCTTGTGTGTTTTTGCATTTTGTTCCTGTTCACAGCTGCTGTTTCGTTACTGTGTCTGGAAAGCTCTAGTGATCGGAAATTGCCACTCTGGTGTTATGAGTTAATGCTAGAGTCTTAAAGGAATTTCTGGATGGTGTTTTGATAGGGTTTTCTGCTGACCATGAAAGTGTCCTTTCTGTCTTCCTGCTATCTAGAAAGCGGACCTCGATTTTGCTAAACCTATTTTCATACTACGTTTGTCATTTCATCTATAATCACCGCCAATATATGTGGGGGCCTCTGTCTGCCTTTTGGGAAAATTTCTCTAGAGGTGAGCCAGGACTGTCTTTTCCTCTGCTAGGATTAGGTAGTTCTCCGGCTGGCGCTGGGCATCTAGGGTTAAAAAACGTAGGCATGCTACCCGGCTACTTCTAGTTGTGCGGCAGGTTTAGTTCATGGTCAGTATAGTTTCCATCTTCCAAGAGCTAGTTCTCATATATGCTGGGCTATGTTCTCTCGCCATTGAGAAGCATGACAGTTTGACCGGCCCAAAAAAGGGTTAAATTACTGGCTGAGAAAGGAGAGAAAAAAGAAGTCTGCTACAATTTTTTTTTTTTTTTCCTCTAGTTCTGAGTGTGCTCTTAATTGAATCTCTTGCTAGTCTGCCTATACTGCAGCCTTCCTCTCTTTCTCTCCTTCTAATCCTTGAATGGCTCTGTGTTCACCTGTTTCAAATGGATCTTCAGAGTGTAGCTACAGGTTTGAATAATCTCGCCACAAAGGTACAAAATTTGCAAGATTTTGTTGTTCATGCACCTGTGTCTGAGCCTAGAATTCCTTTGCCTGAATTCTTCTCGGGGAATAGATCTCACTTTCAAAATTTTAAAAATAATTGCAAATTGTTTTTGTCCCTGAAGTCTCGCTCTGCCGGAGACCCTGCACAGCAGGTCAGGATTGTGATTTCCTTGCTCCGGGGCGACCCTCAGGACTGGGCTTTTGCATTGGCACCAGGGGATCCTGCGTTGCTCAATGTGGATGCGTTTTTTCTGGCCTTGGGGTTGCTTTATGAGGAACCTCATTTAGAGCTTCAGGCGGAAAAGGCCTTGATGTCCTTGTCTCAGGGGCAAGATGAAGCTGAAATATACTGCCAAAAATTCCGCAAATGGTCTGTGCTTACTCAGTGGAATGAGTGCGCCCTGGCGGCGATTTTCAGAGAAGGTCTCTCTGATGCCATTAAGGATGTTATGGTGGGGTTCCCTGTGCCTGCGAGTCTGAATGAGTCCATGACGATGGCTATTCAGATCGATAGGCGTCTGCGGGAGCGCAAACCTGTGCACCATTTGGCGGTGTCTACTGAGAAAACGCCAGAAAATATGCAATGTGATAGAATTCTGTCCAGAAGCGAGCGGCAGAATTTTAGACGAAAAAATGGGTTGTGCTTCTATTGTGGTGATTCAACTCATGTTATATCAGCATGCTTTAAGCGTACTAAGAAGCCTGACAAGTCTGTTTCAATTAGCACTTTACAGTCTAAGTTTATTCTATCTGTGACCCTGATTTGTTCTTTGTTTTATTACCGCGGACGCCTATGTCGACTCTGGCGCTGCTTTGAGTCTTATGGATTGGTCCTTTGCCAAACGCTGTGGGTATGATTTGGAGCCACTGGAGGCTCCGATACCTCTGAAAGGGATTGACTCCACCCCATTGGCTAGTAATAAACCACAATACTGGACACAAGTGACTATGCGTGTTAATCCGGATCACCAGGAGGTTATTCGCTTTCTGGTGCTGTATAATCTACATGATGTTTTGGTGCTGGGATTGCCATGGCTGCAATCTCATAACCCAGTCCTCGACTGGAGAGCTATGTCTGTGTTAAGCTGGGGATGTAAAGGAACTCATGGGGACGTACCTTTGGTTTCCATTTCATCATCTATTCCCTCTGAGATTCCTGAATTCTTGTCTGACTTTCGTGACGTTTTTGAAGAACCCAAGGTTGGTTCACTACCTCCGCACCGGGAGTGCGATTGTGCCATAGACTTGATTCCGGGTAGTAAATACCCTAAGGGTCGTTTATTTAATCTGTCTGTGCCTGAACACGCTGCTATGCGAGAATATATAAAGGAGTCCTTGGAAAAGGGACATATTCGTCCTTCGTCATCTCCCTTAGGAGCCGGTTTTTTCTTTGTGTCTAAGAAAGACGGCTCTTTGAGGCCGTGTATTGATTATCGACTTTTGAATAAAATCACGGTTAAATATCAATATCCGTTACCACTGCTTACTGATTTGTTTGCTCGTATAAAGGGGGCCAAGTGGTTCTCTAAGATTGATCTCCGTGGGGCGTATAATTTGGTGCGAATCAAGCAGGGGGATGAGTGGAAAACCGCATTTAATACGCCCGAGGGCCATTTTGAGTATTTGGTGATGCCTTTTGGTCTTTCAAATGCCCCTTCAGTCTTCCAGTCCTTTATGCATGACATTTTCCGCGATTTTTTGGATGGATTTGTGATTGTGTATCTGGATGATATTCTGATTTTTTCGGATGACTGGGACTCTCATGTCCAGCAGGTCAGGAGGGTTTTTCAGGTTTTGCGGTCTAATTCCTTGTGTGTGAAGGGTTCTAAGTGTGTTTTTGGGGTTCAAAAGATTTCTTTCTTGGGATACATTTTTTCCCCCTCTTCCATCGAGATGGATCCTGTCAAGGTTCAGGCTATTGGTGATTGGACGCAACCCTCTTCTCTTAAGAGTCTTCAGAAATTTTTGGGCTTTGCTAACTTTTATCGTCGATTTATTGCTGGTTTTTCTGATGTTGTAAAACCATTGACTGATTTGACTAAGAAGGGTGCTGATGTTGCTGATTGGTCCCCTGGTGCTGTGGAGGCCTTTCGGGAGCTCAAGCGCCGCTTTTCTTCCGCCCCAGTGTTGCGTCAGCCTGATGTTGCTCTTCCTTTTCAGGTTGAGGTCGACGCTTCTGAAATCGGAGCTGGGGCGGTGTTGTCGCAGAGAAGTTCCGACTGCTCCGTGATGAGACCTTGTGCTTTTTTTTCCCGTAAATTTTCGCCCGCCGAGCGGAATTATGATATTGGGAATCGGGAGCTTTTGGCCATGAAGTGGGCTTTTGAGGAGTGGCGTCACTGGCTTGAGGGGGCCAGACATCAGGTGGTGGTATTGACTGACCACAAAAATTTAATTTACCTTGAGTCTGCCAGGCGCCTGAATCCTAGACAGGCGCGCTGGTCGTTGTTTTTCTCTCGGTTTAATTTTGTGGTGTCGTACCTACCGGGTTCTAAGAATGTTAAGGCGGATGCCCTTTCTAGGAGTTTTGAGCCTGACTCCCCTGGTAATTCTGAGCCCACAGGTATCCTTAAAGATGGAGTGATATTGTCTGCCGTTTCTCCAGACCTGCGGCGGGCCTTGCAGGAGTTTCAGGCGGATAGACCTGATCGTTGCCCACCTGGTAGACTGTTTGTTCCTGATGATTGGACCAGTAGAGTCATCTCTGAGGTTCATTCTTCTGCGTTGGCAGGTCATCCTGGAATCTTTGGTACCAGGGATTTGGTGGCAAGGTCCTTCTGGTGGCCTTCCCTGTCACGAGATGTGTGAGGCTTTGTGCAGTCTTGTGACGTTTGTGCTCGGGCCAAGCCTTGTTGTTCTCGGGCTAGTGGATTGTTGTTGCCCTTGCCTATCCCGAAGAGGCCTTGGACGCACATTTCGATGGATTTTATTTCGGATCTGCCTGTTTCTCAGAAGATGTCTGTCATCTGGGTGGTGTGTGACCGTTTCTCTAAGATGGTCCATCTGGTTCCCTTGCCTAAGTTGCCTTCTTCTTCCGAGTTGGTTCCTCTGTTTTTTCAAAATGTTGTTCGTTTGCATGGTATTCCTGAGAATATCGTTTCTGACAGAGGGACCCAATTCGTGTCTAGATTTTGGCGGGCATTCTGTGCTAGGATGGGCATAGATTTGTCTTTTTCGTCTGCTTTCCATCCTCAGACTAATGGCCAGACCGAGCGGACTAATCAGACCTTGGAGACATATTTGAGGTGTTTTGTGTCTGCGGATCAGGATGATTGGGTTGCTTTTTTGCCTTTGGCGGAGTTTGCCCTCAATAATCGGGCCAGCTCTGCCACCTTGGTGTCCCCGTTTTTCTGTAATTTGGGGTTTCATCCTCGATTTTCCTCCGGTCAAGTGGAATCTTCGGATTGTCCTGGAGTGGATGCTGTGGTGGAGAGGTTGCATCAGATTTGGGGGCAGGTGGTGGACAATTTGAAGTTGTCCCAGGAGAAGAATCAGCTTTTTGCCAACCGCCGTCGTCGTGTTGGTCCTCGGCTTTGTGTTGGGGACTTGGTGTGGTTGTCTTCTCGTTTTGTCCCTATGAGGGTTTCTTCTCCTAAGTTTAAGCCTCGGTTCATCGGCCCGTACAAGATATTGGAGATTCGTAACCCTGTGTCCTTCCGTTTGGACCTCCCTGCATCCTTTTCGATTCATAATGTTTTTCATCGGTCATTGTTGCGCAGGTATGAGGTACCGGTTGTGCCTTCCGTTGAGCCTCCTGCTCCGGTGTTGGTTGAGGGTGAGTTGGAGTATGTTGTGGAAAAGATCTTAGACTCTCGTGTTTCCAGACGGAGACTCCAGTATCTGGTCAAATGGAAGGAATACGGTCAGGAGGATAATTCTTGGGTCACTGCCTCTGATGTTCATGCCTCCGATCTTGTCCGTGCCTTTCATAGGGCTCATCCTGATCGCCCTGGTGGTTCTGGTGAGGGTTCGGTGCCCCCTCCTTGAGGGGGGGGTACTGTTGTGAAATTGGATTCTGGGCTCCCCCGGTGGCCACTTGTGGAATTGAACTTGTGTGCATCATCCCCTCTGTTCACCTGCCCCTATCAGGATGTGGGAGTCGCTATATAACCTTGCTCCTCTGTCAGTTTCTTGCCGGTCAACAATGTAATCAGAAGCCTTCTGTGCTTGTTCCTGCTACTAGACAACTCCCAGCTAAGTTGGACTTTTGTCCTTGTGTGTTTTTGCATTTTGTTCCTGTTCACAGCTGCTGTTTCGTTACTGTGTCTGGAAAGCTCTAGTGATCGGAAATTGCCACTCTGGTGTTATGAGTTAATGCTAGAGTCTTAAAGGAATTTCTGGATGGTGTTTTGATAGGGTTTTCTGCTGACCATGAAAGTGTCCTTTCTGTCTTCCTGCTATCTAGAAAGCGGACCTCGATTTTGCTAAACCTATTTTCATACTACGTTTGTCATTTCATCTATAATCACCGCCAATATATGTGGGGGCCTCTGTCTGCCTTTTGGGAAAATTTTTCTAGAGGTGAGCCAGGACTGTCTTTTCCTCTGCTAGGATTAGGTAGTTCTCCGGCTGGCGCTGGGCATCTAGGGTTAAAAAACGTAGGCATGCTACCCGGCTACTTCTAGTTGTGCGGCAGGTTTAGTTCATGGTCAGTATAGTTTCCATCTTCCAAGAGCTAGTTCTCATATATGCTGGGCTATGTTCTCTCGCCATTGAGAAGCATGACAACCCCCCCTCAGGTGTTACAAAGTAGAAGAGCCACAGCTTATGCAGCAGTAGTGCTGCACAAGTCAAAGGTTGCTCTTTTAATTTTGCTCCTTGCACACGCTGAATGAAACACGTATAACATTTAGCCCTTTATACAGTCAAACTGTGTTGGAGGCGCGAGTTCCCTTCGTAATGAGACGCAGCACAGATGTCAAGAATCCCACCTTGGTGCTGGGCGCAGCCTCCTGAGCGTTGTTATTTGCTGTACAGGAGTCTGCGCTGTCGTTTTATCCCTTGGCCTTGCGCTGTTAGCGCTGCCCATCTTCTGGCATCATTTTATGTCGGCCGTTGTGGTTTGCGATGACCATGAATCCCAGCCCCGCAGTGTCTTGACATAGTTAAAACACTGCGGGGCTGGGATTCATGGCCTGGCGCAGCACATATGTTCGCCTCTCACACTCGGGTCCTTACACCCGCTTCAGACTGTGCGGCGTCAGCTGATCCCTTATCGCATGCCGCGGCCATGAAGCCGCACAGTCTGAAGAAGGCGGAAGGAGATGAGGGACAGGCGAACTTATGCACTGCTCATGCCCATCAATCACACCCTCGCAGTCCCAATAAATAAGACACCGAGGGGCGTTGTGTCAGGCAGGGCGGCCGCAGAGGCGCAGGCAGCCAAACAATGATGCCAGAAGATGGGCAGCGCTACCAAGGGGGTTGCAGCGTGTCATTACAAAGGAAAGTCACACCTCCGGGACGGTTAAATGGTCACACAGAGGACACATTTTAGACGTGTTTTCAGTTCCACATGTGCGAGGAGAATACGTTTATGAGCCACCTTGCACACATGCAGCATTACCGCTGTACAAGGTGGCTGTAAAACATAGAAACGCCTGGGGGAGGGGGGACAGGTTCCCTTCAATTTCAGTTCTTGTGTCTGCGTGGCTGTTGCAGGACACGTTGCCGGCTGCACAGCAGGGGAACAGCTGGCGGTGCTGAACCCCACTGACACATTGGCTGGTGTTTTTCTCTGTGCAGCTAGCAGTACCGGGCACCAACTGGCGGTGTTGGAGCCCAGGGTCAGCAGGAGGAGGAGAGGGAGCAGAGTGTAGGCCGAAGCCTGCACTGGCGGCAGCTTTTGGGTCTGTTGTGCCTGCGTGGCTGTTGCAGGACACGTTGCCGGCTGCACAGCAGGGGAACAGCTGGCGGTGCTGAACCCCACTGACACATTGGCTGATGTTTTTCTCTGTGCAGCTAGCAGTACCGGGCCCCAACTGGCGGTGTTAGAGCCCAGGCTCTGCAGGGGGAGCAGAGTGTAGGCCGAAGCCTAATTGAACCAATTTCAAAGGTAACCTTTAACCCCCCCTCAGGTGTTACAAAGTAGAAGAGCCACGCCTTATGCAGCAGTAGTGCTGCACAAGTCAAAGGTTGCTCTTTTAATTTTTCTCCTTGCACACGCTGAATGAAACACGTATAACATTTAGCCCTTTATACAGTCAAACTGTGTTGGAGGCGCGAGTTCCCTTCGTAATGAGACGCAGCACAGATGTCAAGAATCCCACCTTGGTGCTGGGCGCAGCCTCCTGAGCGTTGTTATTTGCTGTACAGGAGTCTGCGCTGTCGTGTTATCCCCTGGCCTAGCGCTGTTAGGGCTGCCCAACTTCTGGCATCATTTTATGTCAGCCGTTGCGGTTTGCGATGACCATGAATCCCAGCCCCGCAGTGTCTTGACATAGTTAAAACACTGCGGGGCTGGGATTCATGGCCTGGCGCAGTACATATGTTCGCCTCTCGCTTGGTTTCTTACACCCGCTTCAGACTATGCGGCGTCAGCTGATCCCTTATCGCATGCCACGGCCATGAAGACGCACAGTCCGAAGAAGGCGGAAGGAGATGAGGGACAGACGAAGAAATGCACCGTTCATGCCCATCAATCACACCCTCGCAGTCCAAATAAATAAGACACCGAGGGGCGTTGTGTGGGGCAAGGCGGCCGCAGAGACGCAGGCAGCCAAACAATGATGCCAGAAGACGGGCAGCGCTACCAAGGAGCTTGTTGCGTGTCAATACAAAGGAAAATCACACCTCCGGGACGTTTTAATGGTCGCAGAGGACTCATTTTAGACGTGTTCAGTTCAACATGGGCAAGGAGAATAAGTTTCTGAGCCACCTTGCACACATGCAGCATTACTGTCGTACAAGGTGGCTGTAAAACGTAGAAACGCCTGGGGGAGGGGGGACAGGTTTCCTTCAATTTCAGTTTTTGTGCCTGCGTGGCTGTTGCAGGACACGTTGCCGGCTACACAGCAGGGGAACAGCTGGCGGTGCTGAACCCCACTGACACATTGGCTGGTGTTTGGCTCTGTGCAGCCAGCACATCTGGGCCCCAACTGGCGGTGTTAGAGCCCAGGGTCAGCAGGAGGAGGAGAGGGATTAGAGTGTAGGCCGAAGCCTGCACTGGAGCAAGTTGAAAGGGAAACTTTAACCCCCCCCCCCAAGCGTTTGTAGCTGAAAGAGCCATCGTGTACAGCACTAATGCTGGAAAAGGTAAACTTAGCTCTTTTAATTATGGTCCTTGCACATGCTGAACCTAACACTTATGAAAAGTGTCCCCTCCTACCGTGATACCGTCCGGTTGATGGAACTTTCCTTTGTGATGTGACGCAGCACAGCCGTCATTCTTACCCCCTTGGCGCCGTGCGCCGCCTCCTCAGCGTTGTTTGAATCAGTCCCGGAGCCTGCGCTGTTAGGTTAGCCCTTGGCCATGCACACATTTTGCGCTGCCCGTCTTCTGACATCATTTGGTGTCAGACTGGCTGCGCCTGTGCGGCTGCGCTGGCCGAGAGCCCGCCTCGCAGTGTCGTCTAATGTAATCCCACCGCGGGCCTGGGATCCGTGGCCATGCGCAGTGCATATCCTCGCCTCTCACTCCCCTCCCTATGGCTTCTTCAGACTATGCGGCGTCACGGCCGTGGCATGCTATTAGGGATCAGCTGACGGCGCACAGTCTGAAGAAGGCGTAGGGAGATGAGTGAGAGGCGGAGGTTCAGATATGCACTGCGCATGTCCATGGATCTCAGGCCCCCAGTGGGATTAAATCAGAAGACACTGCGAGGCGGGCTCTCGGCCAGCGCGGACGCACAGGCGCAGCCAGCCTGACACCAAATGATGTCAGAAGAGGGGCAGCGCTAAGTGTGCCTGTCCAAGGGATAACTTAACAGCGCAGGCTCCGGGACGGAATCAAACAACGCTGAGGAGCCGGGGCACGGCGCCAAGGGGGTAGGAATGACGGCTGTGCTGCGTCATATTACGAAGGAAAGTCCCACCTCCGGGACGGTTTTACGGTATCAGTGGACACATTTTATAAGTGTTAAGTTCTGCGTGTGCAAGGAGCTAAACAAAAATAGCTACCTTTTCCTCGTGCAGCATTACTGCTGCACAAGGTGGCTCTTTCAGTAACAAACGCCTTGGGGGGGGGGGACAGGTTCCCTTACATTTCAGTTGTTGTGTCAGCGTGGCGGTCGCAGGACACATTGCCGGCTACACAGCTGGGGATCAGCTGACGTTACTGAAACCCAATATCACTGGGTCGTATGTTTTGACTGTGCAGACGGCACTTCTGAGCCTCAACTGGCGGTGTTGGAGCCCAGGAATTAAAGTTCAGGTGGTAGAAAGATGAACACAACAGCAGACCTGGATAACGTATACAGTGACCTAATTATTTAATCAGGAAGAGGAGTGGCAAATTCCTGCGAGATCCAGGCCTTGTTCATTTTCAGGAAAGTAAGCCGGTCAACGTTATCGGAGGATAGTCGCATGCGACGGTCAGTTAGTACACCACCTGCAGCACTAAAGACACGTTCCGATAATACACTAGCCGCAGGGCAAGACAGCACCTCCAATGCATACTGGCTTAGCTCTGGCCATGTATCCAGCTTTGAGACCCAAAACTTGAAAGGTGAAGAGCCGTCTGGGAGTACAGCAAGAGGGCAAGACATGTAGTCTGTCACCATCTGACGGAACCGTTGCCTCCTGCTGACTGGAGCCGTCTGTGATGGTGTAGACTTTTGTGGGGGGCACAGAAAACTGTGCCACAGTTGGGCCATACTGGTCTTGCCTTGGGCAGAGGCACTGCTTCTGCTCCCTCTTTGTGCAGAGCCTCCACCACTGCCTGGACGCACTGAGCTGCTTTGGAATGCACTAGCAGCACTTCTCTCAGTTGGAATGGAGAAGATGATGGAATTGACCAGTGTGTCTTGGTACTCCCGCATTTTTCGCTCCCGGTTCAACGGTGTGATGAGGCTTTCTACGTTGTCCCGGTAGCGAGGATTGATGAGGGTGAACACCCAATAATCAGACATGTTGAGAATGTGGGCGATGCGGCGGTCGTTTCTCAGGCACTGCAGTATGTAATCCCCCATGTGCTGCAGACTGCCAACTGCCCAAGAAACGCTGTCCCCTGCTGGAGGCGTGATCTCTGCCCGCTCGTCATCACCCCACCCTCGCTGTACACACTGAGTACTGGACAATTGTGTAACTCCCTCCTCTGGACGGATGTCTTTCTCCTCCATTGACTCCTCCTCATCCTCCTCACAAACTGTCCCCCGCCTACGCATTTGTGAGGAACCACGTGGCGCTGACTGTCCAGAAGATGATGGAAATGCTGAATCCTCATCCTCCACCTCTTCCACAACATCATCCCTTAGCGCTTGCAGTGATTTTTCAAGCAGGCAGATAAGGGGGACAGTCATGCTGACTAGTGCATCATCTGCACTCGCCATCCGCGTGGAATAATCGAAGGGATGCAAAACCTGGCAGACGTCCTTCATAGTGGCCCACTCTGTGGTTGTGAAGTCTGTACGGTGCGGAGTGCGACTTCTTTGCGCCTGATGCAGCTGGTACTCCATTACAGCTTGCTGCTGCTCACACAACCGCTCCAACATATGTAACGTGGAATTCCACCTGGTAGGTAGGTCACATATGATGCGATGTTCCGGCAGGCGGTGTCGGCGCTGGAGAGCCGCAATGCGCGCTTTTGCCGTGCTGGAACGCCGCAAGTGAGCACACTCTAGGCGGACCTTGTGCAGCAGTGCATCAAGATCCGGATAGTCCCTCAAAAAACTCTGCACCACCAAATTGAGCACATGTGCCAGACATGGGATGTGAGTGAGGTTGCCGAGGCCCAGAGCTGCCACCAGATTTCGGCCATTATCACACACTACCATGCCTGGCTGGAGATTCGCTGGCACAAACCACACATCGCTCTCCTGCTTGATGGCATTCCAGAGCTCCTGCGCTGTGTGGCTTCGATTCCCCAAATAAATTAATTTCAAGACGGCCTGTTGATGTTTGGCCACGGCTGTGCTCATGTCGGTCGTAACAGGTAAACGTTCATCACGGGTCCATGTGGAGGTGGACTGTGACGGCTCCTGCAGCGATGATTCTGAGGAACTGGTGTAAGAGGAGGAGTCAATGCGTACAGAATGGATTCCTGCAATCCTTGGAGTGGGCAGGACACGTCCTGCGCCACTCGCACGGTCTGTACCCGGCTCAACGACATTAACCCAATGGGTAGTGAGGAAAAGGTATCGCCCCTGTCCATGTTGACTGGTCCACGCATCGGTGGTGAGGTGGACCTTGCTACTGTCGGCGTTCAGTAGCGCGTGTTTTATGTGTCCCTCCACATGCTTGTGCAGGGCAGGGACGGCTTGCCTGCTGAAGTAAAAGCGGCTGGGCACATTGTACTGTGGGACTGCCAATGACATCAAGTCATGGAAGCTGTCAGTCTCCACCAGCCTGAATGACAGCATTTCCAGTGACAGAAGTTTGGCAATGCCTGCAGTCAGAGCCTGTGCTCGTGGGTGGTTTGACGAGAAAGGCCGCCTTTTCTCCCATGCCTGTACTACCGATGGCTGTAGACTGGGCTGGGAGTGTATGGATGACTGGGAAAGTGGTGCTGCGGGTGGAATTACAGCGGGTCTCTGGACAACAGGGCCAGAGGTTCTTCCACGGCGATCCTGGGAGGAAGCCGAACCAGCTGCGTGTGAGCTGGAGGAAGAGGCAACACGAGCTGAAAAGGTGGTAGCTGCCGCTGTTGGTTGGCCTAGCTCTTCAGTGCGTTTCTGTAACTCCGCCGCGTGCCTGGTGCGCATATGTTTCCATATATTTGTGGTATTGAGGTTGCTGACACTTTTCCCTCTTTTCACTTTGTGATGACACACCTTGCATTTGACATAGCAAATGTCATCTGCAACTGTGTCAAAAAAGGACCAGGCACTGCAAGTCTTGGGAGCGCCCTTTTTGGCTTTTGGAAGAGACATGCTCCTAACGGGTGCCAAAGCGGAGGCTGCAGGATCCGCAGTCTTCCCCCTCCCTCTCCCTCTTTGGGCCATACGGGGAATCTCTTCCTCAGAGCTGCTCCCACCACCTTCCTGTCCCTCACGCCAAGATGAGTCAAGGACCTCATCATCTACACTACCCTCTGCCCCCAACTGCTCCTCCTGGGTAGTCTCAGCAGCAGAGCACGCACCAGAAAGTGGCACCTGAGTGTCATCATCAGCGGATGCGGCCTGCGATGTGGTGACCGGAAGCACTGGCCCACCCGCCTCTTCAGACTCAGAGAGAAAAAGCTGTTGGGCATCACTGCACCCTGCCTCTTCTTCCATTTCTCCAATGCTGCTTGGCTGGCCCCCTGTTTCCAAGCCAAGAGATTCAGAGAACAGAAGTAGAGACGGCTTCTGTCCTGGGCTCTCTGTCTGCCTGGGCAATTTGGCAGGTGGTGAAGAGACAGATGGCTGCTCTCCAGTGCTCTGTGTCTGAGAGGATGTGGCACTAATTGAAGTTGATGCATTAGCTGCCATCCATCCGACAACGGCTTCAATTTGTTCTTCACGCAGCAGCGGTGTACGGCGCTCTGCGACAAAGCTGCGCATGAATGACTGTTCCCTGGTGAAAGTGGGTGCTGATGAGTCACCGGTGCCCGCAGCAGGCACAGAATCCCCACGTCCCCTCCCTGCTCCGCGCCCATGCCCACGTGCCTTACTCCCTGCCTTCTTCATCTTGGTTGACTGATAAAGATAAGCAGAAAAGTACTAACGGTTTTGTGTGCTTATTCCTGAACAGCTCCTAACAGGTATAAGAAACACTAATTTTCTAAAGTGTGGACTAGACTTTAATATGAGCTAATGTGGCCTACACAAATGTAAAGTGGTGTCACTGGTGTGTTTGGTGAACTTTATTATTTATTTATTTTTGGGGGGCTGAACTGACAACAGATAGAGCTGCAGTCACACGGAGACCGTGCAGACAGCCGTAAACGGCGCTGCAAGGCCCAAAAACCCTCCTCTACGTTATCCTATGTAGTGTTTTTCCACAAATTAGCTGGAGACGGGTGGAAAGACACTAATAGGATTTTTTTGAAAAAATTTGCAGCAGACTACACTACTTGGAAAAAAAAAAAAAAGAACAGTATGAGGCAATGAACCACCCTCCCTGAACTGAATACAACCAGCTATGGATGGCCTATGTGGCTGCTCTCAGACTAGAGAGTGGGCTGCACTCACACACACACACACACAGACCTTGCAGATCGCTGTGAAAACAGCGCTACAAGGCAAAAGCAAGGTGAATAGTAGGTGAACACAGCGGTTGCTAAATTAGCCTTGGAAAAGCACAAAGAAGCAAATCGCTATCTCTAAACTGGCCCTCAGTCAGCAAACAGCGTCCTGTCACTAACTGAATTCACAGCAGAGTGAGCGCAAAATGGCGCCAGCGACTTTTAAACTGCATCATGACATCATTTCAGCAGCCAATCACAGCCATGCCAGTAGTTTCATGCCCTCCATGCTGAACAGGATGTGCCCACACTTGGAATCATTCTCATTGGCTGAATTTGTGCAGTTTGAATCTGGGAACTTCCGATTCCGGTATCCGATACGCGGCAAGTATCGGAATCCCGGTATCGGAATTCCGATACCGCAAGTATCGGCCGATACCCGATACTTGCGGTATCGGAATGCTCAAAACTATTGATGAGTGCTTCATGGATTCGGTATGACATTACACAATTAAGCTCCGCTCTCCATTTCCTGTGCCCCATATAAGCTATAAGGTGACTCCTTTTAGGAAGTAGGTGAGATGTTAAGGCTTAATTGTTGGATTAACAAATATCAGAAGAGCATTTGACCTTCACATATCATGTGACCATTTCATTATCGGAAGTCCATAAATAAAAACTTTACACTGAACTTTTTCAACTTTTCAATATGTTGCTGTATCACATAGTCTGTTAGAATAGCATAATCCACTGTTATTAGCTTTCAGCTTAAAGGAGTTCTCCAGTTTGTCTAAACCCTTTTTGTTATAAGGGTCCTGTGAAGACACAGCGTCAATCTGGTCACTGGTGCGGGGGTGAATTATTCTTATTTTTGCCTGACGTATTGTTCATTTGTTCAGTAGGTCAAGGAACATGAGCAATTTTCTCTTGTGAGTCTGTCCATTGATTCTTGTATGTTAATTTGTGGAATGTCTGCTGATTACACGTTGTATCAGTACCCTGCAGTGTACTAGTCTGCACAACTTGGAGAAAAAATATGCAGTCTAAACGAACAATTGAACAATGAGAGATTAGCTTGCACCACCTTCCCAGATCCTTTGGGAGAATGCCCCGAATAAGACCTGTGGAATATAAAAGGGGCATCCTCTGTTTCCAGATCGACTTTACAAGACATCAGCCGAGGAACCACGGCTCCAGCTGTTGGAATACAGATCTGCTTCACTGCCCATCTCTAAACCCATGAAGACATTTATCTCAACGTGAGTTCTCCAATCAGGTCACCTGGCAACAAACCTCACTGTGCTCCTTCAGCTTCATACCTCCTCTCTGTGGGTGCCCTGCAAAAGCAGGGTGCTACTGGTTGGAGTAGCTGGCCCTGGATGCCCCACAGTTGCAGAGGTTCCAATCCACAGTGAGCCAGCAGACTGTCATTTGCACAATTTGTGGACTTGCTGGGATGTACTCTATCTTGTTGTTTGTTTGTGATCTAATAAAGTATTACCGCATTGTATTACCCCCACCCTGTATTGTGTGAGTAGTATTCTACCCACTGGGAAGAAGTACGGGCGTTCAGTGGGATGAATCCTGGTCCGTGCGGTCTTTCTACAAACAGCCGGACCAGAGGATGAGAACACCTACTGACCCTTGTGTCTCCACAGGTCCTGTACAACATTAGGGTGCTCTTATATCATTGGGATACCTGATGCCAAGTCTGCCTTTTATTATTGGGGCGTCCAGTGCCAAGGTTCCCTTATAACATTGGTGCACCCAGTGCCAAATTCCTTTTGGGCACCCGGTACTAAAGTTCCCGTATATCACTGGGGTACCAAATGCCAATTTTCTCTTCCATCATTAGGGTACATTGTATCAAGGTTCTCTTTATATCATTGGGGCACCCAGTGGCAAAGTTCCCTTATGTCATTGAGGCACCCAGTGGCAAAGTTCCCTTATATCATTGGGGCACCCAGTGGCAAAGTTCCCTTATATCATTGGTGCACCCAGTGGCAAGGTTCCCTTTATATCATTGGGGCACCCAGTGGCAAAGTTCCCTTATGTCATTGAGGCACCCAGTGGCAAAGTTCCCTTAAATCATTGGGGCACCCAGTGGCAAGGTTCCTTTATATCATTGGGGCACCCAGTGGCAAAGTTCCCTTATATCATTGAGGCACCCAGTGGCAAAGTTCCCTTAAATCATTGGGGCACCCAGTGGCAAGGTTCCTTTATATCATTGGGGCACCCAGTGGCAAAGTTCCCTTATATCATTGAGGCTCCCAGTGGCAAGGTTCCCTTATATCATTGGGGCACCCAGTGGCAAAGTTCCCTTATATCATTGAGGCACCCAGTGGCAAAGTTCCCTTAAATCATTGGGGCACCCAGTGGCAAGGTTCCTTTATATCATTGGGGCACCCAGTGGCAAAGTTCCCTTATATCATTGAGGCACCCAGTGGCAAAGTTCCCTTAAATCATTGGGGCACCCAGTGGCAAGGTTCCTTTATATCATTGGGGCACCCAGGGGCAAATCTCCCTTATATCATTGGGTCACCCAGTGGCAAAGTTCCCTTATATCATTGGGGCACCCAGTGGCAAAGTTCCCTTATATCATTGGGGCACCCAGTGGCAAAGTTCCCTTATATCATTGGTGCACCCAGTGGCAAAGTTCCCTTAAATCATTGGGTCACCCAGTGGCAAAGTTCCCTTATATCATTGGGGCACCCAGTGGCAAAGTTCCCTTATATCATTGGGGCACCAAGTGGCAAAGTTCCCTTATATCATTGGTGCACCCAGTGGCAAAGTTCCCTTATATCATTGGGGCACCCAGTGGCAAAGTTCCCTTATATCATTGGGGCACCCAGTGGCAAAGTTCCCTTATATCATTGGGGCACCCAGTGGCAAAGTTCCCTTATATCATTGGGGCACCCAGTGGCAAAGTTCCCTTATATCATTGGGGCACCCAGTGGCAAAGTTCCCTTATATCATTGGGGCACCCAGTGGCAAAGTTCCCTTATATCATTGGTGCACCGGGTGCCAATTTCCTTTTGGGCACCCGGTACTAAAGTTTCCTTATATCACTGGGGTACCTAGTGCCAATTTTATCTTCCATCATTGGGGCACCTTGTGTCAAGGTACCCTTATATCATTAGGGCACTTGTTACTATTGTTCCCTTATGTCATGAGGGATGCCAATACCACTTTTGCCTTGTATCATCGGGGCTCCAGATGCCACGTATAAACGGTCTGCTCTGTAAAGTGCGGCCATACCTCATTGGACCATAGTACAAGGATCCCTTTTTATACCATGTACCTTCGGGGCTATATGTAGCACAGGTGGAGTATCTAAACTTCTAGAGACCTTCCCTGTAGTGGTTTTTTACTTTGACTGCCCAAATAGCTGACCTGAGAGTCAGGCGGGGTAGAATATGCACTTTTGTGCTGCGGTGGAGTTCTGTAGACTTCAGTATTTTCTTGAAGTCAGAACTTTTGTAGACGCGTCTAATTCATCTCCCTGTGGGACTCGGAAACAGATGTTCAACGTCTTCCATTGATCTCGATAGGACAATTAAGATAAATATATTGTCCATGCACTTGTGACTTCCAGATTTTACTACACAATCAGCCACAGTGGGGGAATACATGTGAGACTTCAACCCTACAGGGTATAAAGCCCAGCGCGGGGAGACGAAAGTTACGGCACACACCTATCTACTTACAGCAAGATGTTATTATACGCTTCATCTGCTTAACTTCCTTCTACTGGTAACTATATGGATACATTTCTACTTATGAAGAGTGCGGCTGCTTCTTTTTTGATGACTTAAAGGGAACTTTTCACACTGAGAATTCTTTCCGACCGGCAGTTAGCTAGTTACAGAGCATGAAGAGCTGAGCAGATTGCTATATTGTTTGTGGGAATCTATTCGATATAGCTTGTAAGTTTTCATTGTAACTCCTGCTAATGCTGAGCTTAAGGGTCCAGGAGGCGGTCCTAGTTAATAAGACCACCTATTGGACTCTCAAGATTTATAAAACACAGGAATTACAAGAAAAAATACAAACCATATCGAACCTTTTCCCACATTATCCTGTAGAGCACATCGTTGATGTTAACTATGAACACATCATGTGGACCCTCAAGATTTAAGGATGTACGGGTGTCATTGAGGTACGTGATGGCTTATGAGACATTGTGGGGCCCAATCTGGAGAGGTGCCCTAGAAAAGGAGAAGAAGAATAGGGGAGACTATCAGAGAAGGAGGCATGGAAGAGGTGATGTTGGGAGGATCCTTCCCTTGGCCCTCAGAATCTGGCAAAATGTTGGCCAACTAGCTGCCATTATGCTGGACTATCATGGAGCGGATCAAGTCAAAATTTTGGATTTAACTGAATCCCTGAATTTTGGAAAATTGGTTTAGAATCATTTTGCACATCTTTAATGGTCACTAATGTATTTACAGTGGGTCTGATGTCCATGAACTTCCCCCCCCCCATCCCAATGGGCACAGAAGACCAAAAGAATCAGAGTGATCATTGACCATTTTATCCAGGCATAGCGGTATCCAGAGGTCTGATAAAAGTATCATAGGTGACAGCAGCTCTTTAAGGAGTTTACTCACAAAGGCAGTCCGTTTCCTACAAAAATAATCTGATTGAGTCCCACTGGTAAAGAGAAACTTCTTTCTTCCAAGCTCGTATTTCCAAACAGTGGCCACTGCTGGAGAACTGAAGTATTACACTATATATAATTAAGTGAATGGATGCTCATGTCATTTACAGTGGTTTTCCCTTCTCTATGACATCCATATCCAAGGGCCGGCATGATGAAACAACACTTTTAATATAGCACAAGTATTTTAGACTCATTTTAGTAAACGATAGAATCGGCCAGTTGGTGCCACATCAATGAAGTCTTTCCAACCCATTGTACTCAACATTGTCATAAGAAGTCAATAATCATCCCAAGATGGCAGCTACTTTCCATCATTGGTACAGTATCGACTTCTCCCTGTCTTCCCATAACTTGACATATATTAAATGACGACTCCTGAAAATTTCCCCCAAAAATAAGTGAGTCTTCAAGACTCCTTGGTAACATTAAATGGCAGCGAAGATTTGATTTACCAAATTCTGACCTCACAAACACAGAGAGGCTGACAAATGTTGTGCTGTCTCCTTCTAGCCACATAAAAGTTATAAAGCCCTTGTCTGAAATGTTTATTTCAGTCGTTAAAAAGTCAGTTCTTGTGATGTGCCCTGGGTGCCGCGGACAGGGAGTTGTTTATCCTTAATAGGGCTGTCATTAAAGCCGGGAACATCTCCGAAAAGTGTTTCAGAAAAGGGATTTTATGCATGGTGGACTGAAGCCTGGCAGGAAATAACACAGTACAAACCCACCGCTTAATAAGCGCATGTTCTGGTCAGAACGCTAAAAAACTGACTTTATATTATCATCTCATTAGACTAGACGGACAGAATCTTCCAAAAGGGCAAGGCAGCCTGAAAAAAAAGGAACGACCAGTATTTTTATGGCATGTTATTCTTAAAGGCAACCTTTCAAGATGATTTTTGCGAATCCAACTAGTGCATTGATGACGTTGGGTAAAGAAAAGCAAAAAAAAAAATTATTCCAGTCTTGTAGCAATCCGATGTGCCAGCCCTGAGAAATCAATCTCTGAACCCACATTCACATTACCAGGAAGTGCATTGAGGATGGATTGATGCACTCAGAGTGCATTGACACACCCCCAGTGCACTTCAAGACTAATTTGCATGTTGTTTTAGAGCTCTATTTCACAGGGCTGGCATATCGGATTGCTAAAAGACCGGTATCATTTTTATTGGTTTTCTATGCCCTATACAGACATAGTGATAGTTTGATACATGCAGTCGTCGGACAAGTTCCCTTTAAAGGGTTATCTGGCACCTCTTATGTCTGCTTTGGGTAGGGACATGTTCTAATTAATGGGACACCTACCTGATGAGACTTCTTACAGTACCTTTCTCGTTCCAATGCAGAAGTGAAAAACACTGAATTATCTCTTTAAATGTACATTAATCTGGGCGACTGCCAATAAAAGACATATGGCCTCATATCAAAGATCAAAATGTCACCACATTTTACCCCCAGGACAGAAGGGAAAAGATTCCATCTAAGTAATTAATTAAATCATTTTGGTAATAATTTTGACACTCAAAGGGGAAGAGTCCAGTTTCTCCTGTCAGAGACCATATGTTAGGGCAACCACAAGCTCTGCTTCCATTGTATGGATACTCTTGGTACCTCCAAAGATTCCGCTCTAGAATATTCTTCAGAACTTGCAACCACCAATGAAGCCATATGATAACCTATCCACAACTATTGGAGCGCCAGTCAACAGGGGATACTCTTTGTCCCCCTTAGTCTCAGCCCAGCCTACAACTTATACTATCAAATCCAACCAAAGACAAAAAAAATGTTTCTCTTACCATCTCTTCTATTCACTAATTCTTAGATTGATCCTTGACCTGCACCACTGTTGACAACACCCGTCAATACTGAGAGTTCACACTGCATTTTTATCGACTGGTGTTACGGCCCAGTTGGTATCACTCTACTAAAGTCTGTCTAACACTTTGCTAATCTACTGAACAATGACCAGTGATCAAAGATGAGTGAATCTGATGAAATATGATTGGCAAAATATGCTCTAATTTGGTCACAAAATGCAATTTGACCTGAACTTTTGCCGCAAATCGAATTACTGGTAAAGTCCATTTGAAGTCTCTCCAAACACCAGATCATAATAAACCAAATTGGTGCAGTATACTCAAATCTCTCCTCACCGTTCCTGGCACCTCAATTCTCCAACCGGACTTCTCCTGGCTTCCTTTTTCCATCCTAGACTCGAATCTCTCCTCACCGTTCCTGGCACCTCAATTCTCCAACCGGACTTCTCCTGGCTTCCTTTCTCCATCCTAGACTCGAATCTCTCCTCACCATTCCTGGCACCTCAATTCTCCAACCGGACTTCTCCTGGCTTCCTTTCTCCATCCTATACTCGAATCTCTCCTCACCGTTCCTGGTACCTCAATTCTCCAACCGGTCTTCTTCTGGCTTACTTTCTCCATCCTATACTCGAATCTCCCCTCACCATTCCTGGCACCGCAGTTCTCCAACTGGTCTTCTCCTGGCTTCTTTTCTCCATCCTGTACTCAAATCTCTCCTCACCATTACTGGCACTGCAGTTCTCAACCGATCTTCTGCTGGCTTACATTCTCGATCCTATACTCGAATCTCCCCTCACAATTCCTGACACTGCAGTTCTCCAACTGGTCTTCTCCTGGCTTCCTTTTTCCACCCAATACTCGAACCTCCCCTCATCGTTCCTGGCACTGCAGTTCTCCAATCGTCTTCTCCTGGCTTACATTCTCGATCCTATACTCGAATCTCCCCTCACAATTCCTGACACTGTAGTTCTCTAACTGGTCTTCTCCTGGCTTCCTTTTTCCACCCAATACTCGAACCTCCCCTCATCGTTCCTGGCACTGCAGTTCTCCAATCGTCTTCTCCTGGCTTGCTTTCTTCATCCTATACTCGAATCTCCCCTCACCATTCCTGACACCACAGTTCTCCAACCAGTCTTCTGCTGGCTTGCTTTCTCCATCCGTCTCCAGTCTTTACTCCTTGGTGCCTCTAGTAGACCTCACGTGACGTAATACTGGGTAAACATCCCAAACCATTGTGACGTATCTGAAAGAGTGAAGAAGACTAAAGAGAGACAAGAAGATCAGAGCTGGAGAGAGGAGGCGAGCCAGTGGAGGTCAGGGTGAGGAACTGCGGTGTCGGGACAGGTGAGAAATGAGCAGAGTATAATGGTATTTATTATAAAACTCCTTGATTTGAGTGAATAAAATCACAAACATTTCTGGTTCTGGAAAATACAATTATATTGCAAAGTTTGAAATTTTTTAGATTTGCCTAGATTCGATTTGCTCCACTCTACTGATGGTGTCATCAAGAACTAATCCTGAGGAGTCTATAACGTAGGATGAAGAATTTTAAAGTTTTACTGAAGGTCCTGTTCTGAAATACAATCTATAGATCTAGCTCTATAAAGAATTTTTCTAAAATCTGACCATGTAAAATGTTTCTCGTACCATTTATGGCCAGCACAAGTATCTAAGTCTAGGCCATCGACAGTCATTTTCTTGGTCTCCAGCACCAGTGAGGAGCAGGTTGGTGTGAGCAGTATCAGTAGATCACACGGGTAGTTTTGTAATTATGCAGAAATTACCTTTCAGCAGACGCTGTCATTCTGGTTCTGTTATCTGGTGACAGGTGAAAGCCCAGACTCCGCCGTGGGTCAGAGGACAGACGGTAAATAAAGTTTTTGACAGTGTTCATTTGGTAGATGAGAAATGTGGGCCTTTCCTCAAAGAGCTGGCACACAGATCCCAGGAGAGATAGCAGATCCGGCCGTTTATATATTGACTTTTCTTTAGTAGCACAGTAATGAGTTTCTGTAAACTCCACGCATCTCTCTCCTCTAAAAATAGGGAAATTTGTGTGTTATCGAAAGCAGCAATGTGGCCTCCAGAACATCAAATGAATTCCACGCTAAAGGAGAAAAGAGCTGTCAACCATCAATGGCGAAAGTCTATGTCTACTATAATCATAGCACTGCATGACAGCTGCAAATTATACAATCCCACCAGCCCAGGCGGAGAACAACGCAAGTGGTCAAATGCCCAGTCTACACATATATAACTATATACATACACAGTGCGTCCATAAATAGCACGCCCCTTTAATAGTGCTGCTAAAATGGTGACATAAAAGCAAGACTGAGCAGAAAATTACACATCTAAGGCCAATTTTGCTTAAGCTAGCCAGATACATAGAATATCGGTACTTTAGATATTTTTTTTCATGAGAGCAATATTATAGGAGCTATATTCTTGTACATAGGAGCAGTATTATAGTAGTTATATTCTTGTACATAGGGACAGTATTATAGTAGTTATATTCTTGTACATAGGGGCAGTAATATAGTAGTTATATTCTTGTACATAGGAGCAGTATTATAGTAGTTATATTCTTGTACATAGGGGCAGTATTATAGTAGTTATATTCTTGTACATAGGGGCAGTATTATAGTAGTTATATTCTTGTACATAGGAACAGTATTATAGTAGTTATATTCTTGTACATAGGGGGCAGTATTATAGTAGTTATATTCTTGTATATAGGAGCAGTATTATAGTAGTTATATTCTTGTACATAGGGGGCAGTATTATAGTAGTTATATTCTTGTATATAGGGGCAGTATTATAGTACTTATATTCTTGTACATAGGGGGCAGTATTATAGTAGTTATATTCTTGTATATAGGAGCAGTATTATAGTAGTTATATTCTTGTATATAGGGGCAGTATTATAGTACTTATATTCTTGTACATAGGGGGCAGTATTATAGTAGTTATATTCTTGTATATAGGAGCAGTATTATAGTAGTTATATTCTTGTATATAGGAGCAGTATTATAGTAGTTATATTCTTGTACATAGGAGCAGTATTATAGTAGTTATATTCTTGTACATAGGAGCAGTATTATAGTAGTTATATTCTTGTACATGGGGGCAGTATTATAGTAGTTATATTCTTGTACATAGGGGCAGTATTATAGTAGTTATATTCTTGTACATAGGGGTAGTATTATAGTAGTTATATTCTTGTACATAGGGGCAGTATTATAGTAGTCATATTCTTGTACATAGGGGTAGTATTATAGTAGTTATATTCTTGTACATAGGGGCAGTATTATAGTAGCCATATTCTTGTATATAGGAGCAGTATTATAGTAGTTATATTCTTGTACATAGTGGCAGTATTATAGTAGTTATATTCTTGTACATAGGGGCAGTATTATAGTAGTTATATTCTTGTACATAGTGGCAGTATTATAGTAGTTATATTCTTGTACATAGGGGTAGTATTATAGTAGTTATATTCTTGTACATAGGGGCAGTATTATAGTAGTCATATTCTTGTACATAGGGGTAGTATTATAGTAGTTATATTCTTGTACATAGGGGCAGTATTATAGTAGTCATATTCTTGTATATAGGAGCAGTATTATAGTAGTTATATTCTTGTACATAGTGGCAGTATTATAGTAGTTATATTCTTGTACATAGGGGCAGTATTATAGTAGTTATATTCTTGTACATAGTGGCAGTATTATAGTAGTTATATTCTTGTACATAGGGTCAGTATTATAGTAGTTATATTCTTGTACATAGGAGGCAGTATTATAGTAGTTATATTCTTGTACATAGGAGCAGTATTATAGTAGTTATATTCTTGTACATAGGGGCAGTATTATAGTAGTTATATTCTTGTATATAGGAGCAGTATTATAGTAGTTATATTCTTGTACATAGGAGCAGTATTATAGTAGTTATATTCTTGTACATAGGAGCAGTATTATGGTAGTCATATTCTTGTACATAGGAGCAATATTATAGGAGCTATATTCTTGTACATAGGAGCAGTATTATAGTAGTCATATTCTTGTACATAGGGGTAGTATTATAGTAGTTATATTCTTGTACATAGGGGTAGTATTATAGTAGTTATATTCTTGTACATAGGGGCAGTATTATAGTAGTTATATTCTTGTACATAGGAGCAGTATTATAGTAGTTATATTCTTGTACATAGGGGCAGTATTATAGTAGTTATATTCTTGTACATAGGGTCAGTATTATAGTAGTTATATTCTTGTACATAGTGGCAGTATTATAGTAGTTATATTCTTGTATATAGGAGCAGTATTATATTAGTTATATTCTTGTACATAGGAGCAGTATTATAGTAGTTATATTCTTGTACATAGGAGCAGTATTATGGTAGTCATATTCTTGTACATAGGAGCAATATTATAGGAGCTATATTCTTGTACATAGGAGCAGTATTATAGTAGTCATATTCTTGTACATAGGGGTAGTATTATAGTAGTTATATTCTTGTACATACGGGCAGTATTATAGTAATTATATTCTTGTACATAGGAGCAGTATTATAGTAGTTATATTCTTGTACATAGGAGCAGTATTATAGTAGTTATATTCTTGTACATAGGGAGCAGTATTATAGTAGTTATATTCTTGTACATACGGGCAGTATTATAGTAGTTATATTCTTGTACATAGGAGCAGTATTATAGTAGTCATATTCTTGTACATAGGGGTAGTATTATAGTAGTTATATTCTTGTACATACGGGCAGTATTATAGTAGTTATATTCTTGTACATAGGAGCAGTATTATAGTAGTTATATTCTTGTACATAGGAGCAGTATTATAGTAGTCATATTCTTGTACATAGGAGCAATATTATAGGAGCTATATTCTTGTACATAGGAGCAGTATTATAGTAGTCATATTCTTGTACATAGGGGTAGTATTATAGTAGTTATATTCTTGTACATACGGGCAGTATTATAGTAGTTATATTCTTGTACATAGGAGCAGTATTATAGTAGTTATATTCTTGTACATAGGAGCAGTATTATAGTAGTTATATTCTTGTACATAGGGGGCAGTATTATTGTAGTTATATTCTTGTACATAGGGGCAGTATTATAGTAGTTATATTCTTGTACATAGCGGTAGTATTATAGTAGTTATATTCTTGTACATAGGAGCAGTATTATAGTAGTTATATTCTTGTATATAGGGGCAGTATTATAGGAGTTATATTCTAGTACATAGGGGTAGTATTATAGTAGTTATATTCTTGTACATGGGGCAGTATTATAGCAGTTATATTCTAGTACATAGGGGCAGTATTATAGGAGTTATATTCTAGTACATAGGGGGCAGTATTATAGTAGTTATATTCCTGTACATAGGAGCAGTATTATAGTAGTGATATTCTTGTACATAGGGGGCAGTATTATAGTAGTTATATTCTTGTACATAGGAGAAGTATTATACTAGTTATATTCTTGTACATAGTGGCAGTATTATAGTAGTTATATTCTTGTACATAGCGGTAGTATTATAGTAGTTATATTCTTGTACATAGGAGCAGTATTATAGCAGTTAAATTCTTGTACACAGGGGCACTATTATAGTAGTTATATTCTTGTACATAAGGGCAGTATTATAGTAGTTATATTCTTGTACATAGGGGCAGTATTATAGTAGTTATATTCTAGTACATAGGGGGCAGTATTATAGTAGTTATATTCTTGTACATAGGAGCAATATTATAGCAGTTATATTCTTGTACATAGGAGCAGTATTATAGTAGTAAAATTCTTGTACATAGGAGCAGTATTATAGAAGTAATATTCTTGTACATAGGGGCAGTATTATAGTAGTTATATTCTTGTACATAGAGACAGTATTATAGTAGTTATATTCTTGTATATAGGAGCAGTATTATAGAAGTTATATTCTTGTATATAGGAGCAGTATTATAGTAGTAATATTTTTGTACATAGGGGGCAGTATTATAGTAGTTATATTCTTGTACATAGGGGGCAGTATTATAGGAGTTATATTCTTGTACATAGGAGCAGTATTATAGTAGTTATATTCTTGTATATAGGGGCAGTATTATAGTAGTTATATTCTTGCACATAGGGACAGTATTATAGTAGTTATATTCTTGTACATAGGGCAGTATTTTAGTAGTCATATTCTTGTACATAGGGCAGTATTATAGTAGTCATATTCTTGCACATAGGGACAGTATTATAGTAGTTATATTCTTATACATGGGAGCATTATTATAGTAGTTATATTCTTGTACATAGGGGCAGTATTATAGTAGTCATATTCTTGTACATAGGGGTAGTATTATAGTAGTTATATTCTTGTACATAGGGGGCAGTACTATAGGAGTTATATTCTAGTACATAGGAGCAGTATTATAGTAGTTATATTATAGTACATAGGGGGCAGTACTATAGGAGTTATATTCTAGTACACAGGAGCAGTATTATAGTAGTTATATTCTTGTACATAGAGGCAGTATTATAGTAGTTATATTCTTGTACATAGGGGCAGTATTATAGTAGTAGTATTCTTTTACATAGGGACAGTATTATAGTAGTTATATTCTTGTACATAGGGCAGTATTATAGTAGTAATATTCTTGTACATAGGGACAGTATTATAGTAGTTATATTCTTGTATATAGGGAGCAGTATTATAGTAGTTATATTCCTGTACATGGGGGCAGTATTATAGTAGTAATATTCTTTTACATAGGGACATGTCATGATTCTCAATGGCGAGAGAACATAGCCCAGCATATATAAGAACTAGCTCTTGGAAGATGGAATCTAAACTGACCATGAACTAAACCTGCCGCACAATTAACAGTAGCCGGGTAGCGTAGCCTGCGTTTTATCCCTAGACGCCCAGCGCCAGCCGGAGGACTAACTAATCCTAGCAGAGGAAAATACAGTCCTGGCTCACCTCTAGAGAAATTTCCCCAAAAGGCAGACAGAGGCCCCCACATATATTGGCGGTGATTTTAGATGAAATGACAAACGTAGTATGAAAAAAGGTTTAGCAAAATCGAGGTCCGCTTACTAGATAGCAGGAAGACAGAAAGGGCACTTTCATGGTCAGCTGAAAACCCTATCAAAACACCATCCAGAAATTACTTTAAGACTCTAGTATTAACTCATAACACCAGAGTGGCAATTTCAGATCACAAGAGCTTTCCAGACACAGTAACGAAACAGCAGCTGTGAACTGGAACAAAATGCAAAAACAAACAAGGACGAAAGTCCAACTTAGCTGGGAGTTGTCTAGTAGCAGGAACATGCAAAGAAAGGCTTCTGATTACATTGTTGACCGGCATGAAACTGACAGAGGAGCAAGGTTATATAGAGACTCCCACATCCTGATGGGAACAGGTGAACAGAGAGGATGATGCACACAAGTTCAATACCACCAGTGGCCACCGGGGGAGCCCAGAATCCAATTTCACAACAGTACCCCCCCCTCAAGGAGGGGGCACCGAACCCTCACCAGAACCACCAGGGCGATCAGGATGAGCCCTATGAAAGGCACGGACAAGATCGGAGGCATGAACATCAGAGGCAGTCACCCAAGAATTATCCTCCTGACCGTATCCCTTCCATTTGACCAGATACTGGAGTTTCCGTCTGGAAACACGGGAGTCTAAGATCTTTTCCACAACGTACTCCAACTCACCCTCAACCAACACAGGAGCAGGAGGCTCAACGGAAGGCACAACCGGTACCTCATACCTGCGCAATAATGACCGATGAAAAACATTATGAATAGAAAAAGATGCAGGGAGGTCCAAACGGAAGGACACAGGGTTAAGAATCTCCAATATCTTGTACGGGCCGATGAACCGAGGCTTAAACTTAGGAGAAGAAACCCTCATAGGGACAAAACGAGAAGACAACCACACCAAGTCCCCAACACAAAGCCGAGGACCAACACGACGACGGCGGTTGGCAAAAAGCTGAGTCTTCTCCTGGGACAACTTCAAATTGTCCACTACCTGCCCCCAAATCTGATGCAACCTCTCCACCACAGCATCCACTCCAGGACAATCCGAAGATTCCACCTGACCGGAGGAAAATCGAGGATGAAACCCCGAATTACAGAAAAACGGGGACACCAAGGTGGCAGAGCTGGCCCGATTATTGAGGGCGAACTCCGCCAATGGCAAAAAAGCAACCCAATCATCCTGATCCGCAGACACAAAACACCTCAAATATGTCTCCAAGGTCTGGTTAGTCCGCTCGGTCTGGCCATTAGTCTGAGGATGGAAAGCAGACGAAAAAGACAAATCTATGCCCATCCTAGCACAGAATGCCCGCCAAAATCTAGACACGAATTGGGTCCCTCTGTCAGAAACGATATTCTCCGGAATACCATGCAAACGAACAACATTTTGAAAAAACAGAGGAACCAACTCGGAAGAAGAAGGCAACTTAGGCAAGGGAACCAAATGGACCATCTTAGAGAAACGGTCACACACCACCCAGATGACAGACATCTTCTGAGAAACAGGCAGATCCGAAATAAAATCCATCGAGATGTGCGTCCAAGGCCTCTTCGGAATAGGCAAGGGCAACAACAATCCACTAGCCCGAGAACAACAAGGCTTGGCCCGAGCACAAACGTCACAAGACTGCACAAAGCCTCGCACATCTCGTGACAGGGAAGGCCACCAGAAGGACCTTGCCACCAAATCCCTGGTACCAAAGATTCCAGGATGACCTGCCAACGCAGAAGAATGAACCTCAGAGATGACTCTACTGGTCCAATCATCAGGAACAAACAGTCTACCAGGTGGGCAACGATCCGGTCTATCCGCCTGAAACTCCTGCAAGGCCCGCCGCAGGTCTGGAGAAACGGCAGACAATATCACTCCATCCTTAAGGATACCTGTGGGCTCAGAATTACCAGGGGAGTCAGGCTCAAAACTCCTAGAAAGGGCATCCGCCTTAACATTCTTAGAACCCGGTAGGTATGACACCACAAAATTAAACCGAGAGAAAAACAACGACCAGCGCGCCTGTCTAGGATTCAGGCGCCTGGCAGACTCAAGGTAAATTAAATTTTTGTGGTCAGTCAATACCACCACCTGATGTCTGGCCCCCTCAAGCCAGTGACGCCACTCCTCAAAAGCCCACTTCATGGCCAAAAGCTCCCGATTCCCAATATCATAATTCCGCTCGGCGGGCGAAAATTTACGGGAAAAAAAAGCACAAGGTCTCATCACGGGGCAGTCGGAACTTCTCTGCGACAACACCGCCCCAGCTCCGATTTCAGAAGCGTCGACCTCAACCTGAAAAGGAAGAGCAACATCAGGCTGACGCAACACAGGGGCGGAAGAAAAGCGGCGCTTAAGCTCCCGAAAGGCCTCCACAGCATCAGGGGACCAATCAGCAACATCAGCACCCTTCTTAGTCAAATCACTCAATGGTTTAACAACATCAGAAAAACCAGCAATAAATCGACGATAAAAGTTAGCAAAGCCCAAAAATTTCTGAAGACTCTTAAGAGAAGAGGGTTGCGTCCAATCACAAATAGCCTGAACCTTGACAGGATCCATCTCGATGGAAGAGGGGGAAAAAATGTATCCCAAGAAGGAAATCTTTTGAACCCCAAAAACGCACTTAGAACCCTTCACACACAAGGAATTAGACCGCAAAACCTGAAAACCCTCCTGACCTGCTGGACATGAGAGTCCCAGTCATCCGAAAAAATCAGAATATCATCCAGATACACAATCATAAATTTATCCAAATAATCGCGGAAAATGTCATGCATAAAGGACTGGAAGACTGAAGGGGCATTTGAAAGACCAAAAGGCATCACCAAATACTCAAAGTGGCCCTCGGGCGTATTAAATGCGGTTTTCCACTCATCCCCCTGATTGATTCGCACCAAATTATACGCCCCACGGAGATCAATCTTAGAGAACCACTTGGCCCCCTTTATACGAGCAAACAAATCGGTCAGCAGTGGTAACGGATATTGATATTTAACCGTGATTTTATTCAAAAGCCGATAATCAATACACGGCCTCAAAGAGCCATCTTTCTTAGACACAAAGAAAAAACCGGCTCCTAAGGGAGATGACGAAGGACGAATATGTCCCTTTTCCAAGGACTCCTTTATATATTCTCGCATAGCAGCGTGTTCAGGCACAGACAGATTAAATAAACGACCCTTAGGGTATTTACTACCCGGGATCAAATCTATGGCACAATCGCACTCCCGGTGCGGAGGTAGTGAACCAAGCTTGGGTTCTTCAAAAACGTCACGATAGTCAGACAAGAATTCAGGAATCTCAGAGGGAATAGATGATGAAATGGAAACCAAAGGTACGTCCCCATGAGTCCCTTTACATCCCCAGCTTAACACAGACATAGCTTTCCAGTCGAGGACTGGGTTATGAGATTGCAGCCATGGCAATCCTAGTACCAAAACATCATGTAGATTATACAGCACCAGAAAGCGAATAATCTCCTGGTGATCCGGATTAATACGCATAGTTACTTGTGTCCAGTATTGTGGTTTATTACTAGCCAATGGGGTGGAGTCAATCCCCTTCAGAGGTATAGGAGCTTCCAAAGGCTCCAAATCATACCCACAGCGTTTGGCAAAGGACCAATCCATAAGACTCAAAGCGGCGCCAGAGTCGACATAGGCGTCCGCGGTAATAGATGATAAAGAACAAATCAGGGTCACAGATAGAATAAACTTAGACTGTAAAGTGCTAATTGAAACAGACTTGTCAAGCTTCTTAGTACGCTTAAAGCATGCTGATATAACATGAGTTGAATCACCACAATAGAAGCACAACCCATTTTTTCGTCAAAAATTCTGCCGCTCGCTTCTGGACAGAAATCTATCACATTGCATATTTTCTGGCGTCTTCTCAGTAGACACCGCCAAATGGTGCACAGGTTTGCGCTCCCGCAGACGCCTATCGATCTGAATAGCCATTGTCATGGACTCATTCAGACCCGCAGGCACAGGGAACCCCACCATAACATCCTTAATGGCATCAGAGAGACCTTCTCTGAAAATCGCCGCCAGGGCGCACTCATTCCACTGAGTAAGCACAGACCATTTACGGAATTTTTGGCAGTATATTTCAGCTTCATCTTGCCCCTGAGATAGGGACATCAAAGCTTTTTCCGCCTGAAGCTCTAAATGAGGTTCCTCATAAAGCAACCCCAAGGCCAGAAAAAACGCATCCACATTGAGCAACGCAGGATCCCCTGGTGTCAATGCAAAAGCCCAATCTTGAGGGTCGCCCCGGAGCAAGGAAATTACAATCCTGACCTGCTGTGCAGGATCTCCGGCAGAGCGAGACTTCAGGGACAAAAACAATTTGCAATTATTTTTAAAATTTTGAAAGCAAGATCTATTCCCTGAAAAAAATTCAGGCAAAGGAATTCTAGGTTCAGACATAGGTGCATGAACAACAAAATCTTGCAAATTTTGTACCTTTGTGGCGAGATTATTCAAACCTGTAGCTACACTCTGAAGATCCATTTCAAACAGGTGAACACAGAGCCATTCAAGGATTAGAAGGAGAGAAAGAGAGGAAGGCTGCAGTATAGGCAGACTAGCAAGTGATTCAATTATGAGCACACTCAGAACTAGAGAAAAAAAAAAAATAAATTTTCAGCAGACTTCTTTTTTCTCTCCTTTCTCAGCCAATAATTTAACCCTTTTTGGCCGGTCAAACTGTCATGATTCTCAATGGCGAGAGAACATAGCCCAGCATATATAAGAACTAGCTCTTGGAAGATGGAATCTAAACTGACCATGAACTAAACCTGCCGCACAATTAACAGTGGCCGGGTAGCGTGCCTACGTTTTATCCCTAGACGCCCAGCGCCAGCCGGAGGACTAACTAATCCTAGCAGAGGAAAATACAGTCCTGGCTCACCTCTAGAGAAATTTCCCCAAAAGGCAGACAGAGGCCCCCACATATATTGGCGGTGATTTTAGATGAAATGACAAACGTAGTATGAAAAAAGGTTTAGCAAAATCGAGGTCCGCTTACTAGATAGCAGGAAGACAGAAAGGGCACTTTCATGGTCAGCTGAAAACCCTATCAAAACACCATCCAGAAATTACTTTAAGACTCTAGTATTAACTCATAACACCAGAGTGGCAATTTCAGATCACAAGAGCTTTCCAGACACAGTAACGAAACAGCAGCTGTGAACTGGAACAAAATGCAAAAACAAACAAGGACGAAAGTCCAACTTAGCTGGGAGTTGTCTAGTAGCAGGAACATGCAAAGAAAGGCTTCTGATTACATTGTTGACCGGCATGAAACTGACAGAGGAGCAAGGTTATATAGAGACTCCCACATCCTGATGGGAACAGGTGAACAGAGAGGATGATGCACACAAGTTCAATACCACCAGTGGCCACCGGGGGAGCCCAGAATCCAATTTCACAACAGGGACAGTATTATAGTAGTTATATTCTTGTATATAGGGAGCAGTATTATAGTAGTTATATTCCTGTACATGGGGGCAGTATTATAGTAGTAATATTCTTTTACATAGGGGCAGTATTATAGTAGTTATATTCTTGTACATAGGGGCAGTATTATAGTAGTTATATTCTTGTACATAGGGACAGTATTATAGTAGTTATATTCTTATACATGGGAGCATTATTATAGTAGTTATATTCTTGTACATAGGGGCAGTATTATAGTAGTTATATTCTTGTACATGAGAGCATTATTATAGTAGTTATATTCTTGTACATAGGGGCAGTATTATAGTAGTTATATTCTTGTATGTAGGGACAGTATTATAGTAGTAATATTCTTGTACATAGGGCAGTATTATAATAGTCATATTCTTGTACATAGGGCAGTATTACAGTAATTATATTCTTGTACATAGGAGTAATATTATAGTAGTTATATTCTTGTACATAGGAGCAGTATTATAGTAGTTATATTCTTGTACATAGGGACAGTATTATAGGAGTTATATTCTTGTACATAGGGGGCAGTATTATAGTAGTTATATTCCTGTACATAGGGGCAGTATTATAGTAGTAATATTCTTTTACATAGGGACAGTATTATAGTAGTTATATTCTTGTACATAGGGCAGTATTATAGTAGTAATATTCTTTTACATAGGGACAGTATTATAGTAGTTATATTCTTGTATATAGGGAGCAGTATTATAGTAGTTATATTCCTGTATATGGGGGCAGTATTATAGTAGTAATATTCTTTTACATAGGGACAGTATTATAGTAGTTATATTCTTGTATATAGGGAGCAGTATTATAGTAGTTATATTCCTGTACATGGGGGCAGTATTATAGTAGTAATATTCTTTTACATAGGGGCAGTATTATAGTAGTTATATTCTTGTACATGAGAGCATTATTATAGTAGTTATATTCTTGTACATAGGGGCAGTATTATAGTAGTTATATTCTTGTATATAGGGACAGTATTATAGTAGTAATATTCTTGTACATAGGGCAGTATTATAATAGTCATATTCTTGTACATAGGGCAGTATTACAGTAATTATATTCTTGTACATAGGAGTAATATTATAGTAGTTATATTCTTGTACATAGGAGCAGTATTATAGTAGTTATATTCCTGTACATAGGGGGCAGTATTATAATAGCTATATTCTTATACATTGGGTGTAGTATTACAGTAGTTATATTCTGTACATAGGAGGAGCAGTATTTTGGTATTTATGTGTACAAGAATATACTGTAACTACTGTAATACTGCTCCAAAGTACAAGAATATAACTACTATAATACTGCCCCTATGTACAAGAATATAACTACTATAATACTGCCCCTATGTACAAGAATATAACTACTATAATACTGCTCCTATGTACAAGAATATAACTACTATAATACTGCCCCTATGTACAAGAATATAACTACTATAATACTGCTCCTATGTACAAGAATATAACTACTATAATACTGCCCCTATGTACAAGAATATAACTACTATAATACTGCTCCTATGTACAAGAATATAACTACTATAATACTGCCCCTATGTACAAGGATATAACTACTATAATACTGCTCCTATGAACAGGAATATAACTACTATAATACTGCCCCTATGTACAAGAATATAACTACTATAATACTGCTCCTATGTACAAGAATATAACTACTATAATACTGCCCCTATGTACAAGGATATAACTACTATAATACTGCCCCTATGTACAGGAATATAACTACTATAATACTGCTCCCTATGTACAAGAATATAACTACTATAATACTGCTCCCATGTACAAGAATATAACTACTATAATACTGCTCCCATGTACAAGAATATAACTACTATAATACTGCTCCTATGTGCAAGAATATAACCACTATAATACTGCTCCCATGTACAAGAATATAACTACTATAATACTGCTCCGATGTACAAGAATATAACTACTATAATACTGCTCCTATATACAAGAATATAACTACTATAATACTGCCCCTATGTACAAGAATATAACTACTATAATACTGCTCCCATGTACAAGAATATAACTACTATAATACTGCTCCTATGTGCAAGAATATAACCACTATAATACTGCTCCCATGTACACGAATATAACTACTATAATACTGCTCCTATGTACAAGAATATAACTACTATAATACTGCTCCTATATACAAGAATATAACTACTATAATACTGCCCCTATGTACAAGAATATAACTACTATAATACTGCTCCTATGTACAAGAATATAACTACTATAATACTGCTCCTATGTACAAGAATATAACTACTATAATACTGCTCCTATATACAAGAATATAACTACTATAATACTGCCCCTATGTACAAGAATATAACTACTATAATACTGCTCCTATGTACAAGAATATAACTACTATAATACTGCCCCTATGTACAAGAATATAACTACTATAATACTGCTCCTATGTACAAGAATATAACTACTATAATACTGCTCCTATGTACAAGAATATAACTACTATAATACTGCCCCTATGTACAAGAATATAACTACTATAATACTGCTCCTATGTACAAGAATATAACTACTATAATACTGCCCCTATGTGCAAGAATATAACCACTATAATATTGCTCCCATGTACAAGAATATAACTACTATAATACTGCTCCTATGTACAAGAATATAACTACTATAATACTGCTCCTATATACAAGAATATAACTACTATAATACTGCCCCTATGTACAAGAATATAACTACTATAATACTGCCCCTATGTACAAGAATATAACTACTATAATACTGCTGCCATGTACAAGAATATAACTACTATAATACTGCTCCCATGTACAAGAATATAACTACTATAATACTGCTCCTATGTACAAGAATATAACTACTATAATACTGCTCCTATATACAAGAATATAACTACTATAATACTGCTCCCATGTACAGGAATATAACTACTATAATACTGCCCCTATGTACAAGAATATAACATATGAGCAATGCTTGCAACTAGTTTCTCCATACATGAGGCGTCCTGAAGCTTCAACAAACCGCTGTATGTGCTACCTGTAATACTGGAATATTTTAGGCTTCCTGCATGGATTTAGGTAGGGTAGAAATGGTAACATCGCATTCCTGTTGTAACTTAGAAAATAACCAGTTGACTCAGTCTTGCAATTTTCTTATTTGAGCAGCTGGATACATTGTTTTTCTACGCTCGCTAGGTCTACAATATTTTCTCCTTTATAAGAGGGTAAAAAGTTATTTATATTCAAAGTTAAAACATATTCACAGAAGCAACAGAATATGTTCAATATTAACGATGATATTTGCTCATGCGTTTTGCTTCAGAGATTGCACTGGCAGATGCCGTTGTGAGCGGCTCTTAGTCTTTGGGAATATTCTTAACATTTGGCAAGAATCTGCAACCAGACAGATCTCTTTGTCCTTGCTCCAAATCCCCCCATGAAGTTCTGATCCTGGCAGAATGTCCCCAGCCCACGGGCATCATTAGGTACCGGGGAAAAGACATAAATCAGGAAATCCAGTAGATAAATTGGTTATTTGCATGCAGTTGGAGACTTAGCAGCTGTGTCTGTCCCTGTAGAAGACGCGGAAAGAAAGAGGACACTTCTCAATGTGACACCCTGAGGCCTGATCTGGGAGAGGCCCGACCGTACCCTGCGCTGCGAGGAAACAATGCGTCGCCACACAATAACAATGTGCGGAACGTCATCTCACAATGATCCAGATCTGTAAACCATCATTTACTGGCAAACAGGAAAATAGTCACTGAAGCTGCAGGGGTCGTAACATGGAGACGAAATGTAGCAAAGCAAAAGCTGCAAACACCGTCCAGTAAGTAACCTGAAACTTCACCACATAGGAAAGTTCAGCAAAGTTTTTGAAAATTTTAAACTGGTCAATTCCACAGGAAGGCTATATTATATGGAAGAAAAGGACTTTGTGGAGTAACCTGAGAGTTCAGAATGTCCACCCTCACCGCTCTAGACCACCAGGGACACTAACATTAATCAGAAAAACTAATATACTGCCTATATTATCATATGGAGAAGCACTATGACTGTACTTACTGTATATTACTAGGACAGTATTATAGCGGTTTTATTCTTGTACATAGGGGCAGTATTATAGTAGTTATATTCTTGTATATAGGGGGCAGTATTATAGCAGTTATATTCTTGTACATAGGGGCAGTATTATAGTAGTTATATTCTTGTACATAGGGGCAGTATTATAGTAGTTATATTCTGTATATAGGGGACAGTATTATAGTAGTTATATTCTTGCACATAGGAGCAGTATTATAGTAGTTATATTCTTGTACATAGGAGCAGTATTATAGTAGTTATATTCTTGTATATAGGGGCAGTATTATAGTAGTTATATTCTTGTACATAGGAGCAGTATTATAGTAGTTATATTCTTGTACATAGGGGCAGTACTATAGTAGTTATATTCTTGTATATAGGGGACAGTATTATAGTAGTTATATTCTTGTACATAGGGGCAGTATTATAGTAGTTATATTCTTGTATTTAGGAGCAGTATTATAGTAGTTATCTTCATAAATGATTTATTTTGGGTTAGATATAAGCGAAATTCTTGCTTGAAGTTGTGAAATGTTCCTGTCCTCGCACTTGGCTTATGTTTAGGCCAACTCTCTCGCATATTATAGGCTATATAAATGTGTGTATTAGTATCTTGTCCTGTTGCTAAAAAGTATCACATAATCGACACGTCTACTCAGAAGTCGTTGAGTCTTTTTACAGTCTCGCAATTATAATCGCAGGTGGTGTTTAAAGTTTAAACAGCTAATGAGATTTCACAGTTTGACATCTTGTTTTAAGATGCTCTCATTAGGCACAACATTGTAGATGACAGTGAACGGTAATCTAAGAACATTTCACTTGTTCCTGTCGTTAGTATTTAAATAAGTTTTTCTTTCCCTTTGTGAATGACGGAGAATCGAACCTATGGCGATGCTCAGACAAATCCTACGATACACTGATACAAATGTTACTTTTACAAGACTCACTGTAGAGCTCACTGTTCTCATCATTCCCCTTGGTAAGAAGTAGACAATGAACAGTAGAGCCAAGAGCTGAAGGTAAGTGGAAGAGATCCAGTGTGGAGATGACTGTTCTCTTCCCTCCTGCCTTTGTCACTGGTGGAGGGAACCTTCTACCATTATAAGCACTGGATGCACCAGTGACCTTCCTATGCAAAAAAGGGATGAGCTTCCATTGCACAATAGTTCTAAGTTTAACCACCAGTAAAATGAGACAGTAGAGGACCCTTCTCATGTCCTCTAATTGTACAAAGTGTTAGTGCGGCCATTACAAAGAGAAAAGGAACCAGCCCTGCCCTACATTTTTTTAAATGCTATTAAAAAAAGGTTTCATTCTACACATAGGATAGAAAAAAATTGGAACCCCCAGTGGGCACTGGTACCCCAAAAATATGTACAGTGAAGGAAATAAATATTCGATCCCTTGCTGATTTTGCAAGTTTGCCCACTGTATATAATTATATATGTACAGCTGATGTAACCTGGGCATCTTCTGTTTTAATTACAGTGGGGGAAATAAGTATTTGACCCATTGCTGATTTTGTAAGTTTGCCCACTGACAAAGATATGAACAGTCTATAATTTTAAGGGTGGGTTAATTTTAACATTGAGAGATAGAATATCAAAAATAAAATCCAGAAAATCACGTTGTATAAATTATATAAATATATTTGCATTTTGCGGTGAGAAATAAGTATTTGATCCCCTACCAACCATTAAGAGTTCTGGCTCCTACAGACCAGTTAGACTCCTAATCAACTCGCTACCTGCATTAATGACAGCTGTCTTACATAGTCACCTTTATAGAAGACTCCTTTCCACAGACTCAATAAGGCTACGTTCACATTTGCGTTGTGCGCCGCTGCGTCGGCAATGCACAACGCAAACAAAAAATGCAACAAAACGCACGCTAAAACGCTGCGTTTTGCGATGCATGCGTCCTTTTTCGCCGAAAGTTGGACGCAAAAAAAATGCAACTTGCTGCGTTCTCTGCGCCCAACGCTTGCGGCCAAAAAACCGCATGCGTCGCAAAACATGTTAAATATAGGGGCGCATGACGCATGCGGCGACGCTGCGGCGCCGAACGCTAATGTGAACGTAGACTTAATCAGTCAGACTCTAACCTCTACAACATGGGCAACACCAAAGAGTTTTATAAGGATGTCAGGGACAAGATCATAGACCTGCACAAAGCTGGAATGGGCTACAAAACCATAAGATGCTGGGTGAGAAGGAGACAACTGTTGTGCAATAGTAAGAAAATGGAAGAAATACAAAATGACTGTCAATCGACATCGATCTGGGGCACCATGCAAAATCTCACCTCGTGGGGTATACTTGGTCATGAGGAAGGTGAGAGATCAGCCTAAAACTACACTTGTTAATTATCTCAAGGCAGCCGGTACCACAGTCACCAAGAAAACTATTGGTAACACATTACACGGTAAAGGTTTAAAATCCTGCAGTGCCGGCAAGGTCCCCCTGCTCAAGAAGGCACATGTGCAGGCCCGTCTGAAGTTTCCCAATGAACATCTGGATGATCCTGTGAGTGATTGGGAGAAGGTGCTGTGGTCAGATGAGACAAAAATTGAGCTCTTTGGCATTAACTGAAGTCGCCGTGTTTAAAGGAAGAGAAATGCTGCCTGTGACCCAAAGAACACCATCCCCACTGTCAAGCGTGGAGGTGGAAACATTATGTTTTGGGGGTGTTTCTCTGCTAAGGGCACAGGACTACTTCACCGCATCAATGGGAGTATGGATGGAGCCATGTACTGTAAAATCCTGACTGACAACCTCCTTCCCTCCGCCAGGACATTAAAAATGGGTCGTGGCTGGGTCTTCCAATGACCCAAAACATACAGCCAAGGCAACAAAGGAGTGGCTCAAAAAGAAGCACACTAAGGTCATGGAGTGGCCTAGCCAGTCTCCAGACCTTAATCCCATAGGAAACTTATGGAGGGAATTGAATCTCGGAGTTGCCAAGCGACGGCCTCAAAATCTTAATGATTTAGAGATGATCTGCAAAGAGGAGTGGAGCGAAATTCCTCCTGACATGTGCGCAAACCTCATCATCAACTACAGAAAACAAAGTCTTGTTTACCAGAGGGATCAAATACTTACTTCTCACTGCAAAATGAAAATAAATGTATATAATTTATACAATGTGATTTTCTAGATTTTATTTTTGACATTCTATCTTTCAATATTAAAAACTAACCTACCCTTAAAATTATAGACTGTTCACGTTTTTTTTTAGTGGGCAAACTTAAAAAATCAGCAAGGGATCAAATACTTATTTCCTTCACTGTATGTGCAGCCCCTTTTTGAATGGAGATGCATTTGCTCGTCTCATCTCAATTCTTCGTCAGCGGGACTGCCGGAAATTGCAGATGAGCCGGTAGAGTGCTTTTTTTCAGGGTTCCAAAGTCCCTTTGTGGCATTTCTGAGGGTCCCAGCATTTGGACACCCTATGGCAGGGCCGGACTGGCCATAGGGCACTTCTGGCAAATGCCAGAAGGGCCGGTGCCAGTGGTGGGCCGCTCAATCCGCCGCCCCCGCCGTCGCATTCAACTATACCGGCGTATAGACGCCGGTACAGTTGAATGCAATGATGGAGGAGAGAGCGTCTACAGACGCTCCTCTCCCATCATTCCCCGCTCTGCCTCTGACACTGCGGGTGCGCGATGATGTCATATCATCGCGCACCTGCTGTGTCCCGGGCAGACTGCAGCTGCTGAGACAGGAGCAGGAACCAGGAAGCAACGCTGGGCACGAGGAGAGGTGAGGAGAGTTTTTTTTTTTTCTGGACTGTGGGGCCATTCTCGGAGGAGGTGAGGGGAGGAAGAGAAGAGATGTGGGCTGTATATAGTCCTCTGTGGGCTGTGCTCTGTGCTGTATACTGCTGTGGGCTGTATATAGTTCTCTGTGGGCTGTGCTCTGTGCTGTATACTGCTGTGGGCTGTATATAGTTCTCTGTGGGCTGTGCTCTGTGCTGTATACTGCTGTGGGCTGTATATAGTTCTCTGTGGGCTGTGCTCTGTGCTGTATACTACTGTGGGCTGTATATAGTTCTCTGTGGGCTGTACTCTGTGCTGTATACTACTGTGGGCTGTATATAGTTCTCTGTGGGCTGTGCTCTGTGCTGTATACTACTGTGGGCTGTATATAGTTCTCTGTGGGCTGTGCTCTGTGCTGTATACTACTGTGGGCTGTATATAGTTCTCTGTGGGCTGTGCTCTGTGCTGTATACTGCTGTGGGCTGTATATAGCTCTCTGTGGGCTGTGCTCTGTGCTGTATACTACTGTGTGCTCTGTGCTATATATAGTTCTCTGTGGGCTGTGCTCTGTGCTGTATACTGCTGTGGGCTGTATAATAGTTCTCTGTGGGCTGTGCTCTGTGCTGTATACTACTGTGGGCTGTATATAGTTCTCTGTGGGCTGTGCTCTGTGCTGTATACTACTGTGTGCTGTATATAGCTCTCTGTGGGCTGTGCTCTGTGCTGTATACTACTGTGGGCTGTATATAGTTCTCTGTGGGCTGTGCTCTGTGCTGTATACTGCTGTGGGCTGTATATAGTTCTCTGTGGGCTGTGCTCTGTGCTGTATACTGCTGTGGGCTGTATATAGTTCTCTGTGCTCTGTGCTGTATACTACTGTGTGCTCTGTGCTATATATAGTTCTCTGTGGGCTGTGCTCTGTGCTGTATACTACTGTGGGCTGTATATAGTTCTCTGTGGGCTGTGCTCTGTGCTGTATACTGCTGTGGGCTGTATATAGTTCTCTGTGGGCTGTGCTCTGTGCTGTATACTACTGTGGGCTGTATATAGTTCTCTGTGGGCTGTGCTCTGTGCTGTATACTGCTGTGGGCTGTATATAGCTCTCTGTGGGCTGTGCTCTGTGCTGTATACTACTGTGTGCTCTGTGCTATATATAGTTCTCTGTGGGCTGTGCTCTGTGCTGTATACTGCTGTGGGCTGTATAATAGTTCTCTGTGGGCTGTGCTCTGTGCTGTATACTACTGTGGGCTGTATATAGTTCTCTGTGGGCTGTGCTCTGTGCTGTATACTGCTGTGGGCTGTATATAGTTCTCTGTGGGCTGTGCTCTGTGCTGTATACTGCTGTGGGCTGTATATAGTTCTCTGTGGGCTGTGCTCTGTGCTGTATACTACTGTGGGCTGTATATAGTTCTCTGTGGGCTGTGCTCTGTGCTGTATACTGTTGTGGGCTGTATATAGTTCTCTGTGGGCTGTGCTCTGTGCTGTATACTACTGTGGGCTGTATATAGTTCTCTGTGGGCTGTGCTCTGTGCTGTATACTGCTGTGGGCTGTATATAGTTCTCTGTGGGCTGTGCTCTGTGCTGTATACTACTGTGTGCTCTGTGCTATATATAGTTCTCTGTGGGCTGTGCTCTGTGCTGTATACTGCTGTGGGCTGTATATAGTTCTCTGTGGGCTGTGCTCTGTGCTGTATACTGCTGTGGGCTGTATATAGTTCTCTGTGGGCTGTGCTGTATACTGCTGTGGGCTGTATATAGTTCTCTGTGGGCTGTGCTCTGTGCTGTATACTGCTGTGGGCTGTATATAGTTCTCTGTGGGCTGTGCTCTGTGCTGTATACTGCTGTGGGCTGTATATAGTTCTCTGTGGACTGTGCTCTGTGCTGTATACTGCTGTGGGCTGTATATAGTTCTCTGTGGGCTGTGCTCTGTGCTGTATACTGCTGTGGGCTGTATATAGCTCTCTGTGGGCTGTGCTCTGTGCTGTATACTACTGTGTGCTCTGTGCTATATATAGTTCTCTGTGGGCTGTGCTCTGTGCTGTATACTACTGTGGGCTGTATATAGTTATCTGTGGGCTGTGCTCTGTGCTGTATGCTACTGTGGGCTGTATATAGTTCTCTGTGGGCTGTGCTCTGTGCTGTATATAGTTCTCTGTGGGCTGTGCTCTGTGCTGTATACTACTGTGGGCTGTATATAGTTCTCTGTGGGCTGTGCTCTGTGCTGTATACTACTGTGTGCTGTATATAGTTCTCTGTGGGCTGTGCTGTATATAGTACTCTGTGGGCTGTGCTGTATATAGTACTCTGGGCTGTGCTGTATATAGTACTCTGTGGGCTGTGCTGTATATAGTACTCTGTGGGCTGTGCTGTGTATAGTACTCTGTGGGCTGTGCTGTATATAGTACTCTCTGGGCTGTGCTGTATATAGTACTCTCTGGGCTGTGCTTTATATAGTACTCTGGGCTGTGCTGTATATAGTACTCTGGGCTGTGCTTTATATAGTTCTCTGTGGGCTGTGCTGTATATAGTTCTCTGTGGGCTGTGCTGTATATAGTTCTCTGTGGGCTGTGCTGTATATATTACTTTGTGGGCTGTGCTGTATATATTACTTTGTGGGCTGTGCTGTATATATTACTCTGTGGTCTGTGCTGTATACTACTGTGTGGTCTGTGCTGTATACTACTGTGTGGTCTGTGCTGAATACTGCTGTGTGGGCTGTGTTATCTACTACGCGAGCTGTGCTATAGTATGCAGGCTGTGCTGTATACTATGCGGTTTGTGCTATATAATATGCGGGCTTTGCTATATACTATGGGGAGTATATTATATTCTATGGGGGAGGCTGCGTTATATACTATGGGGGGCTGCATTATATTCTATGGGGGACTACATTATATATTATGGGGAGGTGGGCTGTATTATATTCTATGGGGGTTACATACTCTGGGGTGGCTGCATTATACTCTGTGGGGTGGCTGCATTATACTCTGGGGTGGCTGCATTATACTCTGGGGTGGCTGCATTATACTCTGGGGTGGCTGCATTATACTATATGTGGGCTGCATTATACTGTATCGAGGACTATGGGGAATACGTTATACTATATGAAGAACTATGGGGTGCATTATACTATGGGAAGTGAATTGTACTACATGGATGACTGTGGCGGTGCATTATACTATATGGAGCACTATGAGGATTGTATTATGCTATATGGAGGACTATGAGGAATGTATTATGCTATATGGAGGACTATGAGGAGTGTATTATACTATGTGGAGGACTGAGCAGTGTATTTTAATATATGGAGGACTATAGGGAGTGTATTATACTATATGGAGGACTATGGAGCACATTATAATATATGGAGGACTATGGGGTGTATTTTACTAAACAAGTAAAATGCTGCATATTCGGATTGTTTTTGCTGGAACAAAAAGCCTTGTTGTCAGCAGCACATCACCGGTGTAAACTGTAGATGTGCTGCTGAAAACATGATACTGTATGGTGATCTATTAGTGATCGTTCTGTCTCATCATTATTCCTCAGCTGGTGGAAAGAGGCCGGGAAACAAGCGTTGAACAACTTCAGTATTGTCGATCAAACTCGTTTAGCGGCCTGAACTCAGCGCACGTAAATACAACAGAAAGGCTTCTGTGTGATGTGCAATATGTTAGCATTTGGGGACCCATTTTAAACTTTGCCTAGGGCCCCACTTTGCCTAAAACCGGCCCTGCCTACAAGTGTACAAAGATATTATACAGTCACCATGTGACAAGTGGGCCTGTGTAACTTCAAATGCCAGGGCTGAATTTTAGTCCCAGTCCGGCCCTGCCCTATGGTCAGCAACTTGCCCCCTATTTGGATATTGAATTACTTGCTTCTTGTCCCAAAGAAAGGACACACCAAACCCTACTGGGGGTTAACATCTTCTCCATCTCTATAGAAGAATGGAGCTTATCTTATGAATGAGAATAAGGTGAGGGCGGTGTTACTTTCATTGGGATTAGGACACACCTTTCTTGGGGTTTGATGAAGTTTTCCACCCCCAGCAGTGGATCCCATTTTGGTTATTAATATGGCTTCTCCTTAGTTCAACAGCAATAATACTAATGCATGAATGCATATCATCTCTGAATGCGCTGACTCCTGCCCACTCCTACTCATTGTCCCCCAATCAATCTAATTATTCCAGTTTTAGTTTTTATTTAGAATGGTACAAAGTTTAAAAAAAAAACTTTATAAAAAGTTTTCCTGGCCGAACCCCACTCCCGAGAGATGCCGGCTGCTATGGAGATTCTCACATGAGCCTCTCATTCCCTTCCTTAAATACCTTCTAAATTGATTTTGTGTGTTGCCCATTACAAGTACTGAGAATGTGAGAAGGATTTGATGCCAATTTGAGAAGGTCCCATGGCTCAGTTCTGCGGATATGATCAACTCGTCCTGGGCAGAAGGAGCTGTGTGCTAATTAAATCAGAGTTTTCAGCCGCCACCACAGATATATTGAATGGCGGGATAGGCAAGTCCGAATTACCGAGGTAATTCCATAAGGGGATTCAGCAACGTTTCTCAAATCAAATGAAGCTAAAATCCATTCTTACAGCTACAAGGGCGAGGGGAAGCGGTTTGGTAAAAGACAGATGTGGTGTCACTGAACTTCAGTCTTCAGTCTTAGCTGACATGTTAAGGGTAATGGTGACCCACGGGGTCGTTCTCCTGTATCACACTATCAACAGAGCAAGAGAAGAGTGAACAGTTCCAAGAACCTTTATTACATGCAAACCGAAAGGTCCATAAAACAATCCACCACACAGAGGATAAAATAGTCCAGGAACAAGGATACAGTCCAGTAACGGGATAAATACCCCTGGAGATGAGAGTCACAATCCTCCAGGAGTAGTTTCCAGGGTAATCATGGTTTCTCCAAGTCTCTCTTGGGTGCTGGCGTTAACATTAGAAGGGTCATGAATGGAGAGTCAGGAAATGTCAGCAGGGGTTCATCAGGAGGCATGGGCACATTCAGGCTGCAGGTGGTAACTGAGCTTATTCAATTATTGGACCTTTTGTAAGGTAATTTAAGACTCTAGACGAGACGGGGAATACACAGAATGTTACAGAGTAACAAGAAGAAAAATATGAACATAGACAGAATGATAGCCACACACCATATCACACCATCACAACCTCTCCACCCTTTTAATAATTGAGCAAGCCATGAGGTCTACACAGACCTCTGGCCACCTCTTTTTAGTCCACATTGCTTAACTGTTGATAGTTCGTTTTCAATAGTGGCACATTCTACTTCCCGATCAAGTAGCTTCCGACTGGCAAAAGCAACAGGATGTTCATCCCCAGCGGCATGCACTTGGCTAAGAACTGTGCCAATCCCAAAGGTGGATGCATCGGTCTGCATGAGGAACCTGAGCTTATAGTAAGGGACAGCCAAGACAGGAGCAGTGATGAGGGTGGTCTTTAATGCTGAAAAGGCATCCTCGCATGCAGTTGTCCACGTCACATTCCTAGGCATGTTCTTGTGGGTCAGGTTGGTTAAAGACTTGTCCAAGGTGCTGAAATGAGAAACACATTTTCAATACTAAACAGCAGTTCCCAAAAAAGAAAGTACCTGCATCTTAGTCTGGGGTCTACCCCCTGCACTCTATACTAGTAAACTGGCAATTATCCGGGCGAATGGTCAGTCCTGCAGTCATGATATGGTCTAGCACTATGCTCAAGTGTTTAAGATGTTCCTCCAGGCTGTGCTGAAAATGGCAATGTCATCCAAGTAAGCACAGGCAAAGTCCTGATATTGTTCTAGTAGTCAATGTACCAGCCTCTGGAAAGTAATCGGGGCTTTTCCCATCCCGACGGGCATTCCCAGGAACTCAAAAAGTCCTAATGGAGTGATGAAGGCCGAATGCTCCCAATCGTTCTCTGTTAGGGGTATCTGCCAGTACCCCATTCTCAAGTCTACTGTGATTACCAATTGGACACTAGCTAGATGATCAAATAGATCATCAAGCCTGGGCATGGGCTAAGCTTCACTCTTAGTGGCATAATTTAATCTCCTGTAATCGACTCAGAACAGTGTTGTACCATCCTTCTTGGGGACTAGGAAGACAGGAGAGGCCCAAGAACTGTGAGTTTTCTGAAATCCACCAGTTGTTTAATCTCTTCCCGGTCATTCTTTATCATACCTTGAACAGCCTGCTCGATGGGGCATTGTCCTCATGGTGGCTGGTGAAAGTAGTCCGCCCCGGCTTTGAGGAGAGAGCAAAAGCCGTCACTTTCAGTAAGAAGAAAATATCTTCCTTTTGTATATCCATTAAATGGGAGCCCAGGGACACTTGTTCCAGGGATCCTCCCACTTGGGTGACCTGGAGAAGATGGAGATACTCGTCCTTGGAGGTATCACTTGGGGGTGGCAGACCGCTAGAACAGGCAGAGATCGGTCGTGATATTCTTTCAGATTGTTGATGTGGACGGTCTTCTGTCGTTGACCACTAGGGTCCAGGGCAATAATGTAGTTAGTGCCACTAAGTTTCTTGACAACCTGATAAGGGCCTTCCCACATTGCTTGAAGCTTGTTGATAGGGGAGGCAATAATCATGAGCACCTGTTGTCCTTCCATAATTTTTCAGGTCTTGGCTCTATGGCAGGGTAGAGGGGCAGGCATAATTGGAGGGGGCTGGTGCATGGGAGCAGGCTGTGGTTTATTTTCCAGAAGTCTCCCCATTGCAATTGGATAGTAAGAGCATCATCGTACAGGGCTGCAGCTCTATCCAAAGTGCACAGCGTGCTGTCCTGGACACATTCGTGTATTTTTGAGGGGCACTTGGCAAGAAAGTTTTTTTTATAAGGAACGCCTGTACAACATCTTACACAGTGAAGGCAATTTGCACTTTCAGCCTTCTCCGACATGACTGGGACATCTTTTGGGCATACATCCTAAATTATTGCCCCGTGGTGCATGAGATGTCTTGGAACTGGACCCTATATCAGTCTGGGGTGATAGCATGGCAATCCAGGATTGTCCGTTTTACAATGTTATAATCCCAGTTCTGCTGGGAGTCAATGGTTCGGGTAAGCCTCCGCCACGCTTGTATTCAGGAGTCCCACTAACAAACACATCCAGGCAGAGTGGGGCACCTCCATCACGGCACACTGCTTCTCAAAGCCCTTGAAGAACCCCTCCACATCTCTGGAAGCCGCATCAAATGGCTTAAAGTCTGTCCGGGTGATCCGTACAGGCTCCTGGATCGTTGAGAGTACAATCCAAACCACATTACTCCCTCTTCTGGACTCCATTGCTTCCAGTCTCCGATGTTCTCGGCGAGCAGCTTCTTCCTTATACTCCTGAGAGATGACTGTGACCAAAACTACCTTCATTTCTTCGTACCACACCACCCACTGGCTTTTTGGGGTGGGGATCCCCGTCTCCAGTGCTTGTCCGTTAGATATCTGGGAACACGTGGCCTGGCTAGCACCAAGTAGATCAATTAAGGCCTCTTTAGTCAGTCCCTGGAAGTTCAGGCCCAGAACTCTGGGCCTCTCCTGTAGACTGGATATGGGCCAGTTTCTGTATTCACTGGATGGTTCTCCATTAGGTTGCACTTTGTTGATCCCACTGCTCTGAAGAGACTGGAGCCTTAATCCAGCACCTAGGACTGCTCAGCCATGCTATGACAATACTTATAATAGTGAAATAAGACATTTAGTTGTATTCTACCTATAGGTGATGATTACCGGTGACCTTGGGAGCTTTTAGCTCTGCTCCATTAGGACAAAGTTATGGTTAGTAACTCCAGCAAAGGAAGGAAAATGAGGGGGATGTAGCTGCAGATTTTCTTTCTGATTGTTTGAGACTATTTATTTATTATTATTTGATGGCCTTCGGCTCGATCTTGAGCCATGACGACTTGTTGGATGAACGCTCTGCAGGAAAATCAATCTTCTGCAAGCCTAGCTAGGTCCACCAGGGTCTTTTCTTCCATTATTTTGATTGTATAAAGCCATTGGGTTGCTGGTCTTCCTCTTCGCCTTGTTCTTTCTATTCTTCCAACCATGATGTCCTTCTCCAGTGATTGCTCTCTTCGTGTGATGTGTCCACATTAGATAAGTCGTATCTTGGTGATTCTTCATTCGAGTGACATGTCTGGCTTGATTTTTTTTCCAAAATTGATTTGTTTGTTCTTCTTACCATCCATGGTATTGATAACATCCTTCTCCAGCACCAGATTTCGAGGGAGTCGATCCTTCTTCTCTCATTTCTTTATCGTTCAGGTTTCACTTCCATATGTCGCCACAGAAAGACCAAACTACATGCGAGTCGTGTCCTTGTCGCCAGTGAAATGTTCCTCGATTTGAAGACCTTCTCCAGTGTCTTCACTGTTGATTTGCCCATAGCTATTCTCCTATTGACTTCCGGTGTTGTCACTGTATCTCGAGTTATCATCAACCCAAATAAGTTTAAGTCATTTACAACTTCCAGTTCATCGCTGTCCATCTGTGTCCCGGTCCTACCTAGCAGTGGTAATTTGAGACAACACAGTGTAAAAGGAGACAGCGAGAAACAGAGAAAAACTTCTAATTGGCTCAGAGGGAAAAGCAAAGCTCTGACTTTTGACCTTGTATACCCTGCAAGAACATGGAGTGGATTTATGCACATTTATAGAAACTAATGGAGCGAAGGAGCTGAATTTTTCAGTGATCTTTAAGGTGTTTGGAAACTACTAAACAGATTGCATTAAAGTCAAATGAGACCCAGGTGCTGGCTGCCATCCTGGGCATTAACAGGGGTCCTCCAGCTGACATCTCCCTGCTATACACCCAGACCTATACTGTATATATGTATGTATGTGATATCTTCATTTTCCTGACACTGAAAAGCTAAGAATTGTTTAGGAAATTTGCTTTTTTTATTTATGCAAGTGTCTAATTGGCATTCCCAAGCCAGGTAAGTGCTCTGGCACTCTGGTCATTAAACCCTCCAGTAACTCACCTTTGGAGTTGGCTGACAGGTGACATCACCTGAGACTATTCTGGGGCATGTCATGCTCAGTGACTTATGTGCATGGACCCTAGTAAAGAACAGCATATGCGTCATCCCAAAAAGTGCAAGGTGCATCTGAAGGGATAAAGTGTTACATCGGTCAATACCAAGGTGGAGCTTTTGTGAGTGCACTTAAGAGGCCAAACATGCACATGTCCTATCATTGGGCAATAGCCCCACTGGAATCCATGACGTTGTTGCAGAATCAGTGTGTCATGCTGGGTGAGGGAGAACCAAGATGCCCAACAATGGGGAGAGGGAGAGGAAGCCCAAACGCTAGGGAAGGGGGGAGTGGAGACTCCTAGGCAGATCTAACAACACTTTGTCTCTCCTAACGTCCCTAAATAGGTTCTGCACCTATTTCCAAGCAGGAACCTAATCCCTGCCTGACCCTAGCGACCCTGGATAGGGAGGGGATGAGGCTGGCGCTAGTCAGCCCTCACTACAACTAAAGACAGAGATGGTGGACAAATGAGGGGATACACTTAGATTGAGAAGACTACCGAGATATCACGCCAGCAATCCTCCAAGAAAACACTAGCCAACTGCTAGTACTTCCATCCAGACAGAGAGAAATTGAGCTAGCACGAGCACCTTGCTGAAGAGACTGAAGGTATTTAAACCTTCAGCAAAGGTGTGTTAATTAGCAGCAGAAGGTGGAGGTAACTATTGGGTTCTAAAGGGAGAAGGATATCACTCCATAACAGATATCCAAAAATCAAGAAGGTGCTTGTAGAGCTAATCGCAATGACCTTCTACAGCCGGATCCAGGATGACTGCCTGTCACACCTGACACACCTGTGACATATTGTTTTAAATGATCACTGGACGACGAGTCATCACCAAAGGAGAGCTGTTGGGTAGGATGTTACTGATGAGAGTGTGGGTACTGGCATGGGCTGTGAATGCCCATCAAGCATTTATAAACTAATTTGCATGAAGAATAATAGCTTTTTGTGTTTTTTTTCTGCTCATGTGCCAATAAAGGTATTTTCCAAACTTAGTCTTTGTGCTAACCTTGTTCCGTGCAGTGATCCACTCCTACAGGACGCCAACTAAGCGGATCGGTGCTGTTGCCCGTTACGGTCATCACTTACTATAATAGTCGTGATAAGGGCAGGTGGTGTTGACGTTGACAATCCCTACCGGTACTTCAGCTCATAAGCTGCTACATGACCCAACGCGTTTTTGCATTTAAAGGCTGGAGGCTGTGGGACAAGAGGATGAATTGTCGCCATAATTGACTGGTCATGGACTAGATAATTGCGCTCAATTGAAGTAATGACACGGTCAATGGACACCACCACCACCAGCTCTCAGTGGTTGCTCCTCTTTACGGCTATTGTAGCTGGATTGTGTCTGGAGACGGTGTCCTATAGACTGCTGCCCTCAAATAAAGGCCCACATCCTATTACATCTTATTCAGATAACCAATGAGATGTGAAATAGGTTCCTCTGTGTCTGATAAGCCCGATGCCGTTGACTTGTTGAGTCTGGTAATATAGCACCGCTCACTTTGCCTTGAAGGCCCTCTGTGTAATTGAGTCACTCGGCACCCAAGAAGGAAGCAATTCCAGCCTAACGGAGGTTAAACAACGTGCCGCAGCCGCCGCTCCCATCTCGCTGTGAAGAGATTGTTCTTCTATTAGCTCTTCACTTTCCAGCCACAAGCTGCATAGGAAGATATGTGCTGACCTGAAAGTTTTCATGTTTCTGAACTCCATTCTTAAGAAGTCGAGATTTACCTCTGACCTAGACTCAGTAAGTGCAAACCCTGGGAGAAGCCTCCCAAATAAATGCAGACTCAAGACCAGACCCCTAAATGTGTACAACTCCCATATTAAACCATCTTAACTAATATTGGCGCTAGCCTAAACCCCTTAAAATAATTCAGAACCAAACCAGACCCATCTAAGAAAACAAACCCATGGCAAGATGCCCTAAGCTAATTAATTCCCTACGTTAATACAACCCACCCATATAAAAACAGAAATCCAATCACACCTTCTAAACTGATACAGACCCCCAAATAAGATCTGATAAATAAATACAGACCCCAGATTAGACCCCTAACTAAATACTCTTCACCTCCTAAATAAATCATGACACCAGACCCTCTGAGCAAATGTAGACCCCTGATGTAAAGTCCTTTGAAAATCCAAACCATATGCCCAATACAAACACAGACCCAAGACAAGCCCCCTAAATATATACAGACACCAAACAAGACCCCCAAAATATAGATACCAGACCTACTAAATAAATAAAGACAGAAGACCAGATCTCATAAATAAATACAGACCCCGTAACAGATCACAACATATATATATACAGATTCTAGACCAAACCTTGTGAACAATGGAGACCCCAAAAGTAGAGCCCTTTGAAAATACAGGTCCAAACATATCCCAAATAAAAATACCAACACTAGACTTCAAACCGGACTTCAAATAAACCCCCTAAATAATCACAGACCTTAGACCAGATTCTCCCCAAGATAAATACGGACCCCAGGTTAGACCTTCTAATTAAACACAGACCCCTAATATAGACACCAGACCTTAGAATACAGACCCCAAACCAGACGCTCTAAATAAGAACAGACTCCAGACCCCCTAATTGTGTATAAATCCCAGGCCAGACTTTCTGAATAAAGACAGATCCCGAGACCATACCTTCTAACCAAATATAGGCTGTTTAGAAATACTGACCCTATTAAGAGACACACGGTCATGCTGCTGCAGTGCAGTATAACGCAACCTCCACCAGAGGGAGCTTGAAAGGGAGAGGAGACGGCGTACTTAGAGAAGCACCACAGAGCAGCAGCACAGGCACCACTAACTGGCGAGAGAGTGGTCAGACTAGCCGAGTCAAAATACAATCAGAGGCAGAAGTACCAAAAGGGATAAGCAGTAAATGTGGTTAGAAACAAGCCAGGAGGTTCAGCAACAGTCAGAAGTGGATAAGACAAAGAAGTCTGAAGGCAGAAGCGAGTCTGAATACGAGCCAAGTCAGGAACCAGAGAAACAAACAGGAAAACGCTGGGAAAAGGGCATTACAGAAACTGACAAAACCAGTTCAGGCTCATTCCAGCTGAGCTCCTCACACAGAACATGTGCCAAACAGAAGAAACTTCATTACATAGCCTACTGGTGAGGTACCTACCATATGGGCTCATCACGTGATCGTGACATCACTGTAGGTCCTCAACCTTTAGGAAAAAAACAAGCCAAATCTTAATTTACTGGGAGAAATATATCTTCCGTCCAGCACTACACCTTTTACTGCACCACAATATATATATATATATATATATATATATATATATATATATATATATATATATATATATACTGTATATTCATCTTTTAAAAATTACAGAAAGAAAAATGGGCCAATGTAAAACACTCTTGCGCCTTTTGAGGTCATCTATTGTGGATTGTGACGTGTGTTTAGGATCATTCTCCATTTGTAGCAGCCATCCTCTTCCTCTTGTCACCTTCAGCTTTTTTACAGATGTGTTATGTTTGCATCAATAATATGTTAAATTTAATTGAATCCATTCTTCGCTCTACCCGTGAAATGTTCCTCGTGCCATTGGCTGCAACACAACCACAAAACATGATTGATCCACCACCATGTTTAATAGTTGGCGTGATGTTCTTTTCTTGAAATTCAGTGCCCTTTTTTTCTCCGCGCATACCTTTGATCATTGTGGCCAAAGAGTTCTATATTATACTCATCGGTCCAGAGGACTTGTTTCCAAAATACATCAGGCTTGTTTAGATGTTCTATTGCACACTTCTGACTCTGAATTTTAAGGTGAGGAAGCAGGAGAGGTTTTCTTCTGTTGACTCTTCCATGAAGGCCATATTTATGCATATCTGAACAGTAGAACAATGTACCACAACTGAGGGTGCGGGTCAGGGAGCACGTGCATGGCATAGAGGCGGCCAGTGAACAGGAGGATATATCCCTCCTGAAAACAATACCAAAACATTTTAAGCTGCACCATATGTGTAATAGTAGAGGCCTACGTGTTAAAGGCATCGACTTAATTCATCTGGGTATTCGGGGGGGCAATATCTCTCAGCGTCTCTCTCAATTAGAGTCCCGATGGATTTGGACACTGGACACGGTCCATCCACGGGGTCTTAATGAGCATTTTAATTTCTCGTCCTTCCTGTGATTTCTCCCTGCTGTACAACTGCGCAGGGCACCGCTTCAGTTCATTTTGGTTGTTGTTTTTAACTTTTTATCATTTATGTTGTTTCTAATTTTTTATTATTGATTAATTTATTCCACATTTAGGTTTAGTTGTGCTGTTTTGTGTCTCATCTGATTCTTGATACGTGGATGTTGATATATGGACATTTCTAACTTCGGACTCACTGTCATTTTGATGGCCATTTCTTCATGAACACTATACATCAAACGTCCTGACGTATTGTGGAGCCCATCACAGACTGAATACCCGGAACTATTATATGACTATAAGCTTTTTGGCTAAATGTATAGATCATTATTAGGCTCTATTCGAACATTTTTTTGCATTTTACATAGTCTATGCATGTAATGTATTATATATGTCTTTTCATGTATTTTATATGGCCGCAATTGGTAAAATCAAATGATGGTTTGTTTCTCTCTTTAGTCGGTACATATTGCCCATATTTGCACATCCATTATATGTTTTTGTTTATTTTGCTTTTTATATGTATATTGTCTTATTATGTTGTTTATATGTTATTCCCTGTTATATGTATCATATTTGCTTTGTTTTCGTCCTGTTATCCCCTTTATTTTTGTTGCTGTAACTTGCGGTGATGTTTCCCTCTTCCAATATGGTGGCTCTATATCTGCAAGCCCCTTTGCGCATGCGCGGCTCTTTTCCCTGCCCTGCCTCGCACTGCGCTTGCGCCGCTATGCGCTCACCGCCGAGCGACACAGGGCCCTGTGCCGGCTCGGTGTGTGGCGACGTGTGGCGCATTTGTTGGTGTCCGGTATGGTCGGGTATAAGCTGCTGTATAGCGCTTGATACTTTGGGACGCGTACATCCCGTTTCTATAGCAGCAATGAATGATTTCCGGTTTTCATTCCGGTCACTTCCGGTCACTGGCGTCTATAAAACGGCACATCTGACCCCTCTTATTATTCCCCCTGAGGAAGGTCGTATCACCGAAACGTGCGTCGGGGAGGGCGCACGGACCCTGGATATACTCTGCCCATCTGCTCTTTGAGGTAATATTTATCTATTATATTTTGGCACTTTGGCCTGCTGTCCATCTATATAGCTGTCTGGGTTTCCAGCAGTATGTTACTAGGGCATAATATACTATGCAGTCCATTACCATTAACTATGTTTGTGTATTGATGGGTTTATGCTTTTATCCCGGCTCCGTGCCCCCTTAGTATGCTCCTGTGGTGGTGTCTGTGCACACCCTGCGGCATTATGCCTCACCTGTTCCTTATATGTTATGTCTTTGTTATTATTATATACTAATAAAGTTGATATTTTTTGGATATATATTGGGATTTTTTGGTCGTTTTTGGGTCCTTGTGACCCACAGTTCTTTCTTTTTTCACAACTCCAGAGTCTGCTAAATCTCTCTGAAGGTCTTTTGCAGTCCAGCGGGGGTTTTGATTTGCCTCTCTAGCAATCCTATGAGCAGCTCCCACTGAAATTTTGCTTGGTTTTCCAGACCTTATCTTGCTCTCCACTGTTCCTGGTAACGGCCATTTCTTAATTACAGCAAACTGAGTAAAGGGCAACTTGAAAACACTTTGCCATCTTCTTGCTTTGTGAGCCTCCGTTATATTCATTTTCAGAGTGATCGGCAGTTGCTTAGAAGAATCCATGGCTGCTGTTTTTTGGCACAAGGTTAGAGGAGTTTTTATAAAGCTGGGAAATTTGCATCACCTGGCCTTTAATAACGTCGATAGTGAACAAGCCATAACCCTAACAGGCTAATTAAGGTTTGAAACCTTAGTCGAAGTTATCTGTGCAAACAAATCTCCAAGGGTGCTCAAATATTTGCACCGGACCATTTTCCTTTTTGTAATTTTTAAAATGTAAAAGATGAAAATATATATATATATATATATATATATATACGGTATTTATTTGCCTAAAATACAAAGGTAATGTGTCATCTATAACAGTAATTGTGACCAGGGGTGCACAAACTTTTACACGCCACTGTACGTGGTCTGTTTGTGATATTAAAGCCCAATACCACACACACATAGTTCATGGACAGTGGAGGCCCCATTTCTGGAAGGAAGGGGCCATTTTTTCATTCTCACATATACCCTTTAAGGAAATTAGAAAAATGCAATATTTTAAAGTAACAGTAATTACCGTACATTTTTCTTTAAGCCGAAAACCACTTAACAACAGTTTAAGTACCACCCTAAAAATTTGCCAGGCTCCCTGTGTTTACTGCGATAATACCGCTAAACAAGGCGTGATTTATAACGTCGTTACATGTTTAAAATGAAAAATCTGTCTTTAATTCTCTAAAAGCATATCTGAAATTAATTTTTACTTCATTTTCTTGCCTTTCATTATATTCAGATTAATTATAATAAGCAGCGGAATGCATTAGGAGCAGAGCAGTATCATGAATATTAAGAGGATGCCGAGCCGCGGAAGAACTCAGCCATTGTGCTTTATGCACATTATGCAGCATTAGGACGGCGGGGTTTACTGGCCCCTGATATAAAGCTAAAGGTCGTTGTTTGCAGTCAGAAGTATGTTGGTAATTTACATATTGTAAGTCGTTATGTGACTCCCGAACGTCCAGTAACACGTATCCAATGCCGTTTGTAAAATCCCATCCACATTCCCAATTTACACTTCACAGCTGCATTCACAGTTCTGCAGAGTGAAATCTGTAAGCATTCCTGCTTTATTACTGCTCAGGAAATGGATGCAGGTGAAATGAACGGACCCCGTGCATTTTAAGAACTCAACTAATATGTTCATGTGGCACTAATGGCAAACAATTTCAAATAACAGCCGAAAAATAGTGAGTGCAGCTCTGGAGTGTAATACAGGATGTAACTCAGGATCAGTAATGTAATGTATGTACACAGTGACTGCACCAGCAGAATAGTGAGTGCAGCTCTGGGGTATAATACAGGATGTAACTCAGGATCTGTAATGTATGTACACAGTGACTGCACCAGCAGAATAGTGAGTGCAGCTCTGGGGTATAATACAGGATGTAACTCAGGATCAGTAATTTAAGGTATGTACACAGTGAATACACCAGCAGAGTAGTGAGTGCAGCTCTGGGGTATAATACAGGATGTAACTCAGGATCAGTAATTTAAGGTATGTACACAGTGACTGCACCAGCAGAATAGTGAGTGCAGCTCTGGAGTATAATACAGGAGGTAACTCAGGATCAGTAATGTAATGTATGTACACAGTGACTGCACCAGCAGAATAGTGAGTGCAGCTCTGGGGTATAATACAGGATGTAACTCAGGATCAGTAATGTAATATATGTACACAGTGACTGCACCAGCAGAATAGTGAGTGCAGCTCTGGGGTATAATACAGGATGTAACTCAGGATCAGTAATGTAATGTATGTACACAGTGACTGCACCAGCAGAATAGTGAGTGCAGCTCTGGGGTATAATACAGGATGTAACTCAGGATCAGTAATGTAATGTATGTACACAGTGACTACACCAGCAGAATAGTGAGTGCAGCTCTGGGGTATAATACAGGATGTAACTCAGGATCAGTAATGTAATCTATGTACACAGTGACTGCACCAGCAGAATAGTGAGTGCAGCTCTAGGGTATAATACAGGATGTAACTCAGGATCAGTAATTTAAGGTATGTACACAGTGACTACACCAGCAGAATAGTGAGTGCAGCTCTGGGGTATAATACAGGATGTAACTCAGGATCAGTAATGTAATGTATGTACACAGTGACTGCACCAGCAGAATAGTGAGTGCAGCTCTGGGGTATAATACAGGATGTAACTCAGGATCAGTAATGTAATGTGTGTACACAGTGACTACACCAGCAGAATAGTGAGTGCAGCTCTGGGGTATAATACAGGATGTAACTCAGGATCAGTAATGTAATGTATGTACAGTGACTGCACCAGCAGAATAGTGAGTGCAGCTCTGGAGTGTAACACAGGATGTAACTCAGGATCAGTAATGTATGTACACAGTGACTGCACCAGCAGAATAGTGAGTGCAGCTCTTGGGTATAATACAGGATGTAACTCAGGATCAGTAATGTATGTACACAGTTACTGCACCAGCAGAATAGTGAGTGCAGCTCTGGAGTATAATACAGGATGTAACTCAGGATCAGTAATGTAATGTATGTACACTGTGACTGCACCAGCAGAATAGTGAGTGCAGCTCTGGGGTATAATACAGGATGTAACTCAGGATCAGTAATGTAATGTATGTACACAGTGACTGCACCAGCAGAATAGTGAGTGCAGCTCTGGAGTATAATACAGGATGTAACTCAGGATCAGTAATGTAATGTATGTACACATTGACTCCACCAACAGAATAGTGAGTGCAGCTCTGGGGTATAATACAGGATGTAACTCAGGATCAGTAATGTAATGTATGTGCACAGTGACTGCACCAGCAGAATAGTGAGTGCAGCTCTGGAGTATAATACAGGATGTAACTCAGGATCAGTAATGTAATGTATGTACACATTGACTCCACCAACAGAATAGTGAGTGCAGCTCTGGGGTATAATACAGGATGTAACACAAGATCAGTAATGTAATGTATGTACACAGTGACTGCACCAGCAGAATAGTGAGTGCAGTTTCTGGGGTATAATACAGGATGTAACTCAGGATCAGTAATGTAATGTATGTACACAGTGACTGCACCAGCAGAATAGTGAGTGCAGCTCTGGAGTATAATACAGGATGTAACTCAGGATCAGTAATGTAATGTATGTACACAGTGACTGCACCAGCAGAATAGTGAGTGCAGCTCTGGGGTATAATACAGGATGTAACTCAGGATCAGTAATGTAATGTATGTACACAGTGACTGCACCAGCAGAATAGTGAGTGCAGTTTCTGGGGTATAATACAGGATGTAACTCAGGATCAGTAATGTAATGTATGTACACAGTGACTGCACCAACAGAATAGTGAGTGCAGCTCTGGGGTATAATACAGGATGTAACACAGGATCAGTAATGTAATGTATGTACACAGTGACTGCACCAGCAGAATAGTGAGTGCAGCTCTGGAGTATAATACAGGATGTAACTCAGGATCAGTAATGTAATGTATGTACACAGTGACTGCACCAGCAGAATAGTGAGTGCAGCTCTGGAGTATAATACAGGATGTAACTCAGGATCAGTAATGTAATGTATGTACACAGTGACTGCACCAGCAGAATAGTGAGTGCAGCTCTGGAGTATAATACAGGATGTAACTCAGGATCAGTAATGTAATGTATGTACACAGTGACTGCACCAGCAGAATAGTGAGTGCAGCTCTGGAGTGTAATACAGGATGTAACTCAGGATCAATAATGTAATGTATGTACACAGTGACTGCACCAGCAGAATAGTGAGTGCAGCTCTGGGGTATAATACAGGATGTAACTCAGGATCAGTAATGTAATGTATGTGCACATTGACTCCACCAACAGAATAGTGAGTGCAGCTCTGGGGTATAATACAGGATGTAACTCAGGATCAGTAATGTAATGTATGTGCACAGTGACTGCACCAGCAGAATAGTGAGTGCAGCTCTGGAGTATAATACAGGATGTAACTCAGGATCAGTAATGTAATGTATGTACACAGTGACTGCACCAGCAGAATAGTGAGTGCAGCTCTGGAGTATAATACAGGATGTAACTCAGGATCAGTAATGTAATGTATGTACACAGTGACTGCACCAGCAGAATAGTGAGTGCAGCTCTGGAGTATAATACAGGATGTAACTCAGGATCAGTAATGTAATGTATGTACACAGTGACTGCACCAGCAGAATAGTGAGTGCAGCTCTGGAGTATAATACAGGATGTAACTCAGGATCAGTAATGTAATGTATGTACACAGTGACTGCACCAGCAGAATAGTGAGTGCAGCTCTGGAGTGTAATACAGGATGTAACTCAGGATCAATAATGTAATGTATGTACACAGTGACTGCACCAGCAGAATAGTGAGTGCAGCTCTGGGGTATAATACAGGATGTAACTCAGGATCAGTAATGTAATGTATGTGCACATTGACTCCACCAACAGAATAGTGAGTGTAGCTCTGGAGTATAATACAGGATGTAACTCAGGATCAGTAATGTAATGTATGTGCACATTGACTCCACCAACAGAATAGTGAGTGCAGCTCTGGAGTATAATACAGGATGTAACTCAGGATCAGTAATGTAATGTATGTACACAGTGACTGCACCAGCAGAATAGTGAGTGTAGCTCTGGAGTATAATACAGGATGTAACTCAGGATCAGTAATGTAATGTATGTGCACATTGACTCCACCAACAGAATAGTGAGTGCAGCTCTGGAGTATAATACAGGATGTAACTCAGGATCAGTAATATAATGTATGTACACAGTGACTGCACCAGCAGAATAGTGAGTGCAGCTCTGGGGTATAATACAGGATGTAACTCAGGATCAGTAATGTAATGTATGTACACAGTGACTGCACCAGCAGAATAGTGAGTGCAGCTCTGGAGTATAATACAGGATGTAACTCAGGATCAGTAATGTAATGTATGTGCACATTGACTCCACCAGCAGAACAGTGAGTGCAGCTCTGGGGTATAATACAGGATGTAACTCAGGATCAGCAATGTAATGTATGTACACAGTGACTGCACCAGCAGAATAGTGAGTGCAGCTCTGGGGTATAATACAGGATGTAACTCAGGATCAGTAATGTAATGTATGTGCACAGTGACTGCACCAGCAGAATAGTGAGTGCAGCTCTGGAGTATAATACAGGATGTAACTCAGGATCAGTAATGTAATGTATGTACACAGTGACTGCACCAGCAGAATAGTGAGTGCAGCTCTGGAGTATAATACAGGATGTAACTCAGGATCAGTAATGTAATGTATGTACACAGTGACTGCACCAGCAGAATAGTGAGTGCAGCTCTGGGGTATAATATGAGGTGTAACTATGGGTATGTGGTTCAGTCAATGGTGCTACATGTTGGCAAACAATATATTGAATTGTTAAGGAAAACTAATGAAAAGATAACGCTTTTGAATATTATGTGAAGGATGTAACAATCACCAGGTGGAATGACAGACAGGTTTAATATCAGGCTTTTAATATGCTTTGCTATAAGCTCTTCCATCATTATTGAGGATAATTATAGTATTTTGCATATGCATTAATTAGTTTATAGGATATGTAACACAATCAACAGAAAACTCATCTCAGTGCCGCTCTCGTCGATGTCCCCGGGAGATTAGAAGACAATTTATAACTCCGTAGAGACAGAGAACGCTGAACCTCGGCTCTCTCCTATCCCCCGGATTGCCTCGGAGCGAGATTGTACAGATAGCGCCTCTCGTACAGATTTTCTGGCATTGTGTTGTCTGCTGTCCTAGTGACATCGGAGTATTCGGGCCATGTGTGTCAGGAAGGGAAGTGCCACAAACTGCTACAATGTATCATCGCTGAACTCCGGCCGCTCATATGTAGTGCGGTGCGAGGCAGTAGCCACGGTCGAGGTCTCCCTCTGCGCCCCAGCGAGCTACATGAAAGTGCGGGTTGTGGCTGGGTGTGGACTGTGCTGTGAGGACATCACGCCCGTGGAGGCCCCATGTAGCCTATGGTGGAGGCTGCACTGTTCAGTGAGGGACACTTCCCTTCCAAAACAAACTCTTTACTGGGTGGTAACTTGGTAATCATTATATACCAGGGACAGCGGGTGCCAGGGGCTGATAGGCTGAGCTGTCCTTCCCTCCTGTGTGTCAAGAGATACCAAGAAATTGTGACACATGGGGAACCCAGGAAGCGGCGGAACAGGAATGGCGGGGGAAACTATGAAAAAAAATATTCAGAAATGGACGATCCGTTTAAGCAGCTCCCATAAACACACTGTGATTGCTCAATGTCTGGTTAGGATGGAGGTTTCCTTTATTCTGCTGTCATGATGGATGTAAGTCTTGTTAGTCTTGCTCTAAATAAAGCAGCAGTAAAAGCTGAGGCGGTGGATCCACAACAGAGCCTGGCGTGCCGCTAATGACATATGCTGATGTATGGTAACAGATGTCTCCGGAAAATTAGCTGTAATGTCCAAATCAATTAAACCAAAGTTGCTTTGCGAGTGGTTGGTGCGCTGGCGGTGCGCGGTCCTCTGGGCATCTGTACGACTATATTTATAGGGGGGATGATTGACTGCCTGGCTTATTTCTCCAGCCTGCCCAGGTATAAAGAGCCTCCGCTCATCCTCCGATCCTGGCGGGGCTGGGGCTCATTACACAGCGAGGAGTCTCTGTCCTTCCCACATGTAACCAGTGCAACATATTGACCCATTTTTCTCAATGACCGGCGGTGTCACATGACCTTGAGGATTGTTCCTGTGATACTACATTCTAGTGAAGGATGTATCAACACAACTGCACGTTACAGCGGCACATCCCAGGAAAGAGGCTGCGGAGATGAGTGGTTCCATGCCGGACACTGTAGCCCCAAGCTGTCCCTACTATCTAGAATCCTGTTTTGGCATTATATGGCAGTACTATTTAAATACAGAATGACTGAATTGTGCAGGTATTATATTATTTCGCTGTTGTATGACAGTGAATTGTGTAGGCGTTGAGTGTAGGTATTATTTAGGCATTAATTGGCGGTATGATCTGGGCACTAAATGGCAGTACTCTGTGGGCACTATATGGAGGCATTATAAGTCTTTTTTTACAATTGTTTCTTTGAATTCTACACTAAAGAACTGTATTATGTGGGCATTGAATGGCGGTATGATTTATGTATTGTACAGCAGCTTGTTTGGGAACTTTCAAGCTGCCATATAATATGAATAAACACATAATCTACCAAAACGGTACAAAGTGACTAAAAAAGTAGTGAGATAAAACACAAAAGTTAAAAACTATGGTTAAAAAGACAGAAAAAAGAAAATAACCTCCAAAAAATATCAGGGAATGGTACAGTCAGATAGAATGAAATAACAACATCTACAATTAAGAAAGAAGATGTTTGAAAAAATGTCAGCCTGCATGGTGGGATAGAAAAAGTCACTGCATATGTCGACAAAACCTCGGCAATGAAGGTGACTATATTGTCACATTAATATCCATACATGGGTGCAGCAAAGTAACAACATGAATAATGGAACAAATAGGATGAATGCGTTACATAGATGAGGTTTGCTTCATCTGGGAAGACACAGTAGACAATTTACATTTTCCAATGGAGAAATTGAATAAGAATAATCTCAATATCAAATTACCCTATAAGGTCGATAAAGAATTGGAATTTCTTGATCTAAAAATTACAACAACTTCAGACGGTATAATCACCACTGATCTCTACAGAAAACCGACCTCAACAAATTCTCAACTCCACCAAGCAGGCTGCCATTTTTTCAAACACCTTCTGTCTTGATTGCAGATGTTTTATTTCATTCTATCTGACTGTACCATTCCCTGATATTTTATGGAGGTTATTTTCTTTTTTTCCCTGTCTTTTTAACCATAGTTTTTAACTTTTTGTATTCAATAAAAATAATCTTTTTATCTCACTACTTTTTTTAGTCACTTTGTACCGTTTTGGTAGATTATGTGTTTATTGGAAAATTGAGGTGCTTTTCGCCTATTTAAAATAGGATTATGGGATTAATGCCATATAAAATGGCAATATTATGTAAACATTAAGGGGGTGTTCCGGTCCAAATCGATAAGACTGCAGTTAGTTGATAAGTCTGCAGTCACTGGAAGGCTGTGTCTCTAGTCAGGGTGCGGCCTCGTTCTATACAAGTGTATGGAGTGAGTCTTCGCCAACTACATGACCCCTGGCTGGGAGTATGTTCAATGCATACATACCCTCCACTCCCAGCCCATGGCGCTCTGTGCTGGGGGGATTCATAAGTCCGCAGTCACAGAGAATAATTGCAGACTTATCAATTTGGACTGGACAACTCCTATAAATGGATGAAAAATCTGGACAGATATTATATAGCCATTGTATGACAGTATTACTTGAACACTTGCATTGTATACAGTGTAGCAAAACCAGGTAGGACATGATTAAATCCTAGCACTGCAGGTATTAATTAGATGCACCTGGCTAGCATTGACTAAGAACCAGGACAGGGGTTCACCCTGTGTCAATGTGATGGATGTGGAGCATAATGTGTTGATGCTGGTGAGTGACCAGCCAAAATGTGAGCTGTAGCTGAGAGAGAGGCAAGCCAGGATCTCTCTCTGAATGGAGACTGAATGGGTCAGCTAGGAAAGCCGAGCAGTCTGTGTGTTGAAGCTGCAGAGTAATATGTGGAAGTTGCCTAGACTTGACGCCTTCTATTTAGCCCTGGAAGGAGCTGGAGCTCCAGCTGAAGGAGATACTGAGACAGGTGGGACCGTATCTCTCCTGGAGAAAGGACACTTATCTGTTGCGGTGAGCTAACATATAAGTGCAGCCGAATGAACTGTTTATTTGTTCTGATACCTTTTGTTTTTGGTTTAGAATAAACAGTTTCAATAAATGATTAAAGCCCTTATAAAACTTGCTAAGCTTCATGATTATAAGCAACCAACTTGCCTAATGCATCCTTGGGTGAAAAAAGTTGTTACTTTAAAAAAACACTTTTGTAACTTAAGACAAGAACCATCAAAGAACCAGCGTAATCTTCCAATAAAAGAGTTTGAGTGGAGACCCTCGGAGGGGTCACCGGTGCCGATCGTCTGCATAAAAGGATCTTGATTCAGAAGAAGAAAAGCAATTAAAAACCATCTCCTGCCTATTGTCTGCAGAAATCATCAAAAGGAGGCCGATTTCCCACCCACCATGGCCAAAATCGAATGTTCCCAACAACGGGAGATCGAAAGACACAATAGAGTTCCAACTACTCGAAGACAAAGAAATTCAGGCACAACCGAGGACTTCCAATGCTTCTCTGTGGAGTCCTGCTGAGCGCAAGAATTGCAATCAAGTAAATTGTATACCTTTAAGTACAGAAAAAAAAGAACCGATGCTCCATGTATCAAGGATCCGAGCAGCACAATCTGTTGTCAGTCTTTGGTGGAGAAGACATTAGGATAATGGATACAGGTGCACAAATTAAGAATAGTGCACTTTATCCACAGTTGGCAAATTACATGTAATTCTTTGACAGGCGCTGCTCTCCCTACATTTGTCAGCTGCAGTGAGAAGGGATGAGAAGTGTTCAGATGGAAAATATGTCAGAAAAGTTTTAGAATTGATATATCTCTGGATATTGGTGAAGAAGAAGAAAAATCTAGAAGTGTGAAATAAATTGAGAAAACACAGCGGCTATATGGTGAAATAATACAACACTAATCAGAAGAAAACAATACTAAAAGGACTTAAAAGTATTTACACTTATGGAAATGTGTAACATTGAGTACAAGTACAAAACTGTGATAATACTGCCCCTATGTACAAGAATATAACACTATAATACTGCCCCTATGTACAAGAATATAACACTATAATACTGCCCCTATGTACAAGAATATAACTCCTATAATACTGCTCTTATGTACAAGAATATAACTACTATAATACTGCCCCTATGTACAAGAATATAACTACTATAATACTGCCCCTATGTACAAGAATATAACTACTATAATACTGCCCACATGTACAGGAATATAACTACTATAATACTGCCCACATGTACAGGAATATAACTACTATAATACTGCCCACATGTACAGGAATATAACTACTATAATACTGTCCCTATGTATAAGAATATAACTACTATAATACTGCTCCCTATGTACAAGAATATAACTACTATAATACTGTCACTATGTACAAGAATATAACTACTATAACACTGTCCCCTATGTACAAGAATATAACTACTCTAATACTGCCCCTATGTACAAGAATATAACTACTATAATACTGCCCCTATGTATAATATAACTGGTATAATACTGCCACCATGTATAGGAATATAACTACTATAATACTGTCCCTATGTATAAGAATATAACTATTATAACACTGCTCCTATGTACAAGAATATAACTACTATAATACTGCCCCTATGTACAAGAATATAACTACTATAATACTGCTCCTATGTATAAGAATATAACTACTATAATACTGCTTCCTATGTACAAGAATATAACTACTATAATACTGCTCCTATGTACAAGAATATAACTACTATAATACTGCTCCTATGTATAAGAATATAACTACTATAATACTGCTCCTATGTACAAGAATATAACTACTATAATACTGCTCCTATGTACAAGAATATAACTACTATAATACTGCTCCTATGTACAAGAATATAACTACTATAATACTGCCCCTATGTACAAGAATATAACACTATAATACTGCCCCTATGTACAAGAATATAACACTATAATACTGCCCCTATGTACAAGAATATAACTCCTATAATACTGCTCTTATGTACAAGAATATAACTACTATAATACTGCCCCTATGTACAAGAATATAACTACTATAATACTGCCCCTATGTACAAGAATATAACTACTATAATACTGCCCACATGTACAGGAATATAACTACTATAATACTGCCCACATGTACAGGAATATAACTACTATAATACTGCCCACATGTACAGGAATATAACTACTATAATACTGTCCCTATGTATAAGAATATAACTACTATAATACTGCTCCCTATGTACAAGAATATAACTACTATAATACTGTCACTATGTACAAGAATATAACTACTATAATACTGTCCCCTATGTACAAGAATATAACTACTCTAATACTGCCCCTATGTACAAGAATATAACTACTATAATACTGCCCCTATGTATAATATAACTGGTATAATACTGCCACCATGTATAGGAATATAACTACTATAATACTGTCCCTATGTATAAGAATATAACTATTATAACACTGCTCCTATGTACAAGAATATAACTACTATAATACTGCCCCTATGTACAAGAATATAACTACTATAATACTGCTCCTATGTATAAGAATATAACTACTATAATACTGCTTCCTATGTACAAGAATATAACTACTATAATACTGCTCCTATGTACAAGAATATAACTACTATAATACTGCTCCTATGTATAAGAATATAACTACTATAATACTGCTCCTATGTACAAGAATATAACTATTATAATACTGCTCCTATGTACAAGAATATAACTACTATAATACTGCTCCTATGTACAAGAATATAACTACTATAATACTGCCCCTATGTACAAGAATATAACTACTATAATACTGTCTCCTATGTACAAGAATATAACTACTATAATACTGTCTCCTATGTACAAGAATATAACTACTATAATACTGTCCCCTATGTACAAGAATATAACTACTATAATACTGCTCCTATGTACAAGAATATAACTACTATAATACTGCTCCTATGTACAAGAATATAACTACTATAATACTGTCCCCTATGTACAAGAATATAACTACTATAATACTGCTCCTATGTACAAGAATATAACTACTATAATACTGCTCCTATGTACAAGAATATAACTACTATAATACTGCTCCTATGTACAAGAATATAACTACTATAATACTGCCCCCTATGTACAAGAATATAACTACTATAATACTGCTCCTCTGTACAAGAATATAACTACTATAATACTGCCCCCTATGTACAAGAATATAACTACTATAATACTGCCCCCTATGTGCAAGAATATAACTACTATAATACTGCTCCTATGTACAAGAATATAATTACTATAATACTGCCCCCTATGTACAAGAATATAACTACTATAATACTGCTCCTCTGTACAAGAATATAACTACTATAATACTGCCCCCTATGTACAAGAATATAACTACTATAATACTGCCCCCTATGTGCAAGAATATAACTACTATAATACTGCTCCTATGTACAAGAATATAACTACTATAATACTGCTCCTATGTACAAGAATATAACTACTATAATACTGCCCCCTATGTACAAGAATATAACTACTATAATACTGTCTCCTATGTACAAGAATATAACTACTATAATACTGCTCCTATGTATAAGAATATAACTACTATAATACTGCTCCTATGTACAAGAATATAACTACTATAATACTGCTCCTATGTACAAGAATATAACTACTATAATACTGTTGCCTATGTACAAGAATATAACTACTATAATACTGTCTCCTATGTACAGGAATATAACTACTATAATACTGCTCCTATGTACAAGAATATAACTACTATAATACTGCTCCTATGTACAAGAATATAACTACTATAATACTGCTCCTATGTACAAGAATATAACTACTATAATACTGCCCCCTATGTACAAGAATATAACTACTATAATACTGCTCCTATGTACAAGAATATAACTACTATAATACTGCTCCTATGTACAAGAATATAACTACTATAATACTGCCCCCTATGTACAAGAATATAACTACTATAATACTGCTCCTCTGTACAAGAATATAACTACTATAATACTGCCCCCTATGTACAAGAATATAACTACTATAATACTGCCCCCTATGTGCAAGAATATAACTACTATAATACTGCTCCTATGTACAAGAATATAACTACTATAATACTGCTCCTATGTACAAGAATATAACTACTATAATACTGCTCCTATGTACAAGAATATAACTACTATAATACTGCCCCCTATGTACAAGAATATAACTACTATAATACTGCTCCTATGTACAAGAATATAACTACTATAATACTGCTCCTATGTACAAGAATATAACTACTATAATACTGCCCCCTATGTACAAGAATATAACTACTATAATACTGCTCCTCTGTACAAGAATATAACTACTATAATACTGCCCCCTATGTACAAGAATATAACTACTATAATACTGCCCCCTATGTGCAAGAATATAACTACTATAATACTGCTCCTATGTACAAGAATATAACTACTATAATACTGCTCCTATGTACAAGAATATAACTACTATAATACTGCTCCTATGTACAAGAATATAACTACTATAATACTGCCCCCTATGTACAAGAATATAACTACTATAATACTGCTCCTCTGTACAAGAATATAACTACTATAATACTGCTCCTATGTACAAGAATATAACTACTATAATACTGCCCCCTATGTACAAGAATATAATTACTATAATACTGCTCCTCTGTACAAGAATATAACTACTATAATACTGCCCCCTATGTACAAGAATATAACTACTATAATACTGCCCCCTATGTGCAAGAATATAACTACTATAATACTGCTCCTATGTACAAGAATATAACTACTATAATACTGCTCCTATGTACAAGAATATAACTACTATAATACTGCTCCTATGTACAAGAATATAACTACTATAATACTGCCCCCTATGTACAAGAATATAACTACTATAATACTGCTCCTATGTACAAGAATATAACTACTATAATACTGCTCCTATGTACAAGAATATAACTACTATAATACTGCCCCCTATGTACAAGAATATAACTACTATAATACTGCTCCTATGTACAAGAATATAACTACTATAATACTGCCCCCTATGTACAAGAATATAACTACTATAATACTGCTCCTCTGTACAAGAATATAACTACTATAATACTGCTCCTATGTATAATAATATACTGTAGCTATCACTATATGAATACCTGCATTGTGTCATTATTGTGTAGTTTTTGGACTTACAAATTGTACAGTAATCTATATTTCAGTATTGCTGTTTCCTCACCTCCCTTCTGTGGAGAACAGAGAATCAAAATTTTGGCAATATCATTCCTTCTAGACACGTCCTCTACTGCCGTTCAATCTTGTCACTTGCTGAAGAAGCAGTAAATTTTACTAAAGCATTTTTATTAGGTGAAATGAGCAACAATTCTCTTTTTGAAATGTAGATCTGAGGTTTCAAATATTACAACCGCTCTGCACTTTCTTGATACTTTGTAATTTGTGACAATAGAAAAGTTATGTTATTTGATTAATTAGTAATATTATTGGTTTTAGCCTTTTATTATCAGGCAGTGACACCACCTGGGAGTTTATGTAGATGTCTTTTCACCTGGGACATAGATTTCACCCTAGTTCTTTCTCCGGCTTGCAGATTGTTGGGGTCTGTTTTGCACCCCTTTAGACCCCATCACTTCAGGAACATGCCTCCTTCTAGATGTGTATGTGCGCACATCCTTATTGTTTCCTTGCATGGTGGAACCAATGCAAAAAATAAAATAAATTAAGCACTTTGTTCCCATATGTTTTAAAAAACTTCACAAAGTTTTTGTCAATTTTTGCCAATTGTTTCCTTATTCGAAGCAGATACATTTTTGCTATGTATTAACCGTTTCTGATCAGGAACAGGAAAGCTTCCGCTCTGCCCCGGATTGTCATGTCAGTCCTGACTGCCCTTATTTTAGTCTCCCATACTTACCACTTATTCTTCCGCGTCCCCCGCCCGCTTCTGTCACGCTGACTTTATGCCGCCATTTATCACAATTACCCTTGCAAGCCAACAGATGTGAAAGAGATTTGTCTTGCTTTATAGGTCTTCTGCAGTTTTTCTTACATTTTTCCTCTATTCTGCCTTAAAAGAAATTCCAAAAATCTTTGAGCGGTTCTAGTAACTATTTCTGTGCCGGCGTAAATCTTGTTGGTTTTAGTGAAATTATGAAAAATTTCATAGAGACATTTTATAGTTACAAATATGTGATTATAGAATGTGCCACATTATTACTAGGAAGATTTGCCATTGGGAACCATAGTACAAAAATGGGTAGCCCCTCTCTTCCTCCACCATCAGGGGTACCACTGCTTGGCTGCTGAAGGAAGAAAAGTTTTGGAATCTTAGAAAAAGACTTGGAAGATGTTTCAGACTTCAATGGAGTTTTCTAAGCTTGTTATTGAGACGGACTCGCTGGCAGCGCCAGTGACAGATGACAGGTGGCTAGGACTGGTCTGCTGTTATGTCTTTGTACTGGATGTGACAATTCCCGTCACACACAAACACTGAAAAATAGAAACTTCTGACTGATAAAAATAATAACTTGAAGAATATAGAAGTCTATAGAGCTCCGACGGTAAACTGAGGCGGTAAGCCAAGAAGAAAGCCTTACTCCTACACAAAAACAGTGTGTTGCAAATGTTTTCAAACCCCTAACCGAAGCTTTCATTATACGGAACCTCAAATCTTAAAACCTCCATTATTTATATTCATAGTGATTTACTGTTGCATTGTTTTGTGTTGCAAAAAATGTCAACCAAAAAGTTCTCATATTCGACCCCGATAGTTGAATGTTTTGTACAGGCGTCTTGGACGAGGTGAGCGAATTAATTGACGTCGAATTTGCCAGCTTTGTCCAATTTTTCGCAAAAATTCGATTCATATTGAATTGATTTGTTGGAAATTGTAAGTGCGGCAAATCTTCCAGTTGCCATGAAAACGCATTTGTATCGCTCTGAGGTCTCCTAGTTCTGTAACGATTATCGAGCATTTTTCAAGCTCTTTTACCCAAATTGTTATGGTTCTCAATGGCAAGAGAACATAGCCCAGCATACATAGGAACTAGCTCTTGGAAGGATGGAAACTTAAACTGACCATGAACTAAACCTGCCGCACAACTAACAGTAGCCGGGTAGCGTAGCCTGCGTTTTATCCCTAGACGCCCAGCGCCGGCCGGAGGACTAACTAATCCTGGCAGAGGAAAATATAGTCCTGGCTCACCTCTAGAGAAATTTCCCCGAAAGGCAGACAGAGGCCCCCACATATATTGGCGGTGATTAAGATAAAAATGACAAACGTAGTATGAAAATAGGTTTAGCAAAATCGAGGTCCGCTTACTAGATAGCAGGAAGACAGAAAGGGTACTTTCATGGTCAGCTGAAAACCCTATCAATACACCATCCTGAAATTACTTTAAGACTCTAGTATTAACTCATAACATCAGAGTGGCAATTTCAGATCACAAGAGCTTTCCAGACACAGAAACGAAACTGCAGCTGTGAACTGGAACAAAATGCAAAAAACAAACAAGGACAAAAGTCCGACTTAGCTGGAAGTTGTCTGGTAGCAGGAACATGCACAGAAAGGCTTCTGATTACAATGTTGACCGGCATGGAAGTGACAGAGGAGCAAGGTTAAATAGCGACTCCCACATCCTGATGGGAACAGGTGAACAGAGGGGATGATGCACACAAGTTCAATTCCACCAGTGGCCACCGGGGGAGCCCAAAATCCAATTTCACAACAGTACCCCCCCCTCAAGGAGGGGGCACCGAACCCTCACCAGAACCACCAGGGCGATCAGGATGAGCCCTATGAAAGGCACGGACCAGATCGGAGGCATGAACATCAGAGGCAGTCACCCAAGAATTATCCTCCTGACCGTATCCCTTCCATTTGACCAGATACTGGAGTTTCCGTCTGGAAACACGGGAGTCCAAGATTTTTTCCACAACGTACTCCAACTCGCCCTCAACCAACACCGGAGCAGGAGGCTCAACGGAAGGCACAACCGGTACCTCATACCTGCGCAACAATGACCGATGAAAAACATTATGAATAGAAAAAGATGCAGGGAGGTCCAAACGGAAGGACACAGGGTTAAGAATCTCCAATATCTTGTACGGGCCGATGAACCGAGGCTTAAACTTAGGAGAAGAAACCCTCATAGGGACAAAACGAGAAGACAACCACACCAAGTCCCCGACACAAAGCCGAGGACCAACCCGACGCCGGCGGTTGGCAAAAAGCTGAGTCTTCTCCTGGGACAACTTCAAATTGTCCACCACCTGCCCCCAAATCTGATGCAACCTCTCCACCACAGCATCCACTCCAGGACAATCCGAAGATTCCACCTGACCGGAGGAAAATCGAGGATGAAACCCCGAATTACAGAAAAAGGAGACACCAAGGTGGCAGAGCTGGCCCGATTATTGAGGGCAAACTCCGCTAAAGGCAAAAAAACAACCCAATCATCCTGATCTGCAGACACAAAACACCTCAAATATGTCTCCAAAGTCTGATTCGTCCGCTCGGTCTGGCCATTAGTCTGAGGATGGAAAGCAGACGAGAAAGACAAATCTATGCCCATCCTAGCACAGAATGCCCGCCAAAATCTAGACACGAATTGGGTTCCTCTGTCAGAAACGATATTCTCCGGAATACCATGCAAACGAACCACATTTTGAAAAAACAGAGGAACCAACTCGGAAGAAGAAGGCAACTTAGGCAGGGGAACCAAATGGACCATCTTAGAGAAACGGTCACACACCACCCAGATGACAGACATCTTCTGAGAAACAGGAAGATCCGAAATAAAATCCATCGAGATGTGCGTCCAAGGCCTCTTCGGGATAGGCAAGGGCAACAACAATCCACTAGCCCGAGAACAACAAGGCTTGGCCCGAGCACAAACGTCACAAGACTGCACAAAGCCTCGTACATCTCGTGACAGGGAAGGCCACCAGAAGGACCTTGCCACCAAATCCCTGGTACCAAAGATTCCAGGATGACCTGCCAACGCAGAAGAATGAACCTCAGAAATGACTTTACTGGTCCAATCATCAGGAACAAACAGTCTACCAGGTGGGCAACGATCAGGTCTATCCGCCTGAAAATCCTGCAAGGCCCGCCGCAGGTCTGGAGAAACGGCAGACAATATCACTCCATCCTTAAGGATACCTGTAGGTTCAGAATTACCAGGGGAGTCAGGCTCAAAACTCCTAGAAAGGGCATCCGCCTTAACATTCTTAGAACCCGGTAGGTATGACACCACAAAATTAAACCGAGAGAAAAACAACGACCAGCGCGCCTGTCTAGGATTCAGGCGTCTGGCGGACTCAAGATAAATCAAATTCTTGTGGTCGGTCAATACCACCACCTGATGTCTAGCCCCCTCAAGCCAATGACGCCACTCCTCAAAAGCCCACTTCATGGCCAAAAGCTCCCGATTCCCAATATCATAATTCCGCTCGGCGGGCGAAAATTTACGAGAAAAAAAAGCACAAGGTTTCATCACGGAGCAGTCGGAACTTCTTTGCGACAAAACCGCCCCAGCTCCGATTTCAGAAGCGTCGACCTCAACCTGAAAAGGAAGAGCAACATCAGGCTGACGCAACACAGGGGCGGAAGAAAAGCGGTGCGTAAGCTCCCGAAAGGCCTCCACAGCAGCAGGGGACCAATCAGCAACATCAGCACCCTTCTTAGTCAAATCAGTCAATGGTTTAACAACATCAGAAAAACCAGCAATAAATCGACGATAAAAGTTAGCAAAGCCCAAAAATTTCTGAAGACTCTTAAGAGAAGAGGGTTGCGTCCAATCACAAATAGCCCGAACCTTGACAGGATCCATCTCGATGGAAGAGGGGGAAAAAATGTATCCCAAGAAGGAAATCTTTTGAACCCCAAAAACGCACTTAGAACCCTTCACACACAAGGAATTAGACCGCAAAACCTGAAAAACCCTCCTGACCTGCTGGACATGAGAGTCCCAGTCATCCGAAAAAATCAGAATATCATCCAGATACACGATCATAAATTTATCCAAATAATCACGGAAAATGTCATGCATAAAGGACTGAAAGACTGAAGGGGCATTTGAAAGGCCAAAAGGCATCACCAAATACTCAAAGTGGCCCTCGGGCGTATTAAATGCGGTTTTCCACTCATCCCCCTGCTTAATTCGCACCAAATTATACGCCCCACGGAGATCTATCTTAGAGAACCACTTGGCCCCCTTTATGCGAGCAAACAAATCAGTCAGCAGTGGCAACGGATATTGATATTTAACCGTGATTTTATTCAAAAGCCGATAATCAATACACGGCCTCAAAGAGCCATCTTTCTTAGCCACAAAGAAAAAACCGGCTCCTAAGGGAGATGACGAAGGACGAATATGTCCCTTTTCCAAGGACTCCTTTATATATTCTCGCATAGCAGCATGTTCAGGCACAGACAGATTAAATAAACGACCCTTAGGGTATTTACTACCCGGAATCAAGTCTATGGCACAATCGCACTCCAGGTGCGGAGGTAATGAACCAAGCTTAGGTTCTTCAAAAACGTCACGATAGTCAGACAAGAATTCAGGAATCTCAGAGGGAATAGATGACGAAATGGAAACCAAAGGTACGTCCCCATGCATCCCCTTACATCCCCAGCTTAACACAGACATAGCGTTCCAGTCGAGGACTGGGTTATGAGATTGCAGCCATGGCAATCCAAGCACCAACACATCATGTAGATTATACAGCACAAGAAAGCGAATAATCTCCTGATGATCCGGATTAATTCGCATAGTTACTTGTGTCCAGTATTGTGGTTTATTACTAGCCAATGGGGTGGAGTCAATCCCCTTCAGAGGTATAGGAGTTTCAAGAGGCTCTAAATCATACCCACAGCGTTTGGCAAAGGACCAATCCATAAGACTCAAAGCGGCGCCAGAGTCGACATAGGCATCCGCGGTAATAGATGATAAAGAACAAATCAGGGTCACAGATAGAATAAACTTAGACTGAAAAGTGCCAATTGAAACTGACTTATCAAGCTTCTTAGTGCGCTTAGAGCATGCTGATATAACATGAGTTGAATCACCACAATAAAAGCACAACCCATTTTTTCGTCTAAAATTCTGCCGTTCGCTTCTGGACAGAATTCTATCACATTGCATATTCTCTGGCGTCTTCTCAGTAGACACCGCCAAATGGTGCACAGGTTTGCGCTCCCGCAGACGTCTATCGATCTGGATAGCCATTGTCATGGACTCATTCAGACCCGCAGGCACAGGGAACCCCACCATAACATCCTTAACGGCATCAGAGAGACCCTCTCTGAAATTCGCCGCCAGGGCGCACTCATTCCACTGAGTAAGCACAGACCATTTACGGAATTTTTGGCAGTATATTTCAACTTCATCTTGCCCCTGAGATAGGGACATCAAGGCTTTTTCCGCCTGAAGCTCTAAATGAGGTTCCTCATAAAGCAACCCCAAGGCCAGAAAAAACGCATCCACATTGAGCAACGCAGGATCCCCTGGAGCCAATGCAAAAGCCCAATCTTGAGGGTCGCCCCGGAGCAAGGAAATCACAATCCTGACCTGCTGAGCAGGATCTCCAGCAGAGCGAGATTTCAGGGACAAAAACAACTTGCAATTATTTTTGAAATTTTGAAAGCAAGATCTATTCCCCGAGAAAAATTCAGGCAAAGGAATTCTAGGTTCAGATATAGGAACATGAACAACAAAATCTTGTAAATTTTGAACTTTCGTGGTGAGATTATTCAAACCTGCAGCTAAACTCTGAATATCCATTTTAAACAGGTGAACACAGAGCCATTCCAGGATTAGAAGGAGAGAGAGAGAGGAAGGCTGCAATATAGGCAGACTTGCAAGTGATTCAATTGAAAGCACACTCAGAACTGAAGGAAAAAAAAAAAAAAAAATTTTCAGCAGACTTCTTTTTTCTCTCCTTTCTCTGCCAATTAATTTAACCCTTTGTGGTCCGGTCAAACTGTTATGGTTCTCAATGGCAAGAGAACATAGCCCAGCATACATAGGAACTAGCTCTTGGAAGGATGGAAACTTAAACTGACCATGAACTAAACCTGCCGCACAACTAACAGTAGCCGGGTAGCGTAGCCTGCGTTTTATCCCTAGACGCCCAGCGCCGGCCGGAGGACTAACTAATCCTGGCAGAGGAAAATATAGTCCTGGCTCACCTCTAGAGAAATTTCCCCGAAAGGCAGACAGAGGCCCCCACATATATTGGCGGTGATTAAGATAAAAATGACAAACGTAGTATGAAAATAGGTTTAGCAAAATCGAGGTCCGCTTACTAGATAGCAGGAAGACAGAAAGGGAACTTTCATGGTCAGCTGAAAACCCTATCAATACACCATCCTGAAATTACTTTAAGACTCTAGTATTAACTCATAACATCAGAGTGGCAATTTCAGATCACAAGAGCTTTCCAGACACAGAAACGAAACTGCAGCTGTGAACTGGAACAAAATGCAAAAAACAAACAAGGACAAAAGTCCGACTTAGCTGGAAGTTGTCTGGTAGCAGGAACATGCACAGAAAGGCTTCTGATTACAATGTTGACCGGCATGGAAGTGACAGAGGAGCAAGGTTAAATAGCGACTCCCACATCCTGATGGGAACAGGTGAACAGAGGGGATGATGCACACAAGTTCAATTCCACCAGTGGCCACCGGGGGAGCCCAAAATCCAATTTCACAACACCAAATATAGGCATAAGGTCAATTAACTCGTAGGAACATTCACTTCACGATAATCATGGAGCCTAAATTGGCTGCCGATCACCTGACAAAACTGTTCATTTATCAGGTGAAATTATCTGTTGCACATACAATCATCCTTCTCGGCAGCACATCATCCAAACCAAACAGTATATGCTGCCGAGAACAATGGTAGCCTCTGCAAACCGAATAATTGTTGTCGGTCAGTAAATGCATCTTTATTAGTGTCTAAGTGCCCTCCCGATATTTGGCTTTGGGTAAACAGATAATATTGCTGTGCTGTCACACACTATCTGAAATGTTTATTCAGTCTTTTATGGCTTCTCTTCCGATCTTTATGACTAAAGTGTAAGCTCTGACGTCCTCTCACTATCTAGATTCCCCACAAAAATATCTGCTGCATTCCTTGCCTTGGCTTTTATACAGGCTATGATAAAAGAATAGTTCCTAACTAGGGAATGACTGAGAAAGACTCCATCTTCTTTGGTGCTGGAGAGCAGTAGTGAGTGGGCTCTGGTGTGGACTCTAGAGAGGCCTCTATCTTTCTTTCTATTTTTAATAGTTTCATGGACTGTTATATAGATGAAAATCGGCCATGATGTAGCTCTGCCGAGCATGCATGTTAAATCTCCCGACTCCGTCCCTCCGTTTACTTCTATCCCGTCCGCAGAAAAAGTCTGTTCTTCTGTGACAGATTCTCTTCTGACCCCAATGAGAGCTTTATTGTTACATTGTATCCTTGTACCTACACAATTATCAGTCACAAAGGGAAAATCATTAAAGCGGTATTACAATTTTTTTTTTTCCAAAATCATAAATGGGTCCTTCTTCTTGGCAATGACGCACGCTGCCTACTGTTCCGTGGTTGGGTAAGATTCTGGTTCTAAAGTCTATGGGAACTTCACTAAAATCATTATTGTTCATTTGCAACATAAGTGAAAAATTAAGCAACATTCTAAGTAGCCCAAGAAATTCCTATGTCCTTTATTTGTTTCTTAGTTTCTAACTCCTTCATACAGCTGGTTGTCCTGCTGCTTCTTACATGGATCTGATTGCATCCCCAGGTTACAATCTAGATACATTGTTCATCTTTTTTTGTAATCCAGAAAGTATGTCATTTTTGGGTCAGGACTGGAAAAAAAAAAACCTTCCCACTTACCACATCCCCGGCTGCCCACCGACTACCATCCCATCCTCTTCTCTCCATCATCTCTGACCTTTTGACTATGGGCCAGAACTTACATCCACATCCTAGCCTCGAAGCTCACTGCGCCTCATAGGATGGCAACATAAATTTTGGGTCCTATTGACGCACAGTGACCTCCAGGACCTGGATGTGGCCGGAAGTATTGGAGATGTGGCGCGCGACAGCAGAAAGAAAAGAACCAGATTGCGAGCAGCGGGGCCACCGGAGAGGTATATATTTTTTTCTTTTTAATTATTTGCGGCAGTACCTAGTCCTCATTTTACCACCATCATGTGCGCCTCATCTCTGTCCTCTCTACTATAGGAAAAGTCACATCTGGGGCAAAATTTACAATGTGTCATAATATTGCGATGATGATAATGCCTGGAGGCCTGGTCTATATTGAAGAGATGAAAAGAAGAGGACCTGACAGAGTCTGGAGAAGTCAGCAGTGAGATGAGTGTACTAAGGGGTTCCTTTTACATTTGACATTAATAAATAGGGATAAGTCAGATGTTCTTAATTCGTGGACTCCATGTACGTCTCCAGGCTGTATTTACTCTTTTTTCTGCCTCCTTCATTCTTTTGGTCTTAGTGAGAGCATCACTGAGGAGGAAGATGATAGAGAGGGAGGAAAGCATCCAAGTTATCATGGAAGGTAGATAACACAGGTTGCAAGTAGGAAGGAAAGCACACAGACTGTATGAGGTAATGTGCTGAAACCACCTAATTTATCCCTATAAAAACTGTGCTTCTTGACCAATAAAATCAGAAATCATTTGAGAGACGACTTGTTCTTGTCCTGTGTATTTCTCCGACCGTAAACCTCCAAGATAACAATTTGGTAGCAGACCATTAAGATGACAACACACGCATCTCGTGTGCCATAAAAGAGGGAGAAGTTGTGCATGTATACAGGCTGTGTATTTACGTAAAAAAAAGAGCGAGCACCCACCGCAGCTTCTGCAGGGAGAGGATGGGGGGATCACATACTAATATCAGGACACAAGAGAAAGAGAAGGATTTATGTATTTTTTTAAGGGAGACAAATAATACCATACAAGTCAAAACACAGCTAAATTAAATTCATAACCGGTTCTCATGGGTTTATTAAATCAGCGGCGTTCCGGGAAATCGATCATTTGGTTAAAGGAAAAATAAAACTCCGAGCACTATTTTTCTTAACCCTGTTTGATTTGCTGAGCTTAAGAGGGAAAGTAGTTAAGACCAGGGGGTCAGTGGCTTCTAAGAAGCAAATTATATGTAATTAAGGACTTATCAACCTCAGTAAGTTCCTTGCGCGCAGCTGATGTATCCGTGTAATGAAACATCTGCTGACGCGCGCGGAGCAGACAGCAGCGCCGGCACATTCTGGATGGCTTAATATAAGGAACTCAAATGAGATTTACTGAAAAAATTGCAGCTTTCACGTTAGAGATTGAAGCCATGCAAACTTCACTTTCCTTTTTATTAAATTCGCACACATGGCGAGGCCGTAAGAGACTTTACCAATGTCTCTATTATCCATCATTAGAAACATAAAGGACCTCAAACATCATCTTTCTTTTTTTTTGTACTGTGCAATGATCTGGTTCTTGCCTTTACCCTGCAAAAAAAGCCAATGTGAATGGCTTCCTGTGAGATACAGTTATATGAAAAAGTTTGGGCACCCCTATTAATCTTAGGCTTAATGTTTTATAAAAATAGTTTTTTTTGCAACAGCTATTTCAGTTTCATATATCTAATAACTGTTGGACACAGTAATGTTTCTGCCTTGAAATGAGGTTTATTGTACTAACAGAAAATGTGCAATCTGCATTCAAACTAAATTTGACAGATGCATAAGTATGGGCACCTCACCAGAAAAGTGACATTAATATTTAGTAGATCCTCCTTTTGCAAAAATAACATCCTCTAGTCGCTTCCTGTAGCTTTTAATGAGTTCCTGGATCCTGGATGAAGGTATTTTTGACCATTCCTCTTTACAAAACAATTCCAGTTCAGTTAAGTTTGATGGTCGCCGAGCATGAACAGCCCTCTTCAAATGATCCCACAGATGTTCAATGATATTCAGGTCTGGAGACTGCGATGGCCATTCCAGAACAGTGTAATTGTTCCTCTGCATGAATGCCTGAGTAGATTTGGAGCGGTGTTTTGGATCATTGTCTTGCTGAAAGATCCATCCCCTGTGTAACTTCAACTTTGACACTGATTCATGAACAATATTGTCAAGAATCTGCTGATACTGAGAGAAATCCATGCGTCCCTCAACTTTAACAAGATTCCCGGTGCCGGCATTGGCCACACAGCCCCAAAGCATGATGGAACCTCCACCAAGCTTTACTGTGGGTAGCAAGTGTTTTTCTTGGAATGCTGTGTTTTTTTGCCGCCATGCATAACGCCTTTTTGTATGACCAAACAACTCAATCTTGGTTTCATCAGTCCACAGGACCTTCTTCCAAAAAGAAATTGACTTCTCCAAATGTGCTTTTGCATACCTCAGCCGACTCTGTTTGTGGCGTGCTTGCAGAAACGGCTTCTTTCCATCACTCTCCCATACAGCTTCTCCTTGTGCAAAGTGCGTTGTATAGTTGACCGATGCACAGTGACACCATCTGCAGCAAATTGATGCTGCAGATCTCTGGAGGTGGCCTGAGGATTGTCCTTGACTGATCTCACCATTCTTCTTCTCTGCCTTTCTGATGTTTTTCTTGGCCTGCCACTTCTGGCCTTAACAAGAACTGTACCTGTGTTCTTCCATTTCCTTACTATGTTCCTCACAGTGGAAATTGACAGGTTAAATCTCTGAGAGCTTTTTATATCCTTCCCCTGAACAACTATGTTGAATAATGTTTGTTTTCAGATCATTTGACAGTTGTTTTGAGGAGCCCATGATGCCACTCTTCAGAGGAGATTCAAACAGGAGAACAGCTTGCAAGTGGCCACTTTAAGTAGCTTTTCTCATGATTGCATACACCTGGCTATGAAGTTCAAAGCTCAATGAGGTTACAAAACCAAAAAAAAGGGCTTTAGTAAGTAAGTAAAAAGTAGGTAGGAGTATTTAAAGCAAGAAAATGATAAGGGTGCCCATACTTATGCACCTGTCAAATTTTGTTTGAATGCAGATTGCACATTCTCTGTTAGTACAATAAACCTCATTTCAAGGCAGAAACATTACTGTGTCCAACAGTTATTAGATCTATGAAACTGAAATAGCTGTTGCAAAAAAAACAATTTTTATAAAACATTAAGCTTAAGATTAATAGGGGTGCCCAAACTTTTTCATATAACTGTACATAGCTTGGCCCAAATCTTTGTCCACCCCATTTTTTTTCTAAAACAGCGCACAGCATGGCCAAAACCTAAAAAAAATTATACTCACTTACCAAATGCTCACATCTCCTCCACCGTCCTTTAGTGCTTCCTCCTAGTTTTCCCCGCCGGTCTAGATTTATTCAATGTCGATTTTTTAGGAATCTGAAACTAAAATTGATCAGGCAGAGAAGGTTCACGCTATCACATCACATGGTATAGCACAGCCAATCAGGAGGGACTGTCAGCCCATATAAAAGCCATGGCAAGGAATGCAGCAGCAGTTTTATGGTGAATCTGGATAGTTAGTGGATGTCAGAGTTTATAACTCAGCAATAGAGACAAGGAGAGAAAATCTTAAACACTAAACAAACATTACAGATAGTGTGTGACAGCGCAGCATGCGCAGCATTGAAGGACTGTTATCATCTATTTATCGATAGCAGTATATGTTTATTATTTTTTTATTTATTAGGCGTACTTATAGATTACAAACCATATATATGGAACAAGACCTATTGAGGTACTTTGAACACTACTAAGCTTGTGTTTGCATTAAATAGAATGAAAGGGGTTGGATACAGTCCTAGGAGACCTCAGAGTGTTACACACATCTCTTTTGGGCAATTATTGGCTTTGCAATACTTTCAATTTGCCGCAAATTACATTTTTTAGAAAACGTTGCCAAAACATGCTCTACACACGTGCTTCCAAGATTTGTATTCCCATTTCTTTAATAAGTTTGAACTTAATAACCTAAGTTAAATTTTGTGGTTTGATTGATGCCTTTTACTGGTGACATTACAAGGCTCGTTTCACACCAAGTTTTTGTCATTTTTAACCCATTGCCAAATTAGCAATTTTCATTTTTTTTTTTTTCTTTTTTTTTAAATAACAGATTTTAACGATTTGGGTCCCAATGAATCAGAAACATAATATGCAAAATTTTTGCAACTACGTATTTTTCAGAAAAGGGCGTCCCAATATTCAATTAAAAATGACAATGACATGATTTCCTACTTTGTAAACATTCATTTTACAAACACAACACAAAAAATTGGACCTAATTATAAAAATTATAAAATCTTAGTTGCTAGAAGCTAAAGATTAAGCTTCCCCAAAAAAGGACATTGGTAGATAATGGGTTAACAGCCTCACTATTTTTATATTATAAACAAAAAACCTGTTCTGGTGTAAAACTGATACAAACGGATTCATTCTAAAGTTAGTTTATTCGTCTTTTTACATAATTTTTTATTTACAGTGAGGAGTGTAAGGAGATCATGTTCCTAATATTCTGGACAAAAAAAAAACCATCAATAAAATGATGAAAAACGGATGCAAACATATTTCAATATTTTTGCTTACATCTTCCATAAACTTCAATCGTAGAAATAGCGGATCCGTTCTTCATTCATTTTTTAATGGATGATAAAGCGCAAGCAGCAGATTGTGGTTTTTTCATCCCGTAAAAGAAAACAAATCGGAACGGATATGTGCGCGAGTTTATGTCAGATAGGACATACGTTATTCCTTTTGTCTTCTATATTTATATAAACGTATCTCTTTAACCCCTTCACCCCCAAGGGTGGTTTGCACGTTAATGACCGGGCCAATTTTTACAATTCAGACCACTGTCCCTTTATGAGGTTATAACTCTGGAACGGTTCAACGGATCTTGGCGATTCTGACATTTTTTTCTCGTGACATATTGTACTTCATGATAGTGGTAAAATTTATTCGATATAACTTGCGTTTATTTGTGAAAAAAACAGAAATTTGGCGAAAATTTTGAAAATTTCGTCATTTTTCAACTTTGAATTTTTATGCCCTTAAATCACAGACATATGTCATGCAAAATACTTAATAAGTAACATTTCCCACATGTCTACTTTACATCAGCACAATTTTGGAACCAAAATTTTATTTTGTTAGGGAGTTACAAGGGTTAAAATTTGACCAGAAATTTCTCATTTTTACAACACCATTTTTTTTTAGGGACCACATCTCATTTGAAGTCATTTTGAGGGGTCTATATGATAGAAAATACCCAAGTGTGACACCACTCTAAAAACTGCACCCCTAAAGGTGCTCAAAACCACATTCAAGAAGTTTATTAACCCTTCAGGTGTTTCACAGTAATTTTTGGAATGTTTAAATAAAAATTAACATTTAATTTTTTTTCACACAAAATTTATTTCAGCTCCAATTTGTTTTGTTTTACCAAGGGTAACAGGAGAAAATGGACCCCCAAAGTTGTTGTACAATTTGTCCTGAGTACACTGATACCCAATATGTGGGGGTAAACCACTGTTTGGGCGCATGGCAGAGCTCGGAAGGAAAGGAGCGCCATTTGACTTTTCAATGCAAAATTGACTGGAATTGAGATGGGACGCCATGTTGCGTTTGGAGAGCCCCTGATGTGCCTAAACATTGAAACCCCCTACAAGTGACACCATTTTGGAAAGTAGACCCCCTAAGGAACTTATCTAGATGTGTGGTGAGCACTTTGACCCACCAAGTGCTTCACAGAAGTTTATAATGCAGAGCCGTAAAAATAAAAAATCATATTTTTTCACAAAAATGATCTTTTCGCCCCCAATTTGTTATTTTCCCAAGGGTAAGAGAAGAAATTGGACCCAAAAAAATGTTGTGCAATTTGTCCTGAGTACGCTGATACCCCATATGTGGGTGTAAACTATTGTTTGGGCGCATGGCAGAGCTTGGAAGGGATGGAGCGCCATTTGACTTTTCAATGCAAAATTGACTGGAATTGAGATGGGACGCCATGTTGCGTTTGGAGAGCCTCTGATGTGCCTAAACATTGAAACCCCCCACAAGTGACACCATTTTGGAAATTAGACCCCCTAAGGAACTTATCTAGATGTGTTTTGAGAGCTTTGAACCCCCAAGTGTTTCACTACAGATTATAACGCAGAGCCGTGAAAATAAAAAGCCTTTTTTTTTCACAAAAATGATTTTTTTAGCCCCCAGCTTTTGTATTTTTACAAGGGTAACAGAATAAACTGGACCCCAAAAGTTGTTGTCCAATTTGTCCTGAGTACGCTGATATCCCATATATGGGGGGAACCACTGTTTGGGCGCATGACAGAGCTCGGAAGGGAAAGAGCGCCATTTGGAATGCAGACTTAAATGGATTGGTCTGCAGGCGTCACGTTGCATTTGCAGAGCCCCTGATGTACCCAAACAGTACAAACCCCACACAAGTGACCCCATATTGGAAACTAGACCTCCCAAGGAACTTATCTAGATGTGTTGTGAGAACTTTGAACCCCCAAGTGTTTCACTACAGTTTATAACGCAAAGCCGTGAAAATAAAAATTCTTTTTTTTTTCACAAAAATGATTTTTAGCCCCCAGTTTTGTATTTTCACAAGGGTAACAGGATAAAATAGACCCCAAAAGTTGTGGTCCAATTTGTCCTGAGTACGCTGATACCCCCTATGTGGGGGGGAACCACTGTTTGGGCGCATGACAGAGCTCGGAAGGGAAGGAGCGCCATTTGGAATGCAGACTTAAATGGATTGGTCTGCAGGCATCACGTTGCATTTGCAGAGCCCCTGATGTACCCAAACAGTACAAACCCCACACAAGTGACCCCATATTGGAAACTAGACCTCCCAAGGAACTTATCTAGATGTGTTGTGAGAACTTTGAACCCCCAAGTGTTTCACTACAGTTTATAACGCAAAGCCGTGAAAATAAAAATCCTTTTTTTTCACAAAAATGATTTTTTAGCCCCCAGTTTTGTATTTTCACAAGGGTAACAGGATAAAATAGACCCCAAAAGTTGTTGTCCAATTTGTCCTGAGTACGCTGATACCCCCTATGTGGGGGGGACCACTGTTTGGGCGCATGACAGAGCTCGGAAGGGAAGGAGCGCCATTTGGAATGCAGATTTAAATGGATTGGTCTGCAGGCATCACGTTGCATTTGCAGAGCCCCTGATGTACCCAAACAGTACAAATCCCACACAAGTGACCCCATATTGGAAACTAGACCTCCCAAGGAACTTATCTAGATGTGTTGTGAGAACTTCGAACCCCCAAGTGTTTCACTACAGTTTATAACGCAGAGCCATGAAAATAAAACATATTTTTTTTCCCACAAAAATGATTTTTAGCCCCCCCAAATGTTTATTTTCCCAAGGATAACAAGAGAACTTGGACCCCAGAAGTTGTTGTTCAATTTGTCCTGAGTACGCTGATACCCCATATGTTGGGGTAAACCCCTTTTTGGACGCACGGGAGAGCTCGGAAGGGAAGGAGCACTGTTTTACTTTTTCAACGCAGAATTGGCTGGAATTGAGATTGGACGCCATGTCGCGTTTGGAGAGCCCCTGATGTGCCTGAACAGTGGAAACTCCCCAATTCTACCTGAAAGCCTAACCCAAACACACCCCTAACCCTAATCCCAACGGTAACCCTAACCACACCCCTAACCCTGACACACCCATAATTCTAATCCCAACCCTAATCCCAACCGTAAATGTAATCCTAACCATAACTTTACCTCCAACCCTAACCCTAGCCCTAACCCTAGCCCTAACCCTAACTTTAGCCCAAACCCTAACCCTAGCCCTAACCCTAACCCTAGCCCTAATGGGAAAATGGAAATAAATACATTTTTTTAATTTTATTATTTTTCCCTAACTAAGGGGGTGATGAAGGGGGGTTTGATTTACTTTTATAGCGTTTTTTATATCGGATTTTTATGATTGGCAGCTGTCACACAATAAAAGACGCTTTTTATAGCCAAAAAGTTTTTGCGTCTCTACATTTTGAGACCTATAATTTTTCCACATTTTGGTCCACAGAGTCATGTGAGGTCTTGTTTTTTGCAGGACGAGTTGACGTTTTTATTGGTAATATTTTCGGACACATGACCATTTTTGATCACTTTTTATTCCGATTTTTGTGAGGCAGAATGACCAAAAACCAGCTATTCATGAATTTCTTTTGGGAGAGGTGTTTATACCGTTCTGCGTTTGGTAAAATTGATAAAGCAGTTTTATTCTTCGGGTCAGTACGATTACAGTGATACCTCATTTATATCATTTTTTTATGTTTTGGCGCTTTTATACGATAAAAACTATTTTATAGAAAAAATAATTATTTTGGTATCGCTTTATTCTCAGGACTATAACTTTTTTATTTTTTTGCTGATGATGCTGTATGGTGGCTCGTTTTTTGCGGGACAAGATGACGTTTTCAGCGGTACCATGGTTATTTATATCCGTCTTTTTGATCGCGTGTTATTCCACTTTTTGTTCAGCAGTATGGTAATAAAGCGTTGTTTTTTGCCTCGTTTTTTGTTTTTTTTCTCTTACGTTGTTTACTGAAGGGGTTAACTAGTGGGGCAGTTTTATAGGTTGGGTCGTTACGGACGCGGCGATACTAAATATGTGTAATTTTATTGTTTTGTTTTTTTTATTTAGATAAAGAAATGTATTTATGGGAATAATATTTTTTTTTTTTATTATTATTTATTTAGGAATTTTTTTTTATTTTTTTTTTACACATGTGGAAAAATTTTTTTTTACTTTTTTACTTTTTCCCAGGGGGGGACATTACAGATCGATGATCTGATAGTGTGCATAGCACTCTGTCAGATCACCGATCTCACTTACATCGGTGCAGGCTTACCAGCGTCTGCACTGAGCAGGCGCTCGGTAAGCCACCTTTCTCCCTGCAGGACCCGGATGCCGCGGCCATCTTGGATCCGGGACCTGCAGCGAGGAAGGAGGTAGGAGACCCTCGGAGCAACGTGATCACATCGCGTTGCTCCGGGGGTCTCAGGGAAGCCCGCAGGGAGCCCCCTCCCTGCGCGATGCTTCCCTATACCGCCGGTACACTGCGATCATGTTTGATCACAGTGTGCCGGGGGTTAATGTGCCGGGGGTGGTCCGTGACCGCTCCTGGCACATAGTGCCGGATGTCAGCTGCGATATGCAGCTGACACCCGGCAGCGATCGGCCGCGCTCTCCCCGTGAGCGCGTCCGATCGCGTATGACGTACTATCCCGTCGGTGGTCATACGGGCCCACCCCACCTCGACGGGATAGTACGTCAGATGTCAGGAAGGGGTTAAGACTGTGTACACACGTTGCATTTTTCAATGCCGGTTTGTCACAAAACCTGATTCCAGCAATCCTGAAGTCTCGTGCACACGTTGCTTATTTGCGACTTGCAGATTTGGTGCAGATTTATATTTGCAGTCAATTCTTACAGCATTTTTTTTGCTGAAGATTAATGAGTGGGGAAAAATCGTCACCAAAAATGCAAAAGTAAAAGACGAGCAAAAAAATCGCGTTTTTGCCGCTGCATTTTTCCTGATGCAGAAATGGTGCAGAAATTTCTGCACCAAATAATTATCTTGTGCACATACCCTAAACATGTTTTTTTAAGTGTACAAATGGATACATCCAGTACCCCAAAAAAGAATTGTGTGGAAAAGGTTTTATGCCCTGATTTTTGGGAAGCAAATAGGGACTAACAACTGATGCACCTCAGCCAGGAAAAATGAGTCTTTACAGAGAAGGAAGCCTGGCCACGACTCTAGTGCAGACTTGTGCATTAGTACATGTCCTAACCTAATCATATGAAACAAACTCTATTAATAACCTAAAAACTGCAATATTTTCATCAGGACTGTGTGGTCATTTTTCATTCGAGAACACCTGGAACGCCATGGATGGTTTGAGCCTTCTACACCACTTACCAGTCAGGCATCATTTGCCGGTAGCACAAACTGGGTCAAAATGCCACCAGTGATTTGTCTTCCAGGTCATGGGTTTGTTATTGCAACAAATGTTGTCTCCAGGTCCTGGTTCGCCGTATATTTCCCTTTCTTTTTATATCACCCTCCTGGGTCTGTATGAGTTATAGTAGCAATCAGAAGACGAGGAGAGCAGGGCTACATCTGCATCTCCTGTCCTAGTCATTTCACAAGTCAAGGGCACCGTCACCTCCCTGATTATATATTCTAGAGATTTGCTGGAAGTATCGAGCTTTATGGGGGAAAGTAATAAGTGTCTAGGAGCAGCATGATCAAGTTCTTAGGGACTTCACAAGGTAAAGAAGGCAAAATAAAAAATTCCGATACAAGAGATTCTTGACCCTGATCTCTTGATTTGCTTCTCTCCTATTTTTCCATCCAAGGAAACACAATGCAAGATTCCTAATCGTGTGAAATACTTTGTGCAGCAATCCATTGGGATTACATGGCTGTAAAAATGAAAAAGGAACTTGGATAATCCATTTAGGACAATGTAGAATTATCAGCAGGTTCACACATTCGTGCACTAGTGACAGCCATGGGATTCACCCAGTTGACGATGGCCTTCTCCTCCTTTCCTATGGTCTACGTGAATCTATATTGGGAACTTCTTATTTCTATCATTATTGGCAAACTTATCACATTATCCCTGTATGATTAGGTTCATCAATGAGTGGAACAGGCGGCCACAAGAGGTGGTGAGTTCTCCTTCAATGGAAGTCTTCACACAGAGGCTGGACAGACATCTGTCTGAGATGGTTTATTGGCTCCTGCATTGAGCAGGGGGTTGGACACGATGACCCAGGAGGTCCCTTCTAACTCTACCATTCTAGGATTCTATATTCATCCCCTACCTTTATATTGTCATTATTCTCACATTTTTATAATTTGTAAGACTGGTGATCGTGATATTTGTTAGTCCTGGTTACATTATATCATCCATACAATGTAGCTAGGGTAAAGTCAAATATTGTTAAGAATAGTTTCTGAATCATGACCCAAGTGATTTTTAGGACACTGGCTAGCCTACAGGTGGCCATGCCCATTAGATTAATGATAATAGAACCCAACGATTTATGTGAGGCTGACCAACCATCTAAGGTCTATTAGTCTGCCCCAACATTCCCTAGATGGCAGATGTCGGGGAAAGAAGGATCAGGTGGTTGATTTCTTGGTGCCTGATCTCTTTGCTCTATAAGTCTTTCCCAAACACGTCTGGAGGAAGCAGAGGTGTCTGGAGAAGAACCAAGGGGTTTGTAAAAGGACAAGGGTATCTGGACAGAAAAGGGTAAAGTATATACGGGCGGAGAGGAGTTGAGAGAAGAGTTTGGATTGGACAGAGGCATCTGGAGGAGGAAGGTTTCTGGTCGTGGATATAAGTGTATATAGGGGAGAGAGGAGACTAGGTGTGGCAGAAAGTCTCAAGTGGAGGAGTTGTCTGGAGAGAAACAGGGGTCTTTTGGAGGGCATAAGTGTCTGGGGAGGACAAAGGTGTCAGGTTAGGGAGAAAGTTGTCTGATGGGATGGAATAGTCTAGAGGGGGACAGAAAGTTCTGAAAGGGGACAGAGATGCTTGAAAGAGGACAGAGATGTTTGGAGGAGGAAAACAGTGTCTGGAGGAAGACAGAGATATCTGGAGATGACAGAGGAGGACATGTTTGGAGGAGGAAAAAGATATCTGAAGGAAGTCATAGGTATTTGGAGATGACATCGGAGGACAGAGGTGTTGGGTTGAGATAAAGGAGTGTCCAAAGTGGGAAGGGGAGTCTTCAAGCGACAGAGGAATGTTAAGAGGACAGATGTGCCTGGAGAGGACAGGGACAGAGGAGTCTGGAAGGGATAGAGTCTAAGGGGTGGAGAGGAGTCTTTAGGCAACAAATGTATATTAAGAGGATATAGGCGTCTAGGGGGAAAGGTGTTCTGGAGATGACAGACGTGTTTGGAGAGGACAGAGGAGTTTGGAATTCAAACTGGGGTCTAAAGTAGAACAGAGGTGTCTGGAGGGAAGAGACAAGTTTTGAAGGGTCATAGGAGTCTAGTGATAGAATTGAGAAGTCCAGAGGGTACAGGGGGGATCTGACGGAAACACAGGGGTCTGTGGAAAGATTGAGAGAGATGCAGGAGAAGATGCAGGAGTCTGGAGGGGTCAGTGGGGCTTGGAGGGGACAAATGGGCTGGAAGAGACAGAGGAGTTTGGAGGAGATAGAGGGGTCTGGAGAAGGAGAGACATTTCTGGAGTAGGACAAATGTGTCTGGAAGAGACAGAGAAGTCTAGATGGGACAGGGAGGTCGGCAGGTGTCTAATATTTTTGCTGACCTTCATCCCCATCCCTAGACTTCAGAGTGACACAATTGTACTCATTTCCTCTAATAGGAACATATTAAAGGGTTATTCTTATAATAATGTACATATATATTTATTAATTTGTGCCAATATAATTACATTTGCTCCGTTTTGCACATTACAATCCTCTAAGGATGACCTTCTAGGTTCTATTTACCCTCCAGTTACCTTTCCAATCATCCTGTAGTTCCATCTCATGGTCTATTCTGCACGGAGCTGTCTCTCAACTGCTTCTTGCCAATATTGTTGTGCCTGTGTATAGGACGGAGCTAATAACAAAAAGGAATAATCTACTGCAGGATGGGCTGTGTACAGAGGGCTGAGAGGTGAGATATACTGCATGATGGGACTGTGTATAGAGGAGCGGAGTGAGGTGTTGCTGTATGGGTTATGTATTACACAGTGAAGTGATATACTTCAGAAGGGGGCTTAAAAGAGCAATGTTCTGCAGGATGGGGCTCTGAATAGAGGAGCTAAGAAGATATACTGCATGATGGTGCTCTGTATAAAGGGGCTGAGAGGATATACTACAGGTTAGGGCTTTGTATGGAGGAGATGAGAGGACATACTGCAGGATGGGTCTCTGTAGAGGGACAAAAAAACACTGCAGGATGGGACTCTGTATAGAGGGACCAAATACTGCAGGATGGGGCTCTGTATAGGGGAGCTGAGAGGATATACTGAAGAATAAAGATTTGTATGGAGGGGCAGAGAGGATATACTACAAGATGGGCCTCTGTATAAAGGGTATGAAAGGATATACTGCAGGATCAGGCTTTGCATGGAGTGGCTGAAAGGATATACTGCAGGAAAGGGCTGTATAGAGGGGCTGAGATTAGTTGAGTTGTGTTTGTTGCTTGCTGCCGAGAGATCAGTTTTGTGAAATTGCATGTTCTGCTCTTTGGATGTAAATAAAACCGGGATCACATTTGCGTATCTGTGCACAGCATTTGATCTGCATAGATCCGCATGAGTCATGTGTACATATCTTTAACATGGTGTACGCAGGGACATGCTTTTGCATGTGTTCGCATGCGGATGAGTACGCATGCGTCACTTTGCGGTGTGCGGCAGTGTCCGGAAAACGCAACATGTTGCATTTTTTCAGGTGTAAATTATGCGCAGCCATGCGCATGTTGATGGTTGTGGATTGAGTGCATCAAAAAAACGCATTACTGTCTATGGCAACGCATTGTTACGCAAGGTCATATGTATGCATGCGTTCGATGCGCATGCGTACTTCGGACTGCTCATGTCCAGAAACTGTTTTGAGACACGCCCAATGAGACATGCCCTCCTGGAAATATCGAACGCATGCGCATAAACAGTGCAAATGCAGGCAAAAAAAGCATACAAGTGCATGCACACACTGCGTTTTTTTGCCGTCATGCGTAAGCTGATGCGGACAAAAAATGCTGCGTAAACATGTGTTTGCATGTGTTTTGGCATGCGTTTGCACATGCAGATGATACGCTGCGCACATATACGCAAATGTGAACTTAGCCTAAGTATTGTATTATGCCATATGCATCAAGAGAGGAACATTTTCAGTTTCACAAAAATGATCTATCAGCAGCAGGCAAGAAACACAGCCTTGCAGCTATTGTGGAAGAGGGCAGGAGAGTGGAGCTGCGCTGCAACCAGCTATGGATGTAAAACCACACCGGCAGCTACTGTGATGTAGATGGTCGAAGATAAAATGGGTCAGGCAGGGTCCTGAACAGGAACAGACAGTGTGTGCTCAGGTGAATTCTGTACTTAGATTAGCACACAAGAAAGGGGGAAGGGGTCTGCAGCACCGAGGAGAAGCAAGTACTGCGGGGAAATGTAGTTAGCAAATAATAACGGGACCACCCATTCTGTTATGGGACCCTGGATGCACAGAGGGACAGATGAATATGAAAAAAAACACAAAGTTACAAGAAAGAAACGTTATAGAATCATAGAATAGAATCATAGATTATTCACACTTTGTGAATAATGGTGCGGTTCTGGGAACAACCCTTTAAGGCGTTGCTATTTTTGCAGTCTTCTGTATCAGTGTACACTTGGAGGAGTCTATCACTCAGGACGAGCTGATCCTCGTCATTAATTGCCAGCTGCCGGAAACCATTTCTAACGCTGCCAGCAGGAGTAACAGGAAGGCTTGACAAGGCATTTCTCTCCTTATGTGTTACTGGGTGATAATGCAGCAAAGTAAATCACAGGGAAAACAAATCTAGAAATTGTGCAGAATATGTAATTTTCTGCTGCAGGGCGGAAGGGGTTGTTGTGTGCATGGAGCCGAGCGCGTATTAGTGCAGAACTAGATACGATGCTTCGCTGAGCTCGAAATGGAAGGTGCGAGGAGAAAGCGTTGGCTTTGTCTATATTGATCTGCCGCTCTTCAGGGAGAGGAGACACATTGTCACTTGTCAATGCCGCGTATTCTTCACGCTCTTATGTTGTTTACCTGGAAGCTTGAAGATGAGAATCTGAGAGAAGGCTACATGGTGTGGGAGCAAACCTCAGACATTCCTACAATATTGACCCGAAGAGCAAGCAACCTGTACTGAGCCATCGAAAAAATACGCTTTGTGTTGTAGGGTTCTTCAAGGATCTTCTTCAAGGATCTGTGCCAAAATAGCTATACTAGTGATAAAAAAGGTCCTTATCATATAAAAATGCATGAAAAATGTAATATATGATGCAATATTAGATTTAATCCATGCAGAAATGGCTCCTAATGTGGCTAATGCTCCCTGGAGAAAGGTGGAAGCCAACGCAGATTGATCCATTCTCCATCCACATGGGCATTGATTTGTTCAGAAATCTCTTCTCTACAAGCAACATGGAAAGGAGAAGCCGCCTGACCATAGGATCATTCATCTGTAGCACATGAGCCATGACCAATAGATAGCACACCCTACTGTACCAGGATGACATCCGAGATACGCCGCAGAACTCGCTGTAATATGTCAACTGTCATGATCTCCATGGCCGGAGAACTAGCATAAGCCTCTATAGGAACAAGCTCTTGGAAGATGTAACTATACTGACCATGAACTAAACCTACCGCATCATCTAGAAGTAGCCAGGTAGCATGTCCTACTTTTTATCCCTATATGCCCAGCGCCGGCCGGAGAACTAAATAATGCTAGCAGAGGGAAATATAAGACCTGACTCACCTCTAGAGAAATGCCCAAAAAAAAGGAGACAGAGGCCCCCCACATATATTGGCGGTGATATGAGATGAAACAACAAACGCAGCAGGAAAATAGTTTTAGCAAATTTGAGGTCCGCTTTCTAGATAGCAGAAGACAGAAAGCATACTTTCATGGTCAGTAGAAAACCCTAACAAAACACATCCAGAAATTACTTTAGGACTCTGGCATTAACTCATAATACCAGAGTGGCAATTCCTGATCAACAAGAGCTTTCCAGACACAGTAACGAAACTGCAGCTGTGAACTGGAACCAAAATACAAAAACAAACATGGACAAGAGTCCAACTTATCTAGTAGATGTCTGGGAGCAGGAACAAGCACAGAGAGGCTTCTGATAACATTGTTGACCGGCAAGCATCTAACAGAGAAGCCAGGTTATATAGCGACACCCAGATCTAATCAGAACAGGTGAACAGGGAAGATGATGTCACAAGTTCAATTCCACCAGTAGCCACCGGGGGAGCCCAGAATCCAAATTCACAACAGTACCCCCCCCCTCAAGGAGGGGGCACCGAACCCTCACCAGAACCACCAGGGCGATCAGGATGGGCCCTATGAAAGGCACGAACCAGATCAGAGGCATGAACATCAGATGCAGTGACCCAAGAATTATCCTCCTGGCCATATCCCTTCCACTTGACCAGATACTGGAGTCTCCGTCTGGAAACACGGGAGTCTAGGATTTTTTCCACAACGTACTCCAACTCACCCTCAACCAACACCGGAGCAGGAGGCTCAACGGAAGGCACAACCGGTGCCTCATACCTGCGCAATAACGACCGATGAAAAACGTTATGAATAGAAAAGGATGCAGGGAGGTCCAAACGGAAGGAAACAGGGTTAAGAATCTCCAATATTTTATACGGACCGATGAACCGAGGCTTAAACTTAGGAGATGAGACCCTCATAGGGACAAAACGAGAAGACAACCACACCAAATCTCCAACACAAAGCCGAGGACCAACACGACGGTGACGGTTGGCAAAAAGCTGAGTCTTCTCCTGGGACAACTTTAAATTGTCCATCACCTGCCCCCAGATATGATGCAATCTCTCCACCACCGCATCCACTCCAGGACAATCCGAGGATTCCATCTGACCGGAGGAAAATCGAGGATGGAACCCCGAATTACAGAAAAACGGGGAAACCAAGGTGGCAGAGCTGGCCCGATTATTGAGGGCGAACTCCGCCAATGGCAAAAAAGCAACCCAATCATCCTGGTCAGCAGACACAAAACACCTCAGATATGTCTCCAGGGTCTGATTAGTCCGCTCGGTCTGGCCATTAGTCTGAGGGTGAAAAGCAGACGAAAAAGACAAATCTATGCCCATCCTAGCACAAAATGCCCGCCAAAATCTAGACACAAATTGGGTTCCTCTGTCAGAAACGATATTCTCAGGAATACCATGCAAACGAACAACATTTTGAAAAAACAGGGGCACCAACTCGGAAGAAGAAGGCAATTTGGGCAGGGGAACCAAATGAACCATCTTAGAAAAACGGTCACACACCACCCAGATGACAGACATCTTCTGAGAAACAGGCAGATCTGAAATAAAATCCATCGAGATGTGTGTCCAAGGCCTCTTAGGAATAGGCAAGGGCAACAATAATCCACTAGCCCGAGAACAACAAGGCTTGGCCCGAGCACAAACGTCACAAGACTGCACAAAGCCTCGCACATCTCGTGACAGGGAAGGCCACCAGAAGGATCTTGCCACCAAATCCCTGGTACCAAAAATTCCAGGATGACCTGCCAACGCAGAAGAATGCACCTCAGAGATGACTTTACTGGTCCAATCATCAGGAACAAACAGCCTATCAGGCGGACAACGATCCGGTCTATCCGCCTGAAACTCCTGCAAGGCCCGCCGCAGGTCTGGAGAAACGGCTGACAAGATAACTCCCTCCTTAAGAATACCTGTGGGGTCAGAGTTGCCAGGTGAATCAGGCTCAAAACTCCTAGAAAGGGCATCCGCCTTAACATTCTTAGAACCTGGTAGGTACGATACCACAAAATTAAACCGAGAAAAAAATAATGACCAGCGCGCCTGTCTAGGATTCAGGCGCCTGGCGGTCTCAAGATAAATCAAATTTTTGTGGTCAGTCAATACCACCACCTGATGTCTGGCCCCCTCGAGCCAATGGCACCACTCCTCAAACGCCCACTTCATGGCCAAAAGCTCCCGATTCCCAACATCATAATTCCGCTCAGCGGGCGAAAATTTACGGGAAAAGAAGGCACAAGGCCTCATCACGGCGCAGTCAGAACTTTTCTGCGACAACACTGCCCCAGCTCCGATCTCAGAAGCGTCGACCTCAACCTGAAAAGGAAGAGTCACATCAGGCTGACGCAACACAGGGGCAGAAGAAAAACAGCGCTTAAGCTCCTGAAAGGCCTCCACAGCATCAGGGGACCAATTAGCAACATCAGCACCCTGTCTAGTCAAATCGGTCAATGGCTTAACGACATCCGAAAAACCAGAAATAAATCGACGATAAAAGTTGGCAAAGCCCAAAAATTTCTGAAGACTTTTAAGAGAAGAGGGCTGCGTCCAATCACAAATAGCTTGAACCTTGACAGGATCCATCTCAATGGAAGAGGGAGAAAAAATATATCCCAAAAAGGAAATTCTCTGAACCCCAAAAACGCACTTAGAACCCTTGACACACAGAGAATTAGACCGCAAAACCTGAAAAACCCTCTTAACTTGCCGGACATGAGAGTCCCAGTCATCCGAAAAAATCAGAATATCATCCAGATACACTATCATAAATTTATCCAAAAAATCGCGGAAAATATCATGCATAAAGGACTGGAAGACTGAAGGGGCATTAGAAAGACCAAAAGGCATCACCAAATACTCAAAGTGGCCCTCGGGCGTATTAAATGCGGTTTTCCACTCATCCCCCTGCCTGATCCGCACCAAATTATACGCCCCACGGAGATCAATCTTAGAGAACCACTTGGCCCCCTTTATGCGAGCAAACAAATCAGTCAGCAACGGCAATGGGTATTGATATTTAACCGTGATTTTATTCAAAAGCCGATAATCAATACATGGTCTCAAAGAGCCGTCTTTTTTTGACACAAAGAAAAAACCGGCTCCTAAGGGAGATGACGATGGACGAATATGTCCCTTTTCCAAGGACTCCTTTATATATTCTCGCATAGCAGTATGTTCAGGCACAGACAGATTAAATAAACGACCCTTTGGGTATTTACTACCCGGAATTAAATCTATAGCACAATCGCACTCACGGTGCGGAGGTAGTGAACCCAGCTTGGGTTCTTCAAAGACGTCACGATAATCAGACAGGAACTCAGGGATTTCAGAGGGAATAGATGATGAAATGGACACCAAAGGTACGTCCCCATGAGTCCCCTTACATCCCCAGCTCAACACAGACACAGCTCTCCAGTCAAGGACTGGGTTGTGAGACTGCAGCCATGGCAATCCCAGCACCAAATCATCATGTAGATTATACAGCACCAGAAAACGAATAGTCTCCTGGTGATCCGGATTAATACACATAGTCACTTGTGTCCAGTATTGTGGTTTATTATTAGCCAATGGGGTGGAGTCAATCCCCTTCAGAGGAATAAGAGTTTCCAAAGGCTCTAAATCATACCCACAACGATTGGCAAAGGACCAATCCATAAGACTCAAAGCGGCGCCAGAGTCGATATAGGCGTCAGTAGTAATAGATGACAAAGAGCAAATCAGGGTCACAGACAAAATAAATCTAGACTGTAAAGTGCCAATGGAAACGGATTTATCAAGCTTTTTAGTACGCTTAGAGCATGCTGATATAACATGAGTAGAATCCCCACAATAGAAACACAACCCATTTTTCCGTCTAAAATTCTGCCGCTCGCTTCTGGACAGAATTCTATCACACTGCATGCTTTCTGGCGTCTTCTCAGTGGACACCGCCAGATGGTGCACTGGTTTGCGCTCCCGCAGACGCCTATCGATCTGAATGGCCATTGTCATGGACTCATTCAGACCCGCAGGCACAGGAAACCCCACCATAAAATCCTTAATGGCATCAGAGAGACCCTCTCTGAAAGTAGCCGCCAAGGCACACTCATTCCACTGAGTAAGCACAGACCATTTACGGAATCTTTGGCAGTAAATTTCAGCTTCATCTTGCCCCTGCGATAGGGACATCAAAGTTTTTTCTGCCTGAAGTTCCAAATGAGGTTCCTCATACAGCAAGCCCAAGGCCAAAAAAAACGCATCCACATTGCGCAACGCAGGATCCCCTGGTGCCAATGCAAAAGCCCAGTCTTGAGGGTCGCCGCGGAGCAAGGAAATCACAATCCCAACCTGCTGTGCAGGGTCTCCAGCAGAACGAGATTTCAGGGACAAAAATAGCTTACAATTATTTCTAAAATTCTGAAAGCTAGATCTATTCCCTGAGAAGAATTCCGGCAAAGGAATTCTCGGCTCAGATACCGGAGCATGAATAATAAAATCTTGCAAATTTTGTACTTTCGTGGTGAGATTATTCAAACCTGCAGTTACACTCTGAAGATCCATTATTAACAGGTGAACACAAAGCCATTCAAAGATTATAAGGAGAGAGAAAAAAAAGAAAGACTGCAGCATAGACAGACTGGCAAGTGATCCAATTAAGAGCACAGAGAAAAAAAAAAAAAAAAAAAAAAACTCTCAGCAGACTTCTTATTTCTCTCCTTTCTCAGCCAAGGATTTTAACCCTTTAGTGGGCCGGTCAAACTGTCATGATCTCCATGGCCGGAGAACTAGCATAAGCCTCTATAGGAACAAGCTCTTGGAAGATGTAACTATACTGACCATGAACTAAACCTACCGCATCATCTAGAAGTAGCCAGGTAGCATGTCCTACTTTTTATCCCTATATGCCCAGCGCCGGCCGGAGAACTAAATAATGCTAGCAGAGGGAAATATAAGACCTGACTCACCTCTAGAGAAATGCCCAAAAAAAAGGAGACAGAGGCCCCCCACATATATTGGCGGTGATATGAGATGAAACAACAAACGCAGCAGGAAAATAGTTTTAGCAAATTTGAGGTCCGCTTTCTAGATAGCAGAAGACAGAAAGCATACTTTCATGGTCAGTAGAAAACCCTAACAAAACACATCCAGAAATTACTTTAGGACTCTGGCATTAACTCATAATACCAGAGTGGCAATTCCTGATCAACAAGAGCTTTCCAGACACAGTAACGAAACTGCAGCTGTGAACTGGAACCAAAATACAAAAACAAACATGGACAAGAGTCCAACTTATCTAGTAGATGTCTGGGAGCAGGAACAAGCACAGAGAGGCTTCTGATAACATTGTTGACCGGCAAGCATCTAACAGAGAAGCCAGGTTATATAGCGACACCCAGATCTAATCAGAACAGGTGAACAGGGAAGATGATGTCACAAGTTCAATTCCACCAGTAGCCACCGGGGGAGCCCAGAATCCAAATTCACAACAGTCAACTAACTCTCCTACCGAAGGAAGAAAACAGTGTCACCTCTATGGAAGTCAATGTCCGAGCCAACAAAGAGCAGGAGACTAGGTGGGAAGTTCCAACAGTACGACAGGTGAAGCTAGTAACTTTTTATATACGTAATCCAGAAAGTAGGCAGTGTTTATAAAAAATATACAAAGATGTTACAAAATGTATAAAAAATGACCTAAAATAAACAGAAGTAATGTTCTAAACCTTTTGTCGGAGAGTTGGCTCTGGCTCTTATGAAGGAGAACTCTTAGTTTTTGGGGACTAACGGTACAGAATCATAGCGCACTGTGTCTCCCAGGACTGACACAGATCATAGTTCAGCATTTGCTTTTATTAACATAAGTTATGAACACATACCTTAGCTCCGGTGATTCGTAACATGGCAGGTCAGGGGATGTGCCTATTCTTTTTAAAAAATTAAGGGATCCCCAACTTCTATGATATGTTTGACCCTGGAGTTCCCAGGCACGAAATATGACTGTAATTTCCTATTACGATCTCACCTTTCTATAGATAGGCATGGATAGCATCATTCATCTGACCTGTATTAATTTGGGAAGTGTTGCCGCAATCATCCAGTGACATAAGACAATGTGTTACGTTCTCCACTTCATCACAATTCCGAAAATATGACTCCAATATCTCTCATGTCTGTGCTGGTCATAAAAACCTCAATATTCATAACTTGCAAAGCAGAACAGACAGGAAAGTGCCAGAAATTCATCACCTCCCCCCCATTCTTCTGAAAGGTGAGGAATGGAATAGTGTCTGTGATCAACTTTAATTACCCGTTTGCAGAGGGGAAGTTAGAGTATCAGACGCACTCAAGGGTTATCTGAAGGTTATGGAGCTAAATTTTGCTCCATGTAATTCATTCTTCAATGGGAATATGAGAACTTTGTAGATTTTACAATTACATCTATGACTTGGACCTCTCAAAATTTGATTTTCAGGAATACTTAAATGGCTATTCCCATGTTCATAAATGGGTTTTGTCAGAAAGAGCTTGTAAATACAAGCAATTTACAGCTTTTTAAAATTTACAGCGATTCTTGAGATATTAACACTTTTGTTTACAATTAGTAGCCTTGGAGACCGACCACTGTTGCTAGATAGCAGAATATGTGCAGTGCTTACAAGCTCTTTTCTTTTGAGCTTGTAAGCACTCTTTTGAAGTTGGCCATCATCGCTGGAGTATGCTGTTACCTCCTCCTGGCCAGCTTCAGCACAGGCAAGGCTTACAAAAGAGACTGCAGCAATGATTGGTCCCCTAGACAGCAAAATTAAAAGAAAAGTGTTAGTATCTCTGAAACAACTGCAAATTTTAATAAGTATTTTTGCAAGCCAGATCCAACAACATCCATCTATGAAGATGGGAGTAATCCTTTAAAAATGTGGATGTTAGGAATTAGCTTGATTTTGTTGGGAAGCGCGTTCTAGGAAACTAATGCAGCACAAAAAAGTCTGGGAGACAGGAATGGGAGATTTGGAATAAAAAGAACCTTAATGGTGAAGATTTGGAGACAAGATGTAAAATCAATGACTAGAAAAAGGAACGTAAAGATTTTTGACAAGCAGAAGGTAAGGTCAATAGATGGGAAATAAATATTACTATATGATTAGTCTCTGGCTTCAGGACCAGATAATGAGTGGAAGACCCCCAATAATTGTGAGGATAAATTGCTGTTTACGCTTTACCGAAGTACAATCGCGGCTTAGCAGAAAATTGCCTATTAATTATCTTTCAGCCCATACAACTCTCTGAGTCAGGATATTCACATCTAGTTAAACATGTCTAAACCATTAAGGAGCATTACTCACTCTCCGGACCCCAATCTCTTATTATTTGCTGTCAATTTTTACAAAGACATTGACCTCAGATAGAAATAAGGCAATATTGGCTCATGGTGGAGGCAATTCAGCCCCGTAAGCTCTGGCGTGATACATTGTAGATCCGGACACTGGAAATGGAATCATTCTTTGTCTCATCACTCAGGATTCAGGAATAATGTCTGTCAGAGTGCAACATTTAAAAACGGCAGAAAACCCGAGGATCACAAATGTATCATAATCATGTAGCTATTAGATACAGTATATTATCCGCTTCTCCAAATGGTATCACTGCATTTTTAGCAAAATACAAAGAGCGCCTTTTATGCAAAATGATAAGTTATACAGGAACACAAGGGAATAAAGCACTTCTGTCCATATCTGTCACATAATAACGATGGAAAAGTGATGACACCTATACTGGATAATAGGATCGCCATATACTGCTCAATGCTAAGGAAAAGGAGCTTTTATGTTCTAGTACTTATATTCTTGTACATAGGGGCAGTATTATAGTAGTTATATACTTGTACATAGGAGCAGTATTATAGTAGTTATATTCTTGTACATAGGGGGCAGTATTATAGTAGTTATATTCTTGTACATAGGGGCAGTATTATAGTAGTTATATTCTTGTATATAGGGGCAGTATTATAGTAGTTATATTCTTGTACATAGGAGCAGTATTATAGTAGTTATATTCTTGTAGATAGGGGACAGTATTATAGTAGTTATATTCTTATACATAGGAGCAGTATTATAGTAGTTATATTCTTGTACATAGAAGCAGTATTATAGTAGTTATATTCTTGTACATAGGAGCAGTATTATAGTAGTAATATTCTGGTACATAGGAGCAGTATTATAGTAGTTATATTCTTGTATATAGGGGCAGTATTATAGTAGTTATATTATTGTACATAGGAGCAGTATTATAGTAGTTATATTCTTATACATAAGGACAGTATTATAGTAGTTATATTCTTGTACATAGGGGCAGTATTATAGTAGTTATATTCTTGTATATAGGAGCAGTATTATAGTAATGTTCTTGTACATAGGAGCAGTATTATAGTAGTTATATTCTTGTACATAGGAGCAGTACTATAGTAGTTATATTCTTGTATATAGGAGCAGTATTATAGTAGTTATATTCTTGTACATAGGAGCAGTATTATATTAGTTATATTCTTGTACATAGGAGCAGTATTATAGTAGTTATATTCTTGTATATAGGAGCAGTATTATAGTAGTTATATTCTTGTACATGGGAGCAGTATTATAGTAGTTATATTCTTGTATATAGGGGACAGTATTATAGTAGTTATATTCTTGGACATAGGAGCAGTATTATAGTAGTTATATTCTTGTACATAGGAGCAGTATTATAGTAGTTATATTCTTGTATATAGGAGCAGTATTATAGTAGTTATATTCTTGTACATAGGAGCAGTATTATAGTAGTTATATTCTTGTATATAGGGGACAGTATTATAGTAGTTATATTCTTGGACATAGGAGCAGTATTATAGTAGTTATATTCTTGTACATATGAGCAGTATTATAGTAGTTATATTCTTGTACATAGGAGCAGTATTATAGTAGTTATATTCTTGTACATAGGAGCAGTATTATAGTAGTTATATTCTTGTACATAGGAGCAGTATTATAGTAGTTATATTCTTGTACATAGGAGCAGTATTATAGTAGTTATATTCTTGGACATAGGAGCAGTATTATAGTAGTTATATTCTTGTATATAGGAGCAGTATTATAGTAGTTATATTCTTGTACATAGGAGCAGTATTATAGTAGTTATGTTCTTGTACATAGGAGCAGTATTATAGTAGTTATATTCTTGGACATAGGAGCAGTATTATAGTAGTTATATTCTTGTACATAGGGGCCGTATTATAGTAGTTATATTCTTGTACATAGGGGCCGTATTATAGTAGTTATATTCTTGTACATAGGGGGCAGTATTATAGTAGGTATATTCTTGTACATAGGAGCAGTATTATAGTAGTTATATTCTTGTATATAGGGGGCAGTATTATAGTAGTTATATTCTTGGACATAGGAGCAGCATTATAGTAGTTATATTCTTGTACATAGGAGCAGTATTATAGTAGTTATATTCTTGTACATAGGGGCAGTATGATAGTAGTTATTTTCTTGTACATAGGGGCAGTATTATAGTAGTTATATTCTTGGACATAGGGGCAGTATTATAGTAGTTATTTTCTTACATATTGAGCCTCATAGCCCAAAGCAATATCTCCTTTTTTCCTAAAACTGAGAATCATCGCTTGTAAGACAAACCCTTTATTCCAGTGATTTTTTGCTGCGGCACCACTGAGCCCAGTCATTATATTTTCCCCCTTAAGTTTTGGTGATGTTTTTCTTGGAGTCTGTGTTTGCTCAAATTGCAACAATAGACAAATAAGAGTAACATAATAAGTGATATCTTTTTCATTTTGACTCCTGAAACCTATGAAAGTTATCCCCCAGCATTCAGAAATGTTTACATTGTATCTTTGCGCTACAAGTCGAGATGCCATAGCGCGTAAGGTTCGTGCCATTGACTACTTTGAAAAAAGATAAAGTAGCTATGCAGAGAAGACATATTGTTCCGTGTTCCCAGTAATTGCGACATGACTCACAAATAAGTTGCGTTTATTGATGCCGGTCCTCGCGGCTTGTCTGCATGACAAGATATTCTGAGACAAAACATTATAGCATCTGATGGTGGGGAAATGCACTAAAGCGAAATCACTCTTCTGCGCTCCGGACCTTGTTTCCTTCCGTGGCTCATATATTGTCCAAGCTTCTAAATTGGTGTGGCAGGCCAATTACCGCATGGTGGCACAAATCTGCTTGTGATGGCGGAGATGACATCTTCACAGCTCTTTCATCACATAGTAATGGCTTCTCCAAGAGAAGATTACCTGTGCCATGAAAGACAAGAAGACGAATAGCAGCTCTGAGGAAGGAAAATGACCGAGCAGATCATCTTAAAGATCCTCTTAGAGAAAGATGGAGGTAATTAAGAAAACATGCAAAAAGTCAGGAATTACAGTGGGAGAATGGATGGAGCCATGTACCGTAAAATCCTGAGTGACAACTTCCTTCCCTCCGCCAGGACATTAAAAATGGGTCGTGGATGGGTCTTCCAGGAAGACAATGACCCAAAACATACAGCCAAGACAACAAAGGAGTGGCTCAAAAAGAAGCACATTAAGGTCATGGAGTGGCCTAGCCAGTCTCTGGACCTTCATCCCATAGAAAACGTATGGAGGGAGTTGAAGCTTTGAGTTGCCAAGAGACAGCCCCAAAATCTTAATGATTTAGAAATGATCTGCAAAGAGGAGTGGACCAAAATTCCTCCTGACATCTGCGCAAACATCATCAGCTACAAAAATGTCTGACTGCTGGGCTTGCCAACAAGGGTTTTACCACCAAGTATTAAGTCTTATTTGCCAGAGGGATCAAATACTTTTTTCTCAATGCGAAATGCAAATAAATGCATATAATTTATACAATGTGATATTTCTGGATTTTATTTTTAGATTCTGTCTCTCACAGGTGAAGTGTACCTACGATAAAAATTACAGACCTCTCCATTCTTTGTAGCCGGGAAAACCGGCACTGTATCACAGTGTCGAATGTTGCGGAGAGATCCAAGCGAATTAGCATGGAGTAGTGACCATTAGATTTAGCTGTTAGTAGACCATTAGAGACTTTAGTGAGGGCAGTTTCAGTAGAGTGTAAAGAGCGGAAACCGGATTGAAGAGGGTCGAGAAGAGAGTTATCTGAGAGATAGCGGGTAAGACGGGAGTAGACCAGGGGTTCGAGGAGTTTAGAGATGAAGGGAAGATTAGAGTAAGGTCTATAGTTGGCACAGTTTTGGTCGAGGGATGGTTTTTTAAGTAATAGACGTATGATGGCATGCTTAAATGAGGAGGGAAAGATACCAGAAGAGAGGGAAAGGTTGAAAAATTTTGTTAGGTGAGAGGTGACAGCAGGGGAAAGGGACTGGAGGAGATGTGACGAAATGGGGTTACTGGTGCAAGTGGTCGGGCGAGAAGATGCAAAGAGCCTGATTACTTCTTCTTCTGTAACTGGTTCAAAGTCAGAGAGTGAACTAGATGCAGTGGGGGAGGGAGGACAGTGCATGGTATGAAGGGATTGGGAGATAATTTCCTGTCGGATGTGGTCAATTTTTTCTTTGAAATAATTGGCCAGATCGTCAGGGCAGAGATCCATGGTTGGGGCCTGCACTCTTGGGTTGAGGCGGGAATGAAAAGTGTCAAAGAGAAGTTTAGGGTTATTGGACAGTGAGGTGATGTGGGTGTTAAAATAGTTTTGTTTGGAGAGGTGAAGGGCAGAGTTGTATGTTTTAAGCATGAACTTATAATGGATGAAATCTTCGAGTAGATTAGATTTTCTCCATAGACGTTCGGCGCACCTGGAGCACCGCTGCAGGAAACGTGTTTTCAGCGTGTGCCACGGTTGTCGCCGTCTGTGCCGAGTTGTTCTATGTGTAGGGGGTGTAATTTCATCCAGGGCACTTTGCTGGGTTTCATTGTAATGCTTCAGTAAAGAATCAGGACATGAGATGGAGGAGATTGGGGCCAATGAGGACTGCAAGTTCTTCATAAGTTTCTGGGTGTTAATGGCCTGTATGTTTCTATAAGTGTGGGAAATGGGGGTGACCTGAGCGGGATGGCAGTTCTTGATAGAGAATGAAAGAAGGCTGTGGTCAGAGAGCGGGAGAGGGGAGTTTGTGAAATTGTCCACTGAGCAAAGCCGGGAGAAGACCAAGTCGAGGGAGTTTCCATCTTCATGCGTTGGAGAGTTACTATGCTGCGAGAGGCCGAAAGAGGAGGTTAGAGATAAAAGGTGAGAAGCCATGGGGAGAGGGGAAAAGCAATGGGGATGTTGAAATCACCCACGATGAGGGTGGGGGTGTCACAGGAGAGAAAGTGTGTAAACCAGGTGGCAAAATGATCCAGGAACTGATGAGAGGGGCCGGGAGAACGATACACCACCGCCACTCGCATGGAGAAGGGGACGTAGAGTCTGACAGCATGGACCTCAAAGGAAGGGAATACAAGTGAGGGTACTTGGGGGATAACTTGGAAGGTACATTTGGGTGAAAGGAGCAGACCAACGCCTCCACCTGCTCTGTTGTCCGATCTTGGGGTATGAGAAAAGTGTAGTCCACCATAGGAGAGAGCAGCAGCAGCGGTTGTGTCTGACTGCTGGATCCAGGTTTCAGTAAGAGCCAGGAGGTTAAGAGAATTAGATAATTATATACAGTAGATGCCCGGGTTATACAAAGAATTTGTGAAATGTTAAGGAATTCATACAGGGTTTTGTAATTATTTGAAAAGCATAAATCTGATAATTGTGCCTTGCATTTGTATTCAGCCCCTGTAGTGTGATACTTTATAAAACCACCTTTCTCTGCAGTTACTGCTGCAGTCTTTCGGGATCTGTTTCTCCAGCTTTGTACATCTAGAGGTGGTATTTTGCCCCTTCTTCTTTGCACAATCGTTCTCGCTCAGTGAGATTGGATGGAGACGTCTGTGATCAGCACTTGACACGTCTTGTCACAGATTCTCACTAGGATTTGGGTCTGGACTGTGACTGGGCAGATTATACACAAGAATATGCTCTAATCTTGACCCTCCATTGCAGCTCTGACATGATGTTTACAGTCTTTGTCCTGCTGGAAGATGAACCTACGCCCCAGTCTCAAATCTTTTACAACTTGGAACAGCTTTTCCTCAAGGATTACCCTGTATTTAGCTCCATCCATTTTCCTATGAACTCTGACCAGCTTCCCTGCCCCTGCTGAAGAAAAGCCTCCCCACATCATGATTATGCAACCACCATGTGTGACGGTGGGGATGGTATTTTCAAAATATTGTGCAATGTTAGTTTTCTGCCAAACATAGCCTTTTGTAGCCCAAAAAGTTCTCCTTCTGTCTCATCTGAGCAGAGCCCCTTCTTTCACATGCTCACTGTGTCCCCTACTTGGCTTTTTGCAAACTGCAAATGGGACTTCTTATGGCTTTCCTCTTCCTACTCTTTCATAAAGGCCAGATTTGTGAAGTATACGTCTAATAGTTGTCTTGTGGACAAATGCTCCCACCTAAGCTGTGGATCTCTGCAGCTTCTCCAGAGTGACCATGGACCTCTGCTTGGAATGTCAGTTTAGGTGAACGGCCATGTCTTGGTAGGTTTGCAGTTGTGCCATACTCCTTCCATTTTTGGATGATGGATTGATGCTCTGTAAGATGTTCAGAGCTTGGGGTATTTTTTATAACCTAATCCTGCTTTACTCTTCTCTACAACTTTATCCCTGACTTGTCTGGTGAGCACCTTGGTTTTCGCAATGTTGTTTGATCTCTAATGTTCTCACACAAAACTCAGGCCTACACAGAACAGCTGTAGTTATACTGAAAAGAAATCACACCCACATGGACTCAATGTAACAATTATGTGACTTCTGGAGGGAATTGGTCACTCCAGATTTTATTTAGAGGCATCGGACCGCAAGGGGTTGAATACAAATGCACCTCACAATATTCAGATTTATAGTTTTAATTGATTAGAAAATCATGTATCATTTCATTACACGTCACAACTACTTGTAACTTTGTGTTGGCGTCACATAAATTCCTAATAAAATATATTTAAGATTCTGGCTGTAATATGAAAAAATGTGGGTAAGTTCATGGGGTATGAAGACTTTTTCAAGGCACGGTATATAACTATAATATACCAGCATGATGATGTACATTTTCCATTTGGTCATAACTTAATTGTTAAGGCTATGGATATTTCACATGATTAGTCTTATCTAAGGTAGATGACATTTCCCGGCATTGTGTGTTTCTGGTGAGGATCTGGTGACGCTATGATTCGCTGGATACAGCCGATCTCCATCTTTCCTGCCCGGCTGCTTCTTTCTACATTTCTGCACTTGAAGACCAGAATTGTATAGAATCATTTCAAAAAGTTTTAAAAAATTCTGGGATTTTTTTTTTACAGTGATTTTGTTCCTTTACCATGGCTTGGCACAAGCAGAAGATAGATGTTGAATTGTCTCCATGGCGGAGCGCGCGGCAGCGCCAGGGAACAAACACAAACTGTTCTCTGGATCAGTAGGCAAAGTGTTACAGCCCGAGCCAAGCGCAGCTAGGCACACACTGCTGCCTGCCGTCCAGTAGTCACTGGCACAGATTGTCGGTGGTTGTACATTTATACATTTGTTGTCACAGCAAAACAGGGACAGGAGGCGCCCTGAATAAACTGGCATCACCGAGCCTGTGAGGAAGCGAGTCAGCCAGGGAAATGTATCAACAGAATAAATATATGTCTGCAATAAATCATGAGCGGCTTTAAAGGGCCAGACATAAAGGGAAACGCTCAATCTACATCCTTCATCACTGTTACAGTATGTTTCAATGTGGCAGTTTAGGGTTAATGTCCCCAGTGTATAACATCCGGCCCCATTGTCCCCAGTGTATAACATCCCGCCCCATTATCCCCAGTGTATAACATCCGGCCCCATTATCCCCAGTGTATAACATCCGGCCCCATTATCCCCAGTGTATAACATCCGGCCCCATTATCCCTAGTGTATAACATCCAGCCCCATTATCCCTATTGTATAACATCCAGCCCCATTATCCCTAGTGTATAACATCCGGCCCCATTATCCCCAGTGTATAACATCCGGCCCCATTATCCCTAGTGTATAACATCCAGCCCCATTGTCCCCAGTGTATAACATCCGGCCCCATTGTCCCCAGTGTATAACATCCGGCCCCATTGTCCCCAGTGTATAACATTTGGCCCCATTGTCCCCAGTGTATAACATCCGGCCCCATTGTCCCTAGTGTATAACATCCAGCCCCATTATCCCTAATGTATAACATCCGGCCCCATTATCCCTAGTGTATAACATCCAGCTCCATTGTCCCTAGTGTATAACATCCGGCCCCATTGTCCCTAGTGTATAACATCCGGCTCCATTGTCCCTAGTGTATAACATCTGGCTCCATTGTCCCTAGTGTATAACATTCAGCCCCATTGTCCCTACTGTATAACATCCAGCCCCATTGCCCCAGTGTATAACATCCAGCCCCATTGTCCCTAGTGTATAACATCTGGCTCCATTGTCCCTAGTGTATAACATCCAGCCCCATTGTCCCTAGTGTATAACATCCGGCCCCATTATCCCTAATGTATAACATCCGGCCCCATTGTCCCTAATGTATAACATCCGGCCCCATTATCCCTAGTGTATAACATCCGGACCCATTATCCCCAGTGTATAACATCCAGCCCCATTATCCCTAGTGTATAACATCCGGCCCCATTGTCCCTAATGTATAACATCCAGCCCCATTATCCCTAGTGTATAACATCCAGCCCCATTGTCCCCAGTGTATAACATCCGGCCCCATTATCCCTATTGTATAACATCCAGCCCCATTATCCCTAGTGTATAACATCCAGCCCCATTATCCCTAGTGTATAACATCCGGCCCCACTATCCCTAGTGTATAACATCCAACCCCATTGTCCCTAATACATAATATACAGCCCCATTATGCCCAGTATATAACATCCAGCCCCATTATCCCTAGTGTATAACATCCGGCCCCATTATCCCTAGTGTATAATATACAGCCCCATTATCCCCAGTGTATAACATCCAGCCCCATTATCCCTAGTGTATAATATCCATCCCCATTGTCCCTAGTGCATAATATCCAGCCCCATTATCCCCAGTGAATAATATCCAGCCCCATTATCCCTAGTGTATTACATCCAGCCCCATTATCCCTAGTGTATAACATCCAGCCCCATTGTCCCTAATGTATAACATCCGGCCCCATTATCCCTAGTGTATAACATCCAGCCCCATTATCCCTAGTGTATAACATCCAGCCCCATTGTCCCTAATGTATAACATCCGGCCCCATTATCCCTAGTGTATAACATCCGGCACCATTATACCTAGTGTATAACATCCAGCCCCATTATCCCTAGTGTATAACATCCAGCCTCATTATCCCTAGTGTATAACATCCAGCCCCATTATCCCTAGTGTATAACATCCAGCTCCATTATCCCTAGTGTATAACATCCAGCCCCATTATCCCTAGTGTATAACATCCGGCCTCATTATCCTTAGTGAATAACATCCAGCCCCATTATCCCTAGTGTATAATATACAGCCCCATTATCCCCAGTGTATAACATCCAGCCCCATTATCCCCAGTGTATAACATCCAGCCCCATTATCCCTAGTGTATAACATCCGGCCCCATTATCCCTAGTGTATAACATCCGTCCCCATTGTCCCTAGTGTATAAGATCCAGCCCCATTATCCCTAGTGTATAACATCCAGCCCCATTATCCCTAGTGTATAACATCCAGCCCCATTGTCCCTAATGTATAACATCTGGCCCCATTATCCCTAGTGTATATCATCTAGCCCCATTATCCCTAGTGTATAACATCTGGCACCATTATCCCTAGTGTATAACATCCAGCCCTATTATCCCTAGTGTATAACATCCAGCCCTATTATCCCTAGTGTATAACATCCAGCCCCATTATCCCTAGTGTATAACATCCGGCACCATTATCCCTAGTGTATAACATCCAGCTCCATTATCCCTAGTGTATAACATCCAGCCTCATTATCCCTAGTGTATAACATCCATCCCCATTATCCCTAGTGTATAACATCTGGCACCATTATCCCTAGTGTATAGCATCCAGCCCCATTATCCCTTGTGTATAACATCCAGCCTCATTATCCCTAGTGTATAACATCCGGCCCCATTATCCCTAGTGTATAACATCCAGCCCCATTATCCCTAGTGTATAACATCTGGCCCCATTATCCCTAGTGTATAACATCCATCCCTATTATCCCTAGTGTATAACATCTGGCACCATTATCCCTAGTGTATAGCATCCAGCCCCATTATCCCTAGTGTATAACATCCGGCCCCATTATCCCTAGTGTATAACATCCATCCCCATTATCCCTAGTGTATAACATCTGGCACCATTATCCCTAGTGTATAACATCCAGCCCCATTATCCCTTGTGTATAACATCCGGCCTCATTATCCCTAGTGTATAACATCCGGCCCCATTATCCCTAGTGTATATCATCTAGCCCCATTATCCCTAGTGTATAACATCTGGCACCATTATCCCTAGTGTATAACATCCAGCCCTATTATCCCTAGTGTATAACATCCAGCCCTATTATCCCTAGTGTATAACATCCAGCCCCATTATCCCTAGTGTATAACATCCGGCACCATTATCCCTAGTGTATAACATCCAGCTCCATTATCCCTAGTGTATAACATCCAGCCTCATTATCCCTAGTGTATAACATCCATCCCCATTATCCCTAGTGTATAACATCTGGCACCATTATCCCTAGTGTATAGCATCCAGCCCCATTATCCCTTGTGTATAACATCCAGCCTCATTATCCCTAGTGTATAACATCCGGCCCCATTATCCCTAGTGTATAACATCCAGCCCCATTATCCCTAGTGTATAACATCTGGCCCCATTATCCCTAGTGTATAACATCCATCCCTATTATCCCTAGTGTATAACATCTGGCACCATTATCCCTAGTGTATAGCATCCAGCCCCATTATCCCTAGTGTATAACATCCGGCCCCATTATCCCTAGTGTATAACATCCATCCCCATTATCCCTAGTGTATAACATCTGGCACCATTATCCCTAGTGTATAACATCCAGCCCCATTATCCCTTGTGTATAACATCCGGCCTCATTATCCCTAGTGTATAACATCCGGCCCCATTATCCCTAGTGTATAACATCCAGCCCCATTATCCCTAGTGTATAACATCCGGCCCCATTGTCACAAGTGTATAACATCCGGCTCCATTATCCCCAGTGTATAACATCCAGCCCCATTGTCCCTAGTGTATAACATCTGTCCCCATTGTCCTTAGTGTATAACATCCAGCCCCATTGTCCCTTGTGTATAACATCCGGCCTCATTATCCCTAGTGTATAACATCCGGCCCCATTATCCCTAGTGTATAACATCCAGCCCCATTATCCCTAGTGTATAACATCCGGCCCCATTGTCCCAAGTGTATAACATCCGGCCCCATTGTCCCTAGTGTATAACATCTGTCCCCATTGTCCTTAGTGTATAACATCCAGCCCCATTGTCACAAGTGTATAACATCCAGCCCCATTGTCCTTAGTGTATAACATCCAGCCCCATTGTCACAAGTGTGGCAATCACTGATACCAGCGCGGTCCTGTAATAGAAGCCGCAAGGGTAATAAGTCTTTTCATGACATTTCTTGCTCCTGAATCTTCCTCCATTACCTGTGAGTGATATTACTGAGAAATGGAAGGACTCGCAGCAACCCAGCCACGAAGTGGAGACTCTGTAACGTTACCAAGGCGGGGACTAAGTGCTGAGGAGGCTGGAGCAGAGGGCAGAAAAGTCACCACCGCTCTGCTGACCCCATAACTGCAGAGTCCAGACCTCCTCTGGTATCAGCACAAACACTGCGCACTGAGCTTCATGGCCGAGCAGCTGCATGCAGCCGTACATCACCAAGCACAATGCCGAGTGTCGGATGGAGTGGTGTAAAGCCGCCACCACTGGACTCTGGAGGAGACGTGTTCTGTGCAGTGATGGGTCACACTCCTCTACATCTCTACTATCTACATCTGATGGAGGAGTCTGGGTTTGGAGATAATGCTTTGGACTTATTATTATGGGGCGGCCTCAGCCTCCTTGTTCCGATGAATGGAAATCTTAAGACATTGTGGACAATTGTAGCTTCAGCTTTGTGGGAACAGTTTGCAGTTCTTCCTTTGCTGTTCCCCATGACTGAGCCCAGGGGATAAGTTCCATACAGATATGGAGGGGGGGGGGTACATGAGCCGCAGCACAGAGCCCGGAGGCTCCTGGAGGAGGATATGTGTAAGGAAGATTTTAAAAATTTGGCACCTGAAAGAAGAGCATCAAGGGAAAATAATTGTTTCAAATGTATAAATAATATATAGCTTATACAATTTGAAATTGGCTTTTATTGAATTTTATATCAATTTACCCTTTACACAATGGCAAATCCACAGACAAAAATGCAATATTAACAATATTAAAAATAAATATATATAAAAGTTTAAATCACCCCCCATTTGCCCCATACAAACCAAAACAATAAAAAAATACATAATTGGTATTGCCACATTCAGAATCGCCCGATCTATCAATATAAAAATAATTAATCCGACTGGTAAACGGAGTAGCAAGAAAAAAAGTAAAAACATTAGAATTACGATTTTTTTTTTTGGTTGCCACAACGTTGAATTAAAATACAATAATGGGCAATCAAAAGATCGTATCTGCACCAAAATTGTATCAATAAAAATATCAGCTCGGCTTGAAAAAAATAAGCCCTCACTCAGACCGAGATCACGAAAAATGGAGACGTTACAGGTCCCGGAAAATGGTGTTATTTGGGGGGGGTTTTAGCAAAATTTGGGATTTTTTTTCCTACCACATAAATAAAAAAGAACCTAGACATGTTTGGTAACTACAAACTCATAATGACCCCCCCAAAAAAAGTTGTGGAATTGCACTTTTTTTTTTCCAATTTCACCGCACTTGGAATTTTTTTCCAATTGTCCAGTACAGGATATGGTAAAACCAATGGTGTCGTTCAAAAGTGCAACTCGTCTCGCAAAAAAGCAAGCCATCCCATGGCCATATTGACAGAAAAATAAAAAAGTTATGGCTCCGGGAAGCAGGGGAGCAAAAATCAGAAACGCAAAACGGAAAATGGCCCGAGGGTGAAGGGGTTAAAGCATCCGTGAACAGAGAGAGCGCGCAATACTAAATGATTCCACTGTTGTTGTGATTTTGTCCTACCTAAAGTCACCACTAGGGGGAGCTCAATGAGAAATATATGTTGTTAGCGCCCTCTAGTGGAGGCTGCAGGCAGGAAAAATGTCATCTGTTCTCAGGCTAGAAGAGCAGAGCTGCTCTGCACAGATATGGTGGAAATTAATGTTATCTGCAATAAGTTCAGAATTTTTCAATTCTGACCTATGATTTCTGTGTAACAGAGCTGTAAGAAATCAAATGGTTCTCATACTGTATCTTGGAAAAGAAGGAAAAACTGTGAATAGAGACCCTCGAAAGTCCAATAATTCATGTCTCAAAATGATACCTAGAAAGTCCCGGTGTCCGTATTATACAATGCGTCCTGTTATCTGCTGACACTTGTGTTTGAATCAGCGCTTCCTTCAGTCGCCTCCTCCCACGTCCTTTGTGGGGCTGTAACAAAACTTCCTTTTCTTCCTCTCTCTTCATCTTTGAGAAACATAATTACAAAAGATAAACTGACCGTATAAGAGGAGAACGACTTCACAACTTCCTTTTGATTTTAATAAGAGGAGAGTGAGCGGTTTATGGAGAAGAGCTTGTTGGTGAGCGGTTTGCGGATTTATGAAGCTCTTGAGAACACAATGGACCACAGGCGTTATTGTCTTCATCCATCTCGTAGCCACACTTCAATTTTCACAACAGACATAAAAGAAGCATGTGTCTCCTGTCCTAGTAGTGTCGCCCACACTCTGCCTCCTTCACGCTTCGCTGGATCTCAGCTCTTCCTCAGGTGTCACTGCCATAAGAGAAATATATTCAGAGCTGAGAGGACAAGAAACCAACAGAGTCCTGACACCCGGGAAATAAATCCACCGGGAGAGCTGCCCTTCTGCTGCTTCTCTCCACAGGCTCCATCTCCTTCCCACCTTTATGATGCCGTATTATTCTCCTTCCACTTAATGCTCCGTTTTCTTCCTCTCCTACTGATCGTTTATTCTTCCTCTTCTTCTCCTTTACAGCTCCAACATCCTTCCTTTTCTGACCATCCATATTCTTCCCTATACTGCTTCTCTTTTTCTTCTCTTTTCCTGATCATCTTCCTTTTCATTATTTTCATCTTCTTCTTCTGTTTATGATTCTTCTCCTTTCCTCCTCCCTTTTATTTCCTTTCTTATCTTATCCTTAAAATTATTTTTCTCTTTTCAATTCCTATTCCTCTTTTTCTCCTACCACCTTTTGATAATGTTTTCTCTTCCCTCTTCATCGCTTTTCTATCATTATTCTTTTTATGTTTCATCTTCTTCTTATTCTCCTTTTATGACCTTTTCTTGTTCTATTTCTCATTGTTCTCCTTTTTATTTTCATTTTACTTCATTTCTTTACTTTTGTTTATTATTCTCCTTCCACTTAATCCTCCTTGTTACCTCTTTCTATTTCTCTTTTTATCATTCTTCTACTTTCCAACTCCAACTTACATTCTTTTCTTCTCCTTGATCTTCTCCTTCCACATACTGTTCCCTTTTCTTTTGTCTCTTTTCACTTCCTCTTTCTTTTACTTCCTGATCATCTTTTTTTGTCTTTTTTTATTTTCCTTCCATTTCCTCTTCCCTTTTTTCTTTGTTTGTTTCTCATTCCGATTCTACGCCTTTCCATCCCCCTTTTATTTCCTTTCTTATCTTTGATATTCTCCTTTCACTTAAACTTCCTGTATTTTTCTCTTTTCATTTCCTGCTCCTCTTGCACTTCCACTTTTAGATCATCTTTGTCTCATCCCTCTTCATCACCTTTCTTTCATTGTTCTTTCTGCAGCGCCCCAGAGTCCTGGTCGTTGCAGTACTGTGGCTCCGCCGCTAAGGGGAGTGATGGTACATCTGATGGCACTGAAGGAGTTCACCTGACCAGGTATCACAGTCACACATTACACTTCACACTCCGGCCTCCAGGGGGAGCTAAGGGTGCTATGTATTAGGCCACTCCTCACAGTCTGGTAAAACTGGGGGTTAGATAGGAAGTTAGTCAGAAGCTGACTGGGTTGGAACCAGGCAACATCCTGTGGCAGGGGGTGTTGCAGGGGAAAATTCAGGGGGGTCCCTGTCAGGGGTGGGATCTTGACAGAGGCCTAGCGAACAGAAAAAAATGTTAAGGAACCGAGCCTGCACTACATCGCGGCGGTATCTCAAGAAGGGACAAGAAGCGAGGTTTATTGTGAAGCAGTGAGAAACGAGATCGCAGCAATAAGGAGATAATACCAATAGGAGTCGTGCTGTAAGACCGAGGCAACATCCTACTGAGGCGCGTAGCCGGTGGCCAGAACGCCGAGGAAGTATCAGACTCCAAGCAATACTTCAAACAGAGGCAGGACAGTTGATTATAGGTTGGCTGTCTCACCAAAATCACCTAAGAAGACATAGGGGGCAACTGTGGGAGAGGGGCGACACTAGGGTCCCAGAAGAACTCCAGGCCTACCCGTCATACGGGTGCGTCCTAGCCATATCATCTGGGGGACGGAGAAGAATATCAGAACAGACATAACTTGTGGGAAATAACATCAGAAACAGACACAACAGTTGTGAGGACTATCCCGTGGTGCTCAGCAGGGAAGTACTACAACACCCAGGCGCTAGAAGGTAGGCACAGATTTCCACCTGCAAAGGGAACTCTGGAGGTGCCATCGGACCGGCCGGTCTCTTCCAGCCCTGTTAACCGTACTCCGGATTGAGGACTTTGAAGCCTTCAGTAAAGAGGTAAAGAGACTGCAACCCTGTGTCCTCATTATTCATTGCGACCTGCACCACGCACCACCACCTACACCTTTTATTGGACGCCCCTTAGCAGGGTCACGGACCGGGTCTAGCCACCGTGACAACCCCAGAACTGAGACCGAGAGGCCCGGTACCGAGTACCCCGCGGCCCTGCGTCTGGGGGAGCTCCAAACTTGACGTCACGAACAGGATCTACTTAAGCCTGAAGAAGCAGGTCATGTGTGCCTTGGAACTGTGATTGAACTGAGCTTGAACCGTGATTTATTACAAAGACTGTGTATTTCTGTTATCACCAAGAGTTCCCGCCAAAAACCGCCGCCATTGCAGCGCTGAGAGGAGCGCAGAAGAAGAAGAAGGGCATGAAGTGGGCGTGAACGAGCTGAAGAGCGCGCAAGACAATGGCCGCCCAGTCTAAACATTACTGCATTCTGAGGACGTGTCCGTCAGCTGCTGAGGTCCGCCTCCTCATTCTCTATGGAGGGTGGACACAATGGCGACGGGACCGCCAACGAAAGAGAGCGCGGGAAGAAGACATGGAGGAGGCAAAGATGGCAACGTCGGAAGCAACGCATGGGGACGACCCGATCCAGCGTGAGACTGCATTACCTGTTACAGCCCCAGATTCGCCATCGTTACAGGGACTGGCCTTTACGGAGTTACCGCTGGGCAGACCCAACTGGCCGCCATCCGAGGAGTGTGTGGCTGCAGCTGAGGCTCGGCGGGTAGCGCGCCGCCGGGAGGCCGACGACCGTGTGCTCTCTCGGCTGGGCCAGCCCACGGAGGTCCGCCTATCTCCGGTGTCCCCGGCTTCCTTCATCCCGGCCGCGGCAGAGTGTGAGCTGCAGGCACAGGGCCTGAGAATCCTGCCGGAGGCAGAACATCTGCTGCACCTGATGATGGCATGGAGAAATAGACCCCAACCTGCGGTCCAGATCGACCTGACGAGTGCTGAGGCGGTCCCACCGTCGCACTGGGGTGGGGTGGTATTCTTTAACCCTCGGGAAGGAAGGGGAGTCATTCAAGAAATTGGAGAGCCGCTGCGGGTCCGTGTTGACCGGAAGGAAGTGGAGCCCTGCGGCGGAAGATATGACAAAGACCGCTATTTGGAGCCCGGAGATGCAGTGACCTATACCCGGTGGAGGAGGGAGGTCGGCTGGATGGCTCGGGGCATTCAGGGGTGTGTTGCTCTCCAGGCTGCCGCCGGAACATCAGAGGACGGACCCCCTGCAGAAAAGGTAGCGGAACCTGTCCCCGCGGAACCCCAGGAAATCCTGACCCACCATGGATCCATAGGCCGGGGCCACTCTCGGCTGAGGAGGGTGGCCCAAAGAGGAGTGCTGCCGCTGCCTTGACGAGGACCGGGCCTTTCTACACCGCAACGGGTCGTTTGCCAGGTGAGGCCCGGAAGGAGGCCACCTCCGGATCAGCCAGAACCTGAATAAGCATAAATGCTTTACAGAATGTATATAGTTAACTGTTATGACCCCAATGGCGAGGGTCTCAGAGATATCAGCAAGTCTGCGAAGTACAAAAATCCAGCTCATAGGGCAGTGGTAACTGGGTTGACCATATATCTACTCCTAACGCCAACACTAGAAGTAGCCGGGAAACATGCCTACGTTGGTCGCTAGATGTCTCGCGCCAGCCGGAGGACTAACTACCCCTAGAAGAGGAAAACAAAGACCTCTCTTGCCTCCAGAGAATAGACCCCAAAAGTAGGATACAAGCCCCCCACAAATAATAACGGTGAGGTAAGAGGAAATGACAAACACAGAGATGAACTAGGTTTAGCAAAGAGAGGCCCGCTTACTAATAGCAGAATGTAAACCACTTAAAAAGAAAACGATGAAATAACGGTCCAACAAGTAATATTCCGAAAAATGAATATACTTTATTACGTGATTAACATGACCAAAATGTAAGGAGGGAAAATGACACCTCAGGAAAAATGCTGGACAAAGAGCAGGAGGCGCGTGCCCAGGATAATGTCCAAACCAGATAGATAATAATAAAAAATTAGCAAAAATGCGAACTAAACTATAAAAACTAAATAAACATAACGAAAAAACCTGGATTAGACATGGTAAAGGTGCGGAACATATATTATCGTAGTAATCTATAGTGATCAATAGTCAGCCAATTAGCTAGTGTACAGAAGCTGCTGCAAGTAGCACAAAGTAAAGATGGTACATATTAGCAATATGAAAACAATATGCCCGCTCCTGCAAACATCATCACCATATAGTGGCTGGCAGTCACTTACCGCACTAAGGACAGTTATACCTGGGACCGCGCCTCCGCCCCTACGCGCGTTTCGGCAGAAACACCTTCGTCAGGGGGCAGGACCCCTGCCCCCTGACGAAGGTGTTTCTGCCGAAACGCGCGTAGGGGCGGAGGCGCGGTCCCAGGTATAACTGTCCTTAGTGCGGTAAGTGACTGCCAGCCACTATATGGTGATGATGTTTGCAGGAGCGGGCATATTGTTTTCATATTGCTAATATGTACCATCTTTACTTTGTGCTACTTGCAGCAGCTTCTGTACACTAGCTAATTGGCTGACTATTGATCACTATAGATTACTACGATAATATATGTTCCGCACCTTTACCATGTCTAATCCAGGTTTTTTCGTTATGTTTATTTAGTTTTTATAGTTTAGTTCGCATTTTTGCTAATTTTTTATTATTATCTATCTGGTTTGGACATTATCCTGGGCACGCGCCTCCTGCTCTTTGTCCAGCATTTTTCCTGAGGTGTCATTTTCCCTCCTTACATTTTGGTCATGTTAATCACCTAATAAAGTATATTCATTTTTCGGAATATTACTTGTTGGACCGTTATTTCATCGTTTTCTTTTTAAGTGGTTTATGTAACTGATGATAGGCCCTGTGGGTCTTGGTCACTAGTGGTATAGATTGTTGTCTTATTATGTTCTACCATGGTGACTAGTTCTATAAGTGGCTATTTAATAGCAGAATGTAGTAAGATAACTTATATGGTCAACAAAAACCCTAACAAAATTCCACACTGGAGATTCAAGAACCCCCGAACCGTCTAACGGCCCGGGGGGAGAACTCCAGCCTCCCTAGAGCTTCCAGCAAGGAAAGGATACAGATAATGAACAAGCTGGACAAAAATGCAAACAAAAACAAATAGCAAAAAGCAAGAAAGCGGACTTAGCTTAATCACGCAGGAACCAGGATCAGTAGACAAGAGCACTACAGATTAGCTCTGATATCAACATTGCCAGGCATTGAACTGAAGGTCCAGGGAGCTTATATAGCAACACCCCTGACCTAACGACCCAGGTGAGCATACAAGGGATGATAGACATACCCAGAGTAAAATCACTAGTAGCCACTAGAGGGAGCCAAAAGGTAAATTCACAACAGTACCCCCCCCCTTAGTGAGGGGTCACCGAACCCTCACCAAGACCACCAGGGCGATCAGGATGAGCGGCGTGAAAGGCACGAACTAAATCGGCCGCATGCACATCAGAGGCGACCACCCAGGAATTATCCTCCTGACCATAGCCCTTCCACTTGACCAGGTACTGAAGCCTCCGCCTGGAGAGACGAGAATCTAAGATCTTCTCCACCACGTACTCCAACTCGCCCTCAACCAACACCGGAGCAGGAGGCTCAGCAGAAGGAACCACAGGCACAACGTACCGCCGCAACAAGGACCTATGAAATACGTTGTGAATGGCAAACGACACCGGAAGATCCAGGCGAAAGGACACAGGATTAAGGATCTCCAATATCCTGTAAGGACCAATGAATCGAGGCTTAAATTTGGGAGAGGAGACCTTCATAGGAACAAATCGAGAAGACAGCCATACCAAATCCCCAACACGAAGTCGGGGACCCACACCGCGGCGGCGGTTGGCAAAACGCTGAGCCTTCTCCTGTGACAACTTCAAGTTGTCCACCACATGATTCCAGATCCGCTGCAACCTATCCACCACAGAATCCACTCCAGGACAGTCAGAAGGCTCCACATGTCCCGAGGAAAAACGAGGATGGAAACCGGAGTTGCAGAAAAATGGCGAAACCAAGGTGGCAGAACTAGCCCGATTATTAAGGGCAAATTCAGCCAACGGCAAGAAGGTCACCCAATCATCCTGATCAGAAGAGACAAAACACCTCAAATACGCCTCCAGAGTCTGATTAGTTCGTTCCGTTTGTCCGTTAGTCTGTGGATGAAAAGCGGAGGAAAACGACAAATCAATGCCCATCCTACCACAAAAGGATCGCCAGAACCTGGAAACAAACTGGGATCCTCTGTCCGACACAATATTCTCAGGAATGCCGTGCAAACGAACCACGTTCTGGAAGAACACAGGAACCAGATCAGAAGAGGAAGGCAGCTTAGGCAAAGGAACCAGATGGACCATCTTGGAGAAACGATCACATATCACCCAGATGACAGACATGCCCTTAGACACCGGAAGATCCGAAATGAAATCCATAGAGATGTGTGTCCAAGGTCTCTTCGGGACAGGCAAGGGCAAGAGCAACCCGCTGGCACGAGAACAGCAAGGCTTAGCTCGAGCACAAGTACCACAGGACTGAACAAATGACCGCACATCCCTTGACAAGGAAGGCCACCAAAAGGACCTGGCCACCAGATCTCTGGTGCCAAAAATTCCCAGGTGCCCTGCCAACACTGAGGAATGAACCTCGGAAATGACTCTGCTGGTCCATTTAGCAGGCACAAACAATCTGTCAGGTGGACAAGAGTCAGGCCTACCAGCCTGAAATCTCTGCAACACACGTCGCAGATCTGGAGAAATAGCTGACAAGATAACTCCTTCCTTAAGAATACCCTCAGGTTCAGCGACTCCAGGAGCATCAGGCACAAAGCTCCTAGACAGAGCATCGGCCTTCACATTCTTAGAACCTGGTAAATACGAGACCACAAAGTCAAAACGGGAGAAAAACAATGACCAGCGGGCCTGTCTAGGATTCAGGCGTTTAGCAGACTCGAGATACATCAAATTTTTGTGATCAGTCAAGACCACCACACGATGCTTAGCACCCTCGAGCCAATGACGCCACTCCTCAAATGCCCACTTCATGGCCAACAACTCCCGATTGCCCACATCATAATTTCGCTCTGCCGGCGAAAATTTCCTAGAGAAAAAGGCACAAGGTCTCATAGTAGAGCAACCAGGGCCTCTCTGCGACAAAACGGCCCCTGCCCCAATCTCCGAAGCATCCACCTCAACCTGAAAGGGAAGTGAGACGTCAGGCTGGCACAAAACAGGCGCCGAAGTAAACCGGCGTTTCAACTCCTGGAAAGCCTCCACGGCAGCAGGAGCCCAGTTAGCTACATCAGAGCCTTTCTTGGTCATATCCATCAGCGGTTTAACAACGCTAGAGAAATTTGCGATAAAACGACGGTAGAAGTTAGCAAAACCCAAGAACTTCTGAAGACTCTTAACTGACGAGGGTTGAGTCCAATCATGAATAGCTCGGACCTTGACTGGATCCATCTCCACTGCAGAAGGGGAAAAAATGAACCCCAAAAAGGGAACCTTCTGTACACCAAAGAGACACTTTGAGCCTTTTACAAACAAAGAATTTTCACGCAGAATCTCAAAAACCATCCTGACCTGCTCCACATGCGAGTCCCAATCATCAGAAAAAACCAGAATATCATCCAGATAAACAATCAAAAATTTATCCAGATACTTCCGGAAAATGTCATGCATGAAGGACTGAAAAACTGAAGGTGCATTAGAGAGCCCAAATGGCATCACCAAGTACTCAAAATGACCTTCGGGCGTATTGAATGCGGTCTTCCATTCATCGCCCTGCCTAATGCGCACAAGGTTGTACGCACCACGAAGGTCTATCTTGGTGAACTACTTGGCACCTTTAATCCGGGCAAACAAATCTGACAACAGCGGCAAAGGATACTGAAATTTGACAGTGATCTTATTTAAAAGCCGATAGTCAATACAAGGCCTCAAAGATCCGTCCTTTTTGGCCACAAAAAAGAATCCCGCACCAAGAGGGGAAGAAGAAGGACGGATATGCCCCTTCTCAAGAGACTCCTTGATATATGAACGCATCGCGGTATGTTCAGGTACCGACAGATTAAACAGTCTCCCCTTAGGAAACTTACTGCCAGGAATCAAATCTATTGCACAGTCACAGTCCCTATGAGGAGGCAATGCACTGGACTTAGACTCGCTGAAGACATCCTGATAATCAGACAAATACGCCGGAACTTCCGAAGGCGTAGAAGATGCAATAGACAAGGGCAGGGAATCTCCATGAATTCCATGGCAGCCCCAGCTTGACACTGACATAGCCTTCCAGTCCAAGACTGGATTATGGGTCTGTAACCATGGCAAACCCAAAACAACCAAATCATGCATTTTATGTAGAACAAGAAAACGTATTACCTCCCGATGTTCGGGAGTCATGCACATGGTAACCTGTGTCCAAAACTGCGGTTTATTTTTTGCCAATGGCGTAGAGTCAATGCCCCTAAGAGGGATAGGATTTTCCAATGGCTCAAGCACAAATCCGCAGCGCTTGGCAAATGACAGATCCATAAGGCTCAGGGCAGCACCTGAGTCCACAAACGCCATGACAGGATACGATGACAGTGAGCAAATCAAAGTTACAGATAGAATAAATTTAGGTTGCAAATTACCAATGGCGACCGGACTAACAACCTTAGTAAGACGTTTAGAGCATGCTGAGATAACATGTGTAGAATCACCACAGTAGTAACACAAGCTATTCTGGCGTCTATGAATTTTCCGCTCATTTCTAGTCAGGATTCTATCACATTGCATTAAATCAGGTGCCTGTTCAGACAACACCATGAGGGAATTAGCAGTTTTGCGCTCCCGCAACCGCCGGTCGATTTGAATAGCCAGGGCCATAGAATCATTCAGACCTGTGGGAATGGGAAAACCCACCATCACATTCTTAATGGCTTCAGAAAGGCCATTTCTAAAATTTGCAGCCAATGCACACTCGTTCCACTGGGTCAGCACGGACCATTTCCGAAATCTTTGGCAATACACTTCGGCCTCGTCCTGGCCCTGAGACATCGCCAGCAAGGCTTTTTCTGCCTGAATCTCAAGATTGGGTTCCTCATAAAGCAAACCGAGCGCCAGAAAAAACGCATCAATGTCAGCCAATGCCGGATCTCCTGGCGCCAGCGAGAAGGCCCAATCCTGAGGGTCGCCCCGTAAAAAAGAAATAACAATTTTTACTTGCTGAGCGGAGTCTCCAGATGAACAGGGTCTCAGGGACAAAAACAATTTACAATTATTCCTGAAATTTCTAAATTTAAATCGGTCTCCGGAAAACAGTTCAGGAATCGGTATCTTAGGTTCTGACATAGGACTTCTGATAACATAATCTTGTATGCCCTGCACACGAGCAGCAAGCTGGTCCACACTTGTAATCAAGGTCTGGACATTCATGTCTGCAGCAAACACAAGCCACTCAGAGTTAAAGGGGAAAAGAAAAAAAAATGAGAAAGAGAAAAAAAACCTCAGAACTTTCTTTCTTATAATCCCGCTTCTGCAATGCATTTAACATTTAATACTGGCCTGGCAAACTGTTATGACCCCAATGGCGAGGGTCTCAGAGATATCAGCAAGTCTGCGAAGTACAAAAATCCAGCTCATAGGGCAGTGGTAACTGGGTTGACCATATATCTACTCCTAACGCCAACACTAGAAGTAGCCGGGAAACATGCCTACGTTGGTCGCTAGATGTCTCGCGCCAGCCGGAGGACTAACTACCCCTAGAAGAGGAAAACAAAGACCTCTCTTGCCTCCAGAGAATAGACCCCAAAAGTAGGATACAAGCCCCCCACAAATAATAACGGTGAGGTAAGAGGAAATGACAAACACAGAGATGAACTAGGTTTAGCAAAGAGAGGCCCGCTTACTAATAGCAGAATGTAGTAAGATAACTTATATGGTCAACAAAAACCCTAACAAAATTCCACACTGGAGATTCAAGAACCCCCGAACCGTCTAACGGCCCGGGGGGAGAACTCCAGCCTCCCTAGAGCTTCCAGCAAGGAAAGGATACAGATAATGAACAAGCTGGACAAAAATGCAAACAAAAACAAATAGCAAAAAGCAAGAAAGCGGACTTAGCTTAATCACGCAGGAACCAGGATCAGTAGACAAGAGCACTACAGATTAGCTCTGATATCAACATTGCCAGGCATTGAACTGAAGGTCCAGGGAGCTTATATAGCAACACCCCTGACCTAACGACCCAGGTGAGCATACAAGGGATGATAGACATACCCAGAGTAAAATCACTAGTAGCCACTAGAGGGAGCCAAAAGGTAAATTCACAACAGTTAACTGTTCATCTTTTTGTGTTTCTCTGCTGCTATAACCCGACTAGGGTTATCTCTTAAAGGGATCCCTTAGTTGACCCGGGATCCCTATTTTTGCCTTTTTGATTGGTTCATCACTGTTTTAAAGACTACCGAATCATGGACGGTGAATGATTCACAAACTGTTTTGTACATAGTTCGCACCTTATTAAAGGTGCCCCCTACTGGTTTTACAAGAGAAAGAACTCTTTGCGAAGAAACTGTTCCTGGAAACAGTACAGGAGTTCCTGCCTTACACGAACTTGCAGCTTGAGAAGTTGGGTTACCTCCAAGAGACTTGGTTCCCTCTTAAAGGGAACGTTCACTAATAGCACTTAAAGTATAATGTTGCCTTAAGAGAATTAGCAATAATGTTTATATGTAGAAGTAATATGTAGTTAGTTAGTTATAAGAAAATGTTTGATGTTGCTAGAGATTGAGGACAGGGAAGTGAACCCGTACGGGGTTAGATGGTGAGTCCTCCTAGGAGCCATAGATAGATGGTTCAGTGTTACTGTACTAAGAAAAGAGGCAGTAGGCCTGGGCAGGTAGACAGGCGGTCCTGCATAAGACAAATCAAGAAGAAAGTGTTGCACTTAGAAAAGAGAAGTGATAAAAGTTAATTTATATTTTAGAAGTTTTTATAGTAAGCCTTTAGTGGATTCAGCTTATACGTCCTTAGAGGCAGAGTTAAATTATTGTTGAGAATTTGCACTAAGTAGAATACCCGGCTGGGTAAGAAAAGTTATTTATAGTCTGTTATTTAAAATATTTAACCATGTTCTGTTTGTAACGTTCAAGTGTTCTCACCTCCCATAAAGGGAAGCTCTGTTCAAATTTACTTGTTTCTGCATTTCTAAAAATTGTATGTCTTTTTGCTGACATGTATTGTTGTTTTCTTCCCAGTCCAGGAGTACTGGATTTAACCGGGGGGGAGTGCAGCGCCCCAGAGACCTGGTCGTTGCAGTAACATCGCTCTGCCACTAAGGGGAGCTATGGTACGTCTGATGGCACTGAAGGAGTTCACCTGACCAGGTATCACAGGCACCAATACACTTCACACTCCGGCCTCCAGGGGGAGCTAAGGGCGCTATATATTAGGCCACTCCTCACAATCTGGTAAAACTGGGGGTTAGATAGGAAGTTAAAAAGAAAGCTGACTGGGTTGGAACCAGGCAACATCCTGTGGCAGAGGGTGTTGCAGGGGAAGATTCAGGGGGGGTCCCTGTCAGGGGTGGGATCCTGACAGAGGCCTAGCGAACAGAAAAGAACGTTAAGGAGCCGCACCTGCACTACATCGCGGCGGTATCTCAAGAAGGGACAAGAAGCGAGGTTTATTGTGAAGAGTGAGAAACGAGATCGCAGCAATAAGGAGATAATACCAATAGGAGTCGTGCTGTAAGACCGAGGCAACATCCTACTGAGGCGCGTAGCCGGTGGCCAGAACGCCGAGGGAGTATTGGGCTCCAAGCATTACTTCAAACAGCGGCAGGACAGTTAATTATAGGTTGGCTGTCTCACCAAAATCACCTAAGAAGACATAGGGGGCAATTGTGGGAGAGGGGCGTCTCTAGGGTCCCAGAAGAACTCCAGGCCTTCCCGTCATACGGGTGCGTCCTAGCCATATCATCTGGGGGATGGAGAAGAACATCAGAACAGACATAAGTTGTGGGAAATAACATCAGAAACAGACACAACAGTTGTGAGGACTATCCCATGGTGCTCAGCAGGGAAGTACTACAACACACAAGCGCTAGAAGGTAGGCACAGATTTCCACCTGCAAAGGGAACTCTGGAGGTGCCATCGGACCGGCCGGTCTCAGCCAGCCCTGTTAACCGTACTCTGGATTGAGGATCCTGAAGCCTTCAGTAAAGAGGTAAAGAGACTGCAACCGTGTGTCCTCGTTGTTCACCGCGAACTGCACCACGCACCACCACCTACACCTTTCATTGGACGCCCCTTAGCAGGGTCACGGACCGGGTCTAGCCACCGTGACAACCCCAGAACTGAGACAGAGAAGCCCGGTACCGAGTACCCCGTGGCCTTGCGTCTGGGGGCGCTCCATTTCTATGTTTCATTTTCTTCTTATTTTTTTATTTCCTATTCTTCTTCTGTTTCTCATTACTATTTTCTCCTTTTATAGTTCATTTCTTTACTTTTGTTTATTATTCTCTATATACTTCCTGTTCCTCTTTTTCTTCTATTTTCAATTCCTGCTTGAATTTTTTCTCCTTCTTCCTCCACATTTCTCTCCTTTCCCACTTGCTGACCTCGCCTTTCTTACCCTTCTTATTCTATTCACCATCTTTCTCCTTCTTATCATTATTCTTTTCCCTTTCTTCTCTTTCTTGTATTATTGTCCTTGCACTTCTTGTTTTCTGCTTTTTATTCTGTTTCTCATCTTTCTTTTTCCTATTGTCATTCCACTTCTGATCCTTTCTTGCTCTTATTAGTTTCCTTCCACTTCATGATCGTTTTTTTCTTTTCCCTTCAATACCTGATCCTTATTTTCTTCTCCCTTTCATTCTCTGCTCCATCTTCCCTCTTGTTATTAATCTCTTCATCTTTACCATTTTACATCTTTATTTTCTATTTTTAATTCTCATCTTTTTGCTTATTTTTTTCATCATTTTTCTCTTCTATTTATTGTCTTTCTCTCGTCTTTTTACTTACCATCACCATTCTACTTCCTATTTTTTGTCTCTTATTCCTTCTGTTATTCTCTTCTTATTCCTTGTGTTGTTAAGTTGACTTATTTGCCTTCCGTGTGGCTGCCCTCCATTTCTTTATCTCCCTTCTTTTTTTCCTTGCAGTTCTTATTTGCTTTCCACGTCCAGTTCTTCCTCTTCTTTCCTATTTCTTCTATTTTTGACACATCTTTAGTACTCAGCAGGAGAAGCCATGAAGTAGAGTGATGTTGCACTTGGAGAGATTTCTGATTCCAGTCACCTAGTCGAAAACATTCAATTGACAAATCACTAGTGGTATCATTACCAAGTCCATACATCTCGGGCAGATATACAAGAAAGAGCTGCATCCTCTGCGGCCCCCTGCTGATTCAGTGTCTGCACAGAGCATCATCTAATGGGGATAATTTTGATGGGGGAAAGATTTACTAAAGCAAATGTTCCAGAATGCTGTTCCAAATTGTGCCACAAACGTGGAGCATATGACGTGCAGAAAGTTTATTACTTGGGGCTACATGGAGACTTTTTGCAGCATGACTACCCAGTTTTAACTATTGAGTGACTGGAGCACAGTTGAAATAGTTAACATATAAGCTTAGCCTAAGATCTACCTGGGAAATGTATGAAAGGTGTCTAGATGAAGGAAGCTAATAAATGGAGGAAACATCGCACTTCCATGCATGTAATGCATTCTACATCAGCACTTTATGGGATCACAGCTAAGCTTCTTAAAAATGTATCATCAGCTCCGTGCTGCCAGATTCTAAGCAAAAATTTGAATGCAGACCTGTGCGCAACGGGAGAAAAAGATATGACGTTTTATAGGTGGCTTGTGTTTGTCATGATAAGAGTCATCTGTCATAGACCTACATCTCCAAACTCCAGCACTGCATCTTTTCATGGCCAACACTGCAATAAGTCAAGGGGTAGGTGCATAGAGATGAGAGGTTGTGCCATCTTCTAGACAAAAATGTCATTCAACCTAATTAAATAAGTGACACTTTGCTTTCTCCAGGCTTGTCACTTGCTGGGGACAGTGTGCTCTGCTTTATTGGCAGTTTGGATCAGTGGCAAAGATGTACCTCTGGCCGAACCTGTGCTCTTGTAAGAATGGCGGACTGTGTTTCAGTGTTATTTGTGTGTTATGTGTGTTTGGCTCTTCCAAATGTATTAGGATGGTCGAGGACGACTATCGCTAAAGAAGGGGAGAATGTAAGGATGGTGGAATATGTTGCAGTGTTCCTACCCCTGAAGACACCAATCTCTTCATGTGTAATGTGAGTTGTGTCTTTTGTAAATACTGTGTCATGCAGTTTTATAAGCAATGTGAAGTATAATATGTATATTGTAGGATGTAATAATGTTAGTAGTGTACAGTGTAGGGCATAATGTATAAGATAGGTGGTATAGGAATGTAGACAGATGACTATAGTATGAGTAGTGTCATTAGGATAAGTTAGGAGACAGTTTATGTTTGGGACTAGCCCACGGGGGTAGGGTTAGTGTTAGGGGTAGCGACTGCTTCCTTTTTAGTCAGATAGGGTTTGGAGAGTAAAACAAGCAGAGCTGCACAGAAGAGTGATCCAAAGTAAGAGGAGACTTGAGATCCCCAAGAAGAGGTGGCCTTTGGGAGGAGGCATCCATGGATAAGATGCCAAGTCACAAACCCTTGAGCTTGCAACCCTGAAGTTAACAGACCTAAACAGGATTCAGTTTAGGAGGACTTAGAGGAGACCCGAGCAGTAGATCCGGGTCACGAGTAGTGATAGAAATAACTTGTGGAACCGTTGAGCAAGTCGTCTATGTGGGTATGTAGGTCATAGGAAGCTGAATAAAATGATACATTGATATCTGTGATCTGATTATTTAATCCTGAGAAATCCACATTATATTTAATATGTCAATGAGCTGTTAAGATCTATGGGCGGGACACAGATCTCCCTCACAATTTGCCTCCAGAGCTTATTATAAATAACAGGGGGGTGATGCCAGTGCGAGACATGTAATGACTAAAAGTCTGTGCTTCTGATCTACATGTCTCACATTGGTAATTCCCCTATCATTTATTATAATGTCTCACACTGGTAATTCCCCTATCATTTATAATAATCTCCGGAGGCAGATTCTTGGGGAGATCTATGTCCCGGACCATAGATCTTAAGAGCTCATTTACATATTAAGAAAAAATTGATTTCTTGGAAGTAAGAGCATATCTCAGATATGGGGGTATCATTTTATTCAGCTTCCTATGACCTACATGCCCATATAGACGGGTACCGACAGATTCCCTTTAAATCCTGGAGCCAGCTCTGTACCTCAACTCAAACCTTATCCATAATGAAGGGGGTGATAAATGTGAATTGTGCCAATCAGGAGGGATAGAAAAAGGAGGCCTCGGTCGTAATGTTTAAGGCTTCAGCTGATAGGTTTGTGTTTGTACAGTATACTATAGAGACACTTGTATTATTGAGCAATAATGGATAATTGATAGCTTATTAAAAGACGCCACAGATGAAGCCTTTATTACCTTTCCAATTTGCGTAAAACATCCCACAATTTTTGGCATGAGAAACCAGTTTTTTTTATTAAAAAAAAAACGATTTTTTTTTTTAATATATTATACTTATTTATTTTTGGTTTTCATGTGAACTGCAACTTTTCCAGTCTAACCAGTGTGTCGCGATAATGTATTACATTTGTATCATGATAAATTCTCTATCAAAATTGTAATAAAGTAGATGGTGGACAACAGAAAAATATCAACTATATATTCCTTCCTTGACCAGTAATTGCAGGAGGTCTTGATCTCAAACAAGAATCTAGAACTTCACAAGTAGAAAGGTCAAGTGTGTTCCATGGGGAGACGTAGTCATCGGGGATCCTTCCCTTCACACTTCACCAACCTTTTAGGTCTTTTCTAAACTTTTGCCATTAGCAACAGTCACATCCAAGCGAAGGCTCGCCTCCGCTATCCAAATCCGATCGTTCGGAGCAAAGGGAAGCTTGGCTGGGTCTGTCTTGTCGCATCATCGCAAACATCTTCAAAGTAGAGAGATACCGACCTGGCAAGTCCCAGACTCATGTGCAAAGTGATAGGAAATTTTCTTTTTATTGTAATCTCCTGAGAGACTGCAAGCGACGGAGCAGATGTGAGAGATTTGCACTCATACTTTGCTGGCTTCCTTCAGTACAGGTGTCGCTATCCGTGGTCCTGAACGCCTCCGGGGAGCACGCGGTGATTGTTTTAGTCAGCGAGTCTCCTGGGGAGCATAATACTAACACCGTCCTCCTATAGATGTCGTGAGGAACAAACATTAGCGAGATGAATCCTCAACTGCAAAATCATACATTGGTTATTGTGGAAGCCGAGGATTATTTATAGTCAACAGCGCAGACACCTACAGCCGCGGAGGGAATATCATCTCGGGTTTCGGAAGAATTTCTGAATTAGTGGGTCATATGAGATGGAAGAAGGGTTCATGGAGTTAATCGTTTGGCGCATTTCAGTTTTAAGTATGTGCATGAGTTACCGCAATCTTAGAAAGTACACTAAAAACCACCATCAATCCATGTCATGATGTACTCCTCTTCTTTGATCCTGTGCATTCTCAAAGTGCTACCAAAATTGAGAAAAATTTAAAGAAATCTTCTCAATGTGTAGATTGACCATGAGTCTGGCTGTGAGGCAACTGGCTTCAGCAGAAGTTCTTCCCCACTTGTCAATTTGCAGCAGGAAACCAGAAATGCTAAACTTCGCCATTTGCAAGGTTTAATTCCTTTGTTGAAGGGGGTTGTCTACTTTCAGGAAAGTGAGCCTAAAACTGTGTAAAATACCAAGTTCAGCAGGATTATTTATAGTCAATAGCGCAGACACCTACAGCCGAGGAGGGAATATCGTCTCGGGTTTCGGAAGAATTTCTGAATTAGTGGGTCATATGAGATGGAAGGAGTGCTCGTGGAGTTAATCGTTTGGTGCATTTCAGTTTCAAGTATGTGCATGAGTTACCGCAATCTTAGAAAGTACACTAAAAACCACCATCAATCCCTACCATGATCTCCTCCTCTCCCTTGATCATGTACATTCTCAAAGTGCTACCAAAATTGAGAAAAATTTAAAGAAATGTTCTCAATGTGTCCCAGCAGATCAGCCATGAGTCTGGCTGTGAGGCAACCTGCTATAGCAGAAGCTCTCATCCACTTCTCTTTTTGCAAGAAACCAGATTTGTTGAACCTCGCCATTTTGCAAATTTTAATTCCACTTTCTGGAAAGTGAGTCCAAAACTCTGAAAAATACCTTAAAATAGAAAAATCAGCAGGTGCTCACCTTCCCTTGGTCCAAAGTCAGCTTCCAATTGCTGCTCTGGTCTCATCGTCTTCGCTCTGAGCTCAGTGGTTGACTTCATTGGTGACGTGACATCAGCATTGGAGTCAAGACACCAAGACCGGAGCATCGGCTAGGAGCTGCCACTGTACCCAGGGAGAGTGAGTCCTGCTGAACTTGCTATTTTAGGTATTTTACAGAATTTTGGGCTCATTTTCCTGAAAGTGGAATTAAACTTTGTAAATGGTGGGATTTAGTGAATATGGTTCCCTGCTGCAAAAAAAAAGTGGGAAAGAGCTTCTGCTGAAGTCAGTTGTCATGCAGCCAGACTCATGGCTAATTTATTGGGTGTAGTGCAGTGCAGGACAGTCCACCTCCGGATCGCAGCTGGGAACAAGACAGTCTACCTCCGGTTTGCAGCCGGTAACAAGACAGTCCACCTCTGGTTCGGAGCCGGGCACATATCCTCTGGATTACAGTCACTAAACACGCCAGTCCACCTCTGACCGGTTGTCGAGGGCTACTGCATCGCCGTGTTAATGTCTGTTTACTCACAGCAATACACAGTACACTATATCCTTCAATTTACAGGCACTAAACACATTAGTCCTCCTCTTGAGACCAGTTTCTGTGGACGATTGCATCACCATTCTACTCACAGCTTTACACTGTAAACGATATCCTCTGGATCGCAGCCGGGAACCATATCCTCCAGTTTACAGTCACTAAACACGCCAGTCCACCTCTGACCGGTTGCCGTGGGTGACTGCACTGCTGTGTATGCTTTGGGTACTAGGGGTCTCCGCTCCCCTGGCCTGTACTGCCTCACACAAATGGAGCTCTGCAAAGCCGACTGCTCTTTACTCCTCCAAATACCAGACTGACACTGACTCACCCTGACACACCCAAACCCTATACTGCAGGGTTTTCAACTTGAATATGAGGCCTTCAGCTACATGGAAAACCCAGCCCAGATAGAAACGGACTGCACGACTACCATTCTGCAGTCTGTTTCAAAACACAAAAGCCCAGAGCAGGTTTTCCCTAAATCTGCCTTGGACAACCAGCATGACCAAGACCTATACTCACTTTAGTCTGCATTGCAACCACAGCTACACCTGTGACTGCAATGCCCTCTCATGGCCTCAATACGCCTCCGTGAGCAACCTGGGGGGGGACATACAGTGACCCTCACATGTAACACCAGTCACTGCCTCACATGGGACACAATAAAAAGATTTCTTTTAATTTTTCTCAATTTTGATAGCATTTTGAAAATGTAAAGGATCAAAAGAGAGGAGGAGATCAGGCCCCAGTGAGGGTGAGTATCTGGTAAGTTTGTTTTTTGGGGTAATTTTCAGAGTTTGGGAGACTTTTTCCTAAAAATGTACAACCCTTATAAACCCTGCCTTTCCTTGTTATTCTCGGGATGAGAAGAAAATTACCAGTCTTATCTGAAAGATTTTTATAACATTTGTTACAATTTTGTCTCAGATCCAAATTTGTAACGCTTGCAGTTCATTTAGGTTTTACGGTTACTTAGAACATCAGGAATAAAATGAACAACACATCAGACTGCAAAAAGTATAAGACGAAAAGAAAACAAAGACACAAAAATAAAATCTCAGATCGTTCACGTATCTCTAAGCTTCTTCAGTGTAACACCACCTGCCCAACATCAGCGGACATCTTCCCAAGGAGTTTATGTGCCAGACTTACTGTCAATCGACATATTTCAATGTGATTCTCTAGGACCCAACAACGGCTTCTACGACCTAAAGAAGATTTTTGCAATTTGCTGCCACCTAATGTCAAGCGTGAATTCTGCAAACTTCTGAACCCATGCTGGAGCTGTGGGAATCCATCCTCTCCAGACATTATTCCTTGATGAGTTACTAAACTTTTATGTTATTTTTTAATAATTTTTTTCATCATGGAAAGTTATGAAACTTTGCACATCACTTTATTAGGGCAATGTGACTTAACACCTGTAAAAAATAAAATAAAATTGCATGTAGGTGACTTCTAAACCCCGACTTTTCCTCAGTCTATTTGCCTGCCTTCAGCTGCATTAATATCAGAATGTACTCATTGGGAGCACAGATGATTGCAGTGATGGGTCAGCACCTGAGTCTCGCTAACTCTGGGGACAAGGGTGTTCCATATCCTGCACGACCTGCTTCTACAATCAGGGGGAAACCATATTTATTCTTTGGGTGGCACTGGGGATGGGAGAGACGTTGGGAACAAAAGATGTGGGCAGTGCAGGCTCTGTCCAGCCAGTGAGACTGGAGTGGTTGGGACTTGTAGTGCCATTGTGACATCGATGGGTGTGGACCCATTGCACAATGGATCGGGCTTACCCTGGAGGGCCATGAGTAAGAGGCTACCTGGTTTTCGCAAACACCTCTGATGTTGAGGTTAGGCTAGAGGTAGTCACCATGTGTCGCTCCATGGCAATCCCTGGACATACAGCAGCTAACTGATGGGTATGTGAAGTACAGAAGGGTGAAGACAGGAGCATAGTCAGATGGACCAAGGTCGGGGCAGACAGCTGTGGTCAGGAGTGAAGAGGTCAGACAGAACAGGTAAACTTGCCGGGTGAGAAACAGGGAAAACGACAGAAAACACAATGTCTGAACATTGGAGACTGACAGGAACAGGTGGGGAACAATAGGAGGAGCAGCCTAATATTTCCCCTGCTGGCGGGTGATAGGCTGGGAAACCAAGCATTACAGGACACAGCAGGGTTAAACTGCAGAATCTGGCAGCACCTCCCTATAGCCAGGTGCATAGATATGCAGCAGAGTTGGAAGTGCTGCATGAGGACTCAGCATGACAGCCTGACATGGGAAGGAGCAGAGCGGACAATGCAGTGAGCAGCACGGTGCTTGGAACGTGTGCAAGTTACCACCATGACAGCTATCTCCTCTGGAAGTATGGGTGCGTGCTGCCCAGTTGGAATGATCAGCTCCTTCCTTGGTCCATTGGGACAGGCCTGCACCCTACAAAATTTCGCAACGTCTCGCTGGAATGAGATGCCCCTGAAAAAGCTTTGGGGGCAAGAATAATTGGCTTTCCTCACGGTGACCGGCTGAGTATTGGGTCATATTTGCATTGGTGCACTGGAAAAACATGCAGATTAAATGTTTCCCAGAGTTTATATCTGGGTCTATTTTGGGGGAAAGTATCTTTTTTATTGAGTGATGTACCAAAGTCATTTTGCATAAGAAGTTGACTAAAAGTTTTACCCACTATTCTAGAGATTCCTCTGGTGTTCTGACTATGAGAACAGACCAACCAAGGAGCACTGGCAGGGAACATAGGAAACAACTACAAATCCCAGCAACTTCATTGGAAAGTGTAGTATTTCTTGTGCTGCGACCAATATCCATTGCTCTTTGGAGGTTGAAAGTAGCAACTGTCTACTGAAGTTTCGCCTGGGACTCCGGGGAATCAGTAGAGCAGTTTAGGTCTGGTCGGTAAAGTTTGGAGAGACGTTGATCTTCGTAGACCAGCACCAATCTCATTTCCAACTTCTTCTTTATCCAGCGCACAGTCTTACATTTCTAGCCATGGTTGTCCAAGCTCTGCTCACTGGTCTGTTGGAGTTGGTTCTTTGGTCTGGATATCGGTGGATCCTGTGGTGTCCATTTTGGATAGATGTGTCTATGAATGTTATGGTAGTCATCCAAATAAAGAACCTCCAACACTCAGAATATGACAGGCGATGATGGGAATTCATTTCCTGGCAGTAATCCATGACACATATGGCCAACATCGTATTAATTAGCATTCCCGGGAAGTTCCCCCCCTTTGTCTAAGACTCTCAGCTCCAGATCTCCAGCACTGTGGGTGCTGCACCGCATTAATATCCCAGTCCCAGAGGGCGGAATTACTCACAAATAACACCAGGTAGCCACCGAGATGAAAAGAGGCCGGGAAATAGGATTGTTCGCAGGCAGAGCAGAGGGAAGATTATTTAATTAAAGCTGACAAAGCTCCTCCGCGATCGTCAATTCTGGCAACGTGAAATTAAAGTGTGTTTTGGCTTATAATTGAATTATTTACTACAAGCCGCCTGCATTGTACTTGGCAGGCGATGGAGGCAAATGTGCTCCGTAGACTTCAGTTCACACTAAGTTCATCATATCCACTGTTCTATTAATGGGGGGATGGGTTTCATGAAATACATCACAAATACAGTGCCTTGCAAAAGTTTAAACCCCCTTAAAAGGCAAAAGATTTGTATGGCTTATGAAAGATGCCTGTAGCATTAAAAAGTTATTCACCGTCCAAAAAAATCAAGTTGGCACCCATCCACGAGGGCTTGACCGCTGGGACCACCAGAGATCCTGAATGGAGTGGATGTGTGTATGATCAACCTCCATTCATTGTCTATAGGACTGTAGGAGAAATTACAGCAGTCCGAAATTTCTGGCAGTCTCATTCACCATGAATGGAGTTGAGCATACGCAACTCCACTCCAATCATGACGGAGCTGCAAACCCTGATCACGGGCTTTCAATGCCCCAATCTCAAGATGACTGGGGGTCCCAATGGTCGTAGCTCCAGGAATCAACGAGTATGGAATAAGAATAGAACACTGGCTTGTAATGCAGAACTCTGTCTAGAACAATTTGTGTAAGTGTTATTTTTCATTCAGTCAGGGAGGGGATTGAACACTTTTGCAATAAAGTTTTTTTTCTCTTGCAATCTATAAAATGCATAGTAATGTGCACTGCTGACTTCTGAGTGGTCTGCGCCGGGCCCTGGGGGGAACTAGAAGGTGATTATGCCTTCATTTATGATTTTTAATTAATCCATATCTAAAAAAAAAATGTTTTACTGTCAGACAACCCCTTTAAGAAACCGCAATGCATCCACAGATGGCATTAAGATCACGTTGTGAATTTTCTAATAAATGATACCGTCTCACTTTCCAGATGAAAATAGAAATGAGACATAACATCATCTGTCAGGTTCTGCTTCTCTGGCAAATCTCAGCGTTGTTTTCACTCAACAGCTTGTCTTGTTTAACTAGAGGAGCGGCGTGCCGACATATGGAACGTGTCCATCCACGCTTTCTTTTTGTCTCACTGTAACAAAGTCTACGAAGAAGTTAGAAAGTTCTGATCAATTTTCTTAAGGTCATAAAGATAATTTTTTAAATTTATTTGCACTGAATTTGATAAAAGATTAATATGGAATTACTTTTTACACATCGCACCACTTTTACTGGTGTGGGGGGTAACATGGAGGGTACATCGGCTTTAATTCTCAATCTCTGACTTTAGAGTGGCTCTAAGATGCATCGAATGTATTTATAGGCACATGCCTTCCTGCCGGCAAATCTGGGGCTGAATTTCAAAAACTCTGTTGTAGAAAATTTCCTTAAAGGGGACGTTTCGCTAAGGCAACACTGGCCATGTTTTTTGCTTTATTTTATTTCCGCCGCTCCCTTGAATGTTCTGTTTTTGTTTTTTTCAAAATCCGCCGTACGGTTCCCGAGATATGAGTCTTTATATTTAGTGCTATTTTTTATGGTCTTCACTAAGGAGGCGGTGCTCGCATGTAATTATGCAGATTAGCCTAAATACACGCCCCAAACGTTATGTCAGCCATGCCCCCTCGGAGTAACATAAAAATGTTAGATAAACAAACCTCATATCTTTGGTATCGTATGACGGATTTTAAAGGAATAAAAAACGTAATACTCAGGGGAGCTGTGGGAATAAAATAGGAGCAAAAACTGTCCACTTTTTTTTTCCCAACTGAATTTTTATTTAACCCTAGAACGCATACCTGGGGCCTCGGAGGCCGGCCAGGTTACTTTTTTTCTATTTTCTGTAAAAGTGCTTTAGTTAGAATTTTGAAAATCTAGGTATTCCTCAGGTATATAGTTGTTAGTAATTTCCAGTTATTCATATATTTTTATGTTACAGACATTTCGGTATAACAACCTTTTTTTGGGACTACCCCATATTCACGCACCTGGGGCCTTTTAGGCCTGTACTAGGTTTACATGTGATACTCAGTCTTTTTGTCTGTATTGTTGCTGGGGAAGAAAAATAAGAAAAATAAGAAAAAAAAAAAGAATAAAAATAACACAATGGATAATTACTTTACCAATTTTGAAATGGCCAACTTTTTGCTTCAAAAGCAACTTACACTTGTTGGTACTATGAGGCCAAACCGCCGCGAAATTCCTCCAATCATGAAGCACAATGCACAGCGAACAATCTACGAGAGTGTATTCGGTTTCTGCAATCAAGCAACAATGGTGTCTTATAAAGCCAAGAAAGAAAAATCCGTGATATTACTGAGTACAATGCATCATGATGGAAGTATTGACACCTAGGGTTGAGCGACTTTCATTTTTTTAAGATCGAGTAGGGTTTTGGGAAACCCGATTTTGTCCAGAGTCGAGTCGAGTGCAGTCGGCCGATTATCGCTAAAAGTCGGGGATCGACCGAAACACGAAACCCAATGCAAGTCAATGGGGAAGCATAGTCGGCAGTGAGTGGAGGCCAGGAAAACACCTACAGTGCCCATTTTAATGCCAAAAACATCCATTCTTGTTTCTGAAGCTTGCCAATCTTAATTAACTGTATAATAATAGTTGGGCATAGGGAATTGGGGGAAAGTTGTGGGGGGAGTAGGGCTGGCTCAAGTTTTTCGTGGGCCCAGGAAATGCGGACTACGTCACGGCGGTGTTGCAGGGAAAGGTAAGTATTTAAACGTTGCAAGTGCTGTGATCCTGAGCAAGCAGGGGGGGGCCCACTCGTTCGCATTGCCACTGGCACAGGGCCCCTCAAAGTACGGCGGTGTGTTTGCATGGCGGGGGCGCCTCCCACCAGCAGCGACACTTTTGCGTACTCTGAGGGGCCCTGTGCCAGTGACGTCGCCAACGAGTATGCCCCCCCACCTGATGAAGGAACCTGCACTTTCATCTGCACCTTCCTCTTTGTCCCTGTGTAAGGTGGTATAACATGCGGGAAGGGGAACCTTACTTTCAGCAGGGTCAGATTCTGGCTGTGTAGAGTACAAGGGGAATGTAGTGGTCTAGGTCAATGTACCAGCAGACTCATTTAGCAGTGGCTGGGCAATGGGCAGGATGAGGAGGAAACAGATATAGGGCCAAAGAATAAAGTAGGCTACATGCAGTTCAAAATTGGTAACAGGACTAAACAGGCGGCATTGCTTTGTTCAGTGGAGTAGCAAACCCAAGAGCAGCAGACACTGTTTCAAGGGCATAACCACACTACTAGGCCAAATGCAGTTCAATATCTGATAGTATAGGGCGAAAGCCAGAATGTGGAAGCTCAGCTTTGTTCAGTTGAGGACAACACCAGGGAGGGGCAGACACCTTTAGTAGGCCGGAAAAGCCTATTGCATTTTTTAAAATGGTAATTTGGAGCAGAAGGTTGAAGCTCAGCTTTATTTAGTTGAGGGCAACACCAGGGAGGGGCAAAAGCCGTTAGTAGGCCCTAACCACCATTTTTTTTTTTTAAAACCACTTAATGAGAGCCGGAAGGTTGAAGCTCAGCTTTATTTAGTTGAGGACAACACCAGGCAGGGGCACACAGACAGACACCTTTAGTAGGCCGGAAAAGCCTATTGCATTTTTTAAAATGGTAATTTGGAGCAGAAGGTTGAAGCTCAGCTTTATTTAGTTGAGGACAACACCAGGCAGGGGCACACAGACAGACACCTTTAGTAGGCCGGAAAAGCCTATTGCATTTTTTAAAATGGTAATTTGGAGCAGAAGGTTGAAGCTCAGCTTTATTTAGTTGAGGACAACACCAGGCAGGGGCACACAGACAGACACCTTTAGTAGGCCGGAAAAGCCTATTGCATTTTTTAAAATGGTAATTTGGAGCAGAAGGTTGAAGCTCAGCTTTATTTAGTTGAGGACAACACCAGGCAGGGGCACACAGACAGACACCTTTAGTAGGCCGGAAAAGCCTATTGCATTTTTTAAAATGGTAATTTGGAGCAGAAGGTTGAAGCTCAGCTTTATTTAGTTGAGGGCAACACCAGGCAGGGGCACACAGACAGACACCTTTAGTAGGCCGGAAAAGCCTATTGCATTTTTTAAAATGGTAATTTGGAGCAGAAGGTTGAAGCTCAGCTTTATTTAGTTGAGGACAACACCAGGCAGGGGCACACAGACAGACACCTTTAGTAGGCCGGAAAAGCCTATTGCATTTTTTAAAATGGTAATTTGGAGCAGAAGGTTGAAGCTCAGCTTTATTCAGTTGAGGACAACACCAGGCAGGGGCACACAGACAGACACCTTTAGTAGGCCGGAAAAGCCTATTGCATTTTTTAAAATGGTAATTTGGAGCAGAAGGTTGAAGCTCAGCTTTATTTAGTTGAGGACAACACCAGGCAGGGGCACACAGACAGACACCTTTAGTAGGCCGGAAAAGCCTATTGCATTTTTTAAAATGGTAATTTGGAGCAGAAGGTTGAAGCTCAGCTTTATTTAGTTGAGGGCAACACCAGGCAGGGGCACACAGACAGACACCTTTAGTAGGCCGGAAAAGCCTATTGCATTTTTTAAAATGGTAATTTGGAGCAGAAGGTTGAAGCTCAGCTTTATTTAGTTGAGGACAACACCAGGCAGGGGCACACAGACAGACACCTTTAGTAGGCCGGAAAAGCCTATTGCATTTTTTAAAATGGTAATTTGGAGCAGAAGGTTGAAGCTCAGCTTTATTTAGTTGAGGACAACACCAGGCAGGGGCACACAGACAGACACCTTTAGTAGGCCGGAAAAGCCTATTGCATTTTTTAAAATGGTAATTTGGAGCAGAAGGTTGAAGCTCAGCTTTATTTAGTTGAGGACAACACCAGGCAGGGGCACACAGACAGACACCTTTAGTAGGCCGGAAAAGCCTATTGCATTTTTTAAAATGGTAATTTGGAGCAGAAGGTTGAAGCTCAGCTTTATTTAGTTGAGGGCAACACCAGGGAGGGGCAGAAGCCGTTAGTAGGCCCTAACCAAAGTTGAAGGCCAAATGCAGTTTAATTTCTGATACTATAGGCCGAAAGCCAGAAGGTGGAAGCTCCGATTTAGACAGTGGAGGACAATTTGAATTAGGGACTGCAGACAGACTTAGTAGGCTGTCCCCTGTGGACCATGCATCCACCACATTAACCCATTGCGCCGTAATGGACACGTAATCTTCCGTGGCCATGCCTACAGGTCCATGCGTCTGTTGTCAGGTGCACCTTTGTACTCACAGATTGCCAGAGTGCATGGACAATGCGGTCTTCTACATGCTGGTGGAGGGTTGGGATGGCTTTTCTCGCAAAAGAAGTGTCGACTGGTTAGCTTGTAGCGTGGTACAGCGTAGTCCATCATGGCCTTATTAATAGTAAATAAAATATATAACTAGGCTCTATGAACTTTTAAATAGGTTCCAGGGGTACACGGGCAGCATTGGTGTGGTCAGTGGAGGAGTATTGCAAGTAGGGGCTGCAGACAGGCTATCAAAGGCCTAAAATAACAAACAGTAGGCAGTCATGGCAGTTTTACATCGGTTACATGGATACACAGGCAGGCACTCCAGGCAGCATTGTGGTCAGTGGAGGAGTATTGCAAGTAGGGGCCGCAGACAGGCTATCAAAGGCCTAAAATAACAAACAGTAGGCAGTCATGGCAGTTTTACATCGGTTACATGGATACACAGGCAGGCACTCCAGGCAGCATTGTGGTCAGTGGAGGAGTATTGCAAGTAGGGGCCGCAGACAGGCTATCAAAGGCCTAAAATAACAAACAATAGGCTCATTGCAGTTTTACAGCGGTTACATGGATAGACGGGCAGGCAGCTTGGTGGTCAGTGGAGGAGTATTTAAAGTAGGGACCGCAGACAGGCTTCAAAGGCCTAACATAAGAAAATGGGCTGGCTGTAGGCACTTTATAATTGGTTCCAGGGGTACACGGGCAGCAGTGGTCTGGTCAGTGGAGGACTAGTGGAAGGAGGGACCGCAGACAGGCTTCAAAGGCCTAACATAAAAAAATGGGCTGGCTGTAGGCACTTTATCATTGGTTCCAGGGGTACACGGGCAGCAGTGGTCTGGCCAGTGGAGGACTAGTGGAAGGAGGGACCGCAGACAGGCTTCAAAGGCCTAACATAAAAAAATGGGCTGGCTGTAGGCACTTTATAATTGGTTCCAGGGGTACACGGGCAGCAGTGGTCTGGTCAGTGGAGGACTAGTGGAAGGAGGGACCGCAGACAGGCTTCAAAGGCCTAACATAAAAAAATGGGCTGGCTGTAGGCACTTTATAATTGGTTCCAGGGGTACACGGGCAGCAGTGGTCTGGCCAGTGGAGGACTAGTGGAAGGAGGGACCGCAGACAGGCTTCAAAGGCCTAACATAAAAAAATGGGCTGGCTGTAGGCACTTTATAATTGGTTCCAGGGGTACACGGGCAGCAGTGGTCTGGTCAGTGGAGGACTAGTGGAAGGAGGGACCGCAGACAGGCTTCAAAGGCCTAACATAAAAAAATGGGCTGGCTGTAGGCACTTTATAATTGGTTCCAGGGGTACACGGGCAGCAGTGGTCTGGTCAGTGGAGGACTAGTGGAAGGAGGGACCGCAGACAGGCTTCAAAGGCCTAACATAAAAAAATGGGCTGGCTGTAGGCACTTTATAATTGGTTCCAGGGGTACACGGGCAGCAGTGGTCTGGTCAGTGGAGGACTAGTGGAAGGAGGGACCGCAGACAGGCTTCAAAGGCCTAACATAAAAAAATGGGCTGGCTGTAGGCACTTTATAATTGGTTCCAGGGGTACACGGGCAGCAGTGGTCTGGTCAGTGGAGGACTAGTGGAAGGAGGGACCGCAGACAGGCTTCAAAGGCCTAAAATAACAAACAATAGGCTCATGGCAGTTTTACAGCGGTTACATGGATACACGGGCAGCTTGGTGGTGAGTGGAGGAGTAGTGCAAGGAGTGTCTGTCCCAGTACTCCCAAAATATAAATAGATGTTAATGTCTCGCAAAACAACCAAAACAAAAAAAAAGGTGGCATACTTAGGTACAGGGGTGGGCTCATCTACTGAGTTTCTGACATAGTAATTTGGCAGTAACTATTTAATGGTGCCAATATAGGACACAGACACAGACTACTTTAAGTTGCATCATAGATGTCTACAAATTTGTATTGTCAGTGCCAGACATTGAATGATGTCAGCGAATAGACTAAAGATTGGTGGAGCTGTGCGACATAATTTTGCATGTGGTAGAGCACATTTTGAGCTGGGGTAGGGGGGAACTCTCTAGAGGCCGGCGGGACCGCCCCAGGGCCCCTCATGTTACAACGGTGTGTCTGACGTTGGGTGCGCACCACCACCGCCAGAGACACTACATTGTACTATGAGGGACCCAGTAGCAATGCCGTCAACCAAAAGCGAGCACACCCACCTCTTCAGACAAACAGCAGTCTCACGGGTGCTTGCGCCAAGTCGCGATACCACGGCCCCGTGTGGGGAGTTTGGCCATTTAGGGAGGTGTAAACATGTCGTATGCTGTACAATCAGCTGCAGCAAATTAGACATTAGAAAAGTAATTCACAGGCAAGAGCTTTTCATAGGAAAGCTAGGTGTCGGCCGGGCAAGGTGGGGCAAAAGATTTCGAAATCCAGTTGTGGTTCATTTTAATGAATGTTAGATCGTCAACATTTTGGGTAGCCAGACGAGTCCTTTTTTCGGTTAATATTGAACCTGCAGCACTGAATACTCTTTCTGATAGGACACTTGCTGCCGGGCAAGCAAGCTCCTGCAATGCATATTCTGCCAATTCTGGCCAGGTGTCTAATTTGGAGGCCCAGTAATCAAATGGGAATGACGGTTGAGGGAGAACATCGATAAGGGATGAAAAATAGTTAGTAACCATACTGGACAAATGTTGTCTCCTGTCACTTTCAATTGATGCAGCAGTACCTGTCCTGTCTGCGGTCATAGCAAAATCACTCCACAACCTGGTCAGAAAACCCCTCTGTCCAACGCCACTTCTGATGTGTGCACCCCTAACACTCCTAGTCTGCTGCCCCCTGGAGCTCGTGTGAGAACGATCACGTGCGCTGTGTGCTGGGAATGCCTGAAGCAAACGGTCAACAAGAGTTGATTGTTTGGTTGCTAATATTAGTTCCAAGTTCTCATGTGGCATAATATTTTGCAATTTGCCTTTATAGCGTGGATCAAGGAGGCAGGCCAACCAGTAATCGTCATCGTTCATCATTTTCGTAATGCGTGTGTCCCTTTTTAGGATACGTAAGGCATAATCCGCCATGTGGGCCAAAGTTCCAGTTGTCAAATCTCCGGTTGTGATTGGTTGAGGGGCAGTTGCAGGCAAATCTACGTCACTTGTGTCCCTCAAAAAACCAGAACCCGGCCGTGACACGCAACCAATTTCCTGTGCCCCCGGGAAAGGTTCGGCATTAAAAATATACTCATCCCCATCATCCTCCTCGTCCTCCACCTCCTCTTCGCCCGCTACCTCGTCCTGTACACTGCCCTGACCAGACAATGGCTGACTGTCATCAAGGCTTTCCTCTTCCTCTGGTGCAGACGCCTGCTCCTTTATGTGCGTCAAACTTTGCATCAGCAGACGCATTAGGGGGATGCTCATGCTTATTACGGCGTTGTCTGCACTAACCAGCCGTGTGCATTCCTCAAAACACTGAAGGACTTGACACATGTCTTGTATCTTAGACCACTGCACACCTGACAACTCCATGTCTGCCATCCTACTGCCTGCCCGTGTATCCTCCCACAAATAAATAACAGCACGCCTCTGTTCGCACAGTCTCTGAAGCATGTGCAGTGTTGAGTTCCACCTTGTTGCAACGTCTATGATGAGGCGATGCTGGGGAAGGTTCAAAGACCGCTGATAGGTCTGCATACGGCTGGCGTGTACAGGCGAACGTCGGATATGTGAGCAAAGTGCACGCACTTTGAGGAGCAGGTCGGAGAACCCAGGATAAGTTTTCAATAAGCACTGCACCACCAGGTTTAAGGTGTGAGCCAGGCAAGGAATGTGTTTCAGTTGGGAAAGGGAGATGGCAGCCATGAAATTCCTTCCGTTATCACTCACTACCTTGCCTGCCTCAAGATCTACTGTGCCCAGCCACGACTGCGTTTCTTGTTGCAAGAACTCGGACAGAACTTCCGCGGTGTGTCTGTTGTCGCCCAAGCACTTCATAGCCAATACAGCCTGCTGACGCTTGGCAGTAGCTGGCCCATAATGGGACAACTGGTGTGCAACAGTGTCATCTGCCGATGGAGTGGTTGGCAGACTGCGTTCTGTGGAAGAGCTGTAGCTTCTGCAGGAGGACGAGGAGGAGGAGGAGGAGGGGGTGCGAACGCCTACAGCCAACTGTTTCCTAGACCGTGGGCTAGGCACAACTGTCCCTAAATTGATGTCGCCTGTGGACCCTGCATCCACCACATTCACCCAGTGTGCCGTGATGGACACATAACGTCCCTGGCCATGCCTACTGGTCCATGCATCTGTAGTCAGGTGCACCTTTGTACTCACAGATTGCCTGAGTGCATGGACGATGCGCTGTTTAACATGCTGGTGCAGGGCTGGGATGGCTTTTCTGGAAAAAAAGTGTCGACTGGGTAGCTCGTATCGTGGTTCAGCGTACTCCATCAGGGCTTTGAAAGCTTCGCTTTCAACTAACCGGTAGGGCATCATCTCTAACGAGATTAGTCTAGCTATGTGGGCGTTAAAACCCTGTGTACGCGGATGCGAGGATAAGTACTTCCTTTTTCTAACCAGAGTCTCATGTAGGGTGAGCTGGACTGGAGAGCTGGAGATCGTGGAACTTTCGGGTGTGCCGGTGTACATGGCAGACTGAGAGACGGTTGGAGACGGTATTGTTTCCGCCGGTGCCCTAGATGCAATATTTCCTCCTACAAAACTGGTGATTCCCTGACCCTGACTGCTTTTGGCTGGCAAAGAAACCTGCACAGATACTGCCGGTGGTGCGGAAAATGGTGGCCTTACAGTGACGGAAGGGATGTTGCGTTGCTGACTAGCTTCATTGGCCGAGGGTGCTACAACCTTGAGGGACGTTTGGTAGTTAGTCCAGGCTTGAAAATGCATGGTGGTTAAGTGTCTATGCATGCAACTAGTATTTAGACTTTTCAGATTCTGACCTCTGCTTAAGCTAGTTGAACATTTTTGACAGATGACTTTGCGCTGATCAGTTGGATGTTGTTTAAAAAAATGCCAGATTGCACTCTTCCTAGACTCGGATCCCTTTTCAGGGATTGCAGACTGAGCTTTAACCGGATGGCCACGCTGTCCTCCAACAGGTTTTGGCTTTGACACGCGTTTTGGGCCAGATACGGGCCCGGCAGATGGAACCTGTTGCGATGTTGATGCCTGCTGCGGCCCCTCCTCCACCTCCGCTTCTGAACTACTGCCGCCTGCACCCTGTTCCCCCAATGGCTGCCAATCGGGGTCAATAACTGGGTCATCTATTACCTCCTCTTCGAGCTCGTGTGCAACTTCGTCTGTGTCACTGTGTCGGTCGGTGGTATAGCGTTCGTGGCGGGGCAACATAGTCTCATCAGGGTCTGATTGTGGATCTGTACCCTGAGAGGGCAATGTGGTGGTCTGAGTCAAAGGAGCAGCATAGTACTCTGGCTGTGGCTGTGCATCAGTGCACTCCATGTCAGAATATACTTGTAATGGGCATGGCCTGTTAAATGTTTCACTTTCTAAGCCAGGGACGGTATGTGTAAAGAGCTCCATGGAGTGACCCGTTGTGTCGCCTGCTGCATCCTTCTCTCTTGTTGTAGTTTTTGCTGAGGAGGACAAGGAAGCGACTTGTCCCTGACCGTGAACATCCACAAGCGACGCGCTGCTTTTACATTTACCAGTTTCGGAAGAGGAGGCAAAAGAGCTAGAGGCTGAGTCTGCAATGTAAGCCAAAACTTGCTGTTGCTGCTCCGCCTTTAAAAGCGGTTTTCCTACTCCCAGAAAAGAGAGCGTTCGAGGCCTTGTGTAGCCTGACGACGAAACTGGCTCCACAGCTCCAGACTTAGGTGGAATATTTTTATCCCCACGACCACCTGATGCTCCACTACCACTACCATCATTACCAGCTGACAATGAACGCCCACGACGACCTCTTGCACCAGACTTCCTCATTGTTTTAAAATCTTAACCAAAGTAACTTTATTTGTTGCTGTCAAACAACTTACACGGTGAGCTATAACTTCAGTATGATTTCAATATCCCTTAACAGGTTGGTGAGACCACAAGGAAAATCAGGCACAATGTTACACACTCTGTTTTCTGTGGCACAAAATCACAGAGATGACACACACGCAGGACTGTCACTCAAGCACTAATGTCAATATTAATCTCCCACCTAATTTATTTTTTTTTTTTTCTCAGGGAGACTTTAGAAACCAAATAATATTAAAAAAAAAAAAAAAAAAAAAAGGCTTTCTATGGCCCACAATTAGAGAGAGAGAGGTGGCACACCCAGGAGTCAAGACTGGCGCACAAGCTGAAAGGGCAATATTACTCTCCCACTGTTTTTTTAAGTTTTTTTTTTATTTCAGGGAGACTTTAGAAACCAAATAATATTAAAAAAAAAAAAAAAAAAAAATAGGCTTTCTATAGCCCACTGAATGAGAGAGAGAGGTGGCACACCCAGGAGTCAAGACTGGCACACAAGCTGAAAGGGCAATATTACTCTCCCACTGTTTTTTTATTTATTTATTTTTTTTTTCAGGGAGACTTTAGAAACCAAATAATAAGAAAATAAATAAATAAATAAATAGGCTTTCTATAGCCCACTGAATGAGAGATAGCACACACAGCAGTGGCACACAAGCCATGACTGAGGCCAATATTTTTCTCCCACTGATTGATGTAGTGTTTTTGTGTTGAGGTAGATTTTAGAACACAAATCAAGGAAAAAAAAAAAAATTCTTTCTATGGCCCACTGAATGAGAGAGAGGTGGCACACCCAGGAGTCAAGACTGGCACACAAGCTGAAAGGGCAATATTACTCTCCCACTGTTTTTTTATGTATTTTTTGTTTTTTAAGGGAGACTTTAGAAACCCAATAATATTTAAAAAAATAAATAAATAGGCTTTCTATGGCCCACTGAATGAGAGGGAGAGAGGTGGCACACCCAGGAGTCAAGCCTGGCACACAAGCTGAAAGGGCAATATTACTCTCCCACTGTTTTTTTATGTATTTTTTGTTTTTTAAGGGAGACTTTAGAAACCCAATAATATTTAAAAAAAAAAATAAATAGGCTTTCTATGGCCCACTGAATGAGAGGGAGAGAGGTGGCACACCCAGGAGTCAAGACTGGCACACAAGCTGAAAGGGCAATATTACTCTCCCACTGTTTTTTTATGTTTTTTTTTTTTTTTTCAGGGAGACTTTAGAAACCAAATAATATTAAAAAAAACAAAAAAAAAATAGCCTTTCTATGGCCCACTGAATGAGAGAGAGAGGTGGCACACCCAGGAGTCAAGACTGGCACACAAGCTGAAAGGGCAATATTACTCTCCCACTGTTTTTTTATGTTTTTTTTTTTTTTTTTCAGGGAGACTTTAGAAACCAAATAATATTAAAAAAAACAAAAAAATAAATAGGCTTTCTATGGCCCACTGAATGAGAGGGAGAGAGGTGGCACACCCAGGAGTCAAGCCTGGCACACAAGCTGAAAGGGCAATATTACTCTCCCACTGTTTTTTTATGTATTTTTTGTTTTTTAAGGGAGACTTTAGAAACCCAATAATATTTAAAAAAAAAAATAAATAGCCTTTCTATGGCCCACTGAATGAGAGGGAGAGAGGTGGCACACCCAGGAGTCAAGACTGGCACACAAGCTGAAAGGGCAATATTACTCTCCCACTGTTTTTTTATGTATTTTTTGTTTTTTAAGGGAGACTTTAGAAACCCAATAATATTTAAAAAAATAAATAAATAGGCTTTCTATGGCCCACTGAATGAGAGGGAGAGAGGTGGCACACCCAGGAGTCAAGCCTGGCACACAAGCTGAAAGGGCAATATTACTCTCCCACTGTTTTTTTATGTTTTTTTTTTTTTTTTTCAGGGAGACTTTAGAAACCAAATAATATTAAAAAAAACAAAAAAATAAATAGGCTTTCTATGGCCCACTGAATGAGAGGGAGAGAGGTGGCACACCCAGGAGTCAAGCCTGGCACACAAGCTGAAAGGGCAATATTACTCTCCCACTGTTTTTTTATGTATTTTTTGTTTTTTAAGGGAGACTTTAGAAACCCAATAATATTTTTAAAAAAAAATAAATAGGCTTTCTATGGCCCACTGAATGAGAGGGAGAGAGGTGGCACACCCAGGAGTCAAGACTGGCACACAAGCTGAAAGGGCAATATTACTCTCCCACTGTTTTTTTATGTTTTTTTTTTTTTTTTCAGGGAGACTTTAGAAACCAAATAATATTAAAAAAAACAAAAAAAAAATAGCCTTTCTATGGCCCACTGAATGAGAGAGAGAGGTGGCACACCCAGGAGTCAAGACTGGCACACAAGCTGAAAGGGCAATATTACTCTCCCACTGTTTTTTTATGTATTTTTTGTTTTTTAAGGGAGACTTTAGAAACCCAATAATATTTAAAAAAAAAATAAATAGGCTTTCTATGGCCCACTGAATGAGAGGGAGAGAGGTGGCACACCCAGGAGTCAAGCCTGGCACACAAGCTGAAAGGGCAATATTACTCTCCCACTGTTTTTTTATGTATTTTTTGTTTTTTAAGGGAGACTTTAGAAACCCAATAATATTTAAAAAAAAAAAAAATAGGCTTTCTATGGCCCACTGAATGAGAGGGAGAGAGGTGGCACACCCAGGAGTCAAGACTGGCACACAAGCTGAAAGGGCAATATTACTCTCCCACTGTTTTTTTATGTTTTTTTTTTTTTTTTCAGGGAGACTTTAGAAACCAAATAATATTAAAAAAAACAAAAAAAAAATAGCCTTTCTATGGCCCACTGAATGAGAGAGAGAGGTGGCACACCCAGGAGTCAAGACTGGCACACAAGCTGAAAGGGCAATATTACTCTCCCACTGTTTTTTTATGTATTTTTTGTTTTTTAAGGGAGACTTTAGAAACCCAATAATATTTAAAAAAAAAATAAATAGGCTTTCTATGGCCCACTGAATGAGAGGGAGAGAGGTGGCACACCCAGGAGTCAAGCCTGGCACACAAGCTGAAAGGGCAATATTACTCTCCCACTGTTTTTTTATGTATTTTTTGTTTTTTAAGGGAGACTTTAGAAACCCAATAATATTTAAAAAAAAAAAAAATAGGCTTTCTATGGCCCACTGAATGAGAAGGAGAGAGGTGGCACACCCAGGAGTCAAGACTGGCACACAAGCTGAAAGGGCAATATTACTCTCCCACTGTTTTTTTATGTTTTTTTTTTTTTTTTCAGGGAGACTTTAGAAACCAAATAATATTAAAAAAACCAAAAAAAAAAATAGCCTTTCTATGGCCCACTGAATGAGAGAGAGAGGTGGCACACCCAGGAGTCAAGACTGGCACACAAGCTGAAAGGGCAATATTACTCTCCCACTGTTTTTTTAGGTTTTTTTTTTTTTTTCAGGGAGACTTTAGAAACCAAATAATAAGAAAAAAAAAAATAATAAATAGGCTTTCTATAGCCCACTGAATGAGAGATAGCACACACAGCAGTGGCACACAAGCCCTGACTGAGGCCAATATTTTTCTCCCACTGATTGATGTAGTGTTTTTGTGTTGAGGTAGAATTTAGAACACAAATCACGGAAAAAATAAATAGGCTTTCTATGGCCCACTCAGTGAGAGATGGCACACCCAGGGATGGCACTGTAGCAGAAATGCCAATCTTAATCTCCCACAAAAAAAAAAAAAAAAAAACAGGGACTGTCCTACAATTACTATCTCCCTGCAGTAATGTAAGCCAGGTATGGCAGGCAGCAATAGGAGTGGACTGATGCACAAATTAAATAAAAAGTGTGGACAAACAAAAAAGATAGCTGTGCAGAAAGGAACAAGAGGATATGTGCTTTGAAAAAAGCAGTTGGTTTCCACAGTGGCGTACACACAGCAATACAGCTATCACGGAGCCTTCTAGGGCAGCCCAATGAGCTACAGCGCTGAGGGGAAAAAAAAAAAAAATAGCTTCCACAGTCCCTGCACACCGAAGGTGGTGTTGGACAGTGGAAATCGCTGCAGCACAAGCGGTTTGGTGGTTAGTGGACCCTGCCTAACGCTCTCCCTGCTTCTGACGAAGCGGCAGCAACCTGTCCCTAAGCTCAGATCAGCAGCAGTAAGATGGCGGTCGGCGGGAACGCCCCTTTATAGCCCCTGTGACGCCGCAGACAGCAAGCCAATCACTGCAATGCCCTTCTCTAAGATGGTGGGGACCAGGATCTATGTCATCACGCTGCCCACACTCTGCGTTCACCTTCATTGGCTGAGAAATGGCGCTTTTCGCGTCATTGAAACGCGACTTTGGCGCGAAAGTCGCGTACCGCATGGCCGACAAGCACAGGGGTCGGATCGGGTTTCATGAGACGCCGACTTAGCCAAAAGTCGGCGACTTTTGAAAATGATCGACCCGTTTCGCTCAACCCTATTGACACCAATGACAGGAAAAAAAAACCTGAAACCATACTGCATTATAATAAGACAAAAGGAGGTGTCGACAAGATGGACGAAATGATTGGAGAGTATTCGTGCAAAAGGCAGACTAAACGTTGGCCTGTTGCCCTTTTTTCCAATATCCTTGATGTGTCAGCCCTCAATAGCTACATTGTTTATTGTCAAACTAATCCAGAATTCCATGCCAACAGGAAGGACAAGAGACGTCTATTTTTGACAGAACTTTGTTATGAACTTTTGATGCCTACTATGATGGAGAGAAGCAGCATGATATGCTTATCAAGGCAAATTACGGAGGCAATGATCCGATGTGGAATACGCTTTCTGGAACATCCAGAGCAAAGAGAAAAAAAAAGAAAGCGCTGCTATATTTGTACAGCAAAGAAGGAAAGAAAATCGGAGCGTTTCTGTTCTACTTGCGGACAAAATTGTATGCAAGGAACATTCAGCCGAAAAAATAATATGCGAGAATTGTCGGGGGAATATGTAAAGTTACAAATAAATATTCCTGCACCAAGTTTGCTACAACCAAAAAATGTTTTCATAAAAAAATTGCATATAGAATGCCTATATTTGGCGTGCCCATTTACTTACTTTTTTGTTGTTTTATGCACATAATTATGTTTTGAAATATACACATCTTAGGCTGTGTTCTCAGTAGCGCTGGGGTTCGCCAGAAGGGGATCCATAATGGATCTGACCTCCTGGTAACTCCAGGATTCCGCCAGGCTTAGCTGGGGTCACCAGGAGGTCAGATCCATTACGGATCCCCTCCTGGCAGACCCCAGCGCTAGTGGGAATGCATCCTTACCTTGCAATTGTAAAATAAATTTTGAAAAGTATTTTTATTTGAGTTATTCCGTGTTATTTGCACACAGGCCTAAAAGGCCCCAGGTGCGTGAATATGGGGTAGTCCCAAAAAAAGGTTGTTATACCGAAATGCCTATAACATAAAAATATATGAACAACTGGAAATTACTAACAACTATATACCTGAGGATTACCTAGAGTTTCAAAATTTTTACTAAAGTAATTTTACAGAAAATAGAAAACAAGTAACCTGGCAGGCCTGCGAGGCCCCAGGTATGCGTCCGCCAGCCTTAGCCGGGGTCACCAGGAGGTCAGATCCATTACGGAATGGTGCGTGAATGTGTAGATTTCTATGGGTATGCGTTCTAGGGTTAAGTTTTTTTTTTATAATACAAATACAATACCAACCTGTCCACTTTTGACCTGGTGACATGTCCTGTTTAATGGGAGTTTCCCATATTTATTGAGGTTCCAAAAGAACTCATCAAAGGTCGTTTTCTACCACTCTTTGTCCTACCATCATCGGTGGATTACATACTGGAGCAGTAGAATGAGCACAATAGTAAGGATACATGACTAAAGTCACCTTTATCACTCACTCCGATTTTTAATTCCATTGATTGGGTCTGACTGGGGGCTTAATGAAGGAGTTTTCATCTTTAAGATGGTGAAGAAAGAAGTGATTCCAAGAAGTAAACAGACTTTACATGGCACCTATCAACGCGCATCCATTGGAAGACCCAATTTAACTTTCGGAGCAAGATGTATTCTTTGCAATAGCTCAATGCTATTGCAGGTTGTAGTAGATCCCCCCAAAATATGAAAGATATTGGGCCACAGAGAACAACCCACGTATGCAAAATCTTCCAAAAATTGTTGCCACAAAAGCAATTATAAGAAATGTATCAAAAACTTAGGGACCAGGTAATTTTTCATTTTTGCAATTTTGTTTTTTCCGCCTCTTCTTTCAAGAGCCATGTTTTCTTTCATTTTACTATAAAAAAAAATAGACGTACGCCTGTTGCTTTTTTGCAGGACAAGTTGTAGTTTTGAATGACACCATTCACTTTACCATATAATTGACTGAAGAATGGGAATCAAATTCCAAGGGGAAATGAAATGGTGAAAGAAAGCAATGTTGCAAACGTTTTGTTTTATGGTATCATAAAAATGGAAACTTGATTCTCCAGGTCAATACATTAACGGAAATACCAAACTTGTATAGTTTTTTTTTTTCATTTAAGTGGTTAAAAAGTTAAAGAATAAAAAAATGGGGGTCTGCATAACCCTTCTCGATACCCGTAACATTTTTTTTGTCTATGAATAGAGCTGTGTGGGACTCGTTTTTTTCTGTGGTGAGCTGTTACCCATTTTGCGATGTTGTGATTACTTTTATTGTAATATAGAAAGTAGAGTTGATCGAAAATATCTAATTTTGACTTTTCGAGTTTTTTTTTCTCTTTTTTAGCATTTACAAAAAACGTTAATGTTATACTTTGGTAGATTTGACTTTTCTGGATATGGCTATACCACTTAGGTTTATTTTATTTTAGATTTTTTTTGTTACTTTATTTAGAATGAGGAATAGGAGGGAGTGATTGATGTTTTTTTTTTTTAAATTTAAAAAGCTTTTTTTTTTTTACTATAATTTTTATTTTCCTTTAAGTACATGAACCTGCGATCATCCAATGGCTTATAACAGAGTATTGCAGTACATAATGAAATTGCGGTCTCCTGTGATGCTCAACCTATAACTGAGTTTCACGGTAGGTCCAAGATTGCAGATTGGGCTTTCTTGTGGAAGGAGGCTATGTGGCAATGCCATAATTTAAATGCCATCATATAAATGGCTGACAGCAGCGATCGGAGTTCTGCTCTGGACACTGCTGGTAGAATCGGATACCGGCTATGTAACATGCCTGGCATCTACTGCAGGTGGAGGAAACTCAGCTCCCGAGCCCCCTACATACACAGTCGCCCCACCGCAAGATGTACAGTTATGTCGATATACGTAAATTAATGAAAAATAAAAAAGATGGATTTTTTTTTAGAAAAATCGTCTTCCCTATAAAGCTCAGCAGAATTGGTGTTTGTAGCTGTCTCAGTCATGAAGACATAGCCATGCCAATAAGATGTGCTGTAAAAGAAAAAAATAAGTTTCTCAGGTGGGCTCTGAAGATTAGAATACATTTCCCAGTTTAGATCTGCTGAAAATCTAAGCGGATTTGATGTGCCATTTGGGATTTCATCACAAGAGAAGCCCCAGATGTTCCTCCATTGATGTGGCCAGCCAGTGTGTCTCGCTCAGCAGTAGGCTCCTTTCCACTAAGTTGAGTTTTACTGTCGAGAATAACATGTTAATTGAGCCGCTGACGTCAATTCGCACTTCGCTTCAACTGGAAAATCTGGCAAAATAGGACACATTTATCAAGGTGTTAGATTGTATCTGAATCTTCTATAGGAGAGTGTTTCCACTAATGGTGGGAGAGACCGGGTCTAGAAGATGCTTCCATCAACTGCATGGGTCATCGCAAGATGTGGATGTGAAGAAAGACATCAGGTACTTGACTGTCTTTGTAGCACAACTAAGGTTGATGGCATGTGTTCACCTAAACTGGATCTGGAAACCTGGTCTAGCGAATGGACCCTTAGGGCAGAGTCAACACCCTCTAGGATGGTGGTATTGGTAGAGCGGTGTCTAGGAATGAAATGAATGTACTTTTGGTGCTAACTACATCTTCATCCATTTTGTTGCAGGCATTGTTTGTGCAGCGCCCCAGAGTCCTGGTCGTTGCAGTACTGTGGCTCCGCCACTATGGGGAGCCATGGTGCGTTCGATGGCACTGAAGGAGTTCGTCTGATCAGGTATCACAGACACCAATACATTTCACCGCAGGGCCTCCGGGGGGAGCTAAGGGTTCTATTCATTAGGCCACTCCCCACCATAGTGGGTAAACTGGGGGTCAGGCAGGAAGTTAGGAGAGTAAGCTGACTGGATTGAACGAAGCAACACCTAGTGGCAGAGGGTGTCGCGGAGTAAGAGACAGTAGGGTCTCTGGCAGGGGTGGGATCCTGACAGAGGCTTGGCAACGAGAAAGAACGAAAAGGGACCGCGCCTGCTCCGGGTAGCGGCGGTGCCCAAGAAAGGACTAGAAGCGAGATAGATTGTGCTGAGTGAGAAACGAGATCAAGCAATAGGAGAATACCAGTAGGGGTCGTGCTGTAAGACCGGAGCAACATCCTACTGAGGCGCATTACCGGTGGCCGGAACGCCGAGGGAGTGGAATAGCATACAGCTTCAAGCCATACTCCAAACAGCGGCAGGACAGTCAGTCTCAGGCGGGCTGTCTAACACATATCACCTATGAAGTCTTGGGAGGCAATTGCGGGAGAGGGGCGTCTCTAGGGTCCCGGAAGAACTCCAGGCCTATCCGACAAACGGGTGCCGTTCTAACTGTAACATCAGGAAGGGACGGAAGATTAGAAGAACATCATTTAATCGAGTTGTGAGGGAACTTAAGAAACAGACACAACGGTTGTGGGGTACTTTCCGTAAGCATAGCAGGGAAGGACTACAACACATAGCGCTAAGAAGGAAGGCACCGATTTCCACCTGTGAAGTGAACTCTGAAGGTGCCATTGGACCGGCCGGGCTTGCGCAGCCTGGTGAACCGTATTCTGGACTGAGGACTCAGAGATCTCCAGTAAAGAGGTAAAGAGACTGCAACCTGGTGTCCTCGTTATTTACCGCGACCCGCACCCCACAACTGCACCGTTACAACACCATTATTGCACCGGACGTCCCCCACTGACAGACAGGGCCACGGACCGGGTCTAGCCACTGTGACAACCCCAAGACTGAGACTCAGAGGCCCGGCTCCGGGTACCCCTCGGCCCTGTGGCGGTGTGGGGGCGATCCAACTTGGCGTCACGAACAGGATCTACTTAAGCCTGAAGAATCAGGTCATGTGTGCCTAGAGACTGTGATTTGTTGTGCTTGAACTGTACTTTATTGAGAGACTGTGTACTGACATTGACCAAGAGAAGTTCCCGCCAAAAGCCGCCGCCATTGCTACGCCAGCGAAGAAGGAGGGCGTGCCATGGGAGGAGACTATCAGAGTGGCGCGAGAAATGGCTACCGCCCCCTGTGTTTCTGGCTGCAAAGCGATGACCTGCCTCGGAGTACAAGACCACCCCCTGATTTGCAAAGGCGGGAAGCAGGAGATGGAGAAGCCCGGCCCAGGAGAAATGGCGGAGTCAGGTGCATGCACTGCCACCGACTATCAGGCAGCGATGACGAGCAGCAAGTACCTGAACGAGGAAGAAGCGATTCCGGCTTGCCCTCCTTCACCAGAGGCGGACCTATGTCCACTGCAGCGGAAAGATCCGAATTCTTTGGAACCGGCCGCGGAGCTGAGCTTACCCATCCCGTCCTCGGAGCCAGCGGAGGAGGAACCATGGTGGGCGGAGCCGCACCCGGGGACCCCATTGGAGGAGCCGCGGTCCGAGCAGCAGCCGACTCCAGCGTTCTTGTCAGCGGACCGGATCGCCATCGGTGGAACCACATCAGGTGTAGGTACGGAAGACACCCCTGCCTCCCCGCTCGATCCCGCTCCCGCGACCGACCCCCCTCACAACAGTAGCCGCCTCTTCATGGCGGGAATGGTGGCATCATCCCTCGAAGTGATGAAGGGTCTGGTACCCCCGCCACCGACCGCAATGGGAGAGTTCCTAGATGTGAGCTCGGAGGGAGTGATTCTCCGGTGGGAGGCCCCTCGGATTGAGCCGAATGGGGTTTGGAGAAGAGGTCACGCCATTGCCGTGCTCACTTGGGAACAATATAAACAGTGCCTGATTTCCCAATGGAAAGACTGGAAAGAGATGGGACAAACCCCCGCCGCATCAGCCGTGAACCAGGGTTTGAAGCCTGTACGGTCAGGAGATACCCGCCATCGGAGTGCCCAGGAAGGGTGTCCCCGTAACGTTCGCCGACGTGGACCTGAGAGAGTGTCATCTACTACTTCAGCTGTGATTGAACCAAATGTAGCAGAGCTTACCAACATTGCCACCGCACATGTTATTGCAGCAACTGAGCTGGCAGCTAGGATCCGTCTTCAGGTTCAGGCATCAAGCGGTCTGACTGCACCGGGAAGACCCACCAGTGACACTGGCGCGACATTAGCCGGGAGCCAGGGGCCAAGGCCACCTGAATAAGAATAAACCTCGGAAACCTGAAAATGTATATAGTTACTGTTTCCCTGTTTACTGTTTGCTGCTAAACCCGTCCGGGGTTAACTCTTTATGGATCCCTTTATTGACCCGGGAACCTTGCCGTTTGTTTATGCTATTCAAGTTTGCACAAAGTTTAAAGAACTGCAGTAATCTTGGACCGTGCATGATACAAACTTTTCCCTTGTAAATAGTTTGCACCTTATTAAAGGCGCTTCCTACTGGTTCTACTCAAAGAGACTCTTTGCGAAGATACCGTACCGGAGCCTTTGCTGAGTATGGACTGGTAGCTAGAAAAGACGCGCTACCTCACAGAGACCTGGCCCCTCTTAAAGGGGATGTTTATTTGTTGATAATGCTTTAAGGCCAATAGCTATAATGCTGATAAAGAAAAGTGATGATAACATTCACATGTAAAAGTTATGTGTATGCAATTAGTTAAATGTAAAGAAATGCTGATGATGATGTTTTCGGAAAGAAGAAAGTGAAAGGTAATAGAAGGATGCAGTGGACCCGTAGAGGTAGACGTGGTGTCCAGCATGCATAGTAGAGAGCAAGTTTAACGTTATGAAAAGAAGATAGTTAATAATGTTGGTAAGAAAAAGAAGGGGGGGATAGAAGGTAGACCCTGCGTTCCCCATTGAAAGTTAATAATATGTTACTAAGGACAGAAAGTGAACCCGTAGGGGTTAGTGAATGAGTCCTTCTAGGAGCCAAGTAGAGCCGGCTCAGTGTTCTCAAACTGAAAGAAAAAGTTATGTTCTATACTGTGTATAGTAGTTGAAAAGGCAGTAGGCCCTGGCTGAACGGGGCGGTCCTGTAGCAGAAAGGAGAGGCAGTAGGTCTGGTGCCGATAGGACAGGCGGTCCTGCAGATCCAAAGTAGGAGAATGAAAAAGTTAAAGTGCCTTATAATGTGATTATAGGAAGTGTCATGATTCTCAATGGCGAGAGAACATAGCCCAGCAAATATGAGAACTAGCTCTTGGAAGATGGAAACTGTACTGACCATGAACTAAACCTGCCGCACAACTAGAAGTGGCCGGGTAGCATGCCTACGTTTTCTTATCCCTAGATGCCCAGCGCCAGCCGGAGAACTACCTAATCCTAGCAGAGGAAAAGACAGTCCTGGCTCACCTCTAGAGAAATTTTCCCAAAAGGCAGACAGAGGCCCCCACATATATTGGCGGTGATTTTAGATGAAATGACAAACGTAGTATGAAAATAGGTTTAGCAAAATCGAGGTCCGCTTACTAGATAGCATGAAGACAGAAAGGGCACTTTCATGGTCAGCAGAAAACCCTATCAAAACACCATCCAGAAATTACTTTAAGACTCTAGCATTAACTCATAACACCAGAGTGGCAATTTCCGCTCACAAGAGCTTTCCAGACACAGTAACGAAACAGCAGCTGTGAACAGGAACAAAATGCAAAAACACACAAGGACAAAAGTCCAACTTAGCTGGCAGTTGTCTAGTAGCAGGAACATGCACAGAAAGGCTACTGATTACATTGTTGACCGGCATGAAACTGACAGAGGAGCAAGGTTATATAGCGACTCCCACATCCTGATAGGAGCAGGTGAACAGAGGGGAGATGCACACAAGTTAAATTCCACAAGTGGCCACCGGGGGAGCCCAGAATCCAATTTCACAACAAGGAAGGTCTTTAGTGGATTTAGAGTGTGAGTCCTTAAAGGCAATGTTAAATTATTGTTCAACAATTTTGCACTTAGTAGAATACCCGGTTGGGTAACAGGAGTTATTTATAGCCTGTAATTTATAATGTTAACCATGTTTGTAACGTTTAAGTGTCCTCACCTCCCATAAAGGGAAGCCTGTTCAAGTATACTTATTGTTTTGCACTCAACAAAATTGTATGTCTTTTTGCTAACTTGTATTGTTGTTTTCTTCCCAGTCCCGGAGTACTGTGTTTAACCAGGGGGGAGTGCAGCGCCCCAGAGTCCTGGTCGTTGCAGTACTGTGGCTCCGCCACTATGGGGAGCCATGGTGCGTTCGATGGCACTGAAGGAGTTCGTCTGATCAGGTATCACAGACACCAATACAATGCACCGCAGGGCCTCCGGGGGGAGCTAAGGGTTCTATTCATTAGGCCACTCCCCACCATAGTGGGTAAACTGGGGGTCAGGCAGGAAGTTAGGAGAGTAAGCTGACTGGATTGAACGAAGCAACACCTAGTGGCAGAGGGTGTCGCGGAGTAAGAGACAGTAGGGTCTCTGGCAGGGGTGGGATCCTGACAGAGGCTTGGCAACGAGAAAGAACGAAAAGGGACCGCGCCTGCTCCGGGTAGCGGCGGTGCCCAAGAAAGGACTAGAAGCGAGATAGATTGTGCTGAGTGAGAAACGAGATCAAGCGATAGGAGAATACCAGTAGGGGTCGTGCTGTAAGACCGGAGCAACATCCTACTGAGGCGCATTACCGGTGGCCGGAACGCCGAGGGAGTGGAATAGCATACAGCTTCAAGCCATACTCCAAACAGCGGCAGGACAGTCAGTCTCAGGCGGGCTGTCTAACACATATCACCTATGAAGTCTTGGGAGGCAATTGCGGGAGAGGGGCGTCTCTAGGGTCCCGGAAGAACTCCAGGCCTATCCGACAAACGGGTGCCGTTCTAACTGTAACATCAGGAAGGGACGGAAGATTAGAAGAACATCATTTAATCGAGTTGTGAGGGAACTTAAGAAACAGACACAACGGTTGTGGGGTACTTTCCGTAAGCATAGCAGGGAAGGACTACAACACATAGCGCTAAGAAGGAAGGCACCGATTTCCACCTGTGAAGTGAACTCTGAAGGTGCCATTGGACCGGCCGGGCTTGCGCAGCCTGGTGAACCGTATTCTGGACTGAGGACTCAGAGATCTCCAGTAAAGAGGTAAAGAGACTGCAACCTGGTGTCCTCGTTATTTACCGCGACCCGCACCCCACAACTGCACCGTTACAACACCATTATTGCACCGGACGTCCCCCACTGACAGACAGGGCCACGGACCGGGTCTAGCCACTGTGACAACCCCAAGACTGAGACTCAGAGGCCCGGCTCCGGGTACCCCTCGGCCCTGTGGCGGTGTGGGGGCGATCCATTTGCATCATCCTAGTGCACCGAAATAAATGAATTGATGACACACTGATATCCAAGGGATATAATGTAGTATGAAGCTTGGAAAGTCACAAATTCTATTCGATCTAAATGTAGTTTAGCTGGATACATTGTTGCATTTGAATTTAAAAGGGTTGTCGAGAACAGGGCTCTGAAATGCTCCTTTACAATGGAGTTGTGGCATTAATGCCATCAATCCATTTGTCCATGGGACTGACTGAGTCTGTTCTCTGCTTTCTACACCAGTCCTATAGACAATGAATAGATCAAAGGCTTTCATGCTTAGTCATTGCTTCATTCCAACAGAGCATTTCAGAGTCCTGGGATCGGTAGGATCCTCACCTGTCAAGAGGTGATAACTTACCAAATTGCGACAAACCTTTAATGATTAGTCAAGGTTCATATTAATGTCAGAGGATGGTCTCCTTCATGCTGCTTACCATGTTGTATTCTCTAAATATTTGCTATTTTTAGGACTCCCATTGGTTTTACAACAAGACAATGGGCTGTTTTGCTTTTCTAGGGCATCATGGGTTAGATACAAGCCTGGACTTTTCAAAAGGGGTGATGGTGGGACCCCAGTACGGTTCCCAACACTCTAAAATTGAGAATGTCATAAATATGCAAAGCTTGTAAGATATTTGTTTGTGTATCATGACTAAGTGTTTATGTTGGGTGGATGAAACCATTCTGCATTTTGGTATCGTGCAAAGCCTGGAATGTTTTGTCATTCTGGATGCAGTGCTGACCCACATAGCCCCATCGGGCCTTTTGTGTGATTTGCACTGCAGTTGCCTTTGCCTTTAGACACATGCAGACTTGTCAGTAATTATTCCTCTTTGCCTCATGCAATGAACAAAAAAATTGCTAATCGAATGTGGCAATGAAAGTGGAAAGAGGCGTAAGAAAATGATGTGAGATGGAAATATAAAGTAATGTTAATATTTTGAATAATTCAGAACATTTGAAACCAGTTTTACCCCCGGGCGGTGAGCATAGAGAACAATGTAATTATGCTTAGTATCAGTATATAATTGAAATTCCTTAGGGAAGAGTAAAAAGTGTCCTTTATATTGCAGAACTCAGCAGGGCATTGCAGAGCGCATAATGGAAATGTTAGGCTCACTTTTTCGCATTGGGTTGGTATAGTTTATTCCTCCTGAGTTATCTGTCTATAAAGCAGATTTATTTGGTGTCACTCTTTGGGGGTGTTGAGATTCGTTACATAACACACATTGACTTCTATTGAGGCCACATATTGATGTGTCCATCATTCATTTTCCCCAATTAATCACTTTTTATATACTATGTGTCCCAGTGTAAAATAACAATACCTTATCCCCTTTCTGACCTCGGATGGGTCAGAAGCCCCGCTTTGATGCGGGCTCCGGCGGTGAGCCTGCATCAAAGCTGGGACATGTCAGCTGTTTTGTACAGCTGACATGTGCCCGTAATAGGCGCGGGCAGAATCGCGATCTGCCTGCGCCTATTAACTAGTTAAATGCCGCTGTCAAACGCAGACAGCGGCATTTAACTACTGCATCCGGCCGGGCGGACGGAAATGATCGCATCGCCAACCCCCGTCACATGATCGGAGGTCGGCGATGCTGCAGAATAGTAACCATAGAGGTCCTTGAGACCTCTATGGTTACTGATCGCCGGTAGCTGTGAGCGCCACCCTGTGGTCGGTGCTCACAGCACACCTGATTTTCTGCTACATAGCAGCGAACATCAGATCGCTGCTATGTAGCAGAGCCGATCGAGTGGTGCCTGCTTCTAGCCTCCTATGGAGGCTATTGAAGCATGGCAAAAGTAAAAAAAAAAGTAAAAATAAATGTGAAAAAAAAAAATATATAAAAGTTTAAATCACCCCCCTTTCGCCCCAATCAAAATAAATCAATTAAAAAAAATCAAACCTACACATATTTGGTATCGCCGCGTTCAGAATCGCCCGATCTATCAATAAAAAAAAAGCATTAAGCTGATCGCTAAACAGCGCAGCAAGAAAAAAATTCGAAATGCCAGAATTACGTTTTTTTGGTCGCCGCGACATTGCACTAAAATGCAATAACGGGCGATCAAAAGAACGTATCTGCACCGAAATGGTATCATTAAAAACGCCAGCTCGGCACGCAAAAAATAAGCCCTCACCCGACCCCAGATCATGAAAAATGGAGACGCTCCGGGTATCGGAAAATGGCGCAATTTTTTTTTTTTTAGCAAAGTTTGGAAGTTTTTTTCTCCACTTAGCTAAAAAAGAACCTAGTCATGTTAGGTGTCTATGAACTCGTACTGACCTGGAGAATCATAATGGCAGGTCAGTTTTAGCATTTATTGAACCTAGTAAAAAAGCCAATCAAAAAACAAGTGTGGGATTGCACCTTTTTTGCAATTTCACCACACTTGGAATTTTTTTCCCGTTTTCTAGTACACGACATGCTAAAACCAATGATGTTGTTCAAAAGTACAACTCGTCCCGCAAAAAATAAGCCCCCACATGGCCATATAGATGGAAAAATAAAAAAGTTATGGCTCTGGGAAGGAGGGGAGCGAAAAACGAACACGGAAAAACGGAAAATCCCAAGGTCATGAAGGGGTTATACCTGCCTCCCGAACCAGTGATGTCGGTGCTTCTCTCGGGGCCATTGTTGTGCCACATGATGGCCTCTGCAATGTTGTTGTGGCATAATAATGTCACATGAGGCTTGGGCTACCCGGCCCTAGCTTTGCTGGACCGATGCCGGTGCAGAAGGTGAGTATCTGCTTTTTCTTATTTTTATTTTACTGAGGAATACAGCAATTAAGAAGGAGTTGTCCAAGTAGTTCATAACCCCTTTAAAAGATCTAGCTCAAGATACAAAGTGGAACCAGGGTACAAACTCTAATTCTCCCAGAATATTTCTGAATTGTTGTCTTTCTTTTCGAAAGGTTTCACATCGATGACTACTTGAAAGAACTTTCTGGCAAAGATGGACACGTTGATAGACTTACTCAGACTTTTCTGATCTAAGGGGCAACAAGGTTTCTCCTTGTGGAGAGTGACAAGCCAGGCCTGGCATGTCAGAGTGAGGAGACTTATAAGCCATACGTTCTCCTCTGGGAAATGACATATGCAAATTGCCTCTTCAGAGAGGAAGAGGATTAGAACTCTAGCGCCACCTATTGAAAGTAGCGATCCTAAAACTCAATATCAACCCGTTAACGAGCCTTGTCACGTGAGTTAGGATAAAAGCCAAATCAGCATCTTAATATTCAGACATTGCACTGACGAAAAGCAACACAACGAAACACAAAGTATGAGATCTGATTTGGCTACGTGAGAGGCTTAAGACTGGGATTTAAGGGGTAACGTTTCTTCTTGTAGAGAGTGACATTCCAGGTCTGGCATGTCAGTGTAAGGAGACTTATACACCATGCATGCCACGCCTGCAAATTGAGATTCTGGTTTTGGCTTTTATCCCAAGTCATATAACAAGGCTCGTTAGAGAGTCGATATTGACTTTCAGGATTGCTACTTCCAATAGGTGGCGCTAGAGATCTAGCCCTCTTCCTATCTGAAGGGGCAATTTGCATATCAAGCTTTTGTGAAATGGCCATATGGTTTCTTCACGTTCTCCTTACGATCAACAGTTTTCACACGGAATTGTGGTTTCTTTTTTCTACTCCAACAAACTCCATGTCAGAAAAAAAATAAACTATAGATGATTTCTGTGGTTGTGCTTCTTGGCACCAGTTGGATTCTAAGAAGTTTAACTTGTGCCAATAAGTTTTAGCAGAAAGCAAATAAGCCAAAAGCATCTCCATCCCATCGAAAGAGAATGAGAAAATAACAATAATCCTCCAGTTCTCAGACTCTTGGTCTTTTTTTTGTTGTGTTGTCTACTTTGGAGCTAAAGGGACAGAAGAATAATTGAAGAGTGGAAGATCGGAGGAGTGTGTAGATCCTGTTGTGTCATGGCCTCCACTGGCTGCATGCCCATAGCCCTGTATGCCCATATGTGACCCACCTGAGCTAGAGCCACAATAAGGCATAACTTCATCCTCTTCCCAATGGAACCAATGACCCTGGACCACCCTTATAAATGGATAAAACCCCAACTCTTTTTGATACTACTCTTTTAATAAAACTTTCTGGTGCTTTTTCTATTATTTTGGTTGTTCCATCCAAGTCCACCCCAGTATATGAAATCCTCTACCCAACTACATGTGAAAGAGGGATGTGGTCCATCCAAGGTGGGGTCATCACGGGCTACCAGGTAGGTCACAATGCTGCTGCATAATGCCATCCTCTTCCCAATGGAACCAATGCCCTTAAACCACCCCTTTAAATGGACCGTAATTTCATATATTAAAATGGTCTTGAATTTACATTTTAACAACTCTTCATTTTAAGGACTATAAACCTCGTTCTTTGCTTTTCTCATCGTTTGCACTGGATGTGATATTTCATACCTGGGTCTTTACCATAATAACACATGTGCGGCGTCCCATACCGGCGTCATTAGGAAGCACCAGGCAGGTACCAGCTCCTCTGTTTACTCTGCAGCAAGTAAAGCAGAAAATGATTTTGTTTCATTCCTGACTAAACACGGATTCTGGAATCGAGAAACTGAGAATAAGAAACACCAAATAAAAGAAATGATTTTGTCAGAGGCCCAGGAGAGCAGCCGGAGCTGAGGCTGTTGTAAAAGAAGCCATCTAGAAAAGAGCCAGCGAGGAGCGGGGACGAGTGCGGGCGTATGGATGGTAAACGCTGCAATTGGATGGATATTTGTGTTAGGAAGAACTGCTCCTAAAAAATAGAGCCCCTGACATTCCTAGTAGAAGCAGTGCCCCCAATATTCCACGTAGTAACATTGCCCCCAATAATCTCATTAGTAACAATCCCCCAATAATCTCAGTAGTAACAATACCCCCAATATTCTCAGTAGTAACAATACCCCCAATATTCTCAGTAGTAACAATACCCCCAATATTCTCAGTAGTATCAATCCCCCAATATTCTCAGTAGTAACAATCCCCCAATAATCTCAGTAGTAACAATCCCCTAATAATCTCAGTAGTAACAATCCCCCAATAATCTCAGTAGTAACAATACCCCCAATATTCCCAATAGTAACAATACCACCTGTCACGAACCCCTGACCGCTTCCACCAATATGTCAGGGATCCACACCGTGACCGTCACCCCTACGTCACGGATCGGGGTGACTTTAGGCCAACAGACAGCTATCACATGTGCAGGGGGGCTTATCTTCATTATCCCTCCACTCCACAATGTGATAAAAAGACACACACGAGGCTATTGACCTCTTAGTTTACAGCAGGGGCTTATTCTAGGTATCCCACTGCTCTTCAATATACCACGACCTGCAGGGACTTATGTATCCCGCTTACAGTTCCACTTAACACTTGCAGCTCTCTGGCGCCCCCCTTACTCTCAGGTCAGATTAGGTACTTCACCTAGGGTAATTGGTCGCAAGAACGGCAACCTGCGATGTACTGGCTATTGGGCACGCTGCAGCGATGCGATAACTACTCCCACTCAAGTAGGAACAATAATTATTAACGCCGCAGTCGCTACAACATCACCCCAGGTCCAGTGCACACGTTTTTGCTGCCACCAGCTCCGATTAAACGGGTCCGAAGCTAACCCAACACAGTAGCGTAATTCCCTTCAGGAGACTTAGGGTACGTTTTAGAGCATGGAGAAAGAACTAGTATTAAATATTATACCCCACAAAATTTAGGCAGTGCTTTATCAAAATATTTTACAAAGATGTTACAAATGAGACAATTGCAAATATGTACAAGGTAATTATATAAAAGAAAACAAGGATTACATGAGAATAACACTTACATGTGTTCAAAGCATTGCAGCAACCAGGCTAGTGGAGTTCCCATACGTCAAAATGCATCAGTAGGTCTGGATAGACAGCAGAGAGACAGCTCAGGTAAAAACTGAAAAACTGACTCCTGGAAGCCTGGTTGAAACTTAAAACCTACAGCCTGTGACATCACAGAAAGGGCTGGCTTTTCCAAACCCTCCTACCTCTTCAGTTTTACTAACTGTGCATTTAAATATATCTGATGCCCGTAACTTCGCTACAGAACATGTCATAATCATACCACACCCAGCATTCATCTCGTATTATCACTGGCATTCTAGTGAGATCAAATATGTCCTATTTGGGATGTATATTTACAGAGAAATCCCTACTTCTTTACCTGATGGAGTTAGAAGCTCATGTTTAGAGTGTTGGATAGATGCTTCGATGGAGATTAAGAATATATATATCCGTGTTCCTATCTTAAATGGTTGGCCTAATATCTTACAAAAACAGAACAAAGAACTTTCATGATTCTGGAAGTTTCTAATCCAGTTAAAGCTGGTCACTTTCCACTACAGGAAATGCCGGTTGTAAATACCTTGGCGAGGGGGATGAGGGCTTGTGAGCTGAAAGTCAGGAATTTGCAGCTACAAGCTGTTGCAGAATCACTCCAAGAAGGGGGGCTTAGCCCACAGCATGCTAGCAAGAGAACTAAACTTATATGATATTTCATACCATATCGTGACACCACCAATATTCCCAGTAGTAGCACTGCCCCCAATATTCTCAGTAGTAACACTGCCCCCAATATTCTCAGTAGTAACACTGCCCCCCATATTCCCAGTAGTAGCACTGCCCCCAATATTCCCATTAGTAACAATACCCCCAATATTGTCAGCAGTAACACTGCCCCAATATTCTCAGTAGTAATAATAATACCTCCAATATTCTCAGTAGTAACACTGCCCCCAATATTCCCAATAATAACATTGCTCCTGATATTCTTGGTGGTAACGATGCTAACAATATTCCTAAAAATAATGCTGCAGTCAATATTCCTAGTAGTAACGGTGCTCCTGATATTCCCAGTAGTAAAAGTGATCCGAGTAGTAACAGTGCTCTCAATATTCCCAGTAGTAAAAGCAGTTCCAGTAAAAACAGTGCTCCCAATATTCCCAGTAGCAAAAGTGATTCCAGTAGTAACAGGGCTCCCAGTATTCCCAGTAGCAAAAGTGATTCCAGTAGTAACAGGGCTCCCAGTATTCCCAGTAGTAAAAGTGATTCCGGTAGTCACGGTGCTCCCAATATTCCCAGTAGTGAAAGTGATCCCAGTAGTAACAGTGCTCCCAATATTCCCAGTAGTGAAAGTGATCCCAGTAATAACAGTGCTCCCAGTATTCACCTGTAGTAAAAGTGATCCCGCTAGTAAAGGTATTCCCATTACTTCCAGTAGTAAAAGTGATCTCAGTAGTAACTGTGCTCCCAATATTCCCAGTAGTAAAAGCAGTTCCAGTAATAACAGTGCTCCCAATATTCCCAGTAGTAAAAGTGATTCCGGTAGTAACAATGTTCCCAATATTCCCAGTAGTAAAAGTGATTCCAGTAATAACAGTGTTCCCAATATTAACAGTAGTGAAAGTGATCCCAGTAGTAACAGTGCTCCCAATATTCCCAGTAGTGAAAGTGATCCCAGTAATAACAGTGCTCCCAATATTCACCTGTAGTAAAAGTGATCCCGCTAGTAAAGGTATTCCCATTACTTCCAGTAGTAAAAGTGATCTCAGTAGTAATGGTGCTCCCAATATTCCCAGTAGTAAAGGTGATCTCAGTAGTAACAGTGTTCCCAATATTCCCTGTAGTAAAAGTGATCTCAGTAGTAACAGTGCTCACCAATATTACCTATAGTAAAAGTGATTCCGGTAGTAACAGTGTTCCCAATATTCCAAGTAGTGAAAGTGATCCCAGTAATAACAGTGCTCCTAATATTCCGAGTATTAAAAGTGATTCCAGTAGTAACGGTGTTCCCAATATTCCCAGTAATAAAAGTGATTCCAGCAGTAACGGTGCTCCCTATATTCCCAGTAGTGAAAGTAGTTCCAGTAATAATAGTGCTTCCAATATTCCCAGTAGTAAAGGTGATCTCAGTAGTAACAGTGCTCCCAATATTCCCAGTAGTAAAGGTGATCTCAGTAGTAACAGTGCTCCCAATATTCCCAGTAGTAAAGGTGATCTCAGCAGTAACGGTGCTCCCAATATTCCCAGTAGTGAAAGTGATTGCGATAGTAATGGTGCTCTGAATATTCCCAGTAGTAAAAGTAGTTCCAGTAATAACAGTGCTCCCAATATTCCCAGTAGTAACAGTGATCCCAGTAGTAAATGTGTACCATTACTTCCAGTAGTAAAGGTGATCTCAGTAGTAAAGGCGCTCCCAATAATCCCTGTAGGAACTGTGCCCCCAATATTCTCAGTAGTATAAGTGATCTTAGTAATAACAGTGCTGCCAATATTCTCAGTAGCACCAATGCTCCCAGTTTCCAAGTACTAGTAGTCCTCCCAATGTTCCCAGTAGTAGCACTGCTCCCAATGTTCCCAGTAGTAACAGTCCTCCCAGTCTTCCCAGTAGTAGCGATGCTCCCAATATTCCAGTACTGATGCTGGTGACAGTATTTCTAGAAGCAGTGGAGGAGGGGAGGTGGAGTTCAGCACGACCTTCCAGGTAATAAAAATGTAATTTTATTGGAAATCAAAACAAAAAAATCGTTAAAACAAACCTGACGCGTTTCTGGCACATTAGAGCCCTTGGTCGTAGGATTAAGATTTCTGGGGTGCCAGAAACATATCAGGTTTTGTTTTAACAATTTTATGTTTTGATTTCCAATAAAATTAAATTTTATTACCTGGATGGTCGTGTTGAACTCCACCTCCCCTCCTCCACCCCTTTTATTTGGCCACAATCATGGGCTGGACTAGCACCTGCTTTTATTTGGCCACTATCATGGGCTGGACTAGCAGCCTCCAGGATTATACTAACTGGGACTTCTCATCGTACGGCGTGGGAAGCTGAGCTCACTTTCCATACTTTTGGTGACAGTATTTCTAGTGGTGATGGGTCCCCACAGGGACTGCACTATGCGCATTGCTGGTAGTGATCAGGTTCCCAGGACCCCACATAGAGCCGCTGATCCCATAATTTCTATTGGTCCTGCTGATCACAGTGCTCTATGCATAATATCAGTGACTACTGTCCTGATAGCCCAAGTACTGGTGGTACTCCCAGCATCTGCAGTAGTGGCAGTACTCCTGGCACTACTGAGGCTCATAGGTACATAGGTCTGCGCCTGAGCTGTGTACACAAAATGGTGGGAGATATTTTTCAGTTGACTGTTTGCAGTATTATGATTCCAGCTCCTAATTAATTACTTTTATAACCGTACAAGACAAATAATTCTTTTATGTAGCGATGAAACGTCTCCAACAAACAGACGTCCATGTAAGATATTGTCAGAGGTCCACACCTGCCTGCAAATGGTGGTTTCCAGAATGGGCGGTGGAAGACGCTGCTGCGATGATGCCTGGGAAGCCGGCGCTCCGCCTGCCAGCTGTGATTTATTGGCCGACGCGTTTTCTGTTTTCTTTTAATATCCCGCATCTATAATACATGACCTTGTCAGAGGCGCTCAGTCACTGGGATTCATCCTTGTGTCCTCTCACCTGACGGCTGGAGGAATCTGCAGCCAGGATCCTAATGGTGAGGGGAACAGGGGAATTAATATAGAAAGTAGGCTGTAGTACCGCATCTGTACTGTAGGGCGGCGCAGGTGAGCTGTTTTTAGAAACTCAGGAAAGATGGAGGAGATGTGTCAAAGTTCAGTAATATAGGGGACATGTAACAAAATAGGAATCCCGACTTATGGGAAAAGTCAGGGTATGCCAAACAGTATCTGATGTAAGACATTGTAAATGGCTGATCTAAGGTCTGTATACATGACCAGACTTGGGTCTGCTTATATAGGACTGGACTGGAGTCTGTATACAGGGATGGTCCGGGGTCTGTATACAGGGCTAGTCTGGGGTCTGTATACAGGGCCGGTCTGGGGTCTGTGTACAGGACTAGTCTGGGGTCTATACACAGGGCTGGTCTGGGGTCTGTATACAGGGCCGGTCTGAGGTCTGTATACATGGCTGGTCTGGGGTCTGTATACGGGACCGGTAAGGGGTCTGTTTACAGGGCCGGTCTGGGGTCTGTACACAGGGATGGTCTGGAGTCTGTATACAGGGCCGGTCTGGGGTCTGTATACAGGGCCGGTATGGGGTCTGTATACAGGGCTGGTCTGGAGTCTGTATACAGGGCCGGTCTGGGGTCTGTATACAGGGCCGATCTGGGGTCTGTATACGAGGTTAGACTGGGGTCTATACACAGGGCCGGTCTGGGGTCTGTATACAGGACTGGTCTGGGGTCTATACACAGGGCTGGTCTGGGGTCTGTATACAGGGCCGATCTGGGGTCTGTATATGGGGCCGGTCTGGGGTCTGTATATGGGGCTGGTCTGGGGTCTGTATACGGGGCTGGTCTGGGGTCTGTATACAGGGATGGTCCGGGGTCTGTAAACAGGGCTGGTCTGGGGTCTGTACACAGGGCCGGTCTGGGGTCTGTATACGGGGCTGGTCTGGGGTCTGTATACAGGGCTGGTCTGGGGTCTGTATACAGGGCTGGTCTGGGGTCTGTGTATGGGGCTGGTCTGGGGTCTGTATACAGGGCTGGTCTGGGGTCTGTATACAGGGCTTGTCTGGGGTCTGTATACAGGGCCGGTATGGGGTCTGTATACAGGGCCAGTCTGGGGTCTGTATACAGGGCCGGTCTGGGGTCTGTATACGGGGCTGGTCTGGGGTTTGTATACGGGGCCGGTCTGGGGTCTGTATACGGGGCTGGTCTGGGGTCTGTATACAGGGCTGGTCTGGGGTCTGTATACAGGGCTGGTCTGGGGTCTGTGTATGGGGCTGGTCTGGGGTCTGTATACAGGGCTGGTCTGGGGTCTGTATACAGGGCTCGTCTGGGGTCTGTATACAGGGCCGGTATGGGGTCTGTATACAGGGCCAGTCTGGGGTCTGTATACAGGGCCGGTCTGGGGTCTGTATACGGGGCTGGTCTGGGGTTTGTATACGGGGCCGGTATGGGGTCTGTATACAGGGCTGGTCTGGGGTCTGTATATGGGGCTGGTCTGGGATCTGTATACAGGGCTGGTCTGGGGTGCGTTATGTGCAGACTTTATACTGGGAGTGGGAGGAGCAGAAAGTCTCAGCCAATAGCTGCAGATCAGGAAGTGATGTCAGAAAAGGGGGCGTGGTTTGGAGTCTCCTATACAGTTGCCTTTTGATGCAGTTTTTACATTTTAGCCAAATCTAGCAATGGAATTCACAAGTTTTAATTTCATTTTTTCACATTTCTGTCTTCATTCTTATACTGAGAGAAAACTGCAGAGAAACCTGTGATGTGTGAATACGATCCATGCCCAGCGAGCCCATATGGCGGCACATGTACTGCACGGTTGTACCGCCGCAGATTCCTCCGTATAGCAGCATATTAGTCTAAATGAACTTTTCTGCAGATTTCACCCCGCGCTTTACAAAATGTGAATTTTATGGTGAAAATCTGCAGAGTAAGGCCGGCCTCACACTCAGCGTTTAAAACTACGGTACGTTTTTTACGGCCGTAATATGCAGAAAAGTCCCCAAAATAGTGATCCGTATATCATCCGTAGTCAGGGTGTGGCAGCGTATTTTGCGCTTGGCATCCTCCGTATGTAATCCGTATGGCATCCGTACTGCGAGATTTTCTCGCAGGCTTGCAAAACCGACATCTAATGGATTTATGGCCTCAAATGTTCGTTAAAACATATATACAGTATATATATATATATATATATATATATATATATATATATATATATGTCATTGAGACACATATATATATATTCTGTATGTATGTTTAATTCAGCGCGAGATATGTGAAAAGCCGGTAATTCAATTACCGGCTTTTCACTAACACCGCTGCGTATTTCTCGCAAGTCACACTGCTGGTCCGTGTGGAATCTGTATTTTTCTCGCCCCCATAGACTTTCATTGGCGATTTTTTTGCGCAATACGGTGACAAACGCAGCATGCTGGGATTTTTTACGGCCGTACAAGACCGTATATTACGGATGCGTAATATACGGCAGATAGGAGCGGGGACATAGGGAATCATTGGGCCGTGTGTAATGCGAATTTTACGGACGTAGTTTATGCGCTCATACGTCCGTAAAACTCGCTAGTGTGAGGCCGGCCTAACATGACGTCCTGCGAATGTTGCATCTCGTCCACGTTGTGGTTTTGGATCGCGCTGCTCAGTTGATGCGCAGACAGTGTGCAGCGCCGGCGGTAGGAGAACGTGGTCTAGAGGTGGCGCGGTATAAACTGCTCACAATGTATCAGGTGTGAGATCTATGTTATATATGATGTAAGGGAACATTGATACATTATGCTTCTATTCTTCCGTTCCTTTCAGTTCCACCAAAGATCTCCAACATCTCTGCAGACATCACTGTGAACGAAGGCAGCAACGTGACCCTGGTGTGCATCGCCAATGGACGCCCGGATCCCATCATCACCTGGAGGCATCTGAACCCAACAGGTAGACAAATACTGGGGAGCGATCAAGAGGTCACACACCAGGCAAAAAAAAATCCCTATGAAAATGTATTGATGTAAAATGAAAAATTCTGCAACTTTACTGAATTCTTTGGGTTTCATTCATCACCACTTTCAAGACCTCTGATTGCTTTCAGTGAATACAAACATTCCTGTTTACCTCCAGGGGCTCAAATACCCTTCAGATCTATTACTGAGATTTCAGTATAATGGTAAGAAGTCAAGTCCTGGGCTTCACAATATTCTTTAGCAAAGTGCAAATTACATTAAAGGGGTTGTCTGGACAAAGTGCATTGTATACATTGATTATAATTGTATCGGTCTTAGTTAGATACATCCAGTTAGGAAAGGTTTTCCGCCTGTTAATATACAGAAGAATGTTTCCATCCGCTGACAGCAAGCAGAGCTATCAGGAATGGTGGGGAAGTTATATCACAAAGCTGCAGAACCTTTTATGATACATACAACGCTCCTAGTTTATCTACTTTTTTGGGACTGACAATGTTCTTATTGGAAGAGTTTCTGTGATCCGTGCTGCATTTATCCGCAGGGTTTTGTATATTTTTCTTAATGTTTTGCTACACTTGGACATTCCGTCCACAGGTCAGTGATGTGCGGTCGCCCCAGCCTCTATTCCTTCTTTGCTCTCTTACTCCATTAGGGCTGTCCCACACGTCCAGATAATTCCGGTACCGGAATAAATCGGTACCGGAGTTATCCGTGTCCGTGTGCCTGGGAACTCACGGAGGCCATACGTGCGGCACACGTGTGCCGCCCGTATGGCGAGTGGGTACCACACGGAGCGTGTGGTACCCACTCTGCATGGTGCTGAAGCTGTGATTCATATCTTCCCTGCAGCAATGTTTGCTGTAGAGAAAATATGAAGAATAGTGTTTAAAATAAAGATCTATGTGTCCGCCGCCCCCCCACCCCCTGTGCGCCCCCCCGCTGGTCAGAAAATACTTACCCGGGTCCCCCGTCGGCTGTCGCTCCTTCCTGGTCTGGCCGCGGCTTCTCCTGCATGCGGTCACGTGGGCCCGATCATTTACAGTCATGAATATGTGGCTCCACCTCCCATAGGGGCGGAGCCGACTATTCATGATTGTAAATGATCGGCCCCACGTGACCGCATACAGTAGGAGGCGCGGCCAGACCAGGAAGGAGCGAGGGAGCGGGTAAGTATTTTCTGACCAGCGGGGGGGCGCACAGGGGGTGGGGGGGCGGCGGACACATAGATCTTTATTTTAAACACTATTATTCATATTTTCTCTGCAGCAAACGCTGCTGCAGAGAGGATATGAATACCGGCTTCAGCACCATGTGGGGGGGACAGCGCTTACTGTAGCGCTGTCTCCTGCACGCCACACGGACCCCAGACGGAGAATGTCCGTGTGAGGTCCGTGTTTTACGCGGACCCATTGACTCTATTGGGTCCGTGTAAAACGTGCGCTCCCACGAACACTGACATGTCTCCGTGTTTGGCACACGGAGACACGGTCCGCAAAAAATCAATGACATCTGCACAGATGCATTGATTTTTATGGGTCTACGTGTGTCAGTGTCTCCGGTACGTGAGGAAACTGTCACCTCACGTACCGGAATCACTGACGTGTGAAACCGGCCTTAGAGGAGTTAGTCATTTAGTAATTTTGGTTGGGAAATGCTGTTACCTGGAGCCATTGTTCACACCCTGCAATCTGCATGTCATGGTCGGACATAGTCATGTTGGGGTCAGTCCTGGAGTTCTTCTTGAAGAATCTTCAGTTTCACAGTAATAGGTTCTAATTCTAAAATGGAATTTAAAACATGAGTGAACCGAGCACAATGCAAACCCCAAAACAGCAATCTGAGTGCAAAAACTGGATGTGCGCCAATGGTTATGGATTAAATTCTGTCTGCTTGATATCAGTCTATCGCATGGTAATAAAACGAACCTGGCACTAATGCAATTTGTGATATTTTCAGAATCTTGGTTATTCTGCACTCGGTAGTAATAATTTATGAGCGCTGTATTTCATCAAGGTTTGAGATGGATAAAATATCAATGTTTGCTATTTATTTGAGATTTTTTTTTCTTTTTTTCAAAATGTTTTGTAACTGTGACCAATTGTAAGCCAGATACAGATGTGTCCACTGTTACCTTTCCACAAATATGATTAAAAACTCCAGTATCCCAGTATTATTTTTATTGTAACCTGGTAGTAACATCAGTGGCTGGCCGCATACAGAAATATATAGAATAAATATCTCCCAACAAAGTATCAGGAAATTCTTTTTTATTAGGGATGGTCAATTCTTACTATTAGGGATATGCTGAGTACAAAGGAAACATAAGGAAAGACTAAATCTGTAGTTCATTCAGTCTCTATAAATTATTTATTTTATATATGTATCTTTAATTACCGTACATGACAGATCTATGTTTCTGCTACAAAGCTCCAAATATCATGCATAGACATAACGTTATATAATATAATTATGACTACAGCCACCACTAGGGGGAGCTCCCTGTATACACAGATACATGATAGGATCCTGTCTGCAGCCACCACTAGGGGGAGCTCCCTGTATACAGAGATACATGATAAGATCCTGTCTGCAGCCACCACTAGGGGGAGCTCCCTGTATACAGAGATACATCATAAGATTCTGTCTCCAGCCACCACTAGGGGGAGCTCCCTGTATACAGAGATACATGATAAGATCCTGTCTGCAGCCACCACTAGGGGGAGCTCCTTGTGTACAGACATACATGATAAGATCCTGTCTGCAGCCACCACTAGGGGGAGCGCCCTGTATACAGAGATACATGATAAGATCCTGTCTGCAGCCACCACTAGGGAGAGCTCCCTGTGTACAGACATACATGATAAGATCCTGTCTGCAGCCACCACTAGGGGGAGCTCCCTGTATACAGAGATACATGATAAGATCCTGTCTGCAGCCACCACTAGGGGGAGCTCCCTGTATCCAGAGATACATGATGAGATCCTGTCTGCAGCCACCACTAGGGGGAGCTCCCTGTATCCAGAGATACATGATGAGATCCTGTCTGCAGCCACCACTAGGGGGAGCTCCCTGTATACAGAGATACATAAGATTCTGTCTGCAGTCACCACTAGGGGGAGCTCCCTGTATACAGAGATACATAATAAGATCCTGTCTGCAGCCACCACTAGGGGGAGCTCCGTGTATACAGAGATACATGATAAGATCCTGCCTGCAGTCACCACTAGGGGGAGCTCCCTGTATGCAGAGATACATGATAAGATCCTGTCTGCAGTCACCACTAGGGGGAGCTCCCTGTATACAGAGATACATGATAAGATCCTGTCTGCAGTCACCACTAGGGGAGCTCCCTGTATACAGAGATACATGATAAGATCCTGTCTGCAGCCACCACTAGGGGGAGCTCCCTGTATACAGAGATACATGATAAGATTCTGTCTGCAGCCACCGCTAGGGGGAGCTCCCTGTATACAGAGATACATGATAAGATTCTGTCTGCAGCCACCACTACGGGGAGCTCCCTGTATCCAGAGATACATGATACAATTTTGTCTTTAGTCACTACTTAAAGGAACTCCTTCTTATGCATGATGCTCTGCATCAAAGAAAACAATTAATTCTGGTCACTATACGGTGGCATGTAAAAGTTTGGGCACCCCTAGTCAAAATTACTGTTATTTTGAACAATTAATCAAGTTGAAGATGAAATGATCTCCAAAAGGCCTAAAGTTTAAAGATCAAAATAAATATTTTGTAATTTTTTACATTTTAAAAATTATAAAAAGGAAAATGGGCCGATGCAAACGTTTGGGCATCCTTGGAAATTTGTGTCCTCAGATAAACTTGACCAAGGTTTCAGACCTTAATCAGCCTGTTAGGATTATGACTTGTTCACTATCATCGTTAGGAAAGGCCATGTTATACAAATTTCCCAGCTTTATAAACACCCAGCCTCCTCCAACCTTGTGCCAAAAAAACAGCAGCCATGGGTTCTTCTAAGCAGCTGCCGATCACTCTGAAAATGGTGAAGGCCCACAAAGCAGGAGAAGGCTATAAGAAGATGTCAAAGCATTTTCAAGTTGCCCTTTCCTCAATTTGGAATGTAAATAAGAAATGGCAGTTACCAGGAACAGTGGAGGTCAAGAAAAGGTCTGGAAGACCAAGCAAAATTTCAGTGAGAGCTGCTCATAGGATTACTAGAGAGGCAAATCAGAACCCCAGCTTGACTGCAAAATAACTTCAGAAAGATTTAACAGACTCTGGAGTTGTGGTACATTGTCCTACTGTTCAGAGACATCTGCACAAATATGGCCTTCACGGAAGAGTCATCAGAAGAAAATCTCTCCGGTGTCCTCACCATAAAATTCAGCATCAGTATTATGCAAAAGAACATCTAAACAAGCCTGATGCATTGTGGAAAAAGTCCTGTGGTTATGAGGTTAAAATAGAACTCTTCGTCCACAATGATCAAAAGGCATGTCTGGACAAAAAAAGGGCAGAGAATTTCAGGAAAAGAACATCTCGACAACCACTAAATATGGGGGTGGATTAATCATACTTTGGGGTTGTGTTACAGCCAATGTCACAGGGAACATTTCACAGGTAGAGGGAAGAATGGATTTAATGAAATTTCAACAAATTCTTGATGCAAACATAACACATCTGTAAAAAAGGTGAAGGTGAAAAGAGGAAGAGGATGGCTGCTACACATGGATACTGATCCTAAACACTCATCACAATCCACAATAAAAGACCTCAAAAGGCACAAGCTGAAGGTTTTACAATGGCCCTCACAGTCCCCTGATCTGAGCATCATTGAATATCTGTGGCTAGACCTCACAATAGCAGAGGAAGCAAGACGCCCCAGGAATCTCACAGAACTGGAGGAATTCTCCAAAGAAGAATGGAGGAAAATCCCTCAGAGAAGAATTGAAAGACTCTTGTCTGGCTACAAACAGCGTTTACAAGCTGTGATACTTGCAAAAGAGGGCGCTACTAGGTACTAGCCGTGCAGGGTGCCCAAACTTTTGCTTTTTCCTTTTTATAATTTTTTTAATGTAAAAAATTCAAACATATATTTTTTTTTTGCCTAAAATAGAAAGTAAATGTGTCATCTGTAACTTTAGGCCTTTTAGAGATTAGTTCATCTTCAACCTGCTTAACTGTTCACGATAACAGTAATCTTAACCATGGGTGCCCAAACTTTTACATGCCACTGTATGTAAATTATGACATTAATCAGTAGTAATGGTAAATATACAGTTGTGCTCAAAAGTTTACATACCCTGGCAGAATTTTTGCGTTCTTGGCCTTCTTTCAGAGAATATTAATGATAACACCAAGTCTTTTTCTCCGCTCATGGTTAGTGGTTGGGTAAAGCCATTTATAGTCAGACTATTGTGTTTTCTCTTTATAAATCATAATGAGAACCCAAAACATCCAAATGACCCTGATCAAAAGTTCACATACCCCATTTCTTAATGCCGTATATTGCCCCCTCTAACATCAATGACAGATTGAAGTCTTTTGTGGAAGTTGTGGATGAGGTTCTTTATTTCCTCAGATGGTAAAGCTGCCCACTCTTCTTGGCATAAAGCCTCCAGTTCCTGTAAATTCCTGGGCTGTCTAGCATGAACTGCGCGCTTGAGATCTCCCCAGAGTGGCTCAATGATATTGAGGTCAGGAGACTGAGATGGCCGCTCCAGAACCTTCACTTTGTTCTGCTGTTGCCAATGACAGGTCGATTTGGCCTTGTGTTTTGGATCATTATCCTGTTGGAACGTCCAAGTACGTTCCATGCGCAGCTTCCAGCCTGATGATTGCAAATTTGCCTCCAGTATTTGCTGATAACATGCTGCATTTATCTTTCCTTCAACTTTGACCAAGTTTCCTGTGTCTTTGTAGCTCACACATCCCCAAAATGTCAGCGATCCACCTCCATGCTTTACAGTAGGAATGGTGTTCCTTTTATCATAGGCTTTGTTGACATTTCTCCAAATGTAACATTTATGGTTGTGGCCATGATTTGATAAAAGGATCAGACTTTCTATAAGGCCGGGATCCCACATGCGAGAAACACGGCCGAGTCTCGCATGTCAATACCCGGCGCTGCAGGCGGCACTCGGGAGCGGAGGGTGCGGCTCCATTTATTGCTATGTGGCCGCACGCTCCGATCCAAGTGCCGGCGGCAGTGCCGGATATTGACGTGTGAGACTCGTCCAAGTTTCTAGTAAGTCTGATCCCGGCCTAAGGAAGTATTTACGTGCCGTGATTGTGGTGGAGCAGCACACAGCCATATCACTACTACATCCCCAAAAAGATGCAAAATCATCACATTTACTATGGACTTGTATTCATTTACAGAAATTTGCATTTATTATTCCTGGGGGTTACAGAATATTTGACATTACCCCAAAAATATGTTGTGTGTTCTTCTTTCATAAATTGTGCCTCTCATAAATGTACTTGCTACGACAGTATCAATTTGTATTGCATTTCTTTTATACCAATACTCAATCAAATTATGGAAACACCTATTGCCTGGATCTGAAACAAGTCTGTACAGCCTGGAGAGGCAGTGTGTTGTTTAGCAGATAAAACTTCCTGTGTTAGACAAAATGAAAATAAGCTAGTTTGCAATTGACTTGCTTTTTCTATCTGCTATTGTTCTTCTGCTATGAGAGCTTTTATCTGACATAGTGTAAAGCTTTTCTTCAAGTAATATAGCCCCTTGCTGAGTATATGTGGTGGTTACATTTTAGGAGAGGAGTTAACTCATGAGATCCCACTCAGCTCTTTCCAGCCCATTGCATTATATACAGTAGTTAGCTGCTCACTAATCTCTCCTTCCCTCTCAGCTCCTGACAAGCTGCTGTTATTTAATTTGCAAAGTCACCAGCCCCAACCATCTGCAGCTTCCAGAGCAATTTGTTCAAATGCCCTGTTACCTCTAAATGCAAATACAGTGATAACAGTGTAGACGCCCACATTCTGATAATACTATAGCTCTGCTGCCCCCCAGAACTCTCACTCCTCCCTGATGCCAGTAAACAAGGTGAGTGCAGAGCTGTGAGCTGCTGACTACACAAGGTGAGACTATCCCTTTAAATGTAAATGCTTTCACTAAATGATCACCTAGAATAGCAAGAGAAATTATTAATATTCCACCTGAAGTCACCCAACATGTAAAATATACTAAAGGGGAGAGAAATAGTCGTATAATCTTCTGTCGGATGTGGTGCCACGTGCGCTGTATGGAAGGCTTCACTGCACTGGGATTTCAGCTCTGGATAATTAAAATGTAGTATTTCTTAATTCTCGCAACCTGCGATCAGTCTGATTTATTATCCGGCATGAAAATGAGAATATTATATAGTTATCAATTCATGGGATGGAAGTGTGGAATTTACGGTTCAAGGTGTTTGTCCTCATACATGTCCCGGTAAACAGAGGGGGAATTACACTAATGGAAAACTGTAATTCTGCAATGAATCATAAGATGACAGCCTCGCTATGTGCAGAATACGAGAGAGCGGCAACGGGAAAGCCAGTGTAATAAGACTTGGGATTACTGAAAGAATGTATTAAAAAAGGACAAGAGATAAAATATATGAGAAAGTAGAGAGATAGATAGATGAATTCACAGCTACAATGTTTAGTTTTCTATATAATGACCTCCATGCTACTGCTTTCTAGTAAGTGTTTTATCTCCTCCCTCCCCAGATCTGGATTCACATGTACAAAGCTCAGTACTACTGTATCTCCTCCATGCTGCTAGTAAACGTTTTATCTAACACCAGTAACAGATTTACAATTACACTGCTCAATACTGTTTTCAGTTGTCCTCCTTGATGCTTCTACTTTATATTAAGTGTTTCATTCCCACCCCAGAGCCAAATTGACAGCTACACTGCTCAGTACTGCTGTATAATGGTTTCATATTGCTGCTTTCTAGTGAATGTTTTATCTAACCACAGATGTGGATTCACGGTTACATTGCTCAGCGCTGTTGTAACTTGTCCTCCATGATGCTGCTGATTTACAGAGTTTTATACCCCCAGATCTGGATTCACAGCTACACTGCTCAGTACTGCTGTATAATGGCTTTCATGTTGATGCTTTCTAGCGAATGTTTTTTTCTAACCCCAGATATGGATTCACAGTTACATTGCTCAGTGCTGTTGTAACTTGTCTTCATGATGCTGCTGATTTATAGTAAGTGTTTTATACCCCCACATCAGGATTCACAGCTACCCTGCTCAGTACTGCTGTATAATGTCTGGATATGTGCTACATTGAAACAAAAGAGCAGAATTAATTCATGTCTGTGTGTACAGTGTACGGGAGACATCGCAGTGAGCCTCCACTTATTAGCTTGGGAAACAACTGAATGGTTCTTATTTTTTTTTCCTGTTGCGGAGCTGATTTTGACATTTTTCAGTCTAGTAATTATCTGACAACTGCAATGAATAAGTTAAAACTTTGCAGAAAGGAAACATATTGTAGAGTGACTTCAGCTCTGCTACATGTGGATATTACATGGCTGGTGTCTCATCCCTATTCTACAGGCGTTGCTCCAGTTTTCCATTCTCTGCCCTCCCTCTCTCTGATTACCGCAGAATAGAGTCATTATGTGGCGGCTCTTTACAGAGAAGGATGAGTGACAGCAGTAAATGGACAGTGTCAGTATTAGGAGGGCGCCGCTCATCTCTGCACTCACCGCACGTTATGTATCAGTGGATGGAATGTAATGTCAGTACCGGTGCCGGAGCTGGAGATGTATCTGCAGGTGACAATCCGCATCAAGAAGCACAAAGGTGCCCGGAGTCATCCATCCCACCCGCCCCCAATGTTCTGGTTCCAGCTTCCATGTCCTTGTGGTTGAAAGGATGAAGCTTGACCAGAAATGGGTCTACCTCCATGATAAGCCGCATAGATGCACTTTGAATTTGTCACTATAAGGCACTTACCCCTTGAGGGTTATTTCTAGAGACTTAAAGGCCCTGATGGGCACAGACTGTTCTTGCACAGGGGCCCTTCTTAGTCTAAGGGCTCTTTACAGTCCAATTACTCCTCATAATGCACAATTGCTTTGGGGGGTGATAGTGGCCCCCTTACCTCCTGGGCCCCTGTGCCAGGTTGCATCAATGATATGTCGGCCCCTGCTTTAAGGGCACTGTGATTGGTAAAGGTATTTTATGGGCCCATATTGCACTGATGGGGGATATATTATGGCATCATTACCCTTAGGCATCGTGGACGGCACTATTTCCTGGCATTACCTGGTCCTCGGCACAGGGGGCATTTTTCAGGACACTGCTTGGCCCCATTGTGGTTGAGGACATTGCTTGTTGCCCTGATTACAGGTGGGGGCATCATCTGATCCCAGGTTTTTTTTTTTTTACTATTAGGCTACGTTCACACTGGGCGTTTTTTTCAGCATTCTTTTTTATGCAAATTTTCAGCTGCGTTTTAGGCCGGTTTCACACGTCAGTGGCTCCGGTACGTGAGGTGACAGTTTCCTCACGTACCGGAGACACTGACACACGTAGACCCAGAAAAATCAATGCATCTGTTCAGATGTCATTGATTTTTTGCGGACCGTGTGCGGACCGTGTCTCCGTGTGCCAAACACGGAGACATGTCAGTGTTCGTGGGAGCGCACGTTTTACACGGACCCAATAGAGTCAATGGGTCCGCGTAAAACACGGACCTCACACGGACATTCTCCGTCTGGGGTCCATGTGGCGTGCCGGAGACAGCGCTACAGTAAGCGCTGTCCCCCCCACATGGTGCTGAAGCCGGTATTCATATCTTCCCTGTAGCAGCGTTTGCTATAGAGAAAATATGAAGAATAGTGTTAAAAATAAAGATCCATGTGTCCGCCGCCCCCCCACCCCCTGTGCGCCCCCCCGCTGGTCAGAAAATACTTACACGCTCCTTCCTGGTCTGGCCGCGCCTCCTACTGTATGCGGTCACGTGGGGCCGATCATTTACAATCATGAATAGTCGGCTCCGCCCCTATGGGAGGTGGAGCCACATATTCATGACTGTAAATGATCGGCCCCACGTGACCGCATACACTAGAAGCCGCGGCCAGACCAGGAAGGAGCGACAGCCGACGGGGGACCCGGGTGAGTATTTTCTGACCAGCGGGGGGCGCACAGGGGGTGGGGGGGCGGCGGACACATAGATCTTTATTTTAAACACTATTATTCATATTTTCTCTGCAGCAAACGCTACTGCAGAGAGGATATGAATCGCAGCTTCAGCACCATGCAGAGTGGGTACCACACGCTCCGTGTGGTACCCACTCGCCATACGGGCGGCACACGTGTGCCGCCGGTATGGCCTCCGTGAGTTCCCAGGCACACGGACACGGATAACTCCGGTACCAATTTATTCCGGTACCGGAATTATCTGGACGTGTGGGACAGCCCTTACAGTGCCAGCAAAGTCTATAAGATTTCAGAAACTCAATGCACACACCTTTGTTATTTTTGTCCTCAGAATTTTGTGCTTCGCGTGGTTTTTTGGACATAGAGCATGTCACAGCTATCAGCGGTTTTTCAGCATTTTTCACCCATTTATTTGAATGGGTGGTGAAAAAACGCTAAAAAAAGCCAAAACCTGATTCTATGGAATAGGACTTTGTTTTCAACATCAAACTTTATCAGGATGAGAAAGTAACAAATCTAGCATGCCAAAACTGCCGCACAAAAAAGGCATAAAAACGCTGCAAAAAAACCCCAAGGAAAATGTGCTTTTTTTCTGCAGCTTCTTTCCTGCCAAGAGATCAGGTTCTGCTGTATAAAAAAACGCTGGAAAAAAATGCCTAGTGTGAACCTAGCCTTACTGACAGTATTGCAGCACTATTGCTCTCTGTGCACTCTAATGGCTGTGCTCTAATTACTGTCACCGTGTGTTCACGTATCTTTCTGGGCATTATTGTATCAGTATTACTGTCAGTGCCGCAGCTCACTGGCACCATTACAGTTGTGGGCATTGCATGTTGCACTGATCCCGTAAGCGGCACCCTCTGATCACATGTATTTTTTTGGGCATTACTACTAATGAAGGGCAGTGTCGGGGGTCTCTTACTCTAAGGTGCACCATCTGTTTGGCGGCATTATAGTGCAGGCATTTGGGGGCATTATATGTGACGGGGGCACTATCTGTTCATAATAATTCCCATGGGCACTGTTACTGATAATGGAGAGTATTGGAGCACTATTACACACTATTTTCTGTTGGTAACTGTTATTGCAATTCCTACTCAGCACCACTATGATTGGGGGCGCTGTATATGGCTCTAAGTACTGTCAGGGGCACTGGTCTTAATTATTTTGTGGCGCTATTATCCAAGATATTGCGGCTATGGAGAAAAGATATCAAGGAAAATTGAATCCATCACGGATTGCAGATTACTGTGGACAATTGTAAGAGGTCATCCGATGCAGGAGTACAAGAGACAAGCAAAAACGTTACTGAACGAGGAGCAAATGTTGTTGTAACTAATTATATTTCACAATGGTATTCAGACGTTTGACTTATTGTAATTGTTGCTAAGTTTCCTCAAAATAATTATCAGAAAATCGACAGCAAAATATTCTGCATCTTTATATTTGCAAAAATGTTTCAAAGTACTGAAACTTTTATTCATTAATTATTATGTAGCAGTAAAAATAAAACTCTGATATCACAGAAACAAGAGACAACTGAAAAGTGTTAGTGAGAATTCAGAAAGGAGCTGCTCATTCCAGAACTGAAGGTAATGTTTGTAAAGATGTCATTGACGTCCGGTGCAGGAACATCCTTGGCAAAAAGTTTTCTGCTTCAACTTTTGAAGACTTCAAGTTTCTGCTTCTGGACCTAGAACTTGTCTGAAAGAACAAACAAAACATAAAACAAATAAAAAGTAAAATTGCAGTTTCTTTCCACAGTCATTTGACACTTCTGAAAATGTCCAGCAATGAAGAGAACATGGCGTTTCCTTAGTGATGGACGCTCCCCGGGTAGAATCGCCTCTTCTTGACCAATGCTCTAAATTCTGATTTAGTTTCAGAGAAAAACTGATTTTTCTTTTCACATTTTTTTTTTTTATTGTCGTGAATTCGAGCAAAACAGTTTAAATTGAAGCCGGTCGGATTGTTATCATAGGCGAGAAATGGTGAATAATTTATGGGCGTCTCGCAGCAGATGCCGCTCATCCAAGTCGGCCGTAATTACCGTGCCCCTGACTGAGGCGCTGAACTTTGAAAGTAGGACACGTTGCGCCTTACCGGGGCTCGTCCTACTGCTTCCCGCACAGGGGGAACCTCATTCTGTCCTCTACCATGATATGTAGCGAGGCTTAAAGAGCGACCTCGATTTATCACAGAAATGTCAGGCCCTCCGCTATACGCCCCATATCCGTGTGCTGTATGGTGATGCCATGTATAGTACTATCACATGTGAGACGGGTAGGACGAGAACTGGGGGACACAGACGGCTCCTAGGGGCCTCTCCCAGTCCACCAGGTAAACGTCTCTGCTTGCCGTCAGTGAATGACATCACTCAGAAGACATAATCCTGTCCACACCCCGTCCTGCTCTCAGCTGAGAAGTGGATACATTGTATCCAGTGTGCACTCCCAGACTGATACATTGTTGCAAACCAGCAGAGAGATCTGTGCAGCTGCTGCGATATGAGCTGCTCACAGAGCATTGTCTGCAGCTCACAGAGCATTGTCTTCAGTTCACAGGGCATTGCCTGCAGCTCATAGAGCATTGTTAGCAGCTCACAGAGTATTGTGCTCAGCTCACAGAGCATTGCCTGCACCTCACAGAGCATTGTTAGCAGCTCACAGAGCATTGTCTTCAGCTCACAGAGCATTGTCTTCAGCTCACAGAGCATTGCCTGCAGCTCACAGAGCTTTGTTAGCAGCTCACAGAGCATTGCCTGCAACTCACAGAGCATTGTCTGCAGCTCACAGAGCATTGCCTTTAGCTCACAGAGCATTGTTAGCAGCTCACGGAGCATTGTCTGCAGCTCACAGAGCATTGCCTGCAGCTCACATAGCATTGCCTGCATCTCACATAGCATTGCCTGCAGCTCACAGAACATTGTCTGCAGCTCACAGAGCATTGTCTTCAGCTCACAGAGCATTGTCAGCAGCTCACAGAGCATTGCCTTCAGCCCACAGAGCATTGTCAGCAGCTCACAGAGCATTGCCTTCAGCCCACAGAGCATTGTCAGCAGCTCACAGAGCATTGCCTTCACCCCACAGAGCATTGTCTTCAGCTCACAGAGCTCCAGTGAAAGCAGAACTAGCTATGTACAGGATTACTGCCTCAGAATAGAAATGTGTTCTCATTCAGTGACAGCAAGAGATCTTGTCATGAATTAATACTTGTAAATAATAAAGGGAATCTGTCAGCAGATTTCAGACTGCACACAGTTGGAGCATACCTCGCAGTGCTGCTTCCAAATGCAGACCCAACCAAACTGTGAACGCAGCTTTGGATGTGACTGGAGTATGAGAGGTGACACTATGTAATATAGGTATATGATAGGATATGAAGATGTAAATGATAACATGTCGCTTTGCTATGTGGACTGGCAGCATTGTGTACCGCACCAGACCCTGCGTGTCCCCCGCATTCTGTATGATCTCCTGCCAGATCTCCTCTGCACCCAGTGTATGGGTCCTGTGGTTGCTCCTGTCTACATACATTATGCTCCAGTCACATCCAGAGCTGCATTTACATTTCTCCGGTCTGTCCCTTGTCCCTCTGGGCATGGCGCCAGCAGACACACACTTAGCAGCTGATCCTGTATTCTGTATTTTCTACATTCCTTCTGTTATACTCCAGTCACATCCAGAGCTGCAAAGCAAACCAGTTTGTTGCCATTTGCAATCAGTGCCCGCTTTGCTCACTTATTAGCCTTAGTTTACTTTTGGTTGCTGCTCAGTATCAGTTTGCTATTCTGCGGACCCCCACAGGCATAAATCGGGGTCTTATATCTGTAGCAGCTGCCGGATGAAGGACTCGGTCACTTGATCCGGCGGTGTGCGCTCGCGGAGCATGGCTCTGTTCTGTGCGGATGCAGCTCTCGCTGTGAGGGGTTACCGCTCCGTCCTGAGGGGCCTTTTGACAAGAACAATCAGCGTTGTTTTCCGCCATAATTGATTTTAAGCCTTTTTTTCGGCTCCCGCTGTGTTTTCCTGGCAGCCGCTCCTGCGCTGGCACTCGCACCGTATTGAAAAGGACATTTTCTTTCTGCCATCCTTGGGAAATATGTATCATCTGGCAGATTTGTGTCATTCCGAGTGCCCGCCGGCTGCAAGTCTTCTGGCCACCAATGAAAGGGATGCGATTTGTTTGTGAGGCGCTGGTGGGCACAGGGGGCGCCGGATGGAGGGGGGTGCTGATTGGAATGTGATCATGTGTCAGTAAGTAGCTACTTTATAAGAGGCTCAAAGTGCGGCACGGTGATAGAGCGGCGCGGTGATAGAGTGGCACGGTGATAGAGCGGCACGGTGATAGAGCGGCACGGTGGTAGGGCGGCACGGTGATAGGGCGGCACGGTGATAGGGCGGCACGGTGATAGAGCGGCACGGTGGTAGGGCGGCACGGTGATAGGGCGGCACGGTGATAGGGCGGCACGGTGATAGGGCGGCACGGTGGTAGGGCGGCGCGGTGGTAGGGCGGCTCGGTGATAGGGCGGCACAGTGATAAGGCGGCACGGTGGTAGGGCGGCACGGGGATAGAGTGGCACGGTGATAGGGCGGCACGGTGATAGGGCGGCATGGTGGTAGGGCGGCACGGTGATAAGGCGGCACGGTGATAGGGCGGCACGGTGGTAGGGCGGCACGGTGATAAGGCGGCACGGTGATAGGGCGGCACGGTGATAGGGCGGCACGGAGGTAGGGCGGCACGGTGGTAGGGCGGCACGGTGGTAGGGCGGCACGGTGATAAGGCGGCACGGTGGTAGGGTGGTATGGTGGTAGGGTGGTATGGTGATAAGGCGGCACGGTGGTAGGGCGGCACGGTGATAAGGCGGCACGGTGATAGGGCGGCACGCTGGTAGGGCGGCACGGTGATAGGGCGGCACGGTGATAGGGCGGCACGGAGGTAGGGCAGCACGGTGATAAGGCGGCACGGTGGTAGGGTGGTATGGTGGTAGGGTGGTATGGTGATAAGGCGGCACGGTGGTAGGGTGGTATGGTGGTAGGGTGGTATGGTGGTAGGGTGGTATGGTGATAAGGCAGCACGGTGGTACGGCGGCACGGTGATAGGGCGCCAAAGTGATAGGGTGGCACGGTGATAGGATGGCACGGTAATAAGGCGACACAGTGGTAGGGCGGCACGGTGGTAGGGCGGCACGGTGGTAGGGCGGCACGGTGATAGAGCATACTGTATAATGGCCCCACATGATGCTCAATACTGTATAATGACCACACAGTGCCCCATACTGTATAATGACCACACATGATGCTCCATACTGTATAATGGACTGCACATGATGCTCCATACTGTATAATGACCACACATGATGCTCAATACTGTATAATGACCACACATGATGCTCCATACTGTATAATGACCACACATGATGCTCCATATTGTATAATGACTGCACATGATGCTCCATACTGTATATTGGCTGCACATGATGCTCCATACTGTATAATGGGCCCACATGATGCTCCATACTGTATAATGACCACACAGTGCCCCATACTGTATAATGACCACACATGATGCTCCATACTGTATAATGACTGCACATTATGCTCCATACTGTGTAATGACCCCACATGATGCTCCATACTGTGTAATGACCGCACATGATGCTCCATACTGTATAATGACCCCACATGATGCTCAATACTGTATAATGACCACACATGATGCTCCATACTGTATAATGACCACACATGATGCTCAATACTGTATAATGACCACACATGATGCTCCATACTGTATAATGACCACACATGATGCTCCATATTGTATAATGACTGCACATGATGCTCCATACTGTATATTGGCTGCACATGATGCTCCATACTGTATAATGGGCCCACATGATGCTCCATACTGTATAATGACCACACAGTGCCCCATACTGTATAATGACCACACATGATGCTCCATACTGTATAATGACTGCACATTATGCTCCATACTGTGTAATGACCCCACATGATGCTCCATACTGTGTAATGACCGCACATGATGCTCCATACTGTATAATGACCCCACATGATGCTCAATACTGTATAATGACCACACATGATGCTCCATACTGTATAATGACCACACATGATGCTCCATACTGTATAATGACTGCACATTATGCTCCATACTGTATAATGACAACGCATGATGCTCCATACTGTATAATGGCCCCACATGATGCATGATGCTCCATACTGTATAATGACCACACATGATGCTCCATACTGTATAATGGCCCCACATGATGCTCCATACTGTAAAATGACCGCACATGATGCTCCATACTGTATAATGACCACACATGATGCTCCATATTGTATAATGACTGCACATGATGCTCCATACTGTATATTGGCTTCACATGATGCTCCATACTGTATAATGGGCCCACATGATGGTCCATACTGTATAATGACCCCACATGATGCTCCATACTGTATAACGGCCACACATGATGCTCCATACTGTATAATGACTGCACATGATGCTCCATACTGTATAATGGCCACACGTGATGCTCCATACTGTATATTGGCCGCACATGATACTTCGTACCGTATAATGGCCACACATAGCTACTCCTACACACGCGGCTGCGCTCTGTACACTTTGCACAAACGGCTCCGCTCCGTACACACGGTTCCGCTCCATACACCTCATACTCACACTGCTCCGCTCCATACACCTCGTACACACACGGCTCCGCTCCATACACCTCGTACACACACGGCTCTGCTCCGTACACCTCGTACACATTCAGCTCCGCTCCATACACCTCATACACACACGGCTCTGCTCTGAACACCTTGTACACATTCAGCTCCGCTCCATACACCTCGTACACATTTAGCTCCATACACCTCATACACACACGGCTCCGCTCCATACACCTCATACACACACTGCTCCGCTCCGTACACCTTGTACACACATGGCTCCGCTCCATACACCTCATACACATTCAGCTCCACTCCGTACACCTTGTACACATTCAGCTCCACTCCATACACTTCATACACGCACTGCTCCGCTCCATACACCTCATACACACACGGCTCCGCTCTGTACACCTCGTACACACACGGCTTCGCTCTGTACACCTCGTACACACACGGCTCCGCTCCATACACCTCATACACACACGGCTCCGCTCCATACACCTCATACACACACGGCTCCGCTCCATACACCTCGCACACACACGACTCTGCTCCATACACCTCGTACACATTCAACTCCGCTCCATACACCTCATACACACACGGCTCCGCTCCATACACCTCGCACACACACGACTCTGCTCCATACACCTCGTACACACTGTCTGCTACATCCACACTGTACACCTCCTGACCCCACACAAGGCAGCTTACTTACCTCATCCAGCAGCACCATGTGGCAAGTTGGCAACAGCACAGCCGAGTCCTGCAATCCACGGAGGTCACGATCAGGTGACCCCTGACTCCTCCCCTCCTGTGACCTCATCACAGGTCCTGTGCGCACAAAGCAGGCAGCCAATATGTGGTGTAAGGCTCTGTGGTGCAGGGATGACCGGCTGATACGTACTGCACTGCATATGGCAGGGTAAGGGGCGTGGCTTAACACAAGGGGGCGTGTCAGCTGCTTCTCCTGCTGTCTGCGGGAAGCAGAGCGTCCCGTGCTGGACAGCGGGGCAAAGCATCAAAACCGGGACAGTCCCGCACAATGATGGATGGTTGGGAGCTATGTGTCTGTTGGAGTCTAGCGTAGACTGATGTCCAGATTTTTCTCATGGAAGCTCAGACTGTCGTCGCCTTTAATCTATCCCAATGCTTTACATTACAGCACTGCTCCATGGCCCAACCATGTTGTATCACTTCTGTTTAGATGCAATGTCAGGACTCCGATATCCTCTAAAGCTCATCCATGGTTCCTCCATGCTTTACACTCTAGCTTTTCTTGTAGGCTTATAGGCATAATTCCACCATATCTCACACTGTTGCTTTTTCTCTCCCTAGTGCTTTATATTGCAGCTCTGCTCTAACACAGCACTATAGATGTATCTCTATAATATTCCATCTGAGGCTGTGTTTCCTCCATGCTTTACACTGCTGCAGCCTCAATTGTAGGGAACATTTTGTACGCTGTATTGATGAGTGGAGGGGAGAGGCTGCACATTGTGCCCCGCAGCGGCAGCCATCTGATATTCTCCAGCATTGTGAGATCTGTTATGGGGTCACTAATTGGGCGCTGCCACTACTTGGGCCACAATCTAATATAGACCGCAGCACAGTGTAAGGAGCTGAGCGACACGGAGGGGCATCGGGGGACGTGATCCGGGGGCGGCCGGGCCCCTCATGTATTATACACGTGTGCAGTGAGCCAAGCACCGAGCGGATGTGACATTGCATTGTACACAGTAGCTCTGTAATAGGCTGAGAAATTAATACTTCATTCATTATGTAAATAATTTACATGTATTAAAACAGTGCATGACGCAGAGTAGCGCCGCCACCGAAAGCCGCCTGTCAACCCTTCCACTGCCGGGAGTCAGCGTCATTCTACAGAGATATCAATTAGATAGGAGGCGGCGGTGAAGACCCTACAAGCCGGGGCAGAAGGAGGAAAGAGGGTCTCCAGCTCTGATGGAGACAGATCTGGGTGAACAAACCCCCTCATCCCAAGACTTAGGGGAAACTTGTTTCATTGCGTCCACTATACAAGTGCATGAAGCTACATGTCTTGTTATATATATTGTAGGAAATCCAGGTAGGACGGGGTTAAATCCTAGCACTACAGGTGTTAATTAGATGCACCTGACCAGCTTTGACTAAGAACCAGGACATGGGTTCAGCCTGCGTCTGTCTGTCTGCTGAATGTTGAGCTCAGTGTATGGACAGTGCTGGAGCTGGTGAGTGACCAGCCAAAATGTGAGCTGACAAAGACACATCCTGGGGTCTCTCTCTGATTGGAGATTACACAGGTTAGCTAGAAGTTCTGAGCAGTCTGTGTGTTGGAACTGTGAGGACGCTGCAGCCTGTTCTGTGTGAACGGTGCCCGTACTTGAACACTTCTGTTTGATGCTTGAGGCTGCTGGAGCTCAGGCCGAAGGTGATAGTGAGACTGGTGAGATCGGGCCACTTCTATGTGTAAATGCTCCAGGAGAAAGGACTGTAATCTGTACGGTGACTCCGTGCTGACACATAAGTGCAGCTGGATGATCTGTTTATTTGCTGTGATACCCTTTGTTTTTGGTTTAGAATCATTTGCAGTTTTATGAAAGCAAATAAAAGCTGCACATGTTTGGCCCAAACCACATTGCCTGTGTGAACGCCACCTAATACCGACCTGCGAGCATGAATTGCATATATATATATATATATATATATATATATATATATATATATATATATATATATATAGCACCACGGGATAGTCCTCACAACTGTCGTGTATGTTTCTGTTCTCTCTCTCCGTCCCCCAGATGATATGGTTAGGACGCACCCGTATGACGGGTAGGCCTGGAGTTATTTTATAGGGACCCTAGAGACACCCCTCTCCCACAATTGCCTCCGTTGTCTTCGTTAGGTGTAAAGGTGAGACAGCCAACCTATAGTTAACTGCCCGGCCGTAGTTCAAAGTAATGCGTAGAGTCTCTTACTTCCTCGGCGTTCTGGCCACCGGCTACGCGCCTCAGTAGAATGTTGCCGATCTCAGGGCACGACTCCTACTGGTTCTATCGCCTTTGTGCTGTGATCTCGTTTCTCACTTCTCCACAATATACTTCGCTTCGTGTCCTTTCTTAGGAGTCTGCCGCTATAAGGTGCAGGCACGGCTCCGTAACGATCTGTCTGTGTTAGGCCGCTGTCAGGATCCCACCCCTGACAGGTCCTCTCTCGAACTCTCCCCAGCTACTTTCTCGCTAACTTCCTATCCAACCCCCAGTTTTACCCAAGTGTGAGGAGTGGCCTAGTAGATAGGACTTTTTGCTCCCCCTGGTGGCCGGAGTGTGAAGTGTAATGTGTGACTGTGATACCTGGTCAGGTGAACTCTTTTAATGCCATCAGACGTACCATCACTCCCCTTAGTGGCGGAGCGACAGTACTGCAACGACCAGGACTCTGGGGCGCTGCACAGTCACTATTCTGCTGGTGCAGTCACTGTGTACATAGATTACATTACTGATCCAGAGTTACCTCCTGTATTATACCCCAGAGCTGCACTCACTATTCTGCTGGTGCAGTCACTGTGTACAGACATTACATTACTGATCCTGAGTTACCTCCTGTATTATACCCCAGAGCTGCACTCACTATTCTGCTGGTGCAGTCACTGTGTACATACATTACATTACTGATCCTGAGTTACATCCTGTATTATACTCCAGAGCTGCACTCACTATTCTGCTGGTACAGTCACTGTGTACAGACATTACATTACTGATCCTGAGTTACCTCCTGTATTATACCCCAGAGCTGCACTCACTATTCTGCTGGTGCAGTCACTGTGTACATACATTACATTACTGATCCTGAGTTACATCCTGTATTATACTCCAGAGCTGCACTCACTATTCTGCTGGTGCAGTCACTGTGTACATACATTACATTACTGATCCTGAGTTACATCCTGTATTATACTCCAGAGCTGCACTCACTATTCTGCTGGTGCAGTCACTGTGTACATACATTACATTACTGATCCTGGGTTACATGTTGTATTATCCCCCAGAGCTGCACTCCCTCTACAGGTGACTTCAGACAGACAGTATTTGGTGCTTTGTATCAGAAGATCAGCTCCATCCTCTGTGATATGTTGCTGAGTGATCTCTCCAGTTTCTTGATAGAACCTTTTTAGCACTGTATGTGATTGGGGGTGAGATACACGAGGCCCCGATCATGTGACCCCTGACTCCTCCACTCCTGTGACTCTATCACAGGTCCTGTGCACACAGAGCAGCTGTATATGTGGTGTGCTGCTCTGCGGGTGGAGGGATGAGACTGAGGCTGACATTGCAGAGCGGGAAAACTAATGTCCCGCCCATGATCGCTGGGGAGACTGTCAATATCGGGACTGCCCCGCTGGATCCGGGACGGTTGGGAGGTTTGGGACACGCTCAGGTGCAGTAATATCGGGGCATGAAATCTACATTCCAGAACATTCCATATGTCGTTAATGGGTGAGTAATTCTGCCGCTGTTACACTGGCACGGTGATTCATTAACGAGTCGTGGCATTATGTGAGGGAAGCGTCGTCCATTTCCTCAGACGAGTTCTATCTCCTGATGCTTCAAGTGCCACAAGATATCTCATTATTCATTTCTCTCCAGTATTGAGAGTATGGCTGTCGGCTCATTCATTACAGGCGGCGATGACACAGCGCGGCGGCATTATGAAGTGACTAAGGGCCCCGCTCCCACACTCTCCGCCATACACTGTGTGCACCAGGATCCTGTGTAATGTTCCAGGATCCACAGAGGAGCGGCGGAGATACATTCATCATACTCACTGGATACAAGTGTGAGATGGAAAGACTGAACCTTCTAGAACTGATAGCTAACATCACCGAGTGTCCTGGAGAAAGCAGCTCTGCGCTTTGTTGCTGCACATTTAGGTGCATATATACAGTGGCATGTAGAAGTCTGGGCACCCCTGGTCAAAATTACCGTTATTGTGAACAGTTCAGCAAGCTGAAGATTAAATGATCTTTAAAAGGCATAAAGTTACAGATGACGCATTCCCTTTGTATTTTAGGGAAAAAAAATCCATATAGTGTATATATTTTCATCTTTTACATTTTAAAAAATATGAAATGGGCCGATGCAAAACAGTGGGCACCCTGCATGGTTATTACCTAGTAGCGCCCCCTTTTCCATGTATCACAGCTTGTATACACTTTTTATAGCCAGACAAGAGTCTTTCAGATCTTGTCTGAGGAATTTTCCTCCATTCTTCCTTGGAGAATTCCTCCAGTTCTGTGAGATTCCTGAGTCGTCTTGTTTCCTCTGCTATTTTGAGGTCTAGCCACAGATTTTCAATGATGTTCAGATCAGGGGACTGTGAGGGCCATTGTAAAACCTTCAGCTTTTGAGGTCGTCTATTGTGGATTGTGACGTGTGTTTAGGATCATTATCTACTTGTAGCAGCCATCCTCTTCCTCTTCCTCCTTTCACCTTCAGCTTTTTAACAGATGGTGTGATGTTTGCATCAAGAATTTGTTGAAATTTCATTGAATCCATTCTGCCCTCTACCCGTGAAATGTTCCCTGTGCCATTGGCTGCAGCACAACCGCAAAGCATGATTGATCCTCCCCCCATGCTCAAGGGTTGGTGAGATATTACTTTCCTGAAATTCTGTGCCCTTTTTTCTCCACATGTAGATAAGTTCTAAGCAGGAGAAATAGAGGAAAATAGAGGAAAGCGCTATCTGAGCGTAGTAAATAGTAGTATACTAGTTTGTGTGGATATATATTTTGCTCACCTGAGCAGATTGTGCTGAATAGGCAAAACACTAGGAGTCACTTTTGATAGGTGGGAATCCTTTCAATGGCATGCAGCTCCTCCGATGACCGTGGTGAATTGCTTTCCTTGCCCAAAAACGCTCCTCCACAAGGACATGATGAAAAAATGGATATCCCGAGGTGCTTCCAAGGTTTGCTGTGCATTGTTTCAGCACCTCGGTCGGGGCTGGGATCCCTCCTACAAATGGAAGCATCTCTGGATATCCATTTTTTTCTCTTTTTCTCCGCACATACCTTTTAATCATTGTGGACAAAGAGTTCTATTTTACCTCATCTGTCCACAGGACTTGTTTCCAAAAATGCATCAGGCTTGTTTAGATATTTTGCCTACTTCTGATGCTGAATTTTATGGTGACGGTGCAGGAGAGGTTTTCTTCTGATGACTCTTCCATGAAGACCATATTTGTGCAGGTGTCTTTGAAAAGTAAAATAATGTACTACAACTCCACAGTCTGCTAAATGTTTCTGGAGATCTTTTGCAGTCAAGCGGGGGTTCTGATTTGCCTCTCTAGAAGTCCTATGAGCAACTCCCACTAAAATTTTGCTTGGTCATCCAGACCTTATCTTGACCTACAATGTTTCTGGTAACTGCCATTTCTTAATAACATTTCAAACTGAGGAAATGGCAATGTGGAAACTCTTTGCTCTCTTCTTATAGCCTTCTCCTGCCTTGTGGGCCTCCACCATTTCCCTTTTCAGAGTGCTACGCAGCTGCTTAGAACCCATGGCTGCTGTTTTTTGGGCACAAGGTTAAAGGAGGCTGGGTTTTGATAAAGTTGGAAATTTGCTTCTTTTGGCCTTCCTTAATGATCACACAAATCTCCAAGGGTGCCCAAATTTTGCATCTGCCCATTTTCCATTTCTTAATTTCTAAAATGTAAAAGATAATAAAATAAAAAGTGAAGTGTGTGTGTGTATATATATATGTATATATATATATATATATATATATATATATATATATATTAAAATACAAAGGAAATGTGTCATCTGAAATTTTAGGCCTTTTAGAGATCATTTCTTCTTAAACCTGCTTAACTGTTTACAATAACAGTAATTTTGACCAGGGGTGCAAGAAACTCTTACATTCCACTGTCTAACAGTTATTTATATAAAAGTCAAAATGTAAGTAACAATATGATTAATGAAGCAGCATGCTGATTGTTTCCTGATTTTCATCGTAAACAGCAAATGTAAAGAATAAATGTAAGAACAGTAAAGTGATAAAGACGGAATACAAGGTGCTTGGGGCATTGTATGTGATGTCTAAAATGTTACCAAGATGGAGCGGCCCTTTAATTTGTCATCACTGTCACTTTACTGGGGGACGCGATAGATTGATGTCCAATAAGATTGGATAAATGATCCTAAAGTGTTAATTATACCAGGAGGCCTGGACAGAGGTGATTATAGTGCCCGCATTACTGTCTGTGCTGCATATTCATCATCATTATTGCTGTTTTCCTTCCAGCATTTAAAGGAGTTTGTGTTTGTTGTTTCTGCAGAATCAGCGGAAAGCAAAGTCCGGAAAAATCCGAGGGTCACTAGAAAGTACTGATACCGGTTACCTAAGTGTAGCGGGAGACAAGACTAATCACCAAAACTACATTATCCATTATCTATGTATTATCTATCTATCTATCTTATTATCTATTTTCTATCTATTATCTATTATCTATCTTTTTATCTATTATCTATCTATTATATATTATCTAGCTATCTATTATCTATTATATATCTATCATCTATTATCTATCATCTATTATCTATCTATCTATCATCTATCTATCAATCTTATTATCTATCCAACTATTATCTATCTATTATCTGTCTATCTATTATCTATCTATTAGCTATCTTATTGTCTATCTATTATCCATTATATATTTATCTTATCTACTATCTATTATCTATCTATATAATTTTATTTAAATTTAAAAAAGCTTTATTGTCAGTAGCAAATTAACATTAGTTTTGCCAAAACAATTACAATAAGGAGTAGGGACTGTAGGAGCTATGGATGGGGCACATCCAGGGTGGACGCTGTGGAAGTTTGTGGCATATCATATAATACCAATTTTTCAAAGCCAATGACACAATGCTCACAAACTGTGCTGCTCTCTCCCCTGTGCTCACAAACTGTGCTGCTCTCTCCCCTGTGCTCACATACTGCGCTGCTCTCTCCCCCGCACTCATATACTGCGCTGCTCTCTCCCCTGTGCTCACATACTGCGCTGCTCTCTCCCCCGCATTCACATACTGCGCTGCTCTCTCTCCTGAGCTCATATACTGCGTTGCTCTCTCCTCCATGCTCACTTACTGAGCTTCTCTCTCCTGTGCTCACATACTGCGCTGCTCTCTCCCCCGCACTCATATACTGCGCTGCTCTCTCCCCTGTGCTCACATACTGCGCTGCTCTCTCCCCCGCATTCACATACTGCGCTGCTCTCTCTCCTGAGCTCATATACTGCGTTGCTCTCTCCTCCATGCTCACTTACTGAGCTTCTCTCTCCTGTGCTCACATACTGCGCTGCTCTCTCCCCTGTGCTCACATACTGCGCTGCTCTCTCCCCCGTGATCACATACTACGTTGCTCTCTCCTGTGCTCACATGCTGCGCTGCTCTCTCCCCTGTGCTCACATACTGCGCTGCTCTCTCCCCCGTGATCACATACTACGTTGCTCTCTCCTGTGCTCACATGCTGCGCTGCTCTCTCCCCTGTGCTCACATACTGCGCTGCTCTCTCCCCTGTGCTCACATACTGCGCTGCTCTCTCCTCTGTGCTCACATACTGCGCTGCTCTCTCCCCCGTGATCACATACTGTGTTGCTCTCTCCCCCTGCTCATATACTGCGCTGCTCTCTCCTCTGTGCTCACATACTGCGCTGCTCTCTCCTCTGTGCTCACATACTGCGCTGCTCTCTCCTCTGTGCTCACATACTGCGCTGCTCTCTCCCCCGTGATCACATACTGTGTTGCTCTCCCCTGTGCTCACATACTGCGCTATTCTCTCTCCTGTGCTCACATACTGCGCTGCTTTCTCCCCCTGCTCACATACTGCGCTGCTCTCTCCTCTGTACTCACATACTGCGCTGCTCTCTCCTCTGTGCTCACATACTGCGCTGCTCTCTCCCCCGTTATCACAAACTGCGTTGCTCTCCCCCCCGTTATCACATACTGCGTTGCTCTCCCCTGTGCTCACATACTGCGCTATTCTCTCTCTTGTGCTCACATACTGCGCTGCTCTCTCCCCTGTGCTCACATACTGCGCTGCTCTCTCCCCTGTGCTCACATACTGCGCTGCTCTCTCCTCTGTACTCACATACTGTGCTGCTCTCCCCGCACTTATACTGCGCTGCTCTCTCCCGTGCTCATATACTGAGCTGCTCTTTCCCCTGTGGTGCTCACATACTGCATTGCTCTCTCCCATGCTCACATACTGCGCTGCTCTCCCCCTGTGCTCACATACTGCGCTGCTCTCTCCCCTGTGCTCACATACTGCGCTGCTCTCTCCCCTGTGCTCACATACTGCGCTGCTCTCTCCCCTGTGCTCACATACTGCATTGCTCTCTCCCATGCTCACATACTGCGCTGCTCTCCCCCTGTGCTCACATACTGCGCTGCTCTCTCCCCTGTGCTCACATACTGCGCTGCTCTCCCCCTGTGCTCACATACTGCTCTGCTCTCTCCTCTGTACTCACATACTGTGCTGCTCTCCCCGCTTATACTGCGCTGCTCTCTCCCGTGCTCATATACTGAGCTGCTCTCTCCCCTGTGGTGCTCACATACTGCATTGCTCTCTCCCATGCTCACATACTGTGCTGCTCTCTCCTCTGTACTCACATACTGTGCTGCTCTCTCCTCTGTACTCACATACTGTGCTGCTCTCTCCTCTGTACTCACATACTGTGCTGCTCTCTCCTCTGTACTCACATACTGTGCTGCTCTCTCCCCCTGTGCTCACATACTGCACTGCTCTCTCCTCTGTACTCACATACTGTGCTGCTGCTCTCCCCGCTTATACTGCGCTGCTCTCTCCCGTGCTCATATACTGAGCTGCTCTCTCCCCTGTGGTGCTCACATACTGCATTGCTCTCTCCCATGCTCACATACTGCGCTGCTCTCTCCCCTGTGCTCACATACTGCGCTGCTCTCTCCCCTGTGCTCACATACTGCGCTGCTCTCTCCCCTGTGCTCACATACTGTGTTGCTCTCTCTCCTCCGTGCTCACATACTGCGCTGCTCTCTCCCCGTGCTCACATACTGCACTGCTCTCCCCCTGTGCTCACATACTGCACTGCTCTCCCCCTGTGCTCACATACTGCACTGCTCTCCTCCTGTGCTCACATACTGCGCTGCTCTCTCCCCTGTGCTCACATACTGCGCTGCTCTCTCCCCTGTGCTCACATACTGCGCTGCTCTCTCCCCTGTGCTCACATACTGTGTTGCTCTCTCTCCTCCGTGCTCACATACTGCACTGCTCTCCCCCTGTGCTCACATACTGTGCTGCTCTCTCCCCTGTGCTCACATACTGCGCTGCTCTCTCCCCTGTGCTCACATACTGCGCTGCTCTCTCCCCTGTGCTCACATACTGTGTTGCTCTCTCTCCTCCGTGCTCACATACTGCGCTGCTCTCTTCCCGTGCTCACATAAGGCGTTGCTCTCCCCTGTGCTCACATACTGCGCTGCTCTCTCCCCGTGCTCACATACTGCGCAGCTCTCCCCGCACTTATACTGCGCTGCTCTCTCCCCCGCACTCACATACTGCGCTGCTCTCTCCCCTGTGCTCACATACTGCGCTGCTCTCTCCCCTGTGCTCACATACTGCATTGCTCTCTCCCATGCTCACATACTGCGCTGCTCTCTCCCCTGTGCTCACATACTGTGTTGCTCTCTCTCCTCCGTGCTCACATACTGCGCTGCTCTCTTCCCGTGCTCACATAAGGCGTTGCTCTCCCCTGTGCTCACATACTGCGCTGCTCTCTCCCCGTGCTCACATACTGCGCAGCTCTCCCCGCACTTATACTGCGCTGCTCTCTCCCCCGCACTCACATACTGCGCTGCTCTCTCCCCTGTGCTCACATACTGCGCTGCTCTCTCCCCGTGCTCACATACTGCGCAGCTCTCCCCGCACTTATACTGCGCTGCTCTCTCCCCCGCACTCACATACTGCGCTGCTCTCTCCCGTGCTCACATACTGCGCTGCTCTCTCCCCTGTGCTCACATACTGCGCTGCTCTCTCCCCTGTGCTCACATACTGCATTGCTCTCTCCCATGCTCACATACTGCGCTGCTCTCTCCCCTGTGCTCACGTACTGTGCTTCTGTTTAGTATCTATCTATTATCTATATATACAAGTGCTTCTCACAAAATTAGATTATCAAAAAGTGAATTTATTTTAGTTCTTCAATACAGAAAGTAAAACTCATATTATATAGTCACTAGAAACAGAGCGATCTATTTCAAGTGTTTATTTCTGTTCCAGAAATTGAAGTATTTCTCCAAGAAAATGATTGAAGTTGCATGTTTTGTTATACACATGTGTATTTCCTTTATGTGTATTGGAACAATGCAAAGAAAACAAAGAAAAGAAGGCAAATTGAACATAATTTCAGACAAAACTCTAAGGGTATGGCTCCACGGTCCGGAGGGGCGGCGGTATCGCCGCAGCGGCAAAGCCGCTCGGCGCTAAGCCCCGCCCCCTTTCTGGGACGCGATGGTGCCGGATGCGTACAGTACACATCCGGGATCATCGCACCCCTCGCCATAGGGCCCTGTGATATGCCTTGCGGGGACGCTGCGTCCCCGCAAGGTGTACGGACATGCTGCGTTCTGAAAAGACGCGCAGCATGTCCGGAGTCGCAGGGCCGCCGCGTGCGGGTTTCCACGCATAGTGGAGACGGGATTTCATAAAATCCCCTCCACTATGCTGGAACATCTGGACGCTGCTTGTTTGACGCTGCAGCGTCAAACAAGCAGCGTTTACGTACCGTGGAAACATACCCTAAAAATGGTGAGGACAAAATTGTTATCACCTTTCCAAAATTGTGGGTAATCAACTTTGTTTCAAGCATGTGATGCTCGTTCAGACTCACCTGTGGCAAGTAACAAGTGTGGGCAATATGTAAATCACACTTGAAACCAGATAAAAAGGGGAGAAGTTGACTCAGTCTGTGCATTGCGTATCTGTGTGTGCCACACCAAGCACGGAGAACAGAAGGAGGAGAGGAGAACAGAAGGAGGAGAAGAGAACTGTCTGAGGACTTGAGAACCAAAATTGTTGAAAAATATCAACAGTCTCAAGTTTACTAGTCCATCTCCAGAGATCTTGATGTTCCTTTGTCCACATTGTTAAACATATTGAAAAAGTTTACAACCCATGGCACTGTAGATTATCTCCCTGGATGTGGACGGCAAAGAAAAACTGATGAAAGGTTGCAGCACAGGATAGTTCGGATGGTGGATAAGCAGCTCCAATACTTCATTTTATGGAACAATTTCAAGGGTGCCAACACATTGTATCTGCCTATCAAAAGAAGGCAGCACTTTTCTGTCTCATCAAGAATTTATTCTTTCCTTCCTCCTTCTATTTTGGATAAACAATATTGGGGGCAATACAGCAGCATATGGGGGTAGGCAACGGATGGGGGCAGAATAAAGCAGGCGCCATTGTAATTTACCAGAAGCAGAAACCACAGGAAAAGCAAAGCAGAACAGGACCCAAGGGGCAGTCATTAGGCTACGTTCACATTTGCGTTGTGCGCCGCTGCGTCGGCAACGCAACGCACAACGCAAACAAAACCACAACAAAACGCACGCTAAAACGCTGCGTTTTGCGACGCATGCGTCCTTTTTTGCCGAACGTTGGACGCAAAAAAAAAGCAACTTGTTGCGTTCTCTGCGCCCAACGCTTGCGGCCATGCGTCGCAAAACGCAGCACAACGCATGTCCATGCGCCCCCATGTTAAATATAGGGGCGCATGACGCATGCGGTGACGCTGCGGCGCCGAACGCTAATGTGAACGTAGACTTAGAAAGCGAGGATCAGAGGGCCAGCACCAGGAGAATGGTGGCATTGGGAGGGTTCTATGGTGCTGTCCACACCTGGACTGGTGCTGTCTGCAGCAGAATGGGGATCCATGGATTATTTGGCCATGTTAGGAGATACAGGGCCAGCAGGCCGACATGTAAAGATTCCTATACATGCAATTACCTTCTCGGCAGGAGACTCACTTGTAATCATGTGCTCCAAATTAAACTGCGCTCACCGCACGCTGCTTTATACTGATCGTTTGTTTTCATGTTATTATAACTGCTGTGTAGGAGCCGGTACATAGGAGAAGCCGGTACATAGGAGAAGCCGGTACATAGGAGGAGCCGGTACATAGGAGAAGCCGGTACATAGGAGGAGCCGGTACATAGGAGGAGCCGGTACATAGGAGGAGCAGGCAGGTAATACCAGGGTGAGGGTCTGTCCAGAGAGGAAGGATATAGTGCTGTACACTGCAACTTCAGAATGAGAACATGCGAATATGATACAAAAGTAACAAATGCATTCAGTATCCCTTCCCTCTCCGGACGTTCCCTGTGGCATCGCTTCCTTCAGCCTCCTGCCCGTGAACTCTCAATCACCCAGGCGTACAGCATGCTGACATCATCATCATCGCCGCGTGCCCCTGCGTCATTGACAAAGCACAGGGCAGGAGCTGAGGACGGCGTCTTGTGGTTCCACTGCCACCTTCTACTGTAAACAATGGAGCTGCAAAAATGCTCCATGTCACTAATGTTGCGAACAATCTGGCCCTGGACCCCCGGAGCCTCAGCTCTGAGTGACAGGTCACATTGCCTTCATAAGCCGCCTCTTCATGGGATGGGTCCCCTCCGCCCCTGGGGTCTGGTGCATCTGCACCGGCAGTGTGTCTGCCCCTGCACTGACACTGTGTGCGCCCCTGCTCCGGCAGTACGTGAGCCCCTGCAACGTCACTGTGTCCGCCCCTGCATCGGCAGTGTGTCTGCCCCTGCACTGGCTGTGCGTGCCCCTGCACTGGCTGTGTGCCCCTGCACTGGCTGTGTGTGCCCCTGCACTGGCAGAGTGTGCACCCCTGCATCAGCAGTGTGTCCGCCCCTGCATCGGCAGTGTGTCCGCCCCTGCATCGGCAGTGTGTTTGTCCCTGCACCAGCAGTGTATGGGCCCCTGTAGCGGTAGTGTGTGCGCCCCTGCCCCTGCACCTGCAGTGTGTGCACCCCTGCACCGACAGTGTTTGTGCTCCCCTGCACCAGCAGTGTTTGTGCTCCCCTGCACCAGCAGTGTTTGTGCTCCCCTGCACCAGCAGTGTTTGTGCTCCCCTGCACCGGCACTGTGTCCGCCCCTGCACCCTACACTCCATGTCTACACCATTTTGGATGTACGGTTGCAATACAATGATTCCCCGTGACATTATGCAGGACGAGCAGCGATGGTTTCCGCTGATTCCAGGCTCACGCGGGTAGGACATTCTCTGATCTGCATTGTTCCCGGTGTTATAGAGCCGCGTCCTCTGTCTTAGCTGGACGACCATTCATCCAGACAACACGCTCCAATCGACTTTCTCCAATATCCATTGGAAACAAACACATGTTTTCTTGTAGATAACAGCGGACTGGAAATGGCTGGAGCATTGATCACACATTGGCTTCAATTAACGTCGCGTCGCTGGGGATAATTGTGGATTTGCAGAAGAGTCGGAGGGCCGGACAGGTCCCCTTTATCATGAATGATTTCTCCCACTTAGTAGGGCGACCATGAAGCGCTCGCACAACCAGACGCGTTCGATGCTGTTAATAGACATCAGCTGGGGAGATGGAGAAGCGGCGACTCCATGATAAGTGAGCGAGAGAAATGCTTTACAATAACCCTTACCTGCCTGCATCACACCGATGGGGGACATGGACATGTTGGGCATCTGCTGACGACTACTCTCAATCAGCAGGGGTCCGGAAGGCCGTAATCACAATTATTACCTGTCAGCAGATACATTTATCTGGTTGGCCCCAGTACACACTGATTCCATCCTGCGCCTTTTATATTACCAGTACCCTTTCTTTGGCAGAGAGCACCAGGTTTCATGTGTATTTTCAGCATATGCTCCCCATATTGATCTCCTTAGGGGACCCCAAAACCTTGATTTGTATTTTAAGGGAGGGGATCCCCCATGTCTGGCGTGATGCCCATTTCCTATAGGCGCAGAATACACATTAGGGGGTAGTTTGTTGCATTGACACTTCATTCTAATGATTGGGGCCTTCACAGCTCTAAGAGGAGTATCATAAAATTGAAAATCTTAGACAGGGCCCCTAAATATAATGGCTCTGTGATAGTATTTGCCAAGGAGACTTTTTTGGGTCCCTTAGACTCCAAGGGACTGAATGTGACTGCAATCCCTCCACCAACTAAAACTTCCATGTCTCAGGCAGTAAAGCACTGGTATGACAGCTACTCCTAAACTTGAGGATTTTGATACAGTCTCATCTTGAGTAATGCAAATACTCTTGATTCATGTTATAAACATTGATACATTGTAGGAAACACAGAACTGATACAGAGCCCCACTTTCTCCTGGGGCCACATAGCAGCCTCTGCGTCTGACTGCATGGCACATGCGTCCTTGTTGCAGATAGACACAAGACTAATTGGATTGGATACAATTGTATCAAACCATCAGCTGTGATATATTCAGTCTGAACAGAGTTTTTATCCTGTGAATGTAGAGAAGAGTTTCCATCCACTGACAATAAGCAGAGATTTCGATATTAGTAAACAGGAACTATATTATTAAGTTGCTGTACATTAATAAACTTGAAGGAAACTTTTACTAAAACCTGTGACAATGGGACAGAATGTGATAAAACCTTCTCAGGTCATTTGGTTTTATGGTTTTTAGATGAATCTTGCACAGAGCAACTTCTCCTTGCAGATCATTGAACAGCTGTATTAAGTTGATAAAAGCGGCATAAATATGTCCTCCAAATTAGCAGAGTGAGGACGCGGAGACATGACTTATGTCAGTGCTGGCTGACTGGCATGTTTATGTGCTGTCACTGTGTTTTATGGACACATTCAGCTCTGAGCAGAGAAACATCTGAAATCCAGCAGCTGATAACCATATACAACTTCTGTACCTTTAAATGGTCTAAAATATTCACATGATTGACTTAGAAGAAATAAGAGGCCAGAAAACCCAGCAGCAAGAAAGACTGTGCCCTAAGGAAGAAGCAATCCATTACAGCCAGTCTGGGCTGCACCAAAGACATAGCATCACATCTCTCTGGTATATCATGGCATTTATTTACCATTTGGAAAAATACTATCTTAGTTGCTTCCCTCTATATAAACATAGCTGCTATGATACTGCCCCATACGTACAAGAATAAAACTACTATAATACTGCTCCTATGTACAAGAATATAACTACTATAATACTGCCCCTATGTACAAGAATATAACTACTATAATACTGCCCCTATGTACAAGAATATAACTACTATAATACTGCCCCTATGTACAAGAATATAACTACTATAATACTGCCCCTATGTACAAGAATATAACTACTATAATACTGCCCCTATGTACAAGAATATAACTACTATAATCCTGCCACTATGTACAAGAATATAACTACTATAATACTGCCCCTATGTACAAGAATATAACTACTATAATACTGCCCCTATTTGCAAGAATATAACAACTATAATACTGCACCTATGTACAAGAATATAACTACTATAATCCTGCCACTATGTACAAGAATATAACTACTATAATACTGCCCCTATGTACAAGAATATAACTACTATAATACTGCCCCTATATACAAGAATATAACTACTATAATACTGCCCCTATGTACAAGAATATAACTACTATAATACTGCCCCTATGTACAAGAATATAACTACTATAATACTGCCCCTATGTACAAGAATATAACTACTATAATACTGCCCCTATGTACAAGAATATAACTACTATAATACTGCTCCTATGTACAAGAATATAACTACTATAATACTGCTCCCTATGTACAAGAATATACCTACTATAATACTGCCCCTGTGTACAAGAATATAACTACTATAATACTGCTCCTGTGTACAGGAATATAACTACTATAATACTGCCCCCTATGTACAAGAATATAACTACTATAATACTGCTCCTATGTACAAGAATATACTATAATACTGCCCCCATGTACAAGAATATAACTACTATAATACTGCCCCCTATGTACAAGAATATAACTACTATAATACTGCTCCTATGTACAAGAATATAACTACTGTAATACTGCCCCTATGTACAAGAATATAACTACTATAATACTGCCCCCTATGTACAAGAATATAACTACTATAATACTGCTCCTATGTACAAGAATATACTATAATACTGCCCCCATGTACAAGAATATAACTACTATAATACTGCCCCCTATGTACAAGAATATAACTACTATAATACTGCTCCTATGTACAAGAATATAACTACTGTAATACTGCCCCTATGTACAAGAATATAACTACTATAATACTGCCCCCTATGTACAAGAATATAACTACTATAATACTGCCCCTATGTACAAGAATATAACTACTATAATACTGCCCCCTATGTACAAGAATGTAACTACTATAATACTGCTCCTATGTACAAGAATATAACTACTATAATACTGCCCCTATGTACAAGAATATAACTACTATAATACTGCCCCCTATGTACAAGAATATAACTACTATAATACTGCCCCTATGTACAAGAATATAACTACTATAATACTGCTCCTATGTACAAGAATATAACTACTATAATACTGCTCCCTATGTACAAGAATATACCTACTGTAATACTGCCCCTGTGTACAAGAATATAACTACTATAATACTGCTCCTGTGTACAGGAATATAACTACTATAATACTGCCCCCTATGTACAAGAATATAACTACTATAATACTGCTCCCTATGTACAAGAATATAACTACTATAATACTGCCCCTATGTACAAGAATATAACTACTATAATACTGTTATGTACAAGAATATAACTACTGTAATACTGCCCCTATGTACAAGAATATAACTACTATAATACTGCCCCTATGTACAAGAATATAACTACTATAATACTGCCCCCTATGTACAAGAATATAACTACTATAATACTGCTCCTATGTACAAGAATATACTATAATACTGCCCCCATGTACAAGAATATAACTACTATAATACTGCCCCCTATGTACAAGAATATAACTACTACCCGTGCCCTCCGCTCTGCTAATGACCTCAGGTTAGCATCCTCAATAATCAGAACCTCCCACTCCCGTCTCCAAGACTTTACACGTGCGGCGCCGATTCTTTGGAATGCACTACCTAGGTTAATACAATTAATCCCCAATCCCCACAGTTTTAAGCGTGCCCTAAAAACTCATTTGTTCAGATTGGCCTACCGCCTCAACGCATTAACCTAACTATCCCTGTGTGGCCTATTAATAAAAAAACAACAACATAATCACGTTCCTCCATCATGTTCTCATACACTTTATGCAGTTAATAGCCTCTGTGTCTGTACTGTTACATACTTAGGCAGTTAACTGGTTCATGCAGCTTTACATGAACACCCGAGCCTTACACTATGGCTGGTCCAAACAACTAAAGCAATTGTTACCATCCACCTCTCGTGTCTCCCCTTTTCCTCATAGATTGTAAGCTTGTGAGCAGGGCCCTCATTCCTACTGGTATCTGTTTTGAACTGTGATTTCTGTTATGCTGTAATGTCTATTGTCTGTATAAGTCCCCTCTATAAGTTGTAAAGCGCTGCGGAATATGTTGGCGCTATATAAATAAAATTATTATTATTATTATTACTATAATACTGCTCCTATGTACAAGAATATAACTACTGTAATACTGCTCCTATGTACAAGAATATAACTACTATAATACCGCCCCCTATGTACAAGAATATAACTACTATAATACTGCCCCTATGTACAAAAATATAACTACTATAATACTGCCCCCTATGTACAAGAATATAACTACTATAATACTGCCCCTACGTACAAGAATATAACTACTATAATACTGCCCCCTATGTACAAGAATGTAACTACTATAATACTGCCCCTATGTACAAGAAAATAACTACTATAATACTGCTCCTATGTACAAGAATATACTATAATACTGCCCCTATATACAAGAATATAACTACTATAATACTGCCCCTATGTACAAGAATATAACTACTATAATACTGCCCCTACGTACAAGAATATAACTACTATAATACTGCCCCCTATGTACAAGAATATAACTACTATAATACTGCTCCTATGTACAAGAATATAACTACTGTAATACTGCTCCTATGTACAAGAATATAACTACTATAATACTGCTCCTATGTACAAGAATATAACTACTGTAATACTGCCCCTATGTACAAGAATATAACTACTATAATACTGCCCCCTATGTACAAGAATATAACTACTATAATACTGCCCCTATGTACAAGAAAATAACTACTATAATACTGCCCCCTATGTACAAGAATGTAACTACTATAATACTGCTCCTATGTACAAGAATATAACTACTATAATACTGCCCCTATGTACAAGAATATAACTACTATAATACTGCCCCCTATGTACAAGAATATAACTACTATAATACTGCCCCTATGTACAAGAATATAACTACTATAATACTGCTCCTATGTACAAGAATATAACTACTATAATACTGCTCCCTATGTACAAGAATATACCTACTGTAATACTGCCCCTGTGTACAAGAATATAACTACTATAATACTGCTCCTGTGTACAGGAATATAACTACTATAATACTGCCCCCTATGTACAAGAATATAACTACTATAATACTGCTCCCTATGTACAAGAATATAACTACTATAATACTGCCCCTATGTACAAGAATATAACTACTATAATACTGTTATGTACAAGAATATAACTACTGTAATACTGCCCCTATGTACAAGAATATAACTACTATAATACTGCCCCTATGTACAAGAATATAACTACTATAATACTGCCCCCTATGTACAAGAATATAACTACTATAATACTGCTCCTATGTACAAGAATATACTATAATACTGCCCCCATGTACAAGAATATAACTACTATAATACTGCCCCCTATGTACAAGAATATAACTACTATAATACTGCTCCTATGTACAAGAATATAACTACTGTAATACTGCTCCTATGTACAAGAATATAACTACTATAATACCGCCCCCTATGTACAAGAATATAACTACTATAATACTGCCCCTATGTACAAAAATATAACTACTATAATACTGCCCCCTATGTACAAGAATGTAACTACTATAATACTGCTCCTATGTACAAGAATATAACTACTATAATACTGCCCCTATGTACAAGAATATAACTACTATAATACTGCCCCCTATGTACAAGAATATAACTACTATAATACTGCCCCTATGTACAAGAATATAACTACTATAATACTGCTCCTATGTACAAGAATATAACTACTATAATACTGCTCCCTATGTACAAGAATATACCTACTGTAATACTGCCCCTGTGTACAAGAATATAACTACTATAATACTGCTCCTGTGTACAGGAATATAACTACTATAATACTGCCCCCTATGTACAAGAATATAACTACTATAATACTGCTCCCTATGTACAAGAATATAACTACTATAATACTGCCCCTATGTACAAGAATATAACTACTATAATACTGTTATGTACAAGAATATAACTACTGTAATACTGCCCCTATGTACAAGAATATAACTACTATAATACTGCCCCTATGTACAAGAATATAACTACTATAATACTGCCCCCTATGTACAAGAATATAACTACTATAATACTGCTCCTATGTACAAGAATATACTATAATACTGCCCCCATGTACAAGAATATAACTACTATAATACTGCCCCCTATGTACAAGAATATAACTACTATAATACTGCTCCTATGTACAAGAATATAACTACTGTAATACTGCTCCTATGTACAAGAATATAACTACTATAATACCGCCCCCTATGTACAAGAATATAACTACTATAATACTGCCCCTATGTACAAAAATATAACTACTATAATACTGCCCCCTATGTACAAGAATATAACTACTATAATACTGCCCCTACGTACAAGAATATAACTACTATAATACTGCCCCCTATGTACAAGAATGTAACTACTATAATACTGCCCCTATGTACAAGAAAATAACTACTATAATACTGCTCCTATGTACAAGAATATACTATAATACTGCCCCTATATACAAGAATATAACTACTATAATACTGCCCCTATGTACAAGAATATAACTACTATAATACTGCCCCTACGTACAAGAATATAACTACTATAATACTGCCCCCTATGTACAAGAATATAACTACTATAATACTGCTCCTATGTACAAGAATATAACTACTGTAATACTGCTCCTATGTACAAGAATATAACTACTATAATACTGCTCCTATGTACAAGAATATAACTACTGTAATACTGCCCCTATGTACAAGAATATAACTACTATAATACTGCCCCCTATGTACAAGAATATAACTACTATAATACTGCCCCTATGTACAAGAAAATAACTACTATAATACTGCCCCCTATGTACAAGAATGTAACTACTATAATACTGCTCCTATGTACAAGAATATAACTACTATAATACTGCCCCTATGTACAAGAATATAACTACTATAATACTGCCCCCTATGTACAAGAATATAACTACTATAATACTGCCCCTATGTACAAGAATATAACTACTATAATACTGCTCCTATGTACAAGAATATAACTACTATAATACTGCTCCCTATGTACAAGAATATACCTACTGTAATACTGCCCCTGTGTACAAGAATATAACTACTATAATACTGCTCCTGTGTACAGGAATATAACTACTATAATACTGCCCCCTATGTACAAGAATATAACTACTATAATACTGCTCCCTATGTACAAGAATATAACTACTATAATACTGCCCCTATGTACAAGAATATAACTACTATAATACTGTTATGTACAAGAATATAACTACTGTAATACTGCCCCTATGTACAAGAATATAACTACTATAATACTGCCCCTATGTACAAGAATATAACTACTATAATACTGCCCCCTATGTACAAGAATATAACTACTATAATACTGCTCCTATGTACAAGAATATACTATAATACTGCCCCCATGTACAAGAATATAACTACTATAATACTGCCCCCTATGTACAAGAATATAACTACTATAATACTGCTCCTATGTACAAGAATATAACTACTGTAATACTGCTCCTATGTACAAGAATATAACTACTATAATACCGCCCCCTATGTACAAGAATATAACTACTATAATACTGCCCCTATGTACAAAAATATAACTACTATAATACTGCCCCCTATGTACAAGAATATAACTACTATAATACTGCCCCTACGTACAAGAATATAACTACTATAATACTGCCCCCTATGTACAAGAATGTAACTACTATAATACTGCCCCTATGTACAAGAAAATAACTACTATAATACTGCTCCTATGTACAAGAATATACTATAATACTGCCCCTATATACAAGAATATAACTACTATAATACTGCCCCTATGTACAAGAATATAACCTCTATAATACTGTCCCTATGTACAAGAATATAACTACTATAATACTGCTCCCTATGTACAAGAATATAACAACTATAATACTGCCCCTATATACAAGAATATAACTACTATAATCCTGCCACTATGTACAAGAATATAACTACTATAATACTGCCCCTATGTGCAAGAATATAACTACTATAATACTGCCCCCTATGTACAAGAATGTAACTACTATAATACTGCTCCTACGTACAAGAATATAACTACTATAATACTGCCCCTATGTACAAGAATATAACTACTATAATACTGCCCCCTATGTACAAGAATATAACTACTATAATACTGCCCCTATGTACAAGAATATAACTACTATAATACTGCCCCTATGTGCAAGAATATAACTACTATAATACTGTTATGTACAAGAATATAACTACTATAATACTGTTATGTACAAGAATATAACTACTATAATACTGTTATGTACAAGAATATAACTACTGTAATACTGCCCCTATGTACAAGAATATAACTACTATAATACTGCCCCTATGTACAAGAATATAACTACTATAATACTGCCCCCTATGTACAAGAATATAACTACTATAATACTGCTCCTATGTACAAGAATATACTATAATACTGCCCCCATGTACAAGAATATAACTACTATAATACTGCCCCCTATGTACAAGAATATAACTACTATAATACTGCTCCTATGTACAAGAATATAACTACTGTAATACTGCCCCTATGTACAAGAATATAACTACTATAATACTGCCCCCTATGTACAAGAATATAACTACTATAATACTGCCCCTATGTACAAGAATATAACTACTATAATACTGCCCCCTATGTACAAGAATGTAACTACTATAATACTGCTCCTATGTACAAGAATATAACTACTATAATACTGCCCCTATGTACAAGAATATAACTACTATAATACTGCTCCTATGTACAAGAATATAACTACTATAATACTGCTCCCTATGTACAAGAATATACCTACTATAATACTGCCCCTGTGTACAAGAATATAACTACTATAATACTGCTCCTGTGTACAGGAATATAACTACTATAATACTGCCCCCTATGTACAAGAATATAACTACTATAATACTGCTCCCTATGTACAAGAATATAACTACTATAATACTGCCCCTATGTACAAGAATATAACTACTATAATACTGTTATGTACAAGAATATAACTACTGTAATACTGCCCCTATGTACAAGAATATAACTACTATAATACTGCCCCTATCTACAAGAATATAACTACTATAATACTGCCCCCTATGTACAAGAATATAACTACTATAATACTGCTCCTATGTACAAGAATATACTATAATACTGCCCCCATGTACAAGAATATAACTACTATAATACTGCCCCCTATGTACAAGAATATAACTACTATAATACTGCTCCTATGTACAAGAATATAACTACTGTAATACTGCTCCTATGTACAAGAATATAACTACTATAATACCGCCCCTATGTACAAGAATATAACTACTATAATACTGCCCCTATGTACAAAAATATAACTACTATAATACTGCCCCCTATGTACAAGAATATAACTACTATAATACTGCCCCTATGTACAAGAATATAACTACTATAATACTGCCCCCTATGTACAAGAATGTAACTACTATAATACTGCTCCTATGTACAAGAATATAACTGCTATAATACTGCCCCTATGTACAAGAAAATAACTACTATAATACTGCTCCTATGTACAAGAATATAACTACTATAATACTGCCACCTATGTACAAGAATATAACTACTATAATACTGCCCCTATGTACAAGAATATAACTACTATAATACTGCCCCCTATGTACAAGAATATAACTACTATAATACTGCCCCTATGTACAAGAATATAACTACTATAATACTGCCCCCTATGTACAAGAATGTAACTACTATAATACTGCTCCTATGTACAAGAATATAACTACTATAATACTGCCCCTATGTACAAGAATATAACTACTATAATACTGCCCCTATGTACAAGAATATAACTACTATAATACTGCTTTTATGAACAAGAATATAACTACTATAATACTTCCCCCTATGTACAAGAATGTAACTACTATAATACTGCTCCTATGTACAAGAATATAACTACTATAATACTGCCCCCTATGTACAAGAATATAACTACTATAATACTGCCCCTATGTACAAGAATATAACTACTATAATACTGCTCCTATGTACAAGAATATAACTACTATAATACTGCTCCCTATGTACAAGAATATACCTACTATAATACTGCCCCTGTGTACAAGAATATAACTACTATAATACTGCTCCTGTGTACAAGAATATAACTACTATAATACTGCCCCCTATGTATAAGAATATAACTACTATAATACTGCTCCTATGTACAAGAATGTAACTACTATAATACTGCTCCCTATGTACAAGAATATAACTACTATAATACTGCTCCCTATGTACAAGAATATAACTACTATAATACTGTCCCTATGTACAAGAATATAACTACTATAATACTGCCCCCTATGTATAAGAATATAACTACTATAATACTGCTCCTATGTACAAGAATATAACTACTATAATACTGCCCCCTATATACAAGAATATAACTACTATAATACTGCCCCTATGTACAAGAATATAACTACTATAATACTGCCCCTATGTACAAGAATATAATTACTATAATACTGCCCCTATGTACAAGAATATAACTACTATAATACTGCTCCTATTTATACAAGATTATTGGACCCTAGTAGGCAGCATACGGTATATATGAAGCATCTTGTGGTGGATACTCGTACTCTTGCTCTTTATGTGTGCAACATGACGGTGAACACTAGAATTGATAACACATTGGGATATTACATTTCACAGTACATTGCCTGCACAGCTCTCCACTTACTTCTCGAGTCTCCTGCTTCATATTGACATTTGCAGACTACATATAATCACCACCCTAAAACCTGAAGATTAATTGTGATTTGTAAAAATTTCAGCTCAATTAATTTGACGAAATTTCTTGCGACTTGAATGTAGGTTACAATGTGGTTTATATATTATGGAAGCGAGCGCCTGGAATCTCTCCAGGGTCGTATTATTTCTTGTATCACAAGTTCAGAATTAGACAGTAAACTGCGGAGAGCAGCCAGAGCCGATGGTGTCGCCAAAGGAAGAAAAGGCAGAAAAAGATACAGGAGTATTGTAAAACTAGAGAGTGTGAACAGGTAAATATCTGATATCTGCACAGACCATTACTTGTCATTTATTAGTTACAAATGTGAAACTACAACTGACAGACAAGCAAATAAGTGAGAAAAGTCATCACCGCACACAGCAGCCGAGTGCAGCAGACAGTTTAATAAAGGAAGCGAGGGAATGCACTTTCCAAAAATGTATCTATATACCAGAAGCTTAGGTTATACCAGCTGTACATATATCATTATATACAGGAGATGCCCAGGTTATACCAGCTGTACATATATCATTATATACAGGAGATGCCCAGGTTATACCAGCTGTACATATAGAATTATATACAGGAGATGCCCAGGTTATACCAGCCTGTACATATATAACTATATACAGGAGATGCCCAGGTTATACCAGCTGTACCTATATAATTATATACAGGAGATGCCTAGGTTATACCAGCTGTACATATATAACTATATACAGGAGATGCCCAGGTTATACCAGCCTGTACATATATAACTATATACAGGAGATGCCCAGGTTATACCAGCCTGTACATATATAACTATATACAGGAGATGCCCAGGTTATACTAGCCTGTACATATATAACTATATACAGGAGATGCCCAGGTTATACCAGCTGTACCTATATAATTATATACAGGAGATGCCTAGGTTATACCAGCTGTACATATATAACTATATACAGGAGATGCCCAGGTTATACCAGCCTGTACATATATAACTATATACAGGAGATGCCCAGGTTATACTAGCCTGTACATATATAACTATATACAGGAGATGCCCAGGTTATACCAGCTGTACCTATATAATTATATACAGGAGATGCCCAGGTTATACCGGCTGTACATATATAATTATATACAGGAGATGCCCAGGTTATACCGACTGTACATATATAATTATATACAGGAGATGCCCAGGTTATACCAGCTGTACATATATAACTATATACAGGAGATGCCTAGGTTATACCAGCTGTACATATATAACTATATACAGGAGATGCCCAGGTTATACCAGCCTGTACATATATAATTATATACAGGAGATGCCCAGGTTATACCGGCTGTACATATATAATTATATACAGGAGATGCCCAGGTTATACCAGCTGTACCTATATAATTATATACAGGAAATGCCCAGGTTATACCAGCCTGTACATACAGTATATACAGATGCCCAGGTTTTATCAGGGCCATTATAAACAGTTTTTACAGATTGGCCTATAGATTTCGGCAGTAGTGGAACCTCTGCAGGACTATGTGAGGAACGTTTCCTGCTTCTTAGGCCTCTTTCACACTTCTTTGTAGCCCCGTCGAGATACGTTGTTTTTTGAGAAAACAGGATCCTGCATTTTCTCATAGACTTGTATTATGGATGGCCGCTCTCTCTTTCTCTCCTCCAGAATCTTATATTATAACATTCGGCCAGGAACTATGTTGATGCATCCGTCATAATACTGGATGCGTCACACGTTTTCCTTTTTTTCACAACGTCTGTTGACGCGTCATTTCACTGCACTATGACGCACCGCCTTACTCACACTAAGGAGGCCTTACTCACACGTTTCGCTGCTCAGATACATTTTATCGGCTCATTGTATCACTGTGTGACACGTTGAGTGAATGTTCTGCAGGATTCTTCTCCCCAGAAATGACTCTGCAGACTTCACCCCTGTGATTTACTAATGTTAGAACTAGTCCCGTCTTGAATTTCTTTCCGGCATCTTGTCCGCCCGGAATCTGCTGCGTCCTCTTAGGATTTATTCCCGGCTTTTTTTCCATCTGTTTATAGGAGATATTTGCATCTGATCAACATATCATTGCAGCCAAGAGAAGGGTTTTCGTGGCTGGAGACTTGGCGTTTCCTTCTGAACAACTACGTTTGTCTCCTTGGAGTTTCCTTGCCTTCTGATAGAACATAATAAGCCTTTACAGGGGTCTTTGGGGGGGTTCTAAAGTACAGAATTGGGGATGGGGTGTCAATCAACTGGACCATATTCTATTCAGCTTTCTGTACCTTCTACCTATTTAGCCTAAACCAAGTTCACAAAGTCTACTGGACCGTGCACCTTCTGCCCTATAGCGGGGGCGCCGCTTATCTCCATAGGGTACATTAATTGGAATCTATTAATTGTAATCTATCCAAACTTTACAGGGTTTGATCAGTAGCTAGAAGGACTATTATACTGTATCTATGGTCAGCAATTGGGTACCGGACCAAGCTGCCGACCACTCTGCCCTGGACAATCCCTTTAATTTCCAATAAGCAGACAAATAACAAAGCATAGGTATAATCCCCCTCCTCATCATCTTAATATTTATTATCAAGGGACATGATAAAGGATTAAGAGGTTCAATGATAGGAGAAACCCTATAAACAGCGCCACTCCTGTCCAAAGGTTGTATACAGTATTGCAGCTCTGCCCCATTCACTTCCATGGAGCAGAGTTGCAATACCTGACACAACCAATGGACTGGTGTGGCGCTGTTATTTTCTGATCCTGGCTGCTTTCATGTCTCAGTCTTGATACTTTTCCCCAGCTGATATTTATAATAATGAATGTTTTAAGAAAAGTCAGTGTGAATTCTTGTCGAGCTGCAATTTCTGGAGTTCGCAGACAATCCCCTGTAGCTAACACTCTGCCGCAGGCGCTAATAGGAAATCTCCATTTAGGTTCTTGCAATTACAAGATACCATAAATAAATGGATGGAGTAAGATGAGACCCCCCCAGTGATACCTGCCTGATAACACACAAGGAAAACATAGTAAGTAGCCTGAAGTAGGGCAGGACCCCTCTACTATATAGAATGAGACCACTCATGCCTATAGCTGTACCAGAGCTGAATTTGTAACGGTTCATTTGTACAACTTTTGCACCAACAATTGTTTTGAAAAGCTTGTAAAAATGCTACTATGAATACTACAAAATAACAAAAAGCATCATTCACTACTTACCTGCAGATTTCCCCAGAGATCCATCACTGAGCTGAATATCTACACAGTGACTGCACCAGCAGAATAGTGAGTGCAGCTCTGGGGTATAATGCAGGATGTAACTCAGGATCAGTAATGTAATGTATGTACACAGTGACTGCACCAGCAGAATAGTGAGTGCAGCTCTGGGGTATAATGCAGGATGTAACTCAGGATCAGTAATGTAATGTATGTACACAGTGACTGCACCAGCAGAATAGTGAGTGCAGCTGTGGAGTATAATACAGGAGGTAACTCAGGATCAGTAATGTAATGTATGTACACAGTGACTGCACCAGCAGAATAGTGAGTGCAGCTCTGGAGTATAATACAGGATGTAACTCAGGATCAGTAATGTATGTACACAGTGACTGCACCAGCAGAATAGTGAGTGCAGCTCTGGAGTATAATACAGGATGTAACTCAGGATCAGTAATGTAATGTATGTACACAGTGACTGCACCAGCAGAATAGTGAGTGCAGCTCTGGGGTATAATACAGGATGTAACTCAGGATCAGTAATGTAATGTATGTACACAGTGACTGCACCAGCAGAATAGTGAGTGCAGCTCTGGAGGATAATACAGGATGTAACCCAGGATCAGTAATGTAATGTACTTACACAGTGACTGCACCAGCAGAATAGTGAGTGCAGCTCTGGGGTATAATACAGGATGTAACTCAGGATCAGTAATGTAATGTATGTACACAGTGACTGCACCAGCAGAATAGTGAGTGCAGCTCTGGAGTATAATACAGGATGTAACTCAGGATCAGTAATGTATGTACACAGTGACTGCACCAGCAGAATAGTGAGTGCAGCTCTGGGGTATGATATAGGATGTAACTCAGGATCAGTAATGTAATGTATGTACACAGTGACTGCACCAGCAGAATAGTGAGTGCAGCTCTGGAATATAATACAGGATGTAACTCAGGATCAGTAATGTAATGTATGTACACAGTGACTGCACCAGCAGAATAGTGAGTGCAGCTCTGGAGTATAATACAGGATGTAACTCAGGATCAGTAATGTAATTTATGTACACAGTCACTGCACCAGCAGAATAGAGAGTGCAGCTCTGGGGTATAATATAGGATGTAACTCAGGATCAGTAATGTAATGTATGTACACAGTCACTGCACCAGCAGAATAGTGAGTGCAGCTCTGGGGTATAATACAGGATGTAACTCAGGATCAGTAATGTAATGTATGTACACAGTCACTGCACCAGCAGAATAGTGAGTGCAGCTCTGGAGTATAATACAGGATGTAACTCAGGATCAGTAATGTAATGTATGTACACAGTGACTGCACTAGCAGAATAGTGAGTGCAGCTCTGGAGTATAATACAGGATGTAACTCAGGATCAGTAATGTAATGGATGTACATAGTGACTGCACCAGCAGAATAGTGAGTGCAGCTCTGGGGTATAATACAGGATGTAACTCAGGATCAGTAATGTAATGTATGTACACAGTGACTGTACCAGCAGAATAGTGAGTGCAGCTCTGGGGTATAATACAGGATGTAACTCAGGATCAGTAATGTAATGTATGTACACAGTGACTGTACCAGCAGAATAGTGAGTGCAGCTCTGGGGTATAATACAGGGTGTAACTCAGGATCAGTAATGTAATGTATGTACACAGTGACAGCACCAGCAGAATAGTGAGTGCAGCTCTGGGGTATAATACAGGATGTAACTCAGGATCAGTAATGTAATGTATGTACACAGTGACTGTACCAGCAGAATAGTGAGTGCAGCTCTGGGGTATAATACAGGATGTAACTCAGGATCAGTAATGTAATGTATGTACACAGTGACTGTACCAGCAGAATAGTGAGTGCAGCTCTGGAGTATAATACAGGATGTAACTCAGGATCAGTAATGTAATGTATGTACACAGTGACTGCACCAGCAGAGTAGTGAGTGCAGCTCTGGGGTATAATACAGGATGTAACTCAGGATCAGTAATGTAATGTATGTACACAGTGACTGCACCAGCAGAGTAGTGAGTGCAGCTCTGGAGTATAATACAGGATGTAACTCAGGATCAGTAATGTAATGTATGTACACAGTGACTGCACCAGCAGAGTAGTGAGTGCAGCTCTGGGGTATAATACAGGATGTAACTCAGGATCAGTACAGGATATATAATTAGTGATGAGCGAGTGTACTGGTTGCTCGGGTTTTCCAGAGAACGCTCAGTTGACCTCCAAGTATTTTTTAGTGTTCGGAGATTTAGTTTTCATCACCTCAGCTGAATGATTTACAGCTGCTACCCAGCCTTGTACATGTGGGGGTTGCCTGGTTGGTAGGGAATCCCCACATGTAATCAAGCTGGCTAATAGCTGTAAATCATTCAGCTGCCGCGATGAAAACTAAATCTCCGAGCAGTCATTCATAAATACTCGGAGGTCACCCGAACGTGCTCTGGAAGACCCAAGCAACGAGTATACTCGCTCATCACTATATATAATGTAATGCATGTACACAATATTTTGGAGTATCTTTCCAGAACCCACATAATGCCCTTTTTTTATAGTCCAGATCTAGGACCTCTGAGCGCTATTAATAAAGGTCCGGGCTCCGGAGTAGCAGTCGCTCGTCCTAGTAAATAAGAGATTTATACCGGTATAAAGCTGCTCAGCCAGAGCTGCGACCAGTGACGATGTGGAAGGTCCAATATCAGCTGCTCTCGCTCCGCCGTATGTTATCCGGATGGAACGTATCCGTCACTCCCTCCGCGCTGACATTTATATAGATGCTACGGGAGCCGCAGTAAATTGTTTTGTGTTCTGCTTATATCAATATATTTATTCAAAAATAACCATAACTCAGCGATGATCCATCTGCCGGAGCCCACAGTGCCCGAGTGTAAGTGCGAAGCTGTAATCACATCCTGATTTGTGGGGATATTGATTTACAACGAGGAGATGTTTGGTTTCACTTACATGATTTGTGGTTTTTCTTGGTGGATGGTGACACTAGAAGTACCAGCATGCCTCCAGGGTGGAGTCAATGTGCTTTAATGCAAATGTGTCAGAACGGGTGTGCTGCTATGCTAAATGTCAGAATATAATAAAGGGCAGAAGATGGGGAGATGCAGGACTCACAGGCTTTCTATATGAGTAGGGGAGAAGCAGGACTCACAGGCTTTCTATATGAGTAGGGGAGAAGCAGGACTCACAGGCTTTCTATAAGAGTAGGGGAGAAGCAGGACTCACAGGCTTTCTATATGAGTAGGGGAGAAGCAGGACTCAGGCTTTCTATAAGAGTAGGGGAGAAGCAGGACTCACAGGCTTTCTATAAGAGTAGGGGAGAAGCAGGACTCACAGGCTTTCTATATGAGTAGGGGAGAAGCAGGACTCACAGGCTTTCTATATGAGTAGGGGAGAAGCAGGAATCAAAGGCTTTCTATATGAGTAGGGGAGAAGCAGGACTCACAGGCTTTCTATATGAGTAGGAGGAGATGAAGGACTCACAGGCTTTCTATATGAGTAGGGGAGAAGCAGGACTCACAGGCTTTCTATATGAGTAGGGGAGAAGCAGGACTCACAGGCTTTCTATATGAGTAGGGGAGAAGCAGGACTCGCAGGCTTTCTATATGAGTAGGAGGAGATGAAGGACTCACAGGCTTTCTATATGAGTAGGGGAGAAGCAGGAATCAAAGGCTTTCTATAAGAGTAGGGGGCAAGCAGGACTCATAGGCTTTCTATATGAGGAGGAGATGAAGGACTCGCAGGCTTTCTATATGAGTAGGGGAGAAGCAGGACTCGCAGGCTTTCTATATGAGTAGGAGGAGATGCAAGTGCAGCACCCCAGGTTCCTGGTCGTTGCAGTAATAATCTCCTCTAGGGGGGAGTGAAGTTACGTTTGGAGGCAAAAGAAGGACAACCGAATCCAGGTATCACAAACATGCAACACATTTTGTACTCCAGTCCACCAGGGGGAGCTATGCTCCTATTTATTAGGGCACTCTTCACACTTAGGTAAAACTGGTTGCCTGGGGAGGAAGTTAGTTAGTTGCTGGCTGAGCTTTGCTCAGGTAGTTGGTCCCTGGCAGGGGCGGGAGCCTGTCAGAGCCCGAGACAGAAGGATACAAGGCTGTGTCTGCCCTAAGTGCGGCAGTTCCTAAGAAAGGACACAAAAAGAGAATTGTATTGTAGAGAGGGTGAAGAAGTCGTAGCAACGGAGTGGGTACCAGAAGGAGTTCTGCCCTGCACAGGCTGCCTCCTTCTGAGGCGCAGGATCCCGGTAGCCGGAACACCGAGGGAGCAACAGTCCTTTATGCCTTGCTCCAGAGACCGGCAGGACAGCTAATTGCAAGTTACTGATCCACCCCTACACCCAGGAGGCACGGTGGCACCCATGAGAGGCCGGGGCATGATAGAGTCCCTGTAAAAAGCCTCAGGCCACCGGTCATACGGGTTTGTCCTATCCATCTGGGGGACAGAGTGAGAGAGATATAACACCAATAACATCTACAACATCTGTGAGGACCTTATGAGAGGCTCAGCAGGGAGGTACTACAACACCCAGGCGCTAGAGGAAGGCTACTGATTTCCACCTGGATAAGGGGACTCTGGATTTGACTCCAAACTGGCCGGACTCTGCCTGCCCTGTGGTCCGTACCCTGGACTGTGGATGCTGAAGTCTTCAGTAAAGGTAAAGAGACTGCGACCTTGTGTCCTCGTTATTCACTGCGCCTCTCACCATGTCTATATAAGCAGGTGGGAGAAGCAGGACTCACAGGCTTTCTATATGAGTAGGAGGAGATGCAGGACTCACAAGCTTTCTATACGAGCAGATGGGAGAACCTGGACTCACAGGCTTTCTATATGAGTAGGTGGGTGATAAAAGACTCACAGGCTTTCTATATGAGTAGGAGGAGATGCAGGACTCACAAGCTTTCTATACGAGCAGATGGGAGAAGCAGGACTCACAGGCTTTCTATATGAGTAGGTGGGTGATAAAAGACTCACAGGCTTTCTATATGAGTAGGAGGAGATGCAGGACTCACAAGCTTTCTATACGAGCAGATGGGAGAAGCAGGACTCACAGGCTTTCTATATGAGTAGGTGGGTGATAAAAGACTCACAGGCTTTCTATACGAGTAATGTGTTGTTTTTTCTCCTAAATGGGATTGGATTGATGAAGGGATTGATGTTTGTTGAAGTAAAAATAAGCAGAGCCGATGTGCTGCACATGATCTCAGCCTCTGACCAGAAACTCATCCTACAGCCCCTCAGCTCTGCTACATACAGCTGGATGTTAGGTCCTGAAGGGCACAGTACAGCTACTCACTCTCCCTGGTGGTCTTTGTGTTGTAGTGGGGGCAGCACATGTGAACTTTCATCATGACTCTGTCTAATCTCACATTGTGAGGACGGATCTGCTAATCTGTAAGTGCTGTAAAGATCACTGAACTTTCCATTTAAAGGGAATGTGTCTTCGGAAACTGGCCTATATTTTTTATATCAGGTTTTTGTTTTATCTGTTTTTTTACAATATTTTGGGCAATGTTTATTTTCCCAAATCACGATTTTTACTGAAAATAAAAATGAAAAGTCTTGCAATTTTCACTCGGGAGGACTGGGGCTAATGGGTGTGTGGCCACAATACATGGAATTCCCATCAGTATTTGTAAGATAAGACCAGGAGGGTGATAAATGCAGAAGTAGTGATGAGTTTCTATGATATTTTCCTGATTGTTCCCCTCCTGGTTTTGGCTACAAATACTGAGGTAAAATACTGACCGAATACTGAGCGTGTGACCGCGGCTTTACACTAAGAAGTGGAGCCGCACAAACTTGGGATTGATATCAGGGGTAAAGTGTGATGTGTCCGCGCGTCTTCCTGTACATTCTCCAGGACTTCGGCCCCATTTACTTTTCTTCTCTCGATGTCAGCGCAGAAAGTGAGAAGTAATTGAATATCTGTGAGACGCGGCCGGACGAGTCCCCAGACACCGGGGATCACGCCGGACCCGGGCGCACTGACAGACGGGTGACTGGGGTTGGATGCAATCTCAATTTACAGAGATGGAGAATGGATTGCTAAAAAGTGTCAGGGAGAGAATTGTGAGCGACCAATGACAGCGCAGGATTCTCCCCGACAGGTAACTGACAGCGATGTGACAGCTCCGGCGCCGGCCGCTCAGCCAAAGGCCAGTCTGAGACCCTCGTGAAAAACTCACAATGCATCAGCCTGAGTCTCCAGGATCAAAAATGGGAAACAAAAAGAATATTCCCTGAGCAACCAGTGTATCTGAGCCCGTCATGTGTGATACCATCTGATGTTCCATTATATCTGAGCCCGTCATGTGAGATACCATGTGATGTTCCATTGTATCTGAGCCCGTCATGTGTGATACCATGTGATGTTCCAGTGTATCTGAGCCCGTCATGTGAGATACCATGTGATGTTCCAGTGTATCTGAGCCCGTCATGTGAGATACCATGTGATGTTCCAGTGTATCTGAGCCCGTCATGTGAGATACCATGTGATGTTCCAGTGTATCTGAGCCCATCATGTGTGATACCATCTGATGTTCCAGTGTATCTGAGCCCGTCATGTGTGATACCATCTGATGTTCCATTGTATCTGAGCCCGTCATGTGAGATACCATGTGATGTTCCATTGTATCTGAGCCCGTCATGTGTGATACCATGTGATGTTCCAGTGTATCTGAGCCCATTATGTGTGATCCCATGTGATGTTCCAGTGTATCTGAGCCCATTATGTGTGATCCCATGTGATGTTCCAGTGTATCTGAGCCCGTCATGTGTGATACCATCTGATGTTCCAGTGTATCTGAGCCCATCATGTGTGATACCATCTGATGTTCCATTGTATCTGAGCCCGTCATTTGTGATACCATGTGATGTTCCATTGTATCTGAGCCCGTCGTGTGTGATACCATGTGATGTTCCAGTGTATCTGAGCCCGTCATGTGAGATACCATGTGATGTTCCATTGTATCTGAGCCCGTCATGTGTGATACCATCTGATGTCCCATTGTATCTGAGCCCGTCATGTGTGATACCATGTGATGTTCCAGTGTATCTGAGCCCGTCATGTGAGATACCATGTGATGTTCCATTGTATCTGAGCCCGTCATGTGTGATACTGTTGAGGGAGGATTTAAAGTGATCCTTCACGGTTAACCCAGTGATTTCCAAATTAATATATAAGGTGTTGCCGGCAACTGAAAATGACCAGACGGAGACGTGTGTCTCTGTATGGGGGATCGAGCTGATCTCTAGCCCCCGTTTATTCTGCATGACTTTATCATAGTCATAGAAATTACACTTCAACCAATCAGCATAAGAACACGCTCACGGCTCTTAGCCTATAAGAATGCAGGAACAATCTGTGCGTCAAAGTTTTGTAGAACAATACACCCTCAGTCTCATGTTCTACCGAGGTTGCAACAATCAACGTCTCATCAAAATCTCATAACAGCTGTAACCTTTAGCCTACTAACAAAATTTATATCAAAACAACAAAATGGAGTCGAAAAGCACAAAATGGAGATTCTTTCTTAATTTCTTCCTTCACATTCCCCCCTAGATAAATTTTGTTAATTAATGTCCAGCATCAGAGGTACTATCCCAAGCTATAAGCTCGAGGGATACTGGTCTTCACATGACTGGTGCCATGTTACCAGCCATGGCTGTTGCGGCGTACCCGTCCCCCCTGTATACTAGAATTTACGAATAACAATTATTGATAACAGTAGTGGGGATCCTTTGAAGATAGCCATGCGCTTGGCTTCAACATCTTCATCAGATAACTTTGTGAAATCGGTGTAGAGAAGAGCAGAGGTGGCAACGCTTTCAGTTTCATCACTAGTTATCCTAGTGCAGAATTTCCTAATACACACAGAAATACACCAAAAAACAAGTTTTAGTATTACATACATGACAAAGATAAAGGTGAATACTGGCAGCCATTTTAAATACAGTTATATCTGCAAACATAGGAAAAAGTTATTGTTTCACAGTATGAGAGTATAGCAGTACAAAAAAGGTATAAAGATATATATTTTCACCTTGACAATCCCCCCTAAACACTAAGTTTTTTTCCCTAAAGAAAGATCCTTCGAGACTGTCCATGTGATGGGAAAAGGGGAGGTGGATTTCTTCATCCAGACACCTCAGAAACTCTCCCCTAGCGAGAGGCCTCCAGGCAGCTGAACCCTTCACTAACCTCACATGGAGTTCTCCCACTGTCCCTAAACTAAATCTCTTAGCATCATCTGAGAATGGGGGGGGTTTGTTTACTCTCTTGAGGGGGACATACTTAGGGATCTCCCCTGGATCAGTACCATCATACTCTGGTGGGTCTACTTCTTGATTGAGGAAGGTGCCAGTCGGGATTGCTTTTACTAACTACCTAGGCCTGCCCAGGTGTACTTATACGTCCATCATATTATCATTGTTTGTTTGTAAAATGAGAGAGGTTGGTTCTCAGGGTCAGCCAATTGTTTTTGCATAGCTAGCTAGTCAGAGGGCCTCCAGGGATAATACTCCTGTATCTGTCTTACCCTACCTGATGTGGTTGGTTCTCTGGTGGTGGGGGCGACATGACATGCTGGTCTACAGCTCCTTCCCAAAAGGATTACTGTCAGCCTACTCCTAAAAGTTAATGTCTCCAGTATCCACCAACCACAATCCTGTGTCAGCTTCTTATGTCACTACATGTGATCTTGTCTGGACAGGATTCAGTGTAATTCTCTTAGGTCGGGTTGCAGCACGGGTCATACAAGTGTTAGGGCCCAAATCCTCAACTATATCCTAAAAGGCATCACAGCTATAATTGACAAATCTTTGTTCACTGTAATATATACATATATATATTTGATCCATTCAACATTTTTTATTAATCTGCACCTGTGGGATTATAGAAGCAAAGCCAGCATAAATCTGGTTCTGGGCTTTAAACTGGTCAGGCACCCCCCTTGGCACCCCAATAGCATCAATATATACTAGTGGATCTTCTTCATAACTCATGTGGAGCTGATCGAGACTTCTCCTCTTTCTGGTAGGTTCATCAGTAGTGTTGAGCATTCCGATACCGCAAGTATCGGGTATCGGCCGATACTTGCTGTATCGGAATTCCGACACCGAGATCCGATACTTTTGTGGTATCGGGTATCGGTATCGAAACAACATTAATGTAAAAATGTGTAAAAGAGAGAATCAAAACAAAAAATATTGCCACACTCACCTCTATATGATTCCACCCAAGAATCATCCCACTCCGGGGACAAACCTCAGATCCTCTTTGCAGCAACAAACACAGGAAAACCACACCAAACGGTCAGTCTGGACAGTATAACTGCCAACTTACCGTGGTTGTTGTGGGGATGATCAGTCCCAATTTTCCAGTGCCTGTGTCCGGTCCGAGGGTCCTTTGTCTTGTTGTCCTCCGGGCGGCAGAAGCGTTCCTGCTTGGATCCCGGGTTTCGGCACCAACTGTTGAGGGAGGATTTAAAGTGATCCTTCACAGTTAACCCAGTGATTTCCAAATTAATATATAAGGTGTTGCCGGCAACTGAAAATGACCAGACGGAGACGTGTGTCTCTGTATGGGGGATCGAGCTGATCTCTAGCCCCCGTTTATTCTGCATGACTTTATCATAGTCATAGAAATTACACTTCAACCAATCAGCATAAGAACACGCTCACGGTTCTTAGCCTATAAGAATGCAGGAACAATCTGTGCGTCAAAGTTTTGTAGAACAATACACCCTCAGTCTCATGTTCTACCGAGGTTGCAACAATCAAGGTCTCATCAAAATCTCATAACAGCTGTAACCTTTAGCCTACTAACAAAATTTATATCAAAACAACAAAATGGAGTCGAAAAGCACAAAATGGAGATTCTTTCTTAATTTCTTCCTTCACAATACCATGTGATGTTCCAGTTTATCTGAGCCCGTCATGTGTGATACCATCTGATGTTCCATTGTATCTGAGCCCGTCATGTGAGATACCATGTGATGTTCCATTGTATCTGAGCCCGTCATGTGAGATACCATGTGATGTTCCAGTGTATCTGAGCCCATCATGTGTGATACCATGTGATGCTCCAGTGTTTCTGAGCCCGTCATGTGTGATACCATGTGATGTTCCAGTGTATCTGAGCCCGTCATGTGTGATACCATGTGATGTTCCAGTGTATCTGAGCCCGTCATGTGTTATACCATGTGATGTTCCATTGTATCTGAGCACGTCATGTGTGATACCATCTGATGTTCCATTGTATCTGAGCCCATCATGTGTGATACCATCTGATGTTCCATTGTATCTGAGCCCGTCATGTGTGATACCATCTGATGTTCCAGTGTATCTGAGCCCGTCATGTGTTATACCATGTGATGTTCCATTGTATCTGAGCCCATCATGTGTGATACCATGTGATGTTCCAGTGTATCTGAGCCCGTCATGTGTGATACCATCTGATGTTCCAGTGTATCTGAGCCCGTCATGTGTGATACCATCTGATGTTCCATTGTATCTGAGCCCTTCATGTGTGATACCATCTGATGTTCCATTGTATCTGAGCCCGTCATGTGTGATACCATCTGATGTTCCAGTGTATCTGAGCCCGTCATGTGTGATACCATGTGATGTTCCAGTGTATCTGAGCCCATCATGTGTGATACCATGTGATGTTCCAGTGTATCTGAGCCCGTCATGTGTGATACCATCTGATGTCCCAGTGTATATAAGCCCGTCATGTGTGATACCATGTGATGTTCCAGTGTATCTGAGCCCGTCATGTGTGATACCATCTGATGTTCCAGTGTATCTGAGCCCGTCATGTGTGATACCATGTGATGTTCCATTGTATCTGAGCCCGTCATGTGTGATACCATCTGATGTTCCAGTGTATCTGAGCCCGTCATGTGTGATACCATGTGATGTTCCAGGTATCTGAGCCCGTCATGTGTGATACCATCTGATGTTCCATTGTATCTGAGCCCGTCATGTGTGATACCATCTGATGTTCCAGTGTATCTGAGCCTGTCATGTGTGATACCATGTGATGTTCCAGTGTATCTGAGCCCATCATGTGTGATACCATGTGATGTTCCAGTGTATCTGAGCCCGTCATGTGTGATACCATCTGATGTCCCAGTGTATATAAGCCCGTCATGTGTGATACCATGTGATGTTCCAGTGTATCTGAGCCCGTCATGTGTGATACCATGTGATGTTCCAGTGTATCTGAGCCCGTCATGTGTGATACCATCTGATGTCCCAGTGTATATAAGCCCGTCATGTGTGATACCATGTGATGTTCCAGTGTATCTGAGCCCGTCATGTGTGATACCATCTGATGTCCCAGTGTATATAAGCCCGTCATGTGAGATACCATGTGATGTTCCAGTGTATCTGAGCCCGTCATGTGTGATACCATGTGATGCTCCAGTGTTTCTGAGCCCGTCATGTGTGATACCATGTGATGTTCCAGTGTATCTGAGCCCGTCATGTGTGATACCATGTGATGTTCCAGTGTATCTGAGCCCGTCATGTGTTATACCATGTGATGTTCCATTGTATCTGAGCCCGTCATGTGTGATACCATCTGATGTTCCATTGTATCTGAGCCCGTCATGTGTGATACCATCTGATGTTCCATTGTATCTGAGCCCATCATGTGTGATACCATCTGATGTTCCAGTGTATCTGAGCCCGTCATGTGTGATACCATCTGATGTTCCAGTGTATCTGAGCCCATCATGTGTGATACCATCTGATGTTCTACTGTATCTGAGCCCGTCATGTGTGATACCATGTGATGTTCCAGTGTATCTGAGTCCGTCATGTGTGATACCATCTGATGTTCCAGTGTATCTGAGCCCGTCATGTGTGATACCATGTGATGTTCCATTGTATCTGAGCCCGTCATGTGTGATACCATCTGATGTTCCAGTGTATCTGAGCCCGTCATGTGTGATACCATGTGATGTTCCATTGTATCTGAGCCCGTCATGTGTGATACCATGTGATGTTCCAGTGTATCTGAGCCCGTCATGTGTGATACCATGTGATTATCCATTGTATCTGAGCCCGTCATGTGTGATACCATATGATGTTAGTGTATCTAATCCTGTCATATGTGATTTCATCTGATGTGCTAATATATCCAAGTCCGTAATGTGTGATACCATCTTATTTCCAAGTGTATCAAAGTTCATCATATGTGATACCATGTGATGTTTCAGTGTATCTAAACCCATCATGTGTGATTCTGTCTGATGTCCTCCTGTGCCCAAACCGGTCATCTATGATACCATCTAAAGTTCCAGCGTATCTATGTCTTTCCTGCAGGGTACTGTCTGATGAGCCAAAGTATCTAAACCTGGCAAGTTCGATACTGTCTGAGGAGCCCCTGTATCTAAGCATATGACATGTGATATTGCATGATGAGCTGGTGTATCACAGTCCTCAATGTCTGATATTATCTTGCCTGTAATATGTATCTAAGCCTATAAGGTGACACTATGTAATAAGGTAGTGTATCTAAGCCTATGTATGATACTGTTTGAGGAGCTGGTGTATCTGAGCATATCACAGCCTGAGAGATGGCTCGGTTCTACACCCTACATTATGTAATGGTGCTGGATCCACGATATGACAGGGGCGGTGCGTGTCTCAGCCCCGAATCCTGATGTTTCCTGTCTTGTAGCAGAGTCATTAGGGGTTGAAGACTTCTGCACGCTCTCCACTGTCACCTCCATGAGTGATATGAATGGGCTGGGAGCTGAGAACAGAGCGTCCGGTCCGGGGATGATGAAGGGGCCATTTATCTCGCACATTATTCTGCCCATCTGGGGATAGCACTAATGCTTCTCCTAACGTATCAGGCGGTGATGGCGACATTGCCGGAAATCAGCGCCTGTCACTTCACGCTAATTGCTGAGCTCAGGCTTCGTGTTTCCACTAGTGATGGGCGAGGACTAAAATGCTCGGGTGCTCGTTGCATTGAATTCAAGGCCTGCCCTGCTGCATAATCATATGCACCCCAATAAGCCTTGGAACCCACATACTGGATGCGCCCCTGAAAATCCACTTCACAATATGCATTTTGTACATCCATAAGTCGCCAATGATCGACATAAAAGGTCTAAGTTACCCAAGTGATTAATAATGAGGCTTCAGTGCAAGATTTCCAACATATCAAAGTAAATGGCATTTCCACGCCAAAAAAATGAATTACACCTCCATGCAAAGTGTGCGTTTTCTCCACAGAAACACTTGAAGATCATGATAATTTTTTTTCGACTGTTATTGTATCAGATAAAGAAAATAATGTTGCTTCCCTGGAATCGTCTTCTGATGGAAAAGAAAAGCATTCAGTGAACTGTTAAACTGTAGGCAAAGATCGTACATCGCAAGATGGTGGACGTTAAACAAGGCATGGTTCCAATTTTTTTTTCAAATGTCAAAAAAGTGCGTTCTTCCCCTACAAAATCCATTTCTCAATGTTCAAATAACCCCCGCACCCTCCTGTACCCCTGATGTATTACATGGACATGTAACAACGTTCTCATGTCGGTCCAATAAAAAGAGCATGATTCCACGAGCACAAAAGGGTGAGTGCCGCATTTCTTTCTAATTTTTCTTCAAATAAAAAATCACAAAAAATATCACACAGAGTTAAGGAGAACTGACTGCAAGGGAAAAAAAGGAAAGAATCTGTGTCTCTTCCACCTAAACTTGCTAACACTTCAGAGTTGTGGCTGATAAAAATATCACCACCAGTCCAAAAGCGAGTGAAGCAGATTACTTTAAATCCTTGCAAGACTATAAAGTTTACTAGTGTGACACCAAATGATGTCTGTTTTCAGTTAAGCTTCTGAGAATACCCAACAATGCAGTCTGAAGGACGTGATTGGAGACAGGCAGGGCCGGCGTCAGCGGACGGCAGGGTCGGGCAGATGCCGGGGCCCCCTGACTTCTGGGGGCCCCCCGGCCCCCAGGATCCGACGGCAATTTTTTTTTATTTTTTTTTTCTTACTTGGGACTGGCCGCCGACTCGCCGATCCAGAGACAGAGGGGACGGAGGAGACGGAGTCCCCGCTGAAAGCCCCGCCCAGCCATATGTTGCCCGGCCCCTCCACGCGGAACGTCCTTCAGCCGTTGCTTGCTGGACCCGGAAGCGAGCCACTGCTGCACCCCGGCGGAATTCCGGACGCAGAACCCGCCGGCTCGCAGGACACAGGTGACTCTGTCTGTGTCACAGTCACAGAGCCACCGGCTCCAGACCACGGCCGTCGGCCGTCCACTTGCCCATCTCGATCTCCCCATCTCCCCTCGTATCGGCAGGTTCATCGCCGCTGGCCCGCTGCACACCACTGTCACCACACCTGCCCGCCAGAACCAGCAGACAGCAGCCAGTAAGTACTCAATTAACGTCCACTATGTATATACATATGTGTTACTGTGTATATATCATATGTATTTGTATATATGTGTGAGTGTGTGCAGTCATTATACAGTATGGAGCATCATGTGCAGCCAGTATACAATATGGAGCATCATGTGCAGTCATTATACAGTATGGAGCATCATGTGCAGCCAGTATACAGTATGGAGCATCATGTTGTGCGGTCATTATATAGTATGGAGCATCATGTGCGGTCATTATACAGTATGGAGCATCATGTGCGGTCATTATACAATATGGAGCATCATGTGCGGTCATTATACAGTATGGAGCATCATGTGCGGTCATTATACAGTATGGAGCATCATGTGCGGCCATTATACAGTATGCATGCGGTCATTATACAGTATGGAGCGTCATGTGTGTTCATTATACAGTATGGAGCGTCATGTGTGGCCATTATACAGTATGGGGCATCATGTGTGGTCATTATACAGTATGGAGCACTGTGTGGCCATATTTTTTTGTTTATAACTATTGTATATGAAACAGTGTGATCAGCAGTGCTAAATGGGTGTGCTTGGGACGTGGATATGGGTGTGACTAATTATGAATGGGTGTGGTCAGAGGCGTGGCCTAAAATTTGCCGCGGCGCGCGAAGCGCGCCGCAAACTTTGTCCCTCTTTCCCATCTTCAAAAGTTGGGAGGTATGTATAAGGGGCTGACTTATATAAAGCCCCTCTGCTGTATGGTTTTATAGAATTTACAATAGCTATCATTCATGTAAGAAGTGAATTCTGGCATTGTACTATACCTATATTTCTCTGCTGTATCTGTGCATCATGAATTGTGGTGTGTGTTAAAGGGGGAGGCCACTGAGACTTTTTCGCCCGGGGCCCTCAAAAACCTGGAGCCGGCCCTGGAGACAGGAGACTGTTACTTCGGAAAAAAAAAAAAATTGTGTACAATGAAACCTCAAGCTGTCAAACCCTTTCTTGGTTTTCAAATGGTAATGGAATCCCGACAATATGTTGAGAGCAGGATGCACTACATTGAAGGACAATCAACTTTCTGTCTTTTTTAATGGTATGATGGTTACCTCTTTGCAGAATAATTTACAGGAGAATTTGGCAATTTTGTTTGCAAAATTTTTAACACTAAGGTTCAGATACGGCTTTAAAGAAGGCTAATACTTGCAATACAACGCAATTTTTGTTTTAAAATTCAAGGAATAGTATGATTGAATAGTGTGAGTGCATACACGTTTGTATGTGTTAACATACAAAGGTTAAGTACATATTTGGATTAAAAACATATAATGATTAAGTATATATAAAGATGAACTACCGTATACTTACATCTCCAAGAGGCTTTTAAACATCATCCGCCTGGAATATCAGAGAAGCAACACTAAGACAGAGAACCCCTGGGAGATTACATACACTGCATGGGCGTCCCCAATTATGCAGGTATAAGCACACTGTACATGTACAGGTACCCCAGTTTTGGCATCTGTCTTAGTCGTGTTTCTCTGCTCTTATATAGTGATTTACACTATGTAGTAACTCTAGTTTCACCCACACCTTCAAGTGGCCAGCTTTCAAGGTCGGATGAAACTGAGATATCATGGAGTCATCAGACGAGGGGCCATAAACCCTTAGAATATAAAAGCCACAAAGATTTAGATAAAACCACCATAGGCAGAGGTTCAGTAAACCGTAATGTTTTACAATGACGAACAACAAACATATAAATAGAAGCTTAGAACTGTTTTTGAAGTGAATAAACAAACATTTCTCAAAATTGTGTCACTACGAGCATTGTCTGTCACATCTGTAAATGTTTTACAGGAAATGCAGCTATGTGATTGTCTGAATGCATTCGGTGTATTTCAATCTGGATTCAAAATTGCCATTTGTAGCAATCATTTCTATATTCAGCCTTTCTAGAAAGACTTAAGCTTAACCCATTCAGTACTCTGGATAATCATGACAATCTTCTTGAGCAGTATCTGTAGGTAAGTAATGTTAAAAATAGCTGCTGGAGGAAGGAGGGTCAGGGTGAGGAATATCCGGGCCACACTCACGGCTACTCAGACTTGACTGTGTGGAAGACATGGTGGTGGTGGTGGTGGTGGCTGAGTGACTGAAAGTATTATCCGCTATCCAACCAACAACCGTTTCACACTGCTGTGGCTTCAATAGTGGTGTGTTGCGAGCCCCTAGAAAATGGGACAGGAAGGTCAAGCGAGAAGATGTGGGTCTTTGTTGTGGCCCACTTTCAGCTTGGCCACAGCCTTGCCCTCTACATGCACCATCAGCACCGCGTCCACTTCCCCGTCCCTTGCCCCTTGCCTTGCCCATTTTAAATGGACTACTGCACTATTTCAAAAGCTCAACACAAATGTATTTCTTTGGAGCTAAATTATATCTGATCAGTATGCCTGCAAAGCTACGATTTTTCAAACACCAGGCCTCAGCCGGACATAACAGACTGTATTAACTTTTTTTTAGGGTTTTGTAGAATTTTTAAAATAAAAAAAGAACAAGGCTAGCAGAGAGAACTATGAAACTTATGCCTGTCAAGCTACGATTTTTCCGACACAGATACAACAGGCCTCAGCCTGACATAACAGACTGTATTATCTTTTTGGGGGGGTTTTAAAGAATTTTTAAAATAAAAAAATTGAGTGTAACAAGGCTAGCAGACAGAACTATGCTACGTATGCCTGTGGAAATACGATTTTTCAAAAACAGAAACACTAGCCCTCAGCCTGACATAACAGACTGTATTTTTTTTTTCTTGCTTTGGGTGAATTTATTTAAAAAAAAGCGTAGAAGAGGGCTAGCACACAGAACTATGCTACGTATGCCTGACAAACTATGATTTTTAAACAGATACACCAGGGCTCAGCCTGACATAACAGACTGTATACATTTTTTTGGGGGGGATTTGGTAAATTTTTGGGAAAAAAAAAAAAGAAAACTGCAGCTAGATATATAGTAAATAAGCAGCAGCAGCAGTTATGGAGCTTTGGGAAGGATGCAGTGGGAGCAATGGACGCACATACAGTGCCTGCAGGCCTTGCACTGTTGTGGATATGCTGTGCCCTGCCTGCCTAGCGCTGCAATATCGGGACCCATGAATTAGCCCTAAAAAGGACTGTTGGTTTCTGAGGAGTTGTGGATGTAACAGTTGCAGACCTGCACTAACTGTAAAACCGCGATTCTGACCCTATCTCGGCAGCAGCTCTCCCTACTCTCGCTGAATCCGGAGCAGAATGTGGCGAGCAGGGCGGCGCCAGGTCTCTTATACTCGGGATGATGCTGTACGACCCAGCCAATCAATGCACGACCACAACAAAGATGGCTGCGGCATTTCATGGCCTGGCAGACAATCCCTGCAGCGTGGTTGGGTCTTTATAGTCTGCCAAAACTGCTGGGTGGAGACACCAGTTACCGCCGAATAATCCTGGAAATGCTCGCTGCTCACCGAGTACACCGAGCATAGCGATTCTCGGGCGAGTAACAAGTAGTGGCGAGAACGTCCGCTCATCACTACTTGAGACACATAGAGGAGAATTCGATTTTCCTGGTCTCCTACTGCTGACGGCTGATGGGGAAAGCTTCTGCTGCAGCTGGTTGTCTTACAGACAGACATGATTCAGATGTAAGATTTAAAGAAGGAAATAAAGGGGAGAGATGACTGATGTCCTGGAGAGACATGTAGGAGAATGTTATTTTCCTGCTCTTATATTGCAGGACAGGAGGCGGAGATGGGGGGGGGGTAGATTCTGCTGCAGCTAGTTGCCTTGCAGACAGATAAGGGTCAGGTGTAAGGTTAAGAAAGAAAGAAGAGAGAGATGTCTGTTCTCCTAGAGATACATCTATAACCATTCTATCTTCATGGTCTATTGTAGGTAAAAAGGTGGGAAGAGATTCTACTGCAGCAAGTTGTCTTACAGACAGATAAGGGTCATATGTAAGATATTAGGAAGGAAAGAAGAGGGGGCATGGCCGATCTCCTAGAGACACACATAGGAGACTTCTATATTCCTGGTCTCCTATTGTAGATGGTGGCAGAGAGCTTCTGCTGCAGCTAGTTGTCTTACAGACAGACATGGGTCAGATGTAAGATTATAAGAAGAAAGCAGAGAGATATGACTGATCTCCTGGAGATACATGTATCAGAACTTTATGTTCCTGGTCTTCTATTGCAGGCAGAGAGGTGGGGAGAACTTCTGCTGCAGGTAGTTGTCTTACAGACAGACAGACAAATATGGGTCAGATGTAAGGTCATGAGAAGGGAAAATTTCTGATATCTGGTTACACATATTGGAGATTTCTTTCTATTTTATCACTGTTTTTAGACTGAGTGGGATGAAAGTTGAGAGGTTAAAGGTGGAATTGTGATTTTTTTTTTTATCTAGTTCCATATTGTTTCATGCAGTCTACCATTAAATCATTGTTGCTCTAATTTTCTGATTTTATAAGCACAGAGTTTAAAATCTAAGAAAAAAAAAGTACGAGGGCACAAAAATCATAAAATGTAGAAGTCACAAGTGGGCTAATAATGACACTGACTTGCTATTTTGAGTAGGAAATCATCTCAGAGGAAGTGGAGAAATATTTTGGTGTAGAATTGTAATTGATAGTTTAGGTGTTAATGTATCTTTAGGAGGCTGCGGTAATGAGGGCTATATATTTACGTGATGAACCAGCCTCTGACACCAATACTTTATTACCCATCAGATTTCCTTGCTAAGCAATTTGGAAAACATCTGTTAGCCTGCGGCAGAAAACCTTCTCCCCCCCAGCACCGGCAGCACGAGGAAACATGACATGATGAGCGCTGTCTCCAGGTAGCCGTCTCTTCAGGAGGCCACAGGCGCGAGATCGGTCCTCGCTTAGCCACTAATGTATCACGGAATACGCCAGTGTGTAATATGACCGCTGCATCGCCGGCTGCTCCTGCTGTTTCCATGCGTTACAAGGACGACCATTCACTTGGATAGATGACGTGACATTTTTTGGACTAATTCCCCTGCTCACAAAGCATAGGAAACCCTAGTCTGGCCTTTTCAATGTAGAAAGAGGTTGATGAGACAACCCTTTAAGGCTGTATATAATTTGTTTACCAGTCCACAAGCAATGTGAAGCAGAATGAAGCAGATCTCGCTCTCCTTACTTTTCCTCTTTGCACAACTTTAAACCAAAAAAAAATCCATAGTTTTGTGATACTGTTGGGAGACGTGTATCCTGTATGTGTCTATATGTCGCCCCCCAGTGGTTGGGATTTGCATTGCTGCCTGTCGAGGGTTTGTTAAGATTGTATTATGTTTGTACCTGGGTGTCCCAAAGTTGGAGAACAGTAATAGTGGACACATCTGTATGGCACAAATCTGCTTCCTACCTGCGGCTCTCTAGCTATTGAGAAACTACAACTCCCAGCATGCCTCCCCGTCTGCCGCTATAAGATGAGCCCTTTTTAATATCTTTATTGCCCACGTCAGTTCCTGTGCAAGGTTCTGTCTTCACCTTTTATTCCAATGCCCTTACAGGAGCCCCCTTATGTATTTGCTCCAATCTCGCTTTAATGATTACATCACTTGCCCCTTTATTTCTGCCCTCTTTTGTGATTTGTCCCCAGTATTTAACCCCTGCCCAAACAGCCAGTTTTCCAGTTTTTCCTCATTTGTTTTCCCTATTCCTTCTTGCAAAAACCAGAACTTTTATACATTATTTTTTTTTAATGGCATAGCCCTATAAGCCCTTTGCATGATGTCTTAGTTTTGAATGACCCCATCCTCCATCCAACGTACTTAAAATCGGAGGAAAAAATTCCAAGTGAGCTGAAATATTGAGAAAAAAATGCAATTCTGCCATAGTTTTGGGGGTTTTGCATTTTCCTCTTTTATTGTATGGTAAAATGACCCTGCAGGGATTTTTTTATTCAAGCGATTTAAATAAATTCAAAATTTTGTAAATCGAAATAAAAAAAATGCTGAAACCCATAACTTATTTATTAACCCATTGGAGCTGTGTGAGGGCCCCAATTTTTTTGTGTAGCAAGCTGATGTCTTTATTGACACCAATTTGGGAACCATACAATGATTTCATAACTTTTTATTGTATTTTTTAGAGAACTGAAAAATCACAGTTTTGTCATTTTGATTTTTTTATTGTTTTAATGTGTTTAAGATACATGTTGTTTAGTTTCATATTTTGATACATTGTTCTTTTATGGAGATAGAAATACCAAATGTGTTTATGTAGCACAGAATTAGTGAAAAGGAAGGCCTGAGACCTCATAATCGCATGAAAGCTTGGCAGCAGTAATCGATCAAAATGGTTAACAGCAGCAATCTAAATTGTTAAGAGCATCTAAATGGTTAACAGCAACGATTGAAATGATTAACAGCAGCAATCTAAATTGTGAAGAGCATCTAAATGGTTAGCAGCAATGATCTAAATGATTAATAGCAGCAATCTTAATGGTTAACAGCATCTAAATGGTTAACAGCAACTATCTAAATGATTAACAGCAGCAATCTAAATTGTGAAGAGCATCTAAATGGTTAACAGCAACATTCTAAATGATTAACAGCAGCAATCTTAATGGTTATCAGTATCTAATTGGCTAACAGCAACGATCTAAATGATTAACAGCAGCAATTTTAATGGTTAACAGCATCTAAATGGTTAACAGCAATGATCTAAATGATTAACAGCAGCAATCTAAATTGTGAAGATCATCTAAATGATTAACAGCAACGATCTAAATGATTAACAGCAGCAATCTTAATGGTTAACAGCATCTAAATGGTTAACAGCAACGATCTAAATGGTTAACATCAGCGATCTATATGGTTAACATCATCGATATGGTTAAAAGCAGCTATATAAATGGTTAACAGCTTCGACCACTGTTATTAGTGACAGATACTTGCTATCTAACACAGCTGAACCTCAGTTCTTCAGCAAATGAACCCCCTCCACAAATGCAGAATCCCAGCATAGGTTACTGACCAACATATATTTACTTTTGACCCCGTCTCACTGCACTAGACCAACAGGGAATATAGAATTTACCCTTTTACTGCCCTGCCCCAGGAACCAATTGAGCAGAAATATCCTCCGTTGTAGGACTATTGTATTAATATCCCCCTTTTGTAGGACCTTTTTTTCTCCACTTTTATTTCTTTTTGCTGTAGAGTTGTCTCTCGGATCAGGGGGCGTAGTATTTATCCTCGTTTGGCCAGAACATAACAACTTGTTTTGTATTTTATACTCTTGATCTTGAACTTGTCATTTCAGACGCTACATACAGTATATGGCCAGATAAAATCAGGCGTCCCAGAGAACTTAGTAACCATCTCATAGTTTGCTGTTTTCCTGGATGAGGTCAGGACATTAAAGGGCTGTGTTAACCTGCGGGTCTACAATAGATGGTCGCATTTCTTTATTTTACTGCATAATAAGGATTATTATTCTTCCTATCACTCATTAGTACAGATGAGCGGTTGGCCTGATGTGTCAGCGTGCCCACCCACAGGATACATGGGGGGAATAAACGAGCTCGTTATTTGCTGAAACAAATCCTATGTGTCTGTGGTCAGAGCAGATAATGGGCCGCTCCAGTCATTGGTCTCCAGTCAGTTTATTCAGGTATTATACCTATAGCCAAAGGTGTATGTACCATACGGACAGTATATGTGGCCACCATGTGGCTCGTGAAAGCTTTGTCTAGCTCAGATTGGTTAGTGCCAAACTATAAGGTATAAATCTGTTATAGTGTTTGACCTGGAATATTATATTGAGGATCTGTCCTTGGGATGGGCTGTCAATGTCAGATCTGTGGTGTCCGTCACCCAGCTGTTAGCAGGACCTATGGCAAAGTGTAGAAAGTGTCCTTCAGAAAGTAGAGTAAGCTGCAGTACCAGACAATGGCCACTACACAATGACTGGCGCTGTGGTGCCCCCGCTGCAAACAGCAGATCTGTGAAAGTGCTTCTTATTGGACCTGCACCACATTCCTGGACTATCCCTTAAAAGCCGTCAACTGAAGAAGGTCTTAAATATTGGAAAATCCCTTTAAAAGCCACAATATAAGCAAACCAAGGATGGAGTAAAGCAGTGTTCCCCAAGTCCGGTCCTCAGGAGCCACCAACAGGTCATGTTTTCAGGATTTCCTTAGTATTGCGCAGGCAATGGACTTGTTGTCTGTGCAGGTTCTGCAATGATCACCTGTGCAATACTAAGGAAATCCTGAAAACATGACCTGTTGGTGGCTCTTGAGGACCGGACTTGGGGAACACTGGAGTAAAGCATAGGTCATCAATATCATAACCCTGAGCAATCCCTTTAAGAGCCACCACAGACTAAACCAAGGATGGAGGAAAGCACCTGGGGGTCTTTTTTTGGGCCACTATGTCCCATAATTTTTTGGAAGGAACCATAATGGAGGTCTTGTTTCATTTCCAAACAATGTAGAGGAAGCAACCTGAGATCATGAGGACCTTTACCCCCACAATTGATGGCAAGAACATCAGCAGCCCCCATTAATCTGAGCCCACCTGTTAGCTGAACACGTCTCTGAGCAGGATTAATTTAGTCGAGTTAATGACCTATTGATCCCTGATGTGACTAATGTTATTGATCATGCTTTTTAGGGTTAATGAGCCCTTGCACCTAACAACCGTCCACTCTCCAATTAGCGGAATGTATCGATGTTCGGCCTCTCGTTTTATATCCAGTTTGTGATGCAGAAATATGGAGAGACATTTAGAGACCCGCACAGTGACGCCATTATATGGACCTTCATATATGTAGTAATAACCTGGGGAAAAGCAATGTGTGAACTGTACGTAAAAAAAAAGAAAAATTTACAGTTTATTTTATTAATTTATTGCAACTTTGTATTTTGTGTTTCAAATTCTTGCTCTCAGTCAAGATCTCTGCTTGCTGAAAACTTTAACAGAATTAGTTTTATTATTATTTAACGGCCTTCGGCTCAGTCTGGATGAAAGATTTGTAGGAACATCGATCTTGTGCAACCAAAAAAGGTCCAACAGGGTCTCCTCTGACTCAATATACAGTAGAGAACACAGGATGCACCATTCACAATAGATGATGTCACAGCTCACCTCCTCCTCCTGTACAATGACTGATAACACCTCTATATACAGGAGATAACACAGGATCCACCATTCACAATAGATGAAGTCACAACTCACCTCCTCCTCCTGTACAATGACTGATAACACCTCTATATACAGTAGATAACACAGGATCCACCATTCACAATAGGTGATGTCACAGCTCACCTCCTCCTCCTGTACAATGACTGATAACTCCTCTATATACAGGAGATAGCACAGGATCCACCATTCACAATAGGTGATGTCACAGCTCACCTCCTCCTCCTGTACAATGACTGATAACACCTCTATATACAGTAGATAACACAGTATCCTCCATTCACAATAGGTGATGTCACAGCTCACCTCTTCCTCCTGTACAATGACTGATAACACCTCTATATACAGAAGATAACACAGGATCCACCATTCACAATAGATGAAGTCACAACTCACCTCCTCCTCCTGTACAATGACTGATAACACCTCTATATACAGTAGATAACACAGGATCCACCATTCACAATAATGATGTCACAGCTCACCTCCTCCTCCTGTACAATGACTGACAACACCTCTATATACAGTAGATAACATAGGATCCACCATTCACAATAGGTGATGTCACAGCTCACCTCCTCCTCCTGTACAATGACTGATAATAACTCTGTATACAGTAGATATCACAGGATCCACCATTCATAGTAGGTGATGTCACAGCTCACCTCCTCCTCCTGTACAATGACTGATATCACCTCTATATACAGTAGATAACACAGGATCCACCATTCATAGTAGGTGATGTCACAGCTCACCTCCTCCTCCTGTACAATGACTGATAACACCTCTATATACAGTAGATAACACAGGATCCACCATTCATAGTAGGTGATGTCACAGCTCACCTCCTCCCCCTGTACAATGACTGATAACACCTCTATATATAGTAGATAACACAGGATCCACCATTCATAGTAGGTGATGTCACAGCTCACCTCCTCCTCCTGTACAATGACTGATAACACCTCTATATACAGTAGATAACACAGGATCCACCATTCATAGTAGGTGATGTCACAGCTCACCTCCTCCCCCTGTACAATGACTGATAACACCTCTATATATAGTAGATAACACAGGATCCACCATTCATAGTAGGTGATGTCACAGCTCACCTCCTCCTCCTGTACAATGACTGATAACACCTCTATATACAGTAGATAACACAGGAGCCATCATTCACAATAAGTGATGTCACAGCTCACCTCCTCCTCCTGTACAATGACTGATAACACCTCTATATAAAGTAGATAACAGAGAATCCACCATTCACAATAGGTGATGTCACAGCTCACCTCCTCCTCCTGTACAATGACTGATAACACCTCTATATACAGTAGATAACACAGGATCCACCATTCACAGTAGGTGATGTCACAGCTCACCTCCTCCTCCTGTACAATGACTGATAACACCTCTATGTACAGTAGATAACACAAGACCCACCATTCACAATAGGCGATGTCACAGCTCACCTCCTCCTCCTGTGCAATGACTGATAACACCTCTATATACAGTAGATAACACAGGATCCACCATTCACAATAGGTGATGTCACAGCTCACCTCCTCCTCCTGTACAATGACTGATAACACCTCTATATACAGTAGATAACACAGGATCCACCATTCACAATAGGTGATGTTACAGCTCACCTCCTCCTCCTCCTGTACAGTGACTGATAACCCCTCTATATACAGTAGATAACACAGGATCCACCATTCATAGTAGGTGATGTCACAGCTCACCTCCTCCTCCTGTACAATGACTGATAACCCCTCTATATACAGTAGATAACACAGGATCCACCATTCATAGTAGGTGATGTCACAGCTCACCTCCTCCTCCTCCCATTATGACTTTTGCACACATTCATTCGGTGCATCGATACAGAAGAGTCAGTCTGTTGCTGCTAATCTCCATGTTGATGTCTTGAAACATCAGGAAGTTAGAGTGTAAAATAGTCCGGTGTTCAGAGTGAAATTTGCTGGATTTTATTTATTTATTTTATATTCTGATCTGGAATGAAACATTGGCAAAAAATGTAAATACAACTCCATTAAACACGAAAACCTGATTTAAATACCAGGTCACTGTCTCTTGTAGCTATTGTGGTGCAGCGTGATGATTAGGAATGACTATGAATGAAGTCACCCGGCTTTCCTTGCTATATTTATACAGTCGGTTTTTAGATGGACACGTACACGAGCCCCCGTGAACACCCGTTTTTTTGATGAGGCCATCAGAAAATACAAAGTGTGAGTCGTATATGGCACTCCGGATCCTATGACTGTATTGTAGGACAAAATATAACGTCTCATCCTATTAAAGCATAAAGAGCTGCGGATGAGTCCCACTTGGATACATTGTGTCAAGCTGAATGGAACACACGTTGCAACATTATTACAGCGCGCGGCTCCCGCTGTTCCCGAGATGCTGTTTGCCGAGCGGCTGTAATAGTATAATAATGTGCGACAATACAGTCAGCGGCGCTCTCGCAGGGTCACAGAAGAATTACCACTAAACTATTAGACCTTGAAAACGCGAAAGATAGAGAGCGGCTCGCAGGCTGCAAAATAAAATCTATTTCATTTTTCTTTGCTGGACTTTGTCACCGGAGATATTACATTTTAACCCTCTTCATCCTCCTGCTCATTGTTCTGGTCTATTGTGAAAAGATGAAACACTGTGGGATGAAGAATGAGGGTGCCGAGGAAATGAGAATCCCCCTCCCTGCCTCTATTTGCTTGAGAGTTTTATTATTTCACTTTTGCCGCTTCTCTATTAGCCGTTTAGTTTTTTTTTTGTGTGTTTTGGTTTTTCTTTGTCTCCTCAGGCCTTTGTGACCTCTTGTGATTTTTCTCATCATTTCCCTTTTATTTGTGCAGGACACAATGAGTACAATGTAGAGTACAGGAGCAGAATACCTATCAGGCTGCGGGGAACATGGCGACAGCGCGCCTGCACTGGGGACACACACTGACTATAAGGACATGGCATAAAACATAGTGGAACGTGCCGTCATCTGTGCTGTGGAGGACAGTGAGGAGCGGCCATCACTAGTACAGGCCTGCTGGTAACACCCCACAAGTTTGTAGGTGGGGATTCAAGGATCTCCATGCATGGTAATGATCATGGGACAACTCTGGCACTGTTCTAAGGGACACTCTGCTTGGCACCGTACAGGCCATTGCACCATTGATCAAAGGAGCACTCTGCGTGGCACTGCTCATGGGTGTACTCGGCCATTGATCATAGGAGCACTCTGCTTGGCACTGCTCATGAGTGTACTTGGCCATTGATCATAAGAACAGTTTGCCTGGCACTGTTCATGAGTGTACTCCTCCATTGATCATAGCAGCACTCTGCTTGGCACTGTTCATGAGTGTACTCTGCCATTGATCATATGAGCACTCTGCTTGGCACTGTTCATGAGTGTACTCCTCCATAAAAAATAGGAGCACTCTGCTTGGCACTGTTCATGAGTGTACTCTGCCATTGATCATAGGAGCACTCTACTTGGCTCTGTTCATGGGTGTACTCCGTCATTGATCATAGGAGCACTCTGCTTGGCACTGTTCATGGGTGTACTCCGCCATTGATCATAGGAGCACTCTGCTTGGCACTGTTCATGAGTGTACTCCGTCATTGATCATAGGAGCACTCTGCTTGGCACTGTTCTTGAGTGTACTCCTCCATTGATCATAAGGACACTCTGCGTGGCACTGTTCATGAGTGTACTCGGCCATTGATCATAAGAACACTTTGCCTGGCACTGTTCATGGGTGTACTCCTCCATTGATCATATGAGCACTCTGCTTGGCACTGCTCATGAGTGTACTTGGCCATTGATCATAAGAACAGTTTGCCTGGCACTGTTCATGAGTGTACTCCTCCATTGATCATAGGAGCACTCTGCTTGGCACTGTTCATGAGTGTACTCTGCCATTGATCATATGAGCACTCTGCTTGGCACTGTTCATGAGTGTACTCCTCCATAAAAAATAGGAGCACTCTGCTTGGCACTGTTCATGAGTGTACTCTGCCATTGATCATAGGAGCACTCTGCTTGGCTCTGTTCATGGGTGTACTCCACCATTGATCATAGGGACACTCTGCTTGGCACTGTTCATGAGTGTACTCCACCATTGATCATAGGAGCACTCTGCTTGGCACTGTTCATGAGTGTACTCTGCCATTGATCATAGGAGCACTCTGCTTGGCACTGTTCATGAGTATACTCCGCCATTGAACATAGGAGCACTCTGCTTGGCACTGTTCATGACTGTACTCCGCCATTGATCATAGGGACACTCTGCTTGGCACTGTTCATGAGTGTACTCCGCCATTGATCATAGGAGCACTCTGCTTGGCACTGTTCATGAGTGTACTCCTCCATTGATCATAGGAGCACTCTGCTTGGCACTGTTCATGAGTGTACTCCTCCATTGATCATAGGAGCACTCTGCTTGGCACTGTTCATGAGTGTACTCCGTCATTGATCATAGGAGCACTCTGCTTGGCACTGTTCTTGAGTGTACTCCTCCATTGATCATAAGGACACTCTGCTTGGTACTCTTCATGAGTGTACTCCTCCATTGATCATAGGAGCACTCTGCTTGGCACTGTTCTTGAGTGTACTCCGTCATTTTTCATAGGGGCACTCTGCTTGGCACTGTTCATGGGTGTGCTCCGTCATTGATCATAGGAGCACTCTTCTTGGCACTGTTCATGAGTGTATTCCTCCATTGATCATAGGGACACTCTGCTTGGCACTGTTCATGGGTGTACTCCATCATTGATCATAGGGGCACTCTGCTTGGCACTGTTCATGGGTCTACTCCGCCATTGATCATAGGAGCACTCTGCTTGGCACTGTTCATGAGTGTATGGAGCGCCCCCAGACGCAGGGCAATGGGGTACTCAGTACCGGGTCCTTCTGTCGCGGTTCTGGGGATGTCACGGTGGCCCGACCCGGTCCGTGGCCCTGCTAAGGGGCGTCCAATTAAAGGTGTAGGTGGCGGTGGTTTAGGTCGCGGTAAATAACGAGGACACAGGGTTGCAGTCTCTTTACCTCTTTACTGAAGGCTTCGGCATCCACAATTCAGAGTACTGCTAACAGGGCTTGCTGAGACCGGCCGGTCCGAAGGCACATCCAGAGTTCCCTTTGCAGGTGGAAATCAGTAGCCTTCCTACTTGCGCCTGTGTGTTGTAGAACCTCCCTGCTGAGCACCACGGGATAGTCCTCACAACTTTTGTATCTGTTTCTGATGTTCTCTCTCTCCGTCCCCCAGTTTGGATAGGACGCACCCGTATGACGGGGTAGGCCTGGAGCTATTTTATGGGGACCCTAGAGACGCCCCTCTCCCACAATTTGCCTCCGTTGTCTGCTTAGGTGAAAAGGTGAGACAGCCAACCTAAAGTCAACTGCCCTGCCGTGATTGAAGTAAAGCGTAGAGCCAGTACTCCCTCAGTGTTCCGGCTACTGGCTACGTGCCTCAGAAGGATGTTGCCACGATCTTAGGGCACGACTCCTCCCGGTATTATCTCCTTTGTTGCTGTGATCTCGTTTCTCACTTCTCCACAATATACTTCGCTTCTTGTCCTTTCTTAAGATACCGCCGCAATGAGGTGCAGGCGCGGCTCCGTAACGATCTGTCTCTTGCTAGGCCTCTGTCAGGATCCCACCCCTGACAGGGACCCCCCTGAATCTTTCCCCGCAACACCCTCTCTCACTGGATGTTGCCTGGGCAAAACCCAGTCAGCTTCTCCCTAACTTTCTATCCAACCCCCAGTTTTACCAGAGTGTGAGGAGTGGCCTAGTAAATAGAACCTTTTGCTCCCCCTAGTGGCCGGAGTGTGAAGTGTAATGTGTGACTGTAATACCTAGTCAGGTGAACTCCCTTAGTGCCATCAGACGTACCATCACTCCCCTTAGCGGCAGAGCGACAATACTGCATGACCAGGACTCTGGGGCGCTGCATGTACTCCTCCATTGATCATAGGAGCACTCTGCTTGGCACTGTTCATGAGTGTATTCCTCCATTGATCATAAGGACACTCTGCTTGGCACTGTTCATGAGAGTACTCCATCATTGATCATAGGGGCACTCTGCTTGGCACTGTTCATGAGTGTGCTCCATCATTGATCATAGGAGCACTCTGCTTGGAACTGTCCACGGGTGTACTCCTCCATTGAACATAGGAGCATTCTGCTTGGCACTGTTCATGAGTGTGCTCCATCATTGATCATCATAGGAACGCTTTGCTTGGCACTGTTCATGAGTGTACTCCGCCATTGAACATAGGAGCACTCTACTTGGTAATGTTCATGAGTGTACTCCATCATTGATCATCATAGGAACGCTTTGCTTGGCACTGTTCATGAGTGTGCTCCGCCTTTGAACATAGGAGCACTCTACTTTGTAATGTTCATGAGTGTACTCCATCATTGATCAGAGGAGCACTCTGCTTGGCACTGGTCGTGGGTGCACTCTATAACAGCTTATCAGGGCTCTCTTGCACTGTACATCAGTGTACTTTGATACTGTCCATAGTTGTTCCATTCACTACACTATTCTGTAAAATCTGTCTGGCACTGCTTTTTGGGATTTTCATATGGGCAGAACACAGTTGCACACATCAACAACACTAACAAACTATTGTTTGCTCAAGCACCCCATTATTGGGGATTGTGCCATATACAAGATGCCCCCTGTCACGGGTTCCTTCTCCAGTATCACACAATCAACAGAGCAAGAGAATAGTGAACAATTCCAAGACCTTTATTTAGGCAAAACACGAAAAGTCCATATATACGATCATCACACAAAGGATTAAATATTCCAGAACACAAATGCAGTTCAGTTTACAGAATAAAAGTCCCACAATCCAGCACAGAGGATAACAGTCCATATTCCCTTCTTTCTCTCTGATGTGCTGTATTCACCTCATTCCACACAAGACTGGTCTCTGTGTCTCACCTCCCTGATATTTTAAGTCTCCCTCCTCATTCACAGGCCTGGAGGGGGAAGGTCTCAGGGGCTCATTGTTTCAACAAGCTAGGTCAACATGTCATTAGCATATTAGCAAACAACATTATTCACTGACCCTGTGAAGAGATAACAATACAGAACTGTGGGGAGAATATCAGATGGCAAATAACAACTCATCCTACAAGATACAGTAAAGGTACCTTCACACTAAGCGACTTTGCAGCGAGAACGACGACGATCCGTGACGTTGCAGCGTCCTGGATAGCGATCTCATTGTGTTTGATACGCAGCAGCGATCTGGATCCCGCTGTGATATCGCTGGTCGGAGCTAGAAGTCCAGAACTTTATTTCGTTGCTGATCACCCGCTGTCATCGCTGGATCGGTGTGTGTGACACCGATCCAGCGATGTTTTCACTTGTAACCAGAGTAAATATCGGGTTACTAAGCGCAGGGCCGCTCTTAGTAACCCGATATTTACCCTGGCTACCATTGTAAAAGTAAAACAAAAAACACTACATACTCACCTTCTGATGTCTGTCACGTCCCCCGCCGGCGGCTTCCCTGCACTGAATGTGTCAGCGCCGGCAGTAACAGCGGTGACGTCACCGCTGTGCTCTGCTTTACGGCCGGCCGGCGCTGACAAATTCAGTGCAGGGAAGCCGCCGGCGAGGGACGTGACAGACATCAGAAGGTGAGTATGTAGTGTTTTTTTTTACTTTTACAATGGTAACCAGGGTAAATATCGGGTTACTAAGTGCGACCCTGCACTTAGTAACCTGATGTTTACCCTGGTTACCCGGGTGCTGCAGGGGGACTTCGGCATCGTTGAAGACCATTTCAACGATGCCGAAGTCGTTCCCCTGATCGTTGGTCGCTGGAGAGAGCTGTCTGTGTGACCGCTCCCCAGCGACCTAAACAGCGACGCTGCAGCGATCGGCTCGTTGTCTATATCGCTGCAGCGTCGCTGAGTGTGACAGTACCCTAACACCATGATAATCAGTAAAATAGAAATATACACAAAAATGATACCCACATAGCATATCACACCATCACAACCTCTCCCCCCTCATAATAAGTGAGCACGCTATGAGTTCTACACAGACCTCTGGCCTGCTCACTTTAGTCCACTTTGCTCCACTGTTTATAGTTCCTTGTACAGTGGCAGGGGTTGCAATAATCATGAGCACTTGTTGTCCATAAATTCCCAGATCCTGGCTTTATGGTCATACCAGGCTTTTTGTCTGGACTGGGCCGTTCGCTGATGTTCATTAGCCAAGGTAGCTAGCTGGGCGAGACAGTCTCTGAACTCTAGAGCGTAGGGAATGATGGGCGTTATGGTATCTGCGATATCTCCCTCCAATTGTTCTTTCAGAAGAGGGAGAGGCCCACGGAACTTCTGCTCCCACAAAATGACTTTGTAACTCCTCAATGTCATTTCCAAGGAGGATATCTGCAGGAAGTCCTCCAATAACTCCAATCCAACACAGTTTTTCTCCAAAACCGAAATCCGAACGTATCAAAGCTCTCTGTATATATTTGCGGACACCCCCCCCTCCAGGACAATGGGAATTCCCGGGCCCTGGTGAATTGCCTCGGGTCGAACCACACGGGGGTCAGCGATAGTCAGGAATGCCACCGTGTCTCTAAATCCCGACATTTTGTATCCATCAATTAAGACATCCTGCAGGTGGCAATGCCCTTGCTCTGTATTTCTGAAGGACAAAGGCCGGAGTCCATACACTCCAGGAGGGGTATCTATGGTGCCGTGGTCAGTGGTCTACTCTGGTGGGGGTGGTGGTAGCTCTTCCTCAGGCGGGATGGAGAGCACAAGATGTACTGGACGAGGTGGGGCTGCGTGGGGCTCCCTCCGAATCCTTGAGGGACAGCCAGACTGCAAATGTCCAGGTTGCCCACACTTGTAATATCTCCTCTCTGCGATACCCCCAGGTCATGGTCGGAACTGTTGGGGCCCAGGATTGTGAGGCGTGATTGTCATCGGCTTGCGACTAGGTGGAAGGGCAGATATAATCGGAGGGGGACGGGGTGCAGGAGAAGGCCGTGGTTCATTGTCCAGAAGCCTCCTACATTGCGGTCGGATAGTAATGCTTCATCGGCCAGGGCTGCAGCTCTATCCACGGTGCACGGCGTGCGCTCCCGGACCCATTCCCGTACCTCTGCGGGGCACTTGGCAAGAAATTGTTCTATAAGGAAAGCCTGTATAACATCTTCCACAGTAAAGGCATTTTCTGCCTCCAGCCATCTCCGACATGCCTGGGACATCTTATGTGCATACATCCTAAACGATCCCCCCTTGGTGCATGGGAGGTCTTGGAACTTGGCGCTATATGAGTCTGGGGTGATAGCATGGTAATCCAGGATAGTCTGCTTTACAATGTTATAATCCCGATTCCGCTGTGAGTCAATGGTTCGGTAAGCCTCCGCCAGGCTACCGTTCAGGAGTCCCACTAACAAACGCATCCAGCCAGAGTAAGGCACCTCCATCACAGCACACTGCTGCTCAAAGTCCTTGAAGAACCCCTCCACATCTTCAGAAGCCTCATCAAATGGCTTAAACTCTGTCCGGGTGATCCGTACAGGCTCCCGAATCATTGGGTTTACATTCCACATTGCGTTACTCCCTCTTTCAAGCTCCTTTGCTTCTTGTCTCCAGCCTCCTTGTACTCCTGAGAGATGCCTGGACCCAGAAACGCCATCTCTTCTTTGTACCACACCACCCACTGGCTTTTTGGGGTGGGGGTCCTCGTCTCCAGTGCTCGTCCTTCAGACAGATGGGAGTAGGTGGTCTGGCTGGCACCCACCAGTAGATCGATTAAGGCCTCTTTAGTCAGTCCCTGGTAGTTCAGGCCCAAGTCTCTGGCTCTCTCCTGTAAACTGGATACAGTCCAATTTCTGTACTCACTCTGTGTGTGGTTCTCCATTAGGTTACGCTCTGTTGATCCCACTGCTTGCCACCAGTTGTCACAGGGTCCTTCTCCGGTATCACACAACAGAGCAAGAGAATAGTGAACAATACTGAGACCTTTATTTAGGCAAAACACGAAAGGTCCATATATACGATCCATCACACAAAGGATTAAATATTCCAGAACACGAATGCAGTTCAGTTTACAGAATAAAAGTCCAACAATCCAGCACAGAGGATAACAGTCCATATTCCCTTCTTTCTCTCTGATATGCTCTTCTCATCCAGGTTCCACACAAGACTGATCTCTGTGTCTCACCTCCCTGATATTTACAAGTCTCCCCCCTCATTCACAGGCCAGGAGGGGGAAGGTCTCAGGGGCTCATTGTTTCAACAAGCTAGGTCAACATGTCATTAGCATATTAGCAAACAAAATGATACCCACATAGCATATCATACCATCACAACCCCCTTCTATTGGTATCTTTGTAGGTGTGTGTGCTGCCCCTTTAAGAGCAGGGGAGTGTGAGCAAGATACACTCAACATCAGAAGACAGTGTAGAGTGTACAAAGGGAGGAGAAGCCCGAGGACGCTGCTGTGGCTGGGGCGGTGGGGCGGCGTCCCTGCATCCAGAGAACAGGGGAACCTGGGAACATTATAGCAGCTAATCTATACCCACCAGCTCAGAGACAACTGAAAATTACAGATTAGGGTTTTTTGTTTGAAGGTGTGAACAAGAATTCTCCTATTTATTGTCAGGAAGCAAAGATTCTGAAAACGCTCAAGAGATAAAATGCAAAATATTAATGACAAAGTTTCTGCATGTTTCAGTATGAGGTGACCCGAGTATATAGGTCCTTTTGGTAAAACTTTCTTTTAAAACTTCTTCAAAACGTACAAGTGTCGGTGCCACCACCTCACCTCCCTGCTGTCCAATAATTAGTGCCGCAGAGATAATATCGGATCCCGTCTGCAGACTTCGCTGGAGAGCAGACCTGAGTGCCGCGTTCTTGAAGTGTAAAGGTTGTCACCCCGTCCCCGGGTCCAGACTGTCAGACATCGGACTGATCCTGTCTGGTTCAGGACCCGATGTGACTCTGGGGTTTTTTTTCTTTCAGGCATTGAAGGTTCTGTGTCTTGAAGGGAACGTTTCATCCTGTGTGTCAGAATCCTTTATCTGCCGCGGTGCTTGGTGCTGGGCTCGGACCTGGGGCTTCCTTTACAGCCATCGCTTCCTTTTGAACCTGCTCTGAACTCTCCCTGCAGAATCTAAGGCAGGATTTCTGTAAATGGCGAATCCCATCAGAAGAAAAAACAAAGTAGATTTCACAGTTAATAATGCAGAGGGTGAAATCTGCAACATCCCATAAAAAATGACAATAACTATAAAAGGGGGAGATTGATTCCTTACAAAGTCTCCGTCGTATTCCCCTATACACCTTCATACATCCGAAGTTCAACGGGTGACAGAAAGTTCAGACCGAGACAAGGGCATAAAACTCCCGGGAGAGATGGATCTGACTTTGGTGTTCTGCTTCTGCAAACACTTAAATTGGGAATCTTTTGTCCTTTTCATTTTGCAGGTAATTAAACTATTCCTCAATTTGAGAAACGATGGTGGAGAGTGACTTACATGAAACCATTTTAATTGGTAATTTCAGAGTGGAATTTATCACTCCTCATGTAACTAAATGAGGCCGTGAATCTCTTACTACTTCTTCCTGCTATACTATTTTCTTAATATTGACTGGCCAGACAAGGCTTACATCAAAGCGCTTTAATTAAGGAGCACTGGACGATAGAATTAATCAGTTCACAAAAAGGTGTTAAATACTTCAATGTGGAAAAGAAGTCACTGCTCATTCACTTAGTGTATATCTGCTGCAAATTTACATAGACATGTCTGCCCAAAAGGGAACCAACCTTTATCTATAATCTACTATAATACTGCTCCTATGTACAAGAATATAACTACTATAATACTGCCCCTATGTACAAGAATATAACTACTATAATACTGCTCCTATGTACAAGAATATAACTACTATAATACTGCCCCTATATACAAGAATATAACTACTATAATACTGCTCCTATGTACAAGAATATAACTACTATAATACTGCCCCTATGTACAAGAATATAACTACTATAATACTGCTCCTATGTGCAAGAATATAACTACTATAATACTGCTCCTATGTACAAGAATATAACTACTATAATACTGCTCCTATGTACAAGAATATAACTACTATAATACTGCCCCTATGTACAAGAATATAACTACTATAATACTGCCCCTATGTACAAGAATATAACTACTATAATACTGCCCCTATGTACAAGAATATAACTACTATAATACTGCTCCCTATGTACAAGAATATAACTACTATAATACTGCCCCTATGTACAAGAATATAACTACTATAATACTGCCCCTATGTACAAGAATATAACTACTATAATACTGCTCCTATGTACAAGAATATAACTACTATAATACTGCCCCTATGTACAAGAATATAACTACTATAATACTGCTCCCTATGTACAAGAATATAACTACTATAATACTGCCCCTATGTACAAGAATATAACTACTATAATACTGCTCCTATGTGCAAGAATATAACTACTATAATACTGCCCCTATGTACAAGAATATAACTACTATAATACTGCTCCTATGTACAAGAATATAACTACTATAATAGTGCTCCTATGTACAAGAATATAATTACTATAATCCTGCTCCTATGTACAAGAATATAACTACTATAATACTGGCCCTATGTACAAGAATATAACTACTATAATACTGCTCCTATGTACAAGAATATAACTACTATAATACTGCTCCTATGTACAAGAATATAACTACTATAATACTGCCCCTATGTACAAGAATATAACTACTATAATACTGCTCCTATGTACAAGAATATAACTACTATAAAACTGCTCCTATGTATAAGACTATAACTACTATAATACTGCCCCTATGTACAAGAATATAACTACTATAATACTGCTCCTATGTACAAGAATATAACTACTATAATACTGCTCCTATGTACAAGAATATAACTACTATAATACTGCCCCTATGTACAAGAATATAACTACTATAATACTGCTCCTATGTACAAGAATATAACTACTATAATACTGCTCCTATGTACAAGAATATAACTACTATAATACTGCCCCTATGTACAAGAATATAACTACTATAATACTGCTCCTATGTACAAGAATATAACTACTATAAAACTGCTCCTATGTATAAGACTATAACTACTATAATACTGCCCCTATGTACAAGAATATAACTACTATAATACTGCTCCTATGTACAAGAATATAACTACTATAATACTGCCCCTATGTACAAGAATATAACTACAATAATACTGCTCCTATGTACAAGAATATAACTACTATAATACTGCCTCTATGTTCAAGAATATAACTACTATAATACTGCCCCTATGTACAAGAATATAACTACTATAATACTGCCCCTATGTACAAGAATATAACTACTATAATAATGCCTCTATGTTCAAGAATATAACTACTATAATACTGCTCCTATGTACAAGAATATAACTACTATAATACTGCCCCTATGTACAGGAATATAACTACTATAATACTGCCCCTATGTACAAGAATATAACTACTATAATACTGCCCCTATGTACAAGAATATAACTACTATAATACTGCTCCTATGTACAAGAATATAACTACTATAATACTGCTCCTATGTACAGGAATATAACTACTATAATACTGCCCCTATGTACAAGAATATAACTACTATAATACTGCCCCTATGTACAAGAATATAACTACTATAATACTGCTCCTATGTACAAGAATATAACTACTATAATACTGCCCCTATGTACAAGAATATAACTACAATAATACTGCTCCTATGTACAAGAATATAACTACTATAATACTGCCTCTATGTTCAAGAATATAACTACTATAATACTGCCCCTATGTACAAGAATATAACTACTATAATACTGCCCCTATGTACAAGAATATAACTACTATAATAATGCCTCTATGTTCAAGAATATAACTACTATAATACTGCTCCTATGTACAAGAATATAACTACTATAATACTGCCCCTATGTACAGGAATATAACTACTATAATACTGCCCCTATGTACAAGAATATAACTACTATAATACTGCCCCTATGTACAAGAATATAACTACTATAATACTGCTCCTATGTACAAGAATATAACTACTATAATACTGCTCCTATGTACAGGAATATAACTACTATAATACTGCCCCTATGTACAAGAATATAACTACTATAATACTGCCCCTATGTACAAGAATATAACTACTATAATACTGCTCCTATGTACAAGAATATAACTACTATAATACTGCCCCTATGTACAAGAATATAACTACTATAATACTGCCCCTATGTACAAGAATATAACTACTATAATACTGCCTCTATGTTCAAGAATATAACTACTATAATACTGCCCCTATGTACAAGAATATAACTACTATAATACTGCTCCTATGTACAAGAATATAACTACTATAATACTGCTCCTATGTACAAGAATATAACTACTATAATACTGCTCCTATGTACAAGAATATAAGTACTATAATACTGCTCCTATGTACAAGAATATAACTACTATAATACTGCTCCTATGTACAAGAATATAACTACTATAATACTGATCCTATGTACAAGAATATAACTACTATAATACTGCCCCTATGTACAACAATATAACTACTATAATACTGCTCCTATGTACAAGAATATAACTACTATAATACTGCTCCTATGTACAAGAATATAACTACTATAATACTGCTCCTATGTACAAGAATATAACTACTATAATACTGCTCCTATGTACAAGAATATAACTACTATAATACTGCTCCTATGTACAAGAATATAACTACTATAATACTGCTCCTATGTACAAGAATATAACTACTATAATACTGCTCCTATGTACAAGAATATAACTACTATAATACTGCTCCTATATACAAGAATACAACTACTATAATACTGCCTCTATGTACAAGAATATAACTACTATAATACTGCTCCTATGTACATGAATAGAACTACTATAATACTGCCCCCTATGTACAAGAATATAACTACTATAATACTGCTCCTATATACAAGAATACAACTACTATAATACTGCCTCTATGTACAAGAATATAACTACTATAATACTGCTCCTATGTACATGAATAGAACTACTATAATACTGCCCCCTATGTACAAGAATATAACTACTATAATACTGCTCCTATATACAAGAATATAACTACTATAATACTGCCCCTATGTATGAAGAATATAACTACTATAATACTGCTCCTATGTACAAGAATATAACTACTATAATACTGCTCCTATGTACAAGAATATAACTACTATAATACTGCTCCTATGTACAAGAATATAACTACTATAACACTGCTCCTATGTACAAGAATATAACTACTATAATACTGCTCCTATGTACAAGAATATAACTACTATAATACTGCTCCTATGTACAAGAATATAACTACTATAATACTGCTCCTGTGTACAAGAATATAACTACTATAATACTGCTCCTGTGTACAAGAATATATCTACTATAATACTGCTCCTATGTACAAGAATATAACTACTATAATACTGCCCCTATGTATGAAGAATATAACTACTATAATACTGCCCCTATGTACAAGAATATAACTACTATAATACTGCTCCTATATAGAAGAATATAACTACTATAATACTGCCTCTATGTACAAGATTATAACTACTATAATACTGCTCCTATGTACATGAATAGAACTACTATAATACTGCCCCCTATGTACAAGAATATAACTACTATAATACTGCTCCTATATACAAGAATATAACTACTATAATACTGCTCCTATATACAAGAATATAACTACTATAATACTGCCCCTATGTATGAAGAATATAACTACTATAATACTGCCCCTATGTATGAAGAATATAACTACTATAATACTGCCCCTATGTATGAAGAATATAAGGGCTACATTTTTCCTTAAGTAAAACTTGAAATTCCTTTCCGTTGGATGGAGCCTTAAACTTTGAACAAGGGTGCCAATGATCTGTCATCCATGACCTCATGTGACTGTGAAGTGCACGTTGGTGTTTTCAGCATCTCTCCAGACCCTTCACTTTAGATACTTTTCCAGCCTTGCAGAGAGATTTGTTACATTTTGTATCTTTCCAGCCTTGTAAATAACAAAGACAGAATATTACATTCCTGAAGGTGTGAAATGCGTTGCGTGGTATCATATCTCTAATTCTCCATCCCGTGTCTGTCCCCATGGATACACGGTTCTCAGGGTCATATCTTCTACTCGCGTGGAGACCGTGGGAACAGGTGACGTCTGACTCGCCGGGGCTCAGGTCACTTCGGGCAGTGAATGATTCACTATCTGAAAATCGGACTCGCTTTGTGCAAACACGAATGTTCAGAAATGATCGGTTCAGATGTCACAGGGACCAATTTCCAAGTCAATTGCAGCTTTCGGGTGATGATACACAGAGGGATCACGGCTGAATTGTAATATAAGTTTTTGTGTTTTTGTTTTTGTCCATAAGAGACCAATGTCTTTGTGTGTCCTAAAATAATGCATTGACTTAAGTTCTCTTCTTGGTCCTCCGTCTATCCTGTAGACCTGAGAGGGGCTTCGTTTCTTGCTCCTCTCTATGGAGGACCACTCTCTACCATTGCACCAGTGGGCGCCCGTTGTTTTTAGGAATTGTTTGTAGTCCCACAGTGGATTATTGAATCTCCTACATTTTTCTTCCTTGATATGTCTCGAATGGGACCAAAAATAGAGATGTAACGTAGGTCTGTCCGGCGTTCTGAAACCCGAGAATTAGCGATGAGCAAATCAATTTTGATGATTACCTTTATGATTGAATGTCTCCAGTGTCGTCAGTCCAAATGAGTAATAAACATGAAACCTGAATATTTAAGAAATTTGAGCTGCAATTTTTTCTTAGCAGATCATCTCTGTGTGCAGAAATATTGGGCAACGTAACGATAAATGTAAATTTTCCTTCTCAATTGTTTATTTTCATCTGTTAAAGCGAGAATAAGAATTTAACAATGTACAAAATACATTTCTAACATTTTAAAAACAATATCAGTGTTCTTCGTGCTTCATCATACCCATGGTAAGTCTGTATAGCAAACAGAGGCAGTGTATTGTGCAGCAGCCACGGTGACCACCTTAAAGGATATCGGCACAGTTGACATGGAAAAAAATATTTTTACATATGTTAATGGTTTCCTTCAGGTAATAAATTAACTCTAAGTTTCAGTCTGCAATCAATTTCATGCCATCATTCATTCTCAGAAACCCTCTCATATCTAATTTGCAGTCTGATTCAAGATTCAGATTATTCCCTTGTAGGTGGCTCCCTTTCAGTAAAGTAGGCTGAATGTGAGGTCTGTGTGTCTCTCCCAGAAATATAGGCTGGATGGGAGGTCTGTGTGTTTCTCCCAGTAATATAGGCTGGATGGGAGGTCTGTGTGTCTCTCCCAGTAATACAGACTGGATGTGAGGTCTGTGTCTTTCCCAGTAATATAGGGTGGATGTGAGGTCCATGTGTCTCTCCCAGTAATATAGGCTGGATGTGAGGTCTGTGTGTCTCTCCCAGTAATATAGGCTGAATGTGAGGTCTGTGTGTCTCTCCCAGAAATATAGGCCGGATGTGAGGTCTGTGTGTCTCTCCCAGTAATATAGGCTGAATGTGAGGTCTGTGTGTCTCTCCCAGAAATATAGGCTGGATGTGAGGTCTGTGTGTCTCTCCCAGTAATATAGGCTGAATGTGAGGTCTGTGTGTCTCTCCCAGAAATATAGGCCGGATGTGAGGTCTGTGTGTCTCTCCCAGTAATATAGGCTGGATGTGTGGTCTGTGTGTCTCCCAGCAATATAGGGTGGATGTGAGGTCCGTGTGTCTCTCCCAGTAATATAGGCCGGATGTGAGGTCTGTGTGTCTCTCCCAGTAATATAGGCTGGATGTGAGGTCTGTGTGTCTCCCCCAGTAATTTAGGCTGAATGTGAGGTCTGTGTGTCTCTCCCAGAAATATAGGCTGGATGGGGGTCTGTGTGTCTCTCCCAGAAATATAGGCTGAATGTGAGGTCTGTGTGTCTCTCCCAGAAATATAGGCTGGATGTGAGGTCTGTGTGTCTCTCCCAGTAATATAGGCTGAATGTGAGGTCTGTGTGTCTCTCCCAGAAATATAGGCCGGATGTGAGGTCTGTGTGTCTCTCCCAGTAATATAGGCTGGATGTGAGGTCTGTGTGTCTCCCAGCAATATAGGGTGGATGTGAGGTCCGTGTGTCTCTCCCAGTAATATAGGCCGGATGTGAGGTCTGTGTGTCTCTCCCAGTAATATAGGCTGGATGTGAGGTCTGTGTGTCTCCCCCAGTAATTTAGGCTGAATGTGAGGTCTGTGTGTCTCTCCCAGAAATATAGGCTGGATGGGGGTCTGTGTGTCTCTCCCAGTAATACAGACTGGATATGAGGTCTGTGTCTCTCCCAGTAATATAGGGTGGATGTGAGGTCCATGTGTCTCTCCCAGTAATATAGGCTGGATGTGAGGTCTGTGTGTCTCTCCCAGTAATATAGGCTGTATGTGAGGTCTGTGTGTCTCTCCCAGTAATATAGGCTGGATGTGAGCTCTGTGTCTCTCCCAGTAATATAGGCTGGATGTGAGGTCTGTGTGTCTCTCCCAGCAATATAGGGTGGATGTGAGGTCTGTGTGTCTCTCCCAGTAATATAGGGTGGATGTGATGTCTGTGTGTCTCTCCCAGTAATATAGGCTGGATGTGAGCTCTGTGTGTTTCTCCCAGTAATATAGTCTGGATGTGAGGTCTGTGTGTCTCTCCCAGTAATATAGGCTGGATGTGAGGTCTGTGTGTCTCTCCCAGTAATATAGTCTGGATGTGAGATCTGTGTGTCTCCCAGTAATATAGGCTGGATGTGAGGTCTGTGTGTCTCTCTGAGTAATATAGGCTGGATGTGAGGCCTGTGTCTCTCTCCCAGTAATATAGGCTGGATGTGAGTTCTGTGTGTCTCTCCCAGTAATATAGGCTGGATGTGAGCTCTGTGTGTCTCTCCCAGTAACATAGGATGGATGTGAGGTCTGTGTGTCTCTCCCAGTAACATAGGATGGATGTGAGGTCTGTGTGTCTCTCCCAGTAATATAGGCTGGATGTGAGGTCTGTGTGTCTCTCCCAGTAATATAGGTTGGATGTGAGGTCTGTGCGTCTCTCCCAGTAACATAGGATTGATGTGAGGTCTGTGTGTCTCTCCCAGTAATATAGGCTGGATGTGAGGTCTGTGTGTCTCTCCCAGTAATATAGGCTGGATGTGAGGTCTGTGTGTCTCCCCCAGTAATTTAGGCTGAATGTGTGGTCTGTGTGTCTCTCCCAGTAATATAGGCTGGATGTGAGCTCTGTGTGTCTCTCCCAGTAATATAGGCTTGATGTGAGCTCTGTGTCTCTCCCAGTAATATAGGGTGGATGTGATGTCTGTGTGTCTCTCCCAGTAATATAGGCTGGATGTGAGCTCTGTGTGTCTCCCAGTAATATAGGCTGGATGTGAGGTCTGTGTGTCTCTCTGAGTAATATAGGCTGGATGTGAGGCCTGTGTGTCTCTCCCAGTAATATAGGCTGGATGTGAGTTCTGTGTGTCTCTCCCAGTAATATAGGCTGGATGTGAGCTCTGTGTGTCTCTCCTAGTAATATGGGCTGGATGTGAGGTCTGTGTGTCTCCCAGTAATATAGGCTGGATGTGAGGTCTGTGTGTCTCTCCCAGTAATATAGGCTGGATGTGAGCTCTGTGTATCTCTCCCAGTAATATAGGCTGGATGTGAGTTCTGTGTGTCTCTCCCAGTAATATAGGCTGGATGTGAGCTCTGTGTGTCTCTCCTAGTAATATGGGCTGGATGTGAGGTCTGTGTGTCTCCTAGTAATATAGGCTGGATGTGAGGTCTGTGTGTCTCTCCCAGTAATATAGGGTGGATGTGAGCTCTGTGTGTCTCTCCCAGTATTATAGGCTGGATGTGAGCTCTGTGTGTCTGTCCCAGTAATATAGGCTGGATGTGAGCTCTGTGTCTCTCCCAGCAATATAGGCTGGATGTGAGCTCTGTGTGTCTCTCCCAGTAATATAGGCCGGATGTGAGCTATGTGTGTCTCTCCCAGTAATATAGGCTGGATATGAGCTCTGTGTGCCTCTCCCAGTAATATAGGCTGGATATGAGCTCTGTGTCTGTCCCAGTAATATAGGCTGGATGTGAGGTCTGTGTGTCTTTCCAGGTAATATAGGCTGGATGTGAGCTCTGTGTGTCTCTCCCAGTAATATAGGCTGGATGTGAGCTCTGTGTATCTCTCCCAGTAATATAGGCTGGATGTGAGGTCTGTGTCTCTCCCAGTAATATAGGGTGGATGTGATGTCTGTGTGTCTCTCCCAGTAATATAGGCTGGATGTGAGCTCTGTGTGTCTCCCAGTAATATAGGCTGGATGTGAGGTCTGTGTGTCTCTCTGAGTAATATAGGCTGGATGTGAGGCCTGTGTGTCTCTCCCAGTAATATAGGCTGGATGTGAGTTCTGTGTGTCTCTCCCAGTAATATAGGCTGGATGTGAGCTCTGTGTGTCTCTCCTAGTAATATGGGCTGGATGTGAGGCCTGTGTGTCTCTCCCAGTAATATAGGCTGGATGTGAGTTCTGTGTGTCTCTCCCAGTAATATAGGCTGGATGTGAGCTCTGTGTGTCTCTCCTAGTAATATGGGCTGGATGTGAGGTCTGTGTGTCTCCCAGTAATATAGGCTGGATGTGAGGTCTGTGTGTCTCTCCCAGTAATATAGGCTGGATGTGAGCTCTGTGTATCTCTCCCAGTAATATAGGCTGGATGTGAGTTCTGTGTGTCTCTCCCAGTAATATAGGCTGGATGTGAGCTCTGTGTGTCTCTCCTAGTAATATGGGCTGGATGTGAGGTCTGTGTGTCTCCCAGTAATATAGGCTGGATGTGAGGTCTGTGTGTCTCTCCCAGTAATATAGGGTGGATGTGAGCTCTGTGTGTCTCTCCCAGTAATATAGGCTGGATGTGAGGTCTGTATACAATAAACAAGTTGAGTGGCGCTACGTATTACGGGGTTCTTATTTCTGCTGCGAATAGAACAATCTCCACCAATGATTGTATGTGCAGTAAATGAATTTAAAAATTGGATATATGTTATATCCGTATTCGCGCTAATAAAAACCCAAGGAAAAAAGACATAAAAAGCTTGCTCTTAGATGTAGCCTATAATGAATTACTCCATTGCTACGAATAAGGAGTGATATAATACAATCTGAAGGTAACTCCAAATTTCTAAGTGATAATAAGAGTCTTACCCTGCACCAGCGTTCAGAATGGCGTATAGGGTGCCTGATTGCAGACTAAGATCCTCACGCTGGATGAGACGCTTGGTTGCAGGCTGTATTTGTCCAGCATCGGCTGTCAGCGTTGTGCTGAGGGAGTAAGTCACTAGTTCTGCCCGCATGCGGCGGTTGCCTCGGCCGATGGCAGCTCACCGTTGTGCTCAGCTTGCGCTTGCGGTAGTTGGTACTCGTGCGTGCAGGTGAATGTCCCTCTAGGTGCGCGGAGTGAGAGCAGCTTTTACGGAAGGACCTGCGTGCCGATGTAGGTAACGTGACCACCCACGTGAATAGAAAGTGCACTACGGATGGCGGTAGGGACCACAAAAGATCAACGCGTTTCGGAGACGTCTGTCTCCTTCCTCAGGAATGGGCCCTACCCCATAATCATTGTCCTTATAACCGCCATCCGTCCATTCAAATCACTGGAATCCAAAAAGCTCCACCCCGCTGTTCAGTCCATTGGGAACAATAGTGTTTAGGGTGAAGATCCATCTTGTCTCCGCTCTTGACATAGCTTTAATAAAATTGCCACCCCTCCAGTGTGGAATTATTTTCTCAATGCCTATGACCTCTGTACCCCACATGGATCCATTATGTTGTTCAGAAAGATGCTTTGAAAGAGGATGCCCCATGAATTTCTTCTTTATGTTCTGGATATGCTCACTAATCCTTATTTTTAGCGGTCTTTTTGTACGACCTATATATACCTTATTGCATGGACATCTAATAGCATATATAACCCCTTTGGTTGAGCAAGTAATGAAATCCTTTATAATAAATTCAGCCTCATCTTTACAAAACTTGCTTTGTTTTCTAGTTAGTCCCTGTTTGCACATGGTGCATTTCTGACATGGAAAAAAGCCTTTTAGCAGCTCCCGAGATAAGGTAGTTTGTTTGAAGTCAGATTTATTTTGTGTGGTAGGAGCTATAAGGTTGCCTAAATTCCGGCATTTTTTATATATAAAGCGAGGTTGATTTGATATTATATCCCCCAAAATTTTGTCGTTTTTTAAAACGTGCCAGTGTTTTTTTACTATTTTTCTCAGGATATGTGAATTGGCATTAAACTGAGTAATAATTGGGGTAAAATTTAGTTCATCCTTAATTTTACTGCTCGGGTTAAAAAACTCTTGACGGGGTTTAGAAAAAGCATCTTTCATAGCTTTCTCCAACATTTCCTCATTATATCCTTTTTGGCGAAATTTTTTGGTGAGGATTTCTGCCTCTTTATCGAGGTCCAGAGATTTTGAACAGTTTCTATGGATTCTCATATATTGGCTTTTGGGGATATTCAGCAGCCATTGGGGGAGGTGACAACTGTCTAGAGGAATAAAACTGTTGAAATCTGTCGGTTTATGAAAGGTACGTGTATGAATAGTACCTTCCTCTATAAAAATGGTAAGATCCAAAAAATTAATTTCACGGTTGCTAATATTACTACTAAAATTAAGATAAAAATCATTTTTATTTAGATCAATTAAAAACTTATTCAGTGTTTCCCTACCCCCAGACCAAATAAAAACCACATCATCTATGAAACGTTGCCAGAGGACCAGGTTCGCGCGCAGGGTACCTTCCTGATAGATGAAGGACTCTTCCCATTTCCCAACATATAAGTTAGCATAACTGGGCGCGAACCTGGTCCCCATAGCAGTACCCCATTGCTGGGAGTAGTAGTCCTCCTGATACATGAAGTAGTTATGTGTTAAAATGAATTTCATACATTCCCCTAAAAATTCAACTTGTTCAGTTGGCGTATTAGAATATTTATCTAAAAAATATTTGGCAGCGTTACACCCCTTAGTGTGGTCGATCACTGTATAAAGGGAGGCTATATCAAGAGTGCCCAATATGTAATTTTCCTGCCGTTTGATGTTCTGTAAAATTTTTAAAATGTGAGCGCTATCTTTAAGATAAGCCGGAAGGTGTGTCACTAATTTTTGGAGATGGCAGTCAACAAGTTTAGACAAATTAGATGTAAGGCACTGGATCCCTGAAATGATGGGCCTCCCAGGTGGATTCTGAATATCCTTATGTATTTTAGGTAGATAGTAAAAGACAGCCAACCTGGGAGGCCCATCATTGATAAATTTAAATTCATGCTCATTGATCAAACCCTCATCGAACCCTCTTTGTGTTAGAGATTTCATTTCTCTACTAAATTTGTTTGTAGGGTCTTTATTCAACTTCTTATACGTTTTGGAATCGCTTAACATACGCATAGCTTCAGAGTGGTATGCTGACTTGTCAAGGATAACCACCCCTCCCCCTTTATCTGCAGGACGTATAACGAGTTCTTTTTGTTTTTGCAGGGAAAAAAGGGCTTGTTTTTCCTTCCTTGTAAGATTGAATTTAAATTTCCTGCAACGATTTTCATTAATTTTACGGATTTCTTGGATTACGTTATTCTGAAAAGTGTCCATTTGTGCTGAGTATTCGTTGATAGGGTGGAAATTAGATTTCTTTTTAAGATCTGTATGGACATAGATACTATTGGCAGATTGATCAGGGCTCCTGCCAATAAGATTTTTTTAAAAATGTCTCTGAATCGCCAATTTTCTCATGAATAATTTTATGCCTATATAGGTTTGAAATTTATCAAATTTCCTCGCAGGGGCATATTTCAAGCCTTTCTGTAAGAGAGATATCTGGTCCTTATTCAAGGGTTGATTACTTAAATTGAAAATAGTTGTTCCTGTATTATTCTGAGAGCTTAGTGACCTTTTCTTTTTTTGGGCGAGTTTCCCGCCCCGGCACCCTCTCTTATGGATTTTTTTGGGTCTAGCTGAAAAAAAGGATGTCTGTTTGTTTTTGGCATATTTTTATGATTACTACATTTAGATTCCCCTATTGTGTTTTTCGATTTAGCCTTAGTATTCCCTTTACCAGCGGTTGGTTTTTTCGGGTTGGCTTTATTAAGGATAACTGATCGAGACTGACTCGTACCTTCTAGAGGTGATTGAATACTATCCATAAGATTTTGGAATCGATTGTTTGTAGTAATAGATGATGGTGTTATATTAGGTGATGTGTTTATCCTAATATTGAACTACTACTCCCAGCAATGGGGTACTGCTATGGGGACCAGGTTCGCGCCCAGTTATGCTAACTTATATGTTGGGAAATGGGAAGAGTCCTTCATCTATCAGGAAGGTACCCTGCGCGCGAACCTGGTCCTCTGGCAACGTTTCATAGATGATGTGGTTTTTATTTGGTCTGGGGGTAGGGAAACACTGAATAAGTTTTTAATTGATCTAAATAAAAATGATTTTTATCTTAATTTTAGTAGTAATATTAGCAACCGTGAAATTAATTTTTTGGATCTTACCATTTTTATAGAGGAAGGTACTATTCATACACGTACCTTTCATAAACCGACAGATTCCAACAGTTTTATTCCTCTAGACAGTTGTCACCTCCCCCAATGGCTGCTGAATATCCCCAAAAGCCAATATATGAGAATCCATAGAAACTGTTCAAAATCTCTGGACCTCGATAAAGAGGCAGAAATCCTCACCAAAAAATTTCGCCAAAAAGGATATAATGAGGAAATGTTGGAGAAAGCTATGAAAGATGCTTTTTCTAAACCCCGTCAAGAGTTTTTTAACCCGAGCAGTAAAATTAAGGATGAACTAAACTTTACCCCAATTATTACCCAGTTTAATGCCAATTCACATATCCTGAGAAAAAAAGTAAAAAAAACACTGGCACGTTTCAAAAAACGACAAAATTTTGGGGGATATAATATCAAATCAACCTCGCTTTATATATAAAAAATGCCGGAATTTAGGCAACCTTATAGCTCCTACCACACAAAATAAATCTGACTTCAAACAAACTACCTTATCTCGGGAGTTGCTAAAAGGCTTTTTTCCATGTCAGAAATGCACCATGTGCAAACAGGGACTAACTAGAAAACAAAGCAAGTTTTGTAAAGATGAGGCTGAATTTATTATAAAGGATTTCATTACTTGCTCAACCAAAGGGGTTATATATGCTATTAGATGTCCATGCAATAAGGTATATATAGGTCGTACAAAAAGACCGCTAAAAATAAGGATTAGTGAGCATATCCAGAACATAAAGAAGAAATTCATGGGGCATCCTCTTTCAAAGCATCTTTCTGAACAACATAATGGATCCCTGTGGGGTACAGAGGTCATAGGCATTGAGAAAATAATTCCACACTGGAGGGGGGGCAATTTTATTAAAGCTATGTCAAGAGCGGAGACAAGATGGATCTTCACCCTAAACACTATTGTTCCCAATGGACTGAACAGCGGGGTGGAGCTTTTTGGATTCCAGTGATTTGAATGGACGGATGGCGGTTATAAGGACAATGATTATGGGGTAGGGCCCATTCCTGAGGAAGGAGACAGACGTCTCCGAAACGCGTTGATCTTTTGTGGTCCCTACCGCCATCCGTAGTGCACTTTCTATTCACGTGGGTGGTCACGTTACCTACATCGGCACGCAGGTCCTTCCGTAAAAGCTGCTCTCACTCCGCGCACCTAGAGGGACATTCACCTGCACGCACGAGTACCAACCACCGCAAGCGCAAGCTGAGCACAACGGTGAGCTGCCATCGGCCGAGGCAACCGCCGCATGCGGGCAGAACTAGTGACTTACTCCCTCAGCACAACGCTGACAGCCGATGCTGGACAAATACAGCCTGCAACCAAGCGTCTCATCCAGCGTGAGGATCTTAGTCTGCAATCAGGCACCCTATACGCCATTCTGAACGCTGGTGCAGGGTAAGACTCTTATTATCACTTAGAAATTTGGAGTTACCTTCAGATTGTATTATATCACTCCTTATTCGTAGCAATGGAGTAATTCATTATAGGCTACATCTAAGAGCAAGCTTTTTATGTCTTTTTTCCTTGGGTTTTTATTAGCGCGAATACAGATATAACATATATCCAATTTTTAAATTCATGGATGTGAGGTCTGTGTGTCTCTCCCAGTAATATAGGCTGGATGTGAGCTCTGTGTGTCTCTCCCAGTAATACCGTCTGGATGTGAGGTCTGTGTGTCTCTACCAGTAATATAGGCTGGATGTGAGCTCTGTGTGTCTCTCCCAGTAATATAGGCTGGATGTGAGGTCTATGTGTCTCCCAGTAATATAGGCTGGATGTGAGGTCTGTATATCTCTCCCAGTAATATAGGCTGGATGTGAGGTCTGTGTGTCTCTCCCAGTAATATAGGCTGGATGTGAGGTCTGTGTGTCTCTCCCAGTAATATAGGCTGGATGTGAGCTGTGTGTCTCCCAGTAATATAGGCTGGATGTGAGGTCTGTGTGTTTCTCCCAGTAATATAGGCGGGATGTGAGGTCTGTGTGTCTCTCTTAGTAATATAGACTGGATGTGAGGTCTGTGTGTCTCTCTGAGTAATATAGGCTGGATGTGAGGTCTTTGTGTCTCTCCCATTAATATAGGCTGGATGTGAGGTCTGTGTCTCTCCCAGTAATATAGGCTGGATGTGAGGTCTGTCTGTATCTCCCAGTAATATAGGCTGGATGTGAGCTCTGTGTGTCTCTCCCAGTAATATAGGATGGATGTGAGCTCTGTGTGTCTCTCCCGGTAATATAGGCTGGATGTGAGGTCTGTGTGTCTCTCCCAGTAATATAGGCTGGATGTGAGCTCTGTGTGTCTCCCCCAGTAATATAGGCTGGATGTGAGCTCTGTTTGTCTCCCAGTAATGTAGGCTGGATGTGAGGTCTGTGTGTCTGTCCCAGTAATATAGGCTGGATGTGAGCTCTGTGTGTCTCTCCCAGTAATATAGGCTGGATGTGAGGTCTGTGTGTCTCTCCCAGTAATATAGGCTGGATGTGAGGTCTGTGTGTCTCTCCCAGTAATATAGGCTGGATGTTAGGTCTGTGTGTCTCTCCCAGTAATATAGGCTAGATGTTAGGTCTGTGTGTTTCTCCCAGCAATATAGGCGGGAAGTGAGGTCTGTGTGTCTCTCCCAGTAATATAGGCTGGATGTGAGGTCTGTGTGTCTCTCCCAGTAATATAGGCTGGATGTGAGGTCTGTGTGTCTCTCCCAGTAATATAGGCTGGATGTGAGGTCTATGTGTCTCCCAGTAATATAGGCTGGATGTGAGGTCTGTATATCTCTCCCAGTAATATAGGCTGGATGTGAGGTCTGTGTGTCTCCGAGTAATATAGGATGGATGTGAGCTCTGTGTGTCTCTCCCAGTAATATAGGCTGGATGTGAGGTCTGTGTGTCTCTCCCAGTAACATAGGCTGGATGTGAGGTCTGTGTGTCTCTCCCAGTAATATAGGCTGGATGTGAGGTCTGTGTGTCTCTCCCAGTAATATAGGCTGGACGTGAGGTCTGTGTGTCTCTCCCAGTAATATAGGCTGGATGTGAGGTCTATGTTTCTCTCCCAGTAATATAGGCTGGATGTGAGGTCTGTGTGTTTCTCCCAGTAATATAGGCTGGATGTGAGCTCTGTGTGTCTCTCCCAGTAATATAGGCTGGATGTGAGCTCTGTGTGTCTCTCCAGTAATATAGGCTGGATGTGAGGTCTGTGTGTCTCTCCCAGTAATATAGGCTGGATGTGAGGTCTGTGTGTCTCTCCCAGTAATATAGGCTGGATGTGAGGTCTGTGTGTCTCTCCCAGTAATATAGGCTGGATGTGAGCTCTGTGCATCTCTCCCAGTAATATAGGCTGGATGTGAGTTCTGTGTGTCTCTCCCAGTAATATAGGCTGGATGTGAGGTCTGTATGTCTCTCCCAGTAATATAGGCTGGATGTGAGCTCCGTGTGTCTCTCCCAGTAATATAGGCTGGATGTGAGCTCCGTGTGTCTCTCCCAGTAATATAGGCTGGATGTGAGGTCTGTGTGTCTCTCCAGTAATATAGGTTGGATGTGAGGTCTGTGTGCCTCTCCCAGTAATATAGGCTGGATGTGAGGTCTGTGTGCCTGTCCCAGTAATATAGGATGGAAGTTGGAAGAAACGACGGTTATCTAGGGTGCATGGGTGGTATAGGTCATCCAGGCTGTTGGGTGCCAGGCCACCGGCACTAAAGCAACCTACAAGCCTCAATTTTGGGGGCAGCAGGAGGAAACTATGTCTGCCATTACAGCGGCGGAGTAAGAACATAAATCCTCGAGCACACAGTATAGTCAGACTCACTTTAAAGTCTGCAGCAGATTTTATACCCTTCTTTCTAAATATTAAAGCTCTTTTTCCAAGGAAAACGTATCTAGACTGACTGCCATCCATTATGCATACAGGCTCTCGCGTCGTGTACGACAGGTGACATTTTTTTTTTATTACTGTCTATAAAAGATCAATGCATATTCCTGGTATTAAATAAAATATGCACATCCGTCCTGGTGACATGTCAGCGCTTTATGATGTGCCGCACTGACGGAGGATACGGAGGCTCTGGCTGATATATTCTCCAACTTGTTGAAATTGTAGGGTTACTTTTCAGGTAATGATGAGACAATTTGAGAGATAATGGCACCAAGGATATTTATAGGTCGCTCTTCACGCGGGGACGGGCTGGGAATATCTCATGGCTGACGGATCAGGAGTGACGGAGGCTCCCAATAACACAGTAGGGAGTCAGAGGAGACTCTCCAGCACCAAAGGGAAGCAATGACCGGCAGCCCCTGTGGGTGTCCGACTATTCCAGAGCAGTGAGCAGGAAAGCGCACTGACACTGACAGCTGCTTTACTTTGCTTGGGAAGGGGGTGACAGTAAGAGGTGATCACTGTGCGAGGGTCCGAGGATTGTGCTGGGAGGTGAAACTGGGTTTAGAGCAGAGTAGCAGATTCCCATGTGACAGTAGAAAAAAAATGATTTAGTATGTATACATTTCTAAAGGTGCTATTGACATGAAATTCTCACCAGACGTCAGTAACAACCCATCCAATCCACACAGGCAAAGAAATCACCAGAGATGTCCATAAATTAAGTCATGTGTAAGAGTGAGGAATGACACCGGGAGCAGGTATGGAACGCATGAGAATAGAGTGGTGAAAAAAACCTGACACCATCTGAAATATATTAGTAATTAGAAAGCAATCCTGCCACTTACAAATAATATCAGCTTGCTTACCTGATAATAACTTATAAAAAGGTGTCTCATTAGCAAGGTGCCACACAGGAAACATTTCATGAAGGGTAAAACCAGTGAGGTGTCACAAGACCTTTGCAACCTTATTGTTGCAAAACATACTGATGGAATTGACAGTAGAATTTCTAAACTACTGAAGATTCCAGTGAGCACTGTTGGAGTCATAATCTGGAAGTGGAAAGAACATCATTTCACCATAAACCGGCCACGACCAGGTGCTCCCCACAAGATTTCAGACAGAAGAGTGAAAATATTTATCAGAAGAATTGTCCTAGAGCCGAGGACCACTGTTAGAGAGCTACAAAAAGATCTAAAATAAACAGGTACAGTTGTTGCAATGAAAGCTATAAGTAATGTGTTTACCTCACATCCTGTATGCAGTCTCACCAAACAACCTCCATGGCCTCTATGAACGATTGCTACACAATACTCCATTGCTGAAAAAAAAGCATGTTCAATAGTGTTTACAGTTTGATCAACAACATTCAGACAAGCTTGTGAAATACTGGAAGAATATAGTCTGATCAGATGAGACCAATACTGAATTCTTTGGATCACATATTACACACCATGTTTGGAGGCAAAAAGGCACTACATGTCACCCCAAAAACACCATACCAACAGTGAAGTGTGGAGGTGGGAACATCATGGTGTACAGCTTTTTTTGCAGAGTACAGCACTGGAAAATTTCATATAATTGAAGGAGTGATAAATGGACAAATGTACCGAGACATTCTGGATAAAAATCTGCTGCCATCTACCAGGATGATGAAGATGAAACAAGGGAGGACACTTCAACAAGACAATGATCCCAAACACACAGCCAAGGAAACTCTCAATCGTTTTCAGAGAGAGAAAATAAAACAGCTAGAATGTCCGAGCCGATCACCGGACCTGAATCCTAGAGAAAATGTATGGAAGGAACTAAAGCTCAGAGTTCATAGAAGGAGTCACCGAAACGTACAGGATGTGAAGAGAGTTTGCGTGAAATAGAAAAACTCTGAGCAATGCCTGTGACTAGTTTCCCCATACATGTTGCCAGGTCCAGAACTTTTAGTAGACTAAATCCTTTCTCCTCTTCCCGTAAAACATTCCCTCTAGGGTTGTATTTACCATAGGGTGTAAGTTTAAGGGTGATCATACACGATACAACAGCTGCTCCTCACGATCCGGCCTGATCTATTGCACTTGCAGTTGAAATAATTTTGTAAATTGCGGGTGCCCAAATTCTATGCATTTTATGCCTGGAGCATCTACAATAGCACAGAAAAAACTGCCAAAACCAATGGAAATGAAGAATGGAAGGTCATCATAAGCATCTGAATAAGACCAGAAAAATAATCAGAGAGCACAAATATTTATTAAAAGCTGTTCACACATAGCTGGGACTTTACCGTCTGCTCACATAGGCACTTAGAGGTTCACGAGAGGTCACCCGACCCCGCAGTAAGCTGCTGTACCCAATAAATATTTTATTCATCCTCTGCGCTGCCTGTTACACTCCTGTTCTTTTTCTATGTAGAATGTTTTGCTTTATGAATTCTGTCCTTACTCTAAACCCTCCGGTGATGTACGGGGCGAGAGACTTAAATGAAGTCTAATTTGCCAGATCGCTGAGTTTGTTAATAATTTGTGTGTGCATTAAATGTTATTACTTGGACACTTCTGTAGATATGAGATTGTACAGACTCCAAAATAAATGGTAGTGGGTAGTTAAAGGGACCAATACTTATTATCATGTGTGTACAGGAACATAACTACTATAACACTGCCCCTGTGTAGAAGAATATAACTACTTTAATACTGCTCCTATGTACAAGAATATTACTGCTATAATAATAATAATAATTTTATTTATATAGCGCCAACATATTCCGCTGCGCTTTACAACTTATAGAGGGGACTTGTACAGACAATAGACATTACAGCATAACAGAAATCACAGTTCAAAACAGATACCAGGAGGAATGAGGGCCCTGCTGCTCGCAAGCTACAATCTATGAGGAAAAGGGGAGACACGAGAGGTGGAGGTGGTGCTATAATATTGCCCCTATGTACAAGAATATAACTACTATAATACTGCCCCTATATACAAGAATATAGCTGCTATAATACTGCCCCTATATACAAGAATATAACTACTATAATACTGCCCCTATGTACAAGAATATAACTACTATAATACTGCTCGTATGTACAAGAATATAACTACTATAATACTGCTCCTATATACAAGAATATAACTACTATAATACTGCTCCTATGTACAAGAATATAACTGCTATAATACTGCCCCTATATACAAGAATATAGCTGCTATAATACTGCCCCTATATACAAGAATATAACTACTATAATACTGCCCCTATGTACAAGAATATAACTACTATAATACTGCTCGTATGTACAAGAATATAACTACTATAATACTGCTCCTATATACAAGAATATAACTACTATAATACTACCCCTATGTACAAGAATATAACTACTACAATACTGCTCCTATGTACAAGAATATAACTACTATAATACTGCTCCTATGTACAAGAATATAACTACTGTAATACTGCCCCTATGTACAAGAATATAACTGCTATAATACTGCTCCTATGTACAAGAATATAACTACTATAATACTGCTCCTATGTACAAGAATATAACTACTATAATACTGCCGCTATGTACAAGAATATAACTACTATAATACTACCCCTATGTACAAGAATATAACTACTATAATACTGCTCCTATGTACAAGAATATAACTACTATAATACTGCTCCTTATGTACAAGAATATAACTACTATAATACTGCTCCTATGTACAAGAATATAACTACTATAATACTGCCCCTATATACAAGAATATAACTACTATAATACTACCCCTATGTACAAGAATATAACTACTATAATACTGCCCCTATGTGCAAGAATATAACTACTATAATACTGCTCCTATGTACAAGAATATAACTACTATAATACTGCCCCTATGTACAAGAATATAACTACAATACTGCCCCTATGTACAAGAATATAACTACTGTAATACTGCTCCTATGTACAAGAATATAACTACTATAATACTGCTCCTATGTACAACAATATAACTACTATAATACTGCTCCTATGTACAAGAATATAACTACTACAATACTGCTCCTATGTACAAGAATATAACTACTATAATACTGCTCCTATGTACAAGAATATAACTACTATAATACTGCTCCTATGTACAAGAATATAACTACTATAATACTACCCCTATGTACAAGAATATAACTACTATAATACTGCCCCTATGTACAAGAATATAACTACTATAATACTGCTCCTATGTACAAGAATATAACTACTATAATACTGCCCCTATGTACAAGAATATAACTACTATAATACTACCCCTATGTACAAGAATATAACTACTATAATACTGCCCCTATGTACAAGAATATAACTACTATAATACTGCCCCTATGTACAAGAATATAACTACTATAATACTGCTCCTATGTACAAGAATATAACTACTATAATACTGCCGCTATGTACAAGAATATAACTACTATAATACTGCTCCTATGTACAAGAATATAACTACTATAATACTACCCCTATGTACAAGAATATAACTACTATAATACTGCCCCTATGTACAAGAATATAACTACTATAATACTGCTCCTATATACAGGAATATAACTACTATAATACTGCCCCTATGTACAAGAATATAACTACTATAATACTGCCGCTATGTACAAGAATATAACTACTATAATACTGCTCCTATGTACAAGAATATAACTACTATAATACTGCCCATATGTACAAGAATATAACTACTATAATACTGCCCCTATGTACAAGAATATAACGACTATAATACTGCCCCCTATGTACAAGAATATAACTACTATAATACTGCCGCTATGTACAAGAATATAACTACTATAATACTGCCCCTATGTACAAGAATATAACTACTATAATACTGCTCCTATGTACAAGAATATAACTACTATAATACTGCTCCTATGTACAAGAATATAACTACTATAATACTGCCGCTATGTACAAGAATATAACTACTATAATACTGCTCCTATGTACAAGAATATAACTACTATAATACTACCCCTATGTACAAGAATATAACTACTATAATACTGCCCCTATGTACAAGAATATAACTACTATAATACTGCTCCTATATACAGGAATATAACTACTATAATACTGCCCCTATGTACAAGAATATAACTACTATAATACTGCCGCTATGTACAAGAATATAACTACTATAATACTGCTCCTATGTACAAGAATATAACTACTATAATACTGCTCCTATATACAAGAATATAACTACTATAATACTGCCCCTATGTACAAGAATATAACTACTATAATACTGCTCCTATGTACAAGAATATAACTACTATAATACTGCCCCTATATACAAGAATATAAATACTATAATGCTGCCCCTATGTACAAGAATATAACTACTATAATACTGCTCCTATGTACAAGAATATAACTACTATAATACTGCCCCTATGTACAAGAATATAACTACTATAATACTGCCCCTATGTACAAGAATATAACTACTATAATACTGCCCCTATGTACAAGAATATAACGACTATAATACTGCCCCCTATGTACAAGAATATAACTACTATAATACTGCCGCTATGTACAAGAATATAACTACTATAATACTGCCCCTATGTACAAGAATATAACTACTATAATACTGCTCCTATGTACAAGAATATAACTACTGTAATACTGCCCCTATGTACAAGAATATAACTGCTATAATACTGCTCCTATGTACAAGAATATAACTACTATAATACTGCTCCTATGTACAATAATATAACTACTATAATACTGCCGCTATGTACAAGAATATAACTACTATAATACTACCCCTATGTACAAGAATATAACTACTATAATACTGCTCCTATGTACAAGAATATAACTACTATAATACTGCTCCTTATGTATAAGAATATAACTACTATAATACTGCTCCTATGTACAAGAATATAACTACTATAATACTGCCCCTATATACAAGAATATAACTACTATAATACTACCCCTATGTACAAGAATATAACTACTATAATACTGCCCCTATGTACAAGAATATAACTACTATAATACTGCTCCTATGTACAAGAATATAACTACTATAATACTGCCCCTATATACAAGAATATAAATACTATAATGCTGCCCCTATGTACAAGAATATAACTACTATAATACTGCTCCTATGTACAAGAATATAACTACTATAATACTGCCCCTATGTACAAGAATATAACTACTATAATACTGCCCCTATGTACAAGAATATAACTACTATAATACTGCCCCTATGTACAAGAATATAACGACTATAATACTGCCCCCTATGTACAAGAATATAACTACTATAATACTGCCGCTATGTACAAGAATATAACTACTATAATACTGCCCCTATGTACAAGAATATAACTACTATAATACTGCTCCTATGTACAAGAATATAACTACTGTAATACTGCCCCTATGTACAAGAATATAACTGCTATAATACTGCTCCTATGTACAAGAATATAACTACTATAATACTGCTCCTATGTACAATAATATAACTACTATAATACTGCCGCTATGTACAAGAATATAACTACTATAATACTACCCCTATGTACAAGAATATAACTACTATAATACTGCTCCTATGTACAAGAATATAACTACTATAATACTGCTCCTTATGTATAAGAATATAACTACTATAATACTGCTCCTATGTACAAGAATATAACTACTATAATACTGCCCCTATATACAAGAATATAACTACTATAATACTACCCCTATGTACAAGAATATAACTACTATAATACTGCCCCTATGTACAAGAATATAACTACTATAATACTGCTCCTATGTACAAGAATATAACTACTATAATACTGCCCCTATGTACAAGAATATAACTACTATAATACTGCCCCTATGTACAAGAATATAACTACTGTAATACTGCCCCTATGTACAAGAATATAACTACTATAATACTGCCCCTATGTACAAGAATATAACTACTATAATACTGCTCCTATGTACAAGAATATAACTACTATAATACTGCCCCTATATACAAGAATATAACTACTATAATACTACCCCTATGTACAAGAATATAACTACTATAATACTGCTCCTATGTACAAGAATATAACTACTATAATACTGCTCCTATGTACAAGAATATAACTACTACAATACTGCTCCTATGTACAAGAATATAACTACTATAATACTGCTCCTATGTACAAGAATATAACTACTGTAATACTGCCCCTATGTACAAGAATATAACTGCTATAATACTGCTCCTATGTACAAGAATATAACTACTATAATACTGCTCCTATGTACAAGAATATAACTACTATAATACTGCCGCTATGTACAAGAATATAACTACTATAATACTACCCCTATGTACAAGAATATAACTACTATAATACTGCTCCTATGTACAAGAATATAACTACTATAATACTGCTCCTTATGTACAAGAATATAACTACTATAATACTGCTCCTATGTACAAGAATATAACTACTATAATACTGCCCCTATATACAAGAATATAACTACTATAATACTACCCCTATGTACAAGAATATAACTACTATAATACTGCCCCTATGTGCAAGAATATAACTACTATAATACTGCTCCTATGTACAAGAATATAACTACTATAATACTGCCCCTATGTACAAGAATATAACTACAATACTGCCCCTATGTACAAGAATATAACTACTGTAATACTGCTCCTATGTACAAGAATATAACTACTATAATACTGCTCCTATGTACAACAATATAACTACTATAATACTGCTCCTATGTACAAGAATATAACTACTACAATACTGCTCCTATGTACAAGAATATAACTACTATAATACTGCTCCTATGTACAAGAATATAACTACTATAATACTGCTCCTATGTACAAGAATATAACTACTATAATACTACCCCTATGTACAAGAATATAACTACTATAATACTGCCCCTATGTACAAGAATATAACTACTATAATACTGCTCCTATGTACAAGAATATAACTACTATAATACTGCCCCTATGTACAAGAATATAACTACTATAATACTACCCCTATGTACAAGAATATAACTACTATAATACTGCCCCTATGTACAAGAATATAACTACTATAATACTGCCCCTATGTACAAGAATATAACTACTATAATACTGCTCCTATGTACAAGAATATAACTACTATAATACTGCCGCTATGTACAAGAATATAACTACTATAATACTGCTCCTATGTACAACAATATAACTACTATAATACTGCTCCTATGTACAAGAATATAACTACTACAATACTGCTCCTATGTACAAGAATATAACTACTATAATACTGCTCCTATGTACAAGAATATAACTACTATAATACTGCTCCTATGTACAAGAATATAACTACTATAATACTACCCCTATGTACAAGATTATAACTACTATAATACTGCCCCTATGTACAAGAATATAACTACTATAATACTGCCCCTATGTACAAGAATATAACTACTATAATACTGCTCCTATGTACAAGAATAATACTACTATAATACTGCCCCTATGTACAAGAATATAACTACTATAATACTGCCCCTATGTACAAGAATATAACTACTATAATACTGCTCCTATGTACAAGAATATAACTACTATAATACTGCCCCTATGTACAAGAATATAACTACTATAATACTACCCCTATGTACAAGAATATAACTACTATAATACTGCCCCTATGTACAAGAATATAACTACTATAATACTGCCCCTATGTACAAGAATATAACTACTATAATACTGCCCCTATGTACAAGAATATAACGACTATAATACTGCCCCCTATGTACAAGAATATAACTACTATAATACTGCCGCTATGTACAAGAATATAACTACTATAATACTGCCCCTATGTACAAGAATATAACTACTATAATACTGCTCCTATGTACAAGAATATAACTACTATAATACTGCCCCCTATATACAAGAATATAACTACTATAATACTGCTCCTATGTACAAGAATATAACTACTATAATACTGCCCCTATGTACAAGAATATAACTACTATAATACTACCCCTATGTACAAGAATATAACTACTATAATGCTGCCCCTATGTACAAGAATATAACTACTATAATACTGCTCCTATGTACAAGAATATAACTACTGTAATACTGCCCCTATGTACAAGAATATAACTGCTATAATACTGCTCCTATGTACAAGAATATAACTACTATAATACTGCTCCTATGTACAATAATATAACTACTATAATACTGCCGCTATGTACAAGAATATAACTACTATAATACTACCCCTATGTACAAGAATATAACTACTATAATACTGCTCCTATGTACAAGAATATAACTACTATAATACTGCTCCTTATGTATAAGAATATAACTACTATAATACTGCTCCTATGTACAAGAATATAACTACTATAATACTGCCCCTATATACAAGAATATAACTACTATAATACTACCCCTATGTACAAGAATATAACTACTATAATACTGCCCCTATGTACAAGAATATAACTACTATAATACTGCTCCTATGTACAAGAATATAACTACTATAATACTGCCCCTATGTACAAGAATATAACTACTATAATACTGCCCCTATGTACAAGAATATAACTACTGTAATACTGCCCCTATGTACAAGAATATAACTACTATAATACTGCCCCTATGTACAAGAATATAACTACTATAATACTGCTCCTATGTACAAGAATATAACTACTATAATACTGCCCCTATATACAAGAATATAACTACTATAATACTACCCCTATGTACAAGAATATAACTACTATAATACTGCTCCTATGTACAAGAATATAACTACTATAATACTGCTCCTATGTACAAGAATATAACTACTACAATACTGCTCCTATGTACAAGAATATAACTACTATAATACTGCTCCTATGTACAAGAATATAACTACTGTAATACTGCCCCTATGTACAAGAATATAACTGCTATAATACTGCTCCTATGTACAAGAATATAACTACTATAATACTGCTCCTATGTACAAGAATATAACTACTATAATACTGCCGCTATGTACAAGAATATAACTACTATAATACTACCCCTATGTACAAGAATATAACTACTATAATACTGCTCCTATGTACAAGAATATAACTACTATAATACTGCTCCTTATGTACAAGAATATAACTACTATAATACTGCTCCTATGTACAAGAATATAACTACTATAATACTGCCCCTATATACAAGAATATAACTACTATAATACTACCCCTATGTCCAAGAATATAACTACTATAATACTGCCCCTATGTGCAAGAATATAACTACTATAATACTGCTCCTATGTACAAGAATATAACTACTATAATACTGCCCCTATGTACAAGAATATAACTACAATACTGCCCCAATGTACAAGAATATAACTACTGTAATACTGCTCCTATGTACAAGAATATAACTACTATAATACTGCTCCTATGTACAACAATATAACTACTATAATACTGCTCCTATGTACAAGAATATAACTACTACAATACTGCTCCTATGTACAAGAATATAACTACTATAATACTGCTCCTATGTACAAGAATATAACTACTATAATACTGCCCCCTATATACAAGAATATAACTACTATAATACTGCTCCTATGTACAAGAATATAACTACTATAATACTGCCCCTATGTACAAGAATATAACTACTATAATACTACCCCTATGTACAAGAATATAACTACTATAATGCTGCCCCTATGTACAAGAATATAACTACTATAATACTGCTCCTATGTACAAGAATATAACTACTGTAATACTGCCCCTATGTACAAGAATATAACTGCTATAATACTGCTCCTATGTACAAGAATATAACTACTATAATACTGCTCCTATGTACAATAATATAACTACTATAATACTGCCGCTATGTACAAGAATATAACTACTATAATACTACCCCTATGTACAAGAATATAACTACTATAATACTGCTCCTATGTACAAGAATATAACTACTATAATACTGCTCCTTATGTATAAGAATATAACTACTATAATACTGCTCCTATGTACAAGAATATAACTACTATAATACTGCCCCTATATACAAGAATATAACTACTATAATACTACCCCTATGTACAAGAATATAACTACTATAATACTGCCCCTATGTACAAGAATATAACTACTATAATACTGCTCCTATGTACAAGAATATAACTACTATAATACTGCCCCTATGTACAAGAATATAACTACTATAATACTGCCCCTATGTACAAGAATATAACTACTGTAATACTGCCCCTATGTACAAGAATATAACTACTATAATACTGCCCCTATGTACAAGAATATAACTACTATAATACTGCTCCTATGTACAAGAATATAACTACTATAATACTGCCCCTATATACAAGAATATAACTACTATAATACTACCCCTATGTACAAGAATATAACTACTATAATACTGCTCCTATGTACAAGAATATAACTACTATAATACTGCTCCTATGTACAAGAATATAACTACTACAATACTGCTCCTATGTACAAGAATATAACTACTATAATACTGCTCCTATGTACAAGAATATAACTACTGTAATACTGCCCCTATGTACAAGAATATAACTGCTATAATACTGCTCCTATGTACAAGAATATAACTACTATAATACTGCTCCTATGTACAAGAATATAACTACTATAATACTGCCGCTATGTACAAGAATATAACTACTATAATACTACCCCTATGTACAAGAATATAACTACTATAATACTGCTCCTATGTACAAGAATATAACTACTATAATACTGCTCCTTATGTACAAGAATATAACTACTATAATACTGCTCCTATGTACAAGAATATAACTACTATAATACTGCCCCTATATACAAGAATATAACTACTATAATACTACCCCTATGTCCAAGAATATAACTACTATAATACTGCCCCTATGTGCAAGAATATAACTACTATAATACTGCTCCTATGTACAAGAATATAACTACTATAATACTGCCCCTATGTACAAGAATATAACTACAATACTGCCCCTATGTACAAGAATATAACTACTGTAATACTGCTCCTATGTACAAGAATATAACTACTATAATACTGCTCCTATGTACAACAATATAACTACTATAATACTGCTCCTATGTACAAGAATATAACTACTACAATACTGCTCCTATGTACAAGAATATAACTACTATAATACTGCTCCTATGTACAAGAATATAACTACTATAATACTGCTCCTATGTACAAGAATATAACTACTATAATACTACCCCTATGTACAAGAATATAACTACTATAATACTGCCCCTATGTACAAGAATATAACTACTATAATACTGCTCCTATGTACAAGAATATAACTACTATAATACTGCCCCTATGTACAAGAATATAACTACTATAATACTACCCCTATGTACAAGAATATAACTACTATAATACTGCCCCTATGTACAAGAATATAACTACTATAATACTGCCCCTATGTACAAGAATATAACTACTATAATACTGCTCCTATGTACAAGAATATAACTACTATAATACTGCCGCTATGTACAAGAATATAACTACTATAATACTGCTCCTATGTACAACAATATAACTACTATAATACTGCTCCTATGTACAAGAATATAACTACTACAATACTGCTCCTATGTACAAGAATATAACTACTATAATACTGCTCCTATGTACAAGAATATAACTACTATAATACTGCTCCTATGTACAAGAATATAACTACTATAATACTACCCCTATGTACAAGATTATAACTACTATAATACTGCCCCTATGTACAAGAATATAACTACTATAATACTGCCCCTATGTACAAGAATATAACTACTATAATACTGCTCCTATGTACAAGAATAATACTACTATAATACTGCCCCTATGTACAAGAATATAACTACTATAATACTGCCCCTATGTACAAGAATATAACTACTATAATACTGCTCCTATGTACAAGAATATAACTACTATAATACTGCCCCTATGTACAAGAATATAACTACTATAATACTACCCCTATGTACAAGAATATAACTACTATAATACTGCCCCTATGTACAAGAATATAACTACTATAATACTGCCCCTATGTACAAGAATATAACTACTATAATACTGCTCCTATGTACAAGAATATAACTACTATAATACTGCCCCTATGTACAAGAATATAACTACTATAATACTACCTATGTACAAGAATATAACTACTACAATACTGCCCCTATGTACAAGAATATAACTACTATAATACTGCCCCTATGTACAAGAATATAACTACTATAATACTGCTCCTATGTACAAGAATATAACTACTATAATACTGCCCCTATGTACAAGAATATAACTACTATAATACTACCCCTATGTACAAGAATATAACTACTATAATACTGCCCCTATGTACAAGAATATAACTACTATAATACTGCCCCTATGTACAAGAATATAACTACTATAATACTGCTCCTATGTACAAGAATATAACTACTATAATACTGCCCCTATGTACAAGAATATAACTACTGTAATACTGCCGCTATGTACAAGAATATAACTACTATAATACTGCCGCTATGTACAAGAATATAACTACTATAATACTGCTCCTATGTACAAGAATATAACTACTGTAATACTGCCGCTATGTACAAGAATATAACTACTATAATACTGCCCCTATGTACAAGAATATAACTACTGTAATACTGCCGCTATGTACAAGAATATAACTACTATAATACTGCCGCTATGTACAAGAATATAACTACTGTAATACTGCCGCTATGTACAAGAATATAACTGCTATAATACCGTATTTTTGCCATGTGTTGCCCACTTTCTTGGTTGTGTTACTGAAGTCTGTATGATTTTCCTTCCTCTCATTATGGTTCTGATGTAAGATCCTGTGATTCCTTGTGCTGAGCAGAGAAGGGGTTGGATGGACAATACATAACAATGGACAGTCTTAAAAGTCCTTGAAGCTTGGATTCCTCCTGGAACAGATTTCTACTGTAACATTGAACAATGAGACGTCTGATCGGAATGAAATGTGTTCTCTGCTGAAAGAGATTTTTTTTAAAGAGGTGAAACAATAGATGAGTAAAGTTTCCCTTGAGATGTCACCCTGGATTGATGCTTGGTCCTGTGGTATTTCAGTACGTTGTACCTTTAATATTAATGTAGAACTTATTTATAAGAAATGATAGAATTCTGTTGTCCTTGTATGAAGAGGTCTCATCATAAGACAATGATTCCCAATTCACTGAGCCTTTATGAGGTTTTACAACCCTGGACCCGGCCTTCTACCAGGTCCTGCAGCATTCTTCTCCCATTAGTAAGGCCTCTCATTCATTCTGATGGGTTACATAACAGAGCACTTTGTTCCTTAGAGTAGGATCTAGATTCTGTAGATACTTTGACCATTGCGGAATTATATAACCTGCAAATTGTAATCTTTTTGTGGCACTCTATGGCGGTATTATAGGCTTACAATTACTGAAACTTATTAAAATTTCAAGTACGGTAGTACTGGTACACTTTTCTGTGTTTTTTTTTTTACCTGATACCTCCTTTTCTATAATTTTTTACAAAACTTTAATTACTATTAATAAATCCTTGTCGAATTGAATCCCTTTGCTCCTTTTTCCATCATGGATTCTGTTCCCACTGATAACAGCTTATTTGGGGAAGTAGAGGGTCTCTCAATTGTTGGACATATCAGGTTCTCTGAAGGAAAATGAATAATATTATTGTTTTATTTAATCACTATATGGCGGTATTATAAAAACAGTAAATTCATCATTTTCCATATGGCAGTATTACTTGGGCTAAAATTATTCAGCTAGTTAAAAAATAGCTAATGGTGGGAATGCTCTTCTTTGCTTGCTACCCAGGAACTAAATAGTAATTACTAAAAGCTTGTGTAATTGAAACATTTTGCCACAGTTAGCATTCTGGAAAACTAATATCCAGTGGTAAAAGCTAATAGCTTCACTGGTCAGATTTTGTAATCTAGTCTTATTTAGTTTCTATTTACTTCTTCAGCACTACATGGCGGTATTATACAGGATGAAAATGACAGTATTATATTAGCACTACATGGCAATATTCTAAGAAATGAAAATTATTGTATTATGTTAGCACTATATTGTGATCTTATAAAGGATTTTTCATCCAGTCATTTCATTTGTCAGTATAATGTTAGCAATACATGGTGGTATTATAAAGAGTGAACGTGAAAGTATTATGTTAACACTACATGGTGATATTATACAGGATGAAAATGACAGTATTATGTTAGCACTGCTTGGCGGTATTATAAAGGATGAATGTGACAGTATTATGTTAGCACTGCTTGGCGGTATTATAAAGGATGAATCTGACAGTATTATGTTAGCACTACAGGGTGATATTATACAGGCTGAAAATGACAGTATTATGTTAGCACCACATGGCGGTATTATAAAATATGGAAATGACAGTACTGCAGTATGTTAGCACTACATGGCGGTATTATAAAGGATGAAAATGACCATATTATGTTAGTGCTTTATGGTGGTATTATATATAAAATATGAAAATTACAGTATTATGTTAGCACTACATGGCGGTATTATAAAATATGTAAAATTACAGTACTGCAGTATGTTAGCACTACATGGAGTTATGCTAAATGATGAAAATGACCATATTATGTTAGTGCTTTTTGGTGGTATTATCTATAAATTATGAAAATGACAGTTTTATGTTAGCACTACATGGCGGTATTATAAAAGATGAAAATGGCAATACTACAGTATGTTAGCACTACATGGCGGTATTCTAAGGATGAAAATGTTAGTGCTTTATGGTGGTATTATAAATTATGAAAATGACAGTATTATGTTAGCACTACATGGCGGTATTTTTTGGCAGATTGAAATTATAAAAGGGAAGAAATAGTTTAAATAAATGAAGCTTCCAATGTTGATTTTGAGGATTCTTGTAGCTCCTGATGCCAACATTTTCTCTCAATTAACCAGTGCTGAAGACTAAAAATCTTAACGTTAATGAGACTCTAAATGTATTTGCATTAATAATAGTTACATCTGGTCAAATTGAAACATTTTGATTCTTTTTCCTTTCTGAAATACTTAAGAGTAGACACAGAAGAACGCTCCCCGGCCGCCTCCACATCCCATAATCCCAGCTCTCCCTCCGGATTCTTCCATCCCAGTATACAGATTATTTGAGGACGATGCAGAAAATACTGAACAAACATCGACGCCCAGAAATATCTGTATTTCCGTAATGAGTGTTGCTTCTCGACACCAGCAAATGTGTCAGCAATTTAAATCTTCACCCCGGCCACATTGTGAAATCCAAACGTCCCCTAATAAGGGTCCATCTGCTCATCTCGGCACATTAGATGGCACAGTGGTTTCTTAAAGGCCAGCAGCTGTTTTCTGTGGCTCCGGGCTCTGAGCACAACATGCTGGGTGACAGAAGGATGGACAGGACTGAAAGTTTGTTTGTATCAAAGAGATGCCATCAACACAATGTTTAACCGTCCTCCTGGGAGATCGCAGCCGAGGTTTAAGGCAATTCTGTATTAGAAGAAGGCATTTTCCAATGAATGTGTTGGCATTTATCTCCACAATTGGAATGGTTCAGTCACATGAAAGCACAGCTGCCTCCCCAAAAGCATCCTCCAGATATAAGGGTAAGAGGAACCCCATTAGAGAGAGGAGTATTCTACTGTCTCATCTACTCACCTGATGATCAAAACAATAGATTAAAGGAGATCTTTAATAGTGACTAATATAACAGTCATGTATAAAACTATTACTACTGTAATACCGCCCCTATGTGCAAGAGTATAACTACCATAATACAGCCCCTATGTACAAGAATATCACTACTATAATACTGCCTCTATGTACAAGGATATAACTACTATAATACTGTCCCCTATGTACAAGAATATGACTACTATAATACTGCTCTTATGTGCAAGAATATAACTACTATAATACTGCTTCCTATGTACAAGAATATAACTACTATAATACTGCTCCTATGTGCAAGAATTTAACTACCATAATGGTGCCCCTATGTACAAGAATATAACTACTATAATACTGCCCCTATGTACAAGAATATAACTACTATAATACTGCCCCCTAGGTGCAAGAATATAACTACTATAATACTGCCCCTATGTACAAGAATATAACTACTATAATACTGCCCCCTATGTACAAGAATATAACTACTATAATACTGCCCCCTATGTACAAGAATATAACTACTATAATACTGCCCCCTATGTACAAGAATATAACTACTATAATACTGCCCCTATGTGCAAGAATATAACTACCATAATACTGCCCCTATGTACAAGAATATAACTACTATAATACTGCCTCTATGTACAAGAATATAACTACTATAACACTGCCCCTATGTACAAGAATATAACTACTAAAATACTGCCCCTATGTACAAGAATATAACTACTATAATGCTGCCCCCTATGTACAAGAATATAACTACTATAATACTGCCGCTATGTGCAAGAATATAACTACCATAATACTGCCCCTATGTAAAAGAATATAACTACTATAATACTGCCTCAATGTACAAGAATATAACTACTATAATACTGCCCCTATGTGCAAGAATATAACTACCATAATACTGCCCCTATGTACAAGAATATAACTACTATAATACTGCTCCTATGTACAAGAATATAACTACTATAATACTGTCCCCTATGTACAAGAATATAACTACTATAATACTGTCCCCTATGTACAAAAATATAACTACTATAACACTGACCCTATGTACAAGAATATAACTACTATAATACTGCTCCTATGTACAAGAATATAACTGCTATAATACTGCCCCTATGTGCAAGAATATAACTACCATAATACTGCCCCTATGTAAAAGAATATATCTACTATAATACTGCCTCAATGTACAAGAATATAACTACTATAACACTGCCCCCTATGTACAAGAATTTAACTACCATAATACTGCCCCTATGTACAAGAATTTAACTACTATAATGGTGCCTCTATGTACAAGAATATAACTACCATAATGGTGCCTCTATGTACAAGAATATAACTACTATAATACTGACCCTATGTACAAGAATATAACTACTAAAATACTGCTCCTATGTACAAGAATTTAACTACTATAATACTGCTCCTATGTACAAGAATATAACTACTATAATACTGCCCCCTATGTACAAGAATATAACTACTATAATACTGCCCCTATGTGCAAGAATAATACTACCATAATACTGCCCCTATGTACAAGAATATAACTACTATAATACTGCCCCTATGTACAAGAATATAACTACTAAAATACTGCTCCTATGTACAAGAATTTAACTACTATAATACTGCTCCTATGTACAAGAATATAACTACTATAATACTGCCCCCTATGTACAAGAATATAACTACTATAATACTGCCCCTATGTGCAAGAATAATACTACCATAATACTGCTGCTATGTACAAGAATATAACTACTATAATACTGCTCCTATATACAAGATTATAACTACTATAATACTGCCCCTATGTACAAGAATATAACTACTATAATACTGCTCCAATGTACAAGAATATAACTACTATAATACTGCCCCTATGTACAAGAATATAACTACTATAATACTGCCCCTATGTGCAAGAATATTACTACCATAATACTGCCCCTATGTACAAGAATATAACTACTTTAATACTGCCCCCTGTGTACAAGAATATAACTAATATAATACTGCCCCATGTACAAGAATATAAATACTATAATACTGCCTCTATGTACAAGAATATAACTACTATAATACTGCCCCTATGTGCAAGAATATAACTACCATAATACTGCCCCTATGTACAAGAATATAACTACTATAATACTGCCCCTATGTGCAAGAATATAACTACCATAATACTGCCCCTATGTACAAGAATATAACTACCATAATACTGCCCCATGTACAAGAATATAACTACTATAATACTGCCTCTATGTACAAGAATATAACTACTATAATACTGCCCCTATGTACAAGAATATAACTACTATAATACTGCCCCTATGTACAAGAATATAACTACTATAATACTGCCCCTATGTACAAGAATATAACTACTATAATACTGCCCCATGTACAAGAATATAACTAGTATAATACTGCCCCCTATGTACAAGAATATAACAACTATAATACTGCCCCTATGTACAAGAATATAACTACTATAATACTGCTCCCTATGTACAAGAATATAACTACTATAATACTGCTCCTATGTACAAGAATATAACTACTATAATACTGCTCCTATGTACAAGAATATAACTACTATAATACTGCCCCTATGTACAAGAATATAACCACTATAATACTGCCCCTATGTACAAGAATATAACTACTATAATACTGCCCCTATGTACAAGAATATAACTACTATAATACTGCCCCATGTACAAGAATATAACTAGTATAATACTGCCCCCTATGTACAAGAATATAACAACTATAATACTGCCCCTATGTACAAGAATATAACTACTATAATACTGCTCCTATGTACAAGAATATAACTACTATAATACTGCTCCTATGTACAAGAATATAACTACTATAATACTGCCCCTATGTACAAGAATATAACTACTATAATACTGCCCCTATGTACAAGAATATAACTACTATAATACTGCTCCTATGTACAAGAATATAACTACTATAATACTGCTCCTATGTACAAGAATATAACTACTATAATACTGCCCCTATGTACAAGAATATAACTACTATAATACTGCCCCTATGTACAAGAATATAACTACTATAATACTGCCCCATGTACAAGAATATAACTAGTATAATACTGCCCCCTATGTACAAGAATATAACAACTATAATACTGCTTCTATGTACAAGAATATAACTACTATAATACTGCTTCTATGTACAAGAATATAACTACTATAATACTGCTCCTATATACAGTGGGGCAAAAAAGTATTTAGTCAGTCAGCAATAGTGCAAGTTCCACCACTTAAAAAGATGAGAGGCGTCTGTAATTTACATCATAGGTAGACCTCAACTATGGGAGACAAACTGAGAAAAAAAAATCCAGAAAATCACATTGTCTGTTTTTTTTATCATTTTATTTGCATATTATGGTGGAAAATAAGTATTTGGTCAGAAACAAAATTTCATCTCAATACTTTGTAATCTATCCTTTGTTGGCAATGACAGAGGTCAAACGTTTTCTGTAAGTCTTCACAAGGTTGCCAGACACTGTTGTTGGTATGTTGGCCCATTCCTCCATGCAGATCTCCTCTAGAGCAGTGATGTTTTTGGCTTTTCGCTTGGCAACACGGACTTTCAACTCCCTCCAAAGGTTTTCTATAGGGTTGAGATCTGGAGACTGGCTAGGCCACTCCAGGACCTTGAAATGCTTCTTACGAAGGCACTCCTTCGTTGCCCTGGCGGTGTGCTTTGGATCATTGTCATGTTGAAAGACCCAGCCACGTTTCACCTTCAATGCCCTTGCTGATGGAAGGAGGTTTGCACTCAAAATCTCACGATACATGGCCCCATTCATTCTTTCATGTACCCGGATCAGTCGTCCTGGCCCCTTTGCAGAGAAACAGCCCCAAAGCATGATGTTTCCACCACCATGCTTTACAGTAGGTATGGTGTTTGATGGATGCAACTCAGTATTCTTTTTTTTCCAAACACGACAAGTTGTGTTTCTACCAAACAGTTCCAGTTTGGTTTCATCAGACCATAGGACATTCTCCCAAAACTCCTCTGGATCATCCAAATGCTCTCTAGCAAACTTCAGACGGGCCCGGACATGTACTGGCTTAAGCAGTGGGACACGTCTGGCACTGCAGGATCTGAGTCCATGGTGGCGTAGTGTGTTACTTATGGTAGGCCTTGCTACATTGGTCCCAGCTCTGCAGTTCATTCACGAGGTCCCCCCGCGTGGTTCTGGGATTTTTGCTCACCGTTCTTGTGATCATTCTGACCCCACGGGGTGGGATTTTGCGTGGAGCCCCAGATCGAGGGAGATTATCAGTGGTCTTGAATGTCTTCCATTTTCTAATTATTGCTCCCACTGTTGATTTCTTCACTCCAAGCTGGTTGGCTATTGCAGATTCAGTCTTCCCAGCCTGGTGCAGGGCTACAATTTTGTTTCTGGTGTCCTTTGACAGCTCTTTGGTCTTCACCATAGTGGAGTTTGGAGTCAGACTGTTTGAAGGTGTGCACAGGTGTCTTTTATACTGATAACAAGTTTAAACAGGTGCCATTACTACAGGTAATGAGTGGAGGAAAGAGGAGACTCTTAGGGTATGTTTCCACTGTCAGGATGGCCGGCGGTATCGCCGCAGTGGCGAAGCCGCTCGGCGCTAAGTCCCGCCCCCTTTCTGGGACGCGATCATGCCGGATGTGTTAACTTTTCACATCCGGGATGATCGCTCGCTCCCATAGCACCCTGTGATATGCCTTGCGGGGACGCTGTGTCCCCGCAAGGTGTACGGACATGCTGCGATCTGAAAAGACGCGCAGCATGTCCGGAGACGCAGGGCCGCCGCGTGCGGGTTTCCACGCATAGTGGAGACGGGATTTCATAAAATCCCCTCCACTATGCTGGAACATCTGGACGCTGCTTGTTTGACGCTGCAGCTCTGCGCAGCGTCAAACAAGCAGCGTTTCCTGACCGTGGAAACATACCCTTAAAGAAGAAGTTACAGGTCTATGAGAGCCAGAAATCTTGATTGTTTGTTTCTGACCAAATACTTATTTTCCACCATAATATGCAAATAAAATGATAAAAAAACAGACAATGTGATTTTCTGGATTTTTTTTTCTCAGTTTGTCTCCCATAGTTGAGGTCTACCTATGATGTAAATTACAGACGCCTCTCATCTTTTTAAGTGGTGGAACTTGCACTATTGCTGAATGACTAAATACTTTTTTGCCCCACTGTAACTACTATAATACTGCCCCTATGTACAAGAATATAGCTGCTATAATACTGCCCCTATGTACAAGAATATAACTGCTATAATACTGCCCCTATGTACAAGAATATAACTACTATAATACTGCTCCTATGTACAAGAATATAACTATTATAATACTGCCCCTATGTACAAGAATATAACTACTATAATACTGATCGTATGTACAAGAATATAACTACTATAATACTGCCCCTATGTACAAGAATATAACTACTATAATACTGCCCCTATGTATTAGGATATAACTACTATAATACTGCTCCTATGTACAAGAATATAACTACTATAATACTGCCCCTATGTACAAGAATATAACTACTATAATACTGCTACTATATACAAGAATATAACTACTATAATACTGCTCCTATGTACAAGAATATAACTACTATAATACTGCCCCTATGTACAAGAATATAACTACTATAATACTGCCCCTATGTACAAGAATATAACTACTATAATACTGCCCCTATGTACAAGAATATAACTACTATAATACTGCCCCTATGTACAAGAATATAACTACTATAATACTGCCCCTATGTATTAGGATATAACTACTATAATACTGCCCCTATGTATTAGGATATAACTACTATAATACTGCTCCTATGTACAAGAATATAACTACTATAATACTGCCCCTATGTACAAGAATATAACTACTATAATACTGCTCCTATGTACAAGAATATAACTACTATAATACTGCTCCTATATACAAGAATATAACTACTATAATACTGCTCCTATGTACAAGAATATAACTACTATAATACTGCTCCTATGTACAAGAATATAACTACTATAATACTGCCCCTATGTACAAGAATATAACTACTATAATACTGCCCCTATGTACAAGAATATAACTACTATAATACTGCTCCTATGTACAAGAATATAACTTCTATAATACTGCTCCTATGTACAAGAATATAACTACTATAATACTGCTCCTATGTACAAGAATATAACTACTATAATACTGCACCCTATGTACAAGAATATAACTACTATACTACTGCCCCTATGTACAAGAATATAACTACTATAATACTGCCCCCTATGTACAAGAATATAACTACTATAATACTGCCCCTATGTACAGGAATATAACTACTATAATACTGCCCCTATGTACAAGAATATAACTACTATAATACTGCCCCTATGTACAAGAATATAACTACTATAATACTGCTCCTATGTACAAGAATATAACTACTATAATACTGCTCCTATGTACAAGAATATAACTACTATAATACTGCCCCAATGTACAAGAATATAGCTACTATAATACTGCCCCTATGTACAAGAATATAACTACTATAATACTGCCCCAATGTACAAGAATATAACTACTATAATACTGCTCCTATGTACAAGAATATAACTACTATAATACTGCCTCCTATGTACAAGAATATAACTACTATAATACTGCTCCTATGTACAAGAATATAACTACTATAATACTGCCCCAATGTACAAGAATATAACTACTATAATACTGCCCCTATGTACAAGAATATAACTACTATAATACTGCCCCTATGTATTAGGATATAACTACTATAATACTGCCCCTATGTATTAGGATATAACTACTATAATACTGCCCCTATGTATTAGGATATACTTCACCTATAATTATTGTTTGTTTTCCGCCTTTTGTTTGTTTCTCACCGTTCCTTCAGGCAGACGCTTCCCTGTAGCTGCAATGGGTGAAACTATCCGCCATTGATATTGCATCATAACCAGAGAGGAAGATGAGCTATTTGCAGGCTGTAATGCATCAGGATACAGGAAAATAACCAATTATTGGAGAGAGATTTGCCTTTATAGGCAGCAAACACTGAGATGCTAAACTTCATCTCCGGTGAGAATTTTCAGTCTGAACGCAGACGATTCTCTGCAGCGAATCCTCGGAAATATACATTATCTGCATCACAACGCTGGAACATGGACAATTAGTAGAAATGTTGGGAAGTATGTGTAAAATACAGAGTAGAATGGGGGATAAGGACCATACAAGTATTCTGCTCCGGCATTGAAGCCCAGGGGCCTGACGCCAAGGGCCCCCCAGCTGGATAATCCCCCCAGAGTCATTGTCAGAGATTCGGCTGCTCTGGGCTTCCTCCTGGTGCAGGGTAATTCCCGGCCTCGTGTATGGAATCTATTGTTGGTGATATTAATATCATATGAATTTCCATTTTAAACCAATTTTCCAAGATTCTAAAAGTGCGACTACTTTAAAAGACAGCGCCACCCCGTCTACAGGTTGTGTCTGGTATTACAGCTCAGCTCCATTAAACTAATCGAAGCCCAGTTGCAATACCACATACACCCTGTGCTCAAATATGGCGCTGTTTATAAAATATTTGCAGTTATCTTTTTCTAATCCAGGACAATCCCTCCAACAAATGCAGAACATGCTGCCTGATTATCGTAAAATCCTTTTAATCCGGGATCACGAATTGCAGATCATCTGCCATAATCTGGAATCTCCTAAAAATCAAAGATTCTGTTTAGACCAGATCCTATATTAGCATTTTTGGGCCATGCAATAATCCAGAATATCTGATAATCCGCCACCTATCAATTCTGGTTAATCTCAGTATTATAGCAATTATATTATGGACGGTAAATCTTAATCCTGGGCAGTAAATCCTGCGTCTTCTGATACCAGATAGGACCTCGTCCGGGAGATGATGCACATGGATCAGTGGATAAACTGCAACGTTTTCTTTCCTTTAAAGAGAAAAAAGAAAAACAAAACGAGAAATTGTCATTTTTATCTGATCTCCTGCGATGCATTATCCCCAATGTACAGAAAATAAACAGAGATAAAAACTAAGTGTTATTGTAGCCGGGCGATCACTTCCCTGTCCCTCGGGATAAGATCCTTCATTTCTTACTGTCTGGATCAATCTCCATTCTATATTTCACCATCCCGGAGTGCGGGGCGGCCGCGTTAACCGATGTTGTGCCTCAGCCGGGAGACGCACGCTGGGGCCATTATCAGGCATATACAAGGCAGAAGAAGGCGATTATCCTGTAAAAATGATACAGTTTTATTATTTGGTTACACAGGGGAGCTATTACTTACGCAATGCAGAAAACACACGCAGAACGCCCTCCTTTTGGCCATAAGGCCTTTACTTTAATTACTTGTTGCCAATTTAGGTCTATAAAATGATTGCAGGGGGGTGCCAATACTTATGCAACACAGTCACCGACCGTCCTCATCGTCTGCCTTCCTGTAATCTGCTCCCTGATAAATGGTTTTTCTATACAGTAAGGGTTGTCATTATCGTTTGGGGTATGCAGCCCGGTGTGTGGGGTCCCAGCGCCGATAATTCCGGGGCCTATTGTGACATTCTGAGGTTTTTCCAATATTATCTCAGCTCTGATTTTGTCATAAACTCCTAGAATGCACCATCCTCTACCAGGACCACCAGACTGGGTCACCATATCAGAGCCCCCCACTAGCCATCATCATGGATCCTCGATTAGTCACGCACTGATGATTTTCCTCCACCTCGGGCCAGTGGCATAGCGTGTAGGTGGGCCACAAATCCCCCAAACTATGAAATGATTCAGAAGGACCAGTGGCCATCTCCTTCTTCAACCAGTGCTACTTTGTTATCTTTGTTACTGAAGCTAGTCCCAATGCAGGGAGAAGGCAAAATGAGTTTCTCATCAGTTGCTGCGCTCTGCATAGGCAGCAACTGAGATAACATAGGTCTCAGGGTAAAGAAGTGAGTGATCTCGGTTACAGCACAGCAGAGAATACTACTCATCTTGACTCCTGCACTCTGCATAGGCAGTAACCAAAATGAGTGCGGTTGCACTGTACTCTTAGTTCCTCACTTCCCTCTCAGTTGTAATTTTTCAAGAGACCTGCTGGTGGTGCTGTCATTTTCCCTTTTAAAGAAACCTCAGTAATAAGTTTTATGTTTTTAAAGGGAATCTGTCAGTAGGTCTTTGCCAGCTTATTTGGAAGCAGCATATTGTAGGGACAGAGATCCTGATTCCAGTGGGCTTTTTGCTGTAGTTTCTATAAAATCAGTGTTTTATCAGCAGGAGATTTTCACTAGAGGACTAGTTATCTTTTGCCATGTAGTCCTCCTGCTCTGTGTAATCCAGCCCCCACCACTTAGTGGCAGTTTTCTGCCTATGCACAGGGTATACAGCTGCCAATCAATGCTGTGGGTGGTGTTATACAGATATAAGCATTCAGAGAGTAGTAGATCTGCAGCAGAGAAAACGGGTTTTATTAACTGTAACAAACAAGTGACAGCACTGCAAGTCTTCTTTATTCTATATAGAAGTACATTACAAGAACATAAACCATTCAATACATAAATAATGCATGTATTAACACAACAGAACAAGACAGAAATACATTTCCATCAACCATAATCATGCAAAAACAAGGTAACGTGATAACATGTATAATCATGTGCAAATCACAAAACGGAATAATTCAAATAAACAAATAAATATAAATAAATACAAATCAAGTGGAAACCAAATAAACATAACGAAAGAAAAAATCTTAATAATAATAATAATAATAATTTTATTTATATAGCGCCAACATATTCCGCAGCGCTTTACAACTTATAGAGGGGACTTATACAGACAATAGACATTACAGCATAACAGAAATCACAGTTCAAAACAGATACCAGTAGGAATGAGGGCCCTGCTCGCAAGCTTACAATCTTGACCTATCTCCGAAAGAAAAGAAAAAAGAATAATTAGAACAAATAATAAAGAAACAAAATACAAAGCAAACAAAACAATACAGAAAACAAAAATGAAGAAACCAAATAATGAATAAAATAAGTGACATCTCTGGAATCAGGGTCTCTGCCCCTGCATCATGCTGCTGTCGGATTACATAGCAAAAAAAAAAGGTGATAGATCCCATTGAAACAATTTTACCAAGGTTAGGACTAGGACTGGGACTTGAGTTTTCCTGCATTTTTTTTCTGCAGAATATCTGCTCTCATGGCAGTAAAGAAGCTGCAGAAAAAAAACAGGTTTTGCTTGTTTTTTCTTGCGTCTTGTATACATTTTTTGTGCATTTTTTGTGCATTTTTTGCTGCGTTTTTGACATGCTACATTTGTCTTTTGTGCATGCTGATAAAGTTTAGAGACAAAAAAAATAATCATAGTGTATTTCATAAGGTTTTGGTGCAAAAATGCAGCAAGACATGATACCTGTGTTTATTCAGTGTTTTTTCCCCATCCATTTTTTTCAATGGGTGAAAAACAATGAAAAAACAATGAAAGAAGTGACATGCAGCATTCTGCAAAAAACCAGGCAAAGCACAAAATACTGAGGACAAAAAAAACCAAGCTGTGTGCATGACATTGTCTGAAATATCATAGACTTTACAGGTAGTGTAAAACGCAGCTGAAAATTTGCATTAAAAAAGCATTGAAAAAAATGAAGCAAAAATGCCACATGTGAACATTACATAGCCTTAGAGTTGAGGTTGATAAAATAGTTACATAGAAAAACATTAACATTAACATTTTAGGTCGGATTTCAGAAAAAAAGCAGAAAAATAACTAAAGATCAAAAAGGTCAAATTATCATTACATCAGTGTTAAAAAAAAAAAAAAAAAAAAAAAAAAAAGAAATGCAGTATGTCTGTGTAAGGGCTAAGGGGGCGCAATCCACTTGATCCCCTGCGCAGGACCACCGTGCTCCATCTTCTGCACCTCATCCGTCAGCAGTACTCACTTTATGATGCTTTTTTACGTTAGCATTTTATTACCTTTTTTCTGTAGCACCAGTGAAGGGAAGCAGCGCAGATGATTGTCCGCCGCTCAGTGCATTATTTAGTTAGATTTATGTGTAACGTAATTTACTGCAAATCAACAAAAAAACATGTAAACCGAAAACAAATATGAGCGAGCGGATCTGCTAACGAAGCAAATCACCAGAATGAACAATTAGATGCAGTGTGGATGTGCTGATGTCAGGACACGGAGTCACACAGATGAGTCAGTGACAAGCCAAAGGGTCTGCGACGAGAGATTTAATGGGGCCATTAAAGGGGAAATCAACTCCCTGGTGAATGTGACAAGTTACAAAACTTTGTAACGCAGGGCGATATCTGGTTGCTAAATTAAAAACCTCCAGAACCCTACAAAAAGTTCACCTACGAATAGCTGAAACTTGATACTAAATCCTTAAAGAGCTGAAGACAGGACATATTGTCAATTAGATACTTTGTGTCTAGGCCACTAAGGGGGTCCAGAAGAAAGACCACTGTCCCTGTACAAAGCTGTTCGGTCCTGGTGCTTTATGGGGCGCCATTCAGCCAATAGAGCCTTGAGTACTATGACATTTTAGGGGAATATAGGTGATCGTCTGCATCAAGGGAAAACACCTCTAGTGTATGAAGTCAAAGCACTCCTGTGTAAAGCTACATATTGGATACATCATAGTTCCCTGGCACCATGTAAAGCTACATATTGGATACATCATAGTTCCCTGGCACCACGTAAAGCTACATAGTGGACACATCATAGTTCCCTGGCACCATGTAAAGCTACGTACTGGACATATAATAGTTCCCTGGCACCATGTAAAGCTACATAGTGGACACATCATAGCTCCCTGGCACCACATAAAGCTACATATTGGATACATCATAGTTCCCTGGCACCATGTAAAGCTACATATTGGATACATCATAGTTCCCTGGCACCATGTAAAGCTACATATCGGACACATCATAGGTACCTGGCACAATGTAAAGCTACATATTGGATATGCAGCGCCCCAGAGTCCTGGTCGTTGCAGTGCTGTGGATTCGCCGCTAAGGGGAGCCATGGTACGTTCGATGGCACCGAAGGAGTTCCTCCAATCAGGTATCACAGACACCAATATGTTTCACAGCTGGGCCTCCGGGGGGAGCTAAGGGTGCTATTCATTAGGCCACTCCCCACCATAGTGGGTAAACTGGGGGTCAGGCAGGAAGTTAGAGAGAGAACGCTGACGGGATTGAACGGAGCAACACCCTGTGGCAGGGGGTGTTGTGAAGGGAGAGACTGTAGGGTCTCTGCCAGGGGTGGGATCCTGGCAGAGGCTTGGCATTGAAAGAACGTAACGGGTCCGCGCAGGCTCCTGGAAGCGGCGGGACTCAAGAAAGGACTAGAAGCGAGATAGATTGTGCTGAGTGAGAAACGAGATCAAGCAGAAGGAGAATACCAGCAGGGGTTGTGCTGAAAGAGGCAGCACCTTACTGAGGCGCAATACCGGTGGCCGGAACGCCGAGGGAGTGGATTAGAATACAGCTTCAAGCCATACTCCAAACAGCGGCAGGACAGTCGGTCTCAGGCGGGCTGTCTACCACACATCACCTATGAAGTCTTGGGGGGCAATTGCGGGAGAGGGGCGTCTCTAGGGTCCCGGAAGAACTCCAGGCCTACCTGACAAACGGGTGCCATTCCAACCTGAATACAGGGAAGGGGTGGATTACAGAGGAACATCAAATCGAGTTGTGAGGGAACTTAAGAAACAGACACAACCGTTGTGGGGTCACTTTCCGTGAGCACAGCAGGGAAGGACTACAACACATAGCGCTAAGAAGGAAGGCACAGATTTCCACCTGAGAGGAGAACTCTGGAGGTGCCATTGGACCGGCCGGACTTGCGTAGCCTGGTGAACCGTATTCCGGACTGAGGACTCAGAGATCTCCAGTAAAGAGGTAAAGAGACTGCAACCTGGTGTCCTCGTTATTTACCGCGACCTGCACCCCACAACCGCACCGTTACATCGCTACCATTACTACCACCTATTGCACCGGACGTCCCCCACTGACGGACAGGGCCACGGACCGGGTCTAGCCACCGTGACAACCCCGAGACTGAGAACTAGAGGCCCGGCTCCGGGTGCCCCTCGGCCCTGCGGCGGTGTGGGCGCTCCGCAACTTGGCGTCACGAACAGGATCTACTTAAGCCTGAAGAATCAGGTCATGTGTGCCTTGGAACTGTGATTTATCGTGCTTGGACTGTGCTTTATTACAAGGACTGTGTGTTGCCACTTGCCGCCAGAAGTTCCCGCCAAAACCGCCACCATTACAGCGCTAAGGAGAGCGCAGGAGAAGAAGAAGGGCGTGGAAGTGGGCGTGAACAAGCTGAAGAGCGCGAAAGACAATGGCCGCCCAGTCTAAATATCTCGGCCCCTTGAGGACGTGTCCGTCAGCCGCCGAGATCCGCCTCCTGATCCTTAATGGTGGGCAGAGACAACGAAAACGAAACCGCCCACGAAGAAGAGAGCGGGAAAAGGACCAGGAAGAAGGAGCGAGCGACATGGAGGACGCCATGGCGAGCCGCCCGGAGCCGGAGCGTGGGGTCGGAGCAGAGGACTCCCCCAGCCACCCGGAGGGGCACCGCAACCAGGCCTCCACCGCTGATGCTGAATTCCTGCAGGCCGGAGTAGACGAGCTCAGCGACCGACCCCGGCGGACGCAGCTGAGCACTGAGGCCGGGTGGAAGAAGGCCATCATCAGGAGCCTCACCGGACATCTGTCGGCAGCCTCATCTGGTCCGGAGCAGGGAAGAAGTCCCAGCGCTCCGAAGCTGGAAAGCAAGGCCCTGCCGGAAAGGGGTATGCTGCAAGCAGAGATGACAATGTCGCAGCACAAGGCTCCGCAGCCAGCATTCCAGACCCCAGCGGAGGCAGAGCAGGCCGGCACCGGAGGGACCGCATCTGAAGCAGGTATGAAGGACGACCCTGCCCTGATGACTGACACCACTCCCGCGACTGCTAGTGCCACAGCTGCTGACCCCGTTCCAGTGACTGATCTTGCAGCAGCCTCTACCTCTGCTGCAACAAATGCCCCTACTCAAGCTGCGCAGACCTCCATCGCTGCGCATGATTTAACCGTACATGAAAGACGGATTAACGGCGTTTGTCCAGCACTGGGTGTAACCCTGGACCTCACTTTTCCCAGGCCGAGAAGGGTTAAGTGCCAGGTGCAGCCCTGGAAGCCGTCCAACTAAACCTCGGAAACCTGAAACTGTACATAGTTAACTGTTTGTTTCCTTGCTGTTTTGCTGCTGAAACCCGTCCTGGGTTAACTCTTTAAGGGATCCCTTTGTTTACCCGGGATCCCTATTGCTTTTTATTTTTGCTTTCACTTTCATTTTTGCTTTTTGTTCCACAATGTTATAAAAACTGCTGAATCATGAACAGTGCATGATACAAACTTCCTTTGTAAATAGTTTGCACCTTCTTAAAGGTGCTTCCTACTGGTTTTAGCCAAAGACACTTTGCGAAGATACTTTTCCTACTGGTTTTAGCCAAAGACACTTTGCGAAGATATCAATGCTGGAACCTTTGCATGGACTGGTAGGCTGAGAGAACGAGCTACCTCAGAGAGACTTGGTCCCCTCTTAAAGGGGATGTGAAGAATTGAACTTGAGAGAGATACTGTTGCAGAACAGTAAAGCTATAATGATGCTTGAAAAGAATGTAACTGTTTTCCATGAAAAGTTAAATGTGTTCAATTTGTTTGAAATGTGAAACCTGAATAATGTTTTGAAAGGTGCAGAGAGCCCGTAGGGGTAGATGTAGAGATCTGCATAGCTGAAAGTAAGGAAGTAATGATGAAGGTGAGGATAGAAGGTCAACCCTGCGTCCCCATAGAAAGTTACTTTGTTACTAAGGACAGAAAGCGAACCCGTAGGGGTTAGAGAGTGAGTCCTTAAAGGAGCCGAGTAGAGCGGGCTCAGAGTTCTTTAAATGAAAGGAATGTTATGTCTATACTATGTATAGTAGCGAAAGGCAGTAGGCCCTAGCTGAACGGGGCGGTCCTGTAAAAGAAAGGAGAGGCAGTAGGTCTGGTGCCATAGGGACAGGCGGTCCTGCAGGTTCAAAGTAGGAGAATGTGAAGTTACCTTAACCTGTAATGTGATTATAGGAAGGCCTTTGGTAAACTAAGAGTGTATGTTTCTTAAAGGCAATGTTAATTTATTGTTCCAGAATTTGCACTAAGTAGAATACCCGGTTGGGTAACAGGAGTTATGTATAGCCTGTAATTTATAAAGTTGACTATGTTTGTAACGTTAAAAGTGTCCTCACCTCCCATAAAGGGAAGCCTGTTCAAGTATACTTATTGTTTTGCACTCAACAAAATTGTATGTCTTTTTGCTAATCTGTATTGTTGTTTTTCTTCCCAGTCCCGGAGTACTGTGTTTAACCAGGGGGGAGTGCAGCGCCCCAGAGTCCTGGTCGTTGCAGTGCTGTGGCTTCGCCGCTAAGGGGAGCCATGGTACGTTCGATGGCACCGAAGGAGTTCCTCCAATCAGGTATCACAGACACCAATATGTTTCACAGCTGGGCCTCCGGGGGGAGCTAAGGGTGCTATTCATTAGGCCACTCCCCACCATAGTGGGTAAACTGGGGGTCAGGCAGGAAGTTAGAGAGAACGCTGACGGGATTGAACGGAGCAACACCCTGTGGCAGGGTGTGTTGTGAAGGGAGAGACTGTAGGGTCTCTGCCAGGGGTGGGATCCTGGCAGAGGCTTGGCATTGAAAGAACGTAACGGGTCCGCGCAGGCTCCTGGAAGCGGCGGGACTCAAGAAAGGACTAGAAGCGAGACAGATTGTGCTGAGTGAGAAACGAGATCAAGCAGAAGGAGAATACCAGCAGGGGTTGTGCTGAAAGAGGCAGCACCCTGCTGAGGCGCAATACCGGTGGCTGGAACGCCGAGGGAGTGGATTAGAATACAGCTTCAAGCCATACTCCAAACAGCGGCAGGACAGTCGGTCTCAGGCGGGCTGTCTACCACATATCACCTATGAAGTCTTGGGGGGCAATTGCGGGAGAGGGGCGTCTCTAGGGTCCCGGAAGAACTCCAGGCCTACCTGACAAACGGGTGCCATTCCAACCTGAATACAGGGAAGGGGTGGATTACAGAGGAACATCAAATCGAGTTGTGAGGGAACTTAAGAAACAGACACAACCGTTGTGGGGTCACTTTCCGTGAGCACAGCAGGGAAGGACTACAACACATAGCGCTAAGAAGGAAGGCACAGATTTCCACCTGAGAGGAGAACTCTGGAGGTGCCATTGGACCGGCCGGACTTGCGTAGCCTGGTGAACCGTATTCCGGACTGAGGACTCAGAGATCTCCAGTAAAGAGGTAAAGAGACTGCAACCTGGTGTCCTCGTTATTTACCGCGACTTACACCCCACAACTGCACCGCTACATCGCTACCATTACTACCACCTATTGCACCGGACGTCCCCCACTGACGGACAGGGCCACGGACCGGGTCTAGCCACCGTGACAACCCCGAGACTGAGAACTAGAGGCCCGGCTCCGGGTGCCCCTCGGCCCTGTGGCGGTGTGGGCGCTCCGCAGATACATCATAGTTCCCTGGCACCATGTAAAGCTACATATTGGATACATCATAGTTCCCTGGCACAATGTAAAGCTACGTATTGGACTCATCATAGTTCCCTGGCACCATGTAAAGCTACACATTGGACACATCATAGTTCCCTGGCACCACGTAAAGCTACATATTGGACACATCATAGTTCCCTGGCACCATGTAAAGCTACGTACTGGACACATAAAAGTTCCCTGGCACCATGTAAAGCTACATATTGGACACATCATAGTTCCCTGGCACCATGTAAAGCTACATATTGGATACATCATAGTTCCCTGGCACAATGTAAAGCTACGTATTGGACTCATCATAGTTCCCTGGCACCATGTAAAGCTACACATTGGACACATCATAGTTCCCTGGCACCACGTAAAGCTACATATTGGACACATCATAGTTCCCTGGCACCATGTAAAGCTACATATTGGACACATCATAGTTCTCTGGCACCATGTAAAGCTACATATTGGACTCATCATAGTTCCCTGGCACCATGTAAAGCTACATATTGGACAAATCATAGTTCCCTGGCACCATGTAAAGCTACGTACTGGACACATCATAGTTCCCTGGCACCATGTAAAGCTACATATTGGACACATCATAGTTCCCTAGCACCATGTAAAGCTACACATTGGACACATCATAGTTCCCTGGCACCACGTAAAGCTACATATTGGACACATCATAGTTCCCTGGCACCATGTAAAGCTACATATTGGACACATCATAGTTCTCTGGCACCATGTAAAGCTACATATTGGACTCATCATAGTTCCCTGGCACCATGTAAAGCTACATATTGGACACATCATAGTTCTCTGGCACCATGTAAAGCTACATATTGGACTCATCATAGTTCCCTGGCACCATGTAAAGCTACATATTGGACACATCATAGTTCCCTGGCACCATGTAAAGCTACGTACTGGACATATAATAGTTCCCTGGCACCATGTAAAGCTACATATTGGATACATCATAGTTCCCTGGCACCATGTAAAGCTACATATTGGATACATCATAGTTCCCTGGCACCATGTAAAGCTACGTACTGGACATATAATAGTTCCCTGGCACCATGTAAAGCTACATATTGGACACATCATAGCTCCCTGGCACCACATAAAGCTACATATTGGATACATCATAGTACCCTAGCACCATGTAAAGCTACATATTGGACACATCATAGTTCCCTGGCACCATGTAAAGCTACATATTGGACACATAGTTCCCTGGCACCACGTAAAGATACATATTGGATACATCATAGTTCCCTGGCACCATGTAAAGCTGCATATTGGATACATCATAGTTCCCTGGCACCATGTAAAGCTACGTACTGGACACATCATAGTTCCCTGGCACCATGTAAAGCTACATATTGGACACATCATAGTTCCCTGGCACCACGTAAAGCTACATATTGGATACATCATAGTTCCCTGGTACCATGTAAAGCTACATATTGGATACATCATAGTTCCCTGGCACCATGTAAAGCTACATATTGGATACATCATAGTTCCCTGGCACCATTGCTGAGACCACTTCGTTCCTTACCTTTTCTCCTGGTGCAGGTGGCAGGAGATAATCATAATTTTCTGATACTCTGTTAGGAGATGTGTATGCTATATTTGTCTTTATGACTGTGATGTGGATCGTGGTCAGTTTGTTTGGGCTATTAGAAGATCTTGTGGTACTACTCTTTATAATCCACGTCCATGAGGTGTGTGGATATTTAGTATAATCACCTGGCTGTACCTTTGGACTTCAGAATCCTTTTTCCCTGATTGACCTACATACTTTGGTCCTACTCCTACTACCTTTGGCTGACACGACTTCCAGCTAGGGCTGGCGTTAGGGACATGCAGATCAGGCAGCTGCTTAGGGCCCCCGCTCCTCCAGGGGCCCCCAGCCAGTGGCGTGCCACTAATAGCGGCACACCACGCGGCCACTATGGGGCCCATAAGAGGGACCCGTCACTGCACACCCCCATCGCGCATTCAACTTATCAGCATCATAGACGTCGATACAGTTGAAAGCAGTGATGGAGGAGAGAGCGTCAGAGCAGAGCATGGAGCAATGCGGAGAACAATGAGAAGAGGTGAGTATTGTGTGTGTGTCTGTATTATATGTGTGTATTGTGTGTGTGTCTGCATTATAGTCTGTGTGTCTCTGCATTATATTATATGTGTGGGGGGCAGCAATACACTGTGTGGGGGGCTGCACAATACTGTGTGTGTCTGCATTATATTATGTGTGTGGGCTGCATTATACTCTGAGGGGGTGGCATTGTTCTTTGAGGGGGACTGTATTATACTCTGAGGGGGGCTGCATTATACTCTGTGTTAAACAGAAACACGACTTTGATCAGCATAGTGAAAACCACCCTAAAAATTCAGGGGGCGGATATAAAAAGTGTAACTCTGCTGATACGAATAAAGGACTAAATATACGGACCGGTCTCTAATGCACAATAAAGAGAGATGAGTGGCTCAAAAGAGGCCCGAAGAAAACGACCCAAAAGTCCATAAGTAGCAATGTATAAATAATCTTTATTAATTAAAATACAACAGACCGGTTAGGGCACAACGCCGCATGGCGTATAAAAACACCGCACAGTCGTGTAGTGACACCAGGGGCGCACGGAGCCAGGGATCCAGGACCGCCCACATCCCATTCAAAAAGTCATCAGAGGACCATTCATTCCCCACCCAGGGGGTAAATAGAGTGTAAACAACATAGATGCACTAAAGGGAAGAACCTCCCATACAGAGTATCAAAAGGAGTATAAACCTATTTCAATATAGAAATATAATGTGTATGAGCTAAATATTCCCATCTGGCTAAAAGACAATAGTTGTGGAGAAGTATAAGAATGCTAATTAGCTCCAATGAGATGTAGGGCACCAGGTTCCCAGAGTCTGTGCACCCATCCTGACACACGTTTCGGAAGCACTCCTTCTTCAGGGGGCATGGCAAAAAATGCCATGAGCGGTACTTTATAATCTGTGTGTGGGGCTGCATTATACTCCGTGTGTGGGGCTGCATTATACTCTGAGGGGGGCTGCATTATACTTTAAGGGGGCTGCATTATACTCTGTGTGGGGTTGCATTATACTCTATGAGGGGGCTGCATTATACTCTGTGTGAGGGGTGCTGCATCATACTCTGAGGGGGGCTGCATTATACTCTGAGGAGGCTGCATTATACTGTGTGTGGGGCTGCATTATACTCTATGAGGGGGCTGCATTATACTCTGTGTGAGGGGTGCTGCATCATACTCTGAGGGGGGCTGCATTATACTCTATCAAGGACCATGGGACCTGCATTATTCTGTATCAAGGACTATCTGTCCCCATCATTCTTCCTCAGCCGGTGTAAAGAAACTCGGGAACAAGTGTCAAACGACTTCAATATCGTCGATCACACTCGTTTAATGGCCTGAGATCAGCCCATGTGAATGCAACCGAAATGTTTCTGTGTGATGGTGCAATATGTCAGCATTTGTGGCCGCACTTTAAACTTTTGCTCAGGGCCCGACTTTATTCTAAAACCGGCCCTGCTTGCAGCACAAAAGATTTCTTTACTTCAGACGACTTTAAATGACCATCAAGCGGTAAATATTTACAGTCACTTAAATACCTGTTCACACAGAAAGACCGTGGTTCAGACGTGCACTTAGCGATCTGCAGTGGACCCTGCAGTGCGCACAGGCTGTGATTGTTCTCGGCTGCACATGTCCTGTTTACAGAGGATGAAGCGCTGCCGAGGATGATGATCTGATGAGTAACACCATGGGCGTAACTATAGTAGGTGCTGGGGTTGCAATTACACCCGGGTCCTGTTGCCTTGGGGGGCCCAAAAGGTTCCTATGAGACAATAGAAAACACTTTTACAATTGAAGACCTGTGATAATTGTGGGCCCTGCTGGAGATTTTGCATTGGGGCCCACAAGCTTCAAGTTATGCCATTGAGTAAAACACTCAATCGAGAAAATTAGACTGCATGAATATCGCGAAAAGTGTGTCCCTAGGAATCCTCAATCACGATAAACCTGCAGTGTAAATTGATCTTTTAGAGTTTTAATATGGAGTCTGGTGGAAGTGCACTTTATCTATGCACTAAGCAAGAATGAGGCTACAGATACAAAGTATCCAAAACAAACTTCATAGCTGCACAGGAAACGAATCCTTTCTGTACGGAGCATCATTGTCCTCTGTAAGCGCCCTCCTATGATACAAGACCAGAGCCAGTACAATGTGGGTGCTCGTCTAGTCTCTGCTATTATCAGCCGTGTATTGTTACATTCTTCATTTTGTTGAAAAATAATGTATACAATGTTCCAAGCGCACATTTATCTCTCAGCTTTCCATGTCCCTATTTCTCCTCTGTTATCTGCATTTTTAAAGGGAATCTAACAGCAGTTTTTTACTATGTAATCTGACAGCAGAATGATGTAGGGACAGACACCCTGACTCCAGTCATGTATAACTTACCGTAGTTTTCTGGGTGCAGCAGTTGTGATAGAATCTCTGTTTTCTCTGCTGCAGATCTAGCAGGACTCAGAATGTTGATCCCTGTATAACCCTTCCCACATCACTGATTGGCTGCTTTCTGTGTACACGGTATATTGACAGAGGTGCTAATCAGTGGTGGCGGTGGGTTTAGACCAGAAGACATGAGACACCTAGTCCTGTAGTGATAATCTCCTGCTAATAAAACACTGATTGTATTGAAGCAGCAAAACACACTTTAGCAAGTGATACATGACTGGAATCAGGAAATCAGCCTCTACATCACATTACATACCAAAAATCTGCTGACAAATTGCTTTTAATGTTTTTACAAAACTTGACATTGTTACATTTCTCACCCGAGAAGTGGACCTTCCAGTTTGGGCTTGACTATTCTGAGTGCAGAAGCTTAGAAATCCCTCTTTAAAGATGACCTGTCCATTGCCATAAATATATATTATTCTTTGACCTGATCGGAATCTGGCACCGTTTTTTCTGAATTTATCCATTTCTGAGATATGACCCCCTCTTCCTTGTATGTTAGTCGAGCCTTCTTAGCCATCTGGGCGTGTAACTCAGGAAGATACCCATAGAAAACATGGATTTTCAGACTTTGACATCAAGCAGAGATCTTACAAATATTGAAGAATTGAAGCAAGTAATTATAAAACTCTGGACGAGCCCTTTAATAATTATCGTTATCTTTCATTGTGCTATGAAGCGAGGAGTAAACTAGGGCGACGCAGAGTAACACCCGGCTGATACAGTGTAACGCTGCTCTGTGTGAACTTGTCAAAGGCTCGATTTATCATCCCTGGGAGGAACAGAGAATTCAATTTACTCTGTCAGCTTCTCTGCAAATCAACTTACAGCAAAGTTTCTTTGCAAAGAAACAATGTTATCTTCAATCAGGAGTTTTATATGGGGAGAATCTATTGTCCGGGGGTATATAAGAAGCACTGGAGGGGGGTGCAAAGTATTTTCCCCTAAAATCCCGGCCGGTGCAGTGGATTTTGGTCGGCGGGAAATCTGATTGTATTGCCTTACTCCATTTACAATGGAACCGGTCCAATAAATGTAGCAGAGTTAGGTTTGTAATTTTGCTTTTGGAAATTTTCGGAGCTGCTATAGAGACGAATGGAGAAAGCCACATGGTCAGCCATTTCTCCCATCCAAACAGCAGCATACATGGCTTCTCAATTCTTTATACTCCTTTAGTTCTCTTTCCACATGACCCAGAGTGAACCGATTTATCCAGTGGTGTCACTAGAATCCGATAGAACCTAGTGCAAAATTTACACCTGCACCCCCACCAGCATGTTGGTCAGATGTATGGGCCCTTGTCGCCTTCTAAATCCTATAAAGACGTATGGGTTCACCCCCCATGTAATCACGTCCTTTATCCTGTACTAATGTCACCCATCCTGGGTCCCTTCTGGTACTAATGTCCCCCATCTTGTGCCCTTTCCAGTGATAAAGTCCCCTACCCTGGTGTAATGTCCCTTATCAGTAATATACCGTATGTCTCTCATTCTGGGCACTTTGTTGGAATAATGTCCCTAATTTTGGTACAATGTCCCCATCCAATAATAATGACCCCCATTCCTGGTAAAATGTCCTCCACCCTTATCCCTTCCTGCAATAATGTTTTCCATTTTAGCCACTTCCAGGTATAATGTCTTTCATCAACATCCCTTCCTGTAATAATGTCCTCCATCCTGGCCCCTTCCAGGTATAATGTCATCCATCCTCACCCCTTCCTGTAATAATGTCCCCATCCTGGCCCCTTCCAATAATAATGCCCCCAATACTGGGCCCCTTCCTGGTGCAATGTCCTCCATTCTGTGCCCCTACCAGTAATAATGTACCCCATCCTGTTACAATGGCCCCTTTCAGTGCCCTTCCAATAATAATGACCCCCATGCTGGGCCCCTTCCTGGTATAATGCCCTCCATCCTCACCCCCTCCTGTAATAATGTCCTCCATTTTGCTTCCTTCCAAGTATAATGTCCTCCATCCTCACCCCTTCATGTAATAATGTCCCCAATCCTGGCCCCTTTCAGATATAATGTCCTCCATATTCACCCGTTCCTTTAGTAATGTCCCCATCCTGGCTTGTTCCAGGTATAATTCCCTCCATCCTCTCCCCTTCCTTGTATAATGTCCCCCCTGGCACCTTCCAGTAATAATGCCCCCCATCCTGGGCCCCTTCCTTGTATAATGTCGCCACTCCTGGGAACATCCTTTAATAATGTCTCCATCCTCGTATCTTCCAGTTATAATGTCCCTCATCCTGGACCCCATCCTTGTATAATGTTGCCACTCCTGGGCCCCTTCCTTGTATAATGTCGCCACTCCTGAGCCCCTTCCTTGTATAAAGTCACCACTTCTGGGCCCCTTCCTTCTATAATGTCGCCACTCCTGGGTGCATTCTTTAATAATGTCTCCATCCTGGTATCTTCATTTGCCCCTTTCTGGGCCCCATCCTTGCATAATGTCCCCACTCCTGGGCCCCTTCCTTGTATAATGTCTCCATCTGGGCCCCTTCCTTGTATAATGTCTCCATCCTGGTATCTTCCAGTAATAATGTCCCTCATCCTGGGCCCCTTCCTTGTATAATGTCACCAGTCCTGGGCACATCCTTTAATAATGTCCCTCATCCTGGACCCCTTTCTTGTATAATGTCACCACTCCTGGGCCCCTTCCTTGCATAATGTCTCCACTCCTGGGCCCCTTCCTTGTATAATGTCTCCATCCTGGTATCTTCCAGTAATAATGTCCCTCATCCTGGGCCCCTTACTTGTATAATGTCACCACTCCTGGGTGCATCCTGTAATAAAGCTCCCTGTTCTGCTGCTGTCTGCTAACACATTTAAAAATAAAATAATATTTTTCTTACCTTTCCCACAACGCGCGCTGTCCTCTACCATAGCCGGCACAGAGGCCAGCAGCTGACTTTGGCATGCCTGCTATGGGCGATTCTTGACATCACTGGTATGCGCCGCCTGTGAGTGGCACGCTGACGTCAGCTGCTGACATCTGATTGGTCGGCGGACTGTATTGGGGTGCAGGGACCCAGCGGATGCACAATAGACCCTGGTGTCAGCGGCCCCCCTCGCACAGAGCCCAGTCACGGTCTCACCCTCTTTGACCATGATCGTTACACCCCTGCACTTATCTCAGAGTTAATAAGACACAGGAGTAACATTGAAAATTCAGTGATGTCTGTAAAGTGCTGTTTAATTTATTGACGCTACATAAGTGTATAAAACAAATAAAAATAAGTAATATTCTGGACAAACATTCTGTTTTCTGCCTTAGCCTAATGTCTAACTTCCCTGGCAAAGATGCAGTGGCTTGTTGACACCTTCTTAGGGCTGTCCCACACGTCCAGATAATTCCGGTACCGGAATAAATCGGTACCGGAGTTATCCGTGTCCGTGTGCCTGGGAACTCACGGAGGCCATACGTGCGGCACACGTGTGCCGCCCGTATGGCGAGTGGGTACCACACGGAGCGTGTGGTACCCACTCTGCATGGTGCTGAAGCTGCGATTCATATCTTCCCTGCAGCAACGTTTGCTGTAGAGAAAATATGAAGAATAGTGTTTAAAATAAAGATCTATGTGTCCGCCGCCCCCCCACCCCCTGTGCGCCCCCCCGCTGGTCAGAAAATACTTACCCGCTCCCTCGCTCCTTCCTGGTCTGGCCGCGGCTTCTCCTGCATGCGGTCACGTGGGGCCGATCATTTACAGTCATGAATATGTGGCTCCACCTCCCATAGGGGCGGAGCCGACTATTCATGATTGTAAATGATCGGCCCCACGTGACCGCATACAGTAGGAGGCGCGGCCAGACCAGGAAGGAGCGAGGGAGCGGGTAAGTATTTTCTGACCAGCGGGGGGGCGCACAGGGGGTGGGGGGGCGGCGGACACATAGATCTTTATTTTAAACACTATTCTTCATATTTTCTCTATAGCAAATGCTGCTACAGGGAAGATATGAATACCGGCTTCAGCACCATGTGGGGGGGACAGCGCTTACTGTAGCGCTGTCTCCTGCACGCACACGGACCCCAGACGGAGAATGTCCGTGTGAGGTCCGTGTTTTACACGGACCCATTGACTCTATTGGGTCCGTGTAAAACGTGCGCTCCCACGAACACTGACATGTCTCCGTGTTTGGCACACGGAGACACGGTCCGCACACGGTCCGCAAAAAATCAATGACATCTGAACAGATGCATTGATTTTTATGGGTCTACGTGTGTCAGTGTCTCCGGTACGTGAGGAAACTGTCACCTCACGTACCGGAGCCACTGACGTGTGAAACCGGCCTTAGGCAGACGGTCACTGGGGTTCATTTCCCACCAGTCCCTCCAGAAGTTCCACCTTTTATGCCAAAATATCTATTTGTCTTCTGGGCCTTAACTCAAAGTGACAAAGTGTTTTCCATATTTGTATCTACAGTAAATGCTCTGCAGTCTCCAAATATTTACTGTTCAGGTTTATTACAATTGTATCCAGTCTATGTGAGCAAAACATAATGGACTCCAGACTGATACTAAGTATTTCTGCACTAATAAACTGTTGCAAATCAGGAAAGAATTGATACAAAGCGACAGCTGTGAAACGTTTTCATTCTGTACAGGTTTTCTACCTTGATGCAAGAAGCAAAGATTCTGAAAATTATAAATTGATACAAAGTATGTTAGAACGTTGTAGAACTTCTCATTATCCATTCAATTCAGTGTTATTTACATAAACCAGGAAAATCCCTTTAAATGTTTTATTCAGCTCTGCTACATCTGCAGCCCCTAGCTAGTTCATAGTAACAATGTTAATTAGTATGCGACTAGAGAAGCTTAAAGTCTCCTAATCAGAAATATTCAGATGTCTTCTATACTAATAGCAGCAGAACATTCTGTAATTCGCTTTATCACATGCAGCTGCTTGTAATGTCACCACGACCCCAAGTATCGGAGGATTCGGAACATTCATTAGAGCGCCTCTTACAACCCAGTAATCCCAACATCGCAGCATCTTATTTTCTAATATTAAAAGTATCTCTGCGAGAGGCGCGACGTGAGCGCAGAGCCGGCAGGATGTGTCTTGGTGACTTAGCACAACAAGCCGTATTTATCTTATTAAGTATACCACATTAACCTTGCAAATATGCTAATGAAATAATTCTGCTGCTTCAACAAGTATGGAAGGATTCGCATTTGCATTTTTTTTTTACATTATTAATACTTGAGGCTTTTGGGGGGGATAATGTTGCAGAGTATGGAAAACAACAAATTAACATTATGTTATCCCCTGGTCCCAGTGTGGCCAGTCCTGTACCTCATCCCCTGGTCCCAGTGTGGTCAGGGCCTGAACCTTGTCCCCTGGTCCCATAGCAGCCATCACCTGAACCTTGTCCCCTGGTCCAAAGGACAGAGCCTGAAACTTGTCCCCTGGTCCTGGAGCGGCCAGTGCCTAAACCTTGTCCCCTGGTCCTGGAGCGGCCAGGGCCTAAACCTTGTCCCTTGGTCCCGATCGGCCAGTGCCTAAATCTTGTTCCCTGGTCCTGGAGCGACCAGTGTCTGAACCCTGTCCCCTGATCCCGGAGCGACAAGTGTCTGAACCCTGTCCCCTGATCCCGGAGTGGCCAGTGCCTGAACCCTGTCCATCGGTCCCGAAGCAGCCTGTGCCTGAACATTGTCCCCTGATCCCGGAGCGACCAGTGTCTGAACCCTGTCCCCTGATCCCGGAGTGGCCAGTGCCTGAACCCTGTCCATCGGTCCCGAAGCAGCCTGTGCCTGAACATTGTCCCCTGATCCCGGAGCGACCAGTGTCTGAACCCTGTCCCCTGATCCCGGAGTGGCCAGTGCCTGAACCCTGTCCATCGGTCCCGAAGCAGCCTGTGCCTGAACATTGTCCAGAGCTCCTGGAGCGGCCAGTCCTGTTCCCGAAGTCCCCTGGCCTCAGTACTGCCAGTGCATGAAAATAATTCCCTGTCCATGAGTGGCCTGACCCTGATCCTGAATCCTAGACCGGTGTGTCTGAACTAAGTCCTAATGTAGTGTCAGCCTACTTGATCCCTGGGTTAGCAGCTGCAGTACCGGCTTCTGGTGGAATTGGGCTAGGATGTAGGATTTGGACATAGACATTAATTTCCCAGGATGAGAAATTAGATCAGCTATTTGGTCTTCTTGATCTGTGGGGGAAGGTTCATCCAGCACTGGCCCTTCTTGTCCTTGGATGGAGATGTGGGATAAAAATTTGGTTTTCATGTCCTAAATTGAAAAGATAAGTGTTTTTGGCCAGTGATGATACATTGAAACAATAGCTTATTGTTTTGGGATTGAGTGGTGAGACAAGTAGTTGTAACTCACATCCTTGGATGGAGAGATGTATAAGCAATTGGTTTTTATCTCCAAAATTAGGAATGTAGGACAATGAATAGGTCTTTATGGCCTGGGATGGGATATTAAAACATGCTTGTCGCCATTATATTTGGACAAGCACTGGCCACTGATTTGCTTTTGATAGAAAAGAGGGATAATCATTGGATTTTCATGTAACAATGTGACTTCGTGCACTGGGATGGAAATTTAAGACAAGCTCCATATCTTCATGTCCTGGGATGGAGACATGGGACATTTAATAAGGGCTACTCATGTCCTTGAATGAAGAAGTGGGATAAGTAACTGGTTTTCTTTCATGTCCTAGATTGGGGAGGTGCAATAAGTCATGGGTCTTTTGGATGTGACTTGGTGGGACACTGGGATGGACATTGAGACAATCTCTGTTCCTCCGTGTTCTGAGATGGAGATGTGAGATAAGCACTGGTCACTAATGGATGGAGCGATGGGATTACATTGAGTTTTCATCTCCTAGATCAGGGAGTCATAGCAATTAACCCCTTTACCCCCAAGGGTGGTTTGCACGTTAATGACCAGGCCAATTATTACAATTCTGACCACTGTCCCTTTATGAGGTTATAACTCTGGAACGCTTCAACGGATCCCAGTGATTCTGACATTGTTTTCTCGTGACATATTGTACTTCATGACAGTGGTAAAATTTCTTTGATATTACCTGCATTTATTTGTGAAAAAAAACGGAAATTTGGCGAAAATTTTGAAAATTTCGCAATTTTCCAACTTTGAATTTTTATGCAATTAAATCACAGAGATATGTCACACAAAATACTTAATAAGTAACATTTCCCACATGTCCACTTTACATCAGCACAATTTTGGAACCAATATTTTTTTTTTTAGGGAGTTATAAGGGTTAAAATTTGACCAGCAATTTCTCATTTTTACAACACCATTTTTTTTTTTAGGGACCACATCACATTTGAAGTCATTTTGAGGGGTCTATATGATAGAAAATAACCGAGTGTGACACCATTCTAAAAACTGCACCCCTCAAGGTGCTCAAAACCACATTCAAGAAGTTTATTAACCCTTCAGGTGTTTCACAGGAATTTTTGGAATGTTTAAATAAAAATGAACATTTAACTTTTTTTCACAAAAAATTTACTTCAGCTCCAATTTGTTTTATTTTACCAAGGGTAACAGGAGAAAATAGACCCCAAAAGTTGTTGTACAATTTGTCCTGAGTACGCCGATATCTGGGGGTAAACCACTGTTTGGGCGCATGGCAGAGCTCGGAAGTGAAGGAGCGCCATTTGACTTTTCAATGCAAAATTGACAGGAATTGAGATGGGACGCCATGTTGCGTTTGGAGAGCCACTGATGTGCCTAAACATTGAAACCCCCCACAAGTGACACCATTTTGGAAAGTAGACCCCCTAAGGAACTTATCTAGATGTGTGGTGAGCACTTTGACGCACCAAGTGCTTCACAGAAGTTCATAATGCAAAGCCGTAAAAATAAAAAATCATATTTTTTCACAAAAATGATTTTTTTCGCCCCCAAGTTTTTATTTTCCCAAGGGTAACAGAAGAAATTGGACACCAAAAGTTGTTGTCCAATTTGTCCTGAGTACGCTGATACCCCATATGTGGGGGGGAACCACCGTTTGAGCGCATGGCAGAGCTCGGAAGGGAAGGAGCGTCATTTGGAATGCAGACTTAGATGGATTAGTCTGCAGGCGTCACATTGCATTTGCAGAGCCCCTAACAGGGGCGTAACTACCGCGGTCGCAGCGGTCGCCATTGCGACCGGGCCCCGCAGGTCAGGGGCCCCGGGCCGGCAGGTCTGAGCAGGGCCAGGCTGGCCATCGGGCACTTCTGGCAAATGCCAGAAGAGCCGATGCCAGTAGTGGGCCGCTGCACTGTTCCTCCCCCGGAACCCCCCCAGTGCCGCCGCCGCCGCATTTAACTATACCGGCGTCTATGACACCGGTATAGTTCAATGCAATGATGGGAGGAGAGAGCGTCACCTGACGCTTCCTCTCCCATCATTCCCCGCTCTGCCTCTGACAGTACACTGCGGGTGCGCGATGACGTCATATCATCGCGCACCTGCAGTGTCCTGGGCAGACTGCAGCCGCCAGGAGCAGCGCGGGCAAAAGGAAAGGTGAGGAGAGTTTTTTTTTTTTTTTCTTTTTAACCGGACTGTGGGGCCATTATCGGGGGGGGGGGGGGAGATGAGATGAGATGTGGGCTGTGCTCTATATATCCCTGTGCGGGCTGTGCTGTATATACCCCTGTGGGGGCTGTGCTGTATATATCCCTGTGCGGGCTCTGCTGTATATACCACTGTGCGGGCTCTGCTGTATATACCACTGTGCGGGCTCTGCTGGATATACCACTGTGCGGGCTCTGCTGTATATACCCCTGTGCGGGCTCTGCTGTATATACCACTGTGCGGGCTCTGCTGTATATACCACTGTGCGGGCTCTGCTGTATATACCACTGTGCGGGCTCTGCTGTATATAACACTGTGCGGGCTGTGCTCTATATACCACTGTGCGGGCTCTGCTGTATATAACACTGTGCGGGCTGTGCTGTATATAACACTGTGCGGGCTGTGCTGTATATAACACTGTGCGGGCTGTGCTCTATATACCACTGTGCGGGCTCTGCTGTATATAACACTGTGCGGGCTGTGCTGTATATAACACTGTGCGGGCTGTGCTGTATATACCACTGTGCGGGCTCTGCTGTATATACCACTGTGCGGGCTGTGCTCTATATACCACTGTGCGGGCTGTGCTCTATATACCACTGTGCGGGCTGTGCTCTATATACCACTGCGGGCTGTGCTGTATATACCACTGTGCGGGCTGTGCTGTATATACCACTGTGCGGGCTCTGCTGTATATACCACTGTGCGGGCTGTGCTGTATATACCACTGTGCGGGCTGTGCTGTATATACCACTGTGCGGGCTCTGCTGGATATACCACTGTGCGGGCTGTGCTCTATATATCCCTGTGCGGGCTCTGCTGTATATACCACTGTGCGGGCTGTGCTGGATATACCACTGTGCGGGCTGTGCTGTATATACCACTGTGCGGGCTGTGCTGTATATACCACTGTGCGGGCTCTGCTGTATATACCACTGTGCGGGCTCTGCTGTATATACCACTGTGCGGGCTGTGCTGGATATACCACTGTGAGGGCTGTGCTGTATATACCCCCTGTGCTGGCTGTGCTGTATATACCCCTGTGCGGGCTGTGCTGTATATACCCCTGTGCGGGCTGTGCTGTATATACCCCTGTGCGGGCTGTGCTGTATATACCCCTGTGCGGGCTGTGCTGTATATACCCCTGTGCGGGCTGTGCTGTATATACCACTGTGCGGGCTGTGCTGGATATACCACTGTGCGGGCTGTGCTGGATATACCACTGTGCGGTCTGTGCTGGATATACCACTGTGCGGTCTGTGCTGGATATACCACTGTGAGGGCTGTGCTGGATATACCACTGTGCGGTCTGTGCTGGATATACCACTTTGCGGTCTGTGCTGGATATACCACTGTGCGGTCTGTGCTGGATATACCACTGTGCGGGCTGTGCTGGATATACCACTGTGCGGTCTGTGCTGTATATACCACTGTGCGGGCTGTGCTGGATATACCACTGTGCGGTGTGTGCTGGATATACCACTGTGCGGGCTGTGCTGGATATACCACTGTGCGGTCTGTGCTGGATATACCACTGTGCGGTCTGTGCTGGATATACCACTGTGCGGTCTGTGCTGGATATACCACTGTGAGGGCTGTGCTGTATATACCCCCTGTGCTGGCTGTGCTGTATATACCCCTGTGCGGGCTGTGCTGTATATACCCCTGTGCGGGCTGTGCTGTATATACCCCTGTGCGGGCTGTGCTGTATATACCCCTGTGCGGGCTGTGCTGTATATACCCCTGTGCGGGCTGTGCTGTATATACCACTGTGCGGGCTGTGCTGGATATACCACTGTGCGGGCTGTGCTGGATATACCACTGTGCGGTCTGTGCTGGATATACCACTGTGCGGTCTGTGCTGGATATACCACTGTGAGGGCTGTGCTGGATATACCACTGTGCGGTCTGTGCTGGATATACCACTTTGCGGTCTGTGCTGGATATACCACTGTGCGGTCTGTGCTGGATATACCACTGTGCGGGCTGTGCTGGATATACCACTGTGCGGTCTGTGCTGTATATACCACTGTGCGGGCTGTGCTGGATATACCACTGTGCGGTGTGTGCTGGATATACCACTGTGCGGGCTGTGCTGGATATACCACTGTGCGGTCTGTGCTGGATATACCACTGTGCGGGCTGTGCTGTATATACCACTGTGCGGTCTGTGCTGGATATACCACTGTGCGGTCTGTGCTGGATATACCACTGTGCGGTCTGTGCTGGATATACCACTGTGAGGGCTGTGCTGGATATACCACTGTACGGTCTGTGCTGGATATACCACTGTGCGGGCTGTGCTGTATATACCACTGTGCGGTCTGTGCTGGATATACCACTGTGCGGTCTGTGCTGGATATACCACTGTGCGGTCTGTGCTGGATATACCACTGTGCGGTCTGTGCTGGATATACCACTGTGAGGGCTGTGCTCTATATACCCCCTGTGCTGGCTGTGCTGTATATACCCCTGTGCGGGCTGTGCTGTATATACCCCTGTGCGGGCTGTGCTGTATATACCCCTGTGCGGGCTGTGCTGGATATACCACTGTGAGGGCTGTGCTGGATATACCACTGTGCGGTCTGTGCTGGATATACCACTGTGCGGTCTGTGCTGGATATACCACTGTGCGGTCTGTGCTGGATATACCACTGTGCGGGCTGTGCTGTATATACCACTGTGCGGTCTGTGCTGGATATACCACTGTGAGGGCTGTGCTGGATATACCACTGTGAGGGCTGTGCTGGATATACCACTGTGAGGGCTGTGCTGGATATACCACTGTGCGGGCTGTGCTGGATATACCACTGTGCGGTCTGTGCTGGATATACCACTGTGAGGGCTGTGCTCTATATACCCCCTGTGCTGGCTGTGCTGTATATACCCCTGTGCGGGCTGTGCTGTATATACCCCTGTGCGGGCTGTGCCGTATATACCCCTGTGCGGGCTGTGCCGGATATACCACTGTGAGGGCTGTGCTGGATATACCACTGTGCGGTCTGTGCTGGATATACCACTGTGCGGTCTGTGCTGGATATACCACTGTGCGGGCTGTGCTGGATATACCACTGTGCGGGCTGTGCTGGATATACCACTGTGCGGGCTGTGCTGGATATACCACTGTGCGGTCTGTGCTGGATATACCACTGTGCGGGCTGTGCTGGATATACCCCTGTGCGGGCTGTGCTCTATATACCACTGTGCTGTCTGTGCTGGATATACCACTGTGCGGGCTGTGCTGTATATACCCCTGTGCGGGCTGTGCTGTATATACCACTGTGCGGGCTGTGCTGGATATACCACTGTGCGGGCTGTGCTGTATATACCACTGTGCGGGCTGTGCTGTATATACCCCTGTGCGGGCTGTGCTGGATATACCACTGTGCGGGCTGTGCTGGATATACCACTGTGCGGGCTGTGCTGGATATACCACTGTGCGGGCTGTGCTGGCACCCAACACCATGTTGCAGTGCAGGAGATTCCTGCAACAGTCCGAGGCGTATCTAGGGGAAGCGGGGCAGGGGAAGGTGGGGGGGTTGTGGGGGCGGGGGAAGGTGGGGGGGGGTAGGGGGGGGGCCCCATTTGGAAGTTCGCACCGGGGCCCATAACTTTGTAGTTACGCCACTGGCCCCTAATGTACCTAAACAGTAGAAACCCCCCACAAGTGATCCCATTTTGGAAACTAGACCCCCCAAGGAACTTATCTAGATGTGTTATGAGAACTTTGAACCCCCAAGTGTTTCACTATTTATAACGCAGAGCCGTGAAAATAAAAAATCCTTTTTTTTCCACAAAAATTATTTTTTAGCCCCCAGTTTTGTATTTTCCCAAGGGTAACATGAGAAATTGGACCCCAAAAGTTGTTGTCCAATGTGTCCTGAGTACGCTGATACCCCATATGTTGGGGTAAACCCCTGTTTGGGCGCACGGGAGAGCTCGGAAGGGAAGGAGGTGTTTATACCGTTCCGCGTTTGGTAAAATGGATAAAGCAGTTTTATTCGTCGGGTCAGTACGATTACAGCGATACCTCATTTATATCATTTTTTTATGTTTTGGCGCTTTTATACGATAAAAACTATTTTATAGAAAAAATTATTATTTTTGCATCGCTTTATTCTGAGGACTATAACTTTTTTATTTTTTGTTTCATGATGCTGTATGGTGGCTCGTTTTTTGCGGGACAAGATGCCATTTTCAGCGGTACCATGTTTATTTATATCCGTATATTTGATCGCGTGTTATTCCACTTTTTGTTTGGCAGTATGATAATAAAGCGTTGTTTTTTGCCTCGTTTTTTTTTTTTTTTTTTTTTTTTTAACGGTGTTCACTGAAAGGGTTAACTAGTGGGACAGTTTTATAGGTCGGGACGTTACGGACACAGCGATACTAAATATGTGTACTTTTATTGTTGTTTTTTTATTTAGATAAAGAAATGTATTTATAGGGACAATATATATATATATATATTTTGAATTTTTGGGGGGATTTTTTTAAATTTTTTTTACACATGTGAATTTTTTTTTTTAACACTATAACATTGCCCCGGGGAGGGGCATCATGTTATAGTGTAAGATCGCCGATCTGACACTTTGCTGTGCACTGTGTCAAATCGGCGATCTGACGTGCACAGCTCCTGGAGGCTTCCCGGCGCCTGCTCTGAGCAGGCGCAGTGAAGCCACCTCCCTGCAGGACCCGGATGCTGCGGCCATCTTGGATCCGGGCCTGCTGCAGGAAGGAGGAGGTAAGAGACCCTCGGAGCAATGCGATTACATCACGTTGCTCCGGGGGTCTCAGGGAAGCACGCAGGGAGCCCCCTACGCAATGCTTCGCTATACCGCCGGAACACTGCGATCATGTTTGATCGCAGTGTGCCGGGGGTTAATGTGCCGGGGGTGGTCTGTGACCACTCCTGGCACATAGTGCCGGATGTCAGCTGCGATAGTCAGCTGACACCCGGCTCCAATCGGCCGCGCTCCCCCGTGCTGATCGGTGATGACGTACTATCCCGTTGGTGGTCATACGGGCCCACCCCACCTCGACGGGTAGTACGTCTAATGTCAGAAAGGGGTTAATGGATCTTTTGGATGAGATGTTGAGATGGGACATTGAAGCAAGCTCTGTACCCTCGTCTTGGGATGGACAGGTGGAATAGGTGTTGGCCACTCATCTCCTTGTACGGGAAGAGAAGACAAACACTAAGTGTTAAAGTTTTAGGACAAAGAAAGCGTGCACGAGAGACGTGGACAAGGGATGGCCACAGGACAAGGGGTACAGCAGCAGCCAGCAGGCACACACAAAGATAACAATAACACTGACTAAGAATATACACAGGTACAGTTAAACAGAATTAACAGTTATATGCGTGCAAAGTACAATGTGATTAACCCTTTCTATGCATAAATCAATAAAATGACAATGTTGTGCCAGTTCTTTAGTAATCGCCTACTCGGAGCAGTTTTTGAATTGTCTCTTACAGAAGAGGCCTTTGCTCCTAGCTATACTCAGATGTAAGATGTTACCGGTATGTCCTGAGATTAAATTAAAAGAGTCCTTGCTGGACTGAGTCCCAATCAGAAACACCTTCTTGAAGCTGTTAGGGAATGCCGATCTCTCCAACACAGGGCTTCCCTAAGTCCTTTGAGATAGAAATGCCATCTTTAAGCTTATAGGGAATGCCGATCTCTCCAACACAGGGTTTCCCTATGTCCTTAGAGATAGGAGCGCTTTCTTGAAGCTCTTAGGGAATGCTGATCTCTCCAACGCATGACTTCACTAAATCCTTAGAGATAGAAACGCTGTATTGAAGCTCTTAGGGAATGCCGATCTCTCCAATGCAGGGATTCCCTAAGTCCTTAGAGATAGAAACAACATCTTGAAGCTCTTAGGGAATGCTGATCTCTCCAGTGCAGGGCTTGCCTAAGTCCTTGGAGATAAGTTTACATCATGAATATCGAACAGTACAGTAAACTGTGATTAACCCTTACACATGGACCTGGAATAAGTATGTGGCACAAGTACTATGTCTTCCTATTTTGGGATGGAGAATGTTGGTAAAAGCATGGACTAGTAAGGACCAAAAAGCACAATACGCTCGAACAGAGAAAGTCCTTGGAGGGAGTAAACTTTTACCCCCACTCCTTCTACAAGACGGGGTTAAATAAAGTTGGGTACCACGTCTCTGGGCAACATTGTTCTCAGACTTAAGACGATGATTTATTTTACACTTGTTAAATGGAAAGAGAAAAGAAAAAGAGTAAACGTCGGTGTAAGACATTGTGCAGCCGAGATGCAATCATAGCTCCGCGCCCTCCCGGCAGCCCTGGGCTAGGTAAGGATAATGATTAGCAGTGAGAGAGCCCTTGTGAACCTAATGGCTTCTTCTCCTTGCCTTCTGCCAGAGAGATTGCTTTCTCAGACGGTTTAATAATATACACTAAAAGCAGGCAAGTGCTGCGATAAATCAGGATGCAGTTGGAGTGGAAGGTGCACAGCAAACGTTTCTCAACTCTCCCAATAATAATTCAGTCCTCGCCGCTTCTTTCCCTCACTCCTGAGATAATATCAATCCTCTGCCGGAATTATCACCCAGGTTGTCCCGGCCCCATCCGCAGAGGCATTCATTCCGGCGGGGAGCAATGAACATTCCTCCCGACATCGCCTTCACTTTTTCTTCTCTTCTGATAAATTCCATTTCCTTTCCAGATCCCCCTCCTCTCAGCTCCAACATTTAAAGCTGGTCCAACGTTGTAGGATTTGATTGTTTTTTTGAGTCTTTGATTTCATCCTTGGATGGAGGATTTAACTTCTTATAAGTTTTTTCTATGGAAAAAAGTTGGGTAAAGTCAAAGTTTTGAAGACGTAGAAGACACATTGCAAAAGAAATATTAAAGGCTTCTAGGACATTGATGACCTCCACTGGTGCCAAGCTGCAGTACTGATGAACGGCCACTACACAGTGAACGGCGCTCTGTTGTGGCGGCGCTATACGTTGCGTCTTTCCCTATTGGGTGTAGGACCTCCTTTTTTTAACTAGCATCATACCTGTCATAGCCATGGACAACCACTTTAAGGATATGTTTGGCTGAATACCTTTACACTGACATTATGGTTTCCATTGTTACAGGCCAGGCCAGAGGATGGGAGCCCTCTTCTTCTCTGGTTCACTGGGGAAGAGGAGAGTATAGTTTATTTTTATATTTATTCACATTTTCTGCTTTTTTTTTTATAAGCCTGGACCATCCCTTTAAATCTTTTTGTTGGTGTTGATAAAGGGAGTGGTCGGCGGTATACATAACGCTAGGCACTACCTCCCCCTGTTGGGCATCTTGTGCTCCTGCATGCCATAGTAGAAACTACTTTAGTTACTTTTAGAAGTTTTGGAAGATTTTAAGAAAGATTTCTACTTGCCATTATTTTGAGCAGAGACTTCACCCACTAGGAAAGTGATTGACTTTTACTAAGAAAATCCGCCAAAATATCTGGCTAAGGGGCAGAAAGTTTTGCTACTGCACCAAAGTCAGTAACTATAAGCGCGGGGGGGGGGCCCATCAGATGTCCCCTGCAACAAATAGGACCACCATAATGTCTGTCTGTATTCTCAATGGAGAAAGGGACATAAAAATAAGTATCTCCCTAAAGATGTAAGGCTTGGGCATGCTGACCTCTAATATGCCCAATCCTTCTATCCCCTAGCATCTGCCATTGGGGGATGATTATTATTCCCCATACACACTAGCTGGAAATCCACAGGACTGGCTGACTCCTATCTCACATCAAGGGCACCATTAGCCCACCGTAGGGCATCTAATGCCTATGTGGAAAAGCTCCCCAACAACATCACCTGACACGGAAACATGGGTCAGAAAGTTCCGGCTCTCACCCATCGGATCACACTGCATTCCATTAGGCAGAGTTTTTCAGATCTTAGGACTCAGACACAGAAAGCACCAGACTAGTTTTCATAACAGCTTATGCCAGTGGCGTGTTGGGGCCCCATACTGTGTGTGGTGGGGAAACACAACAGGGCAGCAAACTGGGGGCAACATAATGTGTGTGGAGGTGGGCACTCTGGAGGCATCGTAATGTAAGGGGCATCATACTATGTGTGTGGAGGTGGGCACTCTGGGGGCATCGTAATGTAAGGGGCATCATACTATGTGTGTGGAGGTGGGCACTCTGGGGGCATCATAATGTAAGGGGCATCATACTATGTGTGTGGAGGTGGGCACTCTGGGGGCATCGTAATGTAAGGGGCATCATACTATGTGTGTGGAGGTGGGCACTCTGGGGCATCGTTATGTAAGGGGCATCATACTATGTGTGTGGAGGTGAGCACTCTGGAGGCATCGTAATGTAAGGGGCATCATATTATGTGTGTGTGGAGGTGGGCACTTTGGGGGCATCATACTGTGGGGGAATTTTGGAGCATCATATTATTTGGGGGGGACACCATTGGGGCATCAAATTTTGTGTATGGTAGCCATCATTCTGTGGGAGTGAATTAATTGTCCGGGCATTATAATGTGTCTTTTTTTGGGCATCTCTGGGCATTATATTATGTAGAATGGCATTATTGGGGCATCATGCTTTTTGGGGAGTCAGCAAGTTTAGAGGTAGCAGTAAAAATAAATGCTGCAATACATGTCCCCTCTTTCCTGTCCTTCAAAACTGGGGGGCTAATTTCAGATGTATGCCCCTCTTCCGACTTCTGCATGCACTTTGCATTCTCAATTCTTCTGAGGGTGCATGTGTTCTTAATAGTGAGTAGAAAAAAAATCTGCTCCTCATCACCTCATTTTCCTTGAGAAAAGATTGGGCATATTAAACCCCACCATGCTCAATCCTTCTTACCCCCAACATCTTGAGGAAAGTCCGGACGCCCCAATATACACTGGATGGTTGGAAATCGGTGATTTCAGCCTATGTTCATCTAACATCTGTGACTTAAGACTGGTGAAGCTGCAGGAAGTAGAGGAGGAGGAGGAGGAGGGGGACGGAGCTGCAGGGGAGGATGATGAGGAGCAGGAATATCTTGTATTTGGAGACTGCTGAGCTGGGCTGCAATGTGATGCTTCAGTGGAGAAGGGAATTACTGCAACAGTCTGAGAGTGCAAAGACATGCAAATGGTGGAGAAGGATTTTTGCTGGTGCAGCATCTGCCAGAAGATAAGGGGAGAGAGGGAGCCAGCTGCGAGATAGGAGAAGTAGTGGAATTATGATAGGAGTCTGCTTTTTTCTGAACATGAAGCAGGTTAGTAGTTAAATGGAAGCTGAAGAGCAGAAAAGCTCCAAAGAGCCGTAGTGACTTGGCCTCCGCTGCGCAGCAGAATTTATTGTAACGCTCACATGGGAGGTCTGTGCTGTCCGCCGGCATTGCATCTGACTGCAATCTGCTCGCCATTTCCAGATACAATGTAATTCCAGCTAGTAGTGTTCATCCTTCCTCATATCAGCACCCCGACTCTGCGATGTGCATCCGTCACCACTGTCCATCGAAAGGAAGACGAGGCAATCAGCTCACCACGACCCCCGCGTCTACCGACGAAGCCGAGCCCAGTTCATCACAGGCATTGATGAATTGTTTTTTTTTTTGTATTTTATTAGAACTGAGAGCAAAATGTTTTCAGATGTAGTCGTTATAAGGCTACGTGCACACGGAGATTTTTGGGGAGTTTTTTGGAGCAGATCCATTCCAAAAAATGCCTGAAAAAAAAATCAAAAATGCTTAAAAGGCTGAAAAAAAAAACACTGAAAAAAAATAATCTTCAGGAAATGGAAAACTCCTCCAGACGGTATGAGTGTCATTTAGATGATAGTGCACCTGCCAAGTTTTCCCATGCAGCAGTGATTTTGTAGAGGCGGCTTCACTAGGGGCCAGAACATGTGCACTTGATGCCTTGACGTTGCTCTATCTTTCATGTGTCGCTTTTGTGGTACTTTTTCAGCTATATTCCGGGCGGCATCCACCTGAAAAAAAATGCCATGTGCACATCCAACAAAGGAGCATTTCCTTAAGTAATTTCCATTAGAAAACTTGTCATTTTTGATCCCCCAGAAAAAAATCAATTCTGAGTGCGCATAGCCAAACTTAGCCAAATGTCGGACAGCTGTAATTCATCACAAGAGGAGTTTATTAGTTTATTAGATGACGTAGATTTTTGCAGAATGAACAAAACTAAGTCCCAAAACATCATTTGCATTTTTTTAAGTAATTTTTTTTTTAAATTGTTGCTTGTTGTAGTTTTTCATTCTTCATAACGGCGCAGGCAGTTCATGAACAAAATCAAAACAGCTCCTTCTTTGTGCCTTGAGATATTCTGCTACTTTTTAGTCCAAAAAAAGTCTGTTCTCAAAATTGGGCTGAAAATGCGCAAAAATAATCAGTGTAAATAAGAGAGTTCCAGGGTGAGGACTGGGGTAAATTCACGCCAAACTTTGCTACATTTTAAAAAGTTGGTTTTTATGAATCTGGACATAAAAATCAACAAAGCAAACAACTTCAGAAAAAATGCAAATGAATTTATCACAAATCAAAAAGTCACTAAATGAGAGTTATTCACACCCAAAAACTGGCCAAGATGCTGGACTTTGCCTTTGCGGCACCGCACTGGGTGCAGGATGCCGGTGTGAAGAGGCTTCTGGATGAGCTGAAATTTCCGTTCCTTGCCTTTCCCAGGCCTCAGCAATTACTTTCCGCAACTCATAATTCCCATGCAGAGGAAAATGTCTTCTCCCTCCAGCAGCCGATTTTATAACCTGGAGACAGCGGCGTGTTATCACTGCCTGCGGAGAGAGAAAACGATTTCCATATTAACAATGGCGCTGCCGCAACTGCCGCTTCACCGCCCGGGTAAATGCATGCCTGCCAAAAGCTGATTACTGCTCATTGCCCATCTTCATCCATTCACCACCACGGTGTATAGCAAGTGAAAATGTACGAAGCCTTCACTGTAATCCCCCTGCAACCCTAGTGACAGCTTCTTCTCATCATTGTACATCACTTACTCATTGTCACCACCAGCCTCCCTGGGACTATACTGCCAGTCTCTACCCTTGTCCATCACCTCCTCCTTGCCACCACCAGCTGTCCTGAGACTATACTGCCAATCTCTAACCTTGGCCATCACCTCTTCCTTGCCACCACCAGTCGTCCTAAGACTATACTGCCAATCTCTAACCTTGGCCATCACCTCCTCCTTGCCACCACCAGTCATCCTAAGACTATACTGCCAATTATTTTTATTTATTTTTTTATATAGCACCATTAATGCCATGGTGCTGTACATGAGAAAGGGGTTACGTACAGAGTTATAGATATGGTTTACAGTAGACAAATTTACAATGACAGACTTGTACAGAGGGGAGAGGACCCTGTCCTTGCGGGCTTACATTCTACTGGATAATGAGGAAGAGACAGAAGGTCTGGGGTGCGGCAGCTCAGGTGGTGGTGAGGCGGCAGCTCGGGTGGTGGTGAGGCGGCAGCTCAGTTCTTGGTGAGGCGGTAGCTCAGGTGGTTGGTGAGGCGGCAGAATGGTTATTGCAGGCTGTAGACTTTCCTGAATAGATGGCTTTTCAGGTTCCATCTGAAGGATCCGAGGGTGGTGGATAGTCGGACGTGTTGAGGTGTGGAATTCCAGAGGATGGGGGATATTCAGGAGAAATCTTGGAGGCGGTTGTGTGAGGAACGAATAAGTGTGGAGGAGAGTAGGAGGTCTTGGGAGGACCGGAGATTACGTGAGGGAAGATAGTGGGAGATTAGTTTAGAGATATAGGGAGGGTACAGGCTTTGTAGATCAGTGTTAGTAGTTTGAACTGGATTCGTTGGGGAATTGGGAGCCATTGGAGGGATTTGCAGAGGGGAGAAGCAGGGGAGTAAGGAGGAGAGAGGTGGATTAGGCGGGCAGCAGAGTTGAAGACAGACTGGAGCAGTGCAAGAGAGTTAGCGGGGAGGCCACAGAGGAGGGTGTTGCAGTAATCCAGTTGGGAGATGATGAGGGCATGCACAAGAGTTTTGGTAGATTGTGGGCTGAGGAAGGGACAGATTCTGGCAATATATTTGAGTTGGAGGCGACTGGAGGTTGCAAATGTTTGGACGTGCAGTTTGAAGGACAGGGCAGAGTCAAGAGATACCACGAGGCAGCGGATTTCAGGTGCGGGAGAGAGCGTGATGCCGTTTACCATAATAGAAAGATCGGGTAGGGGGAGTAGGCGAGATGGAGGAAAGATGATGAGCTCGGTTTTGTCTACATTGAGTTTTAGGAAGCGAGAGGTGAAGAAGGAGGATATGGCTGACAGGCACTCTGGGATTCTGGACAGAAGAGAGGCGACATCTGAGCCAGAGAGGTAGATCTGAGTGTCGTCCGCATACAGGTGGTACTGGAAGCCATGGGACTTTATGAGTTGTCCTAGGCCAAGGGTATATATGGAAAAAAAGTAGGGACCCCAGGACAGAGCCTTGAGGGACTCCAACAGAGAGAGAATGGGATGAGGAGGTAGTGTGGGAGTGGGAAAC